>NC_049236.1:7959356-9161212 GCF_011100685.1 Canis lupus familiaris | reverse complement strand
CTCTGAATGAATGAATGAATGAATGAATAAATAAATAAATAAATCTTAAAAAAAAAAGAGAGATTCAAAGATACAAAAATTGTGATATATGACCTCATGAAGTTTGTAATCAAGAGCACTGATTTCAATAAGTTGGGAGAGGAAAATCTGGATTTCCTGGAGTTTAAAAAAAATCCTAAAAAACATTTTGAACCATTGATCTGAGTAGACCATCCCACTACAAATTGTAAGACATTGTATTAAGAGCTGGTTATATATGCTTTATATTCCATCTCATTTAATCCTCATTACACTCTTGTAGAATAGGTTGTTAAGTTTTTCCTATTTGATTAAGAATCAGAGGCTCAGAGTAGTCAAGGAATATGCCTAGGATCTCATAGCTTGTAAATGCTAGAGGCAGCTTTAAAGCTAGTAATCTTTTTTTTTTTTTTTTTTTTTTTTAATTGTGAGAGAGAAGAGACAGTGACAACATGAGCAGGGGGAGGGGCAGAAGGAGAGAAATTCAAACAAACTACCACTGAGTGTGGAGCTGACTGGGGCTGGATCCCATGACCCATGAGATCATGACCTTAGCCGAAACCAAAAGTGGGACGCCTAACTTAGACACCAGGTGCTCCAAGCTAGTATCTTTCTTTCAGTCTTACTGTTTCCAGCATGTCTCCTCATTTATGCTAGCAGTATGAACAAAATACTTTAGGATCACTGAGAATAAGGCATTAATTTTTTTAAGTGGCAGAGTGAATCAGGAAAGTCATGTTACGAGATGACTGGAGAGGGAGATATATAAAAGGATATAATTTATGGGACAGAGTTCTAAAGTGTAAGAGAAAAAAGATCACATCAGAGTACAGGTGGAAAATTCATGGGTAAAGGGAAATTCATCTTACAGAAGAATGGGTCAAGATAAAAATACACTTGAATATTGAAGGAGTTAACAGAAAATTGTGGGAAATTATTTAGCGTAGTTTAAAGCTTATATTCAATTTTTGATAAGCAATTGAATTTTTTTTAAGGTTTTCATTTATTTATTCATGAGAGACCGAGAGAGAGAGGCAGAGACACAGGCAGAGGGAGAAGCAGGCTCCATGCAGGGAACCCGACATAGGACCTGATCCCGGGTCTCCAGGATCAGGCCCCAGATCGAAGGTGGCGCTAACCCGCTGAGCCACGGGGGCTGCCCAGTAATTGAATTGTTATAGCATTTATCTTGATAAAATGTAATTAAGTAGAATGTAAAATAATTACACTAAAATTTATGAAAGTTTTAAAATGTACTTTATATCTATTGCTAAAATGGAGATCAAGATATCTGGATTCCATTCTTGTCTTCATTGTTAATTGGAAAAATATGTCACACTCTAAAATGGTCAGCATATTTGAGTTTTATTTAATTTCACACGTTTTATTTATTTTCACACGTTATTAATTTATATAATTGCTCCATATAGCAACATAATCCCTCCCTCTCCTGTATAGTAGGTGATAAATTATAGAATAGAAAGAGTACAGAGAACTCTTTCCCCAAAAGGTGCCCTCTAAGTTCAGATGATCACCATTATTACATATCCATATTAATTTTCTGGGGAAATCACTGACCTCAGCCAGATCATGAGTATTCATCCTCTGTCAAGCTTCATTTGCCATCAATATTTTGACCCCTTTTTATTTGATCATTTGACTTCAAAGGACTAAGAAAACATTGAATTTAAGAGTAAAGGAAAGAGGAGTTTTGAAAGTGAAGAATTTTTTTTTTGAAAATGAACAATTTTTAAAAGAAAAATGTCTTCCATTTGATCATTTTCTTTTTTTTTTTTAAGATTTTATATGAGTGAGATGGGGGGGGGTTGGGTGGAGAGGGGAGGGCAGAGGAAGGCAGAGGGGGAGGGAGAAGCAGATTCCCTACTGAACAGGGGAGTCCAAGGTGAGACGGGGCTGGATCTGAGGACCCTGGGATCATCACCTGAGCTGAAGGCAGATGTTTAACTAGCTGAGCCATCTAGGCATCCCTGGTCATTTTCAAAGCTTTGTCACACTTTATCCATTACCATCTCTGATGTGGCCCATTATTAGTTATTTGGTGCCAGGCAGTTAATGACTACTCTGTTTACTATTTAATAGAAGTAGACATAAAATATTTAAAAGTAAAATTTCTGGGCAGCCCGGGTGGCTCCGCGGTTTAGCACTGCCTTCAGCCCAGGGTGTGATCCTGGGGACCTGGGATTGAGTCCTACGTCGGGCTCCCTGCATGGAGCCTGTTTCTCCCTCTGCCTGTGTCTCTGCCTCTGTGTGTGTCTCATGGATAAATAAATGAAATCTTTAAAAAAAATAAAAAAAGTAAAATTTCTTGAACTGATAATTATTACCTGGATATTTTGTATTTGTTTGAGATGGTGTGAAAGATAAAGAATAGAATAACATTTTGAACATTTACACTTTATGCTAGACTTATCTAATATTACAGTTCTGTGAGATATAGTTACAGGTGAGAAAAATGTGCCTCAGAAAGATTAAGTAATCTGCCTATATCCTCAGTTTGAAAATGAGAGAGCATGGATTTTTTTAGAAGATTTTTATTTATTTGAGAGAGACCAAGCAGGGGTTGCCATGAGCAGGTGCCCCAAGAGCATATGGATTTTAAGACAAATCTGTCTGACTCCAAAGCCTTAGGCCTTAAAAAAAAAAAAAGATTTTATTTATTTATTAGTGAAAGGCACAGAGAGGCAAAGACATAGGCAGAGGGAGAAGCAGGCTAGGCTCCCTGCGGGGAACCTGATGCGGGACTCGATCCCAAGACCCCGGGATCATGACCTAAGCCAAAGGCAGATGCTCAACCATGGAGCCACCCAGGCATCCTGCCTTATGCTCTTTTTATGACACTGGACATAGCAACAAGATTTATCTGTACTTGAATTGCTTACTAGAAATATGTCTTTGTCTTTGGGTGAACATTAGTTTTGGGCAGTGGTAAAGGATTGGGAATTTGAGTATTTGAATTTAAAAGGAAGAGGAGAATTCTGAATGATTGGTGATATCAGGTGAAATTACCAAAATTAGCAGGATTTTAGGTTTAACTTTACCTATCAGGTCTTGATTTACAAAGTAAAAAAACAATATGAATGCAAAGTGATTGAATGAGGAGAGATTTAGTGATGGTAATAATATGTACCACTTCAGTTTACTTACAATTATTTTTTCCATTGTAATTGGCTTTAAAAGTATAAACGTAGATGAATTTTTTTATTGTATTAGTAATTTGAATAAATAGAACAGAGAAGAGAACTGTAAGAGAGGTAATGTAGAAAACACTGGAATGGATATGAAAGAGCTCTAGGCTTCTGTTTCTTTTATAGAAGGAGAGGATTGCATAGACTATTCTGTTTCCTTGCAGCTCTGAAAGAGATTTTTATGAACTGTTTAAAAGAAAAAAAGAAAATGGAAAGATTTGTACTAGCAGTGATTTATCTCTGTAAAATTATTACTAAATGTACTGATTAGCTAAGGTCACTTTGTGAGAAGAGTACACCATTAAACATTTTGAAGTGTGCTGTGCTGAAAGTGTGTTTTCTGGAAGTCCTCTGGATTAAATGCTCTTTATCAAGGTGTCAGTTAAATGTGCTACAGAGAGTTTTATTTTGCAATTACTCTTTCCTTTTTGATTCCCAGTATTTCTTCAAGATCCCTTTAGACACACATGACCTTCATTACAGTTTATAAAAATATAGCTTGATGATATGCCTAATGTTAAAACAGGATTTTGAAAAATGACTCAGATTAACTTTTAATATAGTTCTGATAAGTTTTCCCCTTTCAGACACTTGGAATTACAGATATTTAACATATATTGAGCATTTACAAATGTAATTATATTAATTTGATGTATTTTATATTTACATACTATATAAATATTTTATGTTTATATAATTTACATAATATATGTTTCTGTATAAAATGGCAAAACAGTTAATGTCTAATGCTACTTTTAATTTGAATTAGTGTTCCACAGTAATATCAGGAGTAATTTTATATATAAAGATGTGTAAGAGAACTATAGGGGTGCTTGGTGGCTCAGTCAGTTGAGCATCTATCTATCTCCTTTTTTCATCTTGAGTCATGATCTCAGGAATCATGGGATGGAGCTCCGTTAGGCTCTGCGTTCAGTGGGGAGTCTGATTCTCTCCCTTTGCCCCTCCCCTCACTTGTGCACTCTTTCTGTCATTCTCTCTCTCTCAAATAAATAGATAAATCTTAAAAAAAAAACCTATATAATATTTTGAACTCATGTCATCATGCCATATTTTTAGTTTAAGTGAAAATATACTTTAAAAATTAAAATATCATTTTTAAATTTTTAAAAAAGATTTTATTTATTTATTCGTGAGAGAGACACAGAGAGGCAGAGACACAGGCAGAGGGAGAAGCAGGCTCCTTGGAAGGAGCCTGATGTGGGACTTGATCCTGGATCCTGGCATCATGCCCTGAGCTGAAGGCAAACGCTCAACTGCTGAGCCACCCAGACTTCCCTAAAATGTCATATTTAAAACCAAGAATAAAACACATTATTTAAAATAATTTTTAGACGTTAACAATATTTTTATTCAGTAATATTAAAGAATATAGCATCATACTCACCTGAAATATTAGGGGAGAGTTACAATGTTTTTGATGCTATCTGGAATAAAATAATGTTTCAGAGCATGAAAAAATTTGATGGTGCTTATATTTTAACCATAGGAAAATGCCTGCTGCATTAGTTAAGATAAACTTGCCTGATACTAAATTCGATTTATGTCATATGTACTGTTTTAGCAGGATTCCAAGAGTATTTGTCAATATTGACTTCATCCAGATATTTAAAGAATTCTTATCCTGAGAGCTCTAGAATATGACATGAGCTTCCTCATCTTTACAAGGATGGAAATACTGGACTACTATTCTTCTGTTCTTTTTTTCCCTCTTATTTACTATTAGATTTACTTTATTTTACCTATTTTGGAACTCAGACATCAATCATGGCACACATTTTTTTTTTCGAGATTTATTTATTTATTTTAGAGAGGGGAGGGAGGGGCAGAGGGAGGGAGAGAGAGAATTCCAAGGAGGCTCCCTGCTGAGTGCCTCCCCCCTTGCAGGGCTTGATTTCTTGACACTAAGATTATGACCTGAGCCAAAACCAAGAGTCAGCCGCCCAAATGACTGGGCCACCTGGGTGCCCCCTCGTGGCACACTTAAAAAAAATTTTTTTTTTAATATTTTATTTATTCATGAGACACACACACACACACACACACAGAGGCAGAGACACAGGCAGAGGGAGAAGCAGGCTCCATGCAGGGAGCCCGAGGTGGGATTTGATCCCAGGTCTCCAGGATCAGGCAGGCCCTGGGGGGGAAGGCAGTGCTAAACTGCTGAGCCACCCGGGCTGCCTTTAAAATATTTCAATTCTAATATAGTTAAAATGCAGTGTATTTTAATATTAATTTAAAATAATGTTTATGATGGCAACCTCCTGTCTACCTCTTAATATCCCTGTTCTTTAGTTTAGCTTCCTAGACATACCCAGTTAAAAAAACAGACTATTTTTTTAGAGCAGAAAAGCTGAACAGAAAGTTTAGAGTTCCCACACACTCCCTGTAGTTGACCCCATTATTAGCATCTTGCCACTAGTGTGGTACGTTTGTTAAAATTGATGAACCGATATCAATACATTGTTATTAACTAAAAAGAAATATATGCTGTGGTTTACTTTAGATTTCATTCTTTGTATTGTATGGTTCTATGGGTTTTGATAAGCGGTATTATGTATCCTATTATATAGAATCCTATAGAATAATTCTACTACCCTAAAAATCCCTTGTGCCCCACTTTTGCTTTCCTTCCTCCCCCTGAACTGCAGGCATTCACTGATGTTTTTACTGTCCCTACAGTTACATAACCTTTTTCAGACTGTTTTCTTTCACTTAGTAATATGTATTTAAGGTTCCTCCGTGTCTTTTTTTAAAAAATTGAAGTATAATTGACATACAACATTATATTAATTTCAGGTGTATAAGATAATTGATATTTGCATATATTGTGAAATGATCACAATAAGTCTGGTTAATATGTTACAAAAATTTTGTACAAAATTGTACATATATTGTACAAAATATATGTTACAAAATTTTTTTGTGATGAGAACTTTTAAGATTTACTCTTTGAGGGGTGCCTGGCTGGCTCAGTGGGTGGAGCATGGAAGTCTAATCTTGGGGTCATTAAGTTCAAACCTACATTGGGTGTAGAGATTACCTTAAAATCTTTGTTAAAAAAAAGATTTATTCTCTTAGCAACTTTCAAATATTCAATACAGTACTATTAACTATAGTCACTGTGATGTACATTACATCTCCAGGACTTATTTTATAATTGGAAGTTTATACCTCTTGACCACCTTTACCCATTTTGCCCACCTCTCACTCCCCGCCTCTGGCATCCACTAATCTATTGTCCGTATGAGCTTTTTTTTTTTTTAAAGATACCACATATAAGTGAGCTCATATGGTATTTGTTTTTCTCTAATATTCACTTAGCATAATACCCTTATGATCCGTCCTGTTGTTGTAAACAACAAGATTTCCTTTTTTATGGCTGAATAAATTAACTATTGTGTATATATACTATATTTTCTTCACCCATTAATGGATATTTAGGTTGTTTCTGTATTATGGCTACTATAAATAATGCTGCAGTGAACATGGGGATACAGATATTTTTGAGTTACTGTTTTTATTTTTTTTAAAATAAATACCCAGAAATCCCATTTCTGGGT
This sequence comes from Canis lupus familiaris, assembly GCF_011100685.1. Classification (NCBI taxonomy): domain Eukaryota; kingdom Metazoa; phylum Chordata; class Mammalia; order Carnivora; family Canidae; genus Canis; species Canis lupus. The sequence continues at coordinate 9,154,407 of NC_049236.1, read as the reverse complement.
AACATGGTAGTTCTATTTTTAATTTTTTAAAGAATTTTCATATTGTTTTTCATAGTTGCATCAATTTATATCGCCACCAATATTGCACAAGGTTTTTCTTTGTTCCACATCTCTACCTGTTATCTCTTGTCTTTTTGATAGCCATTCTACAGATGTGTGGTGATGTCTCATTGTGGGTTTGATTTCCATTTCCCCAATGATTAATGATATTGAGACCTTTTCAGGTACTTGTTGGTTATCTGTATAGCTTCTTTGGAAAAATATCTGTTCAGATTTCTGCCCCCTTTTTAAATCAGATTGTTCTTTTTTTTATTTTTTTTTCATTTTTTAAATTTATTTATGATAGTCACAGAGAGAGAGAGAGAGGCAGACACACAGGCAGAGGGAGAAGCAGGCTCCATGCACCAGGAGCCCGACGTGGGACTCGATCCTGGGTCTCCAGGATCGCGCCCTGGGCCAAAGGCAGGCGCTAAACCACTGCGCCACCCAGGGATCCCCAGATTGTTCTTTTAAATTTGATGAGTTCTTTATATATTTTAAATATTAATCCATGGGTGCTTGGGTGGCTCAGTTGGTTAAGTGTCTGACTCTTGGTTTCTGGCTCAGGATCCTGAGATCAAGCCCCACATGGTGCTCCGTACTCAACAAAGAGTCTGCTTGATATTTTATCTTCGCCTCCCTCTGCCCCTCCCACTTGTGTGCTCTCTCTCTCTCTTTCAGATAGATAGATAGATAGATAGATAGATAGATAGATAATAAATCTTTTTAAAAAACTAAATATTAACCCCTTAGCAGACAAATGATTTGCAGTTATTTTCTCTCATTCCATAGGTTGCCTTTTCATTTTGTTGATGGTTTCCTCTACTGTGCAGAAACTTTTTAGGCTGATGTAGTCCTACTTGTTTATCTTTGCTTTTATTGTTTTTGGTTTTGGTGCCAAATAAAAATATCATTGCCAAGACCAGTGTCAAGGAAACTCCATGTCTTTTTGTGACTTGATAGCTCATTCCTTTGTATTTATAAGTAATATTTTATTGTGTGGGTGTACCATAGTTTTGTTTATTCATTCAACTGTTGAATGACATCTTGGTTGCTTCCTATTTTTGGCAATTGTAAATAAAGCTGTTATAAACATTCACATGCAGGTTTTTGGGTGGGCATAAGTTTTCGGGTCATTTGTAAAAATACCTGGGAAAATGATTGGTGGATTGTATGGTAAGCTTGTGTTTCTCTTTGTAAAAAACTGCTGATCTGTCTTCCAAAATGGCTGTACTTTTTTGCATTCCCATCAGCAATAAATGAGAGTTCTTGTTGCTCCACATCTTCACCTGCATTAATATTATCAATTTTGGATTTTAACCATTCATATAGATGTTTGGTAGTTTTTCATTTTTGTTTTAATTTGCAATTCCCTGATGACATATGATGGTGACATATCTTTTCATGTGCTTATTTGCTGTCTATATATCTTCTTTGGTGAAATGTCTGTTCAGATCTTTTTTCCAATTTTAATTGGGCTGTTTGTTTTCTTATTGTTGAATTTAATTTAATTTTTTTCTTGTTGAATTTTAAAAGTTCTTTTTACATTTCATAAGTTACAAGGTTTTTTTTAAATCAGATGTGTGTTTTTTTTTTTTTTAAGATTTTATTTATTCATTCATGAGAGACACAGAGAGAGAGAGAGAGAGAGAGAGAGAGGCAGAAACACAGGCAGAGAGAGAAGCAGGCTCCATGCAGGGAGCCCGACATGGGACTTGATCCCGGGTCTCCAGGATCACGCCCTTTTATCAGATATGTTTTACAGATTTTTCTCCCAGTCTGTGTTCCTTTGATTCTTAGACATATTCACTTTTAATAATCTTAGAAGGCTCTCTGAGATTTAATTGAACATTTTCTTAAAATGTCTTTCCTTTGTTTTTAAGTAATCTCTATGCCCAGCATGAGGCTTGAACGCATAACCCTAAGATCAAGAGTCGTGTGCTCTATTGACTGAACTATCCAGGCCACCACTCCTTAACTAAACATTTTTATATTAGACATTTCAGTAAAATTTCTTAGCTGTTTTTTGATTATTAGTGTTAGAAATTATTTATTAGCTTTTCTTTTTTTTTAACCTTTTTTTAAAATTTTTTATTTATTTATGATAGTCACAGAGAGAGAGAGAGGCAGAGACATAGGCAGAGGGAGAAGCAGGCTCCATGCACCGGGAGCCTGATGTGGGATTCGATCCCGGGTCTCCAGGATCGCGCCCTGGGCCAAAGGCAGGCGCCAAACTGCTGCGCCACCCAGGGATCCCCCGCTGCGCCACCCAGGGATCCCTAGCTTTTCAATTAAGATTTTATTTACATATTTTCTTATTTTTTTTCTCTCCAATTCGAGTCTTAAACTTAGTGCAGATAAGTATCTTTTCTGCCTTAATTGGTGCTATATTCTCAGTCCTAACACATTAGTGGGTGCTTACAAAATATTTGTTGGATAAACCAATGAATACTGTCTCTTAATGGAGCAGTATGTTTCTTATGTAGCACCTTGAGTCTTCAGATAATGGTGTCAAATTCAGAATATAATATAAGATCTTTGGAAAATATTTTAAATTAATTGTATATGTTTCTCTTAAGGACAGATTCAAACCAAAAAGAGTTTATTTTCCTGATTTCATATTTACTTGATGGGGAACAATAAATAAGAGAATGAGAAATGGATACTTTAAATAGAATATTCTTCAATAATTAGTTTTCTTTATACTCTGCCTAAAAACTTATCATTGACATGATGATCTGAACCATTCTGGTATGGTAAAACAGGAAAAACATTTGTATTAACCTTGGTTTCTAAAGAAGTTAAGGAAATATTTTCCATTCACATCCTTCAAAAGTTTGTGTAATGGCTAAAAGCCAGCCTCACCCATGTCATAACACTTATCACACAGTATTGTGTCTGTCCTTCTCATTGGAAGGTAAGGATCTTGAGATTGATTCTGATTTATCTTTTATCCCCAGCATCTAGCAAAGTACCTGTCACCCACAAATTCCTCTATAAATGTTTGTTAATGAATGAATAAGTGAATGCCCGATCATCAATTCACATTGAGTGCTTGTTATTTCTCTGTCACTGTGTTGGGTGCTAGGTTTACATGGATGACACTGTGATCCCTACCTACCCTTATGTAAAGATTAATGGGAAGAACCAAAAGCAAACAAATGTATAATTACGAATGTAGTAAGAGCTATGAAGGAAATTGACAAGTAGGGCTAATATAAAAGATGAGGGGTGGAAGATCTGGGAAGGCCTCTGAGAAAAGACCTTTTAGTTAACACATGAAAGTTGAGGAGTCAGCCATTCAGAGTGCAGGGAGAAAAATGCTTCAGGAAGAGAGAACAGGTGGACTTAGCTAAGAAGACACTTATACAAGAAACTGAAAGGAATCTAGTAGGGTTAGTATAATAAGGGAAGACAGTCACATAAAAAGAGTTTGGAGAGGAAGCCAGGGAATACATCATGTAGTGTTCTGCAGGTCGTCTGAGGAATACAGTGGGAAGCCATGGGAATGGATGAGCTTACCTAGGGAAGAATTTACAGAGGGAAGAAAAGGGGCCCAAGGCTGAGCTACTGAGGTCAACAGAGGAATACTGAGGTCACGCAGAGGAAGACCCAGTTCAAGTGACAGAGGAGGCATGGCCAGGGAGTTAGGCAGAAAACCAAAAAAATGTGGTGTCTTGGAAATAAAAGGGAGAATGTAGTTTGTCATAGGAGGGGAGTTATCACCTATATAAAGTGCTGATGGAAGGTCAAGAACATATGAATAGAAAAAGGGACCAGTGGACTGGTCTATATCAGACTCTGATAAAAGCAGACTTAGTAGAGCTGTGGATACAGAAGACAGAATAGGTTGAAAATGGGGGATGAGTGGAAAATGGAATAAAAAGTGAGGAGGTAGAGTTTTTTTAAGAAGTTTTGCTGTGAGGGAGAACAAACAAAATTTTGGAGCACTTATTAGATGAAGATGGTGGTTATAGATGAATTTTTTAAAAGATTTTATTTATTTGAGAGAGAGAGATAGCAAGAGAGAGTGCACAAGCAGGAGAGGGGAGCAGGAATCCCACTAAGCAGGGAGCCTGATGCAGGGCTCAATCCTAGGGATCATGACCTGCGCAGAAGGCAGACGTTGAATGGACTGAGCCACGGTGGCACCACTATAGATGAATTTTTTAAAGGATGAGAAATACTTACTCTTGTATTTATGTAATTAAATGAATGATCCTCTAGACATGTTTTTTTGGGGGGGAAAAAGATTGATCAATGGAAGAAGAAAATCCTTAAGAAGGCCAAAGGAATGGGATCTATGCACATGTTGAGGGTTTGGTCTTCACCTGGGGAAAGGAAGATTAAGTTGGGGACAGATATAGTTAGGATTGTGGATTTATTGGTGAGAGCACAAAGACATTTACATCTACTTGGCTCATACTTCATATAGAAAATATAAACACTGAGAGAGGTAAATGATGAAGGTTTGAGAGGTCCGAGATAGTTACCTGAGAGTAGGATAGTAAAATCTAGTTAGAGATTGAAATTTTGGTAGCCCTGTGAGACTGGGTATATCAAATTTTCAGTCATTTGGGCAGCCCCAGTGGCTCAGCAGTTTAGCACCACCTGCAGCCCAGGTTATAATCCTGGGGACCCGGGATCGAGTCCCACATCGGGCTCCCTGCATGTAGCCTGCTTCTCCCTCTGCCTATGTTTCTGCCTCTGTGTGTGTGTCTCTTGTGAATAAATAAAATCTTAAAAACATTTTTTTCAATCATTTTATACTAGTATAGTCCTGACTTCATGGGATAAAGTCTTTGTCTTTGGAGACATTGTGAGCTTGCTACATTATCTTTGCAGTACACAGCAATTTTTGGAGAAGCAAGAAAAGTTTTATAAGGCCAATCTATGCTGCCATCTCTCTGTCCATTTCCATTTATTCTTTCATTGATTCATTCAGCAAGTTTTACTTATTGCTTAGTGTTCTGTTTTCAACCAAAGAGATGAAAGAAAAAATAGAATGGCTATCCTATTAAAACATACTGCTCATGCTTCCATAGATGACAAAATTTCAATATATAAAATAAGTAATAAAACAATTACAAAAAATAATAAAAAATTAAAAAATCAGAAAACTGTACATGCTTTGCGTTGGGAAGAAGATAGATGATGATGGTAGTGGTGGTGAGAGTGAGATGCTGAATTTTTGTTGAGTGTTAACTGTGAGCCAGGCACTTTTCTAAATGCTAGTTATCTTATTTAATATACATAACACCCTGTGAAGTAGCTAGGGTTATAGTCCACATTTTACAAGGGACTAAATAGGCCTAAAAATTTTAAGTAACTTGTTTAGAATCACACAGCCAATAAATGAGTTAGGATTCAAATTTAGAGCCCACACTCCAAAGCAATATGCAATAGTTTCAGGGAAAAACAAACGATAAGGGAGTGATAAAATTGAGGTCCTTAACTTTAGTAAGGGTCACTTCAACACTTGGAATTACAGCTGCAGAGCTCCTAGGCAGCCAGCTAAGCAGGAAACAGAACGTAGCTAAACCTTTGTTTGGCGCATACTCTGTAATTTATCATCTTCCTAGTAAACCCATGTGAAAGGTTTATTATTCCTATCTTCCAGTTGAAGAAACTGATAGTTTCTTCAGTTAGTGAACTAGGAACCAGTGTTTTCTTTTCTCTCTCTCTCTCTCTCTCTCTCTCTCTTTTTAAGATTTTATTATTTGAGAGAGAGGGTGAGTGAGAGAGGAGAAAGCACAAGCTGGAGGAGAGGCAAAGAGAGAGGGAGGAGCAGGCTTCCTGCTGAGCAAGGAGCCCCAAATGGGGCTGGATCCCAGGGCCCTGGGATCAGGACCTGAGCTGAAGGCAGATGCTTAACTGATTGAGCCACCCAGGGACCCCAGTCAGTGTTTTCTTGTCTATATAACTCACATTCTTTTCCTTTAAATATAGTTGACAGGACAAAAATGAAACAATTCAGTAAGTTTTATGGTGGTTTTTATATTGTTTTCATAGGGGAATGTCTGTGTTTATAGCATGTGTTCAAAGCAAATATATTTATTTCAAAAAAAGTTGAAAAATATATGGTACTTATTAGATGGCAATTTCTTATTTTAAATAAAATTACATGTTAAATTACTCACAATTTACTCTTGAATAACTTGAGTTACAGGCAATTTTGTTTAACATTTGAGAATTTTGGTAGTGAATACAGAATAATCTTTTTTGGACTCTTGAGTAAAAAGCACTTTAAGAAAATCTGTTGGTTTATAACTTCAGAGATCAGTTTTCTTAAGGTTTGTTTTGTTCTCTGCTGTTAAAACATGACCACTGGTTGTGCTCCTTGGGAAGCAGAGAAGTGGAAATTTCTCACAGTGAAAGTTTGTTGAAATGTATTAAGAGCATTATAAACAGCAAAAGAGATCAATATTTCTCAACACCTAGATTCAGAATAACTTCACAGCTATTTGCTAGCTTCTTTATGATATCAGGCAAGGCACTTTGATCATCTGTAAAATAAAGATGGTAATACTTAACCTATACAATTATATAATAAAGATCTGTTGAATTAATTATGCGTATTAGAAGTAACAAATGTGTTACCTAGCACTATATGTAGTAGACTATCATTAAATGGCAACTTACTATTTTAATTATATCTTTTTGGAAAATTGGCTGTAGTTTCTTTAAAAAGTGTTCTGGGATCCCTGGGTGGCGCAGCGGTTTGGCGCCTGCCTTTGGCCCAGGGTGCGATCCTGGAGACCCGGGATCGAGTCCCACGTCGGGCTGCCGGAGCATGGAGCCTGCTTCTCCCTCTGCCTGTGTCTCTGCCTCTCTCTCTCTCTCTCTGTGACTATCATAAATAAATAAATAAATAAAAATTAAAAAAATAAAATAAAAAATAAAAAAAAGTAAAAAGTGTTCTTTGTTGTAGAATTCTCTATATATTCTGGACATCAGTCCTTTGTCAGCTATGATTTGCAAATCTTTTCTTTCATTCCATAAGTTACCTTTTTACTCTGTTAGTGCCTCTTGATACAACAAAGTTTTAAACTTTGATGTTCATTTACTTTTCTTTTGTTGCCAAACTAAATGTCATGAAGCTATTTCCCTATATTTTCTTCTGTTTTATAATAGTTTTTGCACTTAAATTTAGATTTTTTTATTCACTTTGAGTTAATTTTTGTATATGGTGTAAGAGTCCAATTTCATTCTTTTGAATATGGGTATCTAGTTTCCCCAGCAGCATTTGTTCAAAACATGTCCTCTGCCCATTGAAATGTCAAAATCATTTGACTATGTGTATGTGCGGGTATATATCTGGGCTCGCTGTTTTATTCCATTGTTCTTTATGTCTGTGTTTATACTAATATTATAATGTTTTGATTACTGTAGCTTTGTAGTAAATTTGAAACCGTAAAGTAAGAATCTTCCAAAGATGTCCTTTGTCAAGATTATTTTGGCTATTTGAGATCCCTTGGGATTCCATATTAATTTAAGGATAGATTTTTCTATTTCTGTGAAGATCAGGGAGTTCTGATACAGGCATCATTGAATCTGTAGATAACTTTGAGTAGTATGGACATTTTTTTTAAAGATTTTATTTATTTATTTTAAGAGAGAGAGCACATGAGCCAGTGTGGGGAGGAGCAGAGGAGGAGGGAAAAGGAGAGGTAGAGAATCTCTAGCAGGTTCCATGCTGAGCACAAGCCCAACTCAAGTCTGGATCTTAGGACCCTGAGATCATGACAAGAGCTGAAACCAGATGACTGAACCACCCAGCCTCCCAGGATAGTATGGACATCTTAACAATAATGTCTTCAATTCATGAATTGTCTTTATACTTATTTATATCTCTACTTTTTTTCAGCAATCTTTTGTCATTTTCAGGATGCCTAAGTGGCTCAGTAGTTGAGCATCTGCCCTTCTGCTCAGGGCGTGATCCTGGAGTACAGGGATCAAGTTCCACATCGGGCTCCCTGCAGGAAGCAGGCTTCTCCCTCTCCCTCTACCTGTGTCTCTGCCTCTCTCTCTCTCTCTCTCTCTCTCTCATGAATAAATAAATAAAATCTTAAAAAAAAAACTTTTGTTATTTTCAGTGTACAAGACTCTCACCTCTTTGGTTAATTCCTAAGTATTTTATTATTCTTGATACTACTATAAATGGAATCATTTCCTTAATTTCATTTTTGACTTGTTCATTATTAGTGTATAGAAATACAACTGATTTTATGCTGGTGTCTACATGCCCCAGTTGGCTGAGCATCTGACTCTTGCTTTCAGATGGGGTCATGATTTCAGGGTCATGAGATCAAGCCCCAAGTCTGGCTGTGCTCAGCAGGGAGTTTGCTTGAGATTGTAACCCACTGCCCCACTCATGTTCTCTCTTTCTCTTTCAAATAAATCTTAAAAAAAAAATACAACTGATTTGTGTGGGTTTACTTTATATCCTGCAAGCTTGCTGTTATTTATTAGTTTTTATAGTTTTATGTGTGGAATCTAGTATTTTTTACATATAGGATCACGTCATCTGTAAACAGATAATTTTACTTCTTCATTTATGATTTGAATGCCAATTTGTTTTCCTTGCCTAATTGCTCTGGCTAATCTTCAAATACTAAGCTTGAATATTAGTAGTAAAAATGTACATGCTTGTCTTATTCCTATCATAGAGGAAAAGCTTTTTAGTCTTTTGTAGCTGTATATGATGTTAGATGTGAATTTTTTATATGTGGCCTTTTATGTTGAAGTAATTTTCTTCTAAGTTTGTTCGATGTTTTTATCATCTAAAGGTGTTGAATTTTGTTAAATGCTTTCTCTGTATTGGTGATCATGTGAATTTCTTTCCCATTCTGTTAATGTAGTATATTACATTGATTGATTTTTCTATGCTGAACCACCCCACCCTTACATTCAAGGAATAAATCCCACTTCATCAGAATCCTTTTAATGTGCTGCTGAATTTGGTTTCCTAGTACTTTGTTGAGGATTTTTTTTTGCGTCAGTATTCATAAGGGATATTGGTCTGTAGTTTTCTTGTAGTGCCTTTGCTTTCTTATCAGGATAATGCTGGCTTCATAGAATCAATTAGGGAGGGTTCCTTCCTTTTCAGTTTTTGGAAAGACTTTGAGAAGTCTTTCCAGAAACAGATGGCACGATCCTATTTGTTTTTTAAATGTTTGGTAAAATTCACCAATGAGGCCATTTTATTTGGAACTTTTTTCTTTCCTCCTCTCCAAAAGAGAGAGATAGAGAAGAGAAGAGAAGGAAAGAGAACGAGCAAACGAGATGGAGATAAAGAAGAAGAAGAGAAGAGAAGATGAAGAGAAGAGAAGAGACAGAAGAAGAGAAGTAGAAGAGGCAAACGAAAAACTCATCCCATCCATCCAATCCACTCCCTCCCCTCCATCCCCCTCCCCCATCCTCCCCTCCCCTCCCCTCCCCTTCCCTCCCTAGAATAAAGGGTAAATTTATTTTTATTTTATTTTTTTTAAAAGATTTTATTTATTCATGAGAGACACACAGATAGAGGCAGAGACATAGGCAGAGGGAGAAGCAGCCTGATGTGGACCAGGCCCCCAGGATCACGCCATGAGCGGACACTCAACTGCCGAGCCATGCAGGTGTCCCTATTTGGAGCTTTTCTTTGTTGAGATGTTTTTGATTACTGTTTCAGTCTCTTTACTAGTTATGGATGTATTTGGATTTTCTGTTTCTCCCTGATTCAGACACAGCAAGTTTTGTATTTTTAGGAATTTATCCATTTCATCTAGGTTGGTCACATTTTTTTCCAAAAAAAATTTAATTGAAGGAGAAGGAGAGCATACACATTCGCGAGTTATTGCAAGGGCGGGCGAGGGGAGGGGCAAAAGGAGAGGGAGAGAGTCTTAAGGAGACTCTACACTGAGCCCAACACAGTCTTGATCTCACAACCTTGAGATCTTGACCCAAGCGGAAATCAAGAGTCAATCACTTAACCAACTGTGCCACCTAGGTGCCTTATTACAATTTTCTTTTAAGTAATCTGTACACTTAATGGGGTACTCAAACTCAGATCCAAGAGTTGCATGCTCTACCAACTGAGCCAGCCAGATGCCCCAGTCACAAATTTTTTAAGCCAGAAGAGAATTATTTTAAAAATGGAGAGTAGGATATTGAGTCTTAAATCAGTGCTTCCTTTGATAGAACAAATCAGTGCTTCCTTTGACAGAACAACACAGGGATTGAAGTCACAACTCTAAGATCAAGACCTGAGCTGAGATCAAGAGTCAGACACCTAACTGACTGAGCCTCCTAGACATCCTAGTGTTACTTTAAATAGCAAGTGCATTTCAAATAATTTCTGTCTACAATTGGATAATAAGTTAAATATGATATATACATTTATTATAATTATATATATATAATTTGACCATTAAGAATAATCATGATGGGATCCCTGGGTGGTTCAGTGGTTTAACGCCTTCAGGCCTGGGGCGTGATCCTGGAATTCCGGGGTCGAGTCCCATGTCGGGCTCCCTGCACGGAGCCTGCTTTTCCGTGTCTCTGCCTCTCTCTCTCTCTCTCTCTCTCTCTCTCTCTCTGTGTGTCTCTCATGAATAAATAAATAAAATCTTAAAAAAAAATAATCATGATAAGGCAGTATAGAAAATGCCTATGATGACACAGGGATAAAATAAAATGCAAACTCATAGTTATGCTTTGTTTATAATTATAAAAGTTATTCTTGGGTATAAAAACATGTATTTATAAAGCAAACATAAAATTATAAATAATTTTAATTGGTGGAATTCTGGATAATTCTTTTTGTTTTTAATTCTTAACAATGGTTCCTAGTATTGGTTCAATTAAAAATAATTCAAGATCTATGAAATAGTCTTCCCAGAAAAAACATATTCTTTTTTAAATTATTTGAGAGAGACAGAGTGAGAGCACAAGCAGGAGTGTAGGATCAGAGAGAGAGAGAGAAACAGACTTCCCACTGAGCTGGGAGCCAGACATGGGGCTTGATCTCAGGACCTTGGGATCATGACCTGAGCCAAAGGCAGATACTTAACTGTCTGAACCACCCAGGCGCCCCTGGAAAGAGCATATCCAAACCGATCAGTTTCTATGTCTAGCAGTCAATTTATAAGAAAGTTAAGAGAAACACTTTAAACATCACCACAAGAAGGCAACCAGTGAAATCCATATTGTGGGAAAGTACAGGACAAATGATTCAGTTCTTTCAATAAAATATGTTTGAAGGAGAAACTATATAATAGAAGAGACTTGAGACATTCACTAATTATAGTATTAAGGACCTCTTTGATTTCTACTTCAAGCATAACATTAAAAAGCTAAATAAAATTTAAAAATATACAATAATGCAGCATTAAATGCATAAATTAGAAAAGAAAGATCTAAAGTCAATCATCTAAGCTTCCACCTTAGGAAACTAGAATGATTGCTGTTGATAACGGCAGAGACTAGGCATGTGTTGGGGCAGGGGGACATGGAATGCCCTGTAATGTTTGCTTCGCTTTGTTGTGAACCCAATACTACTCTAAAAAAAAAAAAAAAAAAAATGGGGCAGCCTGGGTGGCTCAGCGGTTTAGCACCGCCTTCAGCCCAGGGCATAATCTTTGGAGACCGGGAATGGAGTCCCACCTCGGGCTCCCTGCATGGAGCCTGCTTCTCCCTCTGCCTGTGTCTTTGTCCCTCTCTCTCTGTGTCTCTCATGAATAAATAAATAAAAATATTTTAAAAATTTTTTTAAAAATGGAGTCTATTAAAAGGTATGTCTATTAAAGATATAACATTGTTCAGATACTTGATATTAAGAAATTAAGTTTAAGAATCTTAATTTTAAGATATACTACTGTTAAAATAGTCCTTGTGTTTCAGAGTTATGTACTGAAATATTTAGAGATGAAATGATATCTGAGATTTATTTCAAAATGATTAAATGAAGAACTAGGTGAGGATTTGCTTTAATAATTGTTTCACCTGGGCACTGGGCACTTAAGGTTTTTTTATGCTGTTATGTCTACTTTTATATGATTGAAATTTTCTATTAAAAAAGTTTTAAAAATGCAGAATGACCAAAATATGGCTTAAAGTAGGGGGGACGTGTTTTAATTTTTGCCTTTAACAAATTAGCACTTTTAAAAATATATCTTATTTATGTATTCATGAGAGAGGCAGAGACACAGGCAGAGGGAGAAACAGGCTCCATGCAGGGAGCCCAATGTGGGACTCGATCTCCGGTCTCCAGGATCACGCCCTGGGCAGAAGGCAGGTGCTCAACCACTGAGCCACCCAGGCGTCCCAAATTAGCACTTTTTAACCTACACATAAAACTTAAAACACAATATATGTTATTTATAAAATAACAACAGGACATATAAGAATTAATTTATAGCATATTACAGGAATTGAGTTTGGTAGCTTCAAACAAATTTAAGGTTTTATGTTGAATTTATTTTCTTATAATTCTGGTGTTGTATTTGTCTGTGTAACCTGGATTGGAAATAAAATTGCAAGGTTAAATTAGAGACCTTTTATAGCCCTTCCTGTGGTATACTCTTAAAATGACTAATAATTATTTTTGTTTTCAGTTAATAACAGTAGTTGGAACAGGTGCTTGGATAGAGGCAGAGTTGGCATCAAAACTGCTTTAGCTCTTACTACATTGGTTTTGGTATTTGCTAATAAGCAAGGGTAAAGTACTTTTCTGACTTTAAGAATTTTTACAAGCTGGGATGTCTAGGTGGCTCAGTGGTTGAGCATCTACCTCTGGCCCAAGACGTGATCCTGGAGTCCAGGGATCGAGTCCCATGTCAGGCTCCCTGCAGGGAGCCTGCTTCTCCCTCTGCCTGTGTCTCTCTCATGAATAAATAAATAAAATCTTTAAAAAAAAAAACAAAAAGAATTTTTATAAGCTGTTACTGTCACTTTGTGAATAGCTGGATATTGGTCAGTCACAAGCACTTTCATGCTTTTTGTTCTTGCAAGGCAGTTATTTTTGTCATAATTACAGTGCTTTTTGAAGACCTGGGATGTCACTTTTTCCACTTTCTGAATTGGAACGAAATAAGTGAACATTTGGTGATTTGAATTTTCAAGAATTTTGAAAATTTGAATTTTCAAGAATTAATAAGTATTATTTACACTCTTTTTTTTTAAGATTTTTATTTATTTTTTTTAATTTTTATTTATTTATGATAGTCACAGAGAGAGAGAGAGAGAGAGAGAGAGAGGCAGAGACACAGGCAGAGGGAGAAGCAGGCTCCATGCACCGGGAGCCCGACGTGGGATTCGATCCCGGGTCTCCAGGATCGCGCCCTGGGCCAAAGGCAGGCGCCAAACCGCTGCGCCACCCAGGGATCCCAGTATTATTTACACTCTAAAGGGGAATAAATAGGCACAAATGGTACTTGAGTATAAAACTTGTTTATAAATTTGGCAGTAAGATTTGTTATGTGGAAAGCCATGAGTAGGAAGTTTGGAAAGGGAAATAAAGGCACCATCATTTCACTCGGTCTCTATTTACTACATTTTGTATGTATTATCCATTTAATCCTCATAAAAGCCTTACAAGGAGAATATTAACATTTTATTTTTACATATAAGGAGAAACTGAGGCTGGCAGAGTTTAAAATATTCCCATAAAGGGGATCCTGGGGTGGCTCAGCGGTTTAGCACCTGCCCTTGGCCCAGGGCGTGATCCTGGGGTCCCGGGATCGAGTCCTGTGTCGGGCTCCCAGCGTGGAGCCTGCTTCTCCCTCTGCCTGTGTCTCTGCCCCTCTCTCTCTCTTTCTGTCTATCATGAATAAATAAATAAAATCTTTAAAAAATATATTTCCATAAAGTTATTTGGTCAGGGAATGATAAAGTTGAGATTGAAGTCCAGAAATGGCACATTAAAGAAAAATTACAAATACACTAGATGGTCAGAGAAAAATACCATATGATCTCTCTTATATGTGGAATCTAAAAGTAAAAAGAAAAAAAAAGAGAAAAAAAAATAAAAAATAAAAGTAAAAAGACTAATACCCTAAGCTCATAGAATGGATAAGTGGTTGCCAGAGGCAGGGAGGAAATGAGGGGTAGGGGTAGGGGTAGGGTAAAATGGCAAAATGGGTGAAGGGAGTCAAAAGGTATTGACTTTCAGTTATAAAATAAGTCATGGGGACGTAATGCAGAGCATAGCAATTATAGTTAATATTATTATATAGCATATTTGGAATTTACCAAGACAGTAAATCTTAAAAGTTGTCATAACAGGAAAAATTCTGTAACTATGTATGATAACATATGTTGACTAGACTTTATTGTCATCATTCTGCAATATATACAAATACTAAGTCATTATGTTGTACACCTGAAACTAATATAATGTGTGTCAGTTATACCTCAATTAAAAAAAAAACATTAAACTCTAGAAAAAATAAACCTTAATATATGTAAACAATGAAATAAAGGAACTGACCTCAGTAAAAACAACAACAACAAAAAAAAACCCAAACAAACAAACAAAAAAACCACATAAGTGGAACATTTTAACTGGTCCTTAGCTGGAACATTGAATAGCTTATGCACTATAAATTATCATAATTTGTCTCTTTACAAAGAGACAACTTTTACTATTTGCTTCTCCACTCACATATTCATGTGTGCAGTAATTTTAGTAATCAGGAAGCAATAAACATTGGTTAAGCACCTATTTTATTTCAGGCACTGTGGTATCAGTATTAAAATACTTCAATCCTTCATGAAGTTTACATCCTAGTGTGGGAAAATGAAGACTAAGGTAAATGTAGTAATAGATTGCAGTAGATTGTGTTAGTTGTGATAATAAAAGTATATGGTGTGATATTTTGGTAGTATAATAAGTTTGTATGTGCAGATAATGTAATTCTCTATTTCTAGAACTGTCTTTTTGACTCTGACCCTCAGCTCAGAACTGGGGAAGGTTCTTAGATGATATTTGGAATGTGAAGTGGGATGCTGTTTGTTTGTCACAGTGACTGGGATTGCTACTGCTGTATAGTAATTTGGGACCCGGGCTTCTAAACGTCCTGTGTTAAGCAGAACAGTGCTGTGCAGGGAAGAATTGGCTGCCCCAAATGCCAAGAATGCCAGGTTGTTCAGAAACACTGACTAGCCTGATTCATGGCAAGCAACTTCATCTGGTAGTTTTAAATCCAGAATTATTATTGTTCTCATGTGGTTCAAATCTCCTAGATTCTACATATCTATTCCATGGTACTAATTCTAATGATCTCAGGAGCTTATTACATGATAGTCTTTGTCTTTTTGAGAATGAAAATCAGCATTTCTGGGTCATTCTTCTGTTTTATGTTGTGGTACGACACCTGTCAGCAGTAGGTACTGTTCTGTGGTGGTTTTGTGATTTATGTTACATTTGATCCCATGTAGTTCTCTGGCATGGGTGATCCCACAGAAATGCATCCATTTGCTTGACTCCCATTTTCTTACCATTGTAGGTAGTTTCTTGGCAGGTCATCCACTTTTCTAACTAACTTCTGTACCTTTCTCTAATTTCCTTGGAGACATAAAAGATCCCCCTCCACACTATTGTTAGGCCCATCGCTTATTGGAAAGGATGGTAGTCTTAGGTGCTGTTGTTTAACTGCATAATGCTGCCCCCTAGCTTGCTTTTTAAAAAGGGTATCTTTGTTTTTTGTTTTGTTTTGTTTTGTTTGTTTGTTTTTTATACTTTCTTGAGGATTTTTTACCCAAAGCAAGTCCTTTACTTTGGAAAGTTGCTAGTTGTATTAATTTTATAGGACTGCCATAATAAAGGACTACTGGGGGATACCTGGGTGGCTGAGTCACTTGGCCTCTGATTCTTGAATTTGGCTCAGGTCATGATCTCAGGGTGGTGAGATTGAGCCCCAAGTAAGGCTCCAGGCTCAGTGCAGAGTCTACTTGTCCCTCTCTCTCTGCTCCTTCCCCCCACTCACACTCACTCGCTCTCAAATAAATAAATAAAAATTTAAAAATAAAGTACCACCAACTGATGGCTTAAACAATAGAAATTTATTGTGCCACAATTCCAGAGGTTAGAAGTCTGAGATTGAGATGGTGATAGGGTTGGTTCCTTCTGATGGTCTTGAGAGAAGGATCTATTCCGTGTCTTTTTCCTTGGCTTATAGTTCATATCTTTATGTTTACATCGTAATCTCTGCATACTGTGTCCATATTTGCCCTTTTATAAAGTTACCAGTCATATTGGATTAGGAGCCTACCTTAATGACCTCATTTAATTTGATTACCTCTGTAAAGACTCTGTTTCCAAATGAGTCACATTCTGTAGTAGTACTGAGAGACTTCAATATGTGTATTCAAGGGAGAGACGATTCCACCTGTAATGCCCAACTAATGTCCCTTTTATTATTTTTATTTTATTTTATTTTTTTTTTTTCTAATGTCCCTTTTAATTCTATTTTCCATTTAGAATACAGAAAGGGGTCTACTCAAAATAAAATATCCCAGTCCAACACCTAAAAAATGTATATAAAATAAAAAGAGAGAGGGGGGAAAAAGCCCTGTTTCCATCCAATTCTTATCCTCTGACTTGACTATTTTACTGTACCCTCACCACCATTGGATAATACCAGTTTTTAAAAAAATTTTTGTACAATGAAAAAGAGTATCTCATTCCTTTAATTTTTATTTGTCATAAGTGTTACTTAGTATATCTTTATTTACTAGCCATTTTATTTATTTTTCTTTTCCTTTTTTTTTTTTAAAGATTTTATTTATTCATGAGAGACAGAGAGAAAGGCAGAGACACAGGCAGAGAGAGGAGAAGCAGGCTCCATGCAGGGAGCCCGATGTGGGACTTGATCCCAGGTCTCCAGGATCATGTCCTGAGCCAAAGGCAGATGCTCAACCACTGAGCCACCCAGGCATCCCTTTATTTTTCTGTAAATTTACCTATGTGAGTTTGAGTTATCTTCTCTAGAGGTATTTGTATTTTTCTTATTAGTTCATTGAAGCTTTTTATATGTTATGGATCTTAGTCCTTTGTTCATTATATATAACATAAATATTTTATCTAGTCTATTTTAGTCTTTTTGATGTATTCTAAATGGAATTGTTTTGTAATTTCCCTTTCAGATTGTTCATTTTTAGTGTATAGAAATGCAACTGATATTTGTATGTGGACTTTGTATACTGCACCTTCACTGAATTCATTTATAAGTTTTAATAGTTTATGTGAAATATGTAGGGTTTTCTGTATATAAGTTCTTATCATCTGCAGACAGATATTTTTATCTGTCAGATATTTTACTTCTTTCTAGTTTGGATGCCTTTTATTTCTTTTTCTTGTCTAAGTACTTTGGCTAGAAATTCCAATACCAATGTTGAGAAGAGGAGGTGAAAGCAGGCATCCTTTTAGAACTTAGAGAAAAAGCTTTCAGTTTTTTACCATTGAGTATGTTTGCTGTGGGTTTTTTGTATATGGCTTTTATTATGTTGTGATAGTTTCCTTCTGTTTCTAGTCTCTTGGCTTTTTATTATGAAAGGGTGTTGCATTTTGTCAAAGGTTTTTTTTAATTGAAATGATTTTATGGGTTTTTTTCTTTCATTTTGTTAATGTGTATTACACTGATTGAGTTTTGTACATTGAAAAATCCCAGACCCATTCTTTTTTTCTACACTGTAGCCATGCAGGTCTGATTATATCTTTCCCTTTGATTAAAATATTTAAGTGATTTCCCACTGCTCTCTTTAGAAAACCAAAATTATTTATAAAACCTATAGAACCTTTGCTTGGTTTGCCATCTTTTTTTAACTGAATGTAATTAACATACAGTGTTATATTTCATATGTATAATATAATGATTCAAGAGTTCTATATATTACTCTTAATGACTGTTCCCTATGCTCTACTTTTCATCCCCATGACTTATGACTTCTATAACTAGAAGTTTGTACCTCTTAATTCCCTTTATCTATTTCATCCATACCCTCCCCTCACCCCGCTAACCTCCCCCCCGGCAACCACCAGTTCTCTGTATTTGAGTCCATATTTTTTGTTTGTTTCTTTGTTCATTTGTTTTGTTTCTTAGATTCTACACATGAATGAAATCATATGCCATTTGTCTTATCTGGCCTCATCTTATTCCTCGCCTCCCTTAACCTAAGGGTCTCTAGCTACATTAACTATTTTTATTTTTTATTTACTTATTTTTAAGATTTTATTTATTTATTCATGAGAATATACAGAGAGGAGAGAGAGAAGCAGAGACACAGGCAGAGGGAGAAGCAGGCTCCATGCAGGGAGCCTGATGTGGGACTCGATCTGGGTCTCCTGGATCACACCCTGGGCTGCAGGCAGCGCTAAACCGCTGAGCCACTGGGGCTACCCTACAGTAACTGTTTTTAGTTCCTTAATGGAGCCATGCTTTCTTCCCCTGATGAGACCTGTGCATTTGCAATTACCTCGGCTTATTATTGTCTCTCTCTCCTTGTTACCATTTTATGCATAGAAAACTTTTACCTCAGAGTTTCTTTCTCATTTCCTAAATAAAACCTTCCTTGACCCTGCCAGTTGTGGTAAAGCCTAGAATACATCTTATTTTACCATGTACTTCTTTTGAAGCAAATAATTTTATATTCACTTGTGTGATTATTTAATTTTAGATTACAATCTCTATAGACTATAACTTTCATTAAGGCAAAGGTCTTAATGTTTTTGTTCACTGTTTTTGTTCACTGCTGCATCTAGTATGGTAGCCTGACCCAGCACATAGTTGGGGCTCAAATAACTGTAGCGTAAATGAGTAAATGATGCCTTCTTGGCTTTACATCTTGATTAGAAAGATTATTAAAAATTTCAAGGTTATCATAATTAGGTTTACTGTTTAGAAAGTTTGTCATTTATCGTTTGTGTGAAAGATGAATTAGAAAGGCATCTGAAGATTAGGAGGACAGATCATTATGTTATCTTCTTGGCCTCGGATAATAGAAGCCTGAATAAAGGCAGCAGCATTAATGATGGAGAGGGAGAGATGGTATTTTGGGAGTACCATTTAAGGGGTAGAAAGAGGGCAGCCCCGGTGGCTCAGCGGTTTCACGCCTGCCTTCAGCCCAGGGCATGATCCGGGAGACCCAGGATCGAGTCCCACATCGGGCTCCCTGCATGGGCCTGCTTTTCCCTCTGCCTGTGTCTCTGCCTCTCTCTCTCTCTCTCTCTCTCTCTCTCTTTCTGTGTCTCTCATGAATGAATGAATAAATAAATAAATCTTAAAAAAAATAAGGGGAGAATGAATAGGACTTAGCAACTGACTGACTAGATGTAGTCATGGTGAGGGAGAAGGAAAAGTCAAGTCTCAAAATGAAATGCCATCTATGAATTAGAATGAGACAGTATTACGTAGTGGTTAAGAACAGAGCCTTTGGAGACTTATTAGGTAACGTAATAGCTGTACAGCTGAATGATTTTACTTGACATTTTTTTATTTAACTCTGTTAATTGTGAATGATTGCCTTCACAGGTTAAATGAGATGATATACGTAAAAAGCTTGTATTCATACAATTTGCTGTGAACTTGAACAAGTAGTCATTTAACCATCCAAAGTCAGTTTCTTCTGATAGCAAAAAGGATAATATATTTCTTGTTCCCCCTGCATTGCAGTTACTTTGAGAAATATAAAGCTTCTGAAAACTAAATTGATAATCATGGTAGGAGAGGAGATGATCTCTCTCGGTCTTTAATATGACCTCATTTCTTGATTCATCTTTGTAAGATAGATACTTCCTTTTTTTAAAGATTTTATTTTTATTTATTCACGAGAGACACACACAGAGGGGCAGAGACATAAGCAGAGGGAAAAGCTCTCCCTGCGGAGAGCCAGATGCAGGACTTGATCCCAGGATCCCAGGATCACTCCCTGAGCTGAAGGCAGACACAACCACTGAACCACCCAGGTGCCCCAGATAGGTACATCCTGGCCACAAAGACTGGATTAGTAGAATTTATCCTACTGCAACAGCCTTCTGTCTGTATGGAGCTCTCTGTGATAAGTGACTAATGACTTCTCAAGAAAATAAATCTTAGCAGGGAGCTAAGGAGATTCTTATTGCCTGATGTGGAAGGGAGAAGAAAGTAGTATTATCAGGAACCAACTCTGGAAAGTGGAAATAAGGTGCTAGAAATTGGCCTTGGTGAAATTGGTGAATTTTTGGTTGCCTGCTCTGATTTCCTATAGCTGGGCCTGTGCTTATTCTTGTGATTGAGTTGTATACTTTGATTTTTCCTGGCTTTCATAGCAAACCAGTGAAAATGAGTATTATGATTATTATTCCACACATAAGATGAGTAAAAACCAGAAGCTCAAACCTGGAATTCTCAATGCTTACTTATTATTTTACCCTGCTCTATTGCCTTTCCAAACAGATGTAACTATCTTTAAACGCCCATGTTACATGGTATTGTGTATAGGAATATCACCTAAGGGCAGCTCATTTTTCCCCCTGCTGTGTATTTGTTATGTAATCTTGGATAAGATTTTTATTTTCAACCAACACTTTTACTTCTTGCTGACAGATGTGTCATCTCACTCTTGCTTTTGAATTGGGTCTTGTGCCCAGCTTTCTCAATTGCATTTTCCTTTGAAATTTTCAGTGTTGTAGTAATATGATATCCTGTCAGTCAATGTTGGTCAGTATTGTTTATTCCCTTTGTTCTGTGATCCTAAATAAATTTAGTATGTTCTTTTTCTTTCCTATAGGTTTTCTGTGCTTCCTGCTGTAGCCTGAAATGTAAACTGTTATACATGGATAGAAAGGAGGCTAGAGTATGTGTAATCTGCCATTCAGTGCTAATGAATGGTAAGTATTAAAACAGTTTGAATTCACAGTTATGAAGACAAAACAAGAGAATTCCTATGAAAAGGCTACTGTTTTTTCCTGCCTTTCTCCATATGTTGCTCACCTTCTCAAAAGGCACACCTTTAACTGAAAATATTGAGCTAAATTTCCATGTTTTGAAGATGTTGTAGCATTTCAAGATTCCTGTGCCTAATTTAATGAATGAATGCTAATGTCAGGTAAGTTTTGCAGGAAGAAAGGAGGTTCTCATGGAAATCTGGTGCTGTGTGGCTTTACTGTTCTGTGAAATGACTGAAGTGGGATGATGGGTAGGCTATTGACTACTCAGATGATGAAATACTAAAATTGGGCCAAAGTTTTCTTTTCAAGGGAAGCTATCTCTTTCTAGGGAATACCTTGATAACTTAAAATGTATTCTTATTAACACCTTGTTTTATTTATCTTGCTAAAAATAAATATTTTAGCATCTAAGATCAAATAGAGAAGTGCATTTATCTATCAGTTATCTCCTTAATACTACTTAGATTTGTCATAAGGATATTAATTTTGAATTTAGTTATGTGGTAGAAGAATATGACCAGAAGAAAGTAAATACAGCTTGTCCAGTGTTCATCTTTTGTGGGACTGGAAATGAATCTAAGGACATTTTAGTTAAAACTTAAAAAAAACAATAGAATTTTTGTAAAGAGATACAATAAAATTGATCAGGCTGTAGTATTTTCTCTTTGAGTACCTCTTTGCACAGTTGCCAGAAGAATTGCTAATAAAATGTTCAACTTGGGCACCATTGCTGCCTGTGCCAGGGAGTGTGCATCCTGGAGGCTGGAACCTATCTGCTTCAGACCCCTCCTGCTCTGTCTGTCTGCGTTGCTCATAGTGATGTTTTCCTGTTGCTGGCTTATTAACCTACTGCATGTCAGTTAATCTGATCTGTTCTGATCTCCTGTGATCCACCCAATTTCCTCCCATTTCTGAATTCTTACAGTTTTGATCAAATGTTAATTCATTCTCTCCACTCTTAAGGGTCAATTTTTAGATTGTAGTTATTTCATTCATTTACTCAATTGATGATTTTTAATTCTGCTTTCATTTTCAGACATATATCCACAGAAAAGAGCATGATACTTAATTACAGTACCTACTACCTCTTTTATTTGATGAGGTCTTTCAAGTTGATAGCTTCTTCCTTTTTTTTTTTTTTTTAACTTGGCATAGCTAAAGATGAAGGAAATGGCAGAGGATTAATATAGAATACTTATTTTTATTAAGCCAAGGATGCCCTTACCAGGGGATCCTAAAGTATCTACTTTTTCTGGTTTTTCCAGTGTCTTTCCTCTTGCATGGCTTAGCGAAGTCTTTTTCTGAATATTTAATTTGATGCTTTTCAGTGTTTCCTATCCCTATTTCCTTTCACCTTTTTTCTTCCTACCGTTTTTCTGCCAGTGCTTTCAAAGGAACACAGCTATTGTTTTTAGCCTTGTCCTGGAGTTTAGAGGCAATAAATGTTCATAATCTTATGGATCATTCTTTGATGTTGAATGAGAGTTTTTAAGAGATGCTTTAAAAATTGAGTGGATTCCATTCCTGGTCATATAGTATTACCTGAACCTGAAGATAAAATTTGATATCTTTCATTTCTGTAGTATCTTTCATCCTGTTTACTTTAAAAACAATGGTTGATATGTCAATATTTAGTTAGTAAAATTATATAGAATATACAGATTCTTAACACATTTGTGATCATTCATATTGGTTGATGGCAGTTATATGACATTGGCACATTTTCACGTTCAAATGGGTCCTATGCTTTTGAGGCACACCAGAGGTGTGAAATGGTTTTTGTTGCTGGATACTTTTACATGAAGTAATGATTACACACAAGCAGAATTCACAAAAATGTTGAGATGTGTTCTCTTGAGCTTTAGCCTTCAGAATTTTTCAAGTGAGATTTTACCTCCACTAAGAAGAGCCTAGAAGTCTATAAATGAAACAAAGAATATATACAATGGAGTTATGCTATTTTAATCACCAATTTTGATTTTCATTAGAACTTTATAAAATGCATAGAATATTAAACCTGCCCCCCACCATGTCTAAATGCTATCGCAGTTGCAAATTCTAGTTTGATGTTTCACTCCCTCTTAAGGGAACATATGGTCTCTTTTAAAGAAGCCAGGCGCCTAGTCATTAACCTCAGACTGATATATCAGTCTGTATCAGAAGTATCACCTACTTCTTATTTGTTGCTTCCAAATAGTTTACTTAACTAAATGGTCTCCTTTATTGAGTAAAATCACCTATCTCCTTAATACTTTCACTAGCTGGAAGAGAGACATACTATGAGTGTTAGTGAGGAGGAACTACATTATTTATCCAATATTGTGGAGGTCTTGATGTCCATATTTTGCAATCCATTCACATTGATTGTCTGTATTTGCTTTAGCTCAAGCCTGGGAGAACATGATGAGTGCCTCAAGCCAGAGCCCTAACCCTAACAATCCTGCTGAATACTGTTCTACTATCCCTCCCTTGCAGCAAGCTCAGGCCTCAGGAGCCCTGAGCTCTCCACCTCCCACTGTGATGGTACCTGTGGGAGTTTTAAAGCACCCTGGAGCAGAAGGTAGGGGATCATGTGCTCTTCTCTCTCTTTTTCCTCACCAAGTTCCTCTGAAAATGTGCTGATGTGATTTTACAGCACAAGTCTTTAAAACACTGTAGATAAGTCCCTTTGGGTGGTTATTAAAGTGGAAGGAACAAGGTGAGAAATGTGTCAAGACTATTTCTGGGCAAATAAAGAATAATACTGTGTTGCCTGATATTTTGGAGGCACCTCTAAAAATATGCTAATACCCTCTCCAGCTTAAGAATGGAGTGATTACACTGCTTATACTTGAAAAAAGATACAGAATTTGAGGTTGGTCTGTAAAATCCTAGCTTCATGCCTACTTTAATGTTCTTTGTAGGAGTTTATGAAAATGGAGAGTTCTTTCTTTGGACCAGCCCATTCTAATATTGCTTTTTGAAAACACATTGCCATTTTCTCTTTTCATTTTTAATCTATCCATATAAAAATATGAAAATATGCTAGGTACTTAGACCTTTATAAAATCTGGAACTTTAATTCCAATTATATAGGTAGGAAATCATAAGTTCAACTTATTTTAGTCTATTTTATCTTTAGGGTTATGATATTGTCTGTTGAAAGGCACTTTGTAAATTCAGGAGATTATCAGTAGTAAAAATAACAATTATGTATTTCCTTAAAAAGATCTTGTGAAGAAGTTTCCCTTGATAATTAAGATCAATCTTCTTTGATTAATTTTATGTCTTTTTGTCTAGTAATATTTCCTTCCCCTTGCTAACTAGCCCTCCTCCCTGTTTGAAGATCAAAGACTTCTACTGACATTGTCATATTCTTCCCCATTTTCCCCTCTCTTCAGATCATCCCTTAGTCATACCTTGTATTTTTATGAGTTCAGACTTTCTTTCTTAAAATCTTTATTCTCTTCATTTGTTGTTTTTGTTGTTCTTTGCTAGTCGTTCTTTGTTTTGGTTGTTTGGAATTGATTTTCAGAACTGGATTTAAAGAGATCATTTCATCAGACCTAGTGTTCCAGCTTTTCCCCTATTGCGAACTACTTTTGCACTGCCAGGTCACTCTTTTTTCATCTTCAGTTACACTTCAGCCAAAAATCTGGTCAGTTTGCTTCCCAACTCTCTTATATATCTGTGCCAACTCTTCCTTTATTAGTAAATAATTCTTGAACATTCTTCAGGGCATCTTTTGCCCTTTAAAAATACCAAATCACTTTTCCAGATATTTAATTCCTGGGGAAACTTCATACTTTTAGGAGATGTGGCTATCTATTGCTAGATATTTTTCCCCTGCTATTAATTTATTTCTTAGGCACTTAAAAAACCTTTTTTAGTTTCTCTGTCAATAATAGGGAACAGAGTATGTGACATTATCATAAGTGTACTTAATATTTTAAAGCAAAGTGTTTTAAATCTTTAAGTTACAGAAATAAAGAATATATTTAAACTCATATTTTATTTATAACTACTTTTAAACACAGTTACAATTCTTATATTTATAAGATGCTAAGAAGTGATTTCTTAGTACTTCTGGAATTGGTGACCTTCTCTTCTTTGATGTTAAGAAATCCTACCAATATCACATTGATACCTGTTTTATTTTTCTGGCTCCTCAAGTGGCTCAGCCCAGAGAGCAGAGGCGAGTTTGGTTTGCTGATGGGATCCTGCCTAATGGAGAAGTTGCTGATGCAGCCAAATTAACGGTGAATGGAACTTCCTCTGCAGGAACCCTGGCTGTGTCACATGACCCAGTTAAGCCAATAACTACCAGTCCTCTACCAGCAGAGGTAAGAAAATAAAACAGCAGCTAAAAATGAGTACTTAGTTTACTCAGCATTGTGCTGCTTCTGCCTTGCCGCTTTCTAAGTTGAGTGACCTTTCTATGGAACCCTGTGGGTTTCAGATACAGTTTAGTGCATATGTCTGTGTGTCTAGGGGTAAAGTAAAGGTGGCAAAATCAGGTTTTTTTAAAATAAAGGTTTATTTATTTATTCATGAGACACAGAGAGAGAGAGAAAGGCAGAGACACAGGCAGAGGGAGAAGAAGCAGGCTCCCTGCAGGGAGCCCGATGTGGGACTCGATCCCAGGACCCTGGGATCACACTCTGAGCCAAAGGCGGGCGCTCAACCACTGAGCCACCCAGGTGTCCTGGCAAAATCAGTTCTTGTTTGCTCTATATTTAGAGTTTTTTTTTTTTTTTTCCAAGAGAAAGACTCTTATAAAGGTTGTTCTCAGTGGGCTCAGGCTACTGCTGTAGTTAGATAGAGGTCATGCAGAGGAAATCCTGCCGCCTTTGTACGTTGGTTTTCAAACTATGTTCCCCAGCTTCTTTGGTGATGTCTTGGGAGTGCCATGGTGAGGAAGGGCCAGGCCATATACAGGTGGCTGAGGAGTCCCTCTCTTCCTTTCTCTTCAACTGAGCATCTCTACTTTCTTCTGTTCTTTTTGGTTTCTATGTAAGATTTTTAAAGACTTTATTTTTAAGTGACCTCTACATCCAACGTGGGGCTCAAACTTAAAACCCCAAGATCAAGAGTTGTGCAATCTACCAACTGAGCCAGACAGGTGACCCTGATAGGTTTTTAAAATATAAATTTTGTTTGACTGCAAGAGGAAGTTCTGGTAAGTGAATATTACAGGGAAACGGTTCAGCTCAGTTTGCAAAACTAAACCAAGATATTTTATTTCTTTTACATTGTTCAACACTCTATTTTATTTTATTTTTTTAAGATTTTATTTATTTATTCATGAGAGACACACAGAGGCAGAGACACAGGCAGAGGGAGAAGCAGGCTCCATGCAGGGAGCCCGATGTGGGACTCGATCCCGGGGCTCCAGGATCATACTCTGGGCCGAAGGCAGGTGCCAAACTGCTGAGCCACCAAGGCATCCCTCAACACTCTATTTTTAAACACTTATCTGGTAAAATGTAGGAAAACAAATTTAGGGCCAGGCTAGAATATATTTTTCTCATCTTAATGGTTCAGTAAAATGCATGGCACTAAGTAGGTGCTCAGGGAATGAAATAAATTCCTTTTCACAGATGATACATAAGAGGAAACCAGATGACCACTTTCTGTGAAACTAAAAGATAGATTTATGCATCAATAAATAATAAGGTAGAATAGATTATTTCCTCTGTTAGGTTTCAAATCAGTAATAATGGTTTGTCAATAAAATTTTCCAGTGATGAGAACACTGCAAAATTTTTAGCAAAAACCTGCTAAAAACTGATAGAGTCCTAAATAATAGCATAGACAAAAATATAGTAGGACATGGACATATTTTTTAAAAAATAGTTTTAATCTTTATTCAAGTATAAAATCTAGATAGCATTGTGCTTGAGGCACATTAATCTTTAAGAAGCAACTTGATGAACTTATGGACACACCCATGCAACCACCATCCAAGTGAAAATACTCTAGAGGGTTCCCTTGTGTCCTTTTCAATACTTGCCTGTGTTTTCCCCAAGGTAATCATTATTTTGATTTGTATTACCATGGATTACTTTTGACTGTTCTTAAATTTCATCTAAATGCAAACATAGTATATAGTAGTTTGTGTCTTCCTTCTTATGAAGATTTGATTATGAGATTTATCCATGATGTGTGCATCAAAAGTTGGTATTTTTTTTATTGCTGGGTAATGTTCCACAATATACCACAATTTTTCTGTTTTCCTGTTAACGGACATTTGGATGGTTTCCAGTTTATGGCTATTATGAATAAAGCTGCTATAAACACTTTTATTTTTTATTTGTCTTTTTAGGAGGATTTTATTTACTTATTTGAGAGAGAGAGAGAGCGAGTATAAGCAGGGAGAGAGAGAAAAAAAAAAAAAAAAGCAGGGAGAGAGGCAAAGGGAGAGTTCCAGGGCACTGGGGATCATGACCTAAGCTGAAGGTGGACACTTAACGAACAGCCATCCAGGTGCCCCTATAAATATTTTAAAACATGTTAAAAACAGTTTTTAAATGCTTTTATTTTAACATTTTTTAAAGCTTCTTCTTTTCTTTTTTCTTTTTTTTCTTAATTGTTAGAGAGTATACTGAAGAGAGCATTATTTTAATAATCTTTGAGTGTATTCTATTAAGTTGTTAATTAAATGGATTTAACCCCAAATGTGTCTTGCAGCATTATACTTTATTGGAGTAGTTAATGTGAACTTCATATTAATGCAAAGAAAAATGAACTTGAAGTTTTATTTCACTGCATAACAAAAGAAAACAATGACTTGTTTTAATCTCTGTATTTTTTAAAGATTGATTTGAGAGCAAGAGCAAGCATGAACTTGCCCACAAGCAGGGGGAGGTCACAGGGAGAGGGAAAGAAATTCTCCAGTATAATCCCTGCTGATGTGGAGCCCAATGTGGGGCCTGGACCCAGGACCCTGAGATCACAATCTTAGCTGAAATCAAGAGTCAGATGTTTATCAGACTGAGCCACCCAGATGCTCGTTTATTCTGTATTTTATCAGTTAATTTTTTTCTCTTTTTTTATTGTGGTAAAATACACATAACATAAAATCCTTCATTTTAGTTATTTTTAAGTGTACAAACCAGTGGTATTAAGTCCATTCACATTGCTGTACAACCATCACCACTATTCTCAAAGTTTGTTTTATTTTTTACAGTTTTTATTTTATTTTTTTAAGAGACAAGTGGATGGAGGGGCAGAGGAGAGAGAGAATCTTCAGCAGGCTCCAGTGGAGTGGAGCCAGGCAAGGAGCTCGATCTCACAACCCTGAAATCATGACCTGAGTCGAATCAGGGACATTTAACCAACTGACCCATACAGGCGTCCCTTTTTATTTTTAAAAAGCAATGTAAATGAGACTTTTTTTTTTAGAGCTTTTAATTTTATTTGAGAGAGGGAGAGAGAGCAATGAGTGGGGGGGAGGGGCAGAAGGAGAGGGAGAAGTAGATTCCCCACTGAGCAGGGAGCCTGACCTGATGTGAGACTTGATCTCAGGACCCTGAGATCCTGACCTGAGCTGAAGGCAGATGCTTAACCGACTGAGCCACCCAGACATCTATGTAAATGAGACTTCAAGTGGACCCAAATGCATTAAAGGTTCAGAAATTGAGATAATACTGAAACTTAGTTTCTGTTCCACTGCAGTTTTTAAAAATGTTTTCAAATAAATAAATAAATAAATAAATAAATAAATAAATAAATAAATAAAAATATTTTCTTTTATGGCCAAAGAAACCTAGATAGAGAAAGCTTTAACCTAGGCTACAAGGCCTCTTCTCCCATTCTTATGATTTGGTGATGCCAAAAAGAGAAACTATACAATTGGAAATATTTTCATAGTATAAATCCAGGTGTTTGGGAAACCACAAGTTAATGAGAAATTTGTGCTATTTTTCAAAAAGTATGAATTCCAAATTTTCACTTAAATTCCGATTTATATTTTCAAAATATTTTGGTAAAATCTTGAGCTCTCTGCAATTCTCACTTTGCTGATTTGCTTTTCGTAGACGGATGTTTCTCTGTTCTCTGGGAGTATAACTCAGGTTGGAAGTCCTGTTGGCAGTGCAATGAACCTAATTCCTGAAGATGGCCTTCCTCCCATTCTCATCTCCACCGGTGTAAAAGGAGGTATGTGGACTTACATATTTCAGCAGGAATAATAATGGCAGGATGCTGGATGCTGTCTTCTAATTAAGGGAAAGAGAGAGAATTCGAGTGATAAACCACCTTTTTCTTCTCCAGCATTGTGAGAAAACAACTACTCAGTGCCGTGAAAATAATTGTTGCTGTTACTTATATAATTTTAGAGTAGATATTTATGTTTTTATATTATATGGTCATTTTATTTGTTGGAAGGATATATTATTTTTAATTATGGTATATAAATGTTCATTGGCACTTTTTTCTTTAATTTCAAAGCACATAATACTCTGATTTGGCCCACCTGATTGAACGGTCAGAACATTTATCTAACTTTTTGTTTTTCAGTATAATGTACATTCGGAAATATATATGTAATAAGTGGAGAGCACTGACCTTAAATAGCCATTTTATTAAAAATATATTTTTAGTGAGTTCCAGTAAGAAGTAAAATAACTATCCAGTCAAAAGAATGCTTATCTTTATGTGAAAGTTTGTGTTGATAGATGCAGATTAGCATCTAGTTAGTACATTTTTGGGAGATGGGTTTATCAATAAGCTTTCCATAGTTTTGCCTAGTCTTTTACCTGGTCTCCATGCCTTCAGTCTTTCTCTCCTTTGTCTTATCTTCCATGTTGTTGCCAATTATCTTTTAAACATAGATGTTATCATAGATTCCTCTGGCTTAGAAACGTTCAGTGGATTCCCAGTGCCTTCAGTATAAATTAATTATTTTACCATGCAATGTTCCTTATAGCTTTATTCCAACTTATCTTTCTAACTTTATTTCCAGCCAATACCCCAGTACTTTACATGCATACTACAGAGTATTTACTGTCTTCTGAATATTCACTTTCCACACTTTCATGTTTTTTCTTATGCTGTGGAATAATGGGGAGAGAATGGACTACAAAACTGGACAAACCTGAGTTTTAATCCTAGGACCCTTATTTCCTAGCTGTGATTTATCGGTGGATGGATCATTTATCCTACCTGAATCTTTTTCCTAATGTTAGGTAATACACCTATTTAAAAAATCATTGTGAATTTTAAATCAGATTTCATACCTGAAAGTGTATAGCAAGAACAGGGTCTGGTGCAAAGTAGAAATGTAATTAATACTTTCCTTATCTTCTTTCCTCTGCCTAGAATACCTTTGTATACTGTAGACTCCTTAAAGAACTTCTCAACCCTTCAGAACCCAGATTAATGAAAAGCTCTTCTCTGAATCTTTACCAGTGCTGTCTCCATAGAATTGTTTTACATCATCTCCATTTGAATAGAAATTCTTTTTTTCTTTTTTCTTTTTGTTTTTGTTATTTTATTTATTTATTTTTTTATAGTAAATTTATTTTTTATTGGTGTTCAATTTGCCAACATACAGAATAACACCCAGTGCTCATCCCATCAAGTGCCCCCCTCAGTGCCCGTCACCCATTCACCCCCACCCCCTGCCCTCCTCCCCTTCCACCACCCCTAGTTTATTTTCTTTTTTTTCATTTAAGATTTTATTTATTTAAATGTTTAAAAAAAATTTTATTTAAATTCAATTTCCCAGTATATAGTATAACACCCAGTGCTCATCTCATCATGTGTCCTCCTTTGCCCATCACCCAGTTACGCCATCCCCCACCCACTTCCCCTTCTGCAATCCTTTGTTTGCTTCCTAGAGTTAGGAGTCTCTCATGGTTTGTCTCCATCTCTAATTTTTCCCCGCTTAGTCCCCTCCTCCCACTTCCCTTATGGTCCCTTTCACTATTTCTTATATTCCATAATTGAGTGAGACCATATGATAATTGTCTCTCTGATTGACTTATTTCACTCAGTATAATACCCTCCAGTTCCATCCACATCAGTGTAAATGATAGGTATCTGTCCTTTCTGATGGCTGAGTAATATTCCACTGTATCTATAGACCACATCTTCTTTATCCATTCATCTGTGGAAGGACATCATGGCTTCTTCCACAGTTTGACTATTGTAGACATTGCTGCTACAAACAGTGGGGTGCAGGTGTCCTATTGTTTCACTACATCTGTATCTTTGGGGTAAATACTCAGTAGTGCAATTGCTGGGTCATAGGGTAGCTCTATTTTTAGAGCTCTTATTTTTACCCTATTCCTTCTTTTTTTTTTCTTAACCCTATTCCTTCTTGAGGAACCTCCACACTGTTTTCCAGAGTGGCTGAACCAGTTTGCATTCCCACCAACAGTGCAAGAGGTTCCACCTTTCTCCACATCCTCTCCAACATTTGTTGTTTCCTGTCGTTTTAATTTTCACCATTCTCACCAATGTAAACTGGTATCTCATTGTGGTTTTGATTTGTATTTCCCTGATGGCAAGTGATGTGGAGCATTTTCTCATGTGCTTGTTGGGCTTGTGTAGGTCTTCTTTGGAGAAATGTCTGTTCATGTCTTCTGCCCATTTCTTGCCTGGATAGTTTGTTTTTTGAATATTGAGTTTGGTAAGTTCTTTATAGATCTTGGATACTAGCACTTTATCTGATATGTCATTTGCAAATATCTTGTTCCATTCTGTATGTTGTCTTCTAGCTTTATTAACTGTTTCCTTTGCTGTGCAGAAGATTTTTATCTCAATGAAGTCCCATTTAGTTCATTATTGCTTTTGTTTCCCTTGCCTTTGGAGATATGTCTTGCAAGAAGTTACTGTGGCCAAGGTCAAAAAGGTTGTTGCCTGTGTTCTCCTCTAGGATTTTGATGGATTCTTATCTCACATTTAGATCTTTCAACCACTTTGAGTGTATGTTTGTTGTTTATTTATTTTAGAGAGAGAGAGTGCATGTGCAGCATAAGTAGGAGGAGGAACAAAGTGGGAGGGACAGGGAAGAGGGAGAGCCTCAAGCGGACTCCCTGTTAAACCTGGCGTCTGGCATGGGGTTCCATCTCACAACCATGAGATCATGGCCTGAGCTGAAATCAGCAGTTGGAGGCTTAACTGACTGAGCCATCCAGGTGCCCCTGAAGACAGATTCTAATAATAGATCTTTACTATATAAACACTTCCCTGATTGCAATTTAGATATTTTATAGGTCTGATTCTTTTACTTAGAACATGGATTCCTTCAATCCTAATTCATACTCATGTCTTCTCCTATGGTGCTGGACCTATAGCAGGCTCTCAGCAAGGTTGGCTGAAAGTATCAAACTATAAAATCCAGCCATGTCCCAAATAGTTCAACAGTGAACTTTCATGTAGGTGAAGCGTTTTTTTGACTAGGACCCCTTAAAAATATTCTTTTATTAGTTAAATTACTACTTAGGTTCAAATTTTGGTTATTTTAATGAGTCTTAGATTTAACTTATAAGAAGTTTAATTGGCCTGTTCTATTGTTTAAGATAAATAAGATTCCATTTTCATTAAATCCAATTATCCAAACCCCTCCTACTAAGAAACAACAGCTAGTTATTTATATTTACTTAAACCACATTACTATCTCCTTGCCAGAGTTTTGCATTCCAGTGGAATAACTTCATACAAATGTTTTCTTCTTTTTAAAAGTCACTTCATATTTCTCTGTTCAATAAATATTTTCATTGGTAGCGTAGACATTTCTCCTTACATCCAAAAAATAGTTTTTTGGTTTCTCTTATTATTCATGATTTTGATGTAAAGGTGAGAAGACTACCATCACTCAAAATGGCATTACTGAATATTGTATACTGTGGTTTCAGGAATTAATTAGGAAAAGTTCTGTGCAGGATCTCAAGTATTAACTTGTCCATGTTCAGAATCTATTGTGTGATTTACTAGTGATTTTGGTGATTGATACACATGCTGAGCTTTGACTGAGAGAAAGTGTTTCATGAAACCAGTTACTTATGATAGTTTTAGTTTATTTTCTGGGTACATTTACCAGAGGGTAAGTAGTGTATTATCATTTTCTTGTATATCATAGATTATTTTAAATGTTGGTCTTAGAACTTGTAATATGTGAAATTCTTGTTATAATAGTTGGAGAATTTTTGTTAAATAAAAGAGCTGTCTTTATTTTGCTTTTTCAAGTTTTTATTTAAATTCTAGTTAGTTAAAATATATGGTAAAATTGGTTCCAGGTATAGAATTTAGTGATTCTTTACATATATATAACACCCAGTGCTCATCATAAGTGCCCTCCTTAATACCCATCACCCATTTAGCCCATTCCCCCCAATTAATCCTCAGTTTGTTCTCTATTGTTGAGTCTCTGATGGTTTGCTTCCCTCTCTTTTTTTCTTTCCCCTATGTTCGTTTTGTTTGTTAAATTCCAGATATGAATGCAATTG
Source organism: Canis lupus familiaris (assembly GCF_011100685.1). NCBI lineage: Eukaryota > Metazoa > Chordata > Mammalia > Carnivora > Canidae > Canis > Canis lupus. The sequence continues at coordinate 9,121,026 of NC_049236.1, read as the reverse complement.
TATGATATTTGTCTTTCTCTGACTTATTTCACTTAGCATTTCTAGCTCCATCCATGTCCTTGCAAATAACAATATTTCATTCTTTATCTTCATTCTTTTTGATGCCTGGATAATATTTCATTGTATATATATGCCACATCATCTTTATCATTCATTAGTCAGTGGACATTTGGGCTCTTTCCATAGTTTGGCTATTGTTGATAATGCTGCTATAAACAGCGGGTGCATGTGCTAAAGGGGTTTCTTTAGATTATGGCATAAGTCAGTTTGTGGAAAAGTCTACATATAGGATAACCATGTTCTTAACTGGACTGGAATACTTTTGAGAGTGAAAGGGAAACTATTAGCATTACACTGGGAAAGCAGGTATAAACGTAGGTTCACCCTATCTATAAATCAGTGCTTAACTCTTTCTTGTGAAAAATCAGCTCATTTCTCCATCAGATTTCTTTCTTGATATGTCCCTTTATCTAATCTTTTACATTGTTTTCTTCCCTTGCAGACTATGCTGTGGAAGAGAAGCCATCACAGATTTCAGTAATGCAGCAATTAGAGGATGGTGGTCCTGACCCACTTGTATTTGTTTTAAATGCAAATTTGTTGTCAATGGTTAAAATTGTAAATTGTAAGTTAGAAATTCGTTTTTTAAAATTAAAATGAGATACTTTACTGACTCATAGATAATAAGTAAAGCTTTTAAATTCATTATACACAGTATTTTTATATGGATGGAGCCACATCTTACTGAAAACTGGGTACCAAAGATATTGGTTTGTATAAAATAACATCTCCCAGAGGACAACTGTGGGACTAACTGAAACTCTTGAAATGAGATAGGTGAATTCCTCAAAGAGGAAAGCCAAACAGAATTTCCTGAGATGGATGTGCTAAGTCACAACTCACCACCAGAGTAGTTGGAAATGGATAAATTATCCAAGAGGGTCAAATAATTTACAGGCTAGATTTAAATCTCAGAAACCTTAATCATGTGCAAATATTCATTTGAGAGAAGTGTTAGTTAGCTAACACTTACATTAAAATTCAGTACATTAAACTTAAGATTCAGAAGAAACTTCCTAATTCTTGGGGCTAACTTCTAAATCTTGGGGGCATCAGAATGAGTAAGAGAACAGTAAATTAGAATCTTAATTCCAGGATCGTCTTGGAAAATAGAGAATTCATTTATCCTGGATGAATGTCAATAGGCAGAGTTTTGGAGAGAGGAGTAAAGCACTGAGGAACTGTCCTCTAATTCCCACTGTGTACTTGTTTTAAGTTGATCTCGGAGACCAGAAACACCTACATGCTACTTCCTTTGAAAATCTGTATTAAAGAGTGCAGGTTTCTGGCTTCCTTATTAATTGTACTCTTGTATATTTGGCCAGTTATTAATGCTTTCCCCCTTTCCCTCTAGGATCAGGTGTTAAAATAATTTGTGAAATTTTAATTTACCATATCTAGTCTAAAAGTTATACTTAGAAAATAGCTAACCCAGAATTCCTAAAGTGTATACCATCTTAATATAGTTGTATTCAGTGCTTCCTGTTTAGGTATATAAAGTAACAATTCCCAAAGGGAAAGAAAGGGAAATTTTATTAGTTTTGATTTACATTGTGATGTCTATAATTATATTTGAATCTTATTTCAGCTCCTTTGGGGATCCTATTATGTGTAGAGTAAAAATGATAAAAGTATCAGATTGAACATTATTTTTAATTACATATAACTTGTGCTATATATTGGGACTCTACAATGCCATAAGGTGAAAAAGTGGAAGTAAATAGTCCAGAAAAGCCATTCTTTCACCACTTTTTACAGGATAAAACCAAGTAAAATCATGTTGCTGTTTAGCTAAAATTTTCTCCCAAAAAGGACTATAATTTAAGAAGCTAGAATCTTGAGGACTTGGCTGACTCAGTCAGTAGAACACTCAACTCTTGATCTCAGATTGTAAAGCTCAAACCACATGCTAGTGTAGAGATTACTTAATAATAAAATCTTCAAAAAAAATAAAAAGCTAGAATCTTTCTAGCTAGGTTAAATTTAAAATGTGTATATAAATATATATTTTCTTTAAGCCACAACCTGAATCCAAAGCTATAATACTGGCTTTTGTTGTTGTTGTTTCTAGTTCTACATGAGTAATTATTTCCTTGGTAAAGTGAATTTTTTAAAAATACAGGTGAGGGAATATATTCTTTATTCATATAGCCTAGGATACCTTGTTTTATTTTATTTTTATGAAATGTTTTCTTTTAATAATAATACCTTCTAATAATAGGAGTTAAGAGTTTTTTTTTTATTTTTTGTTTTTAAGACTTTATTTATTCATAGAGATGCAGAGAGAGAGGCAGAGACACAGGCAGAGGGAGAAGCAGGCTCCATGCTGAGAGCCTGACGTGGGACTCGATCCAGGGTCCCCAGGATCATGCCCTGGGCTGCAGGCAGCACTAAACCACTGCACCACCAGGGCTGCCCAGGAGTTAAAAGTTTTAAATGCATTTTCTTTTACTATTACTTCTTTTACTTCCCTTCTATTGATTTTCTAAGTATTTACTTAAAGCCAGAGACACTGGAATTCTTTATTTTCTACAATACTTTGTCTCAGTGGATTTATAGTTCACAGTTGAATTGTACAGATTCAGTATAACCTGTTTTGTCCTTTGATGTATTGTAACAGATTTCTGTGCATTTCTTTAAAGGTAAGGATTGAAAAGAATGTCTTTATTTTTATTTCATTCATAGATGTGAACAGGAAGTGCTGGTGTTTCACAACCAAGGGGATGCATGCAGTGGGTCAGTCCGAGATAGTCATCCTTCTGCAGTGTCTACCGGATGAAAAATGTTTGCCGAAGGATATCTTTAATCATTTTGTGCAGCTTTATCGGGATGCTCTGGCAGGTGGGAATGCTTTATGACTTAGTCTGCACCCTTTACAAGATAAAAATTTTATGAGCCCCTGGGTGGCTCAGTTGGTTAAATGTCCACTCTTTTTTTTTTTTTTAAAGGATTTTATTTATTTATTCATGAGACAGAGAGAGAGAGACATAGGCAGAGGGAAGCAGGCTCCATGCGAGGAGCTCAGTGTGGGACTTGATCCGGGTTTCCAGAATCACGCCCTGAGCTGGAAGGCAGACGCTTAAGTGCTGAGCCACCAGTCATCCCATAAATGTCCAACTTAAGCTAAGGTCTTGATCTCAGGGTCATGAGTTCAAGTCCCATGTTGGTCTCCAAATAAGTGTGGAACCTACTTCAAAAAAAAAAGATGAGGGCAGCCCCGGTGGCCCAGCGGTTTAGCGCCACCTTCAGTCCAGGATGTGATCCTGGAGACCTGGGATCAAGTCCCACGTCGGGCTCCCTGCATGGAGCCTGCTTCTCCCTCTGCCTGTGTCTCTGCCTCTCTCTCTCTCTGTGTCTCTCATGAATAAATAAAATCTTAAAAAAAAATAAAAAATAAAAATATTAAAAAAATATGAGTGAGAATTTAAAAAAAAAAAGATAAAAATTTTGGATTCAGTTGCAAAATAATAGTCATGAATACTGAAGCCTAGCATTGGACTTTGGTATCAGCAGCAAGTTAGAACTTGCCAAGGTTTAAGGAAATATAAATTTTAGTACTTTACCTGGTGTGGTTGTTATTATTTTACAAAGGCTGGAATCAAAGTTCAAAGATTACCCATTGACCATGATATAAGAATACTTTTCTTTGAGTGGCTTAGGGTACCTGGTACTTATTGGCACCTGGTAGAAGGAAGCATAATCATAACTTACTACTTGTTTCTTCAGTTAACAATATCTATATAATCATTATGTAAACATTCTTTATTTAATTTTCAAGTTTTAAAAACCACTAGAATGGGCAACTTTATTATGGTTTCAAAGTAAATTATAAATATTGCTAGCCCTACCGATGTAAAAGTAAATGCATAACTACTGGCAAAGGCTAAGGATACTAATAAAAAGACATATTGTTATAAATTAAGAGAAAAATACATGTGTATTATTTGGCATTACAAAGTTGACCTCCTCTGATTTAGCAGAGGAAGTAAGAAGTGGTGTAGTTGAGCTAAATTCTCATCATAACAGGAAGTAAAAAAAAAAAAACAGTACCTATGGTTGGTAAATAGGAAAAGAGTTGTGTAATAACTACAACAAATGAATAATAGAAGAGATCGTCTCTGAGGAACAAGGCTTGGAAAGGGGAGTGAGATTGAGCAGGGTATTAAAATTATTTTCATGTATTACATGGTAATATTTTATAAATATATTAAAACCATAAATTATTCATATTTTCTGAATGCAGTGATTCCCCTTGTGGGATTCTATGCCAAAAAAATGATCTAAAATGGGGCACATGGGCTGCTTGATCAGTTAAACATCTGCCTTCAGCTCAGGTTATGATCCCAGAGTCCTGAAATTGAGCCCCTCATTGGGCTCCTCCTCAGCGACAGCCTGCCTCTCCCTATGCCCCAACCCTACTTGTGCTCTCTCTCTCTCGCACTCTCTCTCAATAAATAAATAAAATCTTTAAAAAAATTATCTAAAATGTAAAATATATTTTGTACATGAAAGTGTTTATTACAACATTACTTACTGTTAACACAAAAATTTAGAGGTAACCTAAATGCCTGTCTACAGGTGAAACATTTAAAACTGTTATGCTGATTAGATGTATGCATCTTTTTTAGAACATTTTTTAGCCATTAAAAGTAATATTTATGAATAGAATGTAACAACATGGAAAATGTTCTTGAAGTAAGTACAAAAGCGGGATATAAAATTACATCTTTAGTGTGGATTATAGCTTATGCATAAAAGATTATACCTTTATGTCTTAGTCTCTATGATAATTTAGGTGTCCTATTACATGAGGATAAGACAGTACATCAGCAACTGACCACATACCTATGAAGTATACTTCTGTATTTACTGTGTCAGTTCAAAATATATGGGGCTAATATGTAGTCATTTAGAACCTTCAGGCCATATAATACTCAGGACCTACATTTATTTCCAGAAATGATCTGAAACACTCACTTTTCTCCTCAATTTGGATGTATTCACATATGAAAACTATAAGCAGAGAAATGACATTGGAGGTCCAAGCAGTTGTATATTCATGTACATTTTAAGGGGGGATTAGGGACTAAAAGCATGGGAGGTTCATGAAAGTCTTGTTCAAGAGTCCATGCTTTATTGTGTAGGCAATGAGGAACAATTGAAAAAATGAGTGACAGACACTGTGTGTCTGGTGACAGGTAAATTGAGTTAAGAAGCAGTTACAGTGGATAAACAAAAAATTATAGTGGATAAACACTAGAATACTTCTCAACAATAAAAAAAACCCTGCTGATATATACGACAGCATGGATAAATATCACAGATATTGTGCTGAACAAAAGAAGCCAGGCACAAAAAAGTACATATTAGAAGATTCCATTTACATGATTCTCTGGAACAGGCGAATGAATCTGTGGTGTTAGATCATGTTTGCTTGAGGTGAGTTGGGGATGCAGGTGTTGCAACTAACTACAGTGGGGCCCTGGGAACTTTCTGGAGTTATATAAATATTTCATATAGTGATAAGGATGGTGGTTACATGAATATTTACATTTGTCAAAACTCATTGAACTGTATACTTAAAATCTCTGGGTTTTATTGCATGAAATTATTTCCTAATAAGATTGACTTACACATTTTTTATTGAGATATAATTCATATGTAACATTACTTTCAGACGTAAAATATAATGATTTGATATTTGTACTTACTGTGAAATGATCACAGTAAGTCTATTTAACATCCATTTTCACACTAGTTAACAATTTTTTCTTGCTGATGAAAACTTTTAAGATCTACCCTTTTAACAGTTTTGAAATATACAATACAGTATTGTTAACTATAGTTCCCATGCTGTACATACATCCTCAGTACTAATTTATCTTATAAATAGAATTTTGTACCTCTTGGCCACTTTTACTGATTTTACCCACCCTCTCAACCCCTCTCCCTCCCCCACCAATCTGTTCTCTGTATGTAGGAGTCCTGTGGTTTTTTGTTTGTTTTTTAGATTCCACATATAAATGTGAGATCATATGTTATTTATCTCTCTCTAGCTGATTTTACTTAAAATAATGCTATCAAGTTCCATCCATGTTGTTGTAAATGACAAGATTTTATTTTTTATGGCTGAATAATATTTCATTGTATATATACACACCACATTTTCTTTATCCATTCTTCTATTGATGGACACTTAAGTGTTTTCCTGGTCTTGGCTATTGTAAATAATGTTGTAACAAACATGGGGATGCAGATCTCTTTTCAAGTTAGTGTTTTCATTCTCTTCAGATAAATACTCATAAGTGGAATTGCTGAATCATATGGTAGTTCTGGTTTTTATTTCTTTTTTTTAAAGATTTTATTTATGGGGCACCTGGGTGGCTCAGCAGTTGAGCATCTGCCTTTGGCTCGAGTGGTGATCCCAGAGTCCCAGGTTCGAGTTCTGAGATCAAGTCCTGCATCAGGTTCCCTCTGCCTATGTCTCTGTCTGTCTCTCTCTCTCTCTCTCTCTCTCTGTCTCTCATGAATAAATGGATAAAATCTTTTAAAAAAATAATATTTTGGGCAGCCTGGGTGGCTCAGTGGTTTAGCGCCACCTTCAGTCCAGGGCCTGATCCTGGAGTCCCGGGATTGAGTCCCACGTCAGGCTCCCTGCATGGAGCCTGCTTCTCCCTCTGCCTGTGTCTCTTTCTCTCTCTCTTTCTCTCTCTCTCTCTCTCTGTCTTCATGAATAAGTAAATAAAATCTTTTTTAAAAATTATTTATTTATTTTAGATAGTGCAAGCAGGAGAGAGGGGCAAAGGAAGAAGAGAATCCCAAGCCGACTCCATGCTAAGTGTGAGGCTCAGTCCCAGGACCTGAGATCATGACCTGAGCCAAAACCAGGAGTTGGATGCTCAGCTGATTGAGCTGGTTTTTATTTTTGAGGAAGCTCCATACTCTTTTCCTTAGTGACTGCACCAATTTACATTCCCACCAATGGTGCGTGGAGGTCCCTTTCCTCTTTATCCTCATGAACACTTTGTTATTTTAAAATTGAATTTTTAGAAAAGCTATTGTCAGGATCCAGCAAGAAATTAAATTATCAAGGTTTAATAAAGTAATTAGGTAATAGCAGTAGGAACAAAGATTATTGAAAAGAAATGAAAGACAGTGATGTTTCAGTTCAGTAGGATTTGGTAACCAAGTGGATGTGAGAGGTGAGAAGGGACAAGTCAGAGTGGCTTCAGATTTCTGGCTTGGACATCTGAATGGACTTTGTTCTTATTCCTTGAGATAAGAAATAGAGTAAGAATGGATTTGGCAGCGGAGTGGGATATTAGTTCTTTGTCCATTGTGTTGAATTTGAAATATTGACAACAGATGGTGATACGTAAATGGATGATGACTATATAGATATGGACCTCAGGGAGTAGATCTGATATTTGGGAGACCTAGCAGTTACACGATTGTTGAAACTATAGTTGTGAATGGGATAGATCAGTGAGATGAGACTAGAGCTGTGAATGGAACTCTGAGAAATACCAACAAAGAAAGGCTGTGAGTCATTGCATGAGTTATTAAAATAGGTTTACCATAAGTGGTTATTCACTTTTCAGAAGTATCCTTATATATCAGTAGAATCTATTTTGAACTATCATATTAAAATGCAAAAATTCCACAACAAAATTACTGATACTAAAATAATGGTGATAGTCTAAGGTCAGACTATAACCATGTAAGCTGTTTTAAATATTCATAATATAGATGAGGGCATGTGCATATATATCTTAAGTAAATAAAACAAGTGAGTCTTAAGAGTTTCTCCTCAACTAGGAATCATTTCACAACTTATAAAATACTGAGACTAGGAGGTATCTTAGATCATCTGGTATAAACTATTTTTTAGATGAGGAAAATGAGAGGTGTTAAGGCTAATCTAAATCACAGACCTAGACGGTGGCAGAATTAGGCCTAAGGCTCCCAGACCTGTATTCTTTAGAGTATGTCAGTTGTCTCAATGTGTGTATATTAATAGTACCGCAGTTTAAAAAAAAAAACAAAACAGGTATACGTAATATCTGTGCTATGTGTTATGTCTGTTTTATTAAGAATCCTGTTTTTAGATAAGCAAGGTAGTAACTTGATATATAATTTCACTACATTTTTTTAAATAAGTGGAAACATCTTTTACATGTTATGAAATGATCCTAATATTTTTCTCTTCTGTGTAGCACATATTGCAGAATCAGCAAATTCTGTCTTAAATTTCCTAAATGTGAAAGCCTTGAATACTCTGTCACTTGTGTAGTGGTTACTTTGCCATAAATTACTCAAAAAGCCTTAGAAGCCCTTGAATGAATTTTATTTACAATTTCTTATGAATTTTTAATCCAAACTATGTATTTAATAATAATGTATATGTCTTTGTGTCCATATATGTTTATTTAGCATATGTACATTTTTTGTCATACATAGTTGCTTATGCTTCCCACAATGAGAGAGAAAGTTACCTTTGGTGAGTAACAACATTCTGAGAGTTTTTGGGTGCCTTCTGGTTATTATTATAGTGCCATGGGAGATTCTAGATCATGTATTGTTTCTTGCCATCTCTCCTCCATTCCTCCTATGTTTTGTACTTGTTTTTTGCAAACAAACATTCAGAACATGGATTTGAATGAAACGAGAATTGTATCTACCAGATTATTTTTTCTGGAGTTAATCTCTGGTTATTTTCCTCTCTTATTCAAAAATCTTTATGGGCTTTGTATTGCCTTTAGAATAAAATGTGTATTCTGACATTCAGTACTCTATGTAATCTGATCCTGTTTTCCAGTTTCATTTCCACTAGTAGTCTCTCAAACTAAACATTTCTCGGCTCTTTATATATACACTCTGATGATTTCCTACTTCATTACCCATGATCATGGTACCTCACTACCACCATACTGTTTCATACTATCCAGACTATCTGGATCCTATCAGTTGTCTTAAGTCTTACTCAAAAATGACTTTCTCTATGAATTCTTCCCTAATAATCCTCCCAGATAGAAGTATTTTTTGCTAAACTTTTTTTTAAGGTTTTATTTATTTATTCATGAGAGACACAGAGAAGCAGAGACATAGAGGAAGAAGCAGGCTCCCTCCGGGGAGCCTGATGCAGGAATCTATCCCAGGGATCACGACCTGAGCCAAAGGCAGACACTCAACCACTGAGCCACCCAGGTGCCCTTCTTTCCTAAACTTTTTTACTTATCCTTAAAAAATTGGTATATATAAAAGTGTGTAAATATACATATATTTAATAATTATGCAAGTTATAAAGCTTAACAACAAAATAACCACCCATAAACAAAATACCCAACTTGAGAAGTAAAAATGACCAGCCCACTGAAGCACTGATCAATGACCAATCCTGATTACATCTTCCCCAAACTTCCCCAACCCTTAGATAACCACTGACTTTAATCTTGTGTTAGTTTTCTTGCTTTTCTCTGTAATTTTATCACAAATATTTTGCATCACTAAGAATTACTATACATTTATTTTTGTATGCTTTTAAACTTTATACAATTGATATCACACTGTATATATTTTATGTGGTTTGCTTTTTTCATTCCATCATGTTTCTGACACTTGTTCATAGCTCTAGTGTTTTAGTCCATTCATTTTCAGCTACAGTTTTATACCTATTATATACGTTTACCACAGTTTATCAGTTTTCCTGATGAATAATTTGCTTTTTTTTTTTACCAATATATTGTTATTCGGACACGTTCTTTAAAATTTTTGTACGTGAACACTTAAGGAATAAAATTGCCATTTAAATATGGATATGAATATCTTCAACTTTATCAGATGATGTTAGACTGTTGCCCAGAGTAGTTTATCAGTTTATATCCACCTGCCCCCATCTCCAGCATATAACAGTTGCCAACATTTGATACGGTTTTAATTTTTGCTAAGCTAGTAGATAGAAAATAGTATCTCAGTATGATTTGCATTTCACTAATTATTAATGAGGCTGCGCATATATTTATTGGCTGTACATAATTTGTCTTCTGTGACAAATATGTCTCTGTATCTTTCTTTTAATTTTTTTAACATATATTCTGAATTATGGCCTTTTTCTAACAGAGTTAAGTTATTCAGTGTGTATTAATTTTCTACTGATGTATTTCTAAGGAACAAACTTAGTAGCTTGAAATAACACCTATTTCCATGATTAGGAGTCCAGGCACAGTTTAGATGAATCTTCTGTTCACAGTGCCTCACGGTGTCATCTGTGGTGAGGTTTCTCATTCAGAGCTCAGGTTGTTGGCAGAATTCATGTCCTTGCAAATCCCTTTTTTCTTGATAGATATTGGCTGGGTGATCCTCCCGGCTCCCAGAGGCTGCCTGCAGTTCTGTGGCTTCCTGGCTCCATGGATAGTTCACAGCAATGGTGTTTCTTTCAGATCAGGAGGAGTATGTTTCCACTTTGAATCTCTGACCCCTAGACCTAGATTTAAAGGTCTGATGTTAGGCCCATGCTGATAACCTCCCTACTAATTAGCTCCATTGATAAGTAACCTAACCATGGGGTACATCCCATTATATTAATAGATGCTGCTGTTGCTCAAGCAGAGGGAATTACGGTGTATATACCAAGAGGCAAACAGAATTCTGCCTCCAACACAGGATTCTTATCCTCCCAAACATGACACAGACCTAAAACATGCTTTACTTGGGCAGCCCCGGTGGCTCAGCGGTTTAGCGCCGCCTTTGGCCCAGGGCCTGACCCCGGAGACCCGTGATCGAGTGCCGCATCGGGCTCCCTGCACGGAGCTGCTTCTCCCTCTGCCTGTGTCTCTGCCTCTGTCTCTCTCTCTTTCTGTGTCTCTCATAAATAAATAAATAAAATCTTTTTAAAAAAATGCTTTACTTGATACCTTCACTAATCTTACTCTTGTTGTCTATAGTTTGTTTTGCCTTTTGTTGTAAAAGAAAAAATGTTTTTATTTATATTCATCAATTCAATTTGGTGTCAGTATCAAAAATCACTATCATTATTCAATTCAATCAAGATTACTAAATTTGCCATTATATTTTCTCCATATCTGTTGTTTTAGTATCTTGTGTTTCCTTTTGGACTTGCATTTCTTGCTGAAACTCATCTTGTTATTAGTTCTCTTAGCTCTGTGGTTAGTAAACTCCATTAGCCTTTGTATGTCTGAAATTTTTTTATTTTGTCTTCTCTCTTGAATAATTCATTGGTTATAAAATTCTAGGTTAATCTCTTTGGGATTTTTTCCCCCTCCCTTTCCTCTTTCGTTCTCCCATTCCTTACTTTCTTCCTTTTACTTCCCCTTAGCAAGTACTTTGAAGATACTGACTCCTTTGACTTTTGGCATCTCCTACAGTCTAGTTTTTTTTTTTTTTTCTTTTTAAATATAGTTGTCTTTACTCTTTTGCTTTTAGGATTTTATTTTTATCCTTAATTCTCTGCAAGTCCATTGCTAAAGTTCTCTGTGAGCTTTTAAATCAGGTTTATTGAGATATAACTTATATTCACCTTTTCAGGCATAAAGTTCAGTGAGTGTAGATGAACAGATGCAGTTAGGTCATCATCACTAGAATCAGCATACAGAATGATTTCTGTCATCTCTAAACCTTACCTCATGTCCCTTTGTATTTAATCTCCTTCCCTTACCTTCTGCTCCAGGCAACTATCATTTTAATTTCTTTCCCTATAGTTTTGTATTTTCCAGAAGGTTTTATAAATGCAATCACACATTTGTATTTGGCTTTATTTCATTTAGCATAATGCTTTTGAGATTCATCCATATGTTTGGATGTATGTATCGCAGTTTATTTATACATTTACCTGCAATGTATGAAAAATTCCAATTATTCTGGATCCTTGCCACCACTTGATGGTGCCTTTTAAAAATATTTTTTGCTTTTCTAATGAGTGTGTTGTAGCATCTCATTATAATTTTAATTTGCATTTCCCTAATGACTAATGATATTGAGCATCTCTTCATATGCTTATTTACCATCTATAGCTCTTCTCTTGCCCATTTAAACATTGAGTTTTCTTAATGAGTTTTTAGTATTTTATAAATTTTGGATAGAAGTCCTTTATCAGATAGTACATTTTGCAAATATTATATTCCAGTGTATGGCTTATCTTTTCATTTTATTACTCTTTCAAAGAGTTTAAGTTTTAAATTTTGATGAAGTCCAGTTTATCAGTCTTTCTTTTATAGTTTATACTTTAGTTTCCTAAGAAATCTTTACCTTAACCCAAAGTCACAAAAATTTTCTCCGAATATATTTTTTTCTGGAAGTTTTATAGTTGTATCTCTTACATATAGATATATATAATTCATTTTGAGTTAATATTTCCACAGGGAGTGGGGTGTTGGAGAGTAAGAATTTCCTGTTCTCTTGAAGATTCTTCTAGCTGAACTAAAAACCAATTTTACATGAGACAGATTAACAGGAGAAAATCAAATTTAGTTTCATACATATGGGGAATCCATACAGTCATGGAAATTCCAGAGACAGGCAAGGTGAGGTATATATGCCATTCTGAACTAAGCAGAGGGAGTGGTAGGGGGTCTGGGACTTCAGAGGGAAGGAATGCAATTCACAGGAAGATGAAAAAGAGTAAGTGTTTCAAATGTTTGCTGGGCCACGCAGAAACAATGTGACATAGAGAACTTTGATCAGATGGGCCTGCATGGGTTCCTTCTTGTCCTCCATACCTAGTTCATGGTATAATGTAGTCATCTATGGGTGATAGTTCTTTTACCAGACCAGATCCTTTATTTAAAATTTTTGTAGACAGTTATATGGGAAGAAAAGAGCTATTCCTGAATCTGCTGGGTTTTAATAGTTTTTTAACTCAGAATAATTTTTGTGCCAACATAACATGGCCTCTCTAAGGGGCAGCTGCCCTTGAGCCCTACAGAGGTAAGGCTCAAAGTTCCTTTTTTTTTTTTTTTTTTTTCCGCTTATGGATATCCAGTTGTTCGAACAATTTGTTAAAAAGACTATCCTTTTGCCATCAAATTACCTTGATACTTTTTAAATATTAGTTTGCATTCTATGTATGGGTTTCTTTCTCTATTCTGTTGATCTATGTGAACATATATGTGGATTTAGTTTTATTTTTGTTGTCTAGTACCAAAAGTGTACTTTTGATTTGAAAACACATTTCTTTCTTTAATTTGGAAAATTCTTGGTTATTATCCCTTTGAATATTACTTCTCTTTCATTCCCAACATTGTCTTCCTTTGGAACTCCTTTTTGATGTTGAAGCCTCTGAAATCAATCTGGGTATCTCTGAGCTGTTGTTTTGGGTAATTTTTGCCTTTTGTGCTGGATCCTAAGGTATATTCTCTCTTCAAAAAAGTCATCAATTTAATAGGAATATTAATGTGAATTGATTAATAATTACATGGGCATACAAGGTTTACATTGTTACTGATTTTCAGCTTTTAGATTTAACTTTGGAATGAGGCAAGAAGACCATTAAAATTATAAACACAGAATATAAATATTAACCTTGCGGGTTAAATCATTTTACCTTTGAAAAATGCTTTTTGGGGATCCCTGGGTGGCACAGCGGTTTGGCGCCTGCCTTTGGCCCAGGGCACGATCCTGGAGACCCGGGATCGAGTCCTACATCGGGCTCCCGGTGCATGGAGCCTGCTTCTCCCTCTGCCTGTGTCTCTGCCTCTCTCTCTCTCTTTCTCTCTCTCTCTGTGACTATCATAAATAAATAAAAATTGAAAAAAAAAAAGAAAAATGCTTTTTGTTCCCTTTCAGTCATTTGCAGTTTTATGTTTGCAAACCTGTTTATTTTCTCTCAGCTGTTCTTTGGTTATCCTAAATCTAATCCCTGCAAATTGAGAGCATTTTTGTGTAGCGTAGTGATGGGTATGAAGGCACAATGGAGGCTTCTCACTACAAATTAGAATAAACTCCAAATGCCTTTGGCCTACAAGATTCTATATGATTTAGTTTCTGAAGATTTCTTTGACCTTATCTCTTACTACTCCTTAGTTTAGCTTCATTGATCGCCTTTGTGACCTTTGAACCCATCAAACTCATTTCTAACTCTTGACTTTTGTACTTACTGTTCCTAGACCTGGAATGCTATTCTTTGCAGATCTTAACTGGTTGGTATCTTCTCTTCATTCAGATCTATTATCAGATGTTTCTACCTCAAAGGATTTTTTCCTTACCCTCATAGCTAAAGAAGTGTTCTCTCCCTTGTCTCCATCAATCTTTTACATTACCTTTCTTGTTTTATTTTCTTCAAAACATTTGTCACTATCTTTGCTAACTGATGTTTGTCTGCCTCCTTTAGAATATAAGCTCTGGGAGGGCAGGATTTATCTGTCTGGCTCAACTCTGTGTACCAGCCTTTAGAACAAATAGTCTGGCACATTGGAGAAGTTTATTAAACAAACAAACAAACAAACAAAAAACGTGGATTGAAGCAATTTGTCATTTTGTGGAGAAGTATCTGGAGGAAACGAGTCCTGAGAGAACACTTCTATTAATAAAAATGCTGTGCTTATTATTCCTGACTTCTTGTTCCCATTGGGACTTGGAAACAAGATTAAATACTATTGAGGTCAACCTAAGAGCATTTCTGAGACCCCAGTGTCTCTAGTACTTGAGAAAGAAATACCATGAGTCACTCAGATTACTTGGGAAGTTTCTATGATTTCCTATCTTTGAAAAATTTTTTTAAATTATTTCTCTTTATCACCTACTCTGCTAAAATCTTCCTTACTTTGTATCTTTAAATTGCGGTCACTTGGGTTAATCCAGATGACCTTTTGGTTAATTTAAATTTCTTATATAGATTTATCAAAAGGCAAAGTAAATTTTAAGGTACTATATTACTAATGTATATGTTATTGATAATTGCATTCATTTTTGAATTTTATTTTTATTAATAATTTTGTAATGTCACATAAAATTATAGGCCTCAAATATAATGGAATTTGACCTTTTTTTTTAAACGCAGAGATTTATCTCAGCCTAAGAGTATAGGTGCATACTCACTATTAATTTAGAAAAAAAAATGTACTTAGGTATTTTGAAAGCACCATCTCTTGCCAATTTTCTATCCCCACAAGTATTTAGAAGAAAAATTGTAGGTGGATTAGAGAATGCGGCGGGGGGAGAGATTTTAAAATAGTAGTCTCTCTTGGGCAGCCCAGGTGGCTCAGTGGTTGAGTATCTGCCTTCAGCCCAGGGCGTGATTCAGGAGTCCCAGGATTGAGTCCTGCATCGGGCTTCCTGAATGAAGCCTGCTTCTCCCTCTGCCTGTGTTTCTGCCTCTCTCTCTGTGTCTCTCATGAATAAATAAATAAAATCTTTAAAAAAAATAGTAATCTCTCAAAGAATATAAATAATTGATAAGACATTTATAAAAACATGATAGGTATCCTGCAAATGTTTGTGGAATGACTAGGAGTCTGTCAAGCTTTGTGTATCTTAGAAGATATTTTGCTAATATGTGTATCTCTTTTTCGGACCAGTATCTAGCAGTATATCATGTGGTAAATTTTTGATTGATCAATCAATGTCCAGTAATTGTTTCTGATTTTAGTAGCTTACTATTATTTCTCATGGCTATTAAAATTATACTGCTTATAATCTCTAGTATTTCTGAAGTAAGTCACTTTTTTATATGTAAAGTAAGAAAAAATGTTTCCTAGCAGCTGTGTTTCCAGGGAAGGAGGAACTTCATTGGTGTTTTCTTCATCATCAGTAATTTCTTGTATTGTTTTTCCAGTTAAAGATGTTGTATCATGGTTTGGATTTTATCATGGTCTCCTTTTGCAATTAATTATGAACCTTTTTGGTAAACTAGTTTTGTATCTTTCTATGAGCAAAGGAGCCATGGTATTGTGCTTTTTGCAAAGTAATTTTTCAACCAATGAGAAAGAAATATGGAATTATTTATGAAGAGGTAATTTAAGGCTAATATCTAGTATTTATTTACTTATTTAAAAAGATTTACTTACTTGGAA
This sequence comes from Canis lupus familiaris, assembly GCF_011100685.1. Lineage (NCBI taxonomy): Eukaryota > Metazoa > Chordata > Mammalia > Carnivora > Canidae > Canis > Canis lupus. The sequence continues at coordinate 9,104,941 of NC_049236.1, read as the reverse complement.
GAGAGAGCATGCCAGTGTGCACATTCAAAGGGGAGGGGCAGAGGGAGAGAATCTTAAGCAGACTCCCTGATGAGCATGGAGCCTGATGCAGGTCTCAGTCTCTCAATACGGAGATCAACCTGTGCCAAAAGCAAGAGTTGCAGGCAGCCCCGGTGACACAGCGGTTTGGCGCCACCTGCAGCCTGGGGTGTGATCCTGGAGACCGGGGATTGAGTCCCGCATTGGGCTCCCTGCATTGGGCTCCCTGCGTGGAGCCTGCTTCTCCCTCTGCCTCTCTCCCTCCCTCTCTCTCTCTCTCTCTGTCTCTATGAATAAATAAATAAATTTTTTTTTTTTTTTTAAAAAGCAAGAGTTGGGTGGTTAACCAACTGCACAACCCAGGCACCCCTCTATTATATATTGAACACTCATTGCATGTTAGGCCATACTCATTGTTTTATGTGCACTATTTCATTTCTTCTCGACAACTCCATGAGATTCCTATTGTTCTTGTCCCCATTTTACATATGAGGGAACTGAGAGGCACTGAGGGCTTAAGTAACTTAATCAAAAATCAGACAAGTAGTTGATTAGTGGCTGAACCCAGGTTTGAATTCAGCTGTATCTTCTCTAAATCTCATGTTCTAAAAAAGCAGTAAACTGCCTCTTGAATTTTTTGAAGTTACACGGCAAATCTCGCAGATGCTCTGGACTGAGGAAATGACGTTTTTTGAAGTACTTATGCTTAACTGCAGTTTATTGTATTGCAAAGAACATCAAGCAGCTATCTAAATTCTTTTGATAGTTTGAAGTTATATGTTAATCATGAATATTAATATTTCTTAAAGTAAGTGAACCATTTGTTTGGAAATTGTTCCATTTGAGTTAGCTGTGAGGATAAACATGTTTTGAAACAAAAGGAAGCTGTTGTCACATAGATATTTAAGTTGTATTTGAATTGAATTTAAAGATGGCTGTAAGCACTTTGAAAAACAAAGTTAAAATTCCAAATTTAAGATGGAAAATTATAAATTACTATATATAAAATATACTTATTATATATATATGTATGAAAGACAGTATGGTATATTAAAAGACTAGGAGATTAAAAGATCTGCTCTCTAGATCTTATTTTGCCACTTATTTTACCTTGTCTTTTGAGAGTCACTTCACCTCCACTCCTAACCTTCAATTTCCTCATCTGTAAAATAAAAAAACCCAGAGGTACCTGGGTGGCCCAGTTGGTTAAGAATCTGCCTTTGGCTCAGGTCATGATCCCAGGATCCTGGGATGGAGCCCCGCCTTGGGCTCCCTGCTCAGTGGAGAGTCTATTTCTCCCTCTCCCTCTGCCCCTACTGCTTGTGTGCACGCTGTCTCTCTCTTAAATACATTCATTCATTCGTTCATTCACTCATTCCAAAGTTCAGTTCTAGTGGCACTGGTCTGAGAATTATCTGATTAATGCCATGCAAAATAGCTTTGTATTCTTGGTCATTTAAGCTCAGAAGCAAGAATCAGTATCTATTTTATATATATGGATTCTGTAGTAGTCTTGGGATATATTAGTTCAGTAGATTCATTCTATTGTATCTTCCCATAGAGAAGAACCTGTATAAACCAATATATAACAGACTTCACGAGTTCAAGAGCCCCAGATTAAGTTTTCAACGAAAGCTTGTGTTTGTTAAATTCTCATACCCAGTGTTTTATTTTTGCTAGTATCTACACCTGTGGAATGCTACGTGTTTATCAATGAGGTGGTATATAGCAGTCTAAATCACTTATTAGGATTGATAGAGATTTACCTTAAAAAAATGTTTTTAAGAACATAGATGTTTACAGTATAATATATAATATAAAGGTGCATAGGGAAGAATCTGAGTGTTATTGAGACAGAGAAAGAGGTTGTTGGGTGGTAGAAGCAAAAAGGTAATATCTATAGAAAAATAGCCAGTAATAGATTATCCATAAATAATCCAATCTCTAATAGGGAAATCCCCAAAGGGATAATGAATGAATGCCTGAGTACCAAGCCGACAGAGTTTTCACCTTTGAGGTATATAAGCACTAGGGCAGTTTTATGAAACATAAACATTATGCTCTTGTTAGAACTTCAGAGGAATGCTATTGTATACTCTCCATTGTAGATGGAAAAAAAAAAAAAGTCTTCTATCTCTTTTACATCCCATTCTTCTCTCCAGGTTAAAAGATGAAAATTTATACAAACTTTAAAATCTTTGATAAAGCAAAGAAAATCCTATAATATTTGCCTAGTCATTATATGTACATGTACATTATAACAATAAGAGTTACAATTTTTTGAAAACACACTGTGTGCCATGTGTTCTTAGGCATTTTGCATAAATTCTATCGTTTATTTAACAGTTCTGAAGTTTATAATTTCCCCTGCTTTACACCAATATTGATGCTTGCAGAAGTCAAATAATTTGCCCCCAAATCACATAATAGTGATTGAACTAGTATTCAAACCATACCTCTGTGACTCCACAATCTGTGATTTTTTTCCTTAAAATACATACTGCTTCTAGATATGGGGATTTTGTTTTCATAGATCTGACCCAGCAGCTAAAATGTGCAGCCAGATTTGGTTAATCCTGGGGTAAGAAGAGTACTGTCTCTATATGTATTTGGCAAATAATAATGTACAGGTGAACATGGCTCTCAGCTTCTTACTTCACTCCTGGATTCTGTGACCCATTATTGAACTATTCTGTGAGTAGAGCCTTGTTTTCTAGGAAAGTAAGCATTAAGTTTTCTTATGAGCATTTCTGTATTTGCTGTTATTTCTTTCAGAGATATTGGAAGAAGCTTACACATGTCTAGGGAACCTATCTACCTCTATGGAACATCTCCTGTTGGGAAGTTCTTCTGTAATTCCAAACTGAGGAAAATGTCATCTTAATGAAAGGCTGATTTGTCACTGTTTCATTTAAAAAATATCTGAATTAGAAAGTGCTTAGGCAAGGGCATTTGCACCTAAAAGGAAAAAAAAACTAGTATGAATTTAAATAAGCCCTGCATTATGTTTCATATTTGTCCCACCCAAAATTACAAAACATAAATCCTGTCTGTGATACTATCTTCTCCATAAGTTTTCTTCCCTCAGTGTCTCATACATAACTCTACGTATGGTCTTAATTTATTATGTTCATGAACTGACTGTATTCACCCAGTGAGATTGTAAGGTCTGTGAGAGCAGATACCTGGTCGTAACATTTTTTTCATGACTTTTGAGGCAGTGATTCTTATCCTGATACCTCCAAAGTGATTCATACAGTAGAGTTGTCCAGTCTAAGGAAGGCATCAATATTTTGGGCTTTTAGCTAGATAGACTTCCACAGTGTGATAATATTTCATGCTAACCAGAGGCCCTGATAAGATTGGAAAACAAATTTTCATTTAGTAAATACTGTTTATAAATGCGTCTTTCATAGTGAAAGTTTGGGAATTAGTGTTCTGCAGTGTCTGGCCCAATGTTAAGTAATGACGATTATTAAAAATGTGAGTGATTTATTAAGGGAGTAATTAATGAACTTTTTTGTTTTAGGAAATGTTGTGGGCAACTTGGGACATTCCTTCTTCAGTCAGAGTTTCCTTGGCAGTAAAGAACATGGTGGATTCTTATATGTGACATCTACTTACCAGTCACTGCAAGACCTAGTACTCCCAACCCCACCTTATTTGTTTGGGATTCTCATCCAGAAATGGGAAACTCCTTGGGCTAAAGTGTTTCCCATCCGACTAATGTTGAGACTTGGAGCTGAATATCGACGTAAGTGTAAAATAACTTCTACACCATATGACCCAGATTTGATGACTAACGGCCCGAGATATTCAGACCCTCTCCCCACAGTGATACAATCCAGGAGAAGTCTTTTGAAATAGCCAACCTAAATTTGGCCATTGTCTTTACTTATTTTAGCTTGAATGGAAAGGACTAAAAAATCTCAAGTGAGGAAGTTAGTGATTATTTATTATCTTGTAAACTTACTGGTTTTATGTAGTTCGCTGATAAATATATAACCATCTTCAGAAAAAAATATATTGGAATTTAACAAGTATCTTTTTACAGTATCTATAGTGAGCATTTTTTGGTAATTTTGTTGAAAAATACTTAGGACAAATTATATTTTACATAATGTAACATGCTAGAAACTAGTGCTGTAGAGATCACTCTCAGTTGATAAAGTGAGCAATAGAAGAGCTTCCTTGCCCGTGGTGGAAGCAATACAACTAAGTTGTGAGTATTTTAAAGACATTAAGGCCTAAATGCAAGCTTTCTTTTAAACTATCTTCACTTAGAATTGCTGTGGTCTAGGAATCAGACCATTTGAACAGGGTTCTTAACTCTATGACTTACTGTAACTCTGGGCAAGTCACTCAATCTGTCAGTTTCCTCTGCAAGTAGAAAAAATAATACTTGCGTTTTACATTATTATGTAAGATTGTTAAGAGGATCAAATGAGATAATGAAAAACTGTTTTATAAACTATAAAACAGTATATTATGTGTTTTCAGGAGGTCAGCTTCATTCTTTTGCTTATTTATTCATTTAATAAGAATTTAACAAAGCCCTACTATTTGTAACAAATCCTGGAAATTCAGAAATAGCTAAGGCATGGTTATAGGCTCTTGGAAACCTCTGTAAGGAAGACATACAGGAATAATGATTATAGTAGTATATTGTGTTAAAGCACATGTTCAAAGCTAACAAAGTTCTTTTGGAGTTCCAAGACGGACTCTGACTTCACCAAAGTGAAGGAGTTGGATAAGAAACATCTTTTGGACCAATTTGCTTCTGGACTGAATTGTGAGAGAGGCATATGAGTCAGTTAAATTAAGTAGGGAAAGGAAGGAACTGTTTGCAGAGGAAACAACATGTATATCTTTCTGTCCTGTATAGGCAGTTCACCCCATAAAATTTGAGGAATAAGCCAGCTAATAGGTTGTCTCACCCCATAAAGTTTGAGGAATAAGCCAGCTAATAGGTTGCCTATTCTAAGGAGGATAATCCTGGTAGGAAGGTGTGTAAGAGTAAACACAGAAGAATTAGGAGATATTTGTTCCCTGGATCATATTAATCCAGTTTGAAGAAGAGTGCTTCCTAAGACTTTGTAGTTCATTTTTGAGACAGTTGCATCAAAAGGCTTATTCTGGTCATCAAAAGACTTACTCTGGTATGGTTTGTAGAAGATTCAGAATTTGTCTTTGATGCTACTATGCCAAAAGCTTTTGAGCCCTAAATTTCATATGCTTTAAAACAGCTGTTAGAGTTATATTTTGAAAACTTTATGAATCATGATATCTCTTTTACCAAAATGTTAAGCTGTCAAACTTAGTCTTGTTATTTCTCATTTCCATAGTTTATCCATGCCCACTCTTCAGTGTCAGATTTCGGAAGCCATTGTTTGGAGAGACAGGGCATACCATCATGAATCTTCTTGCAGTAAGTTGGGGATTTTTATTTTCTTTTTTCTTACTCGGGTTTGTACAGGAAAAGGAAGAGAAGGATTTCATTTTTTGTTAATAGCCAGGTGCAGATTTATACTGTAGGAAAAGAATAACATACATATTCTTTGGAAAGTATATGGAGCTTTGGAATGAAATAGTATAGGATTTCAGCCCTTGATTATACACTTATTAAATGTCCTTGCAGGATTATTGTGAGGACTAGACGTAATCAAGCACCAAGCATTCTGTCTTGTTTTAATTTTAAGCTTCCCATCATATTGGTGTCCCCTTTGTCTATATAGCTTATTGCTTAGCCTGAGATTGCTCAGAGATTTATTAAAATACCCTAGGTGACAAAGGTTTTCATCCTTTTTGATGGATTTGTGTATAGATTGGAATTCAAACTTTATTATTTTCCTTTGCATTGGGCTCCCATGTGCCTTAGCACATGCACAGGCTCGAACTCTGTTGACCAAGGATATTGGTTGGCTTGGGCCCACTAAGGTCTTTGCTGTACGTGTGCACAGACTAAGGTCACTCCTGGGTGTGTGGAGAGTTTGTGAAGCTTTTCAGGGCTGTGTCCCCTCCCAGAGCCTTTGTTAAATCTCTGACTAGCCTGCCTGCTCCTCACTTACCCCAAACAGGCCAGCGAGTAGCAACCTTGAGCCAACCAAGCTTTCTGTCTTCATGAGCTGCTGAGATTACCACTACCACTCCAAATCAAGTCAGATCCTTCCAGTAGCAGAGATTATTATTTTTACAAACTACCTTAAACTACCTGAGTGGGCTAGGGGGCAGCCCCAAGCATGATCACAGGCTCAGCTCTCACAGGCTCAGCTCGACTGGCCTTGCTTGGAGTTGAACAGCTTTCATGAATAAACCTGTCTCAGGGTGTTGTATGCCTTTGGTCTAATCCAGAGCATTGTAATGATTGTTTTTTAAAAACTGCTTACCCAGCTTTTTAGTTGCTTTCTGGGGACTGGATTTATTTCCTTAACTCTGTCATGCAGTTGTAGTTAATAGTTTCAATTATGTTTTAAAGATATTTAAATAATAAAAACTCATGTAGCTTTACCTACATAGTTGCCATTTCCAGGGATCTTCATTCCTTTGTGTAAACCTGTATCTCTATCTGGTGTCCTTTTCCTTCTGCCTGAAAGATTTCCTGTAACATTTCTTGTCCTGTGGGTCTGCTGGTGAGAAGCTCTTTTGACACCTGTATTTCTAACAATATCTTTATTTTGCCTTCATGTTTGAAAGATATTTTTGCTGGATATAGAATTCTAGGTTGGCAATTTTATTCTTTGAGTATTTGAAGGATGAATAATAATCCTTCTGCTATCTTTTGGTTTGCATTGTTTCAGACAAGGAGTCTATTTTCCCTCTTTGTTCCTCTCTACATAATGTTTTTTCCTTCTCTGGTTGCTTTATTTTTTTTAAATATTTTATTTATTTATTCATGAGAGACACACAGAGAAAGAGGCAGAGACACAGAGAAGCAGGCTCCATGCAGGAAGCCTGACGTGGGACTTGATCCCAGGTCTCCAGGATCACACCCTGGGCCGAAGGTGGCGCTTAACTGCTGAGCCACCCAGGCTGCCCACTTTATCTTCTTATTACTGGTTTTGAGCAATATGATTATGTGCCTTCATATGGTTTTTTGGTATATGTTTCTTGTGTTTGGGGTTCGTTGAGCTTCTTAGTTTTGTGAGTTTATAGTTTTGTTTTTTTAAGATTTTATTTATTTATTCATTTGAGACAGAGAGAGGGAGAGAGAGGGAGAGAGAGGCAGAGACACAGGCAGAGGGACAAGCATGGAGCCCGACGTGGAACTCGATCCTGGGTCTCCAGGATCAGGCCCTGGGCTGAAGGTGGCGCTAAACCACTGAGCCACCGGGGCTGCCCAAGTTTATAGTTTTTATCAAATAACTTTCTGTCTACCTCCTCCTCTCCTTCAATGACTCTAATGTTACAGACAATATTAGGCTGCTTGAAATTGTTTCACAGCTCACTAATGCTTTTTTAATTCTTTTTCAGTCTTTTTTTTTTTCCTCTTTATGTTTCATTTTGGATGGTTTTTATTGTTTATTGTCTTCAAGTTCAGTAATCTTTTATTTTGCATTGTTAAAGCTGCCAGTTCCATCTTTTTAAGGGAAAAGGGGATTGATCTTACTCATTGTAATTTTCATCTCTAGAAGTCTGGCTTAGGTCTTTTTCTGTATTCTGTATGCCTATACTTAATATTTTGAACATCTGGAATATGGTCATAGTAATTATTATAATGTAATTGTTTGATAATTATAACATCTCTATCAGTTCTAATTCAGTTTAACTACCCCTTTACTTTGAGTTGTATTTTCCTGCTTCTTTGCATGCTTGGTATTTTTAAATTTTTTATTGAATGCCAAATATTATGATTTTTCCTTGCTTGGTGCTGGATAGTTTTCTATTCCTATAAATATTTTTGAGTTGTGTTGCAAGTAAGGTAGTTAATTTACCTAAAAATAGTTTGGTCCTTTCAAGTCTTGCTTTCAAGATTTGTAAGGTGGAACCAAAGTCTGGTTTACTATAATACTAATTATTCCCCAATACTAAGGCAAGACCCTTCTGAGTACCTGAAATGACTTTTGGCCCTATTTGAAGTTAGGCTAAAGTTCACAGATTAAAGGCACATTTTTTACAATACTGTTGTTACTTCAGACACCAGTTTCAAGTTTAGGGATTCCCAGGCTACCCATACTTCTGACTAACTGGATACAAATGTTGGCATTCCCACTGCCATCTCAGTTTTGGTAATTCACTAGAATGATTCATGGAACTGAGCAAAGTGTATTATACTTATGATTACAGTTTTATTATAGTAAAGGAATTACAAATTAGAGCCAGTAAAAAGAAAAGAACACATACTACAAGGTCTAGAAGGGTCCCACATAAGAAGCTTCTGTGTCCTCTGGGACTTGTCACCCAGCTGATACATTGATACATAATATGCACAGAGTAAGCACCTGACCTTTTGTGTCCCCAGTTTTTATTGGAGTTTCCTTACCTAGGCATAATTGATTGAGTCACTGGCCATGTGATTGAATTCAGTCTGCAGCCCCCCTGATACCATGTGCCCCTAAGCCCCAACCTCTAGTCAGATGGTTGAACTTTTTGTCATGGCCACACCCCACCCTGAGTCATCTTGTTGGCATAAACTATCTAGAGACCCACTGTGAGGGTCTAAATTAACATAGACTATCAAGGGAGCCACTGCTGAATAACAAAGATACTCCTGTAGCTCAGGAAATTCCAGCGCTTTAGAGGCCACCTCTCAGGAACCAGGAGCAAAAACTAGCCAAATTCTTTGTCGTACAACAATACTGTGCCTAATGCCCATGGAATATGAGATTCTCCTCTCTGGTTTTTAGGTCTAGGCACTATATTCCCAGACCTGTGTACCAGATAATGTTTCCAGTAATCATTTCAGATAGTTCTTTCACTGGCCTCAAGAGATTTCTTCATATACATTTGCTAATCAGAACTCTCCTGAATTCTGGAGTGAGATCCCCTACAAATCTTTGGAGTTCTTCTCTGCATCAGTTTTCTGCTCTCTGATACTCTATCCTGTGAACTCTAGCTACCTTGGGTTTTTGGATTCTTAGTTTTGCCTCAACTCAGGAAATCTGTCCACCTCTACCTACATTCCCCCTTCCCTGCACCTGAACTTGGAAACTCTCTGGAAGCATAAGCTGAATAGTCATAGAGCTCACCTTGTTCGTTTTCTGCCTCTCAAGGATCACTGTTCTATGTTGCTTGAGACTAAGTATCTTTAAAAATTATTGTTTCCTGTATTCTGTGCAGGTTTGTTTGTTTCAGGCAGGAGAATAAATCTAGTCCTTCTTTCTTCATTTAGGCCAGAAATGAAAAATTAATTAATTAATTGATTTTTATTTCATGATCCCTACCCTCAATGTGGGACTTGAACTTTTTACTCTGAGATCAAGAATATCATGCTCCACGATCTGAGTCAGCCAAGCCCCCCCAAAAGTGGAAATTTTGAAGTTATAGTTTATAAGATTTCCTTCTCTCCCATCTCCCTCCCTCCCTCTTTCTACTCTGGTCCCCATCCTATTGTCACTCTTTGACATCTTTAGTTTTTAGTCACATTTTTGACAAGGTAATTTTTCTTACTGATTATAATCTGTGTTAGCATGAAAAGGAGATATTTATCCTGTAATCTAGTAGCAGAAGCCTATGGTTTTTATGGCCTATGTCAATTTACTTATACAAACTTTCAGTGGATTATTTACTGAAGTGTCTTGCTCTCCATCACGACTATTGGAGAGGAAAATTTTTTCTCTGCCTTTAAAGATACTTCCAACTGGTCTAAGAATTAAATTAACATGAGACAAATTAACAGGAGAAAATTAAATTTTGTATATATGTGAGAACCTCACATACATGAGGGGTTCAAAGACAGAAAGGTGAAAGGAGTTATATATGCCATCCTGAGCTAAGGAATGGGATAGGGGCCCAGGGCCTCCAAAGGGAGGAGGGCAATTCATAAGGCAGTAAGAATAAGAACAGATGTTTGCTAATTAGGTGTTTTGGTAATCTGCCATACAGATGGGTCACACAGAATTTATCTCTAGTAATAATTCTAAGTCTGGGAAAAACCCTCAATTTAGGTTCTTCTAGGTAGTTTAGATGAAGGCAAAAGCTTCTCTTGAGCTACAGAGTCTCAGTTGCCTTCAGTTCAAGGTGACACATCTGGAGGAAACTTGCTTTGAACCCTTTTACCACCTTCTCTGTCTCTAGCTTATTAGGACTTACAATCTATTGATTCCTTTTTTTTTTTTTTTCAGATTTTATTTATTTATTCATGAGAGAGAGAGAGAGAGAGAGAGAGAGAGAGAGAGAGAGAAAGGCAGGCAGAGAGACACAGGCAGAGGGAGAAGCAGGCTCCATGCAGGGACTTGATGTGGGACTCGATCCCAGGACTCCGGGATCATGCCCTGGGCTGAAGGCAGACGCTCAACTGCTTAGACACCCAGGCGTCCCCAATCTATTGATTCTAATACTGTTCCATTGTCTCACTCCTCTTGCTTTTCTCTTTCCCTGTCTTAAGACTCCATGGTTTCATCATTAAAATCACTTTTTTGGGGGGGACATAATTCTAGTTCCTCTCTGTCTCTTCCCCTCTGTTGTGGTGGCCTGGCAAAATGTAAACCCTATTTAAATTTACCTTTCTTAAAGAAACTTTTTTTTCATTGATGTACAGTAAAATTCACCTTTTGAAGAGTTTGGACAAATGAAGAGTTATGTTACTACCACTGTTGGAATTAAGATACAGACAGTTCCATCACTCCAGAAAACTTGCTAGTGCACCCCTAATGTCTGGTAACCATTGATCCTCTGTCCCTATAGTTTTAGCTTTTTCTGACTGTCATATAATTGGAATCACCCGGTATGTAGTATTTTCAGTCTGGTTTCTTTTACTTATGTATTTGAAACTTACCTGTGTTACATATATTGTTGGAGGAAATAATAGTCTTTTTCCTTTACTTATCTTTGGTTCTTTGATGAGGCCCTATAAATGAGACTGACCAAAGAGTGATTAACAGAGGCATATTTTGGGGTGGCATATTCTGGTAACCTTTAATACAAATAGTTCATTCATCTTTATTGCTGTGTAGTAGTGTTCGGTTGTACGTATGAACCACAGTTTCCATTTACCTGTTGATGGATCTGTGGGTTGTTCTAGTTTGGGGTGACTATAAATAAAGTTGCCATAAACATTTAATTATGAAATTTTAGGTAAACATCAGTTTTCCCTTCTCTTGGATAAATACCTGGGAATGGGATAGTTAAGCCATGTTGTACATTTAGTGTTATAAAGAACTGTGAAATTACTTTCCAACACACCTGTAGTAGCTGGCACTCACAAAGAATATACAAGTATTTTTTTTTTTTTGCCAGCACTTGTTATTTCTCTTTTTTTGTTTTTAATTTTTGCCATTCCAATAGGAGTTTAGTGATCTTAATTTTTGTGATTTTAATTTGTATGCTGTTTATAGTGAATGATTCAGAACATTTGTTCATGTGCTAATTTGTCCTCTTTATATCTTCTTTAGTGAATGTTCAGATTTTTGCCCATTTAAAAAATATGGTTGTTATTTTCTTGTTGAGTTTTGAGAGTTTTTCATGTATTCTGAATATATCTTTTGGTAGATTTATATCATTTGTTATATTTTCTCCCAGCCTCTGGTTTACCTTTTTATTCTCTTAACAGTGTCTTTCACAGAACAGAAGTTAATTTTGTTAAAGTTCAATTTGTTAAAAAAAATTTTTTTTTTATTTATTTGAGAGAGAGAGAACATACACAAGCAGGGTAGAGTAAGGGAGAAGCAGGCTCCCCACTGAGTAGGGAGCTTGACTCAGGGCTCAATCCCAGGACCCCAGTATCGTGACCTGAGCTGAAGATAGATGCTCAACCAACTGGGCCACCTAGGTACCCTTCAAGTTTCTTGAGTTTTTTTTTTTTTTTTTTTTTTGTGGAACATGCTTTTTGTATGCTAAGAACTTATTGACTAGAATGATATAACAAATATTTTCTTGGATGTTTCTTTGTAGTAAGCTTATAGTTCTATTTTTATGTGTTATATTTAGGCCTATGGTCCATTTTTAGTTAGTTTTTGTTTATGATTGTGAGGCATTCTTAGAAACTTTTTTTTCATTCATATGTCCAGTTTCAGTACCATTTGTCAAAAAGACTATCCTTCCTTCATTTACTTGCCTTTATACCCTTTTCAAAAAGTCAGTTGGGGCTCAGTCAGTTAAGCAACCATCTCTTGGTTTTGGCTCATATTTGTGAAATCATGCCCCTCATGGGACTCCATGCAGAGTCAGCTTGAGATACTTTCCCCCTCTCTCTCCGTCTGCTCCTCCCCCTGTTCTTGCTCTTTCCCTGTAATTAATCAGTCAATCAATCAATCTTAAAAAAAAAAAAAAAAAAGAGGGATCCCTGGGTGGTGCAGCGGTTTAGCGCCTGCCTTTGGCCCAGGGCGCGATCCTGGAGACCCAGGATCGAATCCCACGTTGGGCTCCCGGTGCATGGAGCCTGCTTCTCCCTCTGCCTGTGTCTCTGCCTCTCTCTCTGTGTGTGACTATCATAAAAATTAAATCAATCAATCAATCAATCAATCAATTGACTATACATACCTGTGTGGATGTACTTCTTCATTCATTCATAACTTTATCCAAGCCTGAAAGTGGATGAAGACAAGCCTATTCACTGGTCTCACTTTAGATTCATGACCAATACCATTAAGGAAGCTCTCAGACTTACCTGGCAATCTTTCCTGGTCCATAACACATTCCAATTTTCCTGTTTTCTCAAATTGCCAGTACTCATCTCCTTTTCTTACTTCCAGCTGATAACCCAGCTCCAATTTCCCCAATAGAAGCAGTCAGAAAACAATTTTCACACTGTTCCATCCAACAGCTTACCAGTATCTATACATTTTCTTTTCTTAGCATCTAGGACACCTTTCTTCTGCAGACTTCTGACTTGCCACCTTCCCCTTTGCATCATGTTCTGCCTCTCAGTAAATGGCAATGCAGTCTTGTAGTTGCCCAGTCCATATACTTCAGAATCATCTTTGATTCTTCACTTTTATTCCACATTCCATATTCAATGCAGTGATAAATGTTGTCAGGTTCCCATTCAAAATATATCTGGAATCTCATTGCTTCTCACCACCTTTTGAATTTTTGACACTTTGGTCAATTATCACTGTCTCTTGCCTGAATTATTTTTATATGTTTATTTGATCTCCTTTCTTCTATGCTTGTTCCCTTACCTCTATTCTTTACAAAGTAGTCAGGGAGATCTGTTAAAGTAGGCCAGACACCTCACAGTAAATGCAAAGGTACTTACAGTGGCCTATGAAACCCTATGAAATCTAGCTTTGTGCCATCACTTTGACTTGAACTCCTACCGTTTTTGCTCACTTTGCTTCAGCCACACTGGATATGGTGTGTGTATGTGTATATATTTTACCCTACAGATATTCATTGAGTGCCTAGGCTGTTCCAGGCATCTGGGATATAACAAGAAGAAAAGAAGTGAGAGTACCTACCCTCTTGGAGCTTAGTTTAGAGGGAGGAGACAGTTAACAAAAACAGAAAATGTTAAGTAGTGGTAAAGCCGAGTAATAAGCATTCAAATATTTATTTAATATTGTATATAAGGTGTATATGAGACTGGTCTACTTCCTTATGAGAGTTTACATTCTAATTAGGGAATATATACAATAGGATTTCCATAATACATTTCCTTATTTAAATAAATGAGATCTTTTAATTTTCACATACTATTTATGCTGATTTTATTGCTATAAATCAAATCCTGCCATCGGCAAATTCTTTATTTAACCACTTCAATCTGCTTTTTCCTAGGATTTCAGAAATTACCAATATACATTGCCAGTAGTTCAGGGTTTGATAGTTGACATGGAAGTTCGGAAAACCAGTATCAAAATTCCCAGCAACAGATACAATGAGGTAAGATTTACCATGAAGACATATTTCTCATTGTCTCATTGTCAAATACATAAATGAAGATGAAAAATATGTGATTGTTTATAAATTTCATTTTTAAATTAATTGACAGTGAAATCAGTTTATAATACTGTGACTTAGATGAGTGATGAGGCATTTCATGAAAGAAAATCAAGATGTTAGGTTTGTGATTTATTTAGTCGTTAGTTGTGTCATTGATTTTGCTTTTCAAACCATGATAATCAGTGATTGATTTGCATTTCGATTAAGGTATAAAATTAACTTTATAACGATAGTATTCATGGTGAGATCTTTTCATTTTTCCTCCTGTTGTAAGTATATATTAATTTTGACAATACTCAACATTTAATCATTCACTCCTGAAAGGAATTGTAAGGTTTCCAAAGCAAATAAATGATTGCATTTTGAATTAAGCTGTATTTTGTAACTATAATGAAAATTTGCATACTATGCACACATTAACAAAATTATGTAAATAGTGCATTTTGCCTATGTGCCACGTGAAGTCTTTCTTAAATTTAAAAGTTTCTTAAAATCAGTACTAAAATGTCCAACAGTAATCATTATGGTATAAAGGAAAAATCTTATTTTGAAACTTAGTTTGATATAATAATGGTTACAATTTGATATTTTATTAGGATGGTAAGTCCCCAATTACTCCTTCCACTATTTATTGGTATAAAGTAATTTCCTCCTTCCCTCTCTTTTTTACATTTTTTTCTTTTTTCTTTTTTCTTTTTCCCCCTTCATTCAGCCACTCATTCATTATTCATTTGTACACTCAAACATTTTGTACTTTCACTTAGAATCATGTAAATGTCTTACTGGCTTTATAAGCTCAGGAGAATGAGCTTTATGAGAATGACCTATGTCAAGAAACCTTTTACCCATGGCTTTCAATACAGTGGCTTTTTTCAGGATAGTAGAACATGTGCTTTTCTTTTTTTCTGTGATACAATTAACAGTTTTTATTTGTTATATAGTCCTACCTTGGAATATCAAATAGTAATAGTCGAGATTAGGTAGTGTCAATCTTTAAAGTGAGCAGATTTTTATCAGTACCCTAAATAGCCTTAAAAGAGATATGCTTTGAAAATGCATTTATTTCTCAAATTTGAAAATTTTTTATTTCACAAACATTTATTAAATATAATCTGTGATACGAAATACAAAGATGAGGGGATCCCTGGGTGGCGCAGTGGTTTGGCGCCTGCCTTTGGCCCAGGGCGCGATCCTGAAGACCCAGGATCGAATCCCACGTCGGGCTCCCGGTGCATGGAGCCTGCTTCTCCCTCTGCCTATGTCTCTGCCTCTCTCTCTCTCTCTCTGTGACTATCATAAATAAATTTTAAAAAATTAAAAAAGAAATACAAAGATGAGTAAGAACATTTTGCTGGCCTTCTGGAAGCTTATTGTCCAGAATAGGGCAATAAAACGTCATCCTCAAGCAGGTGATATACATTGCTATCCTTGGTATTTGCAAGATGATGTTTGGAAATTGGATCTGTTTATAAAAGTATATCTGTAAAAAGCTGTGAGGCCTCCACAGTTATTTCAGTACTGACCTAGGACATTTATGACAACAACTGCCATTTATATTACCTGTCTTTATCTGCCTCCTAGGTTTATGGTTGTGCAGGTTCAAGTATCTTTTTTAAAAAACAATAACTCTATTTCTTGTTGTTTATTACATTTAATTTTCAATAAAGTTTACCAATTATATATCACTTATTTTTCTTATTTGATTTAGCAGACTAACTTTCCTTCTAATTCAATTTTTATTTCAACTCATATTTTAGGTTTATTTCAACTCAATTCAATGTTTCTCTCATAGTCTTGGACATCTGAATTGTGTTGCTAATAATTCCGCTTTACTTTGTAGTTGAAAAAAGTAATTTCTTATATATTATTCACTTACGACAATATTTCATTTTTCCTCTTATTTATGTTTTGTTGATATCCATAGTCTTACTTATTTTCTAAATTATGTTTCCTTTTGCTCTAAAGCCTTTGCATAAGCCATTTCCTTATTGATGCACACTTTCCCTGTTCCTTACCTGCCTCTCACTCATTTTTCAGGTGTTAGTTTAGATGATATTTTCTCAGATAAGCTTTCAGTTAACTCCCAACTAGAGTAACTCTCCCTGTTATAAACATCTCTAGAATTCTACACATATTTGTGTGTAATACTCATTATATTTGTAATTCCTTCTTCAGTATCTGTTTTCTCTACCACACATATTTCCTCACAGAACCACTTGTTTACCACTGTATCATTAGCAGACTGCCTAGTAAAGAGTAATTTCACAAGAAATATCTATTGAATAAAGACATGAAACAGAACTAATATCGATAAAACAATGTAAAAACAAGTGCTGAAACTTACTGCAAGTTTACTAAAGGTCTAGAGAAAGGAGAGCTTTGGTAAATGGAGCAGTCAGGAATGTTCTTTTATTTCGTTGTGATCCTGAATCCTTAACAGCCAGAGCAGCATGTTCCACGTAGGACAAGTTTGTAAATGTTTGTGTAAATGTCTTATAAGTGCAAATGAATAAAAGATTTGAAATGGACAGTGAATGATATTTAGGCACAGAAAAAGAAGTGAAAAATAACAAATGAAAAGGATGATAGATGCCTGCAGAAAAAAAGGCAGGAAAGCACCAGGAATGGACATGTCGTGAGAGGAAGATAGAAGACGACAGCCTGCCCAGTGAAGAAGAGGCTAAAGTAGACTAGGAGATAAAGTTGTACAAAGACTGCTGGATTTTCAGAGGCCTTCAGAAATCAAGCAAAGCAATGTAGACTTAATATGATAATCTGTAGATTTTATAGGTTCTAAAACAGAGAAGTGACTTAAAATGAGTTTTAAAAACCTGAGTTTTGTGGCTATATGTAAACTGTGGAGGGGGCCACTAAGGAAAGATTTTAAGCTTAGAAGGCTAAAAAACAGTACCTCTGACAGCATGGAAAATTTAATAAAGGAAGTAGACTTTATATGTAAATTCTCTAATCAAGGCCATTCAAGCTCTGTTGGTTTATGTAACCCTACTCATGTTATAATTATGAGATTATTTTGATCTTTGGGTTGACTGACATTTGTTGTTAGTTATATTAACATTATAACATTTATTGAAAGTATACTATGTAACAGGCACTATTTATTCTTGACACTGTTTCTGTGAGATTAGCATGTTTAATTCCTTTTAATAGATGAGGATATTAAGGCATAAAACTAGCAGGTGGTGGAGCCAGAATTAAATCCAGATACTCACAAAGGGAAGATGATGTAGAAAGACATAAGGAGAAGATGACCACCTACAAGTCAAGGAGAGAGGTCCAGAACAAATCCTTCTTTTACAGCCTTCAAATGGAACCAGTTCTGCCAACATCTTGATTTTGGACTTCCAGCCTCCAGAACTGTGAGACAATAAATTTCTGTTGTTTAAGCCATCCAGTTTGTGGTACACTGTAATAGCAGTTCTGGCACATTAACACAGAGGTCTGCTTTAAATAGCTAAATGTCACCATGAAATAAGTAAAAAAAGAAAAGGGCAGTGGAGCAGAGAAAGTGAGCTCTGTGATTGCCCTGTTTTACTGTCTGGTATTTCCAGGTCATAGTTCAGGTAAGGGAAACCCAAACTGAACCTAGAGGTCTCCTTGAGTTGAAGAGACAGAGTTGAGGAAGTAGGCAGGTCATGATGGCTAGAATTTGTAAAACATTACTGGAAATAAAAGAACTCTGGAGATCTATAGGAGATTCCCACTGTCTCCAGCTGACTACTTATCAGAGTATGTATGTGAGAAAAGCACTAGAAAGATACAGGTAAAACAATTCTCACAGGACCAGGCATAATTTGTCTTCTTATCAACCGAAGTGAACTAGTGGCAGATTATTTCTACTGAGCCAGATTATCCATAAATTCCGGCTGCTCTGATATTACCTATCAAGCTTAAGAGAAAAGGCTTAACAGGACCAAGGCACAAGCATGTTAAGGACAGACTTGGAAAATACTAAAAAGACTCAAATCAGACTTTAAGAGATGAAAAAGACAATAAAATGAAAAATCTGCTGGATGAAATTAATAGTAGATTAGACACTGCTGAAGAAAATATTAGCAAACTTAAAAGCATAGCAATAGAAACTATCTGAAATGAGACACAAAGAAAAGACTGAAAAGTTAAATGAACAGTACATGATTGAGCTGTGGGAGATCTCCTCAGTCGGCCTAGCTTTGTAATTGAAGTCCTTAAAGAAGAGAAGAGATGAGTAGACAACAAACATTTGAAAACTCAGTGATCAAAAATTTTGTAAATTAGAAGTATAAACCCATATATTCAAGAAGCTAAATGAATTCCAGTTGCAGAAAACATGATGAAAACTACATTAAGAGAAATTGTAATTGTCTTAAACTACTTAACACCAGAGCTAAAGAGAAGAATCTTAAAAGCAACTAGAGGAATAAAAACACTTACTGCTAAGGAACAAATATAAGAATGACAGCAGACTTCTTAACAAAACAATTCAAGGCACAGTCTTTAAAGTAATAGAAAAAACCCACAAAGTACTTAGATTTTATACCCAGTAAAAATATGTTTCCAAAAACAAAATGCTTTTTCAAAAAAATAAGAGCTTAAAGAATCTATTACTAGTAGCCTATTGTATAAGAAGTATTAAAGGAAGTTCTTCATGGAGAATACCAAATAATGGAAATCTGGATCTTCACAAAGGAGTATAGAGTAACAGAAATGGTAAATATGCAGGTAAATAGAAAATCTCTTTAAAAGACAGTTGTTTAGGGGGCACCTGGGTGGCTCAGTGATTGAGCATCTGCCTTTGGCTCAGGTCATCATCCTGAGGTCCTGGGATCAAGTCCTGCATCAGGTTTCCCGCAAGGAGCCTACTTCTCCCTCTGCCTATGTCTGCCTCTCTCTGTGTCTCTCATGAATAAATAAATAAAATCTTTTTAAAAAGACAGTTGTTTAAAACAAAAATAATAAAATGTATTGTGTTTATAACATATATAGTAACAAAATGTATGACAAAAATACCACAAAAGCCAGAGATGGGGAAGTGTATGGAACCATACAGATGTATGGTTCTTGTATGACACAGGATATGGTACAATAATAATTAAAAGTAGACTGATAAGTTGAAGATATATAAACCCAAAAGCAACCACTCGAAAAACTAAAAGAGGTATAGCTAATAAGCCAACAAAGAAGATAAACTAGAATCATATAAAGGGTGAAAAAGAAGAAAAAGAGAACAAAACAAGATGGGACAGGTAGAAGATAAATAACAAGATGTTAGATTTAAATCTAACCATATCAGTAATCATGTTACATATAAATGGTCTAGACATCCTCAGTTAAAAGACAGAGATTGTCAGATTGGATAGATAGGCAAGATGCAGCTATAGGTTGTGAATAAGAAAACCACTTGAAAAGAAAGAGAAAAAAAAAGAAAACCACTTGAAATATGACACAAATAGTTTAAATGTAAAAGGATGGAAAATTATATACCATGGTAATATTAAAAGAAAGTTGAGTGGATAGAGTAATATCAAAATGTATTTCAGAATAAAAAAAAACAAGAATAAAAAGATACATTTCATAATTATTCAGGGAACAGTTCATCAAAAGGATATAACAATCCTAGACATTTATTCACTAATAACAGAGCTTCAAAACTTTTGAAGCAAGAAGTGATAGAACTGCAAGGGTAAATAGACAAGTCCATGACTGTATTTGGAGATTTCAGTAACCCTGTTTTAATAATTGTTAGACGTAGATAGGGAAATCATCAAAGATAGAGACAACTTGAACAGTACTGTCAACCAATTTGACTTGAGTGGTTTTTATAGAACACTCCCCCCCGCCAAAAGCAGCAGAGCACACCTTCTTTTCCAGTGTACACAGAACATTACAAGATACTGTGGTGTAAAACAAGTCCTAGTAAATTTAAAATTATTCAAATTACACGAAGTAAGATCTCTGACAACAATAGTATTCAATTAAAAATATCAGAAGGATCTCTAGAAAATTCACAAATATTTGGAAACATAATACACACTTTTCAATAGCCCATGGGTCACAGTAGAAACCTAAAGGACAATTAGAGAATATTTAGAGCTAATTGAAAATGAAAATGGCATATCAAAATTTGTGAGATGTAGCTAACACAATGATTTAGAGAGATATTGGTAGCATTAAACTTTTATAGTAGGGAAAAAGAAGACATTTCAAATCAGTGACCGTGGGAAACTAGAAAAGGAAGAATAAAACACGAAGTAAATGGAAGAAAGAAAATAATAAATACAAAACCAGCAATTCATAAAGTAGAAGACAAAAAAATTAAGAAAAATGAAGCCAAAAGCTTGAGATCAATAAAATGGACACTTATAGTCAGACTGATTAGGCTAATAGCCTAAGACTCATAGCCAAGAACACAAAATACCATTATGAGATATGAGAGAGGGGGATATTATTACAAGTCCTGTAGACAGTAAACAAAAGTATATTATGAATATATTTGTGCCAGTAAATGTTCAACTTGGACAGAATGGACAAATTCCTTGAACATCAGACTTTCGTATCACACTTAAAAGAAATAGAATAGATAACCCGAATATCCCTGTATCTATTGAAAGAATTGAATTTATTGTTACAAACCTTCCTACAAAGAAAAATACAGGTGCCAGGGTGCCAGGGTGCTCAGTTGGTTGTGTCTGACTTCAGCTCAGATCATGATCTCGGGTTCTGGGATCAAACCCCACATTGGGCTTCATGCCCAACACAGAGTCTGCTTCTCTTTCCCTCTGCATTCCACCCCCGCCCCCACTCATGCTCTCTTTCTCTCTTTCTGTCTCAAATAATCTTTAAAAACAAAACACAGGTCCAGATAGTTTCACTTGTGACTTTGCTAAACAACAAAGGAAGAAATGATACCAGTTCTGTAAAAACACTCAGAAAATAGATAAGGAGGGAATCTCATTCTGTGAGGCCAACATTACACTAATAACAAAACCAGGGGAGAGGGATCCCTGGGTGGCGCAGCCGTTTAGCGCCTGACTTTGGCCCAGGGCGCGATCCTGGAGACCCAGAATCGAATCCCACGTAGGGCTCCCGGTGCATGGAGCCTGCTTCTCCCTCTGCCTGTGTCTCTGCCTCTGTGTGTGTGTGTGTGTGTGTGTGTGAGACTATCATAAATAAATTAATTAATTAAAAAAACAAAAAAACAAAACCAGGGGAGAAAAATTGCAAGAAATGCAAACTGCAGACCAGTATCCCTCATGAAGATAGTTGCATAAAATGTAACACATTTTTAGTAAGTCCAGCAAAACACAAGATGATAAGGTACATCATGACTAAGTGGGGTTTATTCCAAGAATGCTAAGTTGATTTAACATTCAAAAATTAATCTAATTAAAATTTAATCTTAATTAAAATTAATCTTTTTATCCTCTAATCTTAATTAATATTAGAGGATAAAAAAAGGATTACATAATGGAGAAAAAGCATTTGACAAAACCCCACTTCCATTCTAAGTGTGTGTATGTGTAAATGTATCTTGGCAGCCTAATAAACACATCTGTGAAAAACCTGCAATTAATATATCAAATGGTGACAGACTAAATGCTTCCACTTTAAGATTAAGAGCAAGGAGAGGATGTCTACTCTTATTTCTATTCAACATTTCAGTGGGGCTTCTAGCCAATGTAATAAGACAAAATAAGATGATATAGATTGGAAAAAAGATTGTCTTTATTCACAGATAACATGATTGTTTACTATGTCGGAGATCTAAAGGAACTTACAAAATGGCTACTAGATCTAATAAGATCTAGCAAGATCCTTGTGTAAATATCAATCATATTTCTGTATATAATAATAAACATTCAGAAATTGGAATTTATGGGGCCGCTAGGTGGCTCAGTCACGTAAGCATCTGACTTGATTTCAGCTCAGATCATGATCTCATGGGTCCTGAGATTGAGCCCTATGTTGGGCTCTGAACTCAGTGAGGAGTCTACTTCTCTCCTTCTCCCTCTACCCTTCCCCTTCCACCCACTTTCTCTCTTTCTCTCTAAAATAAATAAATCTTAAAAAAAAAAAAAGAAATTGGAATTTTAAGACAGTAAATAGCATAAAAATATTACATACTTAGGGATAAATTTGACAGATCTGTAATACCTATACACTGAAAGCTAAAAAAAACACTGCTAAGAGAAATGAAAGAAGACCTATGGGTGCCTGAGTGGCTCAGCTGGTTAAGCATCCGACTCTTAGTTTCAGTTCAAGTCATGATCTTGCAGTCATGAGATTGATCCCCACAGTGGGCTCTGCACTCAGTGCAGAGTCTGCTTCAGACCCTTTCTACCTCTCCCTTCCTCTCCTGCTCATGCTGTCTCTCACTCTGAAAGAAAGAAAATCTTTAAAAAAAGGGGAAAAAAAAGGGCAGCCCGGGTGGCTCAGCGGTTTAGCGCCACCTTCAGTCCAGGGCATGATCCGGGGACCTGGAATCGAGTCCCACAAAGGGCTCCCTGCATGGGGCCTGCCCCCCTCTCTCTCTCTCTCTCTCTCTGTCTCTCATTAATAAATACATTAAAATATTTTTTAGAAAAAAAGAAAAAGGAATTAAAGAAGACCCAAATAAGTGAAAAGGATACTATGTTTATGGATTGGAAGATTCAGTATTGTTATGATGTCTGTTCTCCCCAGATTGACCCTTAGATTCAACACAATCTCAATCAAAATGCCAGCAGGAATTTTTTTTAATTTAAGTGTTTATTCTAAAATTTATATGGAGATACAAGGAACATAGAATAGCCAAAAACAAGTTTAAAAAAAAAGATTTTATTTATTTATTTGGAGAGATTGAGTGTACACGCTGGGAAGATGGTCAGAATAAGAAGGAGAAGCAGACTCCCTGCTGAGCAGGGAGCCTGATGAAGGACTCAATCCCAGGACCCTGGGATCATGACCTGAGCTGAAGGCAGATGCTTAACTGGCTGAGCCACGCAGGTGCCCCTACCCAAAACAACTTTGGTTGTTTTTGTTTTTGCTTTTTTAAAGATTTTATTTATTTATTCACAACAGACACAGAGAGATAGATAGGCCGAGGGAGAAGTAGGCTCCATGCAGGGAGCCCGATGTGGGACTCGATCCCCAGACTCCAGGATCACGCCCTGAGCCTAAGGCAGACACTCCACCGCAGAGCCACCCAGGCATTCCCCCAAAAACAACTTTGAAAAAAGAACATATTTCAAGGATTTATACTACCCAATGTTAAGGTTTATTTTAAAGGTAGAATAATCAAGATGGTTTTATTTGCTCTCTCTCTCTATATATATTTTTAAATTTTGCTTCTTTTCTTTTTTTTAATTTATTCGGAGGCAGAGAGAGAGAGAGGCAGAGACACAAGCAGAGGGAGAAGCAGGCTCCATGCAGGGAGCCTGACATGGGACTCGATCCCGGGTCTCCAGGATCACACCCCAGGCTGCAGGCGGCGCTAAACTGCTGTGCCACCGGGGCTGCCCTGCTCTATATATTTATGTATAGATTAGTGGAACAGAGTAGAGCGTGATTTCAGGTGCTGTTTTTATGGGGATATACACATCAAAGTTTTGTACATTTTTGTACATTTTGCCAATTTTAAATATAATTGTAAAAAATCAGTTTTTAAAGTAATCATTTAATCTCTTATGACGTTACTGCCAGAATAGAGCCAAACAATTAACCTAATGTCAAAGTCTCAAGTCTCAAAGTTTTGTTAATCCTGTACTCAATACCAAGGAATAAAGAAATTTATGTTGGTTGTGATATAATGCAAGCGCCTGTGAAATTCTATGGCTGTACAATTCCCTAACTAGTATAATTTAGGCTCAATGGCCTCTTGAGATTCCTTCCCACTCTAGTATACTAAAATAGGAGTTTGGGTTTATTTTAATTCAAGGCTACACATATTCTTCAGAGAAATGTGAACTTACAAAAGCATAATTTCAAAGGTTCATTGTAGCATTAGCAAGAACAGATGGCCCTAAAATCTGTTTGAGGAGTATCTTATTTTCTGGCCTTCAAAGAATACATTTCTTTTCTTTTAGGGGAGGAAGAGCTGATAGTTCTCTTTTCAAAAGAATGAAAGGAGTTACAAATCCAACAATACATTAAAAAATTATTCACCATAATCAAGTGGGATTTATTCTTGGGATATAAGGATGGTTCAGTATTCACAAGTCAATGTGCATTATATCAACAAGAGAAAGGATAGAAACCATATGATCACTTCAATAGATGCAGAAAAAGCTTTTGGCAAAGTAAAATTATCCACTCATGGTAAAAACCCTCAACAAAGTAGGTTTAGAGGGAACATACCTCAATACAATAAAGGCCATATATGAAAAACCCACGGTTAACATCATTCTCAATGGTGACAAACTGAGAGCTTTTCCCCCAAGATCAGGAATAAGAGAAGGAAGTCCACTCATACCACTTTTATTCAACATAGTACTGGAAGTCCTAGCCAGAGGAATCAGACAAGAAAAAGAAATAAAAGACATTCAGATTGGTAAGGAAGAAGTAAAACTTGCCCTAATTGCTGATGACATGAATCCTATATATAGAATACCCAAAAGACTTCACCAAAAGACTCCTAGAACTGATCAATTAATTCAGTAAGGTCACAGGATACAAAATCAATATCCAGAAATCTGCATTCCTGTACACTAATAATGGAGTAGCAGAGAAATTAAGAAGAAAAAAGAATGAAAGGAGGTGGTGAAAGGTGTGCTGGAGAGTAGTGCAGAGGAGGAAGGTAAAGTTCCATTGACTTAGTGACATCACTGTTGCTAGTGTTAAATGTAGAAGACACTATTTAACCACACATTAAAAAGACTCCCAAGAGGGAACCTTGGCTGCTGTACCTCCACTTACTGCAGCAGGAGGTCACCGCTGAGTTCTGTGTGCTCAAATAAGACCCTCCTCCATTCTCTGTACGCCCACTACTAGGAGGGTCGGTGGCTTCTGGACACTCCGCTGCTAGCCAAGCCCCTAGTTGTCCCTGTCTCTCAGCACTCCCAGCTCTGCTGCCACTTTTGGCCCCGAGGCCACCAGCTCTAATCTCACTATGTTCAAGCATCACAAGAAGTAAGAGACCCCTAGGGTGTCTCTCATCTCCCACAGTTTAATTTCTCTCTCCGTATACTCATTTCTGACCCTATTTCTCACACATTTTAGAAAACGCAAGGGCTCTGTCTTTCTAAGTTTTATTTCCCTATCCATTTCCATGGTGATCCGTCCAATCCTCTGGCCTTAAATACTGTCTCTATGCTGATGTCTTCCTCCAGCCAGAATCTCTCCTCCATTTTGTAAACTTGAGTATCTTGCTGCCTTGCTGGCATCTCTACTTGGGTAGGCACCTCAAGCTTAGCTGGTTTAATTCTGACCTCCTGATCTTCCCTTAAAACTTGCAGCCTTACCTGAATTGGAGGCATGGCCATCCTTTCACTTAGTAGGCCCCAAACTATGGAGTCATCTTTGAATCCTCTTTCTTCCACATCCCATGTTTAATCTGCCTGGAAATCCTGCCAGCTCTGCCTTCCAGAAGCATCTAGAATCCAAGCATGTCTCAATCTTTAGACCAGTTTGGGTCTAAGTTGTCATCTCTCCTCTAGGTTTGTGCAGGAGCCTCACAACAGCTGCAAGCTGGTACCCATTCCCCCATCAGTCTGTTCTCAGTACAACAGCCCTGTTAAAACTAAGTTAGATCATGTCACTCCTCTACTCAGAACCCTCCAAAGATTTTCATCTCAGTCAGAATAAAAACTGAAATCCTCTACACATTTGTATTCCTTAGCCCATTACCTCTCTAACCTAATTTCTTATACCTCTTTTTTTTTCCCCCCCTGTCATTCAGCTTCAGCCACACTGTCCTTAATGTTCCTTGAAACTGCCCCAGGGCCATGGCACCAGCTGTTTTAAATGCCTATAAGGTCCTTCCTTATATATTCCCATGGCTTTTTCCTCACTTTTCAGTAAGACTTTCCTTGACTGGGCTATTTGAAATGGTACCCACCAGTACTTCTGGTCCTGCATGCATGCTTTTCTGTAGAGCATTTATCAATGTCTAACATGTCATGTACTTATTTCATTTATTGTTTTTGTTCCCTCCTGCACACATGAGAATGTAAGTTCTGTGATGGAAGGAGTTTGTTCCCTGCTGAACAAACCCAACTTCCTACTGAACAAACACAGTGCAGATTAGATGCTCAATAAGTTTTTGCTGAATGAATGAGTGGAGGTTCAAAGGTTCATAGTTGGTGATATGTAGACCCATAAGACTTGAACGTGGGTTGGTAGCTTCTGGACACAGATGAGCTCCAGGTAATGGGAAGGATATTTATATTGTTCTAGAATATCTCCAGGAAAGGGTATTCCCTCTGTTCGATAATTATTCAACTCCATGTTCTTTTCTCAGGTCTGTTCCTGTTCCTTCACTCAGGACTTTCCCCTTATCCAGAGTGTTCTTCCTTTATACTTGATTTCATAGCCAATTCGAATATTTTACCTAGAATTCTCCATCCCCCAGACAGTATCACTCTTTCTTTCCTTTGTTTTCCTAGCTTTCTTTACTCATGTAACTTGTATAGCAGATGAGTAGGAAACCCTTTCTGCTTTGAATTTTGAGTCCCCTGAGGGCAGAGTCTGTCTTTCATTCTTCATTGTATCTCTGGTGAAGTGCTTTCTTAAATTTTTCACTGTCTCCGTAGTGTCTTTCTACTTAAATTCATTGTCAGCCTCTTAATAAACATTTATAGAATTAAATCATTAAAACTTTATTAGGTATCTAATCTATGTGACACTGCAGTTGTATGTGAACAAAACAAATTTTTAAAATCATACCACATTTTCTCTCAGTTTAACTTCATAAATCAGATAAACCCTCAAAATCTATCCCTATTTATATGGTTTACTAATTAGTATATTTAGCAAATATTTATTGAGCGCCTGTCATAAGCCAAGCCCTGTGCCAAGCCTTACACATTATATAGATATTGTAGCTGTTTCTCGGGGCTGTGCATAAACTTCTCCTGTAGGTATAATTCTTTCCACTTTAAATCAGAAGGTTAAGTAAACTGTCATTTTTAACATGAGATCTCAGAGAGGAAATCAGAGGACGTGGCATGTTAATTCAGAGATGGATTAGATGTTATAACTCCTCACTTATTTCTCCAACACAATCATTCCTGGAACTGTATTCTTTTAACTGGCTTTAAACAATTATCATGGATGTTTAGACTCTGGGGGTGGGAAACATAGGAAGATAAAGCTTCTGTACTGCTTCACCTGCTATGTTAAAATAGTCTTCTGAGATAAGACCTGTGTAACATTTAGGTCAGTTCCTGGCTCAGGCTTGACACTCCATAGATGTTAGCTATTCTGCACATACTGTTGTCCCAGCAATTGTTTCCTTGCCTTTTATCAGTATGTCATTTCCACTAATTCGTGAGCTCTTAGGAAGGATCTGAATCCCATTATCTCATAAGAGGTACTTTGTTGAATTACTTGCTACTGCTTTTTAGGTTGCTTTACAATTTTGTAAGCAGAATGGAGGAGACAAGCATACAAATTTTATTTGCAAACACATCATCAGTACTTACTATGTTCTTGGTGCTATTCTAAGCACTTTATAAATATTTATTTAATTTTCATAATTGTATGAAATACTTTTATTATCTCCTCTACAGAAAAGGAAACTAAGACATAGAGAAATCAAGTAACTTGCCCAAGGGTACACAGTGATTTAGTAGCAAAGCTAGGAAATGCAAACAGCCTGGCTTGAGTCCTTGCTGTTAATCCAAAGCTGAATGTTGATGATGCAGTATAAGAAATATAAACAATGTCCTATGGCAGTTAAAGAAGGAAGCAGTCGCATTGGTGTCTGGGAATTAAGCAAGGCTGCTTGCAAGAATTGGTATTTTTTTTTACTAGACCTTATTTTGGGGAGTAACTTTTTCAGGTGCTTGGATACAAAGGATTAATAGGAAGGCTAAAAAGCTTAGAGATGGGAAATGGTAGCACATCAAGAAGTAGTCCTGCAAATAAAGATATGGTACGAAGGGAAGCAAGACAGGAAAGCTGGTTTGGGGTTAAGAGCATGGGAAGCGGGATCCCTGGGTGGCGCAGCGGTTTGGCGCCTGCCTTTGGCCCAGGGCGCAATCCTGGAGACCCGGGATCAAATCCCATGTCGGGCTCTCGGTGCATGGAGCCTGCTTCTCCCTCTGCCTGTGTCTCTGCCTCTCTCTCTCTCTCTGTGACTATCATAAATAAATAAAAATTAAAAAAAAAAGAGCATGGGAAGCTAATTACTTCAAGTAGAGAACAGGGTAGAAAAGATTGACATGATCTGAGCTGTGCTTTGGTAAATACGGAAACATCATGGAATGGATCAGAACTGACAGAGACTGACTGCAGAAAAACCAGTTATAAGGTTATTATTAGTCCAAAAAACAGACAATTATATCTTGAATTCTGGTGAAGTTAGGGATAGATACAGGAGATATTACAGAGTTTGAATTGATAAAGCAGAGGAATAGCACGACTAGAAAATTGAGTATATCATATGACAAATGTAATTTCATTTTATGGTCAGCAAAGCCCTTTGAATATTTGGGAAACTTGGTATAAATGAACATGATTTTAAGAAGGTAAAAGTATTCCTTTATAAAGAAGTATGAAGTTTGTTTATCTCATTGGGGCTTGAAATTGACATCTGGGGAAATTATTATTTAGCGGCTAGCTAACTTACTTAGAATGTCTGAATTGAGAATGTTTCTTGGGATGCCTGGGTGCTCAGTGGTTTAGCGCCTGCCTTCGGCTCAGAGCGTGATCCTGGAGTCCCGGGATCGAGTCCAGCATCGGGCCCCCTGCATGGAGCCTGCTTCTCCCTCTTCCTGTCTCTCTCTGTGTCTCTCTCTGTCTCTCATGAATAAATAAAATCTTTTAAAAAAAAGAGAGAGAGAATGTTTCTTAATCTGCTTAGACAAAGTTAGAAACCACTTTAGCCTAATGATTTGGAAGAAACGATAGAACATTCTTTAAAATTGCTATGTGGGAGCACCTGGCTGGCTCAGTCAGTAGAGCATGCAACTTGATCTCAGGGTTGTGAGTTTGAACCCAATGTTGGAGATAGAGTTTACTTTAAAAAATTATTATATGTAATTATAACAGCTTTTTCATGTGATACAAATGTAAATTGCAAATGAGAACCTAAATTAGTCTATCAATGGACTTTGCTATATAGGAATCTTCCTACTGACTTATCCTGTTTGCAGAAAACTTACTCAAAAGTAATCTTTGGAAAACACTGATAGAAGTTGTTTGAATTTGTGAGGTAGATAAATATCAGTGTGAGAGGAATATTCAGTTATTTGGATGCCTCTGGTGGTGTAATTTATTAAAACACAAACTTTGCAAGAGTTATAAACATAACAAAGTAAAGCCAGGAAATGAGGATATCTTAGAATTGTATTGGTATAATATCTAGGAATAAGCTTAACCAAGAAGGTAAAAGACTAGTACTCCTAAAACTACAAAACATTGCTGAAAGAAATGAAGAAAACCTAAATAAATAGGAAGACGTCTCATGTTCATGGATTGGAAGACATAGTATTGTTAAGATGTCAGATCCAGTGCAAGCTCTATCAAAATTCCAATGGTCTTTTTTTTTTTTTTTCCAGAAAAGAAAAAGCCAGTGTTCAAATTCTTTTGGAATTGCAAGGGCCTCCAAAGCCAAAATAATCTTGTATAAGAACAAAATTGGAGTCACCCTTCCCAATTTCAAAACTTACTGCAAGGCTACAGTAATAAAAATAGTGTGGTACTGGCATAGTATAGACTCAAGAAACTGGAAATAAATCTGTACATTTGTGGCCTGTTGATTTTGACAGGAGTGCCAAGATCATTTAATGGTGAAAGAATAGCCTTCAGTAAATGGTGCTGGGACAACTGGATTTCCATGTGTAAAAGAATGTGTACCCCTACTTCACACCATATATAAAATGTAACTCAAAATGGATCAGTAACCTAAATATAAGAGCTAAAAGCATGGAGCTCTTTGAAAAAAATATAAGGGTACTTTTTCATGACTTTGGATTTGGCAGTGGATTCTTAGATAATATACAACAGTACAAGTAACAATAGAAAAAACAGATTGGACTTAATAAAATTAAAATCTTTTGTGTATTCAAAGACATTAACAAGAAAGTAAAAAGACAATATACAACATGGGAGAAAATATTTACAAATCATATCTGACAAGGGTCTGAGATATCTAGAATGTATAAAGAATTTGTATAACTCAACAACAAATGACAATCCCATTTTAAAAATAGGCAAAGGGCAACTTTTTTCTAGATATGTCTCCTGAGACAAGGGAAACAAAAGCAAAAATAAACTTTTGGGACTACATCCAAATAAAAAGCTTCTGCACAGTGAGGGAAACAATCAACAAAACTAAAAGGCAACCAGTGGAATGGGAGAAAATATTTGCAAGTGACTTATTCCAATAAAAGGTTAGTATCCAAAATACATAAAGAAATTCTCAAACTCAACACCGAGAAAATGCAAGTGACTTATTCCAATAAAAGGTTAGTATCCAAAATACATAAAGAAATTCTCAAACTCAACACTGAGAAAATAATCCAATTAAGATGGGCAGAAGACATGAACAGACATTTCTCCAAGTGTACAGATGGCCAACAAATACATGAAAAAAATGTTCATCATCACTTACTATCAGGGGAATACAAATCAAAACTACAATGAGATACCACCTTGCACCTGTTAGAATGGCCAAAGTCAACAACACAAGGAACAACAGCGTTGGTGAAGATGGGGAGACAAAGGAACCTTCATGCACAGTTGGTAGGAATGCGAACTGGTGTAGCCAGTGTGTAAAACAGTCTGGAAGCGCCTCAAAAAGTTAAAAATAGATGTAGTGCCTGGGTGGTGATTCAGTTCAGTGTCCATGATCCCAGGATCATGGAATTGAGCCTTGGGTCGGGCTCCATGCTCATCAAGGAGTCTGCTAGAGATTCTCTCTCCCTCTCCCGCTCCCATGCTCGTGCATAAGTGCTCTCTGTCTCTCAAATAAATCTTAAAAAAAAAAAAGTTAAAAATAGGACTGCCCTACAACCCAGCAATTACATCACTAGGTATTGACCCAAACAATACAAAAACATGAACTCAATGGTGTACATGCATCCCTACATTTATAGAAATGTTATTTACAATAGCCAAATTATGGAAAGAGCCCAGATGTCCATTGAGTGATGAGTGAAGAAGAGTGGTATTATACATGATGGAATATTACTCAGCTGTGAAAAAGAATGAAAGGACATTTGTCATTTGAAAGGACATAGATGGAGCTAGAGAGTGTAAGACTAAGCAAAGTAAGTCAGAGAAAGACAAATACCATATGATTTCACTCATATGGAATTTAAGAAATGAAACATAAATATAGAGGGAAAAAAGAGAGAGCCACAAAACAGACTCTACTCTAGAGAACAAACTGAAGGTTGCTGGAGGGGTGATGGCTGGGGGTAAGGGTTAAATGGGTGATGGGTAGTGAGGAGGACACTCGATGTGATGAGTACTGGGTGTTGTATGTAAGTGATGAATCACTAATTTCCAAAACTAATTTTACACTGTATGTTAACTCACTGGAATTTAAATAAAAACTTGAAAAAAAAAAAAAGAACAAAGCAACATACTAGTAAGTGATTTCATTGATGATTTCAAGCATCAGTTAGTAAAACTAAGAAGCAGTGGAGTTTATATATTTCTAGAGGAAAACCCTCCTTTGTGTGGATATGAGAAAAGTAGGCAAATATACTTACATATAGGTCATTCTTTTGACTTAGAATTTCAGTGTAGATATCCTCAGAGAATCCAGTGGGTAGTTGAAATTACTGTAATTAGCTAAACTAATGTTCATTGAGCTCGGTGCAGCAACAAAAATACCAAAAAGATGAATGCGAAACATGTCATGTACTTACTTAGGTTATAATACAAATCACCTATAAACTATACAGAGAATTGTTGTATATGTTGGTTTTTTTTTTTTTTTTTCCAATGGTGACTAATTTTCCACTGTGTTTTCGTTACTGTTTTTTGGTTTTGAGGTAGAGTTGTCTTGTGTCAGACCCAAAAAAAAGTGCCCATTTATGTTTGGTAGAATAAGAAAGTTAACCCTCTTCTTTGATCGCAGATGATGAAAGCAATGAACAAGTCCAATGAGCATGTCCTGGCAGGAGGGGCCTGCTTCAATGAGAAGGCGGACTCTCATCTTGTCTGTGTACAGAATGATGACGGAAACTATCAGACCCAGGCTATCAGTATTCACAATCAACCCAGAAAGGGTGAGTATTTGAGCTGATTAACGGTAAGAATTGTGCTGGACTTGGAAAGTTGGATATCTCGGCCCCATAACTCTAAACTTTCTAGCTAGGTGGCCACAAACAATTTGATGAAATTAACCTTTCCAAGCTTATTCTCCACGATGATATTGACTCCCCAAGTAGCCAGGCTCAAAGTTGCAAATGGGATCTCTACTATTGAGGGGAACATTTTGAAAATACTGCCTCAGGACATTGGCAGGGCCAGAATTGATATTTGAAGGTAGGAGACTAGACCTCTTAGTGAGAATATGCTTAGGTAGATTTGAAGCTTGTTTGAATGATCATATCCAAAGAATGGTAATTAATAGGTTGCCTGCATTCTGAAAGAAGGCTTCTTGGTTCAGTGGTACTCAGAATATGTCCTCTTCACTTAGGAGATTGTTAGAAATGAAGTGTCTGTACTCCAGATCTGCTAAATTAGAATTTGTTTTTTAACATGGTCCCTGTGTTCAAATGCACATTGATATTTATGAAGCATTGCTTATAGTGGCGTTTCTTAAGATGTCTAATTGGGTTCTGTGGTTTTGAAAAATAGATAAGTGAAAGTCTTGCTTAATACATTAAACTGAGAAATCCTGGGTTAAACAAGTTTAAACAGATTTCTTTACTACAGGAACCCTCAGAGCCTTTAATAGGCCGATGTGTATTGTGATTTTCCAAAAGGAAGATAGTGCCTGGACCTTCCAAAATTTATTTGACTATGAATCTTCTTTTTCCTCAGAGTATCTCCCATAACTAGCTTTCTTTAGTAAGCTTTATGAAATACTTCTCTGGTTGAGAATGTTTTTTAAATCGGTTGTTTAGTAATGGCATAAAACGTCTTTGTCACGTGTATGTATATTCAATATGATATCTAAAATACGGTAGGTGATAAGTCCTCAATGCTCTCCATTAATCAGCTCACATCGTAGAATATTTTAATTAAGTTCTGGATATCATTAGTGTAATTGATGATATCCATTGATAAAACTAGAGATTCTTCAGAAGATGATTCAGGACCTATGAAAAATCTAGAAACTAGGTCAAAAGTTTTGAATAAAGTATAAATGTTTAATTTGGGAAAGTATAGATTGGAAGAGTGTGAAAAATAGCTATTTCTATTTTTAAGGTTTTCTAGTACATGGAAATAAGATTCAGTTTATTCTCTGTAGTTACAAAAGGCCCAAACCAGCACCATTGGGTAAAAGTTATAAGGATCTAGATCTGGACTCAATTTTGAGAGCACATTTTGTAAGACTGAGAGTTACCAAGAAATAGAACGGGCTGCCTTGTGCCATTTTGTGTTCCTTGTTACTAGGAGTCTTTGATAAAGCCTGGATGTCCACCTGTTAGAGATATTGCAGGGCCAATGGGCAGGAAATTGGATTAGCTTAGTCCAACATAAGATGCGGAGAAGCCCAGGAGCTCCTACCTGGCTCAGTCAGTGGAGCACTCAACTCGATCTCTGTGTTGTAAGTTCAAGCCCCATGTTGGGTGTGGAGATTACTGAAAAAAGACAAAATTTTAAAAACAAACAAAAAAAAGATATGAAGGAGCATAGTGAGATTTTCTTAAAGTTAAATGTAATTAAATGTCCTTTTATGAAGAAATAATGGTAACAGATATTTGTCTTTTGAATAGGTATTTTGTAAGAGAACTGCATTCGGTGAATAAAGTGGTTGCCAACCACATCTCCATCTTCAAAACATGTTTTATCTAAAAAAAAGAAAGGTATTAGATTGGGGGACAGCAGACTTTTTCCATGAATGGCTACATGATAAATATCTTAGGCATTGCAAGCCTGTGGTCTTTGGTTGCCAGTTACTCAACTCTGGCATACTTCAAAAACTGCCATAGACAATATGCAAATGAGTGGATGTGGCTGTGTTCCAATAAAATTTTACTCACAAAAACAGAGGACAAAAAAAAAAAAAAAAAAACCAGAGGACAGAAAAAAAAATTTAATTAAATAAAATTAAAAAACAAAACAACACAAAAAACAAAAAAAGGGGACAGGCCAAATAGGTTGTAGTTTGCCAAACCCTAGACTTGACCACTAAGATTTCTTTGCTTGTAAGATTCTTTAATTCTTGGGCAGCCTGGGTGGCTCAGTGGTTTAATGCTGCCTTCAGCCCAGGATGTGATCCTGGAGACCCGGGATGGAGTCCCACGTTGGGCTCCCTGCATGGAGCCTGCTTCTCCCTCTACCTGTGTCTCTGCCTCTCTCTCTCTCTCTCTCTCTCTGTCTCTCATGAATAAATAAATTAAAAAAAAAATTCTTTAATTCTTGATTGGAGGGAGAGGAAAACAAAATGAGGGGTATATCTTAAAAGTTCATTCCCAAAGCTACCATAAGCATTATTGGTTACTTATATATTATGTTACATAGAGTTGATGTTTTTTGTTTTCTGTTTGATGATGGCTGGAGTTACCAACTATCAAATATTTCATTATTGTTCTCAGGCTTTATATCTCAGAGTCTACACTAAACTATTTATATTATATTTTAGTGACTGGTGCCAGTTTCTTTGTGTTCAGCGGCGCTCTGAAATCTTCTTCTGGATATCTTGCCAAGTCCAGTATTGTGGAAGGTAAAGAATAAGTCGTTTACTGCAGTTATATTCAGTCCTAATCGTACAACTAAAAAGGATGTTGGAGTGCCTGGCTGGTTCATTTGGTAGAGCATGTGACTCTTGATCTCCAAGTCCTAAGTTTAAGCCCCATGTTGGGCATAGAGCTTACATAAAAAATAATAATAATAATAAAAGTTAAAAACTCAAAAGCAGAGGATGTCAAGTGAAACCATGACACTTCTACAGTAGACTTCTGACTTCTATTATGTATTCGGTAGCATCTTAACTCGTAAGCTAATTAATACTGTCATATAGTGCTTAGTTCTCTGAAGAAGGGAATAAGTGATACAGATAATCATGGGACAGTGACATAAAAATTAAGAGATGGCCTTTCAGAGCTCTGGGGTAGGGCATCCAAGAGGACATAGTCTGAGTTCAGTATGTATCATTGAGCTCAAATTCAGTTTGTCTTAACTCACAAGAATGCTGCAATCATCACTTGGGGTACAGAATGGGATGCATTTGCTGCTGGTTTGCTGTAATTAGATTAGACATAACACATATCCCAACAAAACTAATTAAATGAGAATTAATGAAAG
Source organism: Canis lupus familiaris (assembly GCF_011100685.1). Classification (NCBI taxonomy): domain Eukaryota; kingdom Metazoa; phylum Chordata; class Mammalia; order Carnivora; family Canidae; genus Canis; species Canis lupus. The sequence continues at coordinate 9,069,316 of NC_049236.1, read as the reverse complement.
GCTTATGAGCATACTGTTTATTTTCTTTGTTGGTTGATTCTTCCTGTATTTTGATCTGGTTACTGTTGTTGCATAACAAATTTACTCAGTGATTCCTCTGGGTCAAGAATCTTGACAAAGTAGTGTGTGGAGGGCTTGACTCTACTCAGTGATGTCCTGGGCCTCAGTTGGGATGACTTGATAGCTGGAGGCTAGAATTATCTGAAGGTTCATTCACTCACACATCTGGGGCTGGTGTGGGATGATTTAAAGACAGAGTGGTGACTGAAGTACTCACACCTTGACTCCTCAGCATGGCCTGGCAACCTTGGGATAGCTGGACTTCTTACTCCAGGCACACGTGTTCTAGCAAAGGGCAGAAGCCATGTTGCTTCTTGTGACTCAGTCTCAAAAGTCAAACGATGCCCCTTTCACCATATTCTAGTGTTGGAAGTAGTCATAAGCCTGCCCAGGTTCGGGGATCCCTGGGTGGCTCAGCGCCTGAGCATCTGCCTTCAGCCCAGGGCGTGATCCTGGAGTCCCGGGATCGAGTCCTGCATCAGGCTCCTGTAGGGAGCCTGCTTCTCCCTCTGACTATGTCTCTGCCTCTCTCTCTGTGTCTCTCATGAATAAATAAATAAAATCTTAAAAAAAAAAAAAAAAAAAAAGCCTGCCCAGGTTCAGGAGGAGAGGAACTAGACACCACTTCTTAATGGGGAAATGGGAAGGTAGCGCTGTGAGAAAGCACTAAGGTGGGAGATACTGAGATGTGAGATGTGAGATATTGTGACCTTTGGAAAGTACAACCTGCCACACATGGTGGAAACAGGTTTTCATTTCCACAGTGGCTTACTCCAGTGGCCTGTGTGAAAGCAGTCCTTCCTGAGGCTGGAGTCCAGTATGTTAACTGAAATACACAGACAATCTTACACGTTAATAGACACTGCCTTTGACCTCCTTTATTGGTAAACTTAATAAAACAGCTAGTGAAGAGCAAACTACACTAATGTTTTACAACTAAGTCTCACAACTTTGACTACGAAGTGGAAACATGCTATTAAATTGTTAAGGGACACCTGGGTGGCTCAGTGGTTAAATGTCTGCCTTCAGCTCAGGGCCTGATCCTGGAGACCCGGGATCGAGTCCCATGTCGGGCTCCCTGCAGGGAGCCTGCTTCTCCCTCTGCCTGTGTCTGCCTCTCTCTCTCTCTCTTACGAAAAAATAAATAAAATCTTAAAAAAAAAGAAATTGTTAAGAAATCTAGGACTTAGTCATTGGTCTTAAATGACTAATGCCTAAGTGATCAAGTACTGACTACGTTTGGAATTGTGTCTTGACAAGATGATTTAAAAAATACCCTTTAAATGTTGCGGAAATGGTAATTTGAAGTGACACAGATCCTTATAAATGCAAAGTAATATGCTTAAAACTTAGGTCTGTGTCTTTGGACTGAAAATTTCTTAGGTCTTATATTTTACTGTGTGTCAGTGGAGCAGTTGGCTGCCTGTTTATGAAATCTGTATTGAAGCTTTTTAGAAATTATTTTATTTTTTAAATTTTATTTATTTATTCATGAGAAAGAGAGAGAGAGAGAGGCAGAGACACAGGAGGAGGGGGAAGCAGGCTCCATGCTGGGAGCCCGACTCGGGACTCGATCCTGTGGGTCTCCAGGATTGTGCCCTGGGCCAAAGGCCGGCGCTAAACCGCTAAGCCACCCAGGGAGCCCCTAGAAATTATTTTAGTTGACAAAATTTTGTGTCAGTAATTGCTTAATATGTGACAACTTTATGCTGAATTTCAGTGTTTGCCTTTGACGAGGCCACGTAGTGTTAGCTACACGGTAGCTCGTGGAACCATGTGGTAGGTTTGTCCTATTCATCACTAGCCAATGAATGGATTCATCTCTTCTCCCACCGCTGCTGTTTTTATTCGTTGACGTATTTAACAAATATTTCCTGGGCATTCGCTGTATACTGGACAGTCGTGGGAAGGTGAGAGAGACAGAGGTGCAGACACACAGATAGGATTAGAGCAGTTAAATATAGAGTGAAAACAGTTCTGTGCGGAAGAGGGATGCGGCCATGTGTAAGCTTTCCCTTGGAGCAGTCTTAGGAGAAGCTCTAGCCCCTCTCCCTGGCTTGGCGCTGTTTCCATCTGTATCATCTTGATGCTGATTCTCAGATGGCGTTATGGTCCAGATCACAGCGGAGAACATGGATGCCCTGAGGCAGGCGCTGCGAGAGATGAAGGACTTCACCATCAGCTGTGGCAAGGCGGACGCGGAGGATCCGCAGGAGCACATCTACATCCAGTGGGTGGATGATGACAAGAACGTCAACAAGGGGTAAATACAGTGGACTTTCCCCCTTGTGGCATGTAGTTCTGGGCTGGGCTCTGGGTGTTGTCTACACTGGTGTTTATGACTTACTGAAAGCCCAAAGAGAAAGAACTGCTTTGAGTGTATATAACATAAAATATTAAATTTCTAGTTTCTTGGCTCAATTTCTGAAGGAAGGAAGTTTCTCTGCATATTTTTGAAGGGAGGGGGAGAGGAGTTGATGAAACAAAACAATCCTCTAAAGTTATTGAGATAATAGTAATAACCTAAGCCTTTTATGGTTTTATAAAAAAAGCTCTTTTGCTAACATTGTTTCATTTGAGATAATAACTAGTGTTGTTTTTCCCACATTATAGATGAGTAAACAAGCACCTGAAGGCTCCGTGACTCCACAGAGCCAGGAAGTGGCAGGGCTAGGACTTAACACCACCCTCCTGGGCTTCAAGCCCTGTACTCTTCCCCAGTATATGGCAGCTCTGCGGACTCAAGCCAAACCTTTGGCGTCATCTTTGACACTTGTTTTCCTCTCATACCCTACACCTATCAAAATGGTGAATCCTGGTAGTGTTATATTTTATAGTATGTATTTTATATATTCTGTTGGATTTTATTTCAACATCTATCACACCACCTCTCCGGCCACCATCATTTGGTCTGGATTATTGCAATTGCCTTTTAATTGGCTTGCTTGTTTGTAGTCTTGAACTCCTCTTGCCCCCCAACCAATCTGTTGCTAATACAGCAGCCAGAGCAGCGTCACTTCTCTGCTCAGAACCCACCACTGGCTTTCAGTATCTCTCAGGGTAAAAGCCAAAGTGGTTTTCAGCTTATATGGCCTCCCACCACCCACCCACCTCACGGAAGCAACACGTGCCTTCTTCCCTGAGCACTCGACTCTACTTCTGCCCTCAGACATTTACCCCTGCTGTTCTTTCACCTTGTACTCTGCCCCTCAGTAGCCAAGACAGCCAGATGAGTTCTTCCTTCACTGCCTTCAAGGTTTTTTCTAAAATGTCATTTTCTCAGTAAGGCCTTCCTTGGCCAACCTCTCTAAATTATAACCCTCCCATACACCTTTCTTCTCTCCCAAAACTTCCTATCTCTCTTCCTTGCATTATATTTCTCAAGAGAACTTTTAATTCTCTAACATAAAAAATATATTTTTACTTATTATATTGCCCTGGAATGTGAACTCTGTAAGGGCAGGGATTTTTGTCTGGTTTCTTTATTGCTGTATCACCAATACCTAAAACTCTGGTACCTAGTAGATACTTAAAAGATTGATTGGTTGAACAAATATATCCTATGTCATTGTATTAAGCTTTCTCTGGGCCAGTCCATCCCTTTTTCCTTCAGGCAATAATTCTACGTGTAGGTCTTTGGAAATACAAAAATGAATTGTACAAACTCCCTGCTGGATAAGTGGTTCAGCCTGGTTTTGAAGATCGTTATAAATAAGTGCATCAAAGTATGGGAGATGCTCATAGAAAACTCTAGGATACAGTGAAAATACGAAAGTAAAGAGGGGGCCGGTAAGGATGCTAGGGCGGTACTCAGGAAGCCCTTCGTAGAGAAGTGGCCGCTGATGGAGCTGAATGTGGTATGTGAGTAGGTTTCTGCCACATAGTTGAGGCACAGTAGGCATCCAGTCTGGGGGAGCAGCAGGAGCAAAGGCAGATAGAGGGCATTTCTAACACAGCACGCTAGATTAAAAAAAAAAACAAAAACAAAAACTCTTATACTTTTGTTATTGAACAAAAAGAAGCAATTTCTAAATCAATGAGTATATTTGCCTATTTTATAAATAACTATCTTCCCATACTAAGTTGGAAATTTAAATTTCGAAAACAATTTGTGTTTAATATTCTGTAGTTGAAATGAACATAGTTATTAGGACCAAAAAACTGATAGTCTGAAAATCTAATGTTGTAAGATATCAGTAACTAATAACCAGCAGGTTGCCCCTTCCTACCTACAGCAGCCGCCAGTGGCAGCATCTTAGAAAACAGGACGAGGGATGCCAGGGGGGCTCAGTGGTTGAGTGTCTGCCTTTGGTTCTGGTTGTGACCCCGGGGCCCCGGGATTGAGTTCCGTGTCAAGCTCCCTGCATGGAGCCTGCTTCTCCCTCCGCTCCTGTCTCTGCCTCTCTCTCTCTCTCTGTGTGTGTGTCTCTCATGAATAAATAAATAAAATCTTAAAAAATAAAAAAAATAAAAACAGACAAAAAACAGGACGAGAATTAGTTAAGGAAGGCTCTTGAATTCAAGAGTTTAGTGTGTAGTGTATAAAGTGAATGTTTTCCAGCTTGTCCCTCAGTGTCTGGGTATCCTGTCCCAAAATACTCTAATAAACTAATAAACTCTAATAAACTTTTTAAAAAGATTTTATTTATTCATTTTAGAGAGCGAGTATGTGAGCAGGGAGGGTGGAGAGGGAGAAAGAATCTGAAGCATGGTCCACACGGAGCACGGACCCGATGTGGGGCTCGATCTCACCAAGAGTCTGATGCTCAACTGACTGTGGCACCAGGCCCCCCAAGAGCGCCCTTGTTTGACACTGTTGTTTCATGAGTTACAAATTAAATTCAGTATTGTTTAAATAATTTTAATTCAGGTGAATGAAATGAATCCCCTATATTGAAGTTTAAGTTTAATTTGATCTTTTTACATAGAGATTAAAAAACATAAACAGGTTTGAAAATTGCTAGGAAGAGCTTGGGGGGTGCCTGGCGGCTCAGTCAGTTGACCGTCTGCATTTGGCTCAGGTCATGATCCTGGTGTCCTGGGATGGAGCCCCACATGGGGCTTCTCCCTCTGCCTCATGTGTTTTCTCTCTCTCCTCCCTGCACCAAATAAATAAATAAGATGTTTTTTGTTTATTTTTTATTTTTTAAGGATTTTATTTATTCATGAGAGACAGAGAGAGGCAGAGACACAGGCAGGGGGAGAAGCAGGCTCCCTGCAGGGAGACCGATGTGGGACTCTATCCCGGGTCAACAGGATCATGTCCTGGGCAGAAGGCGAGGCGGCACTAAACTGCTGAGCCACCGGGGCTGCCCTGTTTTTTTTGTTTTGTTTTGTTTTGTTTATAAATTTATTTTTTATTGGTGTTCAATTTGCCAACATATAGAATAACACCCAGTGCTCATCCTGTCAAGTGCCCCCCTCAGTGCCTGCCACCCAGTCACCCCCACCCCCTGCCCACCTCCCCTTCCAACACCCCTAGTTTGTTTCCCAGAGTTAGGAGTCTCTCATGTTCTGTCTCCCTCTCTGATATTTCCCACTCATTTTTTCTCCTTTCCCCTTTATTCCCTTTCACTATTTTTTATGTTCCCCAAATGAATGAGACCATATAATGTTTGTCCTTCTCCGATTGACTTATTTCACTCAGCATAATACCCTCCAGTGGTCTGTGTATACAATGGAATATTACTCAGCCATTAGAAATGACAAATACCCACCATTTGTATTGTTTTTTTTAAAAGGAAGAATTTGGAATCTTTGTGACAATTATTTTGAATCCTCATCAGAATGAGGGTGAATCTCCACCTATTTATACTTGCTATATTTTGAAGAGGAAATTACTATAAAAAGTGGCCTTTTTTTTTTTAAAGTGGCCTTTCTTTATTCAGAAATCTAGGAGTGATAATTTAGCACTAAAGGAAATTTGTTGCAATGATAATATCAATATTGTTCATGAGCTTATACCAGCACTGTTAAAATTAACATACTTGGTCAAATAATTCTTTTAATCAATAAATATTAAACTCCTACATTCTAAGCAGTGGGTCAGAACTGGGAGTACAGCATACAAGTGTATCATGTCCCTCCCTCCCCTTAAGAAGCTCATTTGTGAGGCAGATATGCAAATGTGTGAGTGTTAGGGTCAGGAGCAAGGAGCAGTGAGAGGGCGCGTGGGGGGTGGGGGCTCGATCAGGTGGGTGGCCGAGCACTTGCTGAGTTCAGGAAGGAGCAGGTTTGAGTAGAGAGTTTTTTTTACATTGAAAGAAGCAATTCCTGGAATCATGGCTCCTTTTTTATGTGTCCTTTGAATGTGTCCTTTGAATGATTTCAGTGCACAGGCCCTTCCCACAAGAGCTCTAGTCACGTACATTTCTGTGCAGTGTCTTCTTGCTGTGATGTGTTGCTCAGGTGTGTTCAACAAAGTGCCTGGTATAATTAGTAGCAAGACTTGATTAGAGACGTGGTTCTTCTAACTTACTTCCAAGAGCTGCTCCCATATCTTTCCTTTGTCTCTATTGTAGTGTTGTAAGTCCCATAGACGGGAAGTCCATGGAGTCTATAACAAGTGTGAAGATATTCCATGGATCAGAGTATAAAGCAAATGGAAAAGTCATCAGATGGACGGAGGTAAGGAGATGAAACTTTGGGTGATTGGGTGGCTCAGGTCATGATCTCAGGGTCCTGGAATCGGGTCCCTCATCGGATGCCCTGCCCTGCAGGGAGTCGGCTTCTCCTTCTCCCTCTCCGTCTGTGCTCTCTAATAAATAAGTAAAATTTAAAAAAAAAGAAAAAGAAAAGAGAAAGAAAGAAAGAGAGAGAAAGAAAGAAAAGAAAGAGAAAGAAAGAAAGAAAAAAAGAAAGAAAGAAAAAGAAAGAAGAAAGAAAGAAAGAAAGAAAGAAAGAAAGAAGAAAAGGAAAGGAAAGAAAAGAAAAGAAAGAAACTTGGTGTCTTGATCTCCTTTGAGCACAACTTTTTGCAAGGTCCAGAGACACACTGTGGACGGATTCTGGAGGATAAGAAAAGAAAATTTTCTGTGTACCCTCTATACTCCCAGGTCCCTCCAGTCTGTCCAGGAAGAAATGCCACCAAGCACAGCCTGTAGTGATCTGATTTCTCTTCCTTTTTATGAACGAGCTTTTAGAGATTTTTTTGCATTAGAATTCAAGAAGGATGCTTATCTGAGTGGTATATACCCTCTGTGCTGTGCTCCTCAGAATGGTGGGCTAGTTAGGCTGTGCTCACAGTTAAAGTCTCGTACGTAACACAGGCTTTAAAAAATAGGCTCATTTCACCAATAAGAAAACTAAAGCTCAGAGACTCGGTAACTTGCCCAAGATCCCAAGGCAAACAAGTAATGGAAAAGTTCTGCATTAAACCCAGATGTAGCCAGTGCTGAACTCTTTCCCCTGTGGTCCTGTTTCACCTGAGAGCTGCAGAGAGGCTCACCTGGGAGTGGGAGGGGCAAGGCAGCCCATTCGGGGCGCAGCTCAGGGAGGTTATTCTTGGAGAATAAATGGGGAGGTTGTAAGTCTCTTCATTTCTCTTCAACCTGAGTTACACTCCACAAAAAAAAATATTTAGAGAAGACCTCTAAAATTCCTTACAGCCTTAAAAGTCTGAATTTGTTTTAAAAAAAATTCCGTGGCTTCTAGCTTTTCTGTATTACACACAAGGTAAGTCCGGGCAAGCGATGTCCAATGCTTTACCCAAGTTACCCAGAACCTGGTTTCCCATTTCTGGGGCTGTCGTTCCGAGTGACGTACCCTTTGTACGACCAGGCCCAGTGTTCTCATGTGCAGCTCAGTGGCCTTGGCCGCTTTGTCACCATTTTCCCTTGGACGCGTTTCAAGTGGTGCAGGGTCTGGGCCACGGGGCCTCCTTACCGCTCCAAGCAGTGGCCACCTTCCCCGCCTTGCTCCCCAGTAATCCTGAGACAGCAGGTGCCCATTGGCCCGCAGAGCAGGGGCCCAGGTCTCCAGACGCCCCTGCGGACTCCACTCGGTTGTGGTGCTGCGGCCCGAGCACCTGGGCCTCCCGGCCGCCCCTCGTGGTACTTGTGTGGGCTGCTTGGCAGGCCCAGGGTGGGGAGTGCACGCAAGAGCCTTGGGTGTTTGCACATCTCCGGCTTCTGTGTTATGCTTTTACATCATTTATAGTCACCAAGGAGGACAGGGCTGCCTTACGAAGGAATAACCACGCATTAGGAAGCCCTGAGCCTCTTCTCTGGCCAGGACTCGCGTCTCTCAGCTCTCCTGCTGCTGCTCCGATTCTGTCCGTGCTGCTCCGCGCGCTGCCCCGGCCTCAGTGGACACGGCCATGCAGCAGGAAAGCCTTGTCCTGAGAGGCAGGAGACTCTGCTTCTTGGCGTGGCCTTGCCTCTACTTCTGTGCCCTGAAGTCGCTTCTCCTCTCGGAGAGATGTGGGACGTGCTGGGGTTGGGTCACAATCTGTAAGAGCTGTTCCCTCAGACTCCACGGTCATTTCCTAAGAGGAGTCGCCACATAAAAGGATCACCTTTTAGAAGAACACAGTGCAAAATGCCAGCCTTTTCTGGTTCTGAGGAGAACATGCCCTTACGAGCATGGCTGAGACCAGGGAGATGGGAGCCTTAGGGAGCCTTCCCTCAGGCTTTTGGGCATCAGGGCGCTCATACCAGTAAGTTCACGGACTTGCTCTTTGTCCCCACATCTCCTGGGCACGAGGCTAAAGTCTCTTCTGTTTGGGGAACAGGTATTTTTCCTAGAAAATGACGACCAGCACAGTTGCCTGAGTGACCCTGCGGATCATAGCCGACTGACTGAGCATGTGGCCAAGGCCTTTTGCCTCGCACTCTGTCCCCACCTCAAGCTCCTGAAGGAGGACGGAATGACTAAACTAGGACTCCGTGTGACACTAGACTCCGACCAGGTAAGAAGAGTGTCAGGCAGGCTGGGAAGCTGGGCTTAGTGATGCCTCTATCTTCTGACAGTGAGTTCCCTGGGTCTTCGGCCTTCCCTCAGCCGGGAACGTCCCCAGATGCGCTGCTTGGGAGACTCTGAATCGCTTGAACCTTGGCTTCCTCACCCGAGTATGTCCAAGGACTTAGTCGTGAAGGTGGGGAAGGAGCGGAGGTGTGTGGGAGGACCTGCCACCCCATGTGAAGGGCATCAGCACTCCTCGTTGCCTGTCCCATCCTTAGGGACTGACCTGCTGCCCTCAGCCTGCATGTCCCTCACCGTTCTCATCCTGTCGTTTCCCTAACCCAGCTGCGTGGGCCTCACCGGCTCTGCTGCCGCCAGCATCCCCACCCTGGTCGCACTGCGGATTAGGAACAGCCCACCCCCCCCCCCCCCCCAGGTCCTCGCCCCCGCGGCTCTCTCCCATCGCCCTGTATTCTGATCTAGTGGGTCCCTGGGACGTGTCCCACTTCTCAGGCTTTGGTGCAGAGCTGTGTCACCGTTAGGGAAGATGGGAGAGGTCGTGACCGGGCTCCGCTTCCAGCTGGTCATCAGTCCGCGTGTTTGTTTCCTACTTAAGGTCTTGACCCGTGCGGCCCTAGTGAGCCTATCGGGTAACACGGAACGAGGGACCTCGGCCCTTTCTCGAATGCGACTGATGACCTGCTGGGGGGTCACTGGCCTGAGCAGTCGCAGATTACACCTTCTCGGCAGGCCCCCCTTATATTCATTCACCTGGGTCCTTTCGGGTGAATGTGCCTTGTGGATTTCCCTCCCTGACATCCAGCCCCGGAGGCCTCAGTGTTGCTGCCCACGTGCCACGCTCTCGGTGCCGCCCCTTCCTGGGAGCCTGAGGCCTTCGGGGTTGCGCAGCCCCAGCAGCACGGTGGGGATGAATGTGTCCCGATGGGCAGCAGACAACGGGGGAGGAGAGGGAAAGAGGGCACGCGGTGGTAGCCTCCCTGCAGCGCGGCCGCGTGGCCTTCCCTGGGCAGTGACGTCCCCCTCTCTCGTGTGCTAGGTTGGCTATCAGGCCGGGAGTAACGGGCAGCCCCTGCCCTCGCAGTACACAAGCGACCTGGACAGCGCCCTGGTGCCGGTGATCCACGGAGGGGCCTGCCAGCTGAGCGAGGGCCCCGTCGTCATGGAGCTCATCTTTTACATTCTGGAAAACATCGCGTAGATGGAGAGGACCTCACTGGTTTTCTGTTCAGACCTGTTGCAACAGCAGTCATACCCAAATCATTTGCACTTTAGAACTGGAAGATTAAGCTTTTGTTAACACTATTAAATGGGGGGTGGGTGGGAGCGGGGCTTGGGGGGCAGGGGTGGGAGAGGGTGGCCGGGGGTCAGGTGTTCCGTAATTCTGAGTCTTCTATGCATTGTCCACCGAGAAGATCCAGGCAGCTTCTGTTACCGCACAAGTTACGCTATCCTTGCCGCTAATCCCCTTCCGTTACCGTTTAGACAAAAATCCTGCTCCCCTCTCAAGATTTCCATATGCTGTTGTGCTCAGAAATGCTCAGATGGGTACAACCATCGCCAAGGACGGGGTTGGGAGGGCAGAGGGGAAATAAAGAAGCATTGGTCTTGCACTCTTTGTACAGAATTGATATAAAACAGGATACTCCCGCACTGATTTTGTCCCTTATATCACAGTGACTCCAAGTGGAATTCCCCCTCGGTGTTTTTGAGCAGCTCACTCGCCGCAGTGAACCAGAGCCCCAGGGGCCATCTCCTGTGGCCAAGGTCCGAGGTAGGGCAGCTCAGTGTGCAGTCCCTCGAAGCAGAGCCACGTTCAGGATCGCTCAGGCTCTGGGCCTTTCTGGGAAAGAATACACACAAGACGCCTCTAGGTCTGTGCTGGACGCATTTCAAGAAACACTGTATTGAGAAGTAACGTGAACCTCCGGGAGAGCTGTAAATACAAAACCTACATGCGCTTTACCTAGACTCACCGCTTGTTCACATACTAACATTTTGCTTCATTTGCTTTAGCTTTTTCTCTCTCCATAAAAAAAATTAAGGCATTTGAGAGTAAGTTGCATACATCTTTGTCCTTTATCCCTAAATAATGTTTAAATCTTAAAAATAAGGACATTCTCCTTCATAACTGCAACTTCAGTTTAACATTAATAGGATCCTTGAATCTGGCATCTGTCCAGTCATGTCCTTCAGAGCATTTTTTCCTCCAAAGCTTCCAGCCTAGGATCAGACTGAGCAAGTAGCTGTCCTGACTCACCTTTATGTCCTCCGTATTTTTGGTGAGTATAGGTTTCTTCACCCCATTTTTGAGTCGACAATGCCTCATTTTGTGTTTGATGCTAAGTCTATGCATTCTTGGCACTTTAGCAGTTAGGCTTGGTCATCTGTAAGCGGAAGCCCTTCCTTCTTTCCTATCCATGCACTTAATTACTTTTCATTGTTAACATCACATTGGAGTAGTTGTAATTCTCTATTTCGGGGCTCAGGTGCTCTCAGCTCTGGCCAGAGCGCCCCTTCAAGCCCACGCCCACATCCTTGTGATGCGCTCCTCCCATTTTCCTCTCTGTCCGAAGGCCACCATCCCAGTTCATGGAGTATCTACCCTGCCTGCGCTTTGGAATGCGCCCCAGTGTCTTTTCTTGGGAGCGGTAGGAGAAGCCAAGATCTAGGTGACCCTTGATACACGTGATATGTGATCATGTTCTCTTTGCTAAAAACTTCTTTAGTCACGGATCAAATGGATTTCACAACTCGGTTTGAAAAATCCTGGTCTAGGGCAGCTCCCTTGCCGCTGCCATCTACTTGCAGCCCGGCCAAGCAGGAGTCCGCCCTTTGCGTGAGCAGCACCGCTCCAAGAATCCCCCAGAAGTTAACGCGGGCCCCTGGGGGTGAGCGCTGCCCCCCAGCGGCTAAAGTTGGCTTAGCGCCTGGCGTCTCGGGCCGCGGGCCCTAGCCTTGCGCGCTCGTCCGGGGGGCGGGGCCGCCGCATTCTGCGCCCGTGGGCTTTGCGGCCGCAGCCGCGGGAGATCTGTGGACGGGACCTTCCCGTGGACCCCAAGGTGCCCCCACAGCGCGCCGACTTGTCAGGACTGAGCTCTGGAACCACCCCCCACCGCAGCTGCCAGACGGGAGACACTTGGACGTGTGTCGCAGGCGCGCCACCCAGGCCGCCTCAGCCCCGGAACTTGAGAGCCGCCCAGGAGCTGGCGGGTTTCCCGCAGTCGATCTTTCCTCGGCTCGGTACATCTCGCAAACGCGGCTTCTGCGGGACCAGTGCAAGCCTGGGAGTCCTGCTGAGGACGCGCTCTCGCCCTGCATAGTCGGGCCCTTTCCTCAACTGTATGAAACACCTTTTGTTTAGTAAAGTCATTTTGTGGAGCTGAGCATAAAGTAACCAGGGCTGGTTTACTTTTTTCCCTTGTTTTATGTTTCTATATGTTGTAGAAGAACGATACAAAGTGGAAGGCTGAAACCTCACATTTCTAAATAAGTGAAAATTTTTTAGAATATTGTACAGAGATCCTTATAAAGAAGAAAATAATTGCCATCTTGGTAACGAATTTTAATTACTGAATTCTTACTAAACGTTAGGCAATGTAGTTTCTCTACGTATTTTTATCAACACTCTGAGTACCTTCTGGTCTCCAGGGTCACAGGAATGTGGAACTTTGCTTTGTGGAAGTTCTCATCTAGTGTCTTCCCCTACCCGCTGTGGTCCCTGAACGCTGGCTGGCCCCAAATTTCCAAATGAATTTGCTTCTAGCATAACTAGTCCCTGGGGAATAATTTATGCATCTTCATGTGTTTCAGTCATCAGGGCATCTGCTGAACACTTTCTATTATGTTTGTGGTGTGGTTTCTATTTTAGGGAGTGAATATATGGCTAGAAAGGCTAAGGAGTAGAGCAGGCATGATCATGCCCATTTTAGAGCTTGGGAAGCTGAGGCCCTGGGAGGGAAAAATCTGTGATGGAGCTGGAGCAGGTGCAAGTTCCCTGGCTCTGTCTCAGCCCTACAGTTTCATCCTAAAAGGAGCTTTCTTAAGGAACAAAATCTTTTAGGAGCCATCCACGAATACTTAAGGAAACCTGCTCGGAATTTGGAAGTAACAATGAAGGTTTCACAGTGGTGCCATAAGAAAGGAAAATAATGTTAAGGTTCTAAAATCTTTTGCCCTTTAATATAAATTTTAAAATTTTTATTTTATTCAGTTCACTAATTCTAAAGGAAGCACATCTAGCACTAGACTGAAGAAAGAATTTACGACGTAAAGTTATTTGGGTTGTGACTGGTTCCCAGCTGCCCAGGAGTCCCAGAACTCTTGATGTCTGGTTGTTGAAAGAGGACAGATCTTAGGACCAGGAGGCTGGGCAGGCGCCGCCCACTAGTGACCCCTGCACGCCGTGGCTGCTACAAGGGCCTTTTAACAATCTCAGTTTCCAAGTCCAGTGGGTGGCTTCGTCTCACCTTCCTCAGCCTGCGGGTTGTTTTCCAAAAGCAAAGGGGAATGACACGTACCAGAGCAGAACAGGTCGTGAAAGGACGTCTCTGAGGCACAAAACTGTCAAATCAGAACAGGGCATTCATTCCTAGCGGAGCCCGAATGTAAAACCTCCTAGGGCTGTTTGGAACCTCTGAGGATAATCGCAGCTGGAGGAACGCCGGGACGGGTGCACACCCTCAGGAACCCTCCCGAGTCACCTCCCCCTTTGCTCTAGGCCACCTTCTAAAAGCTAACAACTTCCTTCTCATTCTAGATTATTGCTTGACACACAGATATGACTGCAATCAAGTGTTCTAGCTCTCACATCTGTGGAAATTTTGGTAATTCACCGGTAGGTAAGGAAGACTGGCTAGAAAACTTTAGGAAAAAAGCCGTTTGTCATTTCTATTCTGTTCATCACGAACCGCTCTGCTCTTAAGGGCAGGAAGCATGGTCCAGCCCTATCCTGGAAAAAGACACGAAGAAGTTCTATCCCTGAGCTGTGCTTATGCAGTCCCATGGTGGCTGGGAAGCTGAATGCATCTGCTTCACTCATAGCCTTTAAAAAATCTTGAGGAATGCTCTGTTGAACCTAATGCTTCAAAAAGGGGGGAAAAAAGATGTTAACGCTTATTTCTAAGAAATGTAGCATATTGCAGTTTTGGCTATTAAATCTAAATCTATTCTAACTCCCTCCGTTGTCTCCATCCATTCAGAAAAACAGAGCCAAAGGAGAATTTCCTGGGCAGGAACCAAGGGACTTGTCTAGGGGAACAGCAGACCTAAGGCTTCCCCTTGCCCTCCCTCAAAAGCGGAAGCCATGGTGGCAATTTCTGTCAGTAACAAATGTTACTGCCACTCTGGCTTTTAAAAGTGACAGGGAACAGGGCTTTTACTCAGGACTTTGATAATTACTCTGCATATAGAGTGTTGTAAAACCCCTATAATAAATTTGACCTAGTTTCTTAAATAAAAGCGGCTACATAAAATTACATATATATATATATATATATTATTTTTTTTCTATTTGTTTTTCTTCTTCCAGTTAACAGTCATTTAGTCATAGATGCACAGACCAAACCCGAGACCCAGCCTCGCCCCTACTTCCCAGCACTCCTTCCTGGGTATAACTTCCTCCTCCAGGAGAGCTTCGGGAAGCAGGGAGGCTGGCGCAGCAGCAGTCAGGAGCCAAGGCACAGGCACAGCTAGGGTAAACTGAGTTGTGTGGGACGGGCTGCACTGACCAAGTGGAGTCACGGAACCCAGCCCCGCCCCAGGCAGGGGGTTTCCCGGTCACCCTCAAGTTCTCCCATCCCTCAGAGCTTTGAAAGGCACATCCAGAAATGTTGCATCCAGGGTGAGGATAAGCTACACACAGTTGCTACGCAAGGGTTAAGGGGCTGGAAGACCCCCGGCACAGAGCAACGAGGCTAGGAGGCCATCCATGCCCTGGCCTGGCGGCAGGGGGCCGTGGGGGAGAGCTCCGGGATCCAGCCTGCTCCGGTGGAGGACCAGGGCTGTGGTCAGTAACACACATACTCCCCAGATCTTTGGTGCTCGCGTAGCAGCATCTTCCTTACATACAAAGGTTTCTGTAGCCAACAAAGCTGGGAAGAGTACACTCCTGCACGCAGCTGCGGCCCGTTTCCTCTCCCAGTGCGGGCCGTCTCCTGCACGAGGGCACAGAGCACGTGTCGTGAGTCTAAACTGTATTGCACATGCCAACAGTTTAGAAAAGATTTCCCGCAGTCAGACTCGAGACCTCCAGTTCTAGAATCCAAGGAACTTGGCCCCAGCCCTACCCAACAGTTTTGCCCCTTGGTTGTCTTTACAGAGGAGAGAGTCCTAGGTTTTTTCCCCAACAGGAGAGGAACCCAGACCACTCTGGAGGGCAGAGGTCAGGGACCCAGGCAGCTGCCCACCTTACAGGCCCCTGGGCTCCAGGACCAGCCAGTTCTCCAGGACCGTCTGTACATCCTGTCCGCTCAGAGGCTCCCGCAGCCGCACCTTCACCTCCAGCTTGCCCCCGGTGGGCTTCCTTCCATCCAGCACCTGTGAAGGCCACGGAGATGGTAACTGAGAGGCCCCGGGCTGGGAGCAGAGTGCTCATCGGCTCACGGGTCAGAAAAGGAGCTCATGTCCTGCAGCGTCCGCACGGGCAGGACAATCCTGCGGTCCTGCCTTCTGGCGGTTTTAGGTTGTCTTAAGTAACACATAAATCCAAGTAAGTATCCGTGCTCCAAGGTGGAGAGGAGACCCCAGGGCTCCGCCCAGTCTTCCCATGGCCGCTCCCTGAACAGATGCTCACGCTTCAAGCCATAGCCCGAAAGCCACTAAGCACTAAGCTGCCCTCCTTCACAGGTGGCCCCGAGAGAAGTGGACGGTAAGGCTGCACAGCCAGCGTGGCAGGGCGAGGACCGGAACACAGGCCAAGAGCATCGATCCAGCCGCTGCCCTGCTCCCCTCCTCCGAGGCAGGAGAGGCCCCAGCCTACACAGGCAGCAGCAAGGACGTGGGCCAAGGCCCGCCAGTGGCACCATCTCGGTGCCTACCCGGCACCCTTCTCACTGGACCTTCGTGTCCTCACCTGTCACACACAAGTTCTCCAAGTCCCTGCCCCTGAAATTGAGGGAGTTCACAGAAGTTCAAGAAGCTCTCTGGAGCCAATTCCTAAACGCAGACCAGCTACACTCCAGGGGGCCCCCAATCTGGAACTACCTGCTCAGCTTTACGTCCAGAGCTTGTTCCGCTCCACCGTGCTACTAGACAGCTGTGCCGACCACAACCCAGCCCCCCTCAAAACGTAGGACGGCAGTCGTCAGACCCTCGAGGGGCCCTCTAGTCCACCATCCCCGGGGACGTAGCGGGGCATGTTGTGCAGAGCATCACAGCTTCCTGCCCAGTGATGCTAGCACGCTGTCTCGGACCCTGTCAGTCTCATATGTGGAATGGGAAAGCACCTGGTCTACGGCGCATTTACGATGCCTCAAAATGAACGGGCGCAAAGAAACCTATAGTAGGGACTGATGTCCGTGAATGTTGTTCTTACTTGCAGGTCCTTGGGTTTGCTCATCCTACCTCCACAATCTCTCTGATCTCACATTCGTTCTCTAGCCGCTCCAGCTTCAGGTGAGCTGTGCCAACCAGCTTGTCGCTTCTGAAGAAGGACCTGGGGAACCAAGAATCAGCCGACTGTTGGACCGGGAAGGCCGGTGGGAGCCCCGGGCTCATGCAGAAAAACAGTAGGGGCAGCAACAGAAGCTGCTCCGCCCCCCCCTCCCCCACCCCCCATCCTGGCAGTGGCCTGATCAGGGCCTCACCCTTTGTGGAAGATTTCAAACTTGATTCCTTTGCTTTGGATCACCCTCCTGAAGCCCCGGTGGTTTCGGTTGATGTTTAGTTTGAAGAGCTGATCAAATTCTGCAAGAATGGGAAAAGACAAGAAGTGGCATGGGCTCACGGCTGGATTTCCCTCTCTGCCTACAATTCGGAGTGACACCTACCAGACAGTGGTGGAGCTTCTAGGCCCTGGCTTGGAAGTCCACACAATTTTTGTGCTCTTACTAGATACAGATTATACCAAAACGGAAAGGATTTGGATTCAAGTCCCATCTCCATTGCCTCCTTGCTATGGAGCCCTAGGCAAGTCCCTCTACCTCTCTGAGCCTCAGTTTCCCCAAATGTATTACCTCTTGATTAAACCAACTTAAGATAATAAACTGAAAACACTCTGAAAACGAAAGTGCTGCACACACACAGGAGAGAGCGGGTCGGAGGAAAGAGCGGTCCTCACCTGGAGAGTTTGTGTTCTTCACTACAGCTGTTTTGCTTTTTTGAGCCTGCTCCTAAAGCAGGAAGATGGAAGAAGTCAGGACAGCTTGAAAAAGAGGTGTATAGGGTGAAACCTCTAGGCTGAGTGTTGAGGGAAGTGCCTGCCCCCCAGCCCCGTCTTCAAACCCCTCCCAGTAGCCAGACGTCCCAGGGAATGCAGAGAAACTGGGCACAGGGTCCTGGAGTGGAAGGTGGGGCTCAGGGGATCCTCCCTCTACCTGAACCTCACCGAGTTAGGGTAGTGGAACTCAAACCGCACAAAAGCATCCAAGTCATCAGGAGTCACCCCTATGATGGAGAAAGGGGAATCGGGATCAGCAGGAGTAGCCGGGGCTGAGGGGTCTGGGCAAGCGCCCAGTGCAGAGGTGGCCCTGGGGCTACCTGAAGGAGCTGGGAGATTCATTCCCCGGACGATGATCAGATGCATTTCCGTGCTGTTGAGTTCTGAGAAGATCCTACAGCCAAGAAGCAAGGACAAAGAGCTGTGACAAAGAGCAGTAGGGAAGGTCCCCTTGTCTGGTGCCTGCCTGGCTGCCTTGCTGGAAGGTGGTCAGGAGAGCAGGCCCAGGGAAGCAAACCTGGCCTGGGCAAGCAGTGGCAGGGCTGGTACGCACACCTCAGACCTCCGTGACCTCCAGTCCCGAGTTCCCGCCGCCATCGCCGCAGCTCTGAGCTTCTCATGGGCAGGCAGCCACGGCCCACTCCTTCCCAGCACCAGTGCCTATGGCACGGCCAGCCCCAGACGCCTCACTAAAAAGGCCTATGTCTCCAGTCTCTTGTCCCATCCCTGCATGGAACCCGTTTCCCTTAAGCCTTGGCACCTCACAATCTGGAATGTCTTCAACTCAAAATGATGGCTGGGAGGGTCAAGGCCCTGGGCCTGGGCCAGCTGCAGGATCTCCAGCTGCTTCTTGCGGTCCTGAGCAAGATTCTCAAACCTGACAGGGACAGGTGGGCACGTCAGCACGGCAGGGCTCATCTCCCCCACCCAATAAGCCGCAGCCCCGGGCCCACTGCTCACCTGGTGGTCTCGGCCACGTTGCCCTGGTGCATGAACTGCTTGGAGAACAGCACACATTTCTGCAGATAAGCGCCCAGAGTGACACCAGAGCCCGTAGCAGGACTGCTTAGTTTAGCATTCGAGGCCTGAGCCCCGCCGTTCCTCTGTATGTAGCCTCACCCCCCTTCCCCTAACACATACCCCAAGGCCACTGTTCCCAAGTCCCATCACACTTTTCTAACTTTTTGCTGTTTTATTTCCTGAGGATAGCCATTCCCCCAAATTCACTTAGCAAGCTCCTGTTCAAAACCTAATAGAAACAGCATTTCAGAGGCTGACTTACAACGGACACACACCCAGACACACAGATACACCCGCCTCCCTTAGTACTCCTTTCTCGCTCCCGTCTTCAAAGTACGTTCCCCTTGGTCACACAACCAGTAAGTAAAAGAGCCAGAATTTGAATCCAGGCCCATCTGACCTGAGCCCCACACCTTTCCCTGAAGGGGGCCGCGGGCACTGAAAGGGGAAGAGAAACGACGACTGACCTCATGTTGCTCCAGAAGCATTTTTTGTAGCTGGGCATACACCTCCTCAGTCTTCTGGGAGAGCCGCAGGTCCTCGTGGTGAATGAGGATGAAGTCGCCCTCCTCATCCGTCAAGGGTGAAGGCACCTGGCCAGGTCACAAGGCCCCTCAGGGGCCCCAAGAGTCAGATTATTCCTCTATTGAGCATAACAAACACCAAATCCACACTACTGTTTCTCCAGTTCCCACTAACCTCCAATGATGGGAACTCACTACCTCCCACTCTACCCCAGGCCGCCGCCACGCTCTGCTTCCCCCTTGCCTTGCCCTGCCTTGTCACCTCTGACCCCAGCTAGCCCCTCTGGCCTCCTGGCCTCCTCTGGGACCACGGGGCAGAGCAACATAAGCAACAGCTCTTTCCCAGGTGTCCCCGCATCCTATCTGCACCTTGCCCCCACCAAGCAGCTGCTTCGTTCCTGGCCCCGCCCATCAAGCCAGCCAGCGCCTCCCCTGCCTGAGAAGTCCTGCTGCTCACCGAGGCGAGACTCACCTTGGAGAGGTCCACAGGTCGGCCAGCTCGTACCTGGGTGATCTGAGCCTCCAGGCGTTTGGCCACCCGTAGGTGGGCCTTGGCTTGCTCCAGGTCCTGGCCACGCTTCGCCTGCAGGGCTGCCCGCTGGTACTGCAGTCTCCGCGCCTCCAGCAATGCCAGCTGCTCCCGCACTGAAGGACAAGGGACGATGGCTAGGGCCATGCCTGTCCCTCCCTGGAGCCTTCGTTCATCCATCCTTCTCCCCAACTCACCAGAGGGACTCAGCGACTCCTTAGAACTCGAGGCCTTGGGATCAGGCAAGGCCCGAAATGAAGGGACTGCAGGCTTCGCTGGCTTCTTGGCCACTGGGGCCTGGGCTGGGGGCTCATCCTGCAGGTGCCCGGGAACGTGTCATGGGGGTCTGTTTCCCACCCAGGCTGCGGCGGCTCCCGGACCTGCGCTTCCTTCCTAATGCTGCACTAGCTTGCCGTGTAACCGGACGTGAGTGGCTCTCCCGTCACGGGCCCTAGAGAACCTCAGCGCTGGAAGCTGCCTCAAAACCTTCCCAGTAGGAAAGCAGGGTAACAGGGACTGAAGCTGGGCCCTGGAGTCAGAAAGACGCTGGCCCAACTCTAGCTCTGCTAACTCCTGGCTGGGTGCACTTGGCCAAGTTTTTTCTCCGTGAAACCGAAGAAAGCATACCTACCTCACTGAGCTTGTTAGTACAGACGACGACAGGGAGTGAGTGGGCTTAGCCCTCGTCCGCTACTCCCCCCAGCCAACCCCTGGAGCCTCGGGCCTGAGCCAAACCTCATCCTCCTCCTCCTCCTCCTCCTCTGCTGGGGCTGGATCCTCCAAGGAAGCCAGCTTCTGGGCAGCAGCTAAAGTAGCTGCCACCGCATCTTCCTCGGTGCCCACAGCGGGCGCCAGGCCAGGAATGGGGGGGAATCCTGTGGAAGACAGATGGCTGGGAGAGGGGCAGGGGAGCCTCGGAGAAGCACGAGGCGGCTGTGGGCCATGGCTAGAGGCAGACACGTGAGCAAGCACTGCCCCTCCCCACCTATCTTGCTCCCAGACCTCCGTATAAGGCCCCCTCGCCGAGCCTGCTCACCTGGCGGAACAGGTAACTCAGCAAAGTCCACTCTCCGTCCTGCCCGGTGTGCCCGGATGGCATCCTGATATTGCTACAAGGGAAGGGGGGACTTGCGGGGACCATGGCATGTAGACGCCACGCAGGGAGAGGGAGACCCAGAAGGCAAGCGAGCCCCTGAGGCAGCAGGAACTCCCAAGACAGAGACAGACAGACAAAGACCCGAAGAGCAAGGCCCACCGCAGCCACAGAGAGGTCGTGAAGCTGTGGGCCCACCTTGGCTATGCGCTCATGCATCCGCGCCTTGCGCTCATCCCCACTGCCCCGGGCCTGGATGCCTGCCTCCCGATACTTGTTTAGTCTCTGCTGCAGGGCATCCAGTACCGTCGGTGGCTCAGCAGCAACCACTTGAAAGAAGAAAAGAGATGGCATCAGTCTGCTGCCTCTCCCCAGGGCCCCAGCCCACAGTTCCACCATCCCGTCCTACCTGGAGCTGCTGCAGTATCAGAGCCTGTCACTGGCTGCACTCGCTCCAGGGCTAGGGGTACAACTGGGGGTGCTGTGACAGCCTTGGAAGCCTGTGGAAGGGCCTTCAGATCTGGGGACCCAGAGGAGAGGTGGAAGTGGAGGTGCCTGGTGAGTCCTGGCCCCGAAACTCCCCGATGTCAGCCTGAGCCGGCCCCAACCCACTGTCCCCATACTGACCCTTAGGTGCCGGGGGCATGGCACTCAGGTCCACAGGCTGCCCCTTCCCCAGGGCCTCCAGGACTGCACCAAATCTCTACAGTAGGAAAAGCAGGTGTGGGCATCAGCCAGGGAACCCTTGTGCTAAAAAACTTCCCCCTCAGACCCATCTTCCTCAGGCCCAGTCTACGTGTATGACCATGCAGGTCACTGCCCCCATCTGTGAAACAAGGGGTTGGACACAGGGCCTCCGAGTCAGATGCCATACCTTCCCAATCCTCATGAGTTCTCGGGCACGGTTTAGGTCTCCAGCCCGCTTGGCATTCAGGGCAGCCAACTTGTACTCTCTCTGTCGAGCTGACAGCAGGGCCCGTGGGTCTGGGTCTGAATCAGGCGGGGCAGAAATGCCAAGACTGCCCGAGAGGCTTGTCTCCGGCTGAGAGGGCTTGTCTATTAAGAAATAAAAAGCCCGCAGAAGTGGCACAAGGGTCAACGAAGAAGGCGCACCCTTTGGGTCCCAGTGCCTACAGGTCCAGTTGGCCCAAAGACCTTTCAGGGAAGGTACAACTGATGACAACGGGCAGGGTGGGATGGGGAGGCAGGCTCTGAGCTTAGAGACTAGGATAGGACTTGGAATGCCTCCAGGTACCTGGCTCCTTGGTGAAGGGAGCTGGGGCATCTGCCTCTGCCTCAGGGTTCCTGTCAGCGGCTTCCTGGGGGGCCGGCTGTCTCTTGCCTACGGCCACTGGAGGTGGAATCTCATCCTCACTGATCTTCTTGCCTTTCCTCACAGCAGCCAGCTGAGCCTCCAGAGTCTGAAAGAGAGAACCAGAAGCCCAGCGAGTCATCTCAGCCTGAACCCTGCCTGAAGATGGGCCAGGAATCTTTCACCTCCACAAGGGTGGTGGGGAAGCCTTACCCACTGCCCTCAGCCCCACTCCTCCCAGCGCTGTTCCTTGGCCAGGCCCAACCCACCTTCAGGCCACGCTCACAGCGCCTGGCTTTGGCTGCTTCACCTGCCTCCTTGGCACTGGCTGCAGCCTCCCGGTAGTTGTGGATCCGATCCTCCAGCAGAGCCTGCAGCCCCCGAGGCCCTCCAGCCTGTAGATACTTCAGTTCAGGGCATGGCCACTCCAGGGCCAGTTAGGCCCTTGCTGCTCCCTCCCTGCAAGGAAGCTGCCCCAGAAAATGGAGCTCTTGGATTCAAGGAGAAGGAAGAGCCTAAAAGCCTCAAGGTGGGAGGCAAAGACTCACTGGAGAGGCCAGACGCCATGTCAGAGGGAAACACAGAGGCCTAAACAATCTGTGGAGGCCAGGAAATGGCTGCAGGGGGTGGTCTGGGAGAACAGAGAGGCCTTTGAGGCTGGCCAGCCGCAAGCAGCTTCTCAGGCTGTCTGCTTGGGGCAGCTGTGGAGGAGCGCGGAAGGGCTACTGCAGCCTTCCTAAGCAAGCCATGCTACACGCATGTTCTCCACAGACACTTTCAGGGCATCAGAGGTGCACAGGATCCCTCCAGAACCTACCTGAGCTGCTGGGACTGAAGCTGTCAGTAGAGCTGTCTGCCCTGGGGCTTCGGTGTCTTCCTGTCCCTTCTCCTCTTCAGAGCCTCCTGGGCTAGCTGTCTCATCACCATCCTGGGGCCCAGCCTCATCCACACCCAGGACCTCCTGCAGCTCAGTCTGAAAAGAGACAAGTCTCAGGAGCTTGGGAACCTCGGCATCATACCCATGACAGGGTACGAAAATAAAGCCCCCCACCCCCAGCAGCATCGTCAGCATCAATCACTGTGCCTCAAAGTCCTCTTTACCAAAACACTCCTTTAATCTGACCTTAAAAGCCTTAAAAACAGTGAAGACTCCAAATCTGAAAATTCCCAAATGCACAGCTCAGACCACACGTCAAAAGAGACCTCACATCGTGGTTAGGAAAATGGGCCCTTCTTGGGCAAGGCACTCACTCAACCTCAGAGCACACACAAGACAAAGCCCAGGCCTCTTCCTCAGGCTTGATCACAGAGCCCCCCCCTCCCCCCACACCAGCGTGGCAGACGCACCAGCAAGTCTGCATCCTCCTCCAGCCCTTCCTCCTCCAGCCCTTCCTCCTCCTCCACATCCCGCATGCAGTCTGCAGCCAACTTCTCGATGTGAGCCATAGGCAGGGGGGCTGAGGGAAGAAGGTCACAGACAGTGAGGGCAATCAAAGGTCCGTGAGGAGGGTCTTTGGTCCCCTGTGCCAGCAAGACACATCCAGGGAGAAATCCTCTTTCTCTTCCACAGCCAAAGTCCCACCTGGAAAACCCTTGCTCTTCATGACCCAGCTCAAAAGACCCTCAGCTGGGAAAGCTTCCTGGGAATGCTCCCTTCTTGGCATTTTTGTCATAGGTATTCACAGACATGCCTATCTATTCCCCAAAGCCTCGTTTCCCATACGTATAGACTTTTAACGTCCAGGGAAGCTTTACGATACTTTTACAAGGTAGGTGTCACTCCCATTTTACACACGTGAGCTGATAATACCAAGGTTAAGTTTCCTCACATTGCAATCTTAGTAACCAAGATGCAAACCCAGGCTCATCTACCTGCAAAGCCGGTTTGGACCGAGAGAAGTAAGGGCCATGGGTCTCCCAGACCAGTGACTCCCTTCCCAGGTCCCCCCACTGTCCTCATCTCAGGGGCACACGGGATGAGGGATGGTTCTCTCTAAAAGAAAGATTTAGACCCTCAGACGCTCCCAGGCTTCAGGTCTCTGCCCTCTTCCAGGCTGGGGAGGGAGACTGCACTTACTCAATAGCGTCTGTGTACTTACGTGCTCAATGCAACCTGTGCTAAGCCTGAGCCCCTCCGCTCTACTGGGCCCTAGCTAGGGCTAAGATAGAGAAGTCAGTCAGTCTGAGACTCATTAGGACCATTGTCCATAATGGGGAGAGGGGCCGTCAGAGAAGGAATGAGCTTCCCATCACACAGGTGTATGAGCAGGACGAGACAGCCTCCTGGTGGGAGTACTGCAGAAGACAGGGTATCAAGGATCTGGTGATCCAACTGGCTCCTCCCAGCTGTGAGGAGACAACCGTCTCTACCACCCACCTGAACCCATCTGATCCCAGCAACAAGCCCGCCCAATGCCACAAACTCACCTTGCCCCTTGGGGGCTGGCTTCCTGCCTGTGGCCCCTGCTTCCCCGGTGAGGGCCAGCAGTTCAGCCTCCAGGTCTCCATCATCTTCAGTCTCCTCCATTCCCAGCATCATGTCCTCAGGGCTAAACTCCACAAAGAGCCCCAGCTGAGAGCAGAGAAGGGTTCTTAGGAACCACACAATGAGGACCAGTCCTAGAGCCAGTCTCAGGCAGTCCAAGGCTCCTTCATTATGTGTGAGGCACAATGTGCAGACAGGGAAACTGAGGCCTGCAAGATTAGCCTTTGGGGCAATTATCTCCCTAGTGAGTATAAAGAACCCAGTAAGACTACATTGCCATTATTATTACAGTGTAACAGCACTAGCTGTCAGGCACTGCACTTAACATTCTACATGATTTTTAATTCTCAAATCCTGAGACTTAGACCCTGTTTTTTTAAAATTGTGGTAAAACACATGTAACAGGGTGCCTGGCTGGCTCAGTTGAAAGAGCTTGGGACTCTTGATCTTGGCCCCATCCTGAGTGTAGAGATTACTTAAAAATAAATAAACTTTAGGGATGCCTGGGTGGCTCAGCAGTTGACCATCTGCCTTCAGCTCAGTGCCTGATCCCAGAATCCCGGGATCGAGTCCTGCATCAGACTCCCTGCATGGAGCCTGCTTCTCCCTCTGCCTGTGTCTCTGCCTTTCTCTCTCTCTGTGTGTCTCTCATGAATACATAAATAAATACTTTAAAAATAAATAAATAAACTTTAAAACAAAACATAACAAGGGGTGCCTGGGTGGCTCAGTCAGTTAAGCATCTGCCTTTGGCTCAGGTCATGATCTCGGGGCCCTAGGATCGAGCCCTGCAACCCTGAGCAGGGAGCCTGCTTCTCTCTATCCCTCTGTAGCCCCCACCCCACTTGTGCTCTCTCTCTCTCTCTCAAATGAATAAATAAAATCTTTGAAAAAACAAATGAAACAGAAAAATTATCTTAATCATTTTTTTAAAGTAAGCTCTACGTCCAATATGGGGCTTGAACTCAGGGCCCTGAGATCAAGAGTTGCATGCTGTACCAACTGAGCCAGCCAGGTGCCCCTCACCATAACCATTTTTAGGCGTCCAGTTCGGTGGCATTAAGTACATTCACACTGCTGTGCTAC
The DNA here is from genome assembly GCF_011100685.1 of Canis lupus familiaris. NCBI lineage: Eukaryota > Metazoa > Chordata > Mammalia > Carnivora > Canidae > Canis > Canis lupus. Next base: position 9,043,911 of record NC_049236.1, on the reverse strand, counting down.
CACCACCACCACCAGAACCCTTCTCATCTTACTCAACAATTCCCCTTTCCCTCCCCTACCCCGTCAACCACCATCCTACTCTCTGTCTCCATGAATCTGACGGCCCTAGGAAAAGGTAGCCCTATTTCCATCACTATGCTCAGGTGAAACTGAAACCGCCTTAAGTGGCAGAGCTAGCATGTAAAGTAAAGGGCTTGTGACTTCAGTCTATGCTCTCCACTCCACACCCTCCCTTACCCACTTCTTTTAAGACCATAAAAATGGACTAAGAAGTTTCAGGACTTGGGCCCAGAAGAAATAAAGGGAGCAGATTAGAGGATACACTTTTCAGTCTCCCACCTGGGCCAGAGCCCTGTGTCTCTAAGCCGCAAAGCTCTTCCAATGGCCACAGTCCTCAAGCCCTGGCATCCTTGGCTGGCAAGCAAAATCGTGGCCCTAAATGAGAAACCTATGACAGTGATGACACCCCATCAGAACACCCCAAATTTGGTGGCTCCTGAGCCCGCTCACTCATGGAGTGACCGTGGCAGGAGGACGCCTGGGTCGAAACGCAGCCGGGTTTAGGCTCCTCTCCCAGCGCGGCTGGTCGGCGCTAGTCAGAGGGGCCTGACCGCGCCGCCGCCTCCAGGGAGCGCCGCCCGTCTCACAGGACCAGCGAGGGAGTCAAGCAGGTGACCCGGTTTGCCCGAGCCGCGTGGAGACCCCAGGCGGCCGGGGCGGAGGGGGGCAGCGTCCATACCTGCTTCGCAGCGGCCACGCCCCGGCCACTGGCCTGAGGGCCTTTCCGGGGTCTCGGCCCTGGCATCTCGGCAGCGCGGACGCGGGTCTGACGGGGAAGGAAAGCGCGTCAGGCGGGAGGAGCCTCCGGGCCCGCCCCCAGCAGCGCCGCCGCCGTGGGTGTGGCTGCCAAGCTCCCAGCCCCGCACCGGCACGGCCCCGCGGCGGCACGGCGGTGGGAGGCCGCGGCCCGCCTGCTCGGCTTGGGGGCCACCAGGAGGACGGCGGGGCGCGGTCGGCCACTCAGGGAGCCGCTGCGCGCAAGGCTGGAGCCTTCAGAACGGCTCCCGCTACGTTACGGCTCGAAATCCAGTGCCTCAACCAGTGGCCGCCACTGGCAGCACGAACCTGGACACTCGTCCCCACACCAAGTCCCGTCGGGCCGCTCAGCTCCGCAGCGACCCGCATTCCCGCTCGGGCTCCCGACCGCAACAGGACACGACGTGACGGAACCCGCGCCCCCGCGGCCCCGGCCTGCCACCCCCCAGCGGCCCCCGCGGCCCGGCCTGTCACCCCCCAGCGGCCCCCGCGGCCCGGCCTGTCGGCCCCCGCGGCCCGGCCTGTCACCCCCCAGCGGCCCCCGCCTGCCACCCCCCAGCGGCCCCCGCGGCCCGGCCTGTCACCCCCCAGCGGCCCCCGCCTGCCACCCCCCAGCGGCCCCCGCGGCCCGGCCTGTCACCCCCCCAGCGGCCCCCGCCTGTCACCCCCCAGCGGCCCCCGCGACCCGACCTGTCACCCCCCAGCGGCCCCCGCCTGCCACCCCCCAGCGGCCCCAGCGGCCCCCGCGGCCCGGCCTGTCACCCCCCAGCGGCCCCCGCCTGCCACCCCCCAGCGGCCCCCGCGGCCCGGCCTGTCACCCCCCAGTGGCCCCCGCCTGCCACCCCCCAGCGGCCCCCGCGGCCCGGCCTGTCACCCCCCAGCGGCCCCCGCCTGCCACCCCCCAGCGGCCCCCGCGGCCCGGCCTGTCACCCCCCAGCGGCCCCCGCCTGCCACCCCCCAGCGGCCCCCGCGGCCCGGCCTGCCACCCCCCAGCGGCCCCCCGCGGCCCCGGCCCGCACCCCCAAAAGCTTCTGGAGAAAGTGATGCTTGTGCTGAGTCATGAAAAAGTTGGGGGGAAGGCGGGGAATGGACTCCCAGAGGGAACCCCCTCAAGGGTTCCGGGGGAGGAACCCGCGCGAGGGAGCTGCGGCCGGGGGCGCAGGGAGACGCGGCACGGCGCGGGCGGGCGGGGCCCTCGGGGCTCCGGGAAGCACCCGGGGGCGGGGGACGTGACGGCGCCGGGCGGGCGATCCGGGATCCTCCGTGCGGCCGCGGAGGGAGCACGGAGGCCGGCAGGCTGCCCAGGACCGAGCACCTCGCCACGGCCCGGCGAAGTGGCGTCGCGATGGAGACGAGGGGCGAAACCCACGGGGCTCCGAGGCTCACCGGCCGCGGGCGCGCGGGGTGACGGCAGCCCTCGGGGCGCTGAGGCGAGCGGGCTCGGGGCAGAGACGGACGTCAGGTCCCCAGGCCGAGGCGCGAGGGCCGCGGAGCGCGCACCGGAGGCGAAGCCGAGGGACCCGCCCCCGCGCCCGCGTCTGCCCCCCAGCACCCCTCGCCGGGGCGGGCCCGCTGCGTACCTCGCCGCGGATCCGACGCTAGCCCGGTCCTAATCCCGCCCGGCACCGCCCAGGGCTCCCGCGGCCGGGGGAGGCGGCGGCGGCCGCGACAGGAAGCGACCCTGCGGGAGGCGGCTCCCGCCCGGACACGTGACGCCACGCCCCGTGAGGCGCGCACCACGCAGGCGCAAGCCGGGGCGGGCGTGACGTGCCAACAGGTGACTCCAGCGGTGAGGTTTTCGGCGCGCAGGCGCCTTCGGGCAGGTAGCGCGACGCTCGGAGAGACAGACGGTAGTTGGGCAGGTTTGGGGTGCGCCGCTGCTCGCGCACAGGCGGCCGGTGCGTCCCCGAAGCGGCTCTTGGCCGCTCTCCCCGCCGAGCTCCCTCCCGTCGGGCGCGACACCCGCGCCCCGCCCCGTCGGCGTGGGGGCGGGGCTGCCGCAGGCTCCGTCCCGGAGGCTCCTGCTTCGCCCCCGCCGTCGGGGTTTGCTCGAGACCTGGGTCCCCAGAGAAACGCCAAGGGGCTGCCCTTTCTCAGTAAGGCACTGCACGTCCCCTTTCTCGCCGTTAGGCGCGTTGCCCAGGTGAGAGCGGCAGGGCCAGGCACCTCGTCCACGTCACTCCGGCTTGACGCGGAGACGGCTCACCTGCCCTGCGGCCCCGGGATGTCGGGTGGAGGGGCGTTAACCGGAAGCTTCGCCCAAGACAAACCTAGCACCGCGCTCCTGCCGGAATCCTAAACTTTTACATTATTATTATTTGCAGTTTGTAGTTAGCGGTTTCAAAAATCTTCCAGTCTTCTTGGACAAAGGGCCTGTCTTCTTACTGCTTTCGGGCCATTGTCCAAAGAGGTCATTTCACCATTCAAAATGAAGTTTCGCTCTCATATTCTCATCTCTCTTCTCATTAAAGAAGTTTTCTCTTATAATGAGATAATTAATATACGCAGACATATGCAATATTTCATATTTGTTTGAATGCAAGCTCCACAAAGGCAGATGTTTCTGTTCCCCGAGTTCTCTCCAGTGTCTAAAGCAGGTAGCTACTCAATAAGTAGCTCCTATTTTCTCTAGGAACTGACCTAAATACACGGGTATCTACCACAAATTTAAGAAAAAAAAATCACAATACAGTTGAAGCCACCTGTACACCTCTCAGGTTGCAGCATTTTCCCAAAGACAAACTTACTCGGCTGAATTCTTTGCCCTCCTCTGCACGTGGGGATCTGGAAGCCGCCTATAGCGTTTGTTTGCGGGCGTCAACATCGTGTCATTGGTCTCACTACATACATTCTTCAACTCCTTTTTTTGCTCTATTTGTAAGCTTCATCCACATCAATACCTAATACTGTATGTGGTTATTTCTCATCTCTGTAGTATTTCATAGTATGAAAATGATTCTTTCCCAATTGCTTGCCATTACCGTGCCGTAAACATTCTTGTACACAAACCCTGGGGTCCAGCGTGTTTCTCTAGGGTATATACCTAGAGGTGGGATTGCTGACTCGGAGGGTTCCTGCATTTTCCAGATTAAATATTACCAAATCAACTCCAAAACAGTGCCAGTTTACATTCCCATCAGTGGGGCATTTGGGTTCTAGTTGTTTCCTATGGTCATGGAAAGGTTTTCTAATGTATGTGTGGAAGTTTTGACTTGCAGGCCTCATTTACTAGGCTTCCATTTTGTTATTCATGTGTCTTATTGTGTAGATGACCTATTTACTCATTTTTCTTTTTTATTGTGTAATTTTTTGCTCTGATACTGATCCTCTATTAAATCCAATTATAAACATATATGCATATATGTACTTCTTTCTGAATTTTTGAGAACTATTTGCAGATGTTCTTTCACCCATAAATAATAAGGACTTTCTATAGAACGGCAAAAACTTGCCATTCACAAAGTTTAACATTTACCTCAAACTTACATAATATATATTCCCTAATGTTTATAATTGTTCGTGTCCACAACCCAGTCAAGGTTCACATGGTGCATTTAGCTATTTAGGCGTTTTTTGTTGTTTTTTAAAATTTATTTATTGAGAGACACAGAGAGAGAAAGAGAGAGGCAGAGACACAGGCAGAGGGAGAAGCAGGCTCCATGCTGGGATGCCCAACATGGGACTCAGTCCTGGGAATCCAGGATCACACCCTGGGCTAAAGGCAGATGCTTAACCACTGAGCCACCCAGGTGTCCCGATACTGATATTTTTGAAGAGGAACAGTTGCTTTGCATATCTTCCCCTCAATTTTGATTCCTCTGATAACTTTCTTTATCAGATTTGGTCAAACATTCTGGAAGGATTATTCACAGGTGCTGTGTTTTTCCTTAGTGCCCGACAGGAGACTTTAGATGTCAGTTCCATTGTTGGTTAGAAATGTAAATGTTGGTTGGAAATGTAAATGAGAATTGCAAAGTTACACAAAAACCCTGCCAAGATTTTGACTGGAATAGATTCGTATTTAGAGACTCTCTTTATTTATTTCTCAGTATATTTTCTGTGCTTTCTAAGTCTTTTTAAAGATTTGTTTTTTTGATAAATAGTAATTTTTTTAAAATTATATTTTAAAGTATATATATATATATATATATGCTATATTTCTAGCAGGCTTTTTTTTTTTTTAAGATTTATTTATTTGAGAGAGACCATGGGAGGGGCAGTGGGGGCAGAGGGAGAGACTTAAGCAGACTCCATGCTAAGCACAGAGCCTGATGTAGGATTTGATCTCATGACCCTGAGACCATGACCTGAGCTGAAACCAAGAGTTGGATACTTAACCGCCTGCACACCCAGGCACCCCAAGTAGTAGTTCTCTTTTATAAACTTTGTTATATTCACATTGTTCATTGACTTACAGTAAATCTTCCTCTAAAGCCTGACCATAGCCATCTAGTTCCTTCCCAGAGGCAATCAATGTAACCATTTCTTACACATTCTCCCACCACTATTTAATATAGATACACATAATTGTGTGCATACCATGTTGCCATTAAATAACTGGCAGTGCTAACAGAAGAGTCACAAGAAGGGCCTACTGTCAGAAGGATGGTTTGGTTTTTATAATCTGGTGTTTGTAATGACTAGACTTCTCAAACACTCTAAAAAACAGCAAATTATTTAATGGAAAATTTCAAAAGTCATGACAGCCATTTCCATGCAGTATACTTTGCTACAACAATTCCATGTGCTTAGAAAGCGGAAATCAAGCTCTTTGCAAAGAGCTGGTCACAGTCCTTCCTTGTGAAGCCCTTCACTCCTTCAGCGCGTATAGCACATCATCCTGGCTGACGTTGAGCCGCACACGAAGGAGCAGGTCGTTCCTGCTGGGCTCCACAAGGAGGAGGTGGCAAGAGCCCAGGTTAGAACACACTGCCATGGTCTCTGACATGGTGGGGTACGGGAGTCCCTCCATTCTGCACAGTGCCACGTGTTGACTGTACACCTAGAAACAAAAAGCAAATGTGAGGTCAGATGCCAGAAAGGGGAAGAGGAAAGGCAGTACTGGTTCTGTACCTCATCATTTATTTCTTGTAGGCAAGTCAGACATTTTTTTTTTCTGTTTTTTAAGATTTTATGTATTTATTCATGAGAGAGACAGAGAGCCAGAGACACAGGCAGAGGGAGAAGCAGGCTCCACGCAGGGAGCCTGACGTGGCACTTGATCCCAGGTCTCCAGGATCACACCCTGGGCTGTAGGTGGCGCTAAACCACTGCGCCACCGGCGCTGCCCCCCCAAGTCAGTTCTTATGTAGGATACTCAATACCCTGAAGGCATCAACAAGTGCCCTGATGGGGCACAGATCCAGGGCCAGCATGCTGGTCGGGCTTTGGAATCAGAACAGGTCTCAATCCTGGTTCTCCTGATCACCTAAACACACAACCCTGGGGAAGTTACTTCACTTTTTGAGCTTTAGTTTCATCTATTAAGCATACTCCCACATCCCTCATGTGTTAATGGATATAAAATATCTAGTAATTGTCACTTACATAAACAGTCCTAATCTCCAGGGAGTAAGAGTTCCAAATGAGATTGTCATAATTCAAGTCAAATTTTGCTATAAGGGTACTCTCCTTAGCAGATTATAGCACAGGTGCTAAAGCACAAAGGCCCAAGGAGAATACTGCAAAAAGAGAGGCGGGGGGTACTCCTAAGGCACCCGGCGCCAGGCAAGCCTGCAGCACTTCCTGGGCACTTGCTATTTATAAATCACCCCCCACTCAGGCTGGGAGCTTGTCAAGAACAGGGTCGTTGACCAATTCAACTCGGTTCCTGCCACACTTTCACAGTTGATGACACATTACAGATGTTCAGGAAGTGTTTACACACTAAAATGAAAGCCACTCTGGAAGAGCTGTCTCAGGCTCTAAGAGGAGAACAATAATGGGCAAGCATAACTAGCAGTTTAAAACAGGTTTTTAAAAAGTTAAGAAACCATAAAAGTACAGAAGTAGCTGGACCTATCTGTATGTCTAAAATACAGTCTCTCTCACACACACGGACACACACGCTCCCAGGTAGACACTCAAACACCTTTAACAATCTTTTAAGGTTAGTCCATTATCTATGGACACTAATTTTAAACCTCCAAACACTAGCCCTAATGAGTCCAATGTAATTGAAACAATGCTCAAAGAGTGTTTGCATTGATATTTGTAATTTGTTTTTAAAATGGGTCATGCTGAGAGCCTTATCCACCCCCCACACCAAAGCTGTATTAGGGCAGTAACTCTTGTCTTACTGATCTTTGTTTTTTTAAAGATTTCTTGGGCAGCCCGGGTGGCTCAATGGTTTAGTGCCGCCTTCAGTCCAGGACCTGATCCTGGAGATCCCTGCATGGAGCCTGCTTCTCCCTCTGCCTGTGTCTCTGTCTCTCTCTGTCTCTCATGAATAAATAAATAAAATCTTTAAAAAAACAAAAACAAAAACATTTCTTTATTTAATTTGGGAGAGAATGTGTGCGCGTGCACAAACACACACAGCTGGGGTGGGGCAGAGGGAGGAGTCCTGAGCAGACCTGCACTGAGCGCAGAGCCCAACTCGGGGCTCAATCTCACAAGCAGAAAACAAGAGCAAAACAAAAGCAAAATCTAGAAGGATTGAAAGCAAAAAATCAATCACCTGTTGAAATGTTGCTTCTTCCAGTCCTGACCGACGGAACTCAGCAAGAATGGCTCTCAGGAAACTCTGTTCCAGAACAGAGGAATTTCTTAAAGAAAATATAAGAATTCTCGTAAGTGGCTATACCACTGGCCCAGGGAAAAGCCAAATAAAGTTTTCCTGTGTCTTCAGAGAAGAGAGGGGGGAAAAAAGCCTGGGAAATATTTTCTCCTATATTATTCAGTAAGGTTTCCTCTACCCTTTAAAGTTTCAAAGCGATATAGAAAATGCCATTTGTGCAAGCCAGGGACACAACTACACATCTGGAAACATACCAGCATGCTCATTTCATGAGCAGAGTGTATCATTCATTGGGCGAGAAATAGCTTCTTCCTTCCTCTTGTTCTAATAGCAAGAACTTCGCTATGGGTGCTGATACTCATAAAAACCTGAGTACCAGAATCAGGTCATGATTCTCCTACTCTGCTGGTTTGCATTTCTAGCTCCCTGTAGAGTTTGCCCCTTAAGAAAATGGCAGTGTCTTCAGTAAATGCAGGCTGAATGAATAAAAGCACAGAAATTCCCATGGACTTCCTACACTGTGGACCTTCTCTGGGTTCTATCGAAGTTTCAGGGTCAGGAAGCAGAAGATTCTTACTTTTTAAAAAACTGAGTATATTTGACACATAACATTATGCACTTTTAAGGATTACGATGTAGTGCACTGAAACATTTATATATTTAATAAAATCACCTTTGTAGCTATATTTATCAAATTACACAATCACAGTACAATATTGTTATGTACATCCATTAGAAGCAACTTACTTGATGGCAGTGATATATGACGATGAAAACATCTCATCTACTGCCTGGAGTAAGTGGGCTATAGTGACCAGGCCAGGGGAGTCGGGCTTCCTGCAGGAGAACTCACAGATCTCTGTGGCACGCCTACAAATGTCCAGGCAGCGTCGTGCATCTCCAGAAAGGGCTGCTACCTACCAGAGGAAGTATTTTATTCCTTGAGATCGTTTTACCATTATCTCAGCCCAAGAGAAAAACCAACAGATTCTATGTTCAGCTAAAAAAGAAAGGCAGTGCTGAGAATGGGCTTAAGCCTGCAGGTATGTGCTTAGCCCCAGTGGGAACCTGGTGGAAGCCTGGATATAAATTATTACACTGTTTCTGGGATTCTTCCTTGAGTCTAAACCTTTGTCTTGGATTTATAGATAAATTCATAATGGAAAGGGCAGGAATTCTTAGCTTTATTGAAAATCTGGGAAATAAAACTTAGACCACTGGCCCAACCAAGATCATTATTGAACCACCTAGAAACACAAGTGTTCTCATTCCTTTCATGAAGAGAATAATGTGCCCCAGAAGCAGCCAGCCAAAGCCAAGAGACTGATGTGGAGCCTATCTTGATTACAGCAGTCTCCCTCACAGCATGTGGTAAAATTTGGAGACCACCTGGTCAATGGCTAAATGAACCATATCATGAGGGAAGGAAGCCACAAAGCTGGAAGACACAGAGGAATCTGTGGTTAGATGAATCAGACCAACCCATGAAGCCAGTGACCCCACTGCTCCTTTCTTTCTGTGCACACAGGCTCCCTTTACAGGGAATCCTGTCTCTCTCCCAAGCTGACTGAGAAAGCCACTTGCACTATAAATTTCGTGGAGATTGGAATTCTTGGACTCTGCAGCCTGCAAGGATCTCTCAGTATTCCTAGGACTTGCCAGCAATCCCCACCATTTGCCCAGCAGCCATCACACAGGTAACAACAGCCTGCCTGACTACATCCTGAGATGATTATTTCCTCCCAAAATTCATGCTACGCTAAGTTACAAGAGCAAATTGTATAGGCGTATACATACACATACACAACACACCAAGATTAAAAGTGGTCATCTGTGGGAAGTGAGATTATCAGAGTTTATAAATGTTTTGTGTATATTTATTTTCAGAACGCAAATGTAATGTTCAAATAAAAGTCATTTTTCTAGTAACCCAAGACAAAAACATGAGTATCAGCTTATATTCCCCCCTTCTCTGATTTTCCATATCCAGTGGGTACAGAAGTCCCATGGATGGTTCCAGCCTATCACTTCTTCCCTCCCATTATTACCACTGCCTTGTGAGGCAGCACCGTGTAGCGGTTAATAACACGGACTCAAGAGCTACTGTAGAGACCAAAAAATAGTGAACAGATGACCCTGGAAAGCAAGAAAACACCCAAACACCAGTTCTCGCCCTGGGGGTATCCATGAACCTTAGTGACCAGTATAAAATACCCTTTTATACTGCTGCTGGAGTGAAGGACACAAAAGAAAAGCTGGGGCCCACCCCACATGGAATCTAACAGAAGACCTGGACTCTGACCTCAACTACAGCCTCAGTATGAGAGTGAATGTAAGACCCACTATGCAGAAGAGATGGCAAGCAAAATGGCCTGGGTGCACCCTGGTATCGGATAGGTGTAAATATGGAGTCTTTGCAACTACAAGCCTTCATGTGGATTTGCAGCCCAAATTTATGTTGTGTCTCCTAAAAACCTCAAATGGAGAATTTTGTTTAAAAATGGTCCCAGGTGATAGTGGCCCTTGGTAACTGACAGAAGCAAAAACAGATTCTAAATGAACTAACTTCAACCCAGCCCTCAACTAATTCTCAAAGTTCTAAAGAACACAAGCATATAGTAAAAAGTAAATACAATTAAAAAAAAAAAAAGACACAAAAACAAAGCCACATCTGCATGGGATGCATGGGAAACAGCATCTAATTGTAAAAAAACAGAATATAAAATAGTTATGTTTCTTTATATGTATAGAAATGAAAGAGAGGTTTGAAATTACAAAGTTTTGAGTAAAAACAGCACCTAAATTTGATGCCTTCTGAAACCAAGAACCCCAAAAGGAAGGGAAGCAACGTGAGAGGAGCAGAGAGTATCATTCTGCAAGCTGGAAGAGGTGGCAAAGTAATGGTTGATTCTGCAGACTGGAGAGAGCCAATTCCTAAGTCAGTATTAAGGAATCCAAGAAAAAAATCTAAGTTACACTAAATAGCTTCAAAGTGCTCAGATGATTGCAATACTGGAACTGGAAGTAAAGGGGGATGTTTGGCTAAAATAAGGACTGGTTGAAAGTTAAGAAACCAATGCCCTAGGGTCACCTAGGTGGCTCAGCAGTGGAGCGTCTGCCTAGCCCAGGGTGTGATCCTGGAGTCCTGGGATCAAGTCCCACATCGGGCTCCCTGAATGGAGCCTGCCTCTCCCTCTGCCTGTGTCTCTGCCTCTCTCTCTCTCTCATGAACAAATAAACAAAATCTTAAAAAAAAGAAAGAAACTGATGCTCTGGAGCAGGGGTCAGCAAAGTAGAGCCTGCCACACATTTTTGTCCATAAAGTTTTATTGGAACACAACTATGAGCATTCATTTACCTAGTCTGCATGGCTGCTTTCAAGATGCAAGGGCAGAGCTGAATAGTAGTGACAGAGACTACTATAACCACAAGGCCTATTAACATCTCCTCCCTGGCCCTTCACAGAATAGGTTTGCTGCCCCTTGCCCTAGATTCCTTCCCCCATTTCATGCTGTTAGGTAAATATTAGGGCCACTCACAGGAAGGTTTAGGGCTCTGTGGGTAATTCTGTGCCTTGGTTATTTGTACTGTCGCTATAAAACTCTTTGCCTTGGAGATGATCCCTCTTCTGCATGGCAGGAGTCCAGAGATTTATTCTCAAGCAAGGGTAAACAAAAAGTCTCTGGACCAGGGAACACTAGGTATGATTGCAGGGAGGGGAGGTCCCTTACTAGACATAAATGTTTACTATTTGCATGCTGAATTTGAAGACCTCCACCCTCTCTGACTGCAGCCTACCTCCCCCACTTCCAGAATACTACTCTCCAGGCAGGACCAAGATGCCTACTCTGGAAAATCTGACCATCTTAACCTAAAGGGAAAGAACTGGAGATAATGAAATTGGCCCAATCAGATTACTCCACAGTGAAGCTCTCAGTGAACAAGCCCCACTCGTGTGCTCAGAACTCCCCAAAGCTCTTAAGTCTTCGTGCATACACCAGAGTAGACAACCAAGACATCTGAAGAAAGTCTCTAACGCTGCAAGACAGAGTCCAAACTCAACAGACAAAAAGCATCTTGGAGGAAAAGAGAGAAGACAATCTCAAATAAACAGATCGGCATTAAAAAGGACACTTTAGAGAGACAAGAGACAAAAAAGAACTTTCAGAAACTGCATGATAGCAGAAGTGAAAAACTACCCAACAGAGGAGTTAGGTGCTACCTTTGAGCTCCTAGAAAACAAAGCTTGGATTTGAGCTCCCCATCTGTCTCACCTCTGACCCCAATACAGCAACCCATACAGCACCCAGCTCTGAGCTGCCATGACATGTGTTGCTGCTTTAGGCATTCAGAATTCTGATCATGTCAAGTCTTCTTTTGAAAGACTGCGGATGTGTGGATTCTTGCATTCAGCTTGAAGCAGACATTTCACCCACTTCTGCTCCTCAGCAGCCTTAGAGAACAGGCTTGACTGGCATCCTCCCAGTGAGCTTGGAGGATGTAGCTATCCAGCACCTCACACCTACCCTGGCCTGTGTGCCTTGCTAGACACATTACAAACATGATCTCACTTAATTCTCAAAACAATCCTAGGAGGTCAACATTTTTATTCCCATTTTTCAGAGAAGAAAACTGAGGCTTGGGAAGTTGTTAAGTAACTTTCATATAACCTCCAATCCCCGCTAAATATTAGAGCTGGGATTCAAACGGTTTGCTACTTGACTGCCTATAATGGCCTTTTCATTATACAATGCTGTTTGCCCCCTGAATCCATTAATCTTCATTTGTATGTAAGCCCACCATATTAAAGCCTGATAATTAATTATACAATGAGAAGGTAAAGGAACTTTTCACACTTTTGTTCTACTTTTGATATTTACTTTTACAGGACTTTCTCAGTTTCTTTTCATCTGCAGAGCACCCAACACAGGCCTCACACTGGCAGGCGTTCAGCCAAGACTTGCTGCCTGGTTTCTAGGTATAAGCAAATGCTCCCTGAAGCTGACTTACCTTCCTGGCTACCAGCTGGATGGCATCGTCCTCAAAGGCCTTTATGTTTTTGAGTCGGGATATAAGGATCTGCTGCAGCTGGCTGTGAGTATAGGGCTGGAAGGACATCCTGGTGAGACCCTGAGAAGACAAGATAATAGAGAACAAGTTCATTAATTATCCACCCTCACAGTCCTGCCACATGGCCACCCTTGTGTCTCTAAGCCTGATTTCCAAGTCCCATAGAACAGGTTACACATTCCATCCTGGGACCACCACGGATTCCAGCTCCTTTCACTACTGACAATGACCAGTGCTATCCTGCAGGGCAGCAATAGTTCTCAAGTATTTCTTTATTTTGTTTAAAATAACTTTTATTCTACTAGAATCATTTAGGAGATCTAACTTTTATTCTACTAGAATCATTTAGGAGATCTAACTTTTATTCTACTAGAATCATTTACTAGATCAAGGCAGAGGTGCTCTCATTTGAGTAGGTGGGAGTATCTTTGGCTCTCCGGTAAGCACAGGCCTGGCTCCTGGCTTCACTCATCATGCTCTAAGTACTCGATGTGGGCTTCCTGATGAACCACCAGGTCCACAAGGGCAGATGTTGCATCTGCCTTGCTCGCCGCTATACTCCATGCATCTAACATCGCCTAGCAGGGGTGAGTGCTTCAATATTTGTCATGAATAATTAGACCTTCAGGGCGCTGTGCAGACAGCAAGATGTGTTTGCAGAAAATCGTGCAATGGTGACACATTTAATTAGGAGAATCTCAAAAATCACATTTTATACTTTTCCTATTTATTATAGCTTCCTGTATATTTAACTTTTGGAACTCCTTAGCCCAGGTTATGGATCTGAAAGAACAGCTTGAGAAAAGCCTTTGGACCTACTAGTCGGCTTGATACCCGGTTCATCATGATGCGCTCTGGCAGGTCCATCGTGTTGGCAATGGTCAGGACCACAAGCCGGGCCTCCTTGTGAGTGGGCCAGTCAAAGAGATTGTACATTACGTCTTGTTTCTGAGTCCACAGAAGGTCAAGCTGCCAGTAAATGGATAGAGATGCAGGATCAACCACAGACCCGAGCCAGAGCCGCAAAGTGAAGACCGGTTACCACTGCTTTAGCTGCATGTGCTTCTCAGGTCCCAACACGAAAGCAGCAAGGACATCAAGGGACATATGCCTCTCCCCACCAAAGAACAGGCTCAGATGAATGAAGGATGAAAGGAGCCAGGAACACCCTCTCGACCCAGCAATTGCTCCCGGAGTGCCACAGTCAAGCACGATGCCACTTTTCTCATCCTCCCAGGGGAACCTCCTTACCTCATCCACAAGCAGCACAGTGGTTTCCTGAGAGGACCTCTGGGTAAGGAACCGCTTTGCCAGCAGTTCTGCCGCATGGTTAGCTGTTGCCTTTTGGCCTGTCAGTTTCTGCAATGCGGGGAAAGGAGGTATGGTAAACGGCAAGGTTTGTACTCTCCTGAGCTTAATGTTAAATTTGCAAGAGAGGAAGCAATTTAGTCTGAGGACTTCAGCATCCTAAATTCTGCCTTCTGCTCTCGTCTTAACCTTAACCTGGAAGAAGAGAAGGCACCAAAAGAGATGATAAAGAAAGTGTTTGAAATGAAAGTGAGCCACAGGCAGGTCCTAGAAGCCTGTCCACAATCATTACTGCATGACTCCATTTATAACTGGACATTACCTGTTCCAAGAAAACAGCAAATGAATGCAAGAGCCAGGTTCAAACTCCAGCCAATCTCAAATCCGTTTGCCACAGTTTGCCATGGGGCCTCCTGTGTGCAGTTTTTACCACGTTAATAAGTCCTGGCTTCAGTAATTCATGTCCAGCTCCTAGACTTTAAGGTCCCTGAGGGTAGGAATTCTGCTCTCTTTGCTCTTGCTACAAAGGACAATGTCTGGCACATCATAAACATCAATAAGCACAAAATTAGGGGCATGTGGGTGGGTTCAACCAGTTAAACGTCTGCCTTCAGCTCAGCTGATAATCCTGGAATCCTGGGATCAAGCCCCAGAGTCAGGCACCCTGCTTTTTTCTCTCCCCTCTGCCCCTCCACCCCCTTAGTGTGCTCTCTTTCAAATTAAATAAATAAATAAATAAAATTTTTAAAGCACAAAATTAAGTATTAAGTAAACTTTTCCTTTTAAAAAGATTTTATTTATTCATGAGAGACACACAGAGAGAGAGGCAGAGACACAGGCAGAGGGACAAACAGGCTCCCTGCTATATTTTCTAAAAAATTCAAATAGCTTTACTCACCTGTAAGATTTGCACATAGACTTGATGTGGCTCTGTCAATTTCATGCCATTGACCTCGATGTATTGAAAGGGAGGAACATCATTTGCCTTGGCTGCCTGCTGCAGGCAGCGTATCACCTCGTGAACAGTGGCAGTTTTCCCTGTCCCGGGGACCCCAGAGATGTACATGCACCTATGGCAAGAAGGGAAGACCTGTGGGCTAAGTCTGTGCCGGCTGCCTCACAGTAGCACCAGTGAGAGGTGTGGGGACGTGTGCCAAAGGAAGGGCCCAGACCCCTGATATGTGGAGGTGGAGGTAGTAAGCCATCCTTGGAGGCTAGTCAGAGCAAGACATGACCATGTCTTGTCATAGAATCATTCCTTCTACACAAGCAATACTGTATGCAAAGAAGACCAGTTTCATTTTCTCTGAAAAACAGAATTTTTCCTCCTAGAGAACTAGTTTGACAAAAACTGCTCTAGAAGCCTTCAGGCTTCAGTAACAATTTTGCCTGTTCTCCTGACACTGGGGAAAGACCAGTTGGTTAAACTGTGACACCTGAGGTAGTATGCTAGCAGGGGCCTTCTCCCCAGATCGTCCCGTCTGCCTCAGCATGACTCACCCTCCTGTATGGTCAAGGAGTTTGCTTTCCACAAAGTTGTAGATGTTTTGGAATTCCTGTTCCCGACAGGGAAGAGACTCAGGTACAGCAGAAACATGCAGCCTATGATCCGTGGCACATAAGGGAAAATGAAGATATCAGAAACATTTCACCATCTCCTTGGTAACAAATGGCTTATTTTATTGTGTAGTCTCTATATGAAACTTCAATCATAAATCCACAGGAATGCCTTCATTCTCAAATCTCTACATTTGGCCTCATAAGCCCTTTCTCCACCCAAATTACTCAACTGATAGGTTCTAACCAAGGGTACATGTTACCCAGGGAGCTTTCCTAAATTATAGTGGACCTTATCCCACAAGGGATTCTGATTTACTTGTTTGCTGGGAGGATCATGGCTTATATATTCTGAGAAAGTTCCCGCATAGGTCTAAAGGGTGCCATCATGGAGAAGCGGTGTTCTGACTCACCGGCCACCTTCTATCATTGAGCAAATGGTGGCAGTAGTCTGGAAGGTTACTCCTTCGAAAACATGTCCCCACTATCCCACTCAGACAACGCTTTAAAGGTTTCTTCTCTCTAAACACACATATTCATTTTACTCTCTACCTTCATGACGTATACGAATGACTACAAATTACTTGTTTGACGTGAATGAAAGCAGAGACCCATTTCTGCCTATCTAAAAGGGGCCCACGAGCAGTGTCACCTCAGCCGGGCCTCCTCCAGCACACTGGCTGGCTCCTGGGCAGCCAGGTTTCGGCTGCGGATCTGGGGAGTGGCATGACGTGGCGTATGAGGCTTGGGCTGTAGTCAAAAAAAGAGAACATATTTCAGAAGGAAAAAACCCAAAGCAAAAACACCATTTAGGACAAATCAGCAACTCTGATTCATGATAATATGGCAGGAGAAGTGGTGGATCTCTTAGTCCCTTTCTCTCTCACATTAGGTATGCTGTTCACAGGCCAAACACAATTTCTTTTTTCTCATTTATACACAATATCGGAATTTGAAAAACATGTCAATCTGAGTAAAGAATGAAATACTATTTAAAAGTAACATTTTCCTGAAAGACAAGAAATGATTAAGAAATCCTAATTACTCTGTCCTATACACAGTAAGGTAGGAGGTATAAACCTAGTTTTTGAGTCCTATGTTTCTCCTTTAGACTCATTTGAAAATATGGTCAAACTTTAGTTCAGGACTTCCATAATCCAGACTGGTAGAGACTTCACCAGATTTTTCAACTCCAAACCCCCAGGTCACTGTTCAGTGTAGGCTAACAGCCCTACTCTCTTTTCTTCCTTGCTACTGGCAGCGCACAGGTCTCCTACGGTACCTTCTTGGTCTTCCCACAAAGCACTCCCTTCCAAGGAGGCCTTTCCCTTATCCACCCTCTGATTTCCACCAGGCAGTGAAGTAGGAACAATCTCTCCAACTCTTACTCAGGCAGAAAGTGCTTAGATCCTAACACTTTTACAACCATTAACTTGGAGGTAATAAGAAAGGAGTACCAAAACCTCGCTGAGAAAGTAAAAAAAAAACCTTGGTTCCCGCCCCCCCCCCCCCAAAAAAAAACCTTGGTGGACTTCTGACTTTTTTATTATGCTAAAGATGCCTTCACACTCTAATATCCCTTTTCTGGGTAGGACCCAGCAGACGCAATCAGAACCTTGTGGGCTGTTTGCATAATGAGAAACCCCAGGTTAAGACTACCTCTAATCCAAAGGTGAAGTATTTGACTTCCTTCCCTGGAGGTCTTTTTTGACTTCAGCCCAAGCACAATCACCTTTTTCTTGATATGGAAAGATGGAGATCAGCTGTAGACAAAATCTCCTAAATAGGCATTTCCTAAAAACAATTTGCTCCATTCAATGAGAAGAGTTTCCTGATCAAAGACTCTTGGAAGGCCACAATAACATTAATAAATTTATGGCCTTGAGAAGTCCTATGACAATGAACCAATTTAACTGTGTAATCCAAACATTTCTCCAACATATTTGAACATGGGAAGACCCTCTTTTAATAGCTTTTAACATTCTGCTAAAATTCCACAGGAAGCAGAAGAGATGGCCATTTACCTTTTCCAACTTCCTTTACACAACACATTTCCAACACCTCAGTAGTACTCCTATTTCTCAGGTCAATCAAGTGGCACAACAAAAACATTACATAGCCCAGTAGCCCTGGACTCCAGACTTGATACCCACTGAGCACTTGAAAGAGGACTTCACTGCCATTTTGACCTTAGACTATACTTTCTGATTTAGTTCTTCTTTCTAACTTATCTCTTTATGTGGGCAACACATCCCTTGATGGGAACTGAAACTACCCCTCAAGCTATAACCACCACCCTGACAAAAGCAAGACCTCCCCTCCGCAGGTCAGGCCCCATGATAATCACTGACCTGACTTTACTGCCCACTAGCATGTACCCACTCACCTTTGTCCCACATTTTTCTGGTAGACATCTACATGTGTTTTCAGCACTTCGGAGACAGACTTTGAGATGCTAGTCTGCTCTCTTCCCCGTGGTGGCTTCACTGAAATAAACTCCTTTCTGGTTTCACCCCCACTGGTCTCTCTGCTTTTGGACTTTGTCAGTGTCAAGTAGCCAAACCTGGTCTGCTCAGGACCCCTGGAGCCAGGTGCTCTTGCCCCTGCATCCCCTGATTACACAAAAAGCACTCTGCTAGGTTTGTGGGGAATGCAAAGATGAGGAGCCAGGTCTCATCCCTCCCTCAGGAAGTCTGTCTCTTGGCTATTTGGCTCTGTATCTTAAAAGGAACTCGGATTCAAAATCATTGTCTACTGAATTCATGTTCAGTCCTAGGGTTCACGAAGATCTTTTCCTCTATGAATATTCCAAGTGGAATAACTTTGAGCATGATAGACGCCCTCAGAATCCAGCTGTTACTACTGTGTGACCTCAGCCACCACAATTTTAAAATTGAGAGAAGGATCCTTCCCTGCAAACAAACCTAAAAGAGCCTTACGGTTTTCTTTGGTGTCTTTGAGGGGGTCTGTAAGGATGACTTCATGGACGAGCTTGGGTCCCTGGACACCCTGCTGGATGTTCTCCCTCGAAGGGGTGGTGTAGAAGTCTCTTCCTCCTCACTGCTAGAGTCTGAAATCTCTGCTGCTGGCAGAAACTCATCCTCTTCTTGGTTACTTATACTATTACCTAAAAACCTGAATGGTGGGACACATTATTTCTGATATTCAGTGTCTAAATAAAAAGCTCGCTAATAGGTCACTGTGGACTAGAGATATAGTCTTTCCTGCAACCAAGTAATATAGGATATGCTCTGCTTCTTGGGCCCTTGTTACTGTGATGCTCTGCTAAGGGCTTTAATTTTATTATCTTATTAACTCCTTCAACAACCTTGTGACTTGTATATTATTATTCCCATTTTATAGAAGAGTAAACTGAGGCTTAGAAAAGTGAAGTAAGGGATCCCTGGGTGGCTCGGCAGTTTGGCACCTGCCTTCGGCCCGGGGTGTGATCCTGGGGTCCTGGGATTGAGTCCCGAGTCGGGCTCCCTGCATGGAGCCTGCTTCTCCCTCTGCCTGTGTCCCTGCACCCCCCCACACACAATGAATAAATAAATATTAAAAAAAAAAAAAAAAGAAAAGTGAAGTAACCCTTCCAAGGTTACATAGTATGACAAAGCTCAGGTTTAAATCCAAGTTGCAGAATCAAAGTTCATGCTTTTAGGCACTCCACTAACAGCCTTACTGGGTATGAAAATAAGGGCTCCTGGGACGCCCCCCTGAACCCAGGGCAGCATTTCCTGCTCCTTTCAAACTATGAATTAACACAATCCCACACATACTAAGTAAAGGCAAATTTAATGGAATAGCAAATAACAAACAAGCAATACAGGAGGCTTTAAGAAATGAGATGATAGATAGCATAGATGGCAGTGACAAACATTTTCTGCCTGCTTAGAACAGTCTTACCGAAGCTGCTGCCTAATCCGATTCAAAGTCAAGAAAGAACTTTTTCTACGGATCCGATGCGAGGTAGAGGTAGTTTCATCCTGAGCTTCTGGTTCTTCTGCCTCCCTGCAAGATATCACAGCAAGATTACAAGAAACAGTTTTGGGTACTAGAAATCAGCAGCAGGCGCCAGCAGTGGTCAGTGGCCTGACTGGCTCCTCTTCTTTTACAGCTACTTTGGAAGGAATTAATCACACTTTGCCAAAAAGTTTATAATTGAAGCCTAACTCAAAACCGAAGATAAGGGGATCCCTGGGTGGTTCAGTGGTTTGGCGCCTGCCTTCGGCCCAGGGCATGACTCTGGAGTTCCGGGATCGAGTCCCATGATCAAGTCCCGCATCAGGCTTCCTGTATGGAGCCTGCTCCTCCCTCTGACTGTGTCTCTGCCTCTCTCTCTCTGTGTCTCTCATGAATAAATAAATAATATCTTAAAAAAAAAAAAAAGAAAAGATAAAAGTTTGCCTGAAGCTTATCATTGAAATCAGACTTATGCTAGGCAGAGCTTCTCGTCCTCTTTCATTTCTGAGCCATTGATGCATTTACCGTCCAGGCTCAAGGTGAGCAGAAATGCAGCTATATATTCAATACAAAGCATTTACCAAGCAAACCCAATATATACCAGGTACTGGAGTAGTTTCTGAGCAGGAAATATGGCAATGTGTAATCTCTATTTGGTCATGACATTATTTGTGCAGCCCATTATTTATAAACATTGTCTCGTGTCAAACTGCAAAGTTTGTTCTAGGTGTATTATCTTCTTGTACTATATGTATTTGAGAATGGTTTCTAGTTTAAAAAAACAAAGAACATGGGCAGCCCAGGTGGCTCAGCGGTTTGGTGCCGA
The DNA here is from genome assembly GCF_011100685.1 of Canis lupus familiaris. Lineage (NCBI taxonomy): Eukaryota > Metazoa > Chordata > Mammalia > Carnivora > Canidae > Canis > Canis lupus. Next base: position 9,023,632 of record NC_049236.1, on the reverse strand, counting down.
CTTCGGCCCAGGGCATGATCTTGGAGACCCGGGATCGAGTCCCACGTCGGGCTCCCTGCATGGAGCCTGCTTGTCCCTCTGCCTGTGTTTTTGCCTCTCTCTCTCTCTGTGTGTCTCTCATGAATAAATAAATAAAATCTTAAAAATTAAAAAAAAAGAACAAAAACAGACAAAGAGAGTGAGTGTTAACATGTGGCAAAGAGCCACAGCAGGACTGTGAAGCATTCCAGGTTTGGGACATTATTTCCTAGAGCAGTGATTCCCCAAAGGACAGCCAAATATATCAGAATCATCCCAAGAGCATTTCCAAATGCAGATCCCTGGGCCTAACATTTGGAAATTGATTCAGTACATCTGGGAAGAGGCTCAGAAATCTATATTTTGGAAAGGTTCCTGGGTGATGCCACAACAATCAGATCTGAGACTTGCTGTTCTACCTTGAACAGCCATGTCCCACACATTGCACATCACATAAAAGATCTCAGTTTGCTCTGTGGGAGGTAGGCTAAGGCCCAGTCACCTCTTTTTGATGTTTTTTGGTGTCAGAATCACGGAAGGCACCACCGAGGATGGCCAGCCCCTGTAGATAGGCTTAAGTGTTCTTTCCTCAATAATCTCCATGGTATTCAAAGCTGGGACTCGGGTTCTCAGGATTCTCTGACAGTCAGGTGATGCCTTCTTGTCATTCCTGGCACATGAGCTGTGAATCTCTCCAGTTTTCTGTGGAGTTTTCAGAGCTGGAGACAAGGTATGAAGTTCATCAGGCTGAGACCTCTTAGTAGGTGAGGTGATCTCAGATAAGGCCACTTTTCTTTTACTTCTTCCGGGAGAATCCAACAAGGCCCCTGAATTCTGCTGGGAAATCCTAGTGCTAGGTGTCCTAGGGAAACCTAATCCCAAAAGAAATTACCACGGACAATGCATGAATTTTATAATAAGCACTAATATACAACCTCAATCTCATTATAGCTAAATTCATCCACTGAAGTTTTACAAAGATAGGAGTTAAAAAAATATATATGTATATGTATACATACACACACACACACACACCGCTGTCCATGTATATAAATATATATACTTTTTTTTCAAAGGCTTGCTGCCTCATTGTATTTTAGGGGCCAGTTACTTTATTATTATTATTTTTGAGTGCACCTGTGCACACACAGAGGGAGAGTGCAGAGCGAGCGAGAATCTTAAGCAGGTTCTATACTTATTGCAGAGCCCGATGCAAGGCTTGATCTCCTGACTCTGAGATCACGACTTGAGCTGAAATCAAGAGTCAGACACTTAACTGACTGAGCCATCTAGATGCCCTATGAGTTGCCCATATTTTTAATCACTCCATGCTTTCTTTCCCCAGGCTAGCTAGCTCTCATAATTTTTCATGTCTTCTAAATTCCATAGGTGATTTTACTAGTTAGAACCATAGGTCAGCTGTTAAATCAGCTTTTGTGGATAAATGTTCAGAAGTTCCCTGAAGTAAAAACTTCCCAAAAGACTGATTCTTAACCAGAGGTGATTCTGCAAGCCCTCAGGCCCCATTTAACAGCATTTGAAAAAATTTCTATCAGTGGCTCGACTGAGTAACAATAAGACCTAGATTCTTCCTAAGTCAGATTCTATCTACACAAACATAGAGAGGAGGTGGATCACTGGAGGCAATCAAATGGGTTCCGTGAATACACAGACCCACACCTGGATTTGCTTCCCTCTTACCATAAGGCACCAGGAACCCAGCCATTCATTCAGATATCAATGGAGCTGCAAAAATGACAGAGTACATGCCAGGTGATAGGAGAAAACAAACACTGAATGAGACTCAATCCTGGTCCCCATCCATAAGACACTCTAGTATAACAGGGGAGATGATACACATAATTGCCTGTAATTTGAAGTAAAAGTGTCCTTGAGCACCTAAGTTCCAATATGGCTGTTGAGATAGACCTTGAAAAAAGGCAAGATTTCAACAGAGATGAAAGGGGAGGAAAAGGAACTAGAGGGAGAATAAATGAGATCGATGTGAGTAAAGGCAACAAGGCAGGAAAGTACTGGGCACAGAGATGTTCACTTTAGTCACAGTCCATGGCTATGTTGGGATTAGCTGCAGATAAAGTGCAGGAAGTTATCTAGCACCTGTGTGGTGAATACGAGGGTAACTTATATCTAGATCAATATAAAAATGTTCCAGTGTCCTGGTCTCCCTCATATACTTCATTTTCCCCTATTAAAAACAATCCAGGGGTACCTGGGTGGCTCAGTGGTTGAGTGTCTGCCTTCAGCCCAGGGCGTGATCCTGGAAACCCGGGATCGAGTCCCACATCGGGCTCCCTGTGTGGAGCCTGCTTCTCCCTCTGCCTGTGTCTCTGCCTCTCTCTCTCTGTCTCTCATGAGTAAATAAATAAAATCTTTAAAAAAAAAAATCAAAAATTTTTTCATATTCTCTCTCCTCTAATTATATAATTATGTCAAGTCCAGATTTCTTACCCTAACTGTCAAGGTTCTGCAAAATCAATAGTCAAGGGGCACCTGGTTGGGTCAGTCAGTGAAATGTTTGCCTTCGGTTCAGGTCACGATCCTAGGGTCCTGGGATAGAGCCCCCATGTTGGACACCCAGCTCAGCAGGGAGTCTGTTTCTCCCTTCCCCTACCTGGCTCAAACTCTCTCTCACTCACTCTCTCAAATAAATATTTTTTAAAAAATATCAAAAAATACTGCCATTTATTTCTAAATGATGTTACCAATTATCATCCTGTTATGTGTCATTAGTCCTTCTGAATCCTTTGCATATGTGCCAGGTTGGCTAAGTATAAGTTATCTGTATTCTTGATAGCTCCTTAATATAGTGAATACTTAGGAGCTTAACATAAACATGTAAAACATTTGGGAAATTCCAAAAGATTACTAAACAAATAACTGATACACTGTGTGTGTATCAGGATTGCTCCTGGGAGCCAGAACTCTTCTTGAAGAAGGGAAATACAACAATGGAAAATGGGAAGGAGGGGAAGAACCCTGTGGTACAGATTAGAAGTATCGGTATGGGCAGCCTGAGTGGCTCAGCAGTTTAGCGCCACCTTCGGCCCGGGGCGTGATCCTGGAATCCTGGGATCGAGTCCCACATCGGGCTCCCTGCATGGAGCCTGCCTCTCTCTCTCTCTATTTGTGTCTTTCATGAATAAATAAATAAAATTTAAAAAAAAAAAAAAAAAAAGACAAGTATTGGTGAGGATATGGGAAAAAAGGAACCTTCATGCACTGTTGGTGAGAATGTAAATTGGTAATAACCACTATGGAAAACAGTATGGAGGCTCCTCAAAAAATTAAATACAATCTGGCAATTGTACTTTTGTATACTTATCTGACGAAAATGAAAACACTAACTTGAAAAAATAGATGCACTGCCATGCAGGCATTATACACAATAGCCAAAATATGGAAGCAGCATGAAGTGTCCGTTAATGAATGAATGGATAAAGATACATACACACACACACACACACACACAGAGGAATATTTTTCAGCCAAAAAAGGAATAAAATCCTACCATTTGCAACAACATGAATGGACCTTGAGGGCATTACACTAAGTAAATCAGAGAAAGACAAATACTGTATGATCTCACTTATATGTGGAATCTAAATTTTAAATAAAAAAACAAAAAAACCAAACTCATAGATATAGAGAACAGATAGGTAGTCACCAGTCAGGGTGGGTGAAATGGCTGAAGGAGGTCAAAACGTACTAACTTGCAGTTACAAAGTAAATAAGTCATAAGGATATAGTGTATGTGGAGGTATAGTGGCAACTATAGTTAAGAATACTGTTATTGCATATCTGAAAGTTGCTATGAGAGTAAATCCTAAAAGTTCTCACCTCAGGAAAATAATATTTGTAAACATGTATGATGATACATATAAACAACTCATTAGGTTACATACCTGAAACTAATAACATGCTGTACGTTAGTTATACCTCAATCTTTTTTAAAAAAAGAAATTTTGACGCCGCAACATGGATGGTCCTTGAGGACACTGTGCCAACTTAAATGAGTCAGAAAAGGATACGTTCTGTATGATTCCACTTAAATGAGGTACCTTAAAATAGTCAAATTCAGGAAAAGAAAATGAGGGATCTTGGGAGCCTGGGTGGCTCAGCAGTTGAGCGTCTGTCTTCGGCTCAGGGTGTGATCCAGGTCCAGGGATCGAGTCCCTCATCAGGCTCCCTGGAAGAAGCCTGCTTCTCCCTCTGCCTGTCTCTGCCTCTCTGTGTCTCTCATGAATAAATGAATAAAATTTAAAAAAAAAAGAAAAGAAAAGAAAAGAAAATGAGGTATCTAGAGTAGTCAAATCCAGAATGGTGGTGGTTGCTCAAGGATGGGGGATGGAGAAATGGGAAGTTATGACCTATTGGTTATAGAGTTTCAGTTTCAGATGATGGGGATGGCTGTACAAAAACATGAATGTATTCAATGTCACTAACTGTACACTTAAAAATGACTAAAGTGGTAAATTTTATGTTATGTGTATTTCAACATGTATCCACTCAGTACCTGGCCCACTGCTGCACTAATTCGATACTGTAGCAGGAGTACATATTTTATCATATTCCTATAGTCTCAATATTCCCCACTGTGACTCATCTCACACTTACCACTGAGTTCCAGTCTCTTCTTTGCCCTTGGGGTGGCAGGATGGGAAGGAGTTGGGCGAGATTTGGAGGTAGAGTGCCTTGATTCAATCCTTTTGATATCATGCTCTGCTCTGGTCCAAGAAGGGCTTCTTACGGCCTTAGTCTTGGCTCCCACAGGCTTCTGGCACCTAGGACTGCATTCTCGTAGCTTATCAAACTCTGCAAATAATTCTGAGGATAGTGGTCTGAATGTCTTCTCATTCCAAGATAGTTTCACAAAGAGTGTCTCCTCATTTTTCAGATCCATAGGTATCACCTCATCTGGGCCCAAAGCTACTACCTGTATATAAGAAGTATAGATGAACAGGAAGAAATGAGAACCAAATGAGCCAAGGGATGCTTCATGAGAGCTATGATTAAATAGCATTCACATCTGCATCCTTACCCAGAATGTCACTCTTCCAAACTAAAGAGGCACAGACATGGCATAGCATCTTTCCAGGCTTTTAGCTATAGGGTATGATATCCAGTCCAATCTATTCACTCATGCCAAATTTCCCCACAACAACTTCTCTAAGCATGCTCCCCTGCTCAAGGCTATAATGGCTCCCTGCTACAGCAAGATTTGATTATTAAACTGGTTTTTGGTACCTTCTAAAATCTGGCCCCACTTTACTTCCTGAGTGCTTAGTACTCTTCCCAATGGCCTTCCATCACTCCCAGCTGAGCTTGGCTTATCACAGTCCTGCTCAGCCTTCCCACCCCATCATGCTCCTGCCTTTCTTTCTCTGCCTTTCTAAATCCACCCATTTTGCTGCTTCAACTTCTATATCTGCCTTTCAATCCTTTACTCATTTAACTCAGAGACAAATTATCTTGAGGCATATGTTATGCTGGGCTCATAGACTGGAAAAATCTGACTATGGTCATGCCAGACCTAAGTCTCTCTGCTCTACCATTAAACTAAACTTGGGACCATCTTCATATCATGATATAATCCCCTATTTGGGGGGCCTGAAGTAGCTCAGGAAATAACCTGTATCTTAGTCTCTAAACCAGTGTCTCCATTCAACCTTCAGCTCATTAGAACCTGATTCATCACAAAATCCCATAATACAAATTTGGTCTTAGCAACTAACACTCTTTGTACTGATCTACTCAAGGTGAAGTCCTCATTTAAGTAAGTGTATCCAGCCTTAAAATGCTTTATGCCTGCCACATTCACAGCTAAATATAATTTCCCACTGAGATACATATGCTAATTCCTGCTTATCCCTCAGGTCACAACCTAAATGTCACTTCCTCCAGGAGGCTCCTAACACATGGAAAGTGCTCTCAATAAATATTTATTGAGATGAAGTAGGTAGCAAGCAGAAGAGACAACAAACAGGAAAAAAATTTATTTCCATGGCATAAGTTAGAGCCAGGAATATTTTTGAGGTCATGCAGTTTAGGAGGCAGCCAGAAATAAGCTCCAAGATAGAAGTGAGTATCGAGACATCACCTACCTGCACCCGGCCAATGATGGTCTCAGCATTAATGTTGCTGTTACAGGCAGGGTAATCATACCAGAATATCTCCTGTGCAGCAGGCTTCCGTCCCAGCAAATGCCGTTTACTGACAGGAACTTCACAGAATCGGATAAACCACTGTACTCGAGCACGTTTCTTAGAATGAGGTTCAGAATCTACGAGGCATAGGTGAAAAAGAGAGGTGTAAGAAAATGCAAGAACATTTTATTAAGGACTTCTCGTGTGCCAGACACTATGCTAAGCACCTGATAATACGTGATTAACATATTATTTTTAATCCTTATATTAACCCTGTAAGGTAGGTACTATGGCTATCTCCCTTTCACAGGCAAAGTAATCAAGTTACAGAGAACATAGATAATTTGTCAAAGGTCACAGGACCAACCAGCAGCAATCTGACTCTCCCCAGCATCCATGTCCTTTTCACTTTGCTCCACTTCCTAATGAGGCTATCAGTCATCAGAGAAGTTACAAAAGGCATCTGAGAGGAAAAATTCTAATCACAGGCACTGAACAAATCTTGCAAATCAGTGATCATAAAGAAGCTACCAAAAAGCAGCAAAACAAAAAACCTGGCAAAAATTTGAGCATCAGCCACTGAAGTTACTTCTCACAAACATATGCTTACAATTCTTAGCTTTATCTTTACAATAATACCATTAACATCACTCTGTACCAGCATTAGATCACTTAGACCTAAGTATTCATTAGTGCCACCATCATCATCACCTCTTCTCTTCCCCAGCTCTCTCCAGAGAAAGACTCCAGCCATCCAAACATTCCAAAATCTATACCACAGGCCTAAACCTCAAATACAAAAGCCCACAGTGCTGATGTGCTCCCCCTGGTGGATGTTGTTTGATGAGGTTTTCCTCCATATTTGTCAAATACCCTTTCCATCTCTGTGATATAAAACATCTTTATCCACTCACCCTATCAGTTCCTTCTTGTAGGCATACAAACTGCCCCAGGAATTACTATCATGTCATCCCTCTTCTAGCTGTTGGAAGACAAACTTTTGTGTAGTTTCCATTGTTATCTTCCTTCTTAGCGCTTCATTTAGAACTCTGTCCGATTCCCACCTTTCTGCACTCTTTGCTTTGCAAAGGGTTAAAAGCTTAGAAAATTGGTTAAGGACTATGAATGCAGACAGGCAAGCTGTATCTTCCCTTTTGTTCCTCCAGCATTAGGGGCAGTAATGGCTTTCAGCACTTACTGATCTCTGGGAAATATCATCTTTTGTTCTCGCCTTTTCAACACTATACACAGATCACTATGGGTAAAATACCTAAAGTGTTTTTGTGCTCCTAACTGAACATCAGCTGATATACCTTCCCAATCCAGCTTACTTATTCCATTGTAAAAGTTATACCTGTGAGGCACCTGGGTGACTCAGTGGTTGAGGGTCTGCCTTCAGCTCAGGTCGTGATCCCAGGGTCCTGGGATCGAATACCACATCAGGCTCCCCACCAGGAGGCTGCTTTTCCCTCTGCCTATGTCTCTGCCTCTCTCTGTGTGTCTCTCACAAATAAATCTTTAAAAAATATTTTTTAAATCTTTAAAAAACGTACACTTGCAAAATTTACCACTACCTTCCTCATGCTAAAATTAAAACACAAGTCTGTATTATAGTGTAAATCACCTATTTTTTTCTTCCCCCTTTCCCTGAATTCATCCTTTGTCCATTCCAAAAATCCTGCCTTACTGACCATTTTAACCTACTCTTAAAAATAATGGAAAAGCTAAATTCTTGAACCCCCCCATCCCATTTTTACCCAATACTGCTCTAGTGAGTAAAGAAGTTTACTAGATATGAGGGTACAGCCAGTGCTTAAATGACTCCCCCCCCTCCCCAGAATCTAAGGCTCACACCCTCTATGATGCCGTGAACAGAGAAATCAGCAATCAGAAATCTTGCAGCTCCCAATTGTTCATGATAAGGAATGGTTTTCATTCCAGCCCCAAACTCACCATCTTCAAACAACTCAACCAGTTTAGCAACATATGGATTTTCATCATCATCCCCTTCAATCAACACGAACTGTCCAACTTGGATGTGAATCTCAGTCAGACCACCTTCTATTTTGACACTCATTTCTCTAGGAAGGAGAGAAACATGTTAGGAAATCACTTAGGGTGGGCCAAGGACTTCAGACCCTCCGGGGAGATGAAAATGCTCTCTAATTGGAAAATCTCCTAGTTTCTCTCTGATAACCAAGTCTCCTACTAGGAAACCAATTCACCCATAAAGTAATATGCAAGAGGAAATGAAATGGGTTGAATGAATTGTTTTGGTGTGAATGATTAATCCAGAGGCCTTACTGTGAACCCTAACCTCTCAGTTATTGACAAAGAAAGGCTTCCCAAAGCATGAAAGCTGTCCAATAACAGATCAAAATTTTCAGAGACCTCTAGGGCTGAGAGGACATAGAAACAATATCGAATCCTGCCCTGTTATCATGCAGAAATACACAGAGCCCACTTTAAATAAATATAGCATCATCATATATACCAAATTTTATTAACTTGACATGTCTTTCTCTATCAATGCTATATTTATGATATCATCTTGCATCAAATAAAACCCCTCCTTATAATCCATCCATATTTATTGTCCCTCAATTCTCCATCTGTAGTAACTAGAACAGGATGGATACAAATAACAGTTTAGTGTGGAGAAGCTATTATTTCCAGTACAACCAACAGAGTCCAGTCACTCACTTGTAGCTGTGGTAGTGTAGTTTTGGATTCAACAATGGCTTGCCAACCCACGAATAAGTCTGTCTGGTCCTCAGCCTTGTAGAGTAGCACGCCATGGCTCCTGTATAAAAGTCACGAACTCTGAGTTAACATGACAATGCTCTGATGGATTCTAGCACACAGTCCCTGCCTTCAGTGAGTTCAACCTTCTCTTTTGCCCTGCAGGCTCCATGCAGGAAGCCCGATGTGGGACTCGATCCTGGGACCCCGGGGTCACAACCAGAGCCAAAGGCAGACACTCAACCACTGAGCCACCCAGTGCCCCCCTACAGGGGTTTTCTGAACTGAACACTGGATAGTAAGTAGCTATTGATAAGATAAAATTAAATAAGGGATTCCAAGGAATAGAGGCAAAAACATGTAAGAGGCATTTAAGGGAAAAGCAATGGGTCTTATCAAGTATATCATTACACTTACATTAAAGACGAAAATAAAACCAATCTGGCAGTTGAAAGGGGTATTTTCCTTTACAGCTGACAGGCCCTAGTAATAAGTAGTATGAATAGCTGAAAAGAAATGCTTATATTAGGGGGATCCCTGGTTGGCTCAGCAGTTTAGCACCTGCCTAGCACCTGCCTTTGGCCCAGGGCGCGATCCTGGAGTCCCTGGATCGAGTCCCACGTCAGGCTCCTAGCATGGAGCCTGCTTCTCCCTCCTCCTGTGTCTCTGCCTCTCTCTCTCTCTCTCTCTCTCTCTCTCTCTCTCTGTGTGTGTCTATCATAAACAAATAAATATTAAAAAAAAAAAAAAGAAATGCTTATATTAAAGTATATGGGGAAAAAAAGAAACACTTTTACTGACAAAGAAATGTAAATGAAAAATCCAAGCATATCTGACAATCCTCTTTACAATTTGAAAACGGTAATCCAGGGACCTCGGTGGCTCAGTGTTGAGTTTCTGCCTTTGACTCAGGTCATGATCCCAGGGTCCCAGGATCAAGTTCTGCATCAGGCTCTCCATAGGGAGCCTGCTTCTCCCTTTGCCTATGTCTCTGCCTCTCTCATGAATAAATAAAATCTTAAAAAAAAAGAAAAGAAAAAGAAAGCTGCAATCCATTAGTCCTAATAATAATGACAATCTATTAAGTCTAAGTAATTAAGATAAATCTTTCTTCTAAATTTAATGCTGTTTTTATGGAGCTAAAATTTGACAAAACCGGGGTTAAAAAATATTTTCTTTAATCTGACAGAATTACTCTAAATTACTGATAGACGGATTAACAATTTCAATCTGTGTTGAAAGATAATTTTTTTAAAAATTTTATTTATTTATTCATGAGAGACAGAGAGAGAGAGAGAGAGAGAGAGGCAGAGACACAGGCAGAGGGAGAAGCAGGCTCCATGCAGGGAGCCTGACGTGGGACTTGATCCCGAGTCTCCAGGATCAGGCCCTGGGCGGAAGGCGGTGCTAAACTGCTGAGCCACCTGGGCTGCCCCAAAACAAGAGATTTTTAATAGCTTACTGACATCCTGATTAAACAAGCTTCTGTCCTAAAGTTCAGTAGCATTATGTCCAATTTTCTACTTGGGAACATTCTGACCTATAAGATTTTCTGCTTTTAAAAAAGGTATTTTTTTAGTATACTTTGAAGAAACTAATTAACAAAAAGATACTAAGTCCTTAGTAAATACACAGCTTACAGATGATGCTTAAATGATTACTTTGAAGAACATTAAGAGTACCATACAGTTCACAACATGGTAGTATTAAAATTAATCTAATTTTAATTAAGTACATCACAGAAATGAACAAACAGCTAGCAAAATTCATGAGTAAAAACAAGTAGAAGATTTGTGCTCAAGTAAAAAATAAATTTGGATTCATTATATCCAATAAGCTTTTGGTAAAAATTAGTTAAAAGTGTTCGAGGACACTAACTCACCTTATGACAGATACTCCTTTCTTTTAGTGGATGATCTAACACCGAACTATCAGAAGTAAACCTGGAATTTTTCACCTTTCCACAATGCAATCAGGCAAAATAGGCTATGAGAGAACAAAAGGTCCAAGTCAATTACAGGTCTCACTAAACACTGCTGTTAAAAAAATAAATAAATAAATAAAACTGGAATATCACTGAGAGTACTTTGTAGCAAACTGGTTATATCCCAGAAAACTTTCTACAATTCCTGAATAATCTAATGTAGGACAAATGGCTTGATTTGTCACTTTGACTATGATACCTGACCACACTGAAACAATCATCTCATTTTTTCAAACCCCAAATTGGTAAACAGGACCATACCTACCTACCAGGTACTCCTGTATACCTAAGAGAATCAACTCCATGCTCTCAAATCTTTAAAATCCGGACGATATTTAAGCTTACTAAAGTGGGTATCCTCCTTCAAAAACCAATCCAAGATAAAATTTAACATTTTTTTTCTAGGAGATCATGAGCTGTGTTCAGTGAGATCAGAATATGGACGCATATGTACAAGAGTGGGTGATTTACCCTACGCTGAACAGGCAGGGATATTGGATGAAAGAAGATTGGATTTGGACATAAACCCTGCCTCACTCTGGTCTATCACTCTGTTCTAGGACTGCTTTCCGAAACCTCAAATAGACCAACGTTGTTGGTGCCCCAGACGTATTACACCATTGTTGTTCTCTCTTCTTGCATATCTTCTCAGGGATGGCTCAAGTCTCAACCCCAATAGAACTTTCTCAGGCCTTCAGTGATACTCAATGGAAATTTACCCTCCCACCACCTTATACTATCCCGCAGGGCCATGTTCCATTATATCACCCTATGATCAGGGATCCCTGGGTGGCGCAGCGGTTTGGCGCCTGCCTTTGGCCCAGGGCGCGATCCTGGAGACCCGGGATCGAATCCCACATCGGGCTCCCGGTGCATGGAGCCTGCTTCTCCCTCTGCCTGTGTCTCTGTCTCATTCTCTCTCTCTCTCTATGACTATCATAAATAAAAAAATTTAAAAAAAAATTTATATCACCCTATGATCAAAGCAATAAGCATTATATTACTTCCTTATTTATTGTATGTCCTACATTAGAATGCTAACTTCCAAAAAGCAGAGATCTTGGAACCTTGTCTATCTTGTTCATAACTGCATTCCCAGAGCCTCAGTTAGGACTTGGCACAAAATAGGTGAATGAATGAACGAAAAAACAATCTGGTTTTAACAATCATTAGGACAGGGATGCCTAGGTGGCTCAGGGGTTGAGCATCTATCTGCCTTTGGCTTAGGGAGTGATCCTGGGATCAAGGCCCGCATGGGGCTCTCTACAGGGAGCCTGCTTCTTCCTCTGTCTGTCTCTGCCTCTCTCTGTGTCTCTCTCATGAATAAATAAAATCTTTAAAAATAAATAAACAAACAAACAAACAAACAAATAAATAAAAATCCTTAGGACAGTACCAAGTGTGTGTGGTAAGGACAGAACAGTCAGTCCTCATACACTGCTGGAAGGCGTGTAAATTGGTAAAACCACTTTGAAACATGGGCAACATCTAGTAAACTGAACATATGTACATCCTACGATTCAACAGTTCCAACACAATATACCCAACATAAAAACATACATACCGTCAAAAGACACAAACGAAAATGTTCATAGCACTATACAGCAATGAAATCAAACCAACTACAACTGTACACATGGGAAAATCTCACAAAATAACAATGAGCCAAAGAAATCAGACACCATAAAAAATCATACTATAGGGATCCCTGGGTGGCGCAGCGGTTTGGCGCCTGCCTTTGGCCCAGGGCGCGATCCTGGAGACCGGGGATCGAATCCCACATCGGGCTCCCGGTGCATGGAGCCTGCTTCTCCCTCTGCCTGTGTCTCTGCCTCTCTCTCTCTCTCTCTCTCTCTCTCTCTGTGACTATCATAAATAAATAAAAATTGAAAAAAAAATCATACTATATTGATTCCACTCACATAAAGTTTAAAAGTAGGTAAAAGTAACCTATGGCATTCCAAGTCTGAACAGAAGGTTACCTAAGTGACTGAAAGAGAGCCCAGAGGACAAGGGTAATGTTTCTGGGATGCTGGTCTTGTTTCTTGATCTGGAGGCTGGTTACACAGGTATGTTCTCTTTAAGAAAATTCATTGACCTGTACATTTATGATATGTGCACTTTTTGGTATATAGTTATTTTTTAATGAAAAGTTCAAAAAATTAACTGAGAATTCTTCAAAAGAGGCATCATAAGGATGTCAAGCCACTTTGTACTGTTATCCTACTTTCTTACCTTAGGACCCAGTATTTCATCTCACCCACCACCAGCAGAGAGAGATGATGAACGGGGTAGAAAGGCTTTGGCTTCTAGGAGATACCCCACCACAGGCTCTCAATGTTGGAGATACCAGAAATCTGGCACATACACACCACCAAGTGCAGGGTGCCACGCCCAAGGAAAACATAAGGGAGTTGCAGTAAGAGTGATAGCAGATATGTATTAAGCCAATATAAAAACTCTCTATATATTTATCTCATTTAATACTCAAAATAATCCTAAAACAATGCGAGTACATGCTAAGTGCACAGTAGACTCTCAATAATAAGTATGTGCTCAGTGAAAGGTAGGTGCTACAGCACTTCACGATTAACTTGTCCCAGTATCACACAGGTAGGGCAGACTTAATTTGCACCCTAAGCAGCCAGATTCCAATGACTCTAAACCACTCTACCTTACAACACCTGTGTGAAAGCAGGTACTGTTAATACATGCCTGAGAGGCCTTGCTTCAGGTGTGCTTACCACACTTACTAGCCACCAACTGAGAAGCCAAATGGACCTCAATTTCCTTACCCACAAAATGGTATGATAATAGAACCTCCCTTTAATTCAACCAATATTTATTAATCACCCACTGTGTGCCAGGCCCCATTCTAGGATTAAGTGAGAAAATGCAAAATGGCAAATTCACTTCCCCACTCCCTTAATCTCTTGCATTTATTTGTAAGAGACAGTGGATCTCTAAAAAAAAAAAAAAAAAAGAAAGAAAGAAAAAGAACCTGATGTTAGGAAACTCGCGTACAATTCGCACAACATTTTGCATTTACTTTCAGGGAATTCATAAACCTTCTAACATCCACATATTGACCTCTGTTATGTTAAAAAGTATTGCAAAAAGACCTGGTACACCTTGCTCTCACTGTGGAAACCTCGGCGGGCCTTCACAGGTACTCCTAACAGCCGCGACGAGGGTACTATTTTTACAAACAACTAAAATCGAAAACTGACATACCTAATCACTTTAGTTTCGCAGACAGTAGCCCAGGATAAGAACTTCACATCTCATGCCTCGAAGTCTAGTGCTTTTCCAACTGTGAAAACAGAAGGCGCCTCTATTCCGGGCTAGACTAAAGTAGAAGTAAAGTTGGATTTCTTGGACTTCTTTCCTAGAAAGAAGGTGCATTAGAGGCCGGCAATTAGGAGCGGCTCGGGGGGGGGGGGGGGGGGCTACTTGGGCAGGAGCGCAGGCCTCTTACAAAAAGCGACCTAGAGAAGTCTCTGGACTCAACTGCTACATCCGTAAAATGGGGCAGTAACTTCTGTCCCGCCTTCCCTGCGGCGCTTGGTTCGCGGTGGCTCAAAGGAGGGAAAGACGCAAAAGCTCCACAAGGGCAAAGCAGACAGGCGGCCCAGTTAAGACCACTTCTGAGAACCTCAGGCCGCTGAGGACGGGAACGCTCACGCGTCTCTAAGGTTGGCTTCCGGTGCCTCAACTGCACTCTCAGGCCCTGGGGGAGTGGGAAGCCCTTTATAAATCGGGATGTGGAAAAGAATGCTCCTAATGGCCTTGGGACAGGGCCTGGCAGTCAGCAGCGCGCAGTGGATATCCGCTGGATGAATCAATGACGGAGTCCCCAGAGAAGAACTTCTCCAGTCTCCGCGGCTCCGACCCCCGTCCCGCCCGGGACTGCCACTCACCGGGCACCGAAGCCCTCCGCTCCCACCGTCTCCGCTCCGGGAGTTCGTCGGGCCGCAGCGACTCCAGCCTGCGCCAGCTGGACTGCTCTCAAAGCCACGCGCCGCACCGGAGCCCAAGCAGGTTGAAAATGAACCTCGCTAGGCAAGGTGGAGAAAAGAAAATTTCGCGCCAAAAGCCATGGCCCCGCCCCCAGGCTGCCCCACGTTGCGTCACCAGCCAGCCCTCTAGCCCCGCCCACCTACGCGAGGCGCGCGCCGTACGTCCGCCAACGTGCCGCGGCCATCATTGATTCGGTGGGCGACGCTGCTGGCGGAAGGAAGTTCTTTCCTTCGAAGCATTTCCGCTTCCAGATGGTGGTCTGAGTTGCTTAGGCTCCCTCCGCCTTTCTTGGTCTCTCTCCGGTTCGCCTTAACCTGGATGTGACGCATTAAAGGACCCGACGGAAGTAGAACTGAAGGCGTCCTAAGATGGCGAACCGTACGGTGAAGGATGCGCACAGCATCCACGGCACCAATCCTCAGTATCTGGTGGAGAAGATCATTCGGACGCGAATCTACGAGTCCAAGTACTGGAAAGAGGAGTGCTTCGGGCTGACGGGTGAGCGGGCGCGCGCGGACCCTCCTCCACCCTGGTGGCCCCGTTCCGCGGACGGGGCGCGGGGTACCGGCCCCGGCGGGAGACTGGAGCGGAGTCTGTCAGTCACACAGAAAAATCTAGCACCTGCTGTGTGCCTGGATCGATGTTGGTTGGGCTTTGGGGACACGTGTGAGTCTGCTGCGGCCTGATTCTGAGGGTGTCTGTTGGGTTCTCTGCGTCTATTCATATTTAACGATAATCTCCCGAGTTCTCAAACCCTCTTAAACTCGGAGACTCTGAAGTCCTTAAAGGAACCTTAACATACCTGAAGCCCAGTTCCTGGTCTTTCGTTCTCTAAATCTGCACGATAAAAATAAATAAATAAAAAAAATAAATCTGCACGATGTGCAGTTATTTCCACGTTCGGGTCCTAATAGAAACCTTAGTTCTTCCGAGAAGGCTTCCAAGCCTTGCAGTCTTCGAATTCTGGCTCCTGATTTTAGTAGCTCTGCTTTGCCGGTGAACGATGTATGCCTTCTTCTGCTGTAGAACGGGTATCTTGCCCACCTCAACGATTCTAAGGAGTAAAACGCGTCATGTATAAGGAGAATTTGGTATGGTTACTGGTGTGTATTTTAAGAAGCACCCAGCACTACTCTGTGCCATCACTGTCGCTGCCACGACCGCTGTGTGTCCCTGGACGTGTCACATCGTTTTTCTGAGTCACCGTTAAATTTTGGAGTTATGTGAATTTTGGGTGAATTTTGAGGCCTTTTCTCACTGCAGGTTCTCTCCTTGTATGATCTTACCTGTAGATGCCTTCAAATTTCTCTCTTCAGCCCAGATCGCCCTCTGAGATCTCAATCTCTAATTAAACAATCAGGCCAACTCAGTATGTCCAAAAGTGAACGTGTGACCTTTTTCCTCCAATGCTAGATTATGTTCCCTTGTTGTATAATTGTATTGCATCCTGCATCTTATTTTAACTATTTGTCGCATTTCAATTATTTTTCCAATGCTTTCTGCCTTGCCAGACTGTAAACTCTGTAAGAGTAGTAATTTTGTTCTTCTTTATCATTCTACCTATATCTCTAGTATTTAGTACCTGGCTGTAAGTGTCAACTGTAATGTTGAATGAATTAATAAGAATTTATCTTAAAGGAACTTGAAATCTGATTTATAAAATGATTTTCCACTAATGGAATCTCTCATACATTATTTGCTGTGTAACATGTAGATGTTAACATTTATTTGTACTGTCTCATTTAACACTCACTATAGCCCTTAAACTTTTACCTTTACTGTTCAGATTTGAACTGACAGTCAAAAAGAAAAAAAGGTAAAAAGACTTGCCCTAGAGTTCATATAGCTAGTGTTTATTTTTGAAAACAATTGTGGAAGGTTGCTTTTTTTTTTTTTTTTAAGACTATTTGAAAGAGAAAGACCCAGAGAGCACAAGTAGGGAGAGGGGCAGAAAGAGAGGGAGAAGCCGACTCCTGCTCAGCAGGGAGACTGACATGGGACTCAGTCCCAGGACCCTGAGATCATGACCTGAGCTGATGGCAGATGCTTAACTGACTGAGCCACCCAGGCATCCCTTGTAGAAGGTTATTATCCCTATTCTGTGGATGACATTTACTTAAAGTTTTTTTTAAAAATTTTTTTTATTTATTATTTATGATAGTCACAGAGAGAGAGAGGCAGAGACACAGGCAGAGGGAGAAGCAGGCTCCATGCACCGGGAGCCAGACGTGGGATTCGATCCTGGATCTCCAGGATCGTGCCCTGGGCCAAAGGCAGGCGCCAAACCACTGCGCCACCCAGGGATCCCGACATTTACTTAAAGTTATGTAGTTATTGGGTCGTATACTGTTGCTGTTTCTTTTAGCTCCAGATTTGGCTGCTTTTCTCCAGACATAATGGTGATAGACATGGACACTGGAGATAGACTGCTTACATGTAAATCCAGGCCCTGCTACTCTCCGGTGGTGGACATTGAGCAAGTCACTTAACATTTCTTAGCCTTCATTTTCCTTATCTGAAAACAGCCTCTGTGCAGGAATTTCATGGCTTGTTGTGAAGATTAAATGAGATAATATGACATGCTTAGGAGAATACGTGGCATATAGTCATCCTTTCTTGTATATTGGCTGCTGTTATTATTATTACTATTAATACACACACTTCTAATATTAAATTGTTGATTAGTATTGAGGAGCACCAAACCTTGAACTAACTTATCTCCATTTCAGACTGGGAAGAGCTTGGCCCTAAATTATCTGAGATGCCACTTTGTTTTTGTTTTTGCCTTTGTTTTTTTTTTTTTTTTTAGCTGAACTTGTAGTGGATAAAGCCATGGAGTTGAGGTTTGTGGGCGGTGTCTATGGTGGCAACATAAAGCCAACTCCTTTTCTGTGTTTGACCTTGAAGATGCTTCAAATCCAACCTGAGAAGGATATCATTGTGGAGTTTATAAAAAATGAAGATTTCAAGTGAGTGAAATGTTGACTAGCTAATTTAAAAGCTTCAATTTCAGTGGGCCAGAATTTGGCTTCGGTTAAGAGGAGTGAAAGCAGTGTATCTTGTTTCAACAGAGTTCTACTCTAGGATTTTGGCTCCTGAGGTCTCCAGTGTGTATTTTGTCTGTTCTGATTGTATTGATCTTCTTTACATTCTCAGTCCTGGTAACTGCTCCTCTCCCCCAGAAAGCATTTCACAAATGGACTGAAAATATATTAAGCAGGAGTGAGCACTTAGTGTGTTCATAGCACTGGATGCTCAAAGATGAAGAAAACTACATCATGTGGTAGATAAGCAGGAGAACTTTGGTGTAGGTGGAGGGAGGTTCATGTCCAGGCTCTGTTACTTATTATGACCTTAGAGAAGTTTGTGAGCTTTACTTTCTTTACTTGTAAATGGAGATGATGATACCAGCTCAAGGTTGATAGGAGGGTTAAAGAAGATAGTGCTGTATATCTCACAACACAGTGCCTTTTGGTAAAGACTCCCAAAATGTCAGCTGCTCATATTCTTGTATTACTTATTCTCAAGGAACTCACAGACAAATATAAGAGACAAACATAGTAGCTAATTTTGTACCATCCTCTAAGGGATTTACATATAATCATTTACTTAACCTTCACAACAACCCTGCAAAATTATTATCTCCGTTACACAAGGTAGGAAACTTAGGACAGATTAATTTCCTTGAGGTCAGATACCTAGTAAGTGGTAAAGCTGGCTTCAGTGTTCAAATTCTTTACTATTCTGTTGTGTTTGTCATATAAAGAAACTGTTGAGTTTCAAATGCCTACTCGTTATTCCAAGTGAAGAATTTGAGTGGGTAGTTGGATATAGGAGAAAAGAAAAAGGAATCTTACAAAACAGTAACAGCTAGAAAATAGCTTTCTTACTATGTGCTATATGCTACGCTTAGCACTTTACACACATTTCTTACTAAGCCAACAAATTAGGCACAATCATCTCCATTTTACAAGAATTGAGAAAGCAAGTAACTTGCCTAATATAACAAAGTCAATAAGTAATGGAATCCAAATTGCAACGCAGATGACTTTTTTCCAGAACTAGCACTCTGTGCTGCCTAGCAACAATTATATATATATTCAAGTGTATGTATATTATTTCTTGTACTATTAGTAAACATATTTTATATGTTGTTAAATTCAGTATCTCATTTGATTCTTAGAGTAATCCTTTAAGGTAAATTGGTTCCTATTTTCCTGTCATATATAGACTCTAAATAGACTCTAAATATGATAGACTCTGAAAGTTGAGCAACATGTCCCAAGTTCCTGCAGCCAGTAAGTGGTAGAATGGGAACTTGAACCCAGGTTTCCATATTTTAGCTTTCTTTCTGCTCCATGTTGCCTCAAAATTGCAGTTCTCTCATCGCCAAAGAAGAGAAAGAACTTGTTCATCCACTGCTTTCATGAGAAAAGCCAGGTATGCAACTCAAGAACAAGAACTTTTTAGGATGGCCTACTGTTTGTCTTCTTCTGTCAGGTATGTCCGCATGTTGGGAGCACTTTACATGAGGCTGACAGGCACTGCAATTGATTGCTACAAGTACTTAGAACCTCTGTACAATGACTATCGAAAAATCAAGAGCCAGAACCGAAATGGGGGTGAGTATGGTGCTAAGGGTCTGGACCTTCCTCCCTGAACCAGTTTTTATTTCACCAATATTTCTGCTGCTTTTTTTTTTTTTTTTTAAGATTTTATTTATTTATTCATGAGAGACAGAGAGAGATAGAGAGGCAGAGACACAGGCAGAGGGAGAAGCAAGCTCCATGCAGGGAGCCTGATGTGGGACTCGATCCCGGGACTCAATCCTGGCACTCGATCCTGGCACTCCAGGATTACGCCCTGGGCCGAAGGCAGGCGCTCAGCCACTGAGCCACCCAGGGGTCCCCATATTTCTGCCTTCTTGTTGTAACATTGTGAATGCCCATCATCGTTGTTGTTACGGTCTTCATTTCAGGTTCTTCACCTCCTGCATGGAGTATTCCATTAGACTCCTAGCTTCCTGTTAGTCTTGCCCAATCTGCCCTTGTCTGCCTACTTTTCCAACTACATCTTATATCAGTCTCAGTCTTGCATCATGTACTTTTTCCAATGTACTCCATCCCATCTGATCTGCCTCCAGAATGACCTCGTAAAAGCCTTACTCAGACCTCCCAAAGTTAGTTTTCCATGTGTTACATCATCACGGTTATTATTTTTTTTAATATTCTATTTATTTATTCATAAGAGACACAGAGAGAGAGAGGGGCAGAGACACAGGCAGAGGGAGAAGTAGGCTCCAAGCAGAGAACTCGACATGGGACTCGATCCCGGTCTCCAGGATCACGCCCCGGGCTGATGGTGGCGCTAAACCACTAAGCCACCTGGGCTGCCCTTTTTTTTTTTTTTTTTTTAAGATTTTACTTATTTGAGAGAGAGAGAGAACAGGAGCAGGATGGAGGAGGAGAGGGAGAAGCAGATTTCTCGCTGAACATTGAGCCCAACATAGGGCTCAGTCCCAGGACTTTGGGATCATGACCTGAGCCAAAGGCACACACTTAACTGAGCCACCCCAGTGCCCCATCATCACAGTAATTTTTAGTGGCCTCTTTTTTTTTTTTCCCCAAGACTTTATTCATTGATTCATGAGAGACAGAGAGAGGCAGAGACAGAGGGAGAAGCAGGCTCCATGCAGGGAGCCCGATGCAGGACTCGATCCCGGGACTCCAGGACCATGCCCTGAGCCAAAAGCAGATGCCCAACCGCTGAGCCACCCAGGCGTTCCTTCTTCTCTAGCACTGTACTTCCCACTGCAGTATAAGTTAAGTGTACTCAGACTTACATAGGAATCCCACAGTGGGCAGCTCCATACATTTTACAAAGATATTTTTTGTGGAAAAGGCAGATTCAGGGTAATGCAGTCAAAACCTTTTTCTTCTTAGTGTCTAACTAGAATTTGCTTTTTACCTCTACATGTAACATTAAGAAATAGAAAGCCAAGAATTTGTTATTTTACTTTAAACTTTTATTAACTTATTACCTTGTTTATTGAATACATAATTAAGTGCCAGTATCATGCCAGGTACTGTGCTACATACTGAAAATAACATGGTGAACAAGATGGACATGGTTATGGCCGTCATGGAATTACTTATGTTTATATTATGTTAAAAACTAAGATGGGGTTACTCAACCTATTGACAATTTGATCCAGATGATTCTTTGTTATGCGGAGCTGTCCAGCCCATTGTAGGATGTTTAGCCATATCCCTGGCCTCTATCCACTAGTTGTGGGTGACAAAGTTAACTGCTGCTTGAGAACCACTGAACTAAGGTAATGTTTACTATAACAATTCTAAAAAGCTTTTGCTTTACCATATAAGATACATGCTGTATATTTAGAAATATAGCGGGTTCACATGAGAAATTGTACTTGAGTTATATAATCTATTCAAGAACATCACCGTGGGTGGCTTGGTTGGTTAAGCATCTGCCTTCAGCTCAGGTCATGATCCCAGGGGTCCTGGGAGTAAGCCCCGTGTCAGGTTCCCTGCTCCGTGGGAGCCTGCTCCTCCCTCTCCTCCCTGCTCTTGCTCTCCCTGTCTCTCTTTCTCTCAAAAAAAATAAAAAAATAAAAAAATAAAACTTTTTTATAAATAACATCACTCCTGGGCACTTGGATGGCTCAGTCAATTAAACATCTGCTTTTGGCTCTGGTCATGATCCCAGGATTCTGTAATTGAGTCCTACATCGGGCTCCCTGCTCAGTGGGGAATTTGCTTGTCCCTCTACCTCTCCCCCCTGCTGTACTCTCGCTCTCTTAAATAAAATCTTAAAAAAAAAAAATCACCCCTATACCACTTAGATCTGTTTGTGCATGCTTTTGTGTTGGGTCTCCTGCTAATTGGGACAGCTTCATTCATCTCTTTATCCTCAGCTCCAAGAAGAGGCCTGATACAGATGGCCTCAGTAAAGGTGAGCTGAATGAATGAGGTAAGTGATGACAAGGCTATGAATGACTGTAGTTTGACCCCAGGTCTGATTAGTAATCCCTTCTCTGTAACCACACTGAGTGGTTTTATTAGTAAATGTGTAGGGAAGGGAGGCTGCAGAGGATTCACACTTTCTATACCAAGTATTTTATAATAGAGTCTTGCACTTTTATTTTTTGACTATATAAATTTATTTCCAAGTTGCCTGAGCATATGATTGTTCTTTCAGAGTTTGAACTGATGCACGTAGATGAGTTTATTGATGAACTGCTGCACAGTGAGAGAGTCTGTGATATCATTCTACCCCGGCTACAGGTAAGAGATAAAGGTCTCTTATCAGAGTTGCCCTTCTTTCCCCAAGACAGGGACAGAGGAGTACACATACACAATAAAACACTGAAGCCTATGATCTCAGGGGTCCTCTTAACTAGTCTTCATACCTATGAAAAAGGGGATTGGGAGAGAAAAACAGAAGTAAAGTATTTGAAGAGTGGGGCTTTAAAAGGGAGTAATACAGGGTGCCTTTGTGGCTCAGTGGTTGTGTGTGTGATGGGCTCAGGGTGTGATCCCAGGGTCCTGGAATTGAGTTCCACATCGGGCTCCCCACATGGAGCTTGCTTCTCCCTCTGCCTGTGTCTCCGCCTCTCTATATGTATGTCTCTCATGAATAAACATTTTTTTTTTTAAAAAGGTAACACAGGAAATGACTTTTTAAAATGTTATATGAAGGAAATTGTAGGCTGTAAAACAGATAAGAGGGTCAGGAGTGGTAGACTAAGATCTTAATCTCTTAAATGTCAAACTTTATAACCCTGTTTAGTGATAAATGAGTATCCATGAAGCACTTTTCAGGAATGGGTTTTGCAGAGTATTATTTAAAACTGTTAAATACAAAGGGAAAACAGTAGGTTGCCTAAAGAGAAAAGGAATGATCTATAATGGAGAGATGACTGAGCAGGGGAATAGATTAAATTTCTGGGTTGTTGTTATAGCTGACTAGCTGTGGAACCTGGTTTTATTTTCCCATTTATGAAATGGGGGACTTAGACTACTTCACTGGTCTTTAAACTACCCTGTGGGACTGTTTAAGGCTACAGAGAGGAATAAAAGGAAACAGCCCACATATTCCAACCAGAGTAGCTCTTTTTTTCTCTAAGGCACATATTGAGCTTGAAAGTGAGATTTCATTTGAACAAAGGCTTTTTTTTTTCTTTTAAATGGCTTTATTAATGTATAATTGATGTACATTAAACTACATGTATTTAAAGTGTGCAGTTTGGTAATTTTGCCATTTGTGTGTACACCCTTGAAACTCTTCACAGTCAAGAATAGTGAACCTACTTGTATGTGCTGTTTTTTTCCTTATTACTCAGCATAGTAATATATGTTTCACGATAATTCCTTCAAAGTAGGAAATAGAATGAATTGCAGATATCTGATAAATGGGTCAGATGAGGCAGCAAATCAGCTGGATAAAAAGTAGTTGGTAGATGAGTACTCACATTTAAATGCAATGTACCAACTCTTCCTCCACAGCGATCCAGTAATAGGACTCTATAAAAATCCTAAAAATATGTATGCTATATCTGTTTTAGTCTGTATTGGCTACTGTAAACTGTGTAGTGAAGAGACTTCAAAACTGAAAATCTGCTTTCAGGGCCCAATTCTCACACTTCATTGTGGTTATGTTAACTGTCATTCTTATTAGCTGCTCTCATTTTTAGAAATACTATAAGAAATGGATTATTTTGAAGTACAATTATAAGGGTTCGAAAACCCATTCAGCTTTAAAGCAAGCCAATTGATGCAGATAAGATGGTCTGAATAGAGTCTAGAAGACCGCAAAACATGCCTCACTGAGAGAGAAACTGAAATCTGACTGGTGTACATTTTATCACCAAGAAGTGTGGTCTGGTGTGGGTCTGTGTGTCCTGGAAGTGACCCTTAAGAACACCTGCTCTGATTCTGTTCTTATTAAGCACCTCATCAATTTAGCTTCTGATGTGTCCTGTCCTGACATTCCAAGAATCTGCTCTGGAATAAATTCTAATTTCATCAAACATCAATACTGTGAATTAATATATCGATTTTAGTCTGAGCATTAGGGATTTGGGATGCCCTGTCTGATACGGTCCTAGATCCCAAACTATGGTGATTGTGTAACTGAAGAGCCTTTTTCCAAGGAGCTCTTTAATGAGGATTGACTACACAGAGTGGTATCTTTGTTTCACTTCTGCCAACCATTATAGAATTTTGTTAGAGATAAGCTAAATGTTATTATTTTAGGACTATCCAACATTCTTTATATCCTGGGCACAAGAAAATGGTAAGGGATCGTATGACTCAGGCAGTCCCATTTGGCATTTTTGAACTCATCCTTGCCTTTCAGGTCCTTAATCACACAATAAGCCAGCTAAGCCACATCTCAGAAGAAAATGGAACAAGAAGATGGATCGTGTATATCCTATAGTTTGTTCAAAATGTGTGACTCTACTAGACTGTTCCCTAAATCCCAGGTCAAGTAAAGTTGATGCTATTCCAAACCAGGACCAAGACAATCTTCAGCCCCCAAACTGGGCTGGGCCTCACTGGGTCTCTTAGGGTAGATTTTGCTTTACCCTGTCTTGGAACTACCAGCCACCAGTCACAGCTCTGAACTTACATTGGCCCTTGTATATGAAGCTCCCCCCTTTTTTTTTTTTTCAGGGCTACATCTATATTGATTGATATTTCAGTGACTTTTAAGTGTAAAAGATCACAGAGAATAGAGCCAACAGAAAATGAAGTTCCCTTCAACTTTGTATTTATGTAATTACAGGGGGATGTAAAAGTATAGATTCCAAGTATGTTAAATTCCTTAAGAAAATTTTGAACTGTCTGGAATATCTTTGAAATGAAATTGCCTCAGCTGTTCATCACCAGTTTCCCGTCTATCCCAGAGCCCCAGTGTCAGGGGTTCAGGACATAGAGGAGACAACAAAGCCCCCTGACTCTCATTATGCTTTCTGTAGAAACGCTATGTGCTAGAGGAAGCTGAGCAACTGGAGCCTCGGGTTAGTGCTCTAGAAGAGGACATGGATGACGTGGAGTCCAGTGAAGAGGAGGAAGAGGAGGATGAGAAGGTCAGGCACCTGGGAGCTTAAGGGTGCAGGAGGGATAATTACTGGGAGGGGATGAGGGGAATGGTCCTTCCTTGTTTTGTTTTCCGACTTTAATTTTTAACTTTAACCAAAAAATACAATATTTATCATTTAAGAGTATGGGCATTGAAGTTAAATAAGGCTTTGATTCATATCTCAGCTCTCCATAATCTTGTGTAAATTAATCTCTGTCTTTCCCTTAGTAAAGAAGAATGATACCTATTAGGATTATTATGAGCATTAAATGAGGTGATATACATAAAGCCCATTGCATATTGGACATTATAAGTGACTCACAGTTGGTAGCTATTAATATAAATACTTAAAATAATAATACTGTTCATAGTTGAACCTATCCTAAGGATTAAGCTAGCTTAAGGAAAAAAAATAATACCTACTGCATGGTCATGTTTTTTACTAGTTAAAATGTTGACAAGTTGAAAACAGCCCAGCTGTCAGGAAGCAGTCAGGTTAACTATTAGCTCAACAGGCTTTTAGCCATTAAAACTTATGAAAAGTATATGATGTGGAAATGCTTATGGTTAGGAAAGAAGGATCTGAAACATCCATGTTTAAAATATAATACTCTGTATCCAAAAAGGGTGGCGGGGGGGGGGGGGGGGGGGGAATAAAAGAAACGGTGGATACTGACTGTAAATGGAAGTGTAGCTCTGAGCCAGTAGGCTCCCTTTAAGAAGTGCAAAAGGAAACATTCGTTCATGAATTTAAAGACTTCTAAGGCTGAGGTGCTTTTTTGTGGTGAGTGAACCAAAAGTAGTCATTCTGTTTTTCCTTTTTTTAATGGATTTCAATCACTTTCAAAGTGGAGAGAATGTGCCTCCATTTACCCGTCACCTAGCCGCCATAGTATCAACTCAGCCATTTTATTTTTTTTCTAATGTCTTCCAAATTGTCCCCACACCAGTTTTCTTGACATAGATCACAATCATCAGTATATCTCATCCGTATCTCAGAAGAAGCCTAACCATGATAACTATTATCACCCCCAAATCATCAGTAATTTCTTAATGTCAAATATTCGGTATTGAAAGGAACATATTTTATGTTAACCAGAATTTAAATAAAACTTGAAACAAGGAAATAAAATATTCAGTATTCACATTTCCCCAATTGTCCTATATTTAATAGTTTGAATTAATATTCAGAGAAGGTCCATAAATCAAGTCATATTATTTTACACAGATTTTTACAATCTGTATTTTTCTGATTATGTCCCTGTGGGGTCACTTAACATGTTTGTCTGTCCCTTGTATCTTCTGTAAACTCTTAGATCTGGAGGCTCAATTGGATTTGAGGTTTTTGTACCCTTTGTAGTAAAGCAACACTACTTCATAGGTACTCGTGTGTACTCTTCGTAGGGTGAGCAAAGTCTGTTTCTCTGCCTTATTAGGAACCACTGTGCCTAAATGATCTCTGCCTAGACCCATTAGGGGTTATAAAATCATGATGTTCTAATTCTTTGCTTTTTCATCATGTTACCTATAACACTGCTATAAAATCTCCCAAGTCAATACTTAGTTTTTCTTAGGTACAGTTGATATAGAAAAGAGAAATACTGGGTTACTTATCAGTTTTTAAAATAATGAGTTGAGTCCATAATATCCTCCCAATGTGATGAATGTGCTTTTGTCCTTGGTAACATAAACTCATGGATTTAAGCTAATTGGAGGTGTTTTGAACCAGGTCCTTGTTGATGATGAAATCGTCCCCTCTTTGGCCAAAGGATCACTCCCCCCCCTCCCCCCACACACACACTTGACTCATGAGACTGACAACAACCATGGTAGTCTCAGACTCCTTACCTTCTGACGATACATTCTAGTCACGTTTTATGCTTCTGGCCCCAATCTGAAATTGCCATTTTTCCAGGGAGCCATTGGTTTCATTTACAGGGAAAATGGTATTTAGATACCACACTCTGGGCACTATAAATGCTCATTGCTATGGGTTTGGTTGGTGTTTCTAGGTCTTTACAGTTGGCAAACCTAGAGGAAAAATTTAAGAGTAAAGTACACTTTGTACTTAATTTTACTGATCTTACACCTCTCTTTTCACATTGGAAATCCAACCTTTTAAGGAGATACATGTAATTACTTAGCTCTCACAATTCTCACATAGTCCCAGAATAGTGGTACCAACACTGGAATAGTAGGATTATTGGAAACGGTTTTTTATTTGGTAGTTCTTTTTGTCCTTAGGGTTATCTATGTATTATTGTGTTTTAAATTCACTTGAAGGTAGAATTTGGGACAGGTTGAGGAGGGGAGTGTATGTCCTACCCCTAAATAGTTCTGTGTTAAGTCTGTGCTCAGCGTTGACCTATCCATTTCTTTCCCAGTTGGAGAGAGTGCCATCACCTGATCATCGCCGGAGAAGCTACCGAGACTTGGACAAGCCCCGTCGTTCTCCTACACTGCGCTATAGAAGGAGTAGGAGCCGGTCTCCCAGAAGGTAAAGCCCTAATCCTTGGCCTCTTCCAGGGAAACTTTAAGCCTGGTAATTAATACAGAAGTTTGGATTTCAGGGAAGGAAAAAATTCAGGTTGTGGGGAATGTTTGCCCAGTATAGGAATTGCTATAAAACCACCACCTGCAAAATCTCCGTGGTAGATGATAACCATTTATTTAGTTCACAAGTCTGCATCAGTGATTTAAGCTGGGCTTGGATAGGCAGTGTAAGTTCACGTACCTGTTTTGTGGTCAGCTTTCTATTGGCTTTTAACGAGGATACCTGGGGCAACTCATCTCTTCTGTGTGTGTCTCATTCTAGGCTAAGTTAGGCATGTTCCCTCAACTGTGACAGAATTCAAGAGCAGACAAGCTCAATCATGCAAGTTTCCTTCCAGTATCTGTTGGTATCACATCTGCAGATACCCCACTGGCCAAAGCAGGTCACATGGCCAATCCCAGACTTAGAGTGGGAGGATTCTAATAAAAAGTTATGTAACAAAGGTCATGGATAAGAAGTGGGTGAATGTTTGAGCAGTGCGCCTAACTAAGGTTCTTCCTCTTTTCTTTCTGTGTAGGCGGAGTCGGTCTCCTAAAAGGAGGAGGTAGGCCTTCAGTTGACTTGTAATGAAGGATACAGCTTTTGGGGGATGGAGGGGTGTGATGTGAGTATAAATGTCAGAAAAAGGAGTCTAACCAATCATTTCCACAGCCCCTCCCCTCGCCGAGAAAGGCATCGGAGCAAAAGCCCAAGACGTCACCGCAGCAGATCTCGAGATAGACGGCACAGATCCCGCTCCAAGTCCCCAGGTATAATATTTGGGACTTTTGCTATTGGTTATCTTAAATGTAATAGATGCTTGACCTTCTCCAGGACAGGAGTGCCTAGCTATATGACTGCTTAAAAGAAAAGGAAATGAAAATCTGCAAATTAAGAATTCACATCTTTACTTTCTCATAAAAGCTTTACTGAAAGAATGATGAACTTCACTTTTTTCATCTGAAATTATAGGAATTAAGACCCTATGTGATGTTTGTGAAATTAACCATAACCCTCAAATGCATATGAAATGGATTCAGTTCTGGCACTCCACCGTAAACAAGCACCCCCATAAACAGTCCAGACAGGTGCTATCAAGATGTGTGTCTAGCATAAGCCAGAAAAAAATATTATGCCGGTGAAAGGGATTGAAAGAAGTGAAAATGACAGTGGAAGAGTAGGTGGGTAGAGTACTTATCTAGTGGCCTTTTCTTCCCCAGGTCATCATCGTAGTCACAGACACAGGAGTCACTCAAAGTCTCCTGAAAGGTAGGGATTGACTTATTTTAAGAATTTTTTTTACTCAAACTTCCAATCACACAACTAAGTCAGACCTGAAATTTTGTTTTGATGGGGATATTTAGGAACTTTATTCCAGGACAAAATTGGCCTATTGCCCTGAGAATTACTAGGATTATGTATTTGTTCTGTGTTATTTTGTTTTTTCCATGTAGGATTGCAGCTTTGGAGAGTGGGCCATGAGCTTTGGTCTCAGGAGACCTGTGGTTAAGTCCCAACTTTGTTAACAATTAACAGTTGGGTGACATTGGACAGGTCACTTTCATTTGATAAACTTTAAGATAGTAATACTTGCCTCAGTGTTGCGCTTAGACATAACACTAAGCACATTTAATGAATACTAGATGTCATTTCTGTCCCCATCAGTATCAGCATACATACATCTTCCTCAAAAGTTCTTGCCTACCTTCTTAAACAGCTGTTAAATTTATTATGGTTCATATGTGTTACCATTTCAGATCTAAGAAAAGCCACAAGAAGAGCCGGAGAGGGAATGAATAATGGACTCAGTTTGGTATTAGATCAGATGGCCACCTGTGGATCTAAAGGCATCTGTCTTTGTGGAAGGATTAAGATCTTGCTCCCCAGGCAGCTATGAGAATATTTTAGCTCTTTGTAACCAATTTCTCTCTTTTTTTTTTTTTTACTTAAGTGAAAGAGGTGCTGAGTTTTGTATCTCTCTTTGAATTGTAATCCATTTGAGGAATAGTGCTTCCCAAGGGCTGCTTTTGACCCCTTTGTGCAACCAATCTTGACTGTACTCAAATTTACAATGGTAGAAAGGATTTGAGGGGTGGAGAGGATGAGTGACAAGGACAGGATGTGGCTGCCTGTTGACCTTTTGTTATTAAATTTTACACACCCATTTTCCATTTTTCTGTAGTTTAGTTTTGTTTTGCTCCATTATGGGAACTGTTCTGAGAATTCTGAGATTTATTGCTGCTGATAGTACACTCAAAAAATCAAGTCAGTAAAACCTACAACCTCCAGCTTCTCCCCGCCCCCCGCCCCCCCCCCCCCCCAACCATGTAGGAATATTAGTAGGAAAACTGACGAGTTAGCAGCAGCTTTGTAAGAAGAAAATGCATTCAAAAGTAAGGCTTCTCTGGATCATTGGATCATAAGCTAAGGCTTCTCTGGACCAGTTACGTTGAACAGTTCAACAATGAAACTTAAATACCTTTTATACAACATAATATAATGTATGTTCTTTTTCCCCAAGAGCCTTGGATTCTAGGTTATGGTGCTCAGCCTTTATCTTGTAAGCACTGACATTTATCCAAGTATAATCAGTAGCAGTAGGGTACTAAGACTGAAAAGAAGAAATTATCTAATAACCCCTCAGGGGTTTTGACCTGTATTGCTGGAAAACAGTGCCATACATTCACAAGGCTAGAAAATAGAACAGGGAGAGGCCAGGCTTTAGAGGGGCATATGGTGAAAGTTGTGTTGGTAGGAAAAAATGATGCATTCAGTTTATCCTAAAGTGTAATTAGAGACTGCTGTAATATAAATAGGAACTGGAGTTGAGCCAAGAGATCTAACCCTGAATTGACAACATTTAGGTAACTGTGAAAGAAGTAGAATTAAATGGAATTGATTGCCCATTGAGGTGTGTGTTTATGTAAGAAAAACCAACAACAGAATAATTGGCAACACTCAACACTGGTGAAAGGAAGCAGTGCAATCAACCAACTGAAAATGTAAAGGAGCCATTCAAGAAAGGTAGGAGAATTAGGAGACAGTATGTTGAAGAAGCTAAGTCTGAGGATTCAGAAGCAAAATAAGAACTGTAAGGTGTCCACAGGCGTTGACAATAGGGGGTATTGGGATCTTTGCTAGAAGAGTTCAGTCTACCAGTACTTACCTTTCCTCCTTTAAAAAGGGAAAAGTGAAAAAAAAGGAGTGGGGAGAGGGAACAATTTTGACTTCCTGCAGCTCTGGACCCAGCAAGAATTATGAAGACCAACTGCCTCACAGGTTCCAGTTTCCTGGGAAGCTTTATCTGGTCATAAAATAAACATTCTTTTGATTGCTGTTGACTTGAACTTTGCAGCAACGTTAAAGCATTTTGGGATATTTGAAATTTCACATTCTTCAGAGATTCCTCTCCTGATGATACTTGAGCTAATAAAAGTTGACCATAAGAGCTATTGTTATCCATTATACAACTATATATAGGACTGCCTTTAAGGATTAAATATAAGCACATCTATTTACATCTGTTAATAGAGTCCCAGCAGTTAGTTATTTCTTTACCAAAATGATCTAGATGCAAAGAAATGTCTCTGGTTTAATGACCTATGGACCAATCAAGTTATCATCCTGTATTATTGTTAAAATATTCACTTTAAAGTCTAAGATAAAAAATTCAAATACCTGCCCCTGCCCCCCCTCCCAAAAAAAAACCCATGCAGCTTTTAATAACAGAAATAAGCCTCCCCAAACAAACTATGAATGCATACTTACTTATTAGGTATATGGTGAAATCTGAATCAATAGTACAGCCAACCTATAGCAGGAAATAGATTGTTCCCATTCTTTCTTTAGTTCAAAGAGCTAAGAGTTCTTGAGTGGGATGTGTTGAACATCTCTCTAAAGATTTGGTATATTACTGAATTCCAGAAGAGGTGGAGCTAAAGACAAACTTGGCTGAGAGCCATTTCTGTCATCTGTGTGCTAGCCTACTGGATGAGGTCTTGGAACTGTAGTATTCTAACTTTATTTGACTGGTCTATTAAGAAACATTTTACATCTGTACACATATATTCTGTAACTAAAACAGATGTCAGGAAAAAATTCTTTATGTAAAATTGATGTATTTCCTGTACAGTATTTTTTTAGTATGTTTTTAATATTGGATGTAAACCACTAAATTGATTTCACTTCCTAAAATATGGTGAAAGTCTTCCAATATAATAACCCAACTGAAAGCTCATTCCTCTAGCCTCTTTCCATTATTTCTATCATATAGATTGACCTACGGTTAAATAAGTATTAATGAGATAAGAATGATCACAGATGCTGGTCACTCCCTACAGAAAGTTAAAGTAGTACGTTCTTCACAAAGACTATAGCAAAGTGATGTTTTAAATGCACAAAGTATAAAAGAAGTTCAAAGATGATATTAAAACCTAAGATGGAAAATAAGCTTAATAGAGCTTAACTGAAGATCTGAAAAATTGGAGAAAAGCCTTTTTAGAAAACAGTATAAAATAAGGCATAGAGAGAATAGGCTGGAGGAAATAAATACTGAAAGTCATAGAAAACTTAAAAGCTACAAAGATAATAAAATACCTGAAATTGGGATCCCTGGGTGGCTCAGCGGTTTAGCGCCTGCCTTTGGCCCAGGGCGCGATCCTGGAGTCCCAGGATCAAGTCTCACACCGGGCTCCCAGCATGGAGCCTGCTTCTCCCTCCTCCTGTGTCTCTGCCTCTCTCTCTCTCTCTCTCTCATAAATAAATAAATCTTAAAAAAAAAAAAAAACACCTGAAATCCTACATAGGCATAATTTACATTATTAATGAAGAGAATTGAGCAAATTAGATAAAATTTTCCTGAAATAAAAAGCAAAGCTTCAAGAAATATCCTAATGAATTTAAGATATAAAGGATTATAGGGATATACCTAAGCAGAGAAATCAAGTCTTATATAAAAGAGAAAACTTCAGAAGCTGGTCTCCTATAGCTCTAAAGGTCTGCAGAAAATAGTGATAGGAATTTTATACCTAGCCAAAGCTGTCTTTAAAACATAAAGAGAAGGGTGCTTGGGTGGCTCAGTCAGTTAAATCTCTGCCTTCAGATCAGTTTATGATCCTAGGGTCCTGGGATCTAGCTCTGCATCAGGTTCCCTGCTTTTCCCTCTCTTCCTTGCTTGTGCTCTCTCTTGCTATCTCTGTCTCTCACAAATAAAATCTAAATAAAAACAATGGGAAATAATTGTAGAACTCAACTTATATGTGAACACTGTCTATATAAGAAATAATATAGGGACACCTGGGTGGCTCAGTTCTGGAGCATCTGCTTTTGGCTCAGGTCATGATCCCAGGGTCCTGGGATCAAGTCCTGCATCAGGCTTCCTCTGAGGAGCCTGCTTTTCCCTCTGCCTATGTTTCTGCCTCTCTTTGTGTCTCTCATGAATAAATAAATAAAATCCTAAAAAAATTAATATAACCAAGAAGTAGAGGAACTGGTAAACATTTTTTTCATAACAGGAGCCATGCATGATCTCTAACTAAAACATACCTGAAAACTAGGAAAAAATAACCAGCCTCTTTAATGTTTTCTAGAATTGTCCTAAATTTTAAGGGGAATCTTTTAGAACTAATCTTTTTTTCTACTAAAGTTTAGAAAAAAACTTTTGAGTATTTCATCTCACATTTTGTTAAATCCAAGTGAAATTAACCTGATGATGTATACACACATACATATATATACACATATATATTAGATTTTATTTATTCATGAGAAACAGAGAGAGGCAGAGACACAGGCAGAGGGAGAAGCAGACTCGCTGTGGGGAGCCCAATTGCAGGACTTGATCCCAAGACCCCCGGGGACCAGAACCGGAGCCACCCAGGTGCCCCAACTTGCTATATTTAGTAAACAGCATATGAGCCCACTTTTCTAAAACTCTATGTATGTGTGTCTATGTTTAAGAAAGATCGTTGGGGCTAGGGGAAGGTGCCTAGCTGGCTCAGCTGGAAAAGCATGTGGCTCTTGGATCTCAGTCACAAGTTCTAATCCCACATTGGGTGAATGAGAAAATAAAAAGTTGGAATGGATAAAGTTCACCAGCTATTAGGTATTTATTTCTGGTTGATGGTCTTTTTATACTTTGATTTTTATACTTTGTTTTTATTTAATGTTTCCTTTTTTTTTTTTAATACATTTAAATTATCCTTTAAGGAAAAAAAATGAATTGTTTGGACTTTAAAGTTATTTGATAAGCTTACCAACACAGTTTATATACTGTTTGCTGGGACCACAAAAATGGTAACCAGCTTTCCTGGAGGCAATTTGGCAGTATGTAGCAGGAACTTATAACTTTTATCCTTTTTACTGAATAATCCCATATATGAATATAAATTCACCATACTAGAATAATAAACACAAAAATAGCTTTATCCTATCATTTTACATATTATTATATATGAGAAAAGCAGAAATGCCCATCAGTAGAGGACTAAACAAATAAATGGTACATCATTAATATTCATAGTTTTGAATGATCTTTAATGACAATGAAAATATTAATATTTCCATGTCATTAAACATTATACAAAACATTTCAAAACAATACAATCTTATGTGTGGGGTGTATGTGTACTCTGCAGAAGATTGATAATTTGAGCACTTTTCAATTGCTCCACAATGAATCTGAATTCACAATCACAAAAGTTTACAACTTTGAGAAGTTTGCATACTTCTAAAACTGAGCAGCTACTGTATAAATGACAAACTAAGAGTATTCTATTTTTCCACTTGCTACAGTTTTGCCATTTATTGAGCACTGGTAATTGCTAAAGGAGACACAAGTCATAGAGGCATTCCTTCATTTCACTTCACAGATACTGCGTTTTTTTGTTGTTATTTTTTTAAACCAAGGTTTATGGCAACCCTCCATAAACAAGTGTATTGGTTTTTTGTCTAATGGCATATGACAGAGACACCAAGTTGTCTGTATCGTATTTTGGTAACAGTAATCTGTGTCATGGTTTGGGTGCCACAAATTCTGCCCATGTAAAATAGCAAACCTAACAAATGGTTGTTCTGACTGCTCTGTTGACTGGCCACTCCCCTGTCTCTCTCCCTCTTTGGACTTTCCCATTCCCTGAGACAACAATACTGAAATTAGGCTAACTTTTAACCCCAATGGCCCTGAGTGTTCAGGTGATATGACAGGGCGATTGGTGTGGCAAACTTCAGTTGTCCTATTTCAAGAAATTGCCACAGTCACCCCAACCTTCACCAACTACCACCCTGATCAGTCAGCCCTCAGCATCAAGTCAAGACCTTCCACCAGCAAAAAAAATTACAACTCACTGAAGCTCAGCTGATGGTTAGCATTTTTTTTTTTTTACAATAAAAGTATATTTAAATTAAGATGTGAATTTTCAACATAATGGTACTGCACACTTAATCAACTACAATAGTGTAAACATAACTTCTATACACTGGGAAAATCAAAAAAGGCATTTGACTCACTTTATTGCAGTGATCTGGGACCTAACCTGCAAGATTCTGAGGTATGCCTATATTTTAACACAAAAGCATACAACTGGGCCAGCTATCTCATTAACAAAACAAATAAGCGAACTCTACCATTTAGTAGGATTCTGAGAGATACTGATCTTAACATTTAATAAATACCTTTTCAGGGCTGCAAATTTGGCAGGAAAGCCCTCAACCTCCTGCAATAGATTTCAAGCATCTTGCAAGCTGGAAAATATGCCAAAAGCCCAGGTAGTCTCCTATTTAAGTAATGCATATCTGAGGAAGCAGAACAAAGATAATACACTGTCCTTAAAATACATTTGTATTTACTTATTCTGCAAATTTCCAAATCTATACAATCATTTAGTCCAAAATCCCTGGCAAATATATAACTGGGGGGGCGGGGGGTGTTCAGATAAAATTACCTCACTGCAGTGTACCAAAACACCACCCAATAAACAAAAATTTTAATTTCAACTATACTCAAGTGACCACAACCATTACTGGTAAAAACCATCTTGGGAAGTGTGCATTCCAGGTAGTAAGAGAACTCAGAATGGATAATCTGGCACATGCTAGTACTTCAGTAAATAAGAAATATCTCCCTCCACTCTGTCAGTATCACTCTGTTTAAAAACTCTCCTTCAAAACATCTGTTTCAATTCTCTTTCCAACATATAAATGTGCTACCTTGGATTTCACTTTGTTTTGCACCTCAGTTTTCTCAATGATAGAATGGAGATAGCATATGTTTCTGTCAACTTCATATGGGTATTGTGAAGATCCAGTAAAAGACATAAAAAAGATCCTTGGATCTCTAAAACTAATTCTGTAATTTTGAATACTCTATTCACAGAGAGTAAAACAAGTCTCTAAATTGTTACATTGTATTTCCATGATCTAACAACCATATAAATTAACCAAATTTGACTCTTGTCAAAAAGATTTATTAACTTAAAATAGAATTACTTCAAATACAGACAAAAGCAACATTCTGTTCAAGTTTGAATATTTTCAATATACAAGAATGTAAAAGAAAAAAATTCTGAATCTTCATGTTGTAGTTTTATTTTTTTTCTTTTTTTTTTACCTTTTAAAAAGTTTTGGCACTACAAGGTTCTGTAAAGAATAGAAGTGACAAATTTAAAACACATGAAAGTTTTTCCTAATTCTTAAGAACAATATATATATAAAGTCTGAAGCAACCAAAGTATGAATACAGCTAATAGAAAATAAAGAATGTAATTTTTAAATTCTCTCTTTATACAATTCATCAAGATTAAACAAAACAAAATTCCCTTAAAAATAGGGTAATAAAATAGATGAAATTTGTATCACTCAATTTGGTGATACTAGTAAAAACTATAGTTCATATTTATATACAAATAATACAGTCTTTAAAAACAGTCTTAGAATTTAAATAAGCTATCTAAACGTGTTAAAATTTTAAATCAGGACCTGATTTGTTTTGTTTTCCATTAAATGTCACTTTTTCTGCTGAATGTAACTGACATTGAGGTACGGATACCCTTGAGACAGCAGGATTGGCTGGTTGCTGTGCATCGGTAGACCAGCTGAAAGAAAATGGACTCGCATTACTCCGACACGTTTCCTCTTGGTGGGTGGGGACAACGCTCTCTACACCGACGGGTGGCACATCTGTCTGTTGGACACAACACAGACAGGAAAACTGAAAGGCTTGTGCCTGTTTATCTGAAAACCCTTAGAATTTAACTTGTAGCTAATTCTTTTTTTTTTTTTTTTTTTTTCTATAAAGAGGACATAACACATGTCAAAACATTTAGCAGGGGAAGGAGGAGGGCAGAAGGGAAATGGTATGTGAAAGAAAAGAGAGATGAAGAGGAGGAAAACAACAAATTCACCAAGGAAGAACTTCAGACTCCCCCTACAACCCCACCGAGCCCTAACCAAAAGTAACCAAAAGTAACTTTCCTCAACCCTAGTTCTTTACTCTGAAGAATAAGCACAGTCAGTGCTCTGCTACTTGATAATACAGGGATGCCCCTGTACTACATGGATAGTTTAGGAAGGCTAAATGGAGTCTGCACCAGTGGCTTCCCCTTAAAGTTATCATTTCATTCAGTCAACATTTCCTGAGTCCCTTAAGTTCTTGAACTCCTAGTTATATTATTTTTTCAGCTAAGAACTCTTCTCCTGTAATCTCCAGGAAAAAAAATCCTGTATCTCTAGTTCAAACGTCAAAATCTTGTGTGAATTGATCCCTAATGTCCATATCTCCTGTTAACTCTGGTCCTGTTCTTGTCTATTTTACATGCCTGGCTCTCCTAATAAAATATGCATTAGGTATACAAGTTTTACTTAATTCTTGCTTGAACAACAAGCACCTGACACACAGTATGCTCTCTTTATTGAATGCATAAAATTTTACTCCTTGTTTCTGGCCTTCACGTAGCTTCCTTTGTCCCAGAGTAAAACCCACCCAGCCTGTTAATGAATTTGTAAGCAACGGTACCTTGAGTATAGAACGGTTTGTTGGGCTGAAATCTGGCATTTCCCTGATGCATGAAGTTTTGATGCAAACCATAAGGCCACGAAGCTGGGACAAGAGGGAAATGGGGACGTGGTGCATGTTCCCAAGGAATTGGAGGATTTAGTCCTGGAAAGCCTGGCTCTGCATTTTAACAAGACAGGAAAGACATACTTTAAAACATCAGTTTGTTCATTTAAATACACCTTCATTCCACAAAGATGTATTGAGTACCTACCACTGGACAAGAACAATGCTAAATGCGAGGATATCAAAGTTTTTAAAGAATCAAATATGTAACTGTGTTCAAATTACTCATAAGAGAGACATACAAGAGGATGACATATAATATGTGGTCACTGCTGGAATAGATGGGTGGAAGGTGTTCTAGAGAGGGCACTAACATATTTGGTTCAAGGATAGAGAAGGTTTTTCTAGGATGATTAAATAGAATTTTTAAGCACAAGGAACAAGTTAGGCAAAATGGGGCAAAGAGGGCATTTTAGACAGAAGGAATAGCATGTACAGGAAACAGGAAAGCACAGAAGTTTGGGAAGCTGC
This sequence comes from Canis lupus familiaris, assembly GCF_011100685.1. Taxonomy (NCBI): domain Eukaryota; kingdom Metazoa; phylum Chordata; class Mammalia; order Carnivora; family Canidae; genus Canis; species Canis lupus. The sequence continues at coordinate 8,985,479 of NC_049236.1, read as the reverse complement.
AAAACAAATAGCAATACAAAGAAAGGAGTAAAGGCAGGGAGTGATAAGAAAAAAGGCTGGACAGGGTAAGGTAAAATTTACATTTCAAAGAACTACAGTACATCATTAAGGAGCTTACATTTTACCCTAAAGACAATGCCAACTATCCTAGAAATAATTATATCATGGCCTGAAAGTTGATTCTATTAGAAACTAAAGCACCTGGTGTAATGGTTGAGAACTTGGGCTTTGGAGCCAAAGAGGCTGAAGTTCAAGTACCAGTTCCAAAAATTATAAAGGTTCCGTTAAGCACCTCAGGTTATTGTGAGGATTAAATTAGATAACAGAGGTAATGTGACTTACAGAAGTTCTGGTATATAAGTAAGAACTCAAAAACACTATGAGTGCTATTCTTTCTATGGCAAACCACCCCACAGTCTACGTCCCTTTAAGATGTATCTATAAGTAAATCTTTCAAAGTGTAACTTTTTAAAGTACTCACTAAATCTTTTGGATCATTTTTGGTGACTTTTCTCATTCAGGGCCATAATGTGGCAGGAAATAATCTGAAAGACACTGTCCTCATTCACTGAACTTCCTAGCAGGAACTCAAATTAGGAGGTACGGGATAGGGAGGAGTACACGGTAAAAAAACTAAAACCCATACTAGACACATTCTTCACAAGCTCAGTCTTCTTGGGAGGTAACCAGAAAAACAAAGCAGCTGGTTCATGGAAGTTCATAAAATCAAGTTACAACTAAGAGCTGAGGCTATACTATAAGGTATACTGTTTTTCTTTAAACGAGACTGGGCATACATATTGAGGTCCAGATGAATTGAGAAATGATGTTTTAACACAGAAAGGTATTTCTTAGAATACATTCCAATCTCCCTTGGCCATTTTTCACAACCAAATATTTTCATAATACAAACATGGAGAGAAGGGATAGCTAACACAACTGGAGGACAGAATCAACAAGAATTAAGGGCGTCCTGCAGAAAGTAAGGTAAATTTAAAGGTGGGGGATGACTGATTAAGCCAAGCTTTCTCACAAAGCAAAAGGAGGGGAGAGTGAGCAAGAGAGGTAAGGGAGAGGACTTTCTAGGCAGATGGAACAAATTAATTAACAATTAGGGATAAGAGACAGTATGGTGTGTTTCTGGAATGTTAATTAGTTCATTAAGGCGTAAAGAGATCAACTAGTGATGGTACACGGAGGACTAGAACTGTAAAAACTGAGCCACTATACCAAAGGGCAAGGCACTGGTGGGTCTGTGTTCATGTTTACATAACTCAGTAACTATCAAGGTACATGTCATGACATATATACAGTGAACATTTGTTGAGTGACAGAATGGTTATGTATGCCATATATCCCTTGACCTTGGAAATCTAAATGAGTTCCCACATTCTGGCATCTCTGCTCAGCAAACTGCATTATCTCTATTGTTCAAAGAGTAGAGATACCTCCTCCATCATAGTGCTCTAGGTAATAGCATTATTTTTGTTTTAAAAGTACTGTACTTAGGGACGCCTGGGTGGCTCAGTGGTTGAGTATCTGACTTTGGCTCAGGGTGTGATCCCGGGCTCCCCTCAGGAAGCCTACTTCTCCCTCTGCCTGTGTCTCTGCCTCTCTCCCTGTGTGTCTCATGAATAAATGAATAAAATCTTAAAAAAAAAAAGTACTGTATTTCTTTTGAAAATTGATAAAGGGAAAGAATCAAGCTTAGTCTATTTTTCCCCATACAAACTATATTTCAGGATAATCAACTAGCTAATAAGGGAAAGTTCTTCATAGAAGAATCACAAATAGTGCATAGAAAATCATCATTTTACAACCCTTAGTGAAATAATGGTTATCAGCAGTAATTATCTAGGACAGCTACAACTATTGTGTAAAAATTAATGAGGAACTTAATAATGAATAGAACAGGCTGACTTCGCCTAATTCATTGATCCATCTTAGGTCACCAAAAGAGGAACAGAAAGTAAGTTCTTTTTAAAATGAGGGAACAAGAACCATATAGCACCAACCAAAAAGTAAAATTCTTGCTAACAAAACTAACCTGAATCTAATCCAGACTCTGGACCTAACTACCAATTTACAGAAAATATGGGGACAGAGGTACAATTTAAACAATGCCCCCAAAATAAAATTCACCCCCCCCCAAAAAATTTCACCCAACACCAGAATGTGGGAAGTTCTATAATTTCTTAAAGTTTATACGGGGTTTTGAAAAAAATAGGAGAAACTATTATAAATTAAAGAAGGCTTAAGAGAACAACCGTATATAAAGTATGGGGCTTTGTTTGAATCTTAATTCCAAAAAATCAACAGTAATTTTAGAAAAATAGGTAAATCATGCACCTGTGCCAAAATTTCTTGACAGTCATGCAGAGGGGGGTTAAAAAAAAAAAAGAAAAGAAAAGAAAAGAAAAGAAGAAGAAAGAAAGAAAAGAAAAGAAAAGAAAAAAAAGAAAGAGAAAGAAAAGAAGAAAGAAAAAGAAAAAAAAAGAAAAGAAAAAGAAAAAAAAGACATAAAACGAAAAAGACGAAACAAAAAAACCAATACATGAACGAAGGAAACTACACTAATAACAAAGCAATAAAGCCCCGACCCATCTCCCGACCCGCACCTACCACAACGCACGAAACTCCCCCCTACCAACCTCCCTACACCCCAAAAAAAAGAACGAAAGAAAAGAAAAAAAGAAAGAAACTAAAAGAAAAAGAAAAAAAAAAAAATTACAACAAGGACTGGGTATTAGAGGACACTGGCTTTGGTAATAATAGTCTCGTGTGTGTGTGTGTGTGTGTGTGTGTGTGTGTGTGTGTGTGTGTGTGTGTGTTTTAAGAAATACAAATACATTTATAGGGAAATTTAATCCAATGCCAAAGATTTGATTAAATACTAAAGCCAAGGGCGTCTGGGTGGCTCAGCTGGTTAAGCATCTGCCTTAGCTCAGGTAATGATCCAGGGTCCTGGGACTTGAGCCCCGCATTGGGTTCCCTCTCCCTCTCCCTCTATCTCTGCCTGCTGCTACCTCTGCTTGTGCTATCAAGTGAATAAATAAAATCTTTAAAAAAATAAATAAAGCCAAAGCTTTTTTTAAAAAGGGGGATACCCAGATGACTCAGCAGTTAAGTGTCTGCCTTCAGCTTCAGATCAGGGTGTGATCCCAGAGTCCCAGGATCAGGTCCCTCATCAGGCTCCCTGCATGGAGCCTGCTTCTCCCTCTGCCTACGTCTCTGCCTCTCTCTCTGTGTGTCTCCCATGAATAAATAAATAAAATCTTAAAAAAAAAAATGAGGTAAAGGAGTGGGTTGGCTGGGTGGCTCAGTCAGGTGTCTAACTCTTAGTTTCAGCTCAGGTCATGATCTCAAAGTTGTGGGATCAAGACCTCACCTACATCAGACTCCATACTTAAGAGGGAGTCTTCCTGAAATGCTCTCCCTCTCCTTCTGCCTCTACCCTCCCCCCACCAAAATAAATAAATCTTTAAAACAGATAAATGCAGTAAAGGAGTCAAAGACTAGCAAATACTGATAACTGCTAAAAGCTGGGTAATGGGGGGGGGTGTAATTCATCATTCTCTTTTTGTGTACATTTCAAATTTTTAATAATACAGTTTTTAAAATAAAAATATTATCAGGGCATCTGGGAGTTGCAGTCAGTTAGACAACTGACTCATGGTTTTGGCTCAGGTCGTGATCTGAGTCTTGAGATGGAGCCTCCAGTTGGGCTCTGCCCTCAGCACAGAGTCTGCTTGAGATTCTCCTTTCTTTCCCTCTGCCCCTCCCATTCGTAAGCTCTCTCTAAAATAAATGTCTTTTAAAAATGGACTAAAAAGCTAAATATAAAACAAGATTTATCTTTTATCAAATATTTTTGATTATGCAAATATTTAAAAAACAAATGGATGGTAAGACACCTACATATTACTTGGCAGCTATGTCTAGGAATTGAGAATATGGATTATTCTTTATTATTCAAATGTTCTATGATGAAAATATATTAGAAATCAGAAAAAAGACTAGTGTTTTGTATTTTTTTGTTAAGATTTTATTAATTTGAGAGAGAGAGAGAGGGAGAGTGTGAGAAAGAGAGAGATCACAAGCAGGTGGGAATGGCAGAGGGAGAAGCAGGCTCCTTGCTGAGCAGAGGGAGCCCAATGCAGTACTTGATTCCAGGACCCCTGGAATCATGACCTGAGACGAAGACAGACAGTTAACCGACTGAGCCACCCAGGCACCCAAAACTAGTATTTTTTAATGCTACAAAATGCTACCAACCTTTTTAAAGAATTGATCCTTACTCGGAGAAATGAGTTTAGGGCAAAGATCATACATAGGTTTTGAAGAAAGAAATTGGTTTAAATCTTGGATCTACTATGCTTAATTATGACAGCATGACAGTTATTTAACCCTGCAATTTCTTTAACTATAAAATTAGTTTTAATAATACTTACACCATGCTGGATTGCCATGAAAATTTAAAATAATAATAAAATGAGTAACACTTAAGTATATTACTTCATTTAATATTCACAACATTCCTGTGAGTTAGATGCTATTAATATCCCTATATTACAGATGAAACCAATGCACAAAGAGATTAAGCAACTGCCTAATGCCACATAATAAATGGCAAGGCTAGGATTCAAATCCAGACAGTGTGAATTGACAGCCCATAAACTTTACCTAATCCTATATTGCCCCTCATAAATATTGCTTCCCATTCTTTTCCTCGTATTTATTTCCCCAAGTTCAACCAGTAATACCAATCACCCAACCTTTCTACAGACAGATGCAAAAGAAGAAAAGGAAGGGTTACCCGAATTCCCCACTGTACCATTGTTCACCAGGGAATTTGGAGCCACAGTACGAGGCCAGTGTCCATCATGAGAGGAGTTAGGGATCGCCACAGGTCTGGCAGCAGGCTGTGCAAAGATGATGCTGGGATCGTTCAGGGTAATATTGCTGGGGGCACTGCCTGGTGCAGAGTGGATCACTGGGCCGTGGATAGGCCAGGATGGGGCAGGGATCTGGAGAGGGTGCATTGGCAACAATCCCATATTGTGCATGGGAGAATACTGAGCTGGTGGTGACTGGGGAAAGTTATACATAGGCATCTGGACCTGATGGGGGGTCTGGGTTCCCTGCTGAGGTGGGCCAAGCTTGGGTTGGGATCCTGGCTGGGATGGAGACTGGGTAATGGCAGCTGATTGGGAAGAGTTCTGTGGAAATGGCTGGGGCTGAGGAGAATAAGATGGTGAATCAGACTGCAAAGAGAAAAAGATAACATTTTAAAATTAATTTCAAAACACCTTAATGTATAAAAGCAGAGATTATCTAAATACAAAATTATGGAGTTATTTCATCAGAACATTGTAAACACAACTCTATGATGTGCATAGTAAGAGCCTCATTTTACATGAAAATAGAATTTTCTCCAAGAGCCTCAAACCTTCTCTGACATATATATTACCCTATAAATGTTTTTACTGTCCAAACAAGAGAGAACCTAGACGTCATTCCCATCATGCAGAACCCATATTTCCAACTGTAACTAGAAATTTATGTCTAAATATCTCACAGCCACTTTGATTCAGTCCCTCAACAAGTTACTGTCAATTATGTCTGGGCATTGTTGTAGGTATTAAAAATCAATACTAACATGCATGCCCCTCAAGGAACTTAAAGTTTATAAGGGAAAGGAGAAAGAGCAGATGAAGACATTACATGAGCAATTACAATGAAATACAATGATTATCATGATAAGAAATCTATGATATATAGTGTATAAGGAAATCCCAGAGCAGGAATACCTAAACATACTTGGGAGGAGAAAAAGATAAGATGAATGAAAGTGGAAATCAAGGAAAGCTTGCCAGAGAAGTGACCTTTAGGTTGAGACACAAGGGTAAACATCAGTCTGATAAAATAGGACAGGGACAAGGGAAGGGGAGGAGTGTTTCATGCAGAGGGAACAACATGACTGAAGGTCTATAGGTTCATCAACACCTCCTGGCTTGTTTAAACAACTGGATTCTGAAAGAAGTTTAATATTACTGAAGTAAAAGGGCAAGGGAATGGCAGATTTGAGGTTGAAGAACAAATGAGGGACACATTAATGAAGGGTCCCATAGGCCTTGTCATTAGACTTTTATCCTGAGGGCACCGGGAAACCACTGAAGGGTTTCAAATTGGTAAGGAATATGATCAATCTGTATTTTAGAAAAATTATTCTAGCTTAATGGGAATGAAACAGAGAGTCTGGGGGGTGGGGGGAAGACTTAAAGAGAGTGAGTAAAAAACTGCTCTAAGATAGCAGCCCTGAAATGACGGTAACCTAGGCTAGGGAAATACAATATAGGGATAGGGAAGCAAATAAATGGCTGTGAGCTATTTTTCATGGGTAGAAAATAAGAGGACTTAGGGACTGGATGTGGGGGTTGAGAGAGGGAGTAGTTCTGGAAACCAGCGAATAGGATCATTTAATGAGATGGAGATGGAGAACACAGGGACAAGAGGTTAAGTTTAGGAATTTAGAAAGAAATATGTATTACATTCTAGACATTTTGAGGTTAAAGTGCTTTGTGAGATATCAGAACAACAATGTCCATTAGACAGACTAAGACCCAAATCTCAGGTAAGAGAAAAGTAAGTGCTAAAGGCAAAAAGTAAAAGCAGCAGCATAGGAAAGTGGTTAGCGCATAGGTTTTAGAGACAGGGCCTGAGTTCAAGCTCTAGTTCCAAGTGTGTGCTGACCTCATGCAAGAAACTTAAATGTTTCTTCATTCACCTGTAATATAAAATAATAATCTATCTCATAGACTTTTGTGTAGATTAATTAAACAACACAGAATATAAACACCAAATTCAGGACAGTAGATACATTTTAGAATCTACTACTAAAGGAAGGGACAGTGGGAAGGCTTTAAGATGGGAACAGCATCCAAAAGAATACATAGGAATTACTGACTACACATCACTTTTTAATAAACCAAAAATAATAAAATGTTAAGAATTGTTAAGGCCTGGTGGCACTACATGGGTATCTATTACTTTTTATACTTTTCCAATATTTTATCATAAGAAACAGGAAAAAAAAAGATATGGCCAACAGCCACTAAACAATGTTAGGTAATATTACTGTTGTTATATAACATTTATGACAATGTCAGGCCCAGGGTGCCTGGGTGGCGGCTCAGTCAGTTAAGTGTCTGCCTTCAGCTCAGGTCATGATTCCAGAGTCCTGGGATCGAGCCCACATCAGACTCCCTGCTCAGTGGAGAGTTGCTTCTCCCTCTCCCTCTGCTGCTCCCCAGCAGAGAGCTTGTGCTCTGTGTGTCAGATAAAGAAATAAAATATTTAATTTTAAAAAAAGAAAAGAAAAAAATGTCAGGACCACAGTAGGTATTCAAGTATTGTAAGTGGGGTTAGTGGGCTCCTAAATGGGAGAGTTGTTACAAGACTCTCCTGATACTGATCTTCAAATAGCCTCTAAGAATTTTTTCTAAACACAGATTATACCAGATTTAGCACCTAGACCCAGGTTTGAATCTTTTAATTTCTCTTATTCTCAGCTTCTCAATTTGTAAAATTTGATCATACTAATACCTATCACTTCACATGGCCACCCAAGGGATCAAGTGTGAAGCACCAAAGCACAGTATCAGGTTTAGAGTAAGGAACTATTCAATTCCCATTGAATTAACTAATTTAAGGAGTACATGGTAAACAGACATTTACACAAGGTTTAAGAGTAACTCAGCAAAGTTAATATGAAACTTGTAAATCTGAACTCTAATTCAATACTCTTCTTTCAGAGGACGTATTTCACTAGGTATTCATATCAGCTATGAGGAGACACATAAAAGCTTCAGGCAAGTCCAACACCACGCATGTATTGCCCCAACACTACAAACCCCTAACACATCTCAAGCTTTGTGTCTATTTTTATAAATGTTGTGCTGATCTTCTGCTTCTAGGCAAAGCCTGAAACCTCAAAGTCATTACCTTATTTTAACCAATCAACAAATGTATTAAGTAGTTATCTTATTTTACAAATAAGAAGGCAGGCTTACTAAAGTTAAGTAGCTTACCCACAGATAAAAAGCCAGATCTGCATTACTCCAAAGGTAATGCTCATCCCACCTCATGTGCCTAGCAAGGACACCTCTACAAAGCACTGTGTAATCTGGATGACCATATTTGCCAGTCTACAAAGATCAATCATATCACCCATCAAAGATAGTACTATCTTCCTGACAAAACTAATCCCTTTGTAGGCAGAGTACTTACACATTCTGAGGACTGTCTAGTCCTTATGGACTGATCACCTTGTTGCTGAGCAGAACCAGCCACTTGTTGGGCATTTACAAGGTTGCGGACCAGCTGGGCTGCTAAGAGAAGACATAAGAAAGAAAATCAACAGATAAAAAAACTAAGAAATGACAATCAATAAACTTCCTTCCTCTGTTAAGAGTTTCAAATCCTTCTGACTTTATAAACTTGGACTTTTAAATCATTATTATGTTTGTGAAGGACTTATAACAACTAATATTTTTAAAGCCATTTTCAATCATGCAAATCACCAAAAAAAAAAAAAAATACACTGGTAGTAGAAACAAGAACAAAAAGACATATACTTCTTTTCTAAAGGAGATGATATATTTAAGAAAACTTTCTGCAACAAGAATCTGAGTAACTGGAAATCATCACTTCTAAATATTCTATTTTTTCTTTCATTGAACTCTCATTGGGGTTTCTAGTTCTTAAAATTACTTACGAATTATAACCAGAACAGATCTCTCTCATACATAATAGTAATGGGAAGAGATATAATTTCTCCTGTACATGTTCCCAGGAAAAAAACTCCTGTTAACTTTTGGAGGAAAAAAAAAATTTAATTTCTATTAATTTTGCTAGGGAAAGAATAAAGGATGTAACTGAAATCAACAGAATACTTAAAGGGAGTTTACTGAATACAACAGACTGCTAAGACTTTAATAGTGAATGTATCTGAGTACTGTCTAAAATAAAGGCTGTCTAAATTGTAAGGTCCAAAATCATACAGCTAAGTTTGGAACAGAGAGGAATCAGAGTCCTTAGAATGACATCAACACAAATGACCTTATTTCTACTAAAAACTATTTTTGGTCTTTTCTATTTACCTGCCACACTGCTGTTCCTCTGACGGGCCAGCTTGACCTCTGGGCACTCTCTTCGTACATGTCCTGCATCTCCACATATAAAGCATCTGAGGTCTCTGGGGTCTCTAAACTCTCGACTGTCATGGAGGTCTCGGGGGTCAACAAGGTCTCGTGAATCCTTCTCCTCTTCATTTCCATCCTTCTCTTCTTCACTGTCTTTCTTCTTTAGTCTAAACAGTAAACTGCTGATACCAATAATGTGGGGGCTAGGGACTTGTAAACTGAGTGAAGCACAGAACAACCTAAACTACAAAAGTTTCACAATACAGGGATTAACATGCCCATTGTTTCATGCACCTTTTTTTAAGGCAAAGGAACTCACATTTAGAGCACACCTACTCATATGGCAGAAACTGGGTATTCCAGTAGCTTAATAATATCAAATTAGAAAAAACTTTAATATCAAATTGTAATCTTATAACAATATTTAAGAGGTTGGTATTTATTATCTCCATTTTACAGAGGGAAAAGCTGATGCTTAAAGAAAGTGTCTTCTCTAAATTTAAGTCAGCATATAGCACTGATTGAACCTAGGAGTTAGTACTCTCTGAAAAGTTCTAAGCACTTTATACTACACAAGCTTTGATAACTAAAGAAAGAATTTTCCTGGCCTATTAAACAGAGTATATAGAATATAGGAAGATATATTTGATAATTTTTTTGGGGGGGTATAGAGAATGTATCTTCCTCATGGTATATATTATATAGGTATACCTCAAATATCTCACAGATTCAATTATATTTTAATTACTAATTTGCAGGACTGGAAGGTACTCAGCAAGAACCCCATGACTTGGTCATTTTTTTTTCTTGGCTCCTGGCACAGTTCCCAGTAGAGTAGGTGTCAATAAATGCTTCTTCAATTAAAAAAAAAAAAAAAAAAAACCCTCAAAAAACAAAAACTGAATGCATTAATGAATACATGAACAAATGAATGAGATACCACTGTGCCATGAATAAATATCATTCTGTAACAAAATTCCACTCCAATACACATTTTACCTAACGTCCAATTTAAAGCCCTGAACTTTCTCATTTATATATAAGCACAGTTATAGCTACAATTGGCCTCACATTTATTTTCCCTGTAATGTTGATATACAATCATTTGCCAACCTTCTCCTTTTAGGGCAGTCTTTCATGTAGTGGCCTATTTTTCCACACACACGACAACATCGATCATTGGGAGCCAGTTCTCCATCTGTTAGCACTCGGGAATCAAAGAAGTATTCCTAGGGAGAAAATAAAACTTTACTAGAAAAAAAAACCACTATGAATTTTGGAATCCAAATGGAAAGAAGACCAACATGCAAAAGTGGTTTTAAAAAAGGAAATAGGAATGCCTGGGTGGCTCAGTGGTTGAGCGTCTGCCTTTGGCTCAGGGCGTGATCCTGGGATCCCAGATTGAGTCCCACATTGGGCTCCTTGCATGGAGCCTGCTCCTCTCTTTGCCTGTGTCTCTGCCTCTTTCTCTCTGTGTCTCTCATGAATAAATAATATCTTAAAAAAATAAAAACTCGCTATCAAAAAACAAAAACAAAAAAGGAAATAAATGGGGTGCCTAGGTCACTCAGTTGGTTAAGCATCTGCCTTTAGCTCAGGTCATGATCCCAGAGTCCGGGGATCGAGCCCATGTTGGGCTCCCTGCTCAGCCAGGAGTCTGCTTGTCCCTCTCCCTCTGCCCTGTTCGTTCTGTCTCCTTCTGTCAAATAAATAAATAAAATCTAAAAAAAAAAAAAAAAAAAAAAGGGAAATAAATATCAACAAATTATTTCACTGTTATAAAAACCATGATATGAAAATAAGATTAAGAATTATCATCATCAGGACCCCAGGGTGACTCAGGTGGTTGAGCAGCTTGGCTCTTGATTTCAGTTCAGGTCATGATCTCCGGGGTTGTGGGATCCAGACCCCAGTCAAGCTCCATACTCAGCTCGGATTCTCCTCCTCCTTTTCCCTGTCCTTCCCTCTGTTCTCTCTCTCAAATAAATCGAGAAAAGAAAATTATCATCATCATCAATATCACAGTTGCTAATAGTGCTAACCACTTTACATCCACATTATTTCTTCATTCATCTGTGGCATCTTTGCCTAATAACTTATTAAAGTAGAAACTATTTTCATCTTCACTTACAGATGAAGAAATAGAAGCTCGTAGAGTTTGAGTCATTTACCCATAGTTAAAAAAGCTGGTAAGTAAACAGGATTTCAAGCTAAGTTGGTCTGACTACAAATCTCCTGCTTTTTCCTCAAGAAGGCTATTTAGAAAAAAAGAATTTTTTTTTTTTTTTAAAGATTTTATTTGAGAGAGAGCAATCACAAGCAGGGGACAGGGGTAGAGGAACCAGCAGAATCCCCGCTAAACAGGGAGCCTGATGCAGGACTCAATTCCAGGACTCTGAAATCATGACCTGAGCTGAAGGCAGACACTTAGCTGACTGAGCCACCCAGATGCCCCAAGAATTATTCTTTTTACAAAAGACCTCTCTGTAAATAAAGCAATCCTCTGGTTTATTTAAAATATGATTGGATTTGCATTATAACATTTCAAGAACATGTAACATGTAAGAGAAGGTCTGACAGAACCAATACAAAGTAAATAATTTTCCCAAGTTTTGGAAGTAGCAGGATCATATTTTCTTTATCCTACCACCTAGCATAATAAACTAAGTTTTAGTTTAGTTTTGTTTTGCACTATCACAAGGACCAGTTTGTCCTAACAGTATCCATGTCCCTGGAAGACAAAAGAACATATCCACTTAGCACTCTTCAAATCTACTTAAAGTCAAAGATAAAAGTATAAGAGACACACCTACTAGGATGGCTATCATTAAAAAAAATGAAAGGATGTAGATGAAATGGATCCATACATATTGGCGGTGGGAATGTAAAATAACACAGATGCTTTAAAAAAAGTTTGTCAGCACCTCAGAAAGTTAAACATAAATTTGTCAAAATGAACCAGCAATTCTACTGTTAGGTATATACCCAAAAGAAATTAAAACACACATCCACACAAAAATTTGTGCAGAAATATTCACAGCAGCATTACTCATAAGAGCCAAGAAGTAGAAACAACTCAAATGTCCATCATAGGTGATGAATGGATAAATAAAATGTGATATATATTCCATTTAATGGAATACTGTTCAATCATAAAAAGGAATGAAGTGGTGATACATGGTACAACATGAACGAACTCTGAGAACATTAGGCCAAGTGAAAGAAGCCAGTCACAAAAGGCTACATGTTTTATGGTTCCATTTATATGAAATGTCCTCATTGACAAACCTATAAAAACAAAAAAAGGGTCAGTGGTGCAAAGGAATTTAAAATATATGCCAGGAGCAGACCAGGAAACCTAAGTTAAGTGGGAAGAAAAATGAAGACAGAAGATAGCTGACAGAATGGGAGAAAATGAGTCAGAATAGTAGAGGACATAATAATGTAAATAGATGAAAAGAGAATATGTGAGTGAGCAAAAAATATGAATGAATAGAAAATATACTTGTCTTCATTTTCAGTAATATAGGAATGAAACACATCTATTTTGTATCCCTACAAGCCTAGTCAGTACATAGGAGAGAAATCAATAAATATGCATCAAAAGAATAAATTTTACTATGGAAAGTATAAGTATGAAAGACTTTGTTTTTATTTATTTATTAGTATGAAAGACTTTAAAGGCTATTTTCTACAGTATCAGTTATAACACTGATATAATAAAAACAATTTAAATGTCCACCAAAGGAGAATAGTTAAACTAGTATACACAAGCCATAGAATACTATATATTGACTTTTAAAACAGAAAAAGGTAGATCAAAAAATGGTTAGCAGACTCACAGGCCCCTTCAGACAGGCCCCACTGATGTTTGGGTCTTACTGCAAATGATATTCAAGACCGAAGACTGATATCTACTAGGACTACTTATACTGAGTTATTAAGAGCTGCTAAAATTTTGTATTCATAGACTAAAGTTATTAGCACATTTGTAGTTTACTAAGGACTCTAATATTCTACTAAAAAAGTCTGACAACATGAAACTGCTAGGTTCCTATGGAACATACGTACATATACACACTAATAGTTGGAATTCCCACAATTTTCAGGTAAAATGCTTTATTAGTGTATCAGCAGATTTATTTTGATCTGACTGTGCTCTTCATATATTATTTTTAATTAGTATGTTAGTAAAATTATTGTTGGATTTTCCTTTTGTTTGACATTTTGTTCTTACACAACTTTGACGTCATTTCAAATTTTACTGTTATTTTCTATCTCTCCATTATAATTATTATCACCACCACCCCCTAAGGTGCAGGATAATAAAAAATGTCTGAGAAGTAATGCTACAAGGGAAAACAGCTGTAGACTCTTCTGCTTTTCTCACCCTACATTCCAAAGAAAGAGTACAGAAACTACTGAACAAGATCAAGGATATTCGTTATGTAATAGAAGAGACCTTTTCTCTCGAGATTGCTTCTCTTGGAAGTTTCTTTTTCTGTGAACCTTAGACCTTCTCCCATTAGAAAGCAACCAAAAACCAGAGTGAGACCAAGAGGAATGGGAAATACTATGCCACCCAGTTTAGGCAAAAGGAATTCTCTCAGTTCCATGCCATCAAATTCGGCTATCTCAAAATTAGAGCAGAAGTCTCAGCAAGTAAGGAGTATTTCTTTGGTGTTGTCTCTTTATATTTTCATCAAGATTTCTAAAGATGGAAGGGGGCAGTGGGCAGCACCTCAAATTCAAAATTTAAGGATACTGACTCTTGACTACCTTCATTCATTCAACAAATGTTTATTTGGTACATGCAATGTGCCATCTTACCAGGTACAAGAGATATGATGGTGAAGAGACATAACAGACCCTGTCCTCATGGAACTATGATAGTCTAATGAGAAAGACAGAATTCAACAAAGAGACACACAAAATTTCGCAAACAGTTATCTCATGAACTATGGTAAGTGCAATAAAAAAAAAAAAAAAATAGGGAGCGTATAATTGTCCCGTTCCCCTATTTCTAACACCAACTTGGAAATAGGATAAGGTCTCCTATATTACGAAAAAAGCAATTCTAAAAGAAAGACTCAGAATTCAAATTATGGTAACTTACAGCTTCTCTGCCAATGAGTGGATAAAAAGGGGTACCAAAAAGTTTCCTTCCATTGATAAATGCCTTCATGATAAAATTGGTCACTATTTAAAAAAGAAAAAAAATAAATAAAGATGCAGACTTTAATGTGTAAAAGCTTTAAAAAAAGGGTATCTGTATATTTAAAACTTACTTTTTCTAGATACTCCAGCACCAAGGTTATGATTCAAGTCAAAAGGATCTAGAAAATAAATATTTCTTTTTTAATTAGGAATTATGTTCATTACAACATAAAATATACATAGGAGCCATAACTAGAGACTAACACTACATAATCAGACCATTCAAGTGAGCAAGTTATTCTTCTAAAATTATAGATTAAAAAAGACAGAAACTGGGCGGGGGGGGGGGTAATAAAAGGGTCAAAACATAAAAATCAAGAGGAAGAATCTTCCAAATTCTAATGCGTTTTTAGTTTTCCCTTCAATTTCCTTGCCAAATGAAAGTCTGGCTTTTTGTTTGGTTTTGTTCCTCAGTTAATGTCAGCTAAATGATTACCTTCAATTGCAATGCATTTGGAGGTCCACTGCTTTTCAAAAGTTGTCAACAGTTTTTTCTGCCGAATGCTAATTACATATTCCTTAAAATCAAACTCTTCAGTATAGAAGCGAAGCAGTCCCAACCAAAGCTCTCCTAAGGTTTCTGTGTTCTTTCCAAGTGAAGGTAAACGCTTTTTCTATAGGTAAGAAAAAAGAGAGAGATGTCTATACTTACCCAAAATATGGACCTTAAGTATAAGCAAAATTATTAAATTATGCAAATCCTAACATATATCAGTGAGCATTCTATAACATAAAGACTGAAAAAAAATTACCAGTTCTTCTGTTTTATCAAAGAAAAATGCATTCCATCCATCAACCATTCTCTGTGGAATCTGTTTTCCATCAAAGATCTGTAAAAACAATTTTATTATCAGATTTTAAGTTTTATAAAGCAAATGCCTAAGTATCTTCATATCATTTTAGAATGTACCCATAAAAGATACTGAGATAAAAGATATGGTAGATTGCTATCTACCATAAATTCTTTCCAAAAGGAACATGTCAAGATGGTATAATTTGATGCCAAGGTATTAATGAATAAAATGTATCTGGAAGATCAAAGCTGGGAAAGGACATCTTAAGAGCATGAGACTTTCCAAATAACATATTTGATGTTACCTATTTTGCCTGTCAAAACCCATCCAGCCCAAGACTAATGAAGTAAAACTAAAGAAAAAAAAAACAATGAAAACCATATTTTCATCTAAGGATCATATATCCTTAGATACCTACATAATACCTACATAATACCTATTGATTTGTACACCCAAAGGAAATCAATAGAACTGTATGTTTTGGGGAAGAGCTCTAGTATTTTTAAACAGTTATCTGTATCAGATGAGGCTAAAAAAGCCCCTGAGTATTGATTTTTTTGAAGAGAAAATTAGGTAGCTTTTTCTGACATCTCTCCAACACCTGGATAAAAACTATAAAATCTTCATGAATAATTACTCATTGTAAGGAAAGGGGTGGTGGTGGTGCAATGCTACTAGAAGAAAAGTATCCTGTGTAAGAGGAGTTCTTTAAAAAAGATGCAATAAAGTAAAAAGTTGCAACAGGCTCACCGTCAGCTGGCCTCATTTCTAGTCTTAATCCTGCCTAGTAGTGACTCTAGACAAGACAATTATTCTCCTAAAATCTTAAGTTTTCCCAACGAAAATGAGAGACTAGATTAATTAGGTCAGTTGTTATCAAATTTTATTTTTCTTTTAAGCTATAGAATCTTTTCTTAAGAGGAATCTTCCCGGAAGCTTAAAACAGATAAAAGTAGTACTTTAAATAGAAGGCTGAGTGGAGAAAACATACCCCATTTTTATCTTACCTTGCTTCTCACACATACACTAATGAGCACCTACAGCTTGCCAGAAAATACTTTAAAACCATCAGATAAGGTGGTCCCCATCACCCCTTGCATTTTAGGTGGCACAATTATTTACAAAATTAACATGTCTGGCCCCTCTAATCTCACTCTCAGGTTTAAATTTCTCATAGGCAAAAACTGTAACTTAACTCTGGAGCCAAAATTCCTACTACATCAAAGTCTGTCATACAAAGAATACTTAATACAGGTTTGTTGAATGAATGTATTTACTCCAAAAGCATGTTTACAAAAAGATGAAGTTTCCAGAAACTTAGGCTCATAAGCTGTTTTTGAGAGAGCAAGTGCACATGTAAGCACACGCATGCAAAGGGGGAGGGACAAAGGGAAAGAGAAACTCTCAGACTTCCTGCTGAGTGTGGAACCCAAGGCACTGCTCCATCTCACAAGCCATCATGACCTGAGCCAAAATCAAGAGTCAGACACTTAACTGACTGAACCACCTAGGCTCCCCAGTTGCTTTTTAAATTTATGTAACTTACATACAATTACTATCTACCATAAATTCTGACACTTCATAAAAGAAACATGGGAAAGCCTAGAATACCTACAACAAATTCTGCCCTAAAAAATGAAATAAAGGTATTAAAGAAATCAAAGTATAATTTTACCATTATAGGATATTGTACCCTTATAGATGCTATTATAGAGGTTTACATGGGAATAATACAGGCTACGTCTTTTGACCCTGATTCTTTTTAATGTAATTCTTATTTTTGACTAAGACCCATAATCCAAGCCCAACTATGTTGGCTGATAACACGGTAAATGGACCCTGTGGGCGTTGGAAGATGTTTAATCACTGATTTGCCTATATTTTTAATGAGCTCTCATATTTCATTTTCTAATTTTACACTGTTTCAGGCCTTAGGATTAATGCTATCCTCCCTTTCTCTTACACACACACACACACACACACACACACTCACACACACAATTTCTCTTTCCATTTCTCTCTTCTCTTTCACTCAACACTAATCATCCTCTACTCAAGCTCTCAGTCTTTCCTCTAAAAACCTCATGAAATAATCATATTTGTACAAGGAGATCCTGTACATTTCCACAATTACTTTCATATTTAATTGTAGTATTTTAGGATCTGCTGCTATATTTAAATTGCAATATTTTAGTTGTGGTAAAATACACATAATAAAAATGATCATGATGGTAAATTTTATAATATTCAGTTCAGTGGCATTAAGTACACTCACACTGTTGTGTACCATCACCACCATCCATCTACAGAATTCTTTTCATCTTGCAAAAATAAAACTGATACTATTAAGCAATGATTTCCTGTTCCTCCCTCTCCTAGCCCCTGAAAACCACATTCCACTTTCCATCTCTATGTGTTTGACCACCCTATATAAAGTAGAATCATACAATATTTACCCTTTAGTGACTAGTTTACTTCACTTAGCATAATGTCCTCAAGAGTCATCCATTCAATTGCAATTTTTAAGCTGGTATGAGCTTAGAAAACATGGAAGTTCATAATATCAAGTGTGATTAACAATCCCTAACCCTCTCTTTTAATATCTTTACACGAAAATTTACTTTTACATATGATGATTTTCTAGAATACAGCAAAATCATTCTGCTTAGGAAAGCTCCTTTTGACTTAAAGAACTTTGTGTTATTAACCATGAAAAATATACTTCTCAGAGTCTTACTTATACTCAGTCACTTCAAGTCTAGGTTCAATTACAAATGGAGTCAAAGATCAACAGCTTCATTAAACATATCCTTACCCTTAAAAGTTGATCGATGTCAATGACCAATACTTAAATGATGCCAGAGCAATGGACAATGGGGTCCCATATGACAAGCAAAAAAGGCCAGAAGCAAAAATCCATATATCATCAGTTCATATGTATCACAAAGCCCCCCACAATCAGAGCTCATTATGATGGAAAACATTCCATGGACTGTCTCTCATTTCATCAAGCACTGTTAAGCAGATAATGGGAGAGTTCTTGAAGTTGGCTACTGCAGTCCTATCTATATTTTTCCAATATTATTCCAATAATAATATTAATAAAGATGCTAATGATAGTAGTAGTAATAATAAAGCAAGCACCATTTATGAACACCTACCTTAGAACCCACTATAATTCAAAGGCATTTGACTTCTCTGTTCCTTATAACAATATACTGAAATAATACTATTATTACATTAATACTGTTGATGAAACTTGGACTAGTGGCAGTCAGGCAGCTTATTGAAGGCCACAATGTCAGAATTAGGATTCAGATAAGGTATTTCTGGCTTCAAAATCACGCCCCTGCTCTTTCCATTATATAGTACTGCCTGAGTGGCTCCTCATTCATGGGAATGAGAACACAGACAAACCACCATGAAAACAAAATTTGTGTGCCACTTGAGTTAATCACTGTGTTCTGTCAAAGTCATAGCAAATTATAGTAAATGGCTGCTGTGATATTGCTGGGTAATAATGCATTTAAGATACCCAAATTTAAAGCCTTAACAATAGTTAGACTAATACACAGAATGACCTTGGCATTGTCAGGCCTCCTTAATTCATGTTAAATTTTAAATATCCTACTGTGAACAACCTTGTTAAAAATTACATCACTCAACATAGATTCAGCAACTTAAAATTTTGTCAGGAAAGGACATTTGAAATTTTTGTTTCTTCTTTACTGTTAATTTAAAAGGAGGAATAAAGGCTGCTATAAGCACATGGCATTCATTAGAACTTTTTAAAACTTACTAAGGCCATCTGACATTCACCATGTGGCTTGCTTATTTTGTGATTTTCTTCTCTGCCAGGACTATTGGTTTGCGAAAAGTCAGAATATATGATTTACCAAACAATTCTGATGCTTCTCTCTTACTTCAAAATAATCACCTTTCTAAGGATACCAGAACTGGATCCTCCCAAATGCTTGCAAATATACTTTGTCCAAAAATGAGGAGGAATAGATAGATGATTAAGAACTCCTTTGAGCCTATTTCAGAGTATAAATTGGCTACCAAAAGGGAACCCATGAATTACCAAATCTGATGAACAGTAGGTTTCTTCTGACATACATTCTTATGCTTGATGCAATTAATATGACCTTACAGAGATGAGCAAGAATTCCCTTGGGTTTTTTTCCTCAACCAAAATTCACAAAGTCGACCAAAGTACACACAAGAATATACCAAACTTCACTGCCAGGCAGGAGCAGCGAGAATACTATGGAGAGAAAACACTTTATACTTGTATCTGAGACCAGAATGTGTGCATTCATGGGCCATACGACTTCCACCATCATCTGCAACATTCTAAGACTGAAATACAAACACACTATGGAAGATATTCAATAGTTCTGTTGTCTAAAATTCTTTTGGCAGTCTATATGCCCCCATAATGAATTTTTCAAAAAGGTTCACTATGTGATTATATCATGAAGAGAAGAAGAAAACTTAGGATGTCCATGCTGGAAAAATCCTTCATGGCCTCATAAACTGACCAAGGCCTACTATGTTTAATGTTTTCACAAGAAACTCCTTTCCAGTTTTCTTAAACACCTACCTCTTGTAGAACTGGGATAACAGGTGGTTTCCTTTGCTGTAGAAAGTACAGCACCATAAGGATATAAGCATATGAAGATAAACTTCCCCTGGAAGCATCTCCAATGTCACATCGCTAAAGAAACATAACAATGATTGAAAATAAAACTTCAGAATCTTATTCCATGCAGAAATACTGACTACTCTAAGATACAATTTTTTTTATCCCATCAAACTGTCAAATATCTGTAAGTTAAATAACAAACTATTATGAGGATGGGTAAACAGGCACTCTCATACATTACAGATGACAATACAAATTAGCAAAAAATCTTGAAGAAAAATATGATAGTATCAAAATTACAAAAGCAATCTCACTTATTGACCTAGCAATTATAAGACGTTATCCTGCAAGCACACCAAAAAAATGTGAAATAACTAAAGTTTTTTTAATCACAGCACACTGTTGTTTGAGATTAAAAAATAATAATAATAAAGCATAGGTTTTAAACAACCGATGACCACACAACTGAACAGGCTGTAGTCATTAAAAAAAAAAAAAAAAAAAAAAAAAACAAGAAAGGAAAAAAAAAAGAAGACAAAAGCTTTAGTATACTAATAGGAAATAATTTCCAATATCTATTGATCAGTGAGAAAAGCAAAGTACAAAACAACATTTTTAGCAGAGTTATACCTGTCATAAAAAAGGAGACAAGAAACATATGTATTTGCTTATACTGGTATATTTCCAGAAGAATACAGAGGAACTTTTAACACCAGTTGCCTCCAGCAAGAGGCACTGGTTGGCTAGGAGACAGGTGTAGAAGGGAAAATTTTTCCACCAGAAATCCCTTTAGACTTTTGAACCACATGAATAAGGTGACTATTCCAAACAAATTTTTAATTAAAAATAAATCCTAAAAGAATCCTCAGAAACTGCCTTGAGTAAGACTTTAGCTGATATTATATAAAGGGGGAGGAATGATTTCTCTAACATGAAAGCCTTAGTTTCATTACCACAACTCCACTGAAGTACAGAACCATTTTGCTAAAGTTATTCTGTGAGGTCAATCTAGAAAAGTAGCCATATCAAATACAATTTGAGGATGTGGCTAAATGCCACTCTTTTCTAAGATGACACCTCTGTCCATATATGGGAGACTTATCTGTCTCCCTGTTGTAGAAAAGTGGATTTTATGAAATGAAAATGCAATAAAGTCACTCGGCTACTAGAAGCCTTCCACCAACACATTAAAAAAATTAACTATTTACTGAGCAGCTATCATAAAGCAGGCACACTAAAGTAGGGATACAGTTCTCTATCTTCATTGAGTTTACACACTTAGTGCAAAACAAGAAAACAATTCAGTAGCATAAGTGTTATAATTGGAGAAACACAAGGTTTTATTGGTATTGTTTTGTTTTCTCGGCCAGAAATATTTATAACTAAACCCAAATCTCAGAATTCCTAACCCAGATAGATACTCAAACTAGAATGATATGTCAACTCTCATACCTCGGGCTGAAAATCTTTACTACACTGAGAAATCTTACTACTGAGAATTTACTCAAGTGTTGAACACGGGAATATAGAGCACATACATGAAAAAGCTAAGACTCACACTACTCTAAGAGGTATAAACTTGAGTCAACTATTATTGATTGCTTCCTTTAAAAAACTCAGATAAACAGAACTGAGAAGATATTTTTCACAAGTCTGACATCAGTATATTTCATTTTAAACACTATTTTATAACAAAGCAGATCGTTAACCACTTCATAAATACCTTTGCAAACACTTTCATAGTATATCCCAAGTACTGTACTCTAGGATCAATAGCTGCATAAGTAGCTAACATTCTTGTGTTATGTTGAGCCTGAAAAAAAATTACATATTTGAAAGCATTTCAAATTTACTGAACTTATAAATCAGATAAAAAGTTATTAATACACTCCAAATAGAATATATAACTGCAAAACTTAAAATACCTATGAGTCAAAAACTAATCTTCATCTGAAGGAAATACCAAGATGATTCCTAAAAATATTTTTGTCTTATAATGCTCACATTTGAAACTTTTAAACATAAATGTATAGACAGGGATCTGTAAACTTTTAAAATGACAAGTGTAAACATACCTGGGTCTATACAGAAAGAGAAACTTACCAATGTATTATATAAACTGATATCACCTTCTAAACCACTTCGTCTATGTTCAAATTTTACTATAGGCACTTTGGCAGTAGTTATAGGCAAAATGTTTCTTAAACCTGATTGAAAACAAACACGAAAACTCCATTAGGTTAAATAATTTTCATAAAAGCTTAAAAATGTTGTGTTTTAAAGGTGTAATTTAAAATTCATACCTGGATGTCTCTTAAGAATTTTTGCCAAATTTTCAATTATTTCCTTACAGTTTAATTTCTAAAAAAACAAAAGAAACAAATAATAAAGTTTGTCTAACTCAATTTGGCCTCGTGCAAATTCACTTTAGTGAGGCATTTAATACTAGCATTGAAAATCTCCAGCTATAAGCTAAAGTACGTGGCCTAGAGACCTGCAGTATCACCATCATCTGGAAACAATGGAAATGCAGAATCTCAGGCCTACCCCAGTCTAATGAATCATAATCTGCATTTTAACAAGATTCCCAGGTAATTCACATCCACATTAAAGTGTGAGAAGCACAAAGACAGAAGAATAATGTTTTCAAATATGTGAATACATAACTAGAGATGGACCTGGTGAAGACAAACAGTATAGTGTTTAAGAATATAGGCAATGAATTTAGACAAACCTGGTTTCAAACTTCAACTAAGTATTAACTAGCTGCAAGACTTTGACCAGATCCTTAACCCCTCGGACCTTCATACTATTCTACAAAGTCAAGGTAACTATAGTCTCCTGCCCTATCAAGTAGTTGGAAGGATTGTATGTAAAGCATTCAGCAGTATATGCCTGGCACAAAATAAGCACTTTAAATCTGTAAGCTATTTATTGATTAGGGAAAGTAATACAATTATTGATTAGGGAAAGTAATACAATTATTACCAGCATCTACTTCTTCAAGAAAATTCTTACCTCTACAAATTTAAATACATTGATTTTTTTTCAAAACCTGAGACAGCAGAGTTGATATGGTAATAATAAACATAATACAAGGAATAATTCAGGAAGATGATAATGGCATTATTTTAAAAACTGGATTAAGCCAAATGGTATATACACATCAGTGCCCACATTTACTACTAAAATCACTTTTGCATATCCCCAACATGTCCTTTTTAGCTACAAGAGAGCGGTAGTCATTGCAGCTTAACCTGAGGATTCAAGGGAATCTATAGTTGCTAATTAACACATAATAAAACATAATTTGGGGACACCTGGGTGGCTCAGCAGTTTAGTGCCTGCTTTCAGCCCCAGGGCCTGATCCTGGAGTCCAGGGATCAAGTCCCACATCGGGCTCCCTGCATGAAGCCCGCTTCTCCCTCTGCCTGTGTCTCTGCCTCTGTCTCTCATGAATGAATGAATGAATGAATGAATAAATAAATAATTTTTCTCTGTATTATGCAAAGATACAATTTATGCTGAATTTTAGGTTTCAACGGTCTCATCTGGAAGGAAATTTATTTTTTCATTGCTTCAACTTTCCAGTGTGAATGCATAGATTATATATAATAGACAAACCCTTAGTTATTAGAAATCTGATTATTAAATTTACATTAAAGGTATCTAAACTCTAACCTCTTCCCCTGGGTTAAAGTCATTTCCCAGTCCCTCAATTCTTGCTCTTCAAAATGGAGAAGGGTAGCCTCTTTCCAAGTAGATGGCATTAAGTACAAGGTTAGTTAAGGAGAACTAAAATATTTACAAATTTTCCATTTTTTGAAAAAGATAAAATGTTAATACCAGAAATAATTTCTTAGGGACAGAAACAAGGATCTACCAGACATCTTTACTCTGCCATCTTTGCTCTGGTTCTAACAATTTAAAAGCTACCTTATGAAAAAATTTTCAGAAACATAGGTACACTATTCTGCTGAATTCTTTTATAATATAACAGAGGCTATACTGACACAACTACAGATGCCAGAAGCTTGGCCACACCCCAATCTTGCAAGCAGTCCCTGGTTTTGAGACATAAATTCCAACAGCTATGTTGGTAAAGAAAAGAGCAACTACAGGGATCAACTACAGGGATCCTCTCCTTTCTAGTTGCTGCTAGGAAGGCCTGGGATACTTCCTTGTCCAATCAGTCCCTTTCTTTACTGGAGCTTGGACAATGTTTCTACTGCTGGAGGCTGGTATACGAAGAAAGCAAGCCTAAGTACCCACTCTCACTGCTAAGACTGCTCTGGGGGAAGGTCTGCTGCTGGCATCTCACAGTGAAACTCCCAAAAGTAGTAGTTAGGTTCTACAGTACTATTAGTACTATATTTCAGCTACATTATGGGTTAAATAAATTACAGAGAAGCAGTGAGATACAATGGAAAGAGCATGAACTGTGGAGTCAGACAGACCTGGGTACGAATCCCGGCTCCAACATTTACTAGCTGTGTGAACTTGGGCAAGTCAGTTTATCTCTCAAAGCCTCAGTTTCCTCATCTGTAAAATGGGGTAAATTATCTACCTCGAAGGTGGTTGTGAGAATGAAATGAGGCCTCAATAAATGTTAGTTCCCCTCCCCACCCAAAATGAGTTTCTAAAAGCTATCCTAGAACACAAAATTTGTAACATTGCTTTATGGAAAAAAAAAAAATGTTCTAAGTGCCCCCAAATTGCAATTAACTTGTACAATACAACCCATTTATAAATTAGATGTCCACTTATTTTCTATCTTTAGTGATACAAAGACATCATCTAACAGAAGAGATATGAAAAGACAGAGGAAATGAGATCAGCATTCACTAATACAGCGCCAGCTTCACATTGGTTCCAATAGAAAAAATTGCAACTCTATGGTGTACTAACTTTTTCCAAAAATTCATTACAAAGCACTTTTAACTCTTAGTGACATGGTTTTTGTGACAGAAAATTATGGAAATAATAAATTTACTTTAGTTATTTGAATGTCTTCTAAAATGATAATGCTAAATGCTTTTACATTTCAAATACTACTATTGCTAATATATTTACACCAAGAATGACACTGTATTTTTATGAACACTACATACATAATCTAAAATACATTCACCACGGGAAGAAAATAAACTTCCACATCCCTTTCCAGACACTAACTCTTACCTCTGCATTTTCATGGCCTTCCAGGGTCATACAAATATCCAGATCACTATCACGAAATCCAAATCCATTTTTAGAAGAGCCAAATAAGCACAATCTTGCTTTTTCTAAATAAAGGAAAACAAAGTTCCGAAGTTTCATAATTATCAGGAAAGAGGAGTCTTCTATTACCTACTAATGGACTAACACAAAATGTCTACTTCTTTGGCTTAAATACCTTCCATTGCCAGATATACTGAGAAATTCCAAAATATTCATCTAAAGTCCAGATCTTTTGCCCAAGTTCCCACAACCCTGGTTTCTAACTGCTTTTTCCATTTTTCTAAAGAACAAGTTAAATCTAACTCTTCAACTTTACCACAAACCTACTATTGCTCCAATAATCCCTTCTCTGCATATAGTATCTTTATCTACTCAACTGGCCATGTCAGAAATATATGTATAGTTCTTAATAGCCTTCTCTCTCAGGTTCTACATCCAAACAATCAACAAGTCCATTAATTTCTTTCAACTTAACTATCTCATAAATTCATCCACTTGTCTTCAGGCTCCACAACACTACCAATAGTAAAGTTCAGTAGTTAGAGATTTAACTTTTGGAAATAAACTAGTTTTTTCAGGGCACAATTCAAGTAGTTTTACAATTATCACCTTAGTACACAGAACTGATTCTCCCAAAGTGAGTGATTAATCCATTTGCTATAAATATGATAGTTACCCTTTCATATTTAGTGTCATTCAATAACAGGTACCTCTTCAAAACAAGCTGTGACTTAAATGGATTTCTCTCACTATTAATTCTTTATATATTTAGGTAACAAATTCTGTACTGTAAAAACCTAATTCTCCAATTTGGTTCTGATGTCCAACTTGAAATTTCAATGGCAACTGAGAGACAAAAGAAGCTATGTTCATCAGCAAATAAAAATATGCATGAGTTTGATATAACAGACTTAGATTTGGTCAGTACTTTACATAATAGCAAATATAACAGAAAATGGAATTGTATAGTATATAACAGGTTATCTTTTAAAGTATAAATTCATTCTAATTATAAATCAACTCTATCCTTTTCTAAAATATTTGGCCATAAAACTCTTGATTCTTCACCCTTGTACCCCAAAGGTGCTCCTTCTGCTATTTTGACTTCTCAGTTAAATAATATCACCCAACTACTGATGTAAAAGCCTTGAAACCATCCTTGACTCCTTTTCCCCCCTATCTAACATGTAAAGCATCAGCAAATCCTATTGGTTACATTCAAAATATGTCCTGTATCTGAACACTTCCCATGGACTCTTCCAGAACAATATTATGTCTCATCTGAACTTATGCAACAGCCTCCTAAATTATTCCATTTGCTTCTATTCTTATGGACCTATAGTCTATTCTCTCAGATCATGTCACTTAAAGGTTAAAACCTCCCAGAAGCTTCTCATTAGACACTGAAAATTCAAAGTGCTTCTACCAATATCTCTAAGGCCCTCTCAAGATCTCATCTTTCTATTTCAGTCTACCTCACACATCTACTCCAGCCACCTGTTGTCCTGCACGGCCTTCAAACATGCCAAACATAATTTAATCTTGGGATATTTGTACTTGCTATACTTTCTCTCTAGAATGTTCTCTCCTTGGATATTCATGTAACTTGATCCCTCACATTATTCATGACTCTCTTCAAATGTCACTCTATCAGAAAGAACTACCATAAGAGTAAAGAGAACTACCCTACCACTATCCTTTTAAGTCCTACACTATAATAGCATTTATTTCCTGAAATCACATTATATATCTGCTAGTTGACTGTCTACCCCTCTTAATATAAGCTGACAAAGCAGTTTTCACCTTTTGTATTGGTACTGTATTCCCAGCACCTAGAATATTACCTAACACATAACATTCAATGAACACTTTTAAAATAAACAGAACTCAGACTAGGTGGCTATAATAACAAAAACAATCAATTTTTAACATATGACATACCATCATATTCTTTTTGAATAAACTTTTCCAAGCCAATTAAAATTTGCTCCCTGTTGTGTTGTTCAGAAAAGGGTGGTGATAACTCATCTAAGTTAAAAAAAAGAAAAAGGAAAAAGGAAAAAGAAAAGTAAGGAAAATGGAATCTGAAAAGGTCTTCAATTTTTTTCCCCTAAACTCTTTACTTAAAATTTCATTATTTGTTAACTTCTCTGACTTTAAAATCCTTGTTCCTGCAGAGGGACAGCAAAAAAATAATTTTTATAGGTTTATGTATGTTTCACATGATTATTTTCCCTATGAAATATCTACAAAATATATTTACTTCTACAAATTCTTTAGTATTGTTTTCTTTAGATATTCTGCTCTTTCCCATATATATGATCGTTTTTCCCACCTGTAAGTCTATACTCAATATTGTTATGTGAGGCACTTGATCCATTCAAACCTAAGTTCCCTCAAATGCCTGGTCAAGATTCACAGGTTCCCTATAAGATGCTTCCAATCATAGCCTTCAATGCCTCCTGAATGAACTTCCTCAGTTCCCCAACCACTTGTCAGTTGATAGTAACCATTCAATATTCTAGCTATTTCATTTATATTCATATTATTTGCCCAAGTAAGACCACACAGTCTCAAGAATAGTCTTTTTTTTTCTATCTCCTCCTCCAGACTTATCTTCAAGAGTTAATGGGAACAAAGCAGTAATTTACTATAATGATTAAACTAATATTCAGCTTCTGAAAAACAAATGTAGCATCTGTGGTTGCAAGCTGAATATAGGCATATCTCATACTTCATTTTACTGCACTTCACTTTATTGTCCCAGATACTGTTTTTCACAAATTGAAATTTTGTGGCTGAGCAAGTCTATCAAGCCCCTTTTCTCCAACAGCATTTGCTCAACTTATGTCTGCGTCACATTCTGATAATTCTCATGATATTTCAAACTTTTTCATTATTATTATTGTACTTGTGATGATAATCTGTGATCAGTGACCTCTGATGTTACTACTATAATTATTTTGGGGTGTCACAAACTGTATCCAAATAAGACAATCAATAAATGTATGTGTTCTGAATGCTCCACTGACTGGCTATTCCCCCATTCTCTCCCCCTCTCCTCAGGCCTGTCTGTTCTCTGAGACACAATATTATTGAAATTAGGTCAATTAATAACCTTACAATGGTAAGGTTAACTGTTCAAGTGAAAAAAAAATCACATGTCTCTTCAGAACAAAATCTAGAAATGATGAAGCTTAGTGAGGAAGGCATGTCAAAAGTCAAGATATGCTGGAAGGTAGGCCTCTTGCACAAAAGAGCCAACTTGTGAAGGAAGGCAAAAGCAAAGCTCCTGAAGGAAATTAAAAGTGCTACCCCAGTGAATACACAAATGATAAGAAAGTGAAACAGCCTTATTGCTGATATGGAGAAAGTGTGAGTGGTCTAAACAGAACATCAAACCAGCCACAATACTCACAGCCTAATCCAGAGCAAAGCTCTAACTTTCTTCAATTATATGAAGGCTGAGAGAGATGAGGAAGCTGCAGAAGAAAAGTCTGAAGCTAGCAGAAGTGAGTTCATGAGGTTTAAGAAAATAAGCCATTTGCATAACATAAAAGTGCAAGGTGAGGCAACAAGTGACCCAATAGATCTAGTTGACATAATTAAAGAAGGTGGTCACACTAAACAACAGATTTCCAACACAGACAAAAGGATAATAGGACCTTCATAGCTAGACAGGAAAAGTCAATGCCTGCCTTCAGAGCTTCAAAGGACAAGCTGACTCTCTTGTTAGGGGCTAATGTAAATGGAATCTTTAAGATGAAACCAATGCTCATTTACCAATCAGAATATCCAAGAACCTTTAGGAATTATACTTAATCTAATATTTTTATAAATGAACAAAGTCTGGATGACAGCACAACTGTTTTAACATGGTTTACTGAATATTTTAAGCCCACTGCTGAGACCTACCACAGAAAAAAGATTCAACATTACTGTTCATTGATGTTGCACCTGAGCCCCAAGAGCTCTGAAGGAGATCTTAAGATTAATGTTGCTTTCATGCCTACTAACCCAACATCCATTTATTCCACAGCCCATGGATCAAGGAGTCATTTCAACTTTCATGTCTTATTTAAGAAATCCATTTTGTAAGGTTATAGCTGCCTCATCAATCTGTGCAAAGTAAACCAAAAATCTCTTGGAAAAGGAGTCACCATTCTAGATGCCATTGAAATCATCTGTGTTTCATGGGAAAAGTCAAAATAGCAACATAAACAGGAGGAGTTTGGGAGAAGTTGATTCCAATCCTCATGGATAACTCTGAGTGGTTCAAGACTTCTGTGGAGGAAGTAACTGCAGATGTGAGGCAGAGAACAAAAGAATTAGAGAATAGGAAATGGAGACTGAATATGTAACTGGATTGCTGCAATCTCAGGATAGAACTTGAACAGATGAGGAGCGGCTTCTAACAAATGGGCAAAGAAAGTAGTTTCTTGAGACAGATTACTCCTGAAGGTGCTGTGAAGACTGTTGAAATGACAACAGAGGATTAAGAATATTACATACTTAGTTGATAAAGTTGATAAACACAGTTGATAATTGAGTCCAATTTTGAAAGAAGTTCTACTGTGGATAAAATACCTATCTAACAGTATCACATGCTACAGAGAAATCATTCATGACAGAAAGAGTCAATCACTGTGGCAAACTTCACTGTTATTTTATTTTAAGAAATTGCCACAGCCACCCAGATCAGTCAGCAGCCATCAATACTGAGGCAAGACCCTCCATAAGCAAAAACATTACAATTCACTAAAAGCACAGATGATGGTTCATGTATTTTAGCAAGAAGGTATTTTTTAATTAAGATACACATTGTTTTTTCTTTAGGCATAAAGCCACCGCACACTTAAAAGATGACAGTATAGAGTAAAATATAACTTTTTTTTTTGTAAAATATAACTTTCATATGCACTGAGAAAGAAAAAATTTCACTTGACTCACTTTATTGCAATACTCACTTCATTGTGGTGGTCTAGAACCTAACCCACAGTATCTCTGAAGTATACTGTAGCTGAATTACAGGTGATTTTTAAATTATTATTATTAAAATGGTGAGGGGTGCCTGGGTAGCTCAGCTGGTTAAACCTGGGGTCCTGGGATTGAGCCTTACATTGGGGCTCCTTGCTCAACAGCAGCCTGCTTTTCCCTCTCCCTCTGTCCCTCCTCTACTTGTGCGTGCGCGCTCTCTCTCTCTCAAATAAATAAAATCTAAAAAAAAAAAAAAAAAAACTGGTGAAACTATTCTGTAGGATACTATAATGGTAATACATGACACAATGCCCTTGTCAAAATTCACAGAACTTTGCACTACAAAGAGTAAACTTTGCAATATGCAAATTAAAAAAATCATCTAGGAGATTGGAGAACCTTAGGGTGGAATGCAGGCTCCAACAAAATAATCTATATGTGTAAGACAACTTCACTCAAGGTAGGGAGGGAAAGGGGACTAACCTAAGTAACTCTGAAAATGAGTGGAGTTTCTAAGACTAAGTGCAAAAGGAAATTACACGAGTACTGTACTCTGATAAAGTGATTTCCCATAGGGGTATTAGATAACAATTCTGATAATGTTATACATGTGTACTTAAATGGAACAATTAAGTAAATGGGTAGCAGATGATGGAAGCCAGGTTTCCCACTGTTAGGAGCAGGTAATTTACAGATAAGCAGAAAGAAGAATCTTGAATGAGCCATATGGTAATGTATTCAAGTTGGAGTCATCAGTACAAAGTCATGTTTAACTTACAAGACGGTCACATATAGAAATTTTTACAGATATGAGCACGTACTAAATTAATATGTATATACATAATTTTTTCACTCAGAGAGGGCCTACAAGCAACAGTACCCAGTAATAGCAAGCACCTTAGGATCCAGATCTTAGTTTCTAATACCATTCTCCAATAAAAGGAACCAGGGCTCTTTAGAGAAATATCTAATTCTAGGACTGCAGTGAAAAATATACATGATGAGCCTGGAGCATCTTGAAGTGCCAGAAAGTAAGGAAGTACTAAAAAAAACAACCAAATTAACAAATAAAAAAAACCCACACACCAATAGGGGTATATTAAAGAGTCACAGGAACCAACTGAAAGAGTTCCCAATAGCCAAATCTGGAATAATTTGAGCAACAAATAGAGTAGTATTAGATCATAACCCAAACTATAAAATATCCATGAGTTTATATGGAGATATATAAATGAATGAATAAATAAAAACAAAATGTATTATATCTTAATAAAGCTGCAGGGAGAAAAATGTGCCACAATCCAGTTATTGAACTCCTAGGTATTACCCTAAAAGAAATTAAAGCATATATCCATACCCCGACCCACACATAGACATACAGAGCAGATTTGTAATAACCAAAATTTAGAAACAAGTCAACAGGTGAATGGTAAACAAACTGTGACACATCCACATTATGAAATACAACTCGGCAATAAAAATGAATGAAACAAAAAATAAATAAGAATGAAACATTTATACACATAAGAACAAGGATGAATCTCAAAATAATTATGCTAAATGAAAGCAGCCAGGATCACCTTAGAAAAAAAGGGTACATTCTATGTGATTCTATTTATATAGAACTCTAGAAAACGCAAACTACTTTATAGCAACTAAAAAAGCAGGTAAGTGGTTGCCTGGCAACAAGTTAGGAAAGGGTAGTGGGGAGGTATTACGATGGGG
Source organism: Canis lupus familiaris (assembly GCF_011100685.1). Lineage (NCBI taxonomy): Eukaryota > Metazoa > Chordata > Mammalia > Carnivora > Canidae > Canis > Canis lupus. Next base: position 8,953,695 of record NC_049236.1, on the reverse strand, counting down.
AACTAAATATTATAATGTCAGAAATTTTACTTTATCTGGGACACAGCAAGTAATTAAAAAAAAAAAAAAGTTTGCTGAGTGGTTTATCCCAGATACCCATAAATGTTTGTTGAATAAAGGTATGTAAGGGTCTTCCCAAAATATAATTATTATCTTTCTTATACCCTACCAAATCCAAGGCAATTCTTCTCCCAAAGATATTATACAACCTATACTTTTGTGCATAGTCTCCTAGAACTTAAAAAGCAGTTCAAGGTCCATCTCAAATGCTTAATTATTAATTCCAATTCCTATGATCCACACTAATTAATTAATTGTATTTGCACTGCATTTTGTTTACTACTACTACAGCATGTAATACATCCTTCCAATTACTGCAATTTTCATACGTGTCATATATTTGTCTAGAGCAGAACTGTGCAAAAGTATTGCAATGATGGAAATGTTCTTATCTGGAGTGTCTAATTCAGCAGCCACTAGCCACCTGTAACTATTCAGTACTTGAGATACGGCTAGTAAAATTGAGGAACTTAGTTTTAAATTTTATTTTAATTAAATGTAAATACTGGCTACCATATTAGCACAGATCCAGAGACTAAGCTCTTTAAAAGCAACACATAACATGGACTCTGTATTCCCCCTGCCATTTACCACAGTGATACGCATTTAGTAGGCATTTAGTGAATATCTCTTGTTGGGTCTCTGTACTACTGGAAAAAACAAAACAAAACAAAACAAAAAAAACAAAAACCTTTACCAAAACAAAATGTAAACAAGCTGTTTTTTTAAATAAATATTCAAAATCTAGGAAAGAATCTACTCATGATAGCTCTAGTAATAAAAGACTTACCAAAACATCTTTTACATACTAAATCAAGTATTTCCCGAAATCGATTGGTCATTGGTGGTAGAGGTTTTAGATCAATTTTCCTGAAATCCTCTGGACAATCATTTTTTGAATGGCCATCTTTTTTGCAGATGCTGCATACTATCGTTGGTGGCTATACAAAGGTAAAAAAATAGTCTAATAATCTAATAAACTACTGAGGGACTTCATCATCACTTAGCAGGTCCAAAAAGACTCTTTTACATAACTCAATTCTGATAACCTGTGCTTCCAGGAGATTTAAAAAAAAATAAAAAGAGTATTAATAAAATGCAGTGTTAAATGTAAAAACCATATTTTAAGACAATCACTTTAACTCTTCTTCCCCACTAAAATGATATCAAGATCAGATTTACCCAAAGATGTAAGATACAGGAAATACCAGAAGATGCAATAGGTATGGATTAATGCAAAAGTTTCAATCAGCCCCGAAGATAAAAAACGCACGTTAATTTAATCTACTGAGATCTTTAACAAAATAGAATATAAAGAAATCTCAAGTGGCACCTTTCAATTCACTCCAAACATTTTCTATCTTCATAGTCCACCAATTATAAAACCTTGTTTGGCTAGTTGGTTCAATTTATTACATTAGCATGGTACTCAAGAAACCAAACTGTAGGGCTGAACTCTAAAAGTAACTCCGTTTCATAGAAGGAATAATAATTCTTATGCAACAGCCACAAAAGTTTACCTAGCCATGAACTCTGATGCAAATTATATACAGAAACCTCTACTTGTGGGAATGCTGTGCTATAAGCTAATTAACAGTACCGTAGGAATTTTTATTCACTTTTCAAAACTTTTTTTAAATGACATGTTTATCAGAAAACTCTAGAAAAATGTTATAAATAACTGGAAAAAAATTTTAATTGGAAAAAGAGCTATCTTAAGCTTCCAGGGAGAAAAATTTTATAATTTTTCTTTTTTTTAGTTTTTCTTTATAGAATAAAAAATGTACACTGTAGTTATGTATTTAAGAGGCTTTTCTAAAACCCTGTCATTTAATTCATCCTTTCAACACTATGTCCTAAACACTGCAACCTGAAAAAAAAAAAAGTGATATATCCTTTAAAGAATAAACACAGTAATTACGTTAAAATTTTTAAAGCTTATCAACTAATTATTGATAAAACAATAAAACTGGATAACTTTCTAGGTTTTTCTAAAAAAAATATTCTACTTGGTTTACATATAATCTATATAATCTTTTTCTCATCTTGGGTGCTGATATTTCAAATATGTACACTGCATTTGAAGCATATGAATAGGCTAAAACTTTCTTTTATTAACAAAGTGGTTACAGTTTATTTTCTGTTCCTAGGGTATCCTATCTTGATAATTTATGAAGTTAAAGTTCAGACTAGTAGAAAAGTTAAGACTCCATTAATTTATAAAGGATGTGCCAATATCCAAAGAAAAGCTCAATGGCAGACAGAGATCTGGATTCTTCCTATTTTTGGTTCCTGTTCTTACTTTCTGCTCGACTATCTTTATTAAATTTGTATTTACCCACCCCATGTCAAAACAAAACTTTAAAATAGAATGCTATCAGAATTTACAAACCTTGTATTCTTTTTTGTGGAAGAAAAAATAAACATATATGTAAAAAAATAAAATTTAAAATATTTGCTGCCTTTGGCAAACTCATTTGCATATATCTGATGAATCCTTTTATATAAGAAAGTGAAACAAACCAACTAGTAAGAGTGCCTGAAATCTTCTGAGGTTTTATACACATTCTTTAAGACAACTATAGGAATAAATGTAAAAGGAAAAAGTGAAAATATACACCAAAATATCATTCCAAAATATAATAGTCTACCATCATAGAAGGAAGCTATTTTTACATTTCTGAATCTAAAAATTATAGTCATACAAAACCCACAAAATCTTACAGATTGTTTACAATCTGTATCCTACCTTGCCAGAGGTTAAAATAAACTTATCAAACACATAATATAATTCCTGGGTGGGGTGGTTATCATCATCATCAAGGTCAGAAGCATCTTCTGTAGCTTTGCAGTTGCAAGAGGTAGCAGATGTGTCAGTGCTCACAATCTGATGTGAACTTTCTGTTTCTGTATTTGACCTGCAGTCTGTACCAGCAGATTCACTTGGGTCAGGGGATTTATAATCAATGCAATTACACTGGCTGAGTTCCTTTTTTAAACAAGTTTCTGAAGGTGCTAAATCATCTTGTTTCCTAATTGATTTTGGCTCTAATTCACTGCCTTTACTGGTAGAAAGACAGGAAGACTCCCGTCCAAGTTCAGCCAAAGCTAGTTCATTTACCAACAAACTGTCATCTTCAGTAATACATCTCTGTGATGTACATTCCATTTCATCATATTTATCAGGCTGACCTCTTCCTGTATTTATTTTTTCTGTGCTTTCTCCAAGTAGAATGCAACAATTGGATGCCATATTGTCAGACTTCACTGATTTCTTATTGCTTATTTTCCCCTTCTCTTTTTTCATGGAATCCACAGATTTATTTCCACCCTTCCTCTGAGGACAGGCAAAATACCGATAAGCTGCTCTGAATCTCTCCACAACATATTCATAAACAAGCTGGCTGTTTAAACTCCGTGCAACATTCCTCTTGACTGAAAATGGATCTAGTAAAAAAGGAAATGGTAAGTTGCTAAGTATCTACTAACAAACTACAATTCCAAGCTTATCCAAACAGATTTGAACTGCTATACTGTCAACAAAGTACATTTACCCAAAGCTTTCCTAAATGGAAGTTCCTACAAACTGAGTAAGAGAAATATAATAGGAATATCTTTTCCTTTGTTTCTGTCATAAAACAAAAATGTTAAGGGGCAAAGAGAAGAAAAAATAATAAGGGTAATTAATGAGATGCTAGTCAAGAACATCCAACTCAGTAATTACAAAATTTCAATGATAAAATTGGTAGAAAAGGCATACCATTATGCCTACCTATTCTGTCATTAGATAAAATTTTTCAAACCTCTAGGACCCATTAATAATTTTCATCTCTTAAAAGAATAATTTTCATCTCGTCATAATATTCTTCAGCTACAAACTCTTTGCAATTTAAACAAATAAAATATAACCTATAACTCTCAAAAGCATCAAGTTAAAAACTATGATTTTAACATTTAACTTCAATGAGGTCAGAAAATTAAACAGCAAAAGAAATAAAAAAGTAGAAAGAAAGAGATCTAAGTAAAAATTAAACCAAAATTTAAATTTTGATCCAGTCTAAAATGGGTATGCTGAAAAGGCTTATATCAACTACATCTTTATTATTAAGAAAATATAAAAGACCTCAAAAATGCTTATGAGTTTTTGGATTTTAAAAGCCTTAAATACAAGTAAGTCCTAGGAAGAATGAACAAATGGATGACATCCAAAAGACATTTTCTTCACTACTGAAGATCACTAAGTAAAAGGATTAATAGGCAGGCTTCAGATTGTTAACGTTTGGGCATCTGTTACTTTTTGCTGTTATCTAAGTCCACAGGCTGCTCTCTAAACCCAAAAGCTTTTCCTCCCCTTCTAGAAGAAGAAAAAGAAAAAAAAAAAAAAAAAAGACAAATTATGATAGCTGCAACTCATTTATCTACTATATGTAAGTGTACAAGATATAAGTACATGTTTGAGTGGGTCTAGAGAAGGCCAACAGAGGACAAGGAACAGAATAATGTATAGTCTAAACAGACTTAAAATGATGGACAAAAATTCAATTCACAATCAATAAAAAGTGAGTGAAATGCTGCATGATTTAAATTTTCTCAAAACCAACCTATTAATTTGCATCTCTAAAGATCTTAATATTCTTGGGATTTGATGTGCAACTTTTGTCAACATCAATTTTTTTTCTTTTTTTCTTCAATCTTTTTTGAGCTTAGCCACATTTAATAACTGAGGTATTTTTTTAAATGTTTTTGAAGTATAGCCGACATACAATGTTACATTAGTTTCAGGTGTACAACATAGTGATTAGACTCTATAGTTATGCTATGCTCACAAGTGTAGCCACCATCTGTCACTATACAAACACTATTACAACACCACTGATTATATTCTCTATATACACCTCCGTGACTTACACATTCCTAGAGATGAGGTACTTTAGAAGACAACAGAAAACCTGTATTTTAAAATTATATATTAACATAATTTTATGACAGAAACTTATAGGAATACTCTAAGAAGTATTTCACTCACTTTTTATAGATTGTGAATTGAATTTTTGTCCATCATTTTAAGTCTGTTTAGACTATACATTATTCTGTTCCTTGTCCTCTGTTGGCCTTCTCTAGACCCACAGATAAACTCAAACATGTACTTATATCTTGTACACTTACATATAGTAGATAAATGAGCTCTAAAGCCTTCAGCTATCATAATTTGTCTTTTTGTTTCTTCTTCTAAAAGGGGAGTTATACAAACTCTTCTATTTTCCTATATTTTTGAAAATCTTCAGAATTAAAAATTAAAATAAAGGCATGTAATATGCTAACAACTCTAAGCAATATATTTATAGATTAGGAACCTTAAAATAAGTATTAATCCTATAAAATTAACATGGACTTGATAAAGAATTTACCTGACACGTATAATGACAACCTAGTGGCAAATACAATTCTACAAAGCCAAGGTATATAATTTTTAACACTACAGTAGAAACAAATGATGAAGTGGCACACAAAAACATTCTCCAAATGAAATACATCATCTCACCTTCAATAGCTATTCGTCTTTTAGGCCAGTTTTTGTTTTCTCTTGTTAAAATATCTTGTATCCGTACACATATGACATATTCTTCCAAAGCAAAATCCAATGTATAAAATTTTAGCAGCTCTAACCATAACTGTCCCAGGGATACCTGATTTGGTGTTCCCAATGTTAAAGGAGACTGGAAAAGAAAAAATACTTTTCATTTAAGCTTCACAAAACTACAGAATCACTGAATTTTCAGTTTAAAAAGACCTTAGAGGTTACCTTTACAAAAACTAAGGTATAAAGAAGTAACTTGCCAAAAAGCAGCTTGTGGCACAGCTGGGAACAGAATTCTACTTTACTGACTCCTAGAATTTTATGTTCTTCCCACTAAACCAGTGATTCTCAAACGTGGCTGCACATCAGATAACACTGGGAGCTTTAAAGTACACTAATACCTGAGCTCTGTACCATTCCCCTTCCATGCCCTTCCCAAGATTCTGGTTTAACTGACCTGGGCTATGGACTAGGCAAAGGGATTTTTGAAGCCCCTTAAGTGATTTGCATGTACAGCCAAGGTTGCACACCACTGCATAACAATTACTACAGCTCCTTATTGCAGTAATTGCTTTAAAAAGCGAAATAATGCCCTGGGCATTCAAAAGCTAATTCCTTCATTCAGCAAACATTTATTTAGAACCTACTATGTCTCTAGCACTATGCTGAGGATATAAAAAAAATGAGAGCCCACATTTAAACAAAATGGTCAACTATGCATCATTTATTCTTTTAAGTGTTGCACATACAGTAACTATTTAATTCTAACAACTCTATGAAGTAGATACTACTTCAGGGCAAAAGATCTGACTCAGGACCACCTGGCTACGGAATTTATGTTGCTAATCACTATATCTACCATACTACCACTCAAATAACGTAAGTTCCTACTTCATAGAGTATTAGGAAAGGAAGAGACAATTTGACAATTAAACACTATGTGTTAAATGGGCCTCTAAATCAGGGAGTTTTTACAAAACAGGTAATGCTGAATTCTAAAGAAATTACCTAAAAACTGGCTAAAAGTGACCGCTAAGGAGCAAAAAGACATGAAACAATCACTTACTCAATTCTACAACTATTAATTGAGTGCCTACTATGTGCCAGGCACTCGGATATAATCATGAAAAAAAAAAAAAAAAAAAACCCAAGATCCTTGCCTTAGTGGATCTTACTTTCTAGGGAAGAAAAGTAACAAAAGCAAGTAAATTACATAACAAGTTAGAAAAAGCAAAGTGGTGTGGAAATAAAAAGTTGAGTAGGTTTAGTAAAAAGGGGACAAGAGTATGAGAGTAGGACATGGTTTCAGTGTTAAATAGCACAGTCAGAATAGTTCTTGTGAAAAAGATATGATTTGAAGAAGAGGAATAGGGAACAGATGAGCACATTGTAGAGGAGTTTGACTAGCTTTAAAAAGAAAACCACGAAAGCTAGTGTGGTAGAGAAAGGGAAAGAAGAGAAGAAAAAAGAGCTACTCAGTAAGAAATCCTCAGCTTTTATTCTAAATTAAATAAGAAGCAACTGAAGTGTTTTGAGTGTGGAGAAGAGGAGGAACGTGATATGACTTAAGTTTTCAAAGAACCATTCTGGCTGCTGTGCTGAGAACAGACTGTAAGTTGACCCTTAAACAACATGGAGGTCAAAATCTACATATAACTTTTGACTCCCTCAAAACGTAACCACTAATAGCATGCTGTTGACCAAAAGGCTTACTGATAACATAAATAGCCAATTAACACATATTTTATATGTTATATTTATTATATACTATATTCTCACAATAAAGCTAGAGAAAAGAAAATATTAAGAAAATTATAAGGAAGAGAAAAATACATTTACAGTACTATACTATATTGAAAAAAAATCCACATAAGTGGGCCTGCACAGTTCAAATCCATGTATTTCGAGGGTCAACTGTGTAGGAACAATGGTAGACAGAGGAAACTCATTATGAAGCTATGGTAGCAATCCATGTCAAACATGATGGTGGCTAGGACTAGCATATTAACAATGGAGGCAGTGAGAAGTGTTCAAATTTTAAATATACTTTGAAATAAAAATGACAGGATTTCCTGACAGACATGATATAAGGTATAAAAGAGAAAAGTAAAGGATGATTCCAAGGCTTCTAACTGAGCAAACGAAAGGATGAAATGCCATCAAATTAGAAGTGAACGCTATTATGTGGAGCAAGAGGAAGACCAGGAGTATTAGGCATGTTAAGTTAAAGACATCTATTAGACATCTAAGCAGAGACATTAAATAGATAGTTGGAGATACAACTAGAGAATTCTAAGTTTTAGGCATGTTAAGTTAAAGACATCTATTAGACATCTAAGCAGAGACATTAAATAGATAGTTGGAGATACAACTAGAGAATTCAAGAGTGTGGTTTGGTTGAAGATTTAAATTTGGGAGTATCATACAAATGGTATGCAAAACCCATGCAACTGAGTAAGATCACCAAGGGAGTGTAGATACAGAAGAAAGGGGAGGGGATCAAGGACTGAGCCCTGGAGCATGCCAACATTAAGAGACCAAAGAGAGAAGGAGAAACCAATCAGCATAGGAGACTGAGAAGAAATGATCAGCCATGGTATGCTATATTCAAAGTCAAGAAATTTTTCAGAGAAGAAAATAATCAACTGGCAAAGATTGCTAATATGTCAAAAATATAAAAATTGAGAAGTGACAACTGGATTTAACAATGTGGGGCAGCCCTGGTGGCTCAGCGGTTTAGCGTCGCCTTCAGTCCAGGGCCTGATCCTAGAGACCCGGGATCGAGTCCCACATCGGGTTCCCTGCATGGAGCCTGCTCCTCCCTCTGCCTGTGTCTCTGCCTCTCTCTCTCATGAATAAATAAAATCTTTTTTTAAAAAAAGTGGAAGATGACAATATAAGTTTTGGTAGGTTGATGAGGGTCAAAGCCTGAGTTTGGACGTCGCTCCGCCGCCCTCGGAGCCCTGCGCCGCCGCCATGTCTTCCGGCGCCAGCGTGAACGCCCTGCAGCGCCTGGTGGAGCAGCTCAAGCTGGAGGCCGGCGTGGAGAGGATCAAGGTCTCGCAGGCAGCTGCAGAGCTTCAACAGTACTGCATGCAGAATGCCTGCAAGGATGCCCTGCTGGTAGGTGTTCCAGCTGGAAGCAACCCCTTCCGGGAGCCCAGATCCTGTGCTTTATTCTAAAGGCGGTAAGGAAGGAGCTCACTGAGGAATGCTTTCAGGCGCAAAGTGATGAATAACTAACTGCCTCCAAGTCTCAAGAAAACACTTTTCTCCAGCCAAACAACTTTTACATATTTCAGACCTTTCCTTACCTATTTCAGATCCTTCAGATCCTTTTCTTTCCCAGAATTTCAGCCAAAATTCTATAGAAATTGGTGAGTTTCTACTCAGATAAGGAAACGGAGTGAGGGGAAGACTTTAGATAATAATGGCCAGACTTTTGGTAAAATGCTTTTATATTTAAGACAAAAATGTTACCACCAAATACACCTCTTTCATAAGTGAATTACTGGTGTTTCTATACCTGGAATATTATGTTTGTTTTATTTACTGGATGTTTACATTTTGGGAAGGCAAACATTTTTGTTTGTTAAAAAATTATTTGTAATTTGTTGTTCCTAAGATTTTTATACCATAACAAAACTTGTTCTTTTCTCATGAATTTGCAGTTTCTAAATAAGACAAGCAAGTATAAAACTGGGGGAGAACAGACTTTATTAATTAAATTATGTCTTGATTTTTCTAAACGAGAGGACTATTTGTAACACTAAATATGGGAGCTATTTCTTAACAAACTTGTTTGGAAAGATTCATGTTATGTTGTGTATTAGATTGCTCCATCTTGTGTATGAAGCAGATTTGGTCTTTGTCTTAAGTTCCTCTACTTTATAGTTGTGGATGTACTTTGTTAAAAAAAACCAACAACACACACACAGAAACCTACATTTCATGTCTTTAAAAAATGTTTAAATGTTATCTTCGGAACATTGCAAATGATTAAAAACAAAATAATGTGAAAATACTACGGCCTAACTGAATTCTTAATGTCACAAGTATTTTACTTTGGTAATGTGCCTTTGATTTAATTTGGGATACTTTTAAAAGGATACTTTATTTGTGTTTGTAATAATCTTGGATGAGCTTGGAAATAAAATTTCTGCTTGATTCATCAAAAAAAAAAAAAAAAAAAAAAAAAAAAAAAAGCCTGAGTTTGATTACAATGAGTTAAGAGGAAACAAATTGGAAATAATGAATATGTACAATTCTTATGAATATGAATATGTACAATTCTTTCAAGAAGTTTCACTGCAAAAAGGTGCAAAGGAATAGCTAGCTGGGAAGGGAGATGATGTTCCTATTTTTTATTTAAACTGGGAGAGATAAAAGCATTTTTGATTTAATAAAGAATGAAAAATTGCTAATTTAGAGCAAAGAGAACTGCTAGAGCAGTGTTCTAGAATAAACAAGGGATAGAATTAAAATTGGAAAAATTATTAAAAAAACAAAAGCAAACAAAAAGATGGACAAATGGAGAAAATTAGATAGCAACTTGGGAAGTTCCTTTATGAAAGCACGTATCAAGGTAGACTATGTGAGTGCAGACAGTAGCAGGTGGTGGTGGGAATGTGTAGAAGTTCTTTTTGGATTTCTTCACAGTTGTCTTACCAAAGTAATAAGCAAAATTACTATCTATTGGTCGTTGAGAGTAGAAAGAAGTCTAGAAAAGTGGGAGAATTGTATATTCAGGCAACTACATATAATTCAATATAGCTAGAGCAATCATTTCAGTAATGCTTTCATTTCTGTAATATGTCTATTTCAGAAGACTACATTCTTCTAGAGGACACAATCCATGGATATTTATCTTTGGTCCCCTGGCCCTCAAGATATGTCTGGCACATAGCAGGTCCTTAATAAATGAATGTTGAATGATTAAATAAGCAAGCCACCCCCTAAAGGAGGAAAGGGCCTTTATTTTTCCACCAATCTGGCAACACAATTCCCATATGCTAAAGTTTCGATCACAACCCAACTCCTGAAGGAAATTTTCCTTGTCTAAATGAAAAAGAAGTAAAGAATTACCATGACATGAATAAAGCAAAACACATCTTCCAAAATGAGGTATAAATTCATTAAGTAATCTCAGTACTGAAAAACTAAACCAGATCAACCCCTCACTTTTACAGATGAGGAAAATGAGGCCAAGAGGCTTATGCAAAGTCAGTCAATCTACTAGTAAAGAGCTTCAATCGAAGGCATCACAAATTCTACAGAAAGAAAAGCCAAAAACAAAAACAAAAAAAAAGCTTACTTTGCCATGTTTTTCCTTCATGGCATTACTTTGGTTGTCTGTTTCTGTCTTCTTGGTATCATCTTTTGGTTGGTCTGCCTTAGCTTTGTTTTCCTCAGCAATTGAGTTTTTCTCAGTTGCACTACTTGAATTATATTCCCACTTCACAAACTTCTCTTCTACTATGCCCTTCAGCTGAAAGTCATCCATTCTTTTTGGGTCAAAGCCTTCAATCTACATAAAAAGGCATTCCAAATTGGTAGTGGAAAAATTATTAAAAAAACAAAAACAAACAAAAAGATGGACAAACAAACAAACCAGAATTCTAGCTTAAAACGTTTGAACAAAGCACTTTGTAAGAACGAACTACATATATACATGCACATACATATCACAAATTCATGCTTACCCAACTTCCAAGTAAGCAAGGAAGAAGAGGAGGTTTTCTTTGTTGTAGAAAAAACAACACCATTAAAGCAAAACAGTAAGAAGGGATTCCACCATCAGTTTGGGAGTCAATATAGCATAACTGCAAAACAAAGGGGGAAAAAGTACTGCCATTAGCTTTAATCTTCTTTGTTCCCCTCATAATATAAGTAGCTGTTTTTGTCCTATTGTAATCATGCAAAACGTTTAAGTAACAAAAATTATAAGGAATGACCTGAAACCTCACCACTCTGAAATAACTATTAACACAGTGATGACAATCTTCCCATTCATTTCTTTATTGCATATAAAGTCACATATGTATTTTAAATGGAATATCAAACTTAGTGCTTTTTACTTTTATGGTGTACACGTTGTTAAAAGATTTTATCTTCTACTTCTGACTCAGTGTTAATGATCATCTATATACTCTTTCATGCCTTTTTCTATAATAACCATATACAAATGTATTCCTATATATTTTTATTTTCTCTATAAATGCAGAAAAGATTTCCTTATGTCATTCTTTTCCAAAATCATATTATAGACATCTCTCTGCATATTATTCTTCTCCTTAACAATGCACCAACAAAGTTCCTCTAAGTCAATTACTACAGATCTAACACATTCTTTTATCTATTTATATATTTTCCCCCCAACACATCTTTTAAATGCTTAAATTATAGTCTATGATCTGGATGGCTACTCAACAAGTCTCCCCACCCAGAGCATTCACATTTTATCCCAAATTTTTGCCACTTTAAGCAATGCTGTTTTATCTTTATTACTGGTGATTATTTATATGAGCTATATTTCCAAGAATATGCTTGATGGATTTCAAAAATGTGTGATAGAGGGATGCCTGGGTGACATAGTCGAAGTTTCTGTCCCTTGGTTTCAGTTCAGGTCATGGTCTCAGGGTCATGGAATCAAGCCCCATGTTGGCATCCATGCTTAGCGCAGAGCCTATTTGGGTTTCTCTCTCCCTCTCCCCCTGCCTCTCCCTACCCTTGCACATACTCGTACTCTCACTAATAAATAAATAAATCTTTAAAAATAAGTAAAAATGTGTGATATATCTAGTATCTAATATTAGATATAATATCTAATATCTAAAAAATGTGATATGTCTAATAAGTAAAAATGTGTAATATATCTAATATCTAATTGTTTGCCAAAATCACGAAAAAATTCTTCTTTTACACTAGTAGCATGAATGTACACACTTTCCAAAGTATTACCACTTAAAAAAAATGGGATGTATGAAATATAATTATCTAATAATTACTTCAATTTGCATTTCTTCAATAAGAGATTATACAATTTTCATGTTTACTAACCATTTAGATTTCCTTTTTTCTGAACTGCCTATTGAATTATTTGCCAATTTTTTCTACTTGCATATCAATTTACATTACAGTTAATAACCTTTTAAATCTGATATATGCACTTGAACAATGTTACTTTTCCCAATCTATATTTATTTTGACATTCTTTAAAGAACCTTTTATCATACAAAATGTATTAATGTGTGTGTGTGTATATATATATTTAAATATGCTTATGCTATATAGCTTCTAGGTTTCCTAACATGGTAAAAAGGTTTCTCCAAACCATAAGTTATATACACATCCTCTAAAATTTTCTTCTAAAATTTTGATTTTTCATTTAAGTAGAATTTATTTTGCATTTAAGTGTCCTAAGGATCCAACATTATTTTCTTCAAGAAATATACCGTTGTTCACTGAACTCTACCTCTGAAACTAATAATATACTATATGTTAACTAATTTAATTTAAATAAAACAATTATATTTTTAAAAAAATATACAGCTGTGACAGCACCATTTTAAATAAACCATTGTTTTACCACTGAAATGAAATCTTTTATTTTTCATACATTACAATTTCTGGGCCTTTTGTTCTATTCCACAGATCTATTTGTCTATTCCTATGCCAATGACATATGCTTGACTCAAGCAATTTTATAGTAGTAAATTCAGTCTCCTTCACTAGTGTTCTCTTTCTGAATTCTTTTGACTATTCTCAAATATTCATCCACAGTAATTTCAAGATTATTCCATCAAATTTTTTTAAACTCTTGGTAATTCTAATTGAGATTACTGTACACTTGAAAATTAAATTAGGATGATTTAACATTTTAGGGGTAGCATCTCCCTATCTAAGAACACTGTAACTTTGCATTTTCTAAAAGTTTTGGAGTTCTCATCAATTACTTCCACTAAACTCTCATAACAAGGGACCTCTGGGTGGCTCAGTGGTTGAGCATTTGCCTTTGGCCCAGCGTGTGATACCAGGTCCTGGGATCGAGTCCCACATCGGGCTCCCTGAATGAAGCTGGTTTCTCCTTCTGCCTGTGTCTCTGCGCCTTTCTCTCTGTTTCTCTCATTAATAAATAAATAAAATCTTAAAAAAAAACAAAACTGGGATCCCTGGATGGCTCAGCGGTTTGGCGCCTGCCTTTGGCCCAGGGAGTGATCCTGGAGTCCCGGGATCGAGTCCCGTGTCAGGCTTCCGGCATGGAGCCCTGCTTCTCCCTCTGCCTGTGTCTCTGCCTCTCTATGTCTATCATGAATGAATAAATAAAATAAATCTTAAAAAAAAAAAAAAAACTGCTTTCTCACCACAATTAAAATCCAAATTCCTTACCACAGAAACATTCTCTCTCTCACTTCATTCCAGGCACTCCTGCCTTCCTTTCTTTTCCTCACAAGCTCTCTTGTACCTTAGGAGAACTGTACTAGGTATTTGTTGGATACTATTCTCTTAGTCTTTCAAATGGCTGGTTACTGCTAGTCTGAGTTTAAATATCACTTCCTCGGGATCCCTGGGTGGCGCAGCGGTTTAGCGCCTGCCTGCCTTTGGCCCAGGGCGCGATCCTGGAGACCTGGGATCGAATCCCACATCGGGGTCCCGGTGCATGGAGCCTGCTTCTCCCTCTGCCTGTGTCTCTGCCTCTCTCTCTCTCTCTCTGTGACTATCATAAATAAATTTTAAAAAATTTAAAAAAATATATATCACTTCCTCAAAGAGATCTTCCCTAACCATCTGGTATAATGTCACTCTCTTATCACATCATCTCATTTTTATACCACTAAAATCTATCAGATATTATACTACTTATATTTTGTTTATTGGCTGATTCTTCCACAAACATGTAAGCTTCATGAGAGCAGGACTCTATATATCTTGTTAGATATTTCAAGCACTTAGAACAGTATCTGGCACAAGGAAGCATTTAACAAATGTTTGCTGAATAAATGAATTTGTTCAGATTTCGTTTTTAAACCATTCAATAATGTAATTTTCTTCTTGTACCTTTTTTTTTTTAATATTTATTTATTCATTCAGAGAGGGCGAGAGAGGCAGAGACACAGGCAGAGGGAGAAGCAGGCTCCATGCAGAAAGCCCGACATGGGACTCAATTCCAGGTCTCCAGGATCACACCCCGGGCCGCAGGCGGCGCTAAACCGCTGCGCCACCTGGGCTGCCCTTCTTGTATCTTTTTAATTAAATTTATTTATTTTATAATTTGTGGTACTATCACTTAGTATTTTTCGATTTTCACTCTACCAGGTTATTTTTATGACAGAGAAAACCTACTAAAACCTATGTTTATATTGTAATTAGTCATCTTATAAATTATTTTATTTTTTTTTACAAATTCTTTTATTATTCCCAATAGTTTTTACTATAGTTTTATAGGTACAATTATACCACTAATAAAATGCTACTGTTTTTCCAATATTTACATGGTTTCATTTCATTTTCTTATCGCATTTTTTAAATCTCCCAAAACAAGGTACAACATTACTGGTGAACGTCTCTGTAACATTCTTAATTCTAACACATATAGCTTGAGTCATTCACCATTTAAAATGATGTTTTTGTTATTTTTTTAGTAAATGGTCTTTTTTTACATTTGTTTTTATTTCAGTTCAATTTGCCAACATATAACACCCAGTGCTCATCCCGTCAAGTGCCCACCACCTCAGTGCCCATCACCCAGTTACCCCATCCTTCTACCCACCTCCCCTTCCACAACCTTGTTTGTTTCCCAGAGTTAGGAGTCTCTCATGGTTTGTTTTCTTCTTTAATTTTTCCCATTCACTTGCCCCCCTTCCCTTATAATCCTTTTAACTATTTCTTACATTACACGTATGAGTGAAACCATATGATGATTGTCCTTCGATTGACTTACTTCACTCAGCATAATACCCTCCAGGTCCATCCACGTTGAAGCAAATTGTGAGTATTTGTCGTTTCTAATGGCTGAGTAATATTCCCCTGTATATATAGACCACATCTTCTTTATCCATTCGTCTGTCAAGAGTTATCGTGGCTCCTTCCACAGTTTGGCTATTGTGACATTGCTGCTATGAACATTGGGGTGCAGGTGTCCTGCCATTTCACTGCATCTGTATTTTTGGGGTAAATCCCCAGCAGTGCAATTGCTGGGTCATAGGGCATTTCTATTTTTAACTCTTTGAGGAACCTCCACACAGTTTTCCAGAGTGGCTGCACCAGTTCACATTCTCACCAACAGTGCAAGAGGGTTTCCCTTTCTCTACATCCACTCCAACATTTGTTGTTTCCTGTCTCATTAATTTTCACCATTCTCAATGGTGGAACGTGGTATCTCATTGTGGTTTTTTTTTTTTTAAAGATTTATTTATTTATGATAGACACAGAGAGAGAGAGAGAGAGAGAGAGAAAGGGAGAGGGAGAGAGAGAGGCAGAGACACAGGCAGAGGGAGAAGCAGGCTCCATGCCGGGAGCCCGATGTGGGACTGGATCCTGGGACTCCAGGATCGTGCCCTGGGCCAAAGGCAGGCGCCAAACCGCTGAGCCACCCAGGGATCCCCTCTCATTGTGGTTTTGAACTGTATTTCCCTAATGGCAAGTGATGCGGAGCATTTTCTCATGTGCTTGTTGGCCATGTCTATGTCTTCTTTGCTGAAATTTCTGTTCATGTTTTCTGCCCATTTCATAATTGGATTTTTTGTTTTGTGGGTGTTGAATTTGATAAGTTCTTTATGGATCTTGGATACTAGCCTTTTATCTGATATGTCATTTGCCAATATCTTCTCCCATTCTGTAGGTTGTCTTTTAGTTTTCTTCACTGCTTCATTTGCTGTACAGAAGCTTTTTATCTTAAGTCTCAATAGTTCATTTTTGGTTTTGTCTCCCTTGCCTACATAAATGTATTTTGCAAGAAGCTGCTGTGGCCTAGTTCAAAAAGGGTGTTGCCTGTGTTCTCCTCTAGGATTTTGATGGATTCCTGCTAAATGATCATTCAACCATTTTGAGTGTATCCTTGTGTCTGGTGTAAGAGAATGATCCAGTTTCATTCTTCTGCATGTGGCTGCCCAATTTTCCCAACACGATTTATTGAAGAGACTATCCTTTTTCCAGGGGATAGTCTTTCCTGCTTTGTTGATTAATTGACCATAGAGTTGAGGGCCCATTTCTGGGTTCTCTATTCTGTTCCATCGATCTCTACATCCGTTTTTGTGCCAGTACCACACTGACTTGATGATCAAGATTTCAAGCTTTGTAATACAGCTTGAAATCCAGCATTGTGATGCCCCTTGGGCATGGGTTTTCTTTTTCTGATAGTCAGAGAGAGAGAGAGAGAGAGAGGCAGAGACACAGGCAGAGGGAGAAGCAGGCTCCATGCACCGGTAGCCCGACGTGGGATTCGATCCCGGGTCTCCAGGATCGCGCCCTGGGCCAAAGGCAGGCGCCAAACCGCTCTGCCACCCAGGGATCCCCAGATTTTCTTTTTCAAAATTCCTCTGGCTATTTGGAGTCTTTGCTGACTCCATACAAATCTTAAGATTATTTGTTCCAACTCTCTGAAGAAAGTCCATGGTATTTTGATAGGGATTGCATTGAACGTGTACATTGCCCTGGGTAGCATAGACATTTTCACAATGATCCATTAGCATGGAATGTTTTTCCATCTCATTACATCTTCAATTTCTTTCAGAAGTGTTCTGTAGTTTTTAGGGTATAGATCCTTTACCTCCTTGATCAGGTTTATTTCTAGGTATCTTATGCTTTTGGGTGCAATTGCAAATGGGATTGATTCCTTCATTTCTCCTTCTTCAGTCTCATTGTCAGGGTACAGAAATGCCACTGATTTCTGTGCATTGATTTTGTGTCCTGCCACATTGCTGAATTGCTCTATGAATTCTAGCAATCTTGGGGTGGAGTCTTTTGGGTTTTCTATGTACAGTATGTCATCTGCAAAGAGGGAGAGTCTGATTTTTTCTTTGTCCATTTGAATGACTTTTATTTCTTTCTGTTATCTGATTGTTGAGGCTAGGCTAGTACTATGTTGAATAGCAGTGGTGAGAGTGGACATCCCTGTCATGGTCCTAATCTTAGGAGAAATGCTCTCAGTGTCTCCCCATTGAGAATGATTTTGCGGGCAGCCCCGGTAGCGCAGCGGTTTAGCGCCGCCTGCAGCCCAGGGCGTGATCCTGGAGACCTGGGATCGAGTCCCACGTCAGGCTCTCTGCATGGAGCCTGCTTCTCCCTCTGCCTGTGTCTCTGCCTCTCTCTCTCTCTCTGCATCTCTATGAATAAATAAATAAAAAATCTTAAAAAAAAAAAAAAAGAGAATGATTTTGCTGTGAGCTTTTCATAGATGGCTTTTGAGATGCTGAGGAATGTTCCCTCTATCCCTGAACTCTGAAGAGTTTTGATCAGGAATGGATGCTGTATTTTGTCAAATGCTTTCTCTGCATTTGAGAGGATAATATTTTTTTTTCTCTTATTGATATGTTATACCACATTGACTGTTTTAGTGTTGAACCAGCCTTGCATCCCAGGGATAAATCCCACTTGGTCATGGTGAATAATCCTCTTAATGTACTGTTGGGTCCTATTGGCTAGTATCTTAGTGAGAATTTTTTCCATGTTCATTATGGGTATTGGTCTATAATTCTCCTGTTTGGTGGGGTCTTTGTCTGGTTTTGGTAGTAAATAGTCTTCATCATTAATTTTGTTTACTAGTTTACTTAAGAGCTTAGTTTTTATGAAGAACTTGCCTTTTCAGCATCTATGTTTTTTCTACTTCAAATTGTTAATATAATAAATTATGTTAACAGACTTCCTGATATCAAACCATTCTTATACTCCTGAAATAAATCCTGCATAGTCATGGCATATAACCTTTTAATACACTATATATTCTACTTATTTATATTTCATTTAGACTTTTGCATCTATAAGACTAGTCTATACTTAGATATTTTTTAATTTTTGTTTTTATTTTATTTAGACAATAAAGATAATTATCACTGAAGTTTAATGGCTTGGTAAATTTAAGAATATAGGGCTTCTGGTTGGCTCAGTCAAAACAACATGTGACTCTTATCTTGGGGTCCTGAGTTCAAGCCCCACATTGGGCATAGAATTTACTTGAAAAAAAAAAAAAAAAAAAAACAATTAAAAATGAGAGGATAAAAAACACTTATAAAAAGAGCTTTAGTTATTCCACTAAAATAAATTCCCATTTATCCAGAGTACTAGGACAGGAAATGTGCTACCTAATGACTAAGTCAAGTTAATTAGAAACTTTTTTGTAACTGTTAAGAAACTGTTTATGTATGCTGTTAACACTACTGGAATCTCACAGAGGAGTAACATTCTGGCAGTTCGAGACAGTTCTTTTTTTTTTTTTTTTTTTTTTTTTAATTTTTTATTTATTTATGATAGTCACAGAGAGAGAGAGAGAGAGAGAGAGAGAGAGAGAGAGGGGCAGAGACACAGGCAGAGGGAGAAGCAGGCTCCATGCACCGGGAGCCCGACGTGGGATTCAATCCCGGGTCTCCAGGATCGCGCCCTGGGCCAAAGGCAGGCGCCAAACCGCTGCGCCACCCAGGGATCCCGAGATAGTTCTTAAAACACAGGGATCTCATTGCCAAGTTGTGGAAACAACCTGAATGTCTATCAACAGATAGAGATAAAAGTCGGTATACACATACAGTGGAATTTTATTCAGCCTTAAAAAAGAGAATTCTCCCATTTGCAATAACATGGATGGACCAAGAGGACATTTTGCTAAGTGAAAGAAAACAGACACAGTAAGACAAATGCTAATAATCTCTCTTATATGTAGAATCTAAAATAGTCCAACTCATAGGAGCAGAGGTTAGAATGGTAACCAGAGGAGAGGGAAATGGGAGAGATTTTGGTCAAGGGATACAAAATTTCAGTGATATAAAATGAGTAAGGTCTGGTGATCTAATGTACAGCATGATGACTATAGGTAACACTACTATACTATATACCTAAAATTTACTAGGAAGATATATCCCAAGAGTTCTCACCACACACACAATAAAGGTAACCATCTGAGGTAACAGGTTGGTAATCACTTCACAATTAATACATATATTAAAATATCAACTTGTGCAAGTTATATTTATACATACAATAAAAAATGAAAATAAAAAAGCTCAGGGAACCTTTTTCCCCTTGCAGATGTTTTTTTTTTTTTTTTATTACCTGTCAGTTGGTCCTCAGAATGTTTTTAATTGGAGTATAATTGAAACACACTATTATATTAGTTTCAGGTATACAACGTAAGTGATTCAACAATTCTGTATGTCATGCTATGCTCACAACCACAAGTATACCTACCATCTGTTATCACCAATAGTATTATATTACCATTGACTATATTCCGTATACTTGATTATAAGGGACTGATAAGGCTAAAGAGTTTCAAGAGGCTTTCCTAAAAAAACTATTTCCTATTACTGGAATGCTAAAAATACAGTACTTAAGAGAGAGGGCAACCAGAAAGTAGTCAACAATAATCTTATTACATCAGTTACAAGAATATATTCATACGCTAGAATTTTTTTAAGGCCTCAAATTGTGAAACCCCAACCTTAGGACTTCTGATCATTCCTTATTTTTCAAGCTGTTCCTTACCTTAACCAACAAAGTTGGGTCTGCCCCAACTCTGAGTTCAATCCTCTTATCAGAGTACAAACAAAAAATTCCAAAAAGAATTCTCGAGCATTTTTTGCTCTCATTTATTATTCCACCACTACCTCCTTAATATCCATCCTCTTTGTATCAGACTGAGAATTTGCTCATCCCTAGTATAACAAGTGATGAATACTATACTGTAAGAACATACACAGAAAAACTAAACCCTCTCTAGTCATTTGGACTAATAATGGTAATTACTTTACTCCTCCTCCTTACATTCATACCAAAAAAATAACTTCAAAAGGAACCACAGCCCTTAATAATTAATTCTAACTTAGGAAACAGATACGTGATTCCTAGCAGTTACCCAATCAGAAAGTGCTATAGGTTATCAATAATTTAGAGAAAAGAGAATAATGTTCTAAAACAGAAATGGGAAAAAAGATGCTCACAAAAAAACCTTGCAAACCTATGTATTAACTTGCATAACTATATTTTACAACTTTAATTTACATGAAGAGTGAAAACTTGAGCCACATTTACTATGTGTAAGACCATTTCTATACTACATAAAAGGAGAATAGTAAGTCAATTACTCTATGAAACTTCATTTTATTTTCACATCCATAATCAGAACCTGCCACATCACCTTCTGTCTGGCACAAATAGCTATTTTATCCCCAAATACTAACATTTACATACATGTCAGTGGGGGGAAAAGCCTGACTTACCTTAAAGACAAGTATTTTTTCCTCTGTTCCACTTACCTTAGCCCAGTAGCGAAAGGCTAACACCAAGGGAGTGAAGACGGGTTCCATCTTGCCAAGGGCAGCAAGTAAATCAGTAGTGAGGCATGCCATATCATTTCCAGCACTCACTCTACAGAGCAAACCACTGTGAATGGGAAAGAAAAATTTCACTGTGTTTATACCTTAAAAACCAGAATATACCAAATCTTATGGCTATCCTTTCTAAGTAACCATATTTTAATATCTAGGAATTCATAATAAAAATAAGAATTTTAATAAACTGAGAGCTAACTGAAAACTACAAATCATTTCATCACTAGAGTTCCATATAAAGATTTTTTAAATACTCACTTGTACTTCACAAATAAATTTCAACTTAATTTAGTATTTAAATTCATCAAAAATTACAAAAGTAGCATTATGAGTCACTGAAATTTGTTTTATATCAAAGACATTGATTTCATCAACATCAAGTGGTACAACATACCTTCCCAGTTCATTCTTTTTGCTTTGCACAGGATAGAAAGAAAAAATGAAATGAACTGACTAGTTATACTTCTTGACTCTAATTTTTTTCTATCCAAGCTTTCCTAATTTTATTGATACACTACTTTCAGATTAGAAAGAATGTACATATTAATCCACAGGTAATGCATATATGTAAGTGAAAATAGGAGCTACCTTAAAGGGGTGACAGAATTCTAGTAGAGATATTTTGGTGGCAGGGAGAACAATCTGTGGTTCCACAAAGAGGCAATTTGACATGTGGTTACAAAAAAAAACAAACAAAACCACTAGAGGTCAGAATATTTCCATTCCAAATCTGACTTTACTCTAAATGATATGAATTTGGTCATATTTTATTCCTCCATGTCTCAATTTTTTAATTAGAAAGTAACAAAGTTGAATCCACAAATCCTTCTAACTTTGAATAAGAAAATATAGTACTCTTAAATTTTAAGATATACAGGTTAGTATTCAATAAAAGAACACTTAATTTTTTCTGTATTGTTTCCATGTCTCCCACATTGATCTCAAATAGTATTATTTCAGTTTCCTTTTTCATAGGCACATTGCTCTCTCAGTCCTATAGACATCTGACTAGAAAGGCAAGATTAGTCTTCAATGACTCATTCAATTCACTGAACTAAAAACTGGATTCTAAAAAGCTGTGAGCTCCTTGAGAAGACAGGCTATTTCTTACTTATGTTTGTATCCCTACAGCGAAGCATATAGTATAAGTACTTAACATATAGTAAAAGTTCAATACTGTTGGGTGAATCAACTTGAGAAAAAAAATGAAGTTTTGCCTTACTGTGTTTTGTTTTTAACTGGTAGCTTTATGCTTTTAGTAAGCTTTTATTTTTAATAAATAGAAACTAGCCTAGTTATATTAATCCAAAGAGAAATCTAAAACAAAATTTTGTCTTGGAAATGTTCACTGCATACTTAGTTGGTGTTATTTCAAAAAAAATATTTCTCTTCATTATTACCAACCTTTTCCGATCTTTGCATACCACAACAGGAACTTTGGCGTGAAAATCAGATTCCACATCTATATATAATACTAATGAAAAAAAATAAACAAGATAATGTCAACTTCTCTCAAATATTTATTCTACAGTAAACATTAAGAAATAGTTTCCTTCTAAAAATCATTCACATTGCTTCTGTGGGATAATACAGACTTATCATTATGAGCATCAACCCAACAGAATCTCTTACCTCTCTTGGTGTCATTTGTTGTATATCACAAATCACAGGCACAATCCCAAATATTGTCCAAAAATTACAGTCACCTTAAGAAGAAAGGACTTAACATCTCTAATAAGTATATAATCGAGTCAAAGTTATTAAAAAAAAAAAAAGACTGATTAATCACCAAACTCTACCTCTGAAACTAATAAACACTATATGTTAATTAATTGAATTTAAATTTAAAAATTTTTTTAAAGGTGTGGGGAGCCTGAGTGGCACAGTGGGTTAAGCATCCAACTCTGTATTTCGGCTCAGATCATGAGCTCAGGGTCCTGGGATAGAGCCCCACATAACCCTCCAAGCTCAGTGAGGAATCTGCTTAAGATTCTCTCTCTTCCTCTCCTTCTGCCCCTCCCATTAGTGCTCTCTAATAAAATAAAATCTTAAAAAAAAAAAGAAAAAGAGAAAAGGTAATAATTTTTTAAAAGATTTTATTTATTTATTCATGAGAGACACAGAGAGAGAAAGAGAGAGAGAGACACAGGCAGAGGGAGAAAAAGGCTCCATGCAGGAAGCCCAATATGGGACTCGATCCTGGGACTTGGGGATCACACCCTGAGCCAAAGGCAGAAGTTCAACCGCTGAGCCACCCAGGCGTCCGGGTGGTAATAATTTTTTAATTAAACTGAATTTGTAAGCCCATATATGTGACTTACAATGATTCAGTCATGTATTTAAAATATGTTTGCTAGGTTGATACTGTCCACTGATTCTAAAGAAGTAAAAGCTTTGGGCACCCCCGGTGGCGCAGCGGTTTAGCGCCGCCTGCAGCCCGGGGTCTGATCCTGGAGACCCAGGATCGAGTACCGCATTGGGCTCCCTGCATGGAGCTCGCTTCTCCCTCTACCTGTGTCTCTGCCTCTCAGTCTCGATCTCTCTCTGAATAAATAAATTAAAAAAAAAAATCTTAAAAAAAAAAAGTAAAATCTCTAGATCTACCTCTTAGCTGTAATATGCTTTAAAATTTTTATGCAATAAGAAACAGTATTTATTAAGAAAGAAAATGATACTAAAAAAATCCCTTTACAAGATTAACTGGATCAAATCATTCCCTTAATAGCTAAGGAAAATGGCCAACAAGAACCTGACAAATAATGGAAAAATGATGGCGGGGGGGGGGGGGGGGAGAGAGAGAGAGAGAGAGAGAGAGAAGGGAAGTTTAAAACAGACTATGAAGTCAATGACAGGGTAAGGCTAAGGTCAATAAGCTGTATCTTCTAAGTCAAACTGCAAATATTCTTGCCAGGTATTTATGATTCATAAAATTTAAGATAACGATAGTAATAGCAATCATAGTAGCAAGACCTTAACCTTAATAAGAAGTTATTATAAACTAAGCACTTCTAAACTGTGGCTTAGCCCACATCATTCTCACAACAATCTCCTTATCAAAAAGATACCATACACATATTGTGTCGTTTTACAAATGAGAAAACTGAAGCATTAACCCTTATATAATTTATCAAAGGATATAATCAATAAGTCGCAGAACTAAAATCTGAGCCTAGAAAGTCTGGCCCCGATCCTGAGTTCTTAAGACTTTACTTTTAACAAGAAAAGCAGTAACTTTTTTTAAAAAGGTATTTAATAATATTTAAAGTATTTAATAATATTTCATATTTACTTTAATAATATTCCATATTGTACTAAATGACCTAAGTCCTGGTTAGGACAACTGTCGTTTTAAAAAATTTTTATTTTAAAAAGTAGCTTTACCTATATGAATGTCCATTTTATACCAGAAGCAATCCAAACAAATAAGGCAGATATGAAAAACTTTTAGAAGGTATGATTTGGTTAATGTAATATAAATGATGAGATTAGATTAATATTAAGTGAGGGTAAGAAAACATATTTACTCAACGCGTGGACATATTTTTTCTCCAAGTCTCTTCCAAAATCATCCTTCATCAATGACCTCCTAACGATTATAGGTGTTCTATCTTTTATGCAAGGAATACCCATAATATTCAAAGCTAACATTTTTAAATTATCCGAAAGCAGTACTTTTTTTACATATCAACTTTAAATTACTTTTGATCTAATGACATATAAATTTTGTACCACACTTATTCAACAAGTACATAAGTATATGTAATATAATGACTCAAATATGCTATGAGTATTAGTTTAACTTGATTAGCCATATAGAAACATTACATATACCCTTAAAGATTTTTCTTTAGAAAGACAAATTAAAAAAGAAACTCACCACTTTTTTTTAAAATCCCAAGCACTTGTATCAGAAGATCTGGATGATTCATCTAAAAGATTTCAAATTAAATCAACACACTGATTTCAAAGTTCAAGCTACAAACTTTAGAGAGAATTCAATTTCATTAAATAATTAGATAAAATCATGCTCTGTATCTTAAAGTAATAAAAAAAAAGAAAGTGTTTTACTTTCTGTTAATGAACCTTGTTCATGGAAGTAGAATCAAATAATGTAATGCTATTATTCCATCAATATTCCTAGAATTAATAAGTTCTTAGTATGAGAAAAGATTCTGGAACTTCACAGCAAAACAAATGGGAAAGAAATTAGTTTACCAAATAAAGAGAAGTTGTTGAGAAAGGAAATTTAAGAGACACTGGTACTGCCAGCATTGTCAAGAGGCTGAGACATTACTTTAAATAACAAGCTTATCAAATGCTTATTTTAATATGTACTTTGCTATTTTTTAAGTATTTAATAATCATATACTAATCTTAAGTAAATGACCGTATCATATGAGAAATTAAAACATCAAATTTTCACATAAATGAAATGCTCTTTGAGCATTAAAATTATTCAAAAAAACCATAACACATGTCAACCGACTATTTGAAATGTTGCAAAGGTCAATAAATAATGTTAGCAGTGCTAGTTACTACTTATTTTAAAAGTACCCATAATGTACCATGCTACACAAATATGCCAATATACAGTATCTCATTTAATATAAAGTTATTATCCCTATCTTGGAAATTAAAAAACTTCAGTCTCAGAAAGGTCAAATAACTTGCTCATTGCAGCCAAGATTTGAATACAGATGTATGATTTCAAGGTTCTTTTACTTTCTATACTGCTTACTACAAGCAATAAACATTCAACATAATCAAACATATAGCATTTTCCTTTTTTACTGAATTCTTCTCTTTCCTTTTTCCTCTCCCTTATTTCTTTATTCCATCTATGTCTAACACCTAAGAGTTTCCAAAAGCAACCTTTAATTATGATCATAACACTCTACAAACCAGAATTTTATAGTCCCTCACACGTTCTAAAAAGATAATCAATTAAAAAATACCAAGTGCTAGTTAAGAATCACATAGAAAAAGGTTTTTCTACTTACCCTGGGAGGAAATTTTATATCTATATTAACATCACTATTTTTCAGAGCAAATTTAGTAAGAGATGAGCCATACAACCTAAGTGAACACTCTGGAAATAAAAGAAAAAATATCAAAGCATGAAACAGAGTACAAATAGGGGAAATTTTAAAAAAACAATGGTAGGAAAATTGCATTATTTTAATTCTGTGTCTTCCAATTCTTATTACAACATTTATAGAAGAATGACATCCTTTCTCTAACTGATCTAACAAAATATTAAAACTATTTCTCAGTTACAGAGTTCAGAGACAAGGAAGAAATTACTCATAAAAGTTCAGTGTTTAAACAAAATTTTAGAATAGTTCATTTAGAAATGACTAGAAGTTTAACATTTAATATGTAACAGGAAATAATGTACTAACCTAGATATACCTATTGTCATAAACTACCATTTATTTTTAATATTTCTATTTATGTTAAGAGGTAAATGGTAAAGGGATCATAGACACTCAATGCCAACATTCTTTAAAACTACAAAGTGAAGCCTAGTCACTTAACAAAAAAACAAAATCCTGTGGCTTTGAAGGGTTCATAGAATAAAATATATAGAATAATAACATAGAACTTTTTCAGACTATTGAATATATTATTTTAAAAATCATAATAAGGCAAATTTTAAAAAGATCTCATCAGAGAGAGCAAGTTGAAAAATAACATGATTGGAACTATTCAGGCAGGCAGGTGCAGTTTCTTACAAAGTGTGAGTTCATACTCATTTGTATATATAAAAGTCTACTTGTCAAGTTCACAAAAAGTCTGAAAGTCACTGAAGTCCTTAAAATCATAAAAATTTCATTTCTATTCTTAAAATAATAAATTATTTCTTTTTTTAAAACCATCTTTTTTTAAAGTTTATTTAAGTAATCTCTACACCACATGTGGGGCTCTAACCCACAACCTCAAGATCAAGATGCACACATTCTTCCAACTGAGCCCCAGACAGGTGCCCCAATAACAAATTATTTCTGTATTTAATTTAAATTAGTATTCAGTGTTTTTTAGATAGAAGCTACATTATTACAGAAATAAGAGAAATGAAACGTTTTCCATTTTTAAATTTCAATTTTATATTCTTTCTTATAAATCTCATAACAAGTGAACACTTTGTCAAGTGTTCAATATCCTTTTGGTGGTGAGAAGTCTTATTAAATAGACATTTAAATTCAATATTGATGCAAAAAAAATCATAAGGGCTAAGCAAATATAATCTTTACATTAGTATCTACAATAAACCTGGCACAACTCCCCTTTATCCTCAAAACATAAGCTTTCTGTAAACAGCAGAGTCAAGAAGAAATAAAAGTGCAAATTTTACTTCTAACGATCCCATTTAAATTAATTTTTCCTCACCATCAGACAATAGGAATTTTTTTTTAAAGATTTTATTTATTTATTCATGGGGGGAGGGCGGGGCAGAGACACAGGCAGAGGGAGAAGCAGGCTCCATGCAGGGAGCCTGACATGGGACTCGATCCCGGGTCCCCAGGATCATGCCCTGGGCTGAAGGTAGCACTAAACGGCTGAGCCACCTGGGCTGCCCCAGACAATAGGAATCTTATTCAGTGACTACCTGGAATGTATATACTGAAAATAATATAACTAAAATGTCCATTCAGAAGGCAAAGATATTAAAAAATAATATTAAATATGACCTTTAAGAAATTTTCCTGTAACTGACATTTTAAAATTTTTTATTACAAAAATTATAATTCCCCATTTTTCCCTTTCTGAAATATTTCCATAAAATCAGTTATAAAATAATTAAATTCATCTACTTCTAAGATGGAGAAACGAAGAGAAAGGAAAACACTAAGAAATTTACACTAAGTTCAACAGAAGCAAGTGGAAGAGTTGTACAATTTTAAAAATTAAGTATCAAGTATATTTGTACCTGGTAAAAATGTTGTTATAACCTTTGACATTTCCTCCACAATTTCCTGACGGACTCTGAGGTCATCATCTGTGATTCCGTGTTCTTTTGCTAATTCAATAACCGCAACACTTAAAGCAGCCAAGTGGGCAGGGGTAGGAGGTGGCAGAGAACGAAGCTCACTTTCTTCTTGTTTTTCCTATTAGTGTAACATTTAACAACATGAAAAAAAATGTTTCTATCTTATTATCCTTATATTTAGGGTAGAAAGACTACAAAAATGTATTAACAAATATTCACCTTCTATGTGCCTGATTCAAGACACCTAGGATATGGAAATAAACAAGACAAAAGAAATACCTGCCTTTCTAAGTACTGGAAGATTGAGGGGTGCTTTGGGGCATCTCCCATTAAACATTAAAAAAATAAAACTTGTTCTACTTTACTACCTGTATAAATTCTGAAATGCTACATCAAAGCCAAAATACTTTAAGTACAACACTTAGCTGCTTATTTTGTGGATAATTTTGTTACAGAAAAGGAACTGTTTTATATGCAGTAGAAAGTCTTGAATCCTCTCTGATCTGCTTATGGTATCATATTAAATGGTCACAGGAAAACATCCTAGACAATATCATCACATTTATTATACTGCCTACCATTTACATTTGATTTCTGTCATTTTACCCAATGCTAAGGTAAATGACTGTTCCCAAAAACCCTTGATTCTACTAAAAGTTTGAAAGCCAATTTAAACCAAAAAGCTAAAGAGGGACTGACTATATACTATATATACATAATGATTTTTAAAGATTAATTTTGTACTCTGATTTTTAAAAAACACATGTTAATTGTGAAAGTTACATAAAACAGTAAAATACAAAGTCATCCACTATCCAACATCATAGTATTTATATTTTAAAAAAAGATGTTATTTATTTGAAAGAGAGAGTGAGAGCGAGTAGGAGGAGGGAGGGGCAAAGGGAGAAAGACTCCCCACTGAGCACGGAGCCTGATGTGGGGCTTGATCCCAGGACTCCCTGAGATCATGACCTGAGCCAAAATCAAGAATCAAGTTAACCAACTGAGCCATCCAGACACCCCTTTATTTTTTACCATAACCAAGACCATACCATCCATTTCCTTAATGTTATAATGACAGCATTTTTTATTATCACATTTCAGTCAAGAGACATTCTCTTATTTTTTGAGACATAGCTCCCAACAGCTCTAAAAGTCAAAAGTAGTTTGTTCTCTCTTCTCTACCCCCAACAATATAGTTAAAGACCTGGAATGCCTGGGTGGCTCAGCAGTTGAGCGTCTGCCTTTAGCTCAGGGCCTGATCCCGGAGTCTCGGGATAGAGTCCCACATCAGGCTTCCTGCAAGGAGCCTGCTTCTCCCTCTGCCTGTGTCTCTGCCTCTCTGTGTGTGTGTGTGTCTCTCTCATGAATAAATAAATAAAATTTATATATAAAAAAACAAAAAACAAAGACTTTGGTTTATTTCTAATTTTATGCATTGTTACCATATTCAGTCTCAATAGAAGTTTATCTAAGACACAGAAAATCAAACATGAGGGTAAAACAACCTTATTTTTATAAATTTCTATGAATACTTCTGCGATCTTAATTATAATCTAAATCTTGGCTGAGTAAAGTTTTCAGAGCTATTTTTTTAGGATCCATCTAAGGTATTAATAGCAACACACTTAATAAAAACAATGATACAAGATTAACATGCAGCACAACTATTTTATATACGCAGAAATACCAAAAAATGCTCTGAATTATATTGCTAGATTTTCATGGAAATAAAGATAAAAGACAATCAATGAAAATACTCCTCTATCTATGCTATTTTTTAAAAAAGATTTTATTTATTTATTCATGAGAGACACACAGAGAGGGAGAGAGAGGGAGAGAGGCAAAGACGTAGGTAGAGGGAGAAACAGGCTTCATGCAGGGTGCCCAACGTGGGACTCGACCCCTGGTCTCCAGGATCACATCCTGGGCTGAAGGTGGCACTAAACCGCTGAGCCACTGTGGCTGCCCTCTATCTATTCTATTAATAAGCCTATCCTACTTCCCTTAAGGATACTATTCATCCAACAGTCTCATTGATATCCTCCTATCACTGATCATCCTCATCCATCCAATCATGAGGATGATCAATGAAGTCCTGCCCTATGTAACTTCATTCTAGTTACAGAAAATAGACAACAGATAAATAAATGTACACTATCACATCAGGTAAAGCTATGAAGAAAACCAAATAGGGTAAAAGACTACAGATTGATGGGCAGGGGTTTTTATTTTAGAATAGAGTAGACAAAGAAGGTCCCTCTAAATAAGTAATGTTTAGCAGAATTCTAAAACTGAAGGAGAGAGGCATTTAAATCTCTGGGGGAAGAGTATTCCAGATACAGAGAATACAAAGAAACATTAAATGCAAAGATTTGGAGGCAAGAAAGAACTTAATGTTAATCGAAGAGATCAATGTGGCTAAAGGGTTATTAGCTAAGGGGTGACTGGAAGGTGATAAGGCTGAAATGTTAACTAGAAGCCAAATATTGTTAGTTTCCTATTTTAAAAATTTCAATAGAAACTCAAAAGAAAATTAGCAAACCAGATGTAGTAAAATATTAAAGAGATTATATGCCATCACAAGTGCAATGTATTCCTGGAATGCAAAAATGGTTCAACATATAACAATCGATGTAATCACCACCTTAACAAAATGAAAGAAAAAAAATGATCATCTTGATCAATGCAAAGAAAGCATTCGATAAAATTCAACACCCTCTTGTGGTAAAAACAAAACAAAACACTCACCAAACTAAAAATTAAAAGAAACTACCTCAACATAATAAAGACCTATTTGAAAAACCCACAGCTAACATTGTACTCAGTGGTTAAAGACTGAAAGCTTTTTCTCTAAGATCAGTAACAAGGTAAGAATGCCCATTTTCATCATTTCTATTTAACATATTTATTAAGAGTGCCAGCCAGAAAAAGAAATAAAAAAGCAACTAACTTGGATAGGAAGAAATAAAATTAACTCTATTCACTGATTGTTATCTAATATGTAAAAAACTCTAAAGATACCACAAAAAACCTGTTGGAACTAATAAACAAATTCAATAAAGTAGCAGGATACAAATCAATACACAAAAATGTTGCATTTCTATACACTAACAATAATCTGAAAAGGAAATTAAAATAATTCCAATTAAATATCCTCAAAAATAATACTTAGAAATTAACTTAGCCAAAGAGATGAATGACTTGTATACTAAAAACAACAAAATACTGCTTAAAGAAATGAAAGAAGACATGAACAAATAGAAAGATATCCCATGTTCATGGATTGGCAGGCTTAAAATTGTTAAGACAACAATACTACTCAAAGCAATCTACAGATTCAATGCAATTCCATCAAAACCCCTTTAACTTTTTTTTTGCACAAATAGGAATTGATCCGAAAGTTCACACAGAATCTCAAGGGACCCAAAATAACCAAAACAATCTTGAAAAAGAACACAGCCAGAAATTCACATTTCCTGATTTTGAAACTTACTATACAGAGCCATAGTAATCAAGACAGTATGGTACTGGCATAAAGACAGATGTATAGGCCAAGAGAATAAAACACAAAGCCCAGAATTAGACCCTCGTATATATGGTTAAATGATTTTTAATAAAGGTCTCAAGACCATTCAATGGCAAATGCACTGCCTTTCCCACAAATGGTGCTAGGAAAACTGGATACCCATAAGCAAAATGGACCCTTATTATTTTACACCATACATCAAAATTAACTGTGTATTCCGTATTTCTATAAATATTCTCAAGCTTTGTTCTGTAACAACATTAAAACACTGGAAGCTGTCCTTTTGGGTCTTGTCTTCAAAAATTCTTTAGTTGGGATGAGACTGCATTTAATTTCTATATATTCTCCACTCCTGAAATAAGATCTTTCTGACTACCCAATGCCCACGAAGTATGAGGTTTTCCAGTCTGGATAGTGAGAAGGTACTATTCTCAGCACTATGTAAGCATCAAGCACTATTCTAATTCCTTCAGATGATTCTTTCCCTGGCTTTAGGCAGCTGTCTCACATGTATGTACCAATCAGTACTGTGCTGAATACTGTCAGAGGACTGTCTTTATATCTATGGATTTCTTTCTATACAGCTTTCTCTTTTTTGTTATTATGTCCAACAAACTCTAGCCACCCTGGATTCCCTGAACTCAAGTTCATCTCCTCAACTCTGGGAGTTTATGAGGCTCCCCTTCCTATAATGCAGTATGGAAACTCTCTCAAACTGGAGTAATCATTGGGCTCATCTTATTTGCTTTCCATTCACTGCCTGTCCTTCATTGCCTGAAAACCATTGTTTTTTCCTTTGCTTTATTTAAGAGTAAGGTAAATCTAGTCCTTATTATTATAACGTCAACAAAGGCAGAAGTCCAATACAGCTGTTTCTAAGGGTTTTGGATTTTTTTTGGAATATTCTAAAATCACCTTATAATATATATAATGTCTATCAGCTTTCTTTTTAAGTTTCTTATTTAGAATTCCCTGAACTTCCTAGAATTAATGATTAGCTTCACTCAGCATTTCTTGAAATTTCTCAGTTATTATCTCATAAACTACCACCAACTTTGTCTTTGTTCTATTAAGTCTTCTGAAACTCTAATTAAATCAAAGTGATAACACTGATAAAATTTGAATTTCTTTTCCGAGTTCCTGATTTTCAATGCATTTTTTTCAAGAAAGATATACTAAGCACCTATTGTGTGTCAGACACTGTCCTAAGCAATACAGAAACAAAAATAAATAAGAAATGAAACCTGTCCTATGGAATATCGACGCCTAAAAGAGAAGAGAAAGCAGACACACACAATACAGTATATCAGGTTTTCTGATCAAGCTGCTCTGCAAGCAGAGAAGGAATACCTAATCCAGAATTGTTGGAAAGGTCAGGTAAAAGAGTATTTCTCAGAGAAAATATACAAGCAGAGACTTAGACACAAGTAGGAGATTATATAGCATTAATATTACCGCTTTGAGAGGGGCCTAGGTGGCAAAGTCGGTTGAGCATCTAATTCTTCGTTTCAGCTCAGGCTGTGATCTCAGGGTTATGGGATCAAGCTCTGAACTCAGCATGGAGTCTGCTTGGGATTCTCTCCCCCTCTCCCTCTGCCCCTCCCGCTTGTGCACACACATGCACTCCCTCTCAAATAAATCTTTAAAATATATTACCACTTTGAAAAAAAAACAAATAGCTAAAATACTAATAATTTCTTTAAAAAAATCATTCATATCTAGGTCTATGAAATTTTCTAATAAAAATAACCAAAAAATTATGAATTACCAAAGTCTAAAGATTATAAGGCCCTACATGGTATGGATTTCTCTAGCTTCATCTCACATCATTTCCTCCTATCTCTCTGTGCCCATCATGCTAGACTCTTTCAGTTCCTCATATGCCATGTCATCTTTTACCTTTTTGCCTTTTTTTTTTTTTTAATCTATCTGTTTGTTGTGAAAGAGTGTACCTATGCACATGCACAAGCAGGGTAAAGGGCAGAGGGAGAGAATTTCAAGCAGACTCCCTGCTGAGCACAGAGTTGACTCAGGCTCAATCACATGATCCATGAGATCATGAATTGAGCCAAAACAAAGAGTCAGATACTCAACCAACTGAGCCACCCAGGTGCCCTCATTTTGCGTTTTAAATTACCCCTTTCAGCCTTTCGAACTACCCATTCAAATGTCACTTTCTCAGAGAAACTATCCCTGTTGCAGACTAAGTAAAATATCCTTGTACATTTCCTTAGCACCACATTTCTCCCTTTAATAAAACTCATTATACTTAAATTCTTTTTCAGTGCATACCTTCACCAATACTTTAGAAACTCTGAGGGTAGGAACCACAACCATCTTATTCAACACTGCCTAGACCTAGCACATAAAAACTCAATAAATATCAACTGGACTGATTGCATTTGGCAGGGTTTTTTTTTTTAAGATTTTATTTAATATTTGAGAGAGAGAGCGAGAGAGCGAGCATGTGAGCATGAATAGGGGAGCTGGGGCAGAGGGAAAAGTAGACTCCTCATTGAGGAGAGAGCCCAACACAGGGCTCAATCCCAGGACCCCAAGATCATGACCCGATCCAAAAGCAGACATTTAACCAACTGAGCCACCTAGGGTAGGGGCCTGACAATTTTTTTTTTCTTTTTTAATTAAGATTTTATTTTTAAGTTACTTCTATACCAACATGGGACTCGAACTTACAACCAAGAGATCAAGAATCACATGTTCTACCAACTGAGCTGGCCAGGTGCCCCTATCTGCCAATTTTAAATTTAAGAATCAACACACTTTAGTATGAACAGACTGGTCTCTGAAAAGGTTCCCCTCCTGACTACCTAAGATAAGAAGGGCAATCACAGCTTTTAATGCTATCACTTCAGTTACTAATGTAAGATGGGACAAATACCCCATTTTTAGTTTTACAAATAAATGATATAGTTTTATCATTCAAAAAATGAATAAAATATTTTGTAAAAAAAACTCACCAAAATATTTTTCTTATGTCGTTTCTCCTTTATATGTTTATGAGCTCCCTGGATGTTTTCAATGTGAATTAAGCAAAGTTTGCATAGATACCGGCAATTGGTATATTCTGGTGAACGCTGAAACATTAAAAAATGTATTTTTTCAGAAAACAGAGAAGTAAATATTTGACCATATATATGAATTTTATAATTACACAAATATAAGAAAAATAAGCATTAAAGGAATAAATTTTTAATAAATAAACCAGCACTTATATACTCAAAAGATACTTGTCCTTTTCAAAATAGTCATCATAGGAGATCATATTCTCATTTCAAACAACATCATGATAATGCTAAATGTTTGATACTTTACTAATATAGTCTTTAGAATCTAATGTAGGATAAGAAAGTCAGTCTTATTAGTCTTATTCCAATGCTCTCCCAAAAACTAGTTTCAAACTTTGTCTTTTTAATTACTATAAATAATAAAATCCACCCTCAAATAGATTTCTAAAGAATGAATTGCAAACGTGGAAGAAAATTCCAAAAGCTGAGTTCTGAAACACTCCAATTGCAATCTCATGGGAATAAATGGGTAATCTCTTGAGGTAACTATTCTAAAGGGAATAACTCAGACACATAAAATTATCATAGTACTTTAGTCATACTTTATAAATCTATTCTTGAAATAATAATTAAAAAAAACTTCATAATTCCGAAGTGCCTATTATGTGCTAGGCACTATGGTAGCTGCTTCACATATAGTTTGTCATTTTAATACCTTTAATAATCCAATTAGCTTGATATAATCTTCATTCTCTAGATGTGAAAAGAAAAGTTCATACAGCCTGTAACTTTCACAAGGATATGGTATGTAAGTAGGAGATGCTGAATTTAAATTCATGTATATCTGAATCCAAAGCCAACTCTACCGATATGGTTAGAAAATGAAAAATTACAAAAACACAATAAATATACACTGAATTTTATTTTTTTTTTATTTTTTTTTTATACACTGAATTTTAAAACATTATTTCTAGTGCCTTATACTGCAATTTCTGAAATTACAGCAATGCTTAAATTTTTATCTCAGAGTGACCTTCAGTACGCTGCAACTCCTGACAAAAGGATTCTCTAACTTCATAATATCATTTTCTTTAAATGGAAACCTGCCCCAAATTTAGCAAAAGTCCTACCATAGACTAAAAATAATTATAGCCATCATTTATAAAGTATGTATTAATCTTAAAACCTTGTAATAATTTCCCCAATCTACTGGCAAAGCAATTAAATCTCAAAAATTAAATAATTTGTCTAAGACAACAAGCAAAAAGGAAAACAGTTCAATCCAGTCATTTCAATTTGTAGTGTAAAAATTCTTTCACTATTTGCAATGACATGGATGGAGCTAGAGTATTATGCTAAGCGAAAGAAGGTCAGTCAGAGAAAGACCAATATCATACGGTTTCAGTCCTGTGTGGAACTTAAGAAACAAATAAATGAGCAAAGCGGGGGAAGAAAGAAAGAGTAGTAAACCAAAAAACCAAGTTTGTCAAGAGAACACAAGGTAAGTGGGGGGATGGGTAACCATCAGGGATGGGTTAAATAGGTGATGGAGATCAAGGAAGGCACTTGTGATGAGTACCTGGTAGTGTACAGAAGTCCTGAATCACTGTATTGTACGTGTGAAACTAATATTACACTGTATATTAACTAACTGGAATTTAAATAAAAACTTAAAAAAAAAAAAACTAAAAAATTTTCAAATCTGTCCTTATTAAAGAATGAATTAAGCCCTTGCAGAAACTCCTATCTCTTAATTTCTAGCCACAACTAGTACTTAATTCCCTAAATATTTTCTGAGCTCATACTGTATGTCAAACATTTGTCTAGGAACTAAGGAACATATAGCATAAACAAAACAAATCAAAATCCGTATTCATAATTTACAATCTACTATACAGAGACATGTAATAAACAAACAAATGCACAAATAAATAGGAATATGGTGCAGGGGTGTCAACTACTTTTTAAAAAAGGATCATCAGAGATGCCTGTGTGGCTCAGTGGTTGAGCATCTGCCTTTGGCTCAGATCATGATCCTGGGGTCCTGGGATCGAGCCCCACATCAGGCTCCACACGGGGAGCCTGCTTTTCTGCCTATGTCTCTGCCTGCCTCTCTGTGTCTCTCATGAATAAATATATCTTAAAAAAAAAAAAAAAGAAGATTAAAAAGGATCACTTAAGGATCACTGATAAATTAAATTCCAAGTAGAAGCAAATGTTAATGCTAAGACCCTTGTCACTTTCACCACTCTTTTTGAACCAAGCCAACATAATTTCTTTTCAAGATCAATGTAGTACACCATAATGGCAATAAGCTCTTCCTGCTTCTATTCTTAAAGGAATCAGGAAGGTAAGTAATCCCTTTAAAATATGGATTAAATCTTAATTCTCTACCCAAAACCTTCACTGTCTTCCTCTCATACTTGGAATAAAAACCAGAGTCCTCTTAAGGGGCCCTGTGACATGGCCCTCATTACCACTCAGAGCTAGTCATATACTAGGTTTTTTGCAGTTTCTCAAGACATATTAGCATATTCCTACCTTAGAGTCTTAGCATTAACATTTATTTCTACTTGGAATGTCTCTTCCCAATTCCCACATAGGTCAATCCTTCATGTTCTTTAAATTTATTTATTTATGAAAACATAAATACAGAACACTGAAAGTCATAAATATTGATGAGATTATAAAGGGAGTCAGGAAATCACTCATATAAGTTTTTTAATTGTAAAATATTGGCAGATAAGGACTTGTCCAGATTCTTTTGGTAAGAAGTGTATTTTAACATGAATGGGGAGTCAGAAGGCTTGAAATGACATCTCAATTGACTTTGGATAAATCTCTAACACCAAAAACTGCTTCTATATAACCTTAAAATGAGTAATAAAAATTGCTCTATGTGGTAAAATAACTCAATTCTACAAGTAGCTGATCTTTAGTGCTTAAACACACTATACAAAGAACTTTTACTTGTATTTTTTATTTTTTTCAAGATTTACTTATTATTCATGAGAGACAGAGAGAGGGGGGCGGGGCACAGACACAGGCAGAAGGAGAAGCAGGCTCCATATAGGAAGCCTGACGTGAAACTCAATCCTGGTCTCTGGGAACATGCCTTGAGCCAAAGGCAGATGCTCAACCGCTGAGCCACCCAGGCATCCCAACTTTTACTTGTATTAACGTATTTAATCCTCATAACAGTCAATGAGCTAGGTGTTAAATTTTTAGCAACATTTTATTTTCTATTTTTTTTTAAGATTTTTTATTTATTTACTCATGAGAGACAGAGAGAGAGAGAGAGAGAGGCAGAGACACCGGAGGAGGGAGAAGCAGGCTCCATGCAGGGATCCCGATGTGGGATTCGATCCCGGGTCTCCAGGATCACACCCTGGGCCGAAGGCAGGCACTAAACCGCTGAGCCACCCGGGCTGCCCTTTTAGCAACATTTTAATGATGAGGTTACTGAAGTTTAATTAAAGAGATTAAAGAACTTATCTGCTATCCAACCACTTAAGTGGCAGAGGTAGACCCAGTTGACTCCAAAACCTATAAACTTAACCACTAAGCAAACCACCTCTAATTATTAACCAACTACTACATCCAAGGTACTATATTAAGCACAATAGCAAAGAACAAAAATGTTCTCACAACATCATGAAGCTTCTATTTTCACAGAAGAGACCCATGAAAAATGCATAAACAAATGCTTTAAAATTCCTTCATCATGGTTATATTTTATTTTACCCTTAAACACACACACTAATAACTTTTTTAAAGTTTCTGCAGACCAGCTAGAATAAAGATCGCTGGGCATGGAAATTCTAAGTATTTCCTAATCAATATTTATCACTAACTATAGGGAAATTTATCCTTCTGATCTAATAGCTTAGATTCTTAGATTCTTTGGTATAGTTTAAAAACCTGTATCTTTATTTATCAATCAGATAATCTATGGATACCTACCTATGAACAAAAGGACCTGATAAAATCAAAAGCAAATAGTTAAGAATATTCTTAATGAGTATCTAAAGTTGGTAGAGAAAAAATGTTAATTAAGAGTACACTAAACTGGGATGCCTGGGTGGCTCAGTGGTTGAGCATCTGCCTTTGGCTCAGGGCGTGATCCCAGTGTCCTGGGATCAAGTCCTGCATTGGGCTCCTTGCAGGGAGCCTGCTTCTCCCTCTACCTGTGTCCCTGCCTCTCTCTGTGTGTCTCTCATGAATAAACAAACAAAATCTTAAAAAAAAAAAAAAAAAGAGTACACTAAACTGAAAATAAAGAGGTTTTAGAGGACTGAGAAACAAAGTGCCAGAAACAAGAGATTATAGACATCTACGCTAGGATTGGCACACTCATTTTATATCATTGCTGCTTAAATTCAAATAAAAAAGTATTTTCCATGCTCCCAAACTTTTCTTTTACACCAAGCCATTCTTTCCTACCACCATCAAATATCCATTCCACTCCAATATCTTTCATCTCTGAAGAACTGATCTTTTGTGCTTTGTATTCTAACCCATCCAGTCCCCTACTTATTCTTAAAATATTTTTCACATTTCCCTTATACATGCTGTATAATTCACCTGCACCAGCCTTCCCCAATTCACCTAGTAAACTCCTACGCCTTCAGATTCAGTTCCAATG
Source organism: Canis lupus familiaris (assembly GCF_011100685.1). Taxonomy (NCBI): domain Eukaryota; kingdom Metazoa; phylum Chordata; class Mammalia; order Carnivora; family Canidae; genus Canis; species Canis lupus. The sequence goes on along the minus strand of NC_049236.1, from coordinate 8,914,330 downwards.
TCACCTCCTTATAAAGCATTCTCCAAACTGATGCCTCTATATCCCAACTCGTTGATCACTCTTTTGTCTAAGATTTCAGGCAATACTTTCTTATTACTATTATTTGCTTACATGTTTTTCTCTAATTAGCAAACTCCTAGAAAAGCAGTATCATGTTTTTAGAAATGCCACACATTCCCAATTCAACTTATCATTAGATCATGGCACATGAATAGCACTCAATATTTATCTTAACAATACACAGATCCAGAATAGCTACTAATTCCAGACTCAGGAAAGAGAAGGTGAGGAATGAGAGAACTAATAAGTAAAATAGTAAACTGCAAAAAAGACTTTCTTCTAACTCGGACCTTTGGAGACTAGCTATACAACCTAAATTCTCTTCCTTATTATGGGCCTCTACCTTTTGATATTCCTTTCTATTTTCACAAGATGACTATTCTGTCAAAAGTTCTATTAATAACTCAGGATTGCCTTCTTCAACCTAGATACCATCTCATTTTCCTAAACTCTATAAAATTATATCATTTCTTTCATTTCTTATTTGTCAAGAATGATGACCTATTTCCTTATATACATACTCACAAATATCCCAAATTTTTTTATGAACAGATTGATTTATGATTATTTCCTTTAATACCTAGCAGTGTTTTTATTAAGGCAACGAATATGTACTTCTAAGCTAAGAAATTAATTAGGACTCAGGAACAAGATACTAATGGCTAGAACAATTCTGAATACATAAGAGATATTCAGTAAATGGGAGACAAAAGAGGAAAGTAGTGGAGAAAAAACAAGGAGAAAAGTGAGTGCAGTATATCATATAATATTTGCTAATTTATTTGTCACTCCAAATGGACTGTTCACTTCTGATTCACCAACTGCCATTTTCATCAATATATCCCAGTGTAGTACTTAGAACATAACAAGCACTCATTTATGTTTTGATAAGTGAATAAATCAGAGGTCAGCAAATTTCTTCTATCAAGGGACAGAGTAATATTTTGATAAATCTCTTATACTTTGGTAAACAGCAAATATTTTATGCTTTGCAAGCTATATGCTCTCTGGAGCAAATAACTACTCACTCAATTCAACTCTGCCATGGTAGCATGAAAGCAGTCATAGACAGCAGGTAAACAAATGGGCATGGCTATGTATCAATACAATTTTGCTTACAAAAACCAAGCACTACACTTATTTTACACAATTTTAAAAACACAAAGCACATAAACAAAAAGGCAAAAATAAGAGGGTAGGCCATAGTTTGTTGATCCCTGGAATGAATCAATGAGATCAGACTCACAGACATAAGGATTAGCTAAACAAAGGGAGAGAAGAAAGGAAGAGAGAAGGAAGGAAAGAGGGAAGCAAGGAAAAACAAATGCTATCTCTGCCTTAGTAATTAAAGAAAAAGAGCTGTACTTGGCAAAGAAAAGTTATGAAACATGCATATTCATCCAAGTAACTAAAATGACATAATATACTTTTTCAAGTCGAAAGATGTGATCTCTTTCTAAGCGTTCTTCTGCTTGTTTCAAGCCTAGCCTCTGCTCAGGTGTCAATGCAGATTCATCTATCACAGTAGCATTTTCTAAATAGTCCATCTCTGAAGAGTTTTCTTTATTAGAGTCATCATTCTTCATTTTACCTAGAAAAGGAAGCAATCAGTTACCATCAGAAGTGATAAATTTAAAAAATTTTAATGGAAAATAATTTATACATATACAGGAAAAATATTCTTGCCTTACACTTTCCTTAGCTGTACAAGTTGGAATACTTAGGTAAAATACAAGTATGAGATATACATGGTATCAAAACTCACAAAGAAAAATCTATTTCGATGGGCCAAATGCCTATCTTCCTTGTTCTTCCAATCTATCGAGACAAATAGGACTAAGGCTGATTACACAAGGCTAACATAACAACCATGTTGTAAAATCTCTGAATTCTGAAGTGTGATAAAAAGTTATTTTAAGTCTCAAAGGCTGGTCACTAAAATCACTTTAATGACTTCATCACTATATACACTAGCAGCTAAAAGAACATATATCTTTAGACCACAAACCCACATCAAGCACCTCTCTCTTTGTTTTCAAAGAACTCAGAATACCTCTACCACATCAGTATTTTTTCTTTGCTTCTCTGCCTAACTAGATTGCAATCTCTTCAAGGCATAGACTGTGTGCTACCATCTTTTCATTTCCAGCACCTAGCATTATGGGACTGGCATACGGTAGGCTCCACTATCAATGTAATTTTTTTAAATGCAAACTGAATTATGTTATTCTCTTGCTTAACATACTTAAAAAGCTTTCAAAGAGTTCAGGATAAAGTTTAAACTCTAGCATATTATATGCCATCCTTTCCTTCATGAAGGCAGTAAACAGAATAACTACAACATCCTACCATAACACTTTTAACTTCATTCATACCAAATGTGCTGGAATGGATCACTGCTATTTCAAGTTTCAATGCCTTTTATATATGCTGTTCCTTCCATTATTAAGACTATCCTCACTTCAACTAGTAATGTTTACCTGTCCTGCAAAATTCAGTTTAGGCTAAAACCATTTCAAAGACAGTCTGATATTTTTTATACAGCTGACACATGAGTAATATTAAGGCTTAGGATGTCAAAATCTGCATATAACTTTTTACTGCCCAAAATCTTAACTATTAATAGCCTACTGTTGACAAATAGCCTTAATAGTAACATAAACAAGTCGACACATATTTTGTACATTATATATATAATTATATATGTATTATGTGTATAATTATATAATTATATATATATATTATATTCTTACAATAAAGTAAGCTAGAAAAAAGAAATTCTTATCAAGAAAATTATTAAGGAAAAAAAAAAAGAAAACTATTAAGGGGCTGTCTGGGTGGCTCAGTCAGTTAAGTGCCCAACTCTTGATCTCAGTTCAGATCATAATCTCAGGAGATCAGGTCTTGCATCGGGCTCTGTGCGGAGTATGGAGCCTGCTTAAGGGTCTGTCTTGTTTTCTCTCTCTGTTCCTTCCCCCCACAAAAAAAGAAAATCATAAGAGAAAATACATTTACAGTAACATAATGTATTTATTTTAAAAAGAAAACCAGGGGTTTCTGGCTGGCTCAGTCAGTAGACCATGTGACTCTTGATCTCAGGGTTTTAAGTTCAAGCCCCACTTTGGGTATAGAGATTACTTAAAAGAATAATAATTTAAAAAATTTTTATTTTCTTACCTATTGCCCTTTTTAAAATTTTTTAAAACTTAAAAAAATTCACACACAGGGCAGCCCTGGTGGCTCAGGGGCTTAGTGCCGCCTTCAGCCCAGGGTATGATCCTGGAGACTGGGGATCGAGTCCCAGGTCAGGCTCCCTGGATGGAGCCTGCTTCTCCGCCTCCCTGTGTCTCTGCCCTCTCTCTCTGTGTGTCTCTCATGAATAAATAAATAAAATCTTAAAAAAAAAAATCCACATAAGTGAACCTGTGCAGTTCAAAAACTGTTGTTCAACTATACAACTGCAGTCTCATAGCACTTGCTATTATCTCACATTTGCGTATTACTATAATTTGTATTCATATATCTATCTTCTACCTTAGATGATGGATTCCTTGATGGTAATGACTAGGTTTTATTTAACTTTTCATTTTCAGATTTTAATACCTAGGCCAGAGATGATACAATCGAAGTGTTGAACAAATAAATTAATGTGGATGTATCTAAAAACACTGTTTAAGTAAATGCTCATAGACAACCAAAAGATCTCTCCACTCTACCTTCAAAAGCCAACTAACTACATGCAATGTACAAGAACCATGACAGTCTATTCTACCTTTTGATAGCACTAATTTTTCACGCAAAGAAGAAATGGTATGCCTCTGGAAATGATGTGTTTTCTACCACAAGGGCACTGAAGTCTCTGGAATCATATGGCAAACTCTTAGGTAAAGATGTTATAAGAAGGATTCAAAGATCAGAATTACTGTCAGGTAAACACTGATGCACAATGAGCAATTTGCAATGATGTCCTAGTATTTGGAAAAATAATTTAGTTTCTTAGTAGCCATTTTATGATGGAAATATTAAAAAAAGGTAAAATCCTCGTTTTATTTCTACATTTCATGAAAAAGGATAGTAGCAAGAAAACAATATACTAAAAAAAAAATATTCTAACCCTCTTTTCCTTTTTTTTTTTTTTTTTAAGATTTTTATTTATTTATTCATAGAGACAGAGAGAGAGAGGCAGAGACACAGGCAGAGGGAGAAGCAGGCTCCATACAGGGAGCCTGACGTGGGACACGATCCAGGGTCTCCAGGATCACACCCCGGGCTGCAGGCGGCGCTAAACCGCTGCGCCACCTCAGCTGCCCCCTCTTCTCTTTTTTATATGTACAATTCACCCAGCATAACAAGGCAACTAACATCAATTCCTGTAAAACTGTCATTTCTGCCAATATAATTATAGAAAGCTATATATCTTTCTTTAAAAGACAGAAAAACAAAATTATTTAATTTTCTGAAATCAATATCAATATAAAATAACATTAGGAAGAATTTCCCAACTTTTTTTTCCATAGAACTTTAGTCCCATGAGATACTAATACTCTCACAAGAGTTGAAAATAGGTATTCAAAAACCCATACATAAATGTTCATAGCAACACTATTTACAACAGTCAAAGGTGGAAAAAACCCAAACCAAACATCCAATCACTGATAAATAAACAGAATGTGGCATATCCATATAGCAGAACGTAATTCAACTGTCTTAGCCCAGGTAGCCATAATAAAATACCAGAGACTAGGTGGCTTAAGCAACAGGAATTTATTTTCTCACAGTTCTAGAGGCAGGAAAAGTCCAAAATCAGGGTGCCAGCAGGGTTGGTTCTGATTAGAGCTCTCTGTGAATTGTAGACAGTTGCTTTCTTGCTGTGTCCTCATGAGGCCATTCCTTAGTGCATACAGAGAGACAGAGCTCTCCCTCTTTTTTTCAATCCTATTGGATTAGGACCCCACCCTTATGACCTCATTTAATCTTAATTATCTCCTAAAACCTCTTATCTCCAAATAAAATCACACTAGGAGTTAAGGCTTCAGCATATGTACTTTTTAAGGGGACCAATTCAGTCTACACTATTAGCCTTAAAAAGAAGTACTGATGTGTATATATACTATAACACAAATGAACCTTGAAAACATGATGCTTAATAAGGAAGCCAGACATGAAAAAAAATCATATATTACATAATTCTATTTCTAGGAGATACCAAGAATAGGTAAATATATAAAACCAGAAAGTGTAATTAGTGGTTGTCAGAGGATGATGGAGGGAGGGAAAATGGGAGTGAATTTTTTTTTTCAAAACCTGAGCTGAGACCAAAAGTTCGATGCCAGGGACTCCTAGTAGGTCAGTGGTTGAGAGTCAGCCTTTGGCTCAGGGCGTGACCCCAGGGTCCTGGGATCGAGTCCTGCATCGGGATCCCCACAGGTAGCCTGCTTCTCCCTCTGCCTATGTCTTTGCTTTTCTCTGTGTCTCTCATGAATAAATAGATAAAATCTTTTCAAAAAAAAGTTGGACATTTAACCAACTGAACCACTCAGGTGCCCCAAGGGGACTGAATCTTAATGGGTAACAGATTTCCTTTTGGGGTGATGAAAAAATTCTGCAATGAGATAGTGGTGATAGTTGTAAAACACTATAAATGTACTTAATGCCACTGAATTATAAACTCTAAAATGGTTAAGATAGTAATTCCTGTATGATTCAGCAATTCCACCCCAAAACATGTTATCAAGTGAAAACATACATACACACATAAACTTAAAAAAAAAAAAACATTCATAGCAGCATTATTCATAAGAAAAGGATAGAAACGATTCAAATATCAATGGATAAAAGGATTAAAAAAATGTGATATATCCATACAATGGAATTCAGCAATAAAAAGGAGTAAGGTACATGGATGAATTTTGAAAGCACTGTGCAGGGGTGCCTACGTGGCTCAGTCAGTTAAGCATCCGACTCTTGATTTTGGTTAAGGTCATGATCTCAGGGTCATGAGATCAAGCCCTGTATCAAGCTCCACAATGGGCACAGAGCCTGCTTAAAATTTTCTCTCCTTCTCCCTCTACCCCTCTCTCTGTCGTCCTCCTTCTCTAAAAAGGGGGGGGGGGGTGTTCGGTTGCTCAGTCGGTTGGACATCCATCTGACTCTTGGTTTGGGCTCAGGTCATGATCTCAGGGTTGAGGAATAGGGTCCCACTTTGGGCTCTGAGCTCAGCACCTAGTCAGCTTAGGATTCTCTCCCTGTCCCTCCTCCATGCCCCTTCCCCTGTTTAAAGACACACATGCTCTCTCTCTCCCTCTCTTTCTCAAATAAAAACAAAACAAAAACCAAAAAACCTATTGTGCTAAGTGAAAAAAGCCAAACACAAAAGGCCACATATTGTATGATTCCATTTACATAAAATAGGCAAATCTATAGAGACAGAAAGTAGATTAGTGACTTCTTTTTTTAGTGGGGGAAGGGGAGAAGGAGAGAGAGAATCTTTTTTTTCTCCCAGTGAAAGCATTATCAAGGATTTATTTTTTTAATTTTTTAATTTTTTTATTGGAGTTCAATTTGCCAACATATAGCATAACATCCAGTGCTCATCCTGCCAACTGCCCCCCATCAGTGCTCATCACCAAGTCACCCCAACCCCCCACTCACCTCCCTTTCCACTACCCCTTGTTCGTTTCCCAGAGTTAGGTGTCTCTCATGTTTTGTCACCCTCACTGATATTTTCACTCATTTTAGCAGGTTCCACACCTAGCGTTTAGCCCAATGCAGGGCTGATCTCACAACCCTGAGATCACAATCTAACCAAAACTCAAGTGTCAGAGCCTCAATCAACTGAGCCCCTGAGTAGTGACTCTAATGGGTATAGTTACTTTTGCAGAAATGAAAATTTTCAGGTAGTAGACAGTGACAATATCTACACAACTTTATGAATATGGTACTAAAAACCACCAAATTATGTTTCTACTCTTTTTTTCTTTGAGAGTACATGCAGGCAAATAGGGAAGGGGAGGGGGCGGGGGTGGGGGAAGGGGGGGGGGGGATGTGCAGGAGAGGAAGAGAATCCTAAGCAGACTCCATGCTGAGCAAGGAGCCCAAAGCAGAGTTCGATCTCAAGACCCTGACATGATGATCTGAGCCGAAATCAAGAGTCACTTATCCAACTAAGCCACCCAGGCAGGTACCCTAAACTGTATGCTGTTAAATGAGAAATTTTGGCATGTGAATTATATCTCAATAAAGCTATTATATAAAAAGATAGGGGCACCTAGATGGCTCAGTCACTTGAATGTCCAACTCCTGATCCCAGTTCAGGTCTTGATCTCAGGATCCTGAGTTTAAGCCCTGCATTGGGCTCCACACTGGGTGTGGAATATACTTAAAAAATTAATAACAGCAGTGCCCCAGGTGGTGCAGTCAGTTGGAGACCAACTCTTGGTTTGGACTCAGGTTATGATCTCGAGATTGTGAGATAAAGCCACACACTGGGTTCCCTGCTCAACACAGAACCTGCTTGAGATTCTCTCTCCACCTCCCCCTCATGTGTGTGCACACACATGTGCTAAATCTTTAAAAATTAATAACAAAAATTTTTTTAAAGTAAGAACAATTTTAAATATGACAGTGATAAAGACAATGGAGAAAAATTAAACCGGCAAAAAGAATTATAAATTTTAGATAAAGGATCCAGCAAAACCCTCACTGAGAAGGTGAAGAAGGGTAAGAGAGCAAGCCATATGGACATCTTGGGGATGAATGTTCCAGGCAGAGGAAAAAGTAAAAGTGAAAGCCATCCTTCGTATTTGAGGAAATGCAAAGAAATCACGTACTTGGGACAGAGAGGGAGAAAGTAAGAAGTAGATGAATGAAAGCAGGCAAGTGGGACAGTGGCATAGATCACATAGGGCCTTATTGTTTACTGCAAGGACATTAATTGGTATCTTTTTTTTTATTATTATTTATGATAGTCACAGAGAGAGACAGGCAGAGACATAGGCAGAGGGAGAAGCAGGCTCCATGCACCGGGAGCCCGATGTGGGACTCGATCCCGGGTCTCCAGGATCGTGCCCTGGGTCAAAGGGAGGCGCTAAACTAATTGGTATCTTAATGCATGGGAAACTACAGAAACATTTTGAAAAGTAGTAACATGATTTGAATAATTTTAACAGGACACTGGCTGTTATGTTGAAAACGCAATTAAGGGGCACCCGGGTGGCTCAGTGGTTGAGGGCCTGCCTTTAGCTCAGGTCATGATCCCCAGGGTCCTGGGATCAAGTCCTGCACATCAGGTTCCACAACGGAAGCCTGCTTCTCCCTCTGCCTGTGTCTCTACATCTCTCTCTCTCTCTCTGTGTGTCTCTCATGAATAAATAAATAAAATCTTGGGGAAAAAAAAAAAGTACTCAAAAGACATAGACCTTTATAAGCAATTAAAGCTAAGATCAAAATCCCAAAAGAAAATGAACTTCATACCAAAAAGTCTCAAGTAAATTCCAAGTGTCCTAACCAATCTGTTTCCCGTCAAAGAATTTGCTGCACTACATTGGGGAATATAAAAATTAGTGAAAGGGAATAAAGGTAAAGGAGAGAAAATGAGTGAAAATATCAGTAAGGGTGACAAAACATGAGAGACACCTAACTCTGGGAAACGAACAAGGGGTACTGGAAAGGGAGGCGGGTGGGGGGTTGGGGTGACTGAGTGATGGGTACTGAGGGGGGCCTTGACGGGATGAGCACTGGGTGTTATGCTAAATGTTGGCAAATTGAACTGCAATAAAAAAAATCAAAAAAAAAAAAAAGAATTTGCTGCACTACAGCTGAAACTATTAAAAGTACGTATATACATAGTTTACGTATATATTCTATATATACTTATAAACATTTATATATGTATATACGATATATGTACATATACTTATATGTGTATAAAAATATGTATATCTGATCATAGCACTAACTTGCTTAAAACTCTTCAATGGCTTCTCAAAACACTCATAATAAAGTCCAAACTGTGTATCACATCCAAAAAGATCTTCTTTTTCCAATTATTGTGTGTCTTTTTCCAATTACTGTGTGTCTTTTCCCATTTGCCACTTTCACCCCTAATTCTGTTTCAGTCATACTTAATCTCAATCATACTCTCATTCTCACATTTATGTCCTGCATTTCTCAACCCAAAGTCTAAATAATCCCTCAATCAGATCACACACTCTCTCAACTCTTTAAGTTTTTAGCAGAACTAAATTACCACTTTATTTATGTGTATCACTCCCATCTAACTAGAAGTATCCTTCAGGTCTGGTGCTTTATTTTTTTATTTTCCCTTGTAAACATATGCTTGGTATATAAAAGGAACTCAATATATGCATGTTTGTTGAATGAATAAGCCACATATTACCAGGAACACTTAAAAAGTGTGTGTGTGTGTGTGTGTGTGTGTGTGTGTGTACACAGGTACATACAGACTACAGGAGCCCCTAATTTCTATTTGCACAGGCTTTTAACCTACTGTAATAAATAAAAAGGTTCTTTTTTTAGCTTAAAAAACCATATTATTAAAGTCTTTTTTGCAATTAAAGTAGTAAAAATCACATTAAGGGTTATCTAAAGAACATTAATATCAGAAAATCTCTCCAAAAATGTAACCTGTGGGATAATCTAATTTGTACTTACTCAAATCATCTGCTATGTCTTCAATTCCTGAAGCACTATCATCAGAATCACCAGTATTATCCGCACATGCTTGTTGCTTCTGAGATAGTGGTGAGTTTTCTAAAGCAGATTTTCCTCCCTCTACAACATCAATATTCACTTTGTCCAGAGAAGTAAAAGAGCTTGGAATTTTTTTCCCAATTTGCTGTAATTCTGTCCGTCTGATGTTCTCCTTCGACAGTAAACTGGGCACCTTCTCTGGTTCTACTGGTGAACCAACGACCTTTTCTGATTTCATCTGAGAACTGGGTACTTTTTCTGTTTTCCTCTGTGAACTAAGTGCCTTTTCTGTTGCTGTTGCCTGTGAGCTGGGTGTCTTTTCTGTTTTCACTGGTGAATTAGGGGACTTTGGTGATTTTTCTGCTTTTGCCTGTGAAACAGGTATCTTTTCCGCTTTCACCGGTGAATTAGGTGATTTTTTTGTTTTGCAATGACTTTGATCTCGAAGGACTAATCCTAAATCTTTAGGGCTTGCTACGTTGGCAGCATTTACTTTACATGATTTAGCTTCTGTTTTTTCTATACAAATATCATTTTGCTTATTTTTTTTGCTACTATTCTTATTTGGAGAGCTGGTCCCAATTTCTTTTATGGATTTATCATTTCTAGTTTTCAAAGTTTGATTAGATATAGCCCAAGCATTCTTCTTTGGTTCATGATTTTCATTTTTTGAGGCCTTAGAGTCTTCCATTATTTGAAAACCTGCTTCTTTCCAATTGTGGCACTGTAAAATGGCAGATTTCCAGCAGATGAATTGCTTCAAGTCCAGATTAGGCAAACAAACTATTGGGTTGAAAAAAAAAAACAAAATGTGTTATTTAAAATGTAAAAGCCATTTTTAAAAAATTGGTGAGACTTTCAAAATTTGTTCTCAAAACTTAAGAAATTGTACAAACTTAAAAACTCTGATAACGGGATCCCTGGGTGGCGCAGCGGTTTGGCGCCTGCCTTTGGCCCAGGGCACGATCCTGGAGACCCGGGATCGAATCCCACGTCGGGCTCCAGGTGCATGGAGCCTGCTTCTCCCTCTGCCTGTGTCTCTGCCTCTCTCTCTCTCTGTGTGTGACTATCATAAGTAAATAAAAATTTAAAAAAAAAAAAAAAAAAACTCTGATAACCATATGAGGAGTTAAAATCCACTTGGTAAATAACTCAAATGGTCATAAAGAAGGTTCTAATATGGGCAGCCTGGGTGACTCAGTGGTTTAGTGCTGCCTTCAGCCCAGGGCCTGATCCTGGAGACCTGGGATCAAGTCCCATGTTGGGCTCCCTGCATGGAGCCTGCTTCTCCCTCCGCCTGTGTCTCTGTCTCTGTCTCTGTCTCTCTCTCATGAATAAATAAATAAAATCTTAAAAAAAAAAATGTTCTAATATAATTATGGCAATATGAGAATTTTAGAAGTTAAATTTGTTTTACATTACTCAATAACAATTTCAACTAAAAGGGAAATAAAACTAGCAACTGATGTACCACAATGAATATAAAAGGAAATAGAACAAAGAAAACACAAGCAATCCAATCGAGGGGCACCTGCTTGGCTCAATCAGAGGAACATATGACTCATGAGTTCAAGCCCCACATGGGGTGTAGAGATTACTTAAATAAGATTGATATTCTCTCTTTAATTAAAAAAAAATTGATTATGTTCTTCTTTCTAAATTATTTTATGTTTTTTAAGTTACAATTAAAATTTAAGCCAAAAAAAAAAGAAATTAACCCAAAACCATCTTATATTTTCACGATTGCTATCTTTTATGGCTAACTTTATTTTCTAATAAAAAGCTTTACCGGGATCCCTGGGTGGCGCAGCGGTTTAGCGCCTGCCTTTGGCCCAGGGCGTGATCCTGGAGACCCGGGATCGAATCCCACATCGGGCTCCCGGTGCATGGAGCCTGCTCCTGTCTCTGCGCCTCTCTCTCTCTCTCTCTCTCTCTCTGTGACTATCATAAATAAATAAAAATTAAAAAAAAAAAAAAAAGCTTTACCATTTTTAGCTATAAAAAAATGTTACTGTTGCTGGTTTTTGGATATTTTAATTCATTTAATTTACACATTCTGCTTTCAATATTCTTTATAAGGTGTTTCACATAATTGTCAAAATAGTTGCTAAACATACAACTATATCTAAATTCTTGTAGAAACTGTGGCAGGATATCCTGTTACTTCAAAAAAAAAAAAAAGAAAAGAAAAAAAAAGAAAGCATGGTGGGGTCCCTAGCAGGCTCAATCCTTAGAACATAGAACTCCTGATCTCAGGGTCAGAAGTTCAAGCCTCACATTGGGCAAGGAGGCCACTTTAAAAAAAAAAAAAAAAAAAAGTATAGTACTTATATATAGCAAAATTGCTATTTTTAAGCTATCAATAGTACAAATTTTCCCCAAAAATGTTGTAATTCCTAGAAATAAAGTCCTCTCTGAGGAGGTAAGGTTTTGAGTAAGGTTCACCACTTCCCAGTGCACTCAGCAAAACTGGTTGAGTCAAATAAAAATGTTGGACCCATGTTCTAGTTCCTGGTTACATTTTTAGAATGTAGTAAATGAGAATTAAATGAGATTCTAACCTTACATAAGGAATTATCAAGAAAATAAAAAGAATTTTTAATGAATTTCTTTAAAAAGTTGTTTGAATACAGGAAACAATAGTATTTAGAATATATCCCATTTCATTTTTATATTATAAAACATCAGTCCACTTTCTACTTCTTGCTCTAATCGGGTCTTCCTTCCTTGAATCCTAATAATGCCTACTGACTACTAGAGACTTAGGGAGTTCTCAGGCCCTGAGACCTAAACCAGCAGTTGGCACCAGTTTCTTGACTTTACCATAAGAACGAATTCAAGGACAAGTCAGAAAGAAGTAAAACAGAGGAAGCTTTACTGCAAAGTCAAGGTACACACTCAAAGGAAGGAGGAGTGAGGGCACACTCAGAAAGAGGATCTAAGGGGTGCCTGGATGGCTTAGTTGATTAAGTGTCTGCCTTTAGCTCTGACAGTGGTCCCAGGGTCCTGGGATTAAGCCCAGCATGAGGCTCCCTGCTCAGCAAGTAGCCTGCTTCTCCCTTTCCATCACTCCCCCTGCTTGTGCTCTCTTGCTCTCTGTCAAATAAATAAATAAAATCGAGAGAGAGAGAGAGAAAAAGAAAGAAGGAAAGAGAAGAAAAAAGAAAAGGGAGGGGAGAGAAGGGGAAAAAAGAGGACCTAAGTAGCATGGGTGGATATGGGGCTCTGATTTCTACAGGTGGTTATAATTTGGGAATGAAATATTCATGTGAGGTTCCAGAGAACAGGCATGGATTTCTACAAACTCTGCATAATATTGCACACACTCTACATTAGCTACTATGTGCAGGTACAGTCTGATTTCAAGCTAAATGGGTCTCTGTGTGCATTTAAGTTACAATTATGCAAAGCAACAGCAGCACAATGCTTGTTCATGAAAAAACAGAGCTATCAGAAGTTTGCTTATTTGCCACAAACTCTCTATCAGGTATCAGACTCTTCTGGAGTCTGAGACTTAAAAAGTTGTATGCCTACACTAGGTAAGAAAATTTACCAGAAAACAACTGTTGCACAAGAACAGAAAAACTAATCACAACAATAATTACTTCTCAAGTAACCCTTCCAAAGGACAGAGAGGGCAACTACTGTAAGGCATGATTACAGAAAGCCATTGGAAGTTTGTACTACTTAAAAAAAAAAAAAAAAATAGGGGCGCCTGGGTGGCTCAGTCAGTTAGGCATCTGCCTTGGACTCAGGTCATGACCTGAGGTCCTGAGTAAGAGCCCCCATGTTGGGCTCCCTCCTCAGCAAGGAGTCTGCTTCTCCCTCTTAGCCTTCCCCCCTGCTTATGCTCTCACTCACTCTTTCTCTCTCAAATGAACAAAAAATCTTTAAGATTCCCCCCCCCTTAAAAAATTACATAATGAACCAATTTCAGCTAATGCCTCCAACCACTGAGGCCCACCCAACTACTAAATGACCCTCAACAAAGAGACAGTGACCCTCTCTGAGTCACAGATTTGTAAACTATAAAATGAGTGGCTAAACTAGGATATCTTTAGAGTCTATTCCAACTAAATGCCACAATTCTACACAAATCCTTGAAACATAGTGATGCTAATGTTGTATTGGTTCTGATCATCTTACAAGTTATAGAAAATTACCAGGGACCACTCAAGCTCTATAAAAACATAGCATTTGTACAGTAGTTACTTATTATAGTAATAATTTCACAATATATACAAATATCAAATCATTACGATGTACACATGAATTTATATAATATTGTATGTCAATATTATCTTAATTTTACAAAAGAGAGAGAGAGAGCGTTTGTCAATAATACTCTCCTACAGGAAAAAAGCTTGCTAAGCAAAAGGAAGCCACATAAACTAGGACTCTTGAGACTGAATTACAACGCATGGTATGTGCTTAATAAATAAATCCTAAATGAATATATTATTAAACACTTTATAAAGTCACTAAATGTGACTTTATAATTATGTAATCTATCATTTGCAGTTGGTTATTTTTAACACTGAAATACTAGCAATAAACCACCAAGCTTAAAATATTACTTTTAGGGGCTCCTGGGTGACTCAAGTCAGTTAAGTGTCTGACTTCAGCTCAGGTCATGATCTTGGGTTCCTGTGATAGAGCCCCACGATTCCCTGATCAGCAGGTAGTCTGCTTCTTCCTCTCTCTCTCTGCCTTCCCCCTGCTTGTACACATGCACACTCTCTCTCTCTCAAAGAAATAAATAAAATCTTTTAAAAAATACTACTTTTGGGGGCACCTAGGTGGCTCAGTGGTTGAGTGTCTGCCTTCGGCTTAGGGCATGATCCCAGGGTCCTGGAATCAAGTCCCACATCGGGCTCCCTGCATGGAGCCTGCTTCTTCTCCCTCTGCCTGTGTCTCTGCCTCTCTGTGTGTCTCTCTCATAAATAAATAAAAGAAAGAAAAGAGAGAAAGAAAAGAAAGGAAAGGAAGAAGGAAAGGAAGAAGGAAAGGGAAGGGAAGGGAAGGGAAGGGAAGGGAAGGGAAGGGAAGGGAAGGGAAGGGAAGGGAAGGGAAGGGAGATCATTCACTCAGAATGCAACAGGTATTGTTTCAATGATTTCTAGTTTCCAGTGTTAGTACTGAGAAAATCAAGCCATTCTTTTCATCTTTTTTACTGAATTGTTGTCTTCTTTATGGAAACTTTTAGGATATTCTCTCAGTGTTCTGCAATTTCTCTTTTTTAAAGATTTATTTATCTCAGAGAGCGAGCATGCATACAAGTGGGGGGGGGGGGTGATGCAAAGGGAGAAAGACTCTCAAGCAGACTCCCCACTGAATGCAGAGCCAGATGCAGGGCTCGATCTCACAACCCGAAGATCATGACCTGAGCCTGACAAGACCAAGAGTCTGACACTTAACTAACTGAACCACCCAGGCTCCCCTCAGTGTTCTGTAATTTCTAAATGATGAGCTCTGGGAGCAGATATATCTTCATGAATGTTTCTGGGTATTCAGTTGGTTCTTTTATCTCTAACTCAAGTCCCCCCACTTCTGGAAATTTTTTCTTGTATTATTATGTCTTCTATCATTTCCTCCCTTTCATTTTCTCTGTTCTTTTTCTTCAGTTCCTATTAATTGAACTTAATGTCTCCTACACGGATTCTACATTTATCTTATCTTTAATATTTTCTACCTTTATTTTCTTTCTTGAGTGATTTCCTCACCTCTATCTTCCAACTCTTCTACATTTTGGAGGAGAGGAGCACAACGGGTATATCGTATTTTCATTTCTAAAAACACTTTAATTTTCTGATTATTACTTTTTACAGCACTCTGTTCTTGTCTCATGACTATCATCTCATATATGAACACTAATAGTTTGTCTTGAAATTTTTTCTGCTCCTAGTAGTTTCCTGAGTTTCTTATTTGTTTTATTCTCTATCAAGCACACTAACATATGCATAATAGGAAAGAGGAAAAGAGAAAAAAGGAAATGTATTCAAAAGTATTTGAATAGCCAAAAATTTCCCAAATCAGATGAAAGACACAATTATATACTACCAAAAAGTCCAATGAACTCCAACATTATAAACTCAAAGAAATCCACACCAAGACCCACTATTATTCAGTTTTGAAAACCAAAGAGAGAATTTTGAAAGCAGTCAGAAAGTAACTTCTCATGTACAAAGTATTCACAGTAAGATTAACAAATGATTTCCTATCAGAAACCATGGAAATCAGGGGCATCTGGGCAGCTCAGTCAGTTGTGCCTCCAGCTTTTGATTCTGGCCCAGGTCATGACCTCAGGGTTTGAGATCAAGCTCTGCATAGGCTCCCTGCTCAGCTTAAGATTCTCTCTCCCTCAGGCCTCCCCTTCCCTGACCAAAAAAAAAAAAAAAAAACAGGTACAAGGACAGAAAAAGGTATTCCATGCAAATAGTACTACAAAGAGAGCTGGGTGATCATATAATTGTTAAACAAAATACATTTTAAGACAAAAAGAAACAAAGATGACGTTATATATTGATAAGAAGTTCAATCCAAAAAAGACAATTAACAGTAAACACACATCTCATAATTGAGTCTCAAAACATAAGAAACAAAAAACAAAGAAAAACAAAACAAACAAACAAACAAAAAACATAAGAAACAAAAATTAACAGGCCTTAAAAGAGAAACAGAGTTCTACAATAACAGGGGCTTCAATACCCAACTTTCAGTAATGGATATTACAGCAACCAGACAGAAAATCAGTAAGAAAATAGAGGACTTCAACAACCCTAAAACCAAATAGACCTAACGTATTCAGAAGCCTCTACCCAGCATCAACAAAACACATATTCTTCTCTACTGCAAATAGAACAGACCATCAGGGAAGACCACAAAACAAATCTTAATAAACTTAAAAAAGACTGAAACCATACAAAGTATCTATCCTTATCACAACAGAATGAAATTAGAAATCAAATCAACACAAAACTGGAAATTTCACAAACAGGTAAAAATTAAACAACATACTCAAAACAATCAATTGGTCAAAGAAATCACAAGGGAAATTAGAAAATACCTTGACCCAAATGAAAACAATGTACATTTTGCCACATTTTCTTAAAACGCAGATAAAGGGATGCTTCACATAATTTTTAAAAATAAGGATTATAGGGTGCCTGGGTGGCTCAGTCGGTTAAGTGTCTACCTTTGGCTTGGGTCATGATCCCAGGATCCTGGGACTGAGCTCCTCATCAGGCTCCCTGCACAGCATGGAGTCTGCTCCTCTCCCTCTCTTTGCCCCTCCCCCTAGCTTAGGCTCTCTGTCTCTCTCAATAAATAAAAAGGGGTTTTTTTTAAGTTTTTTAAACAACAAGGATTAAAGAATACAATGAACAACTGCTTACCAACAAATTGGATAACCTATATGGAATGGGCAAATTATACATACAAACTATCAAAACAGAATCAAGAACAAATAAAAAAATCCAAATATACATATAACAAATAAGATGAAATCAGTAATCAAAAACTTCCCAACAACAAAAAGCCCAGAACCAAAAGACTATATTGGTGAAGTCTATTCAATATTTGAAGAATTAACACCAATCCTTCTTAAACTCTTCCCAAAAGATTGAAAGGGGGGGCAAGGGGGAAGGACTTTCCAACTCATTCTGAGGCCAGCATTACCCTAACATGAACACATATTCAAACAATCATCAACAAAAACTAGCAAACCAAATAATGAAGGATAGTTGTAAGACAGACAGGGACAAAGATAGGTAGGGCCCCCAACCTAAGAGGAAACCACCCTTAAACACCACCCTGGAAGTAGCCTCCACCCTTTTCCAAGTGATAGGTAGACAACAAAAACATGACAAGGTGACAGACTCATAGAGGGTTAATCAGATTAAAACAGCCTGCCAGCGAGCACATAAAAACCACTAGACTTAGAAATTCAGGTGGCAACCCTCTTGGGCGCTCCCCCCCCCCTTCTTCAGGAGCTTTGTATTATCAATAAACTTTGTTTTGCTGCCCACCACTCTTCATTTGGTCTACATCTTCATTCTTTGAAGCAGCATGACCAAGAACTACGGGCCCTAAAGGAAAAGAAATCCTGTAACATAAGCAGCATATGAAAAGAATCATATACCATGACCAAGTGAGATTTATCTCTAGGATGCAAGGGTGGTTCAATATACAAAAATCAATGTAACACATAATATTAACAGATTGAAGGAAAAGGAAAACATAAGCATCTTGACTGATGCAATAAAAAGCATTTGAAAAAATCCAGCAGCCTTTCATGAAAAAAAAAAAAAAAACATTCAATAAACTTTAATATCAATTAACTTCCTCAACATGATAAAATCCATTTTACCAAACAAAATAAAAACACAGCTAACATCATACTTAATAGTTAGAGACTGAAAGTCGTTTCCCTACAATCTGAAATAAGGATGTTTGCTTTTTCCATTTCTATTTGACATAATACTACTGGAAGTTACAGCTAGAGCAATTAGGCAAGAAAAGAAAGAAAAGGCAGCAAAATGGGAAAGGAATAGGGATCCCTGGGTGGCGCAGCGGTTTAGCGCCTGCCTTTGGCCCAGGGCGCGATCCTGGAGACCCGGGACCGAATCCCACGTCAGGCTCCCGGTGCATGGAGCCTGCTTCTCCCTCTGCCTATGTCTCTGCCTCTCTCTCTCTGTGACTATCATAAATAAATGAAAAAAAAAAAAAAAAAAAAAGGAATAGAATTATCTTCTTGCAAATGACATGATCTTATATGTAAGAAAACCCTTAAAAATGCACCCCCCCCCCCCAAAAAAAAGCACCAAAAAACTAATTTAGCAAATTGCAGACTACAGAATCAACACAAAGATCAGGTCTATGAAATGAAGAAAACAATACCATTTACTTTATCATCAAAAAGAATAAAATACTTAAGTATATATTTAACTAAAGAAGCAAAAAAAAAAAGTTCTACATAAAACTACAAAACAATACTGAAAGAGATTAGACTTAAATAAATAGTACAATATGCCAAGTTCATAGATTCCTTCCAGTCTATTTTTCCTGCCTACCTCTTCCTTGTGTTCTGCTTTCAGATTCTAATCACCGCCTTCAGGTAATTGAGGCTGGAAACCATTAAGTATTTAAGCTCCTACTACTTACAGCCCCAAGAGAATGGAAAGCTGGAAGACACACCTTTTCTAATGTTCATCATTTATTTAAATGGATTAAGCACTCCACCCCTTGCTTGCTGTTATTAAACTCAAAAATCCCAAGAATGGTTTAAGCCTTTTTCCCAGAGCTGCCAAAAGCTGGAGACAGGACAGACTGCATGATGTGCAGCCCACTATACTCACCCACTCGTTTCCTTCACTAAAGTTATCACCAACTAACTTACATTGTTAATATTCTTAAAATGCCAATACTACCCAAAGTTGATCTACAAATTCAATGCAATCACTATCAAAATCCCAATGTTATTTATTGCAGAAATAGAAAAACTCATCCTAAAATTCGTATGGAATTTCAAGAAACTCTAAAGAATCAAAACAATCTAGAAAACGAGGGGAAAAAAATTGGAGGACTTACACTTCCTGATTTCAAAGCTTATTACAAAGCTACAGTAATCAAACAGTATGATATTGTCATAGAAAAGACACAGATTGATAAAATAAAATAGAGTCCAGAAATAAACCCTCACATATTTGGTCAACTGATGTTGACAATGATGCTAAGATTTATACACAATGGGGAAAGGATAGTTTCTTCAACAAATGGTGTTGGGAAAAACCAAGTATCTACGTTCAAAGAAATGAAGTTGGACCCTGACCTTACACTAGTTATAAAAATTTACTCAAAATGGATCACATCAGGTAAGACTCATAATTAATATATTGCATAATTTATTAAAGCACTAATTGTAAAGCAAAAGACCAGAAAAAACTCAAATGGCTATCAATACCACATTGGTAAGAAAAAATAACATTAAATCATAAAATATATTACCATGCAGCCATAATACAGAATGAGGAAGTCTCTATTCTGCTATGGAAGGATAGTGAGGACCTACTTACTGTTAAATGAAAAAAATAATACACACAGGGATATCTAGAAGACAGTGGGGCACCTGACTGACTCAGTCAGTAGAGCCTGCAAATCTTGATCTCTGGGTTGTGGTTCAAGCCCCAGTGATGGGTCTAGAGATTACTTAGAAATAATCCTTAAAAAAAGAAACAACCAAAGTCAAATTTTCAGAAATAAACAATGGGGGTACCTGGATGGCACAGTCAGTTGAGCATCCAATTTTTGGTTTTGGCACAGGAGCTCAGCATGGAGTCTGCTTAAGATTCTCTCTCCCTCTCCCTCAGCCCCTCCACCTGGCCTGCATGTGCACTCTCTCTCAAAGAAATGTTTAAAAAGAAAAGAAATAAACAATGGAAGCATAAAAACAAATAAAAGGGGCACCTGGGTAGCTCAGTTGGTTAAGTGCCCAACTCTTGGTTTCAGGTGGGGTCATGGGATTCAGCCACATGGGGGCTAAGCACTCAGTACAACCCTCCCTCTCCCACACCATCTCCCTCCCCCTCTGCCCCTCCCCCTGCTCATGCTGTCATGCACACTCTCATTCTAAAATAAGTAAAATGTATTTTTAAAAGTTTCAAAGATGTAAATTTTTAAATTACACTAAAATTATACCTTATATTTTTTTTTAATTTTATTTTTAAGTAATCCCTACTCAAAACCACGAGATTAAGAGTCACATGATCCATCAACTGAGCCGGCCAGGAGCCTCTATCTTATATTTTAAATTACAAACATGCGGGCAGCCCCGGTGGCGCAGCAGTTTAGGGCCACCTGCGGCCCAGGGCGTGATCCTGGAGACCCTAGATCGAGTCCCACATCAGGCTCTCTGCATGGAGCCTGCTTCTCCCTCTGCATCTCTATGAATAAATAAAACCTTAAAAAAAAATAAATTACAAACATACACACACAGAGATACACACATAATATAAAAACTGGTGAGTCTTCACAATCTTGGATCTGGCAACAGCTTCTTAAATATAATATCAAAAGCAGACAACAGGGCAGCCCCGGTGGCTCAGCAATTTAGTGCCGCCTTCGGCCCGGGCGTGATCCTGGAGACCCGGGATCAAGTTCTACACTGGATTCCCTGCATGGATCCTGCTTCTCCCTCTGCCTGTGTCTCTGTCTCTCTCTGTGTGTGTCTCTCATGAATAAATAAATAAAATCTTTAAGAAAAAAAAAAAAAAAAGCAGACAACAGAGCAGCGGGCTGAGTAGTTGGAATATATGACTCTTGATCTCATGGGGTCATAAGTTCAAGCACTACAGAGATTACTTAAAAATAAATATTTTTTTAAAAAAAGCAGACAACAAAAAATAAATACTGGATCATCAAAATTTAAAATTTCTTCCTTGAGATCTGTCTTGGCAATGATTTTTCGGATTTGACACCAAAACCAAAGGCAACAAAAGCAAAAATTAACAAGGAAAACTATCAAATTAAAAGGCTTCTGAGGCACCTTGGTGGCTCAGTCAATTAAGTGTGGTTCAGGTCATGATCTCAGGGTTGTGAGATCTAGCCCTGAGTTGGGCTCTGCACTCAGCAGGGAGAATGCCTGAGATTCCCCCTCTCCTTCTGCTCCTCCCCCTACAATGGATGGTGCACTCACACTCTCTCTCTCTAAAATAAACAGATAAAATTTGTTTTTAATATTAAAGTTTTTTTTAAGATTTTTATTTATTTATTCATGAGAGACACAGAGACAGAGAGAGGTAGAGACATAGGCAGAGGGAGAAGCAGGCTCCCAGCGAGGAGCCTGATGTGGGAATCGATCCTGGATTCCGGGATCACGCCCTGGGCCTAAGGCAGACGCTCAACTGCTGAGCCACCCAGGAGTCCCCTAAAAAATTAAGGAGTTTCTGCACGGCAACGGAAACCATCAGCAAAATAAAAAGGTAATCTACAAAATAGGAGAAAATAGATGTAAATCATATATCTGATAAGGGGTTAATACCCAAAATATATGAAGAAATCATGTAGCTTAATAGGTTTATAAAACACAATCAAATTTTAAAATGGGCAGAGGATGTGAACAGACATTCTTCCCAGGAAGACATACA
Source organism: Canis lupus familiaris (assembly GCF_011100685.1). Lineage (NCBI taxonomy): Eukaryota > Metazoa > Chordata > Mammalia > Carnivora > Canidae > Canis > Canis lupus. Next base: position 8,892,416 of record NC_049236.1, on the reverse strand, counting down.
GATGGCCAATAGGACATGAAAAGGTGATCAACATCACTAATCATCAGGAAAATGCAAATCCAAACTACAGTGAGATATCACCTCACACCTGTTAGAATGGCTATTATCAAAAAGACAAGAAATAGCAAGTACTGGAAAGGATGTGGAGAAAAGAAAATCCTGTGCACTTTGATGGTAATGTTAAACTGGTACAGCCGCAATGAAAAAGTGTGGAGGTGCTCGAAAATTAAAAAGAACTACCAAATGATCCAGCAATTCCAATTCTTGGCATTTATTCAAAGGAAAAACACTAACTCAAAAAGGTATTAGAACCCCCATGTTAATTTGTAGTGTTATTTTCAATAGCCAAGACATGGAAACAACCTGTGTCCATGCATGGATGAATAGGTAAAGAAAATGTGGTATGTATATACAACACAACATTATCCAACCATAAAAAAGTAGAAAATCTTGCTACTTATAATAATTTGGATGGATCCTGAGGGCATTACACTACGGGAGACAGAGGAAGACAAATACTGTATGATCCCACTTACATGTAAAATCTAAAACAAACAAAAATGAACTCATAGATATACAGAACAGATTAGTAGTTGCCAGAGGCTGGGCCTGGGGGGAAGGAAGTAGGCAAAATAGGTCAAAGTGGTAAAAAGGTACAAACTTAAGAGTTATTTAAAAAAAAATAAGCTCTGGGAATATAATGTACAGCATGGTGCCTATAGTTAATACCATATCGTATATTTAAAAGTTGCTAAGAGAGTAAATCTTGAAAGTTCTCATCATAAGAAAAAATAATTTAGGGCAGCCCTGGTGGCGCAGCGGTTTAGCACCGCCTGCAGCCCGGGGTGTGATCTTGAAGACCTAGGATCGAGTCCCACATCAGGCTTCCTGCAAGGAGCCTGCTTCTCCCTCTGCCTGTGTCTCTGCCTCTCTCTCTCTCTCTCTCTCTCTCTGAGATAAATAAATAAATCTTTAAAAAAAAAAAAAGAAAAGAAAAAATAATTTATAACTGTGTGGTGATGGATGTTAACCAGACTTACTATAGCAATCATTTCACAATGCATATAAATATCGAATCATTAGGTCACATACCTGAAACTAATATTATGTTACATGTTAATTACACCTCCAGAAAAAAAATTAAAACATCTGTTCAGCAAGGACACTACCAAAAAAGTGAAAAGATAACCAACAAAATGGGAGAAAAAAAAATCTGCAAATCATATATTTGGTAAGGGTCTAGTATCCAGAATATATAAAGAACTCCTTGGGGATCCCTGGGTGCCGCCTTCAGCCCAGGGTATGATCCTAGAGACCCGGGATCAAGCTCCCTGCATGGAGCCTGCTTCTCCCTCTGCCTGTGTTCTCTGCCTCTCTCTCTCATGAATAAATAAAATATTTTTAAAAAAAAAAACCTCCTACAATTTATCAACAAAAAGACAAACCACCCACTTAACAAACGGGCAAAAGACTTGAATAATTACTCCAAATGGTCAATACATACATGACAGCATGCTCAACATCATCAGTCATTAGGGAAATGTAAATCAAAAATACTAAAAAAACCACCACCTCATACATACTAGTATTATCAAAAAAGCAGAAAATAACAAATGTTAATGAGGATATGGAGAGTTTGAAATCCTCATGCAACTGCTGATGAGAATAAAATGATGTAGCCAATGCAGAAAAGTTTGGTAGTTTCTCAAAAACTTAAACATAGAATTACCATATGATCCAGCAATTCTACTCCTAGGTATATATCCCAAATAACTTGTATGCCTTGTTCACTGCAACATCATTCACAATTGCCAAAAGGTGGAAGCAACCCAAATAACTAACAGATGATTGGATACACAAAATGTGGTATATGCATACAATGGAATTTTACTCAGCCAAAGAAATTCTGACACAGGCTACAGCATGGATGAACCTTGACAACAATGTGTTAAAGGAAATGTCAGTTCCAAAAGGACAATTACTGTATAACTTCAATTATAAGATACTTAGAATAAATAAATACAGAAACAGAAAATACAACAGAAGTTATTACCAGCTGGGGGAAGACAGGAATAGGAGATACTATTTAATGCATACCAAGCTTCTGTTTGGGATAATAAAAAAAAAGTTCTTAAAATAGTAATGATGATACAACACTGAATGTATTGATGTCACTGAGTACACTTAAATGCTAAGTTTTGTTACGTATATCTTACGATAAAAAAAACTTAAAATTCAAAAGAGTTTATTTAAAATAATGTACACTGAACATATATAAGGTATCATGGACCTCAAATCATAAATGTTAATCAACCCAAAATAGCGAGTGTTTTTTTAAAAAGAAATTTTATTTGGGTAAAATTTGTATGTGACAGAATTTTTATGATCAAAGGCAAGTGGAGGACAGGACAGCCCAGGTGGCTTAGTGGTTGGGTGTCTGCCCTCAGCACAGGGTGTGATTGATCCTGGAGTCCCTAGATCAAGTCCCGCATCGGGCTCCCTGTGTGGAGCCTGCTTCTCCCTATGCCTGTGTCTCTGCCTCTCTCTCTCTCTCTCTCTCTCTCTCTCTCTCTCGCTCTGTCTCTCTTATGGATAAATAAAATCTTTAAAAAAAAAAAAAAAAAAAGACAAGTAGAACCATGCCCCTTTCTCTCAAAAAAGTCAGTTTTCCAAATAAATGGGATTCTAAACTAATTACCTACTCACCCAAAGCCACCACTTATGTAGGTTTTCTGGATTAGTCAATCCTTTTCCTTACTTGTTCATCTGGTAAGCCTTTGGGGTCATTTTATTATATATTAGAATCTTTACCAGGAATCGTTAAAAGAAATTTAAGTTATGCTTCTTTTCACAAGGAATTTGTTGGCCCAAGATTGTCAACTGTTTCAGAGTTCTTTCCTAATGAGATGTGGAGATTATGTGGGTCCCCAAATTACTCAAGCCACAGTTTTCCTTTTCTTCCTTATAAATCAAGAACTAGCTCTATAGGGCAGCCCCAGTGGCTCAGTGGTTTAGCGCCACCTACAGCTCAGGGCGTGATCCTGGAGACCCAGGATGAGTCCCACATCCGGCTCCCTCATGGAGCCTGCTTCTCCCTCTGCCTGTGTCTCTGCCTCTCTCTCCCTCTCTCTCCTCTCTGTGTATTCTCATGAATAAATAAATAAAATCTTAAAAAAAAAAAAAAAAAAAAAAGAACTAGCTCTATAGACCAAGAGTTCTGCAATGCAAGATTCACCAAGGAGCTCTTGATTCTTCTATTATCAAGCAGCTCCCGAGTATTTATGATATACCTAACATTTTTTGAGTGTGATTGTTTGTTGGGAATACCTAGTATATCCCATAGATCCAAAAATTGTGATATGTAATTATGCTGATCTTACAAGGCTTTTTCTGAAATTTGACAAAATGGAAGAGCCAGGTGATACTGCAACAACCACCTCTGTAATTCAATGCTGACCACAACATAAGTTGATTTATCAATTCATGTAAAATCCTCCATGAATTCGGTGGCTTCAAAGGCAGCTATCCTTTGTGCAATTGCTCAACATTCCAAGCTGCTTTAATCTTATGCTACTCTCAGTTTTAGTAAAACAGGGAGAGAAGGAATAGCTCTGGTTACCTTTGCTCACAATTCATTTACCGAAACAGATCACTCAGGTGCACCTAACTTCCCTCAGAATGCCTCAAAATAAAAAAGTATTAACAATTCTCATCACAATGGTATGACATGAAATATGGCAGCCTCTTTGTCTCAGTGCATGTTACTATTTCCCTCTGATCTTTTTGTTCAGAGCTAACTTCACGAACATGTGATCTGTGCAGTCACACAGGGCTCCCTGATCAGAAAAAACAGACCCTGTGTTTGGCTTGAAACTGCCGTCACCATCTTGAAATTCTTAATTTGTAATCTTTGAATTTGTTTTGTCTTTTTTTTTTTTAAGATTCTATTTATTTGAGGGAGAGAGAAAACGTGCACAAGTAGGGGGGAGCAGAGGGAGCCCCCAGGTACCCCTGTTTTTTTTAGTCTGATAGGACAACAGGATATGCATAGAAGAAGAGATACATGCAAAATACAGGTCTTCCTTTCCACCTCATTTTTATGTATCTTTGGTGAAGCCCCATCAGCACAGAATTCCAATAGAGCCCACCATATGTAGAAGTTCAAGCAAGAATCAAAGTGAGTATAAGGTAAGCATGTTGTCTACAGCTAAGTATACCGAAGCAGCTTAATTTTTTTTTAAGGTTTAATTTATTTATTCGTGAGAGATACACAGACAGAGGCAGAGACATAGGTAGAAGGAGAAGCAAGGCTTCCTGCGGGGAGCCAGATGCAGGACTCTATCCCAGGACCCCAGGATCACTCCATAAGCCAAAGGCAGACAGACACTCAACCAACGAGGCACCCAGGCGCCCCAGGAAGCTACATTTTCTACTTGAACTATACTTTGCTTCAAACACATAAGAAAGGCAACAGTCTTCTAAGAAACTGACAAAAAAAAAAAAAAAAAAAACCCTATTGTATCTTTTCTTATTTATGTTACTTCCCTATATTAACCAACCACTTAAGCTAAAAGTGATGACACAGAAAGAACAAGGCACAGTTCCTTTTCCTTTCAGTCCTGCCAAAGTCAAAGGTAGAACCTGTTGAGGTGCCTGGTTGGCTCACTTGGAAGTGTGTGGGACTCTTAATCTCAGAGTCGTGAGTTCAAGCCCCACCATGTTGAATATAGATTACTTAAATAAATAAAACTTAAAAAAAGAAGAAGGGGGTGCCTGAATGGCTCATTTTGCCTTTGGCTCAGGTCATGATCTCAGGATCCTGGGACTGAGGGTATCTGTTTCTTCCTCCCTGTCTACCTCCTCCCCCCTGCTCATGCTGTCTATGTCTGTCTCTCTCTCTCAAATAAAACAAAAAACAAAAAACTGTAATGGCACTTTTCCCTACTTTTTTGAGCAAGGTCTTTGCATTTTCATTTTGCACTTTCCCCCTGTAAGTTATGTACTAGGCCTGCATTTGTTAAGGTAAATAAATATAAATCTGGAATTTGTATTAACAAAGATTATTTGTCAATATTCACATATAAGGTGCTGGATTAAAAGCTGAAGATATGGGGTACCTGGGTGGTTCAGTGGTTGAGTGTCTGCCTTTGGCTTAGGGCCTTGATTCCAAGGGTTCTAGGATCAAGGCCGACATCAGGCTCCCTCCCCGCAGGGAGCCTGCTTCACCCTCTGCCTATGTCTGTGCCTCTCTGTGCCTTCCATTAATAAATAAATAAAATCTTTAAAAAAAAAAAGCTGAAAATATAATGATAAATAATGGACTCATGTGTATAATAGCAGACATAATCATATAAACAAATAGTGACAATATATTACATGACACACATTATGGAAACCCTGTGGAAAGAGCCTTAGAAAAGCCTTTATCATGGAAATAACAGTTGGGCTGAGAAAGAACTTCTCACTTAGGAGAGAGAGTGAGAAGAAATAGCCCTAATAATAAGATTCTGTAATATAGTAAACAAAACGTATTTAGAAAATTTTGGCAAGCTTTTTAGGACCATAAAATAGCATGCATAATGGTGAATATAGAAGACGAACTGAGATTATAAATTGTACACAAGGCATAATAGATTAATAAGCAGAAGAGTGGCACAATTTATGTTTTAGGTGAACTCCAAAATAGAAAAAAGTGGAGAGGGGTGCCTGGCTAGCTCAGTCGGTTAAGCATCAGCCTTTTTGGCTCAGGTCATGATCCTAGATTCCTGGGATCAAGCCCCATATTGGGTCCCTGCTCAGCCGGGAGTTGGCGTCTCCCTCTCTCTCTGCTCCTCCCCCAGCTCATGCTCTCTCTTACTAGCTCACTCTCAAACAAAGTCTTTTTAAAAGGCAAGGGGGGGGGCCTGAGAGGAAAATGAGAGAAGTCAGTGAAGTAACAGTAATTATCAATAGCAGAAAAAGGCTTATTTAGGGCCTTATCACAAGCAATTTTTAGTGGAGTTGGGAAGGGGGAGAAGGTTGTGTTTCTTTCCAGAACCACCTTTCAGATTCTTCAACAAGCACCTCAAATCTCCAAGAGAGAATTTACATTTCCCAGATTTATTTGACTAAAGAAGACTCTTTTGCCAGGGCCACCTATCATCTCACAGAGCTGTGAAGACACAATTTTAATACTTTTCTATGAAAGAGTAGACAGCACTGAGTGAGAAAAGCAGAGGGCAGCAGAGGGCTTAATCCAGGAGCAAAACAATGGCATATGTGAGGAACAGAAAGAAATCTAACTAAAATTCTGCCAAGCTGTGTTAAGGACCTCTAACTAAATATATAAAATACCAGTGTACTAATTTGTACAATTAGCAAATACTTTAATTCATACTGGGTAGACAGAATGACTATTTCAAAAAGAGTAAGGGGGAAGAAAACAATAATGGTATAAGTGGGGCAAAGGCATAAAGCCAAAAAGATGTTACATACAGAGATTAAGGACAGATCAGAAAACTAAATAAATTAGAAAGATACACATGTCGATATGTAGGAGATTTTGGTCAGAAGCAGAACCATATGAGTAGGTTTGCCAAGGAATGTAGAATGTCTGGAATACAGAAATTAAGGAAAAACAAAATTAAGGTGATGACCTTAATTGGACCTTTTAATGTCCAACTGCCAATACAATGTCAAGAATTACATCCAATATCAGCAAATATAAGGGAATGACCTAGAGGTTCCTATCTGCAATGCCAAGTCAGATAAGAAATATAGGCAGCAGGCCACCATTATTAACAGAAGATGAACTACAGACAAAGACAGAATAAATAATATTTACAAAAACATGGGTCTGGTTTTCCTGGCTTTGAGATGTGAGGAAAATAAATTATATTCCTTACAGGATTAGAATAGAGTAATGGTTCTCAATTTTTCTTCTGTTGTGACACATCTGAGAAATAGAATATATATTCCCAACAGAAATAAAGAGGAACAAAAGAATGAGGAAGAAGGATCATAATTATGAGTGGTTTCTAGTAATTATAAAATGCCTAAGGGAAATGTAATTCTTACATAATGGACATCACTGGCTTAAAACTGATACTATCAAAGAAAACTTAAATACAAGTTCCAAAGACTAACATTTTTTAATCTATGTGACAGAATTCAAGAAACAGTCACATAATAACACAAGTTTCTACAAAAATGTCCAGAGCGCTTACAAATTTATCAGTTTTAAAAATAATTGTTTTTGAAGATACAGCATTAGCTAATAATGTCTAGTATGCTCATTCATTTATCTTTATACATTTATGAAGTTAATACAGTCCTGTAGTATTTCCATTTTATTTATTTTTTAAAGATATTATTTATTTATTCATGAGAGACACAGGCAGAAGGAGAAGCAGGCTACCTATGGGAGCCTGATGCAGGACTCAATCACAGAACCCCAGGATCATGACCTGAGCCAAAGGCAGATGCTCAACCACTGAGCCATCCAGGTGCCCCAATATTTCCATTTTATAAACTAATGAGGCACCCTAAGTTTGTGACTTGCCTAAAGTGACACAAACAGGACTGGTTTAGGACTGTAAGATACAAGAGTTCCAATTTTTGGTTCAATGCTTAGGCACTAGGGTAGTCTGTTCACCTAAACTGGTAGTTCTCAAACTTTTTTATCTCAGGCTGTGTGTTTATATTCTTAAAAATTACAGAAGATCCAAAGAACTTTTTTGTATGTGGGTTATAGCTATTGATATTCATATGTCATTAAATATTAAAACTGAGAAATTGTTCAAATACAAGAATACACTATTAACTCCTTCTCTAAGGCCAGTATAATCCTAATATCAAAACCAGACAAAGACATTATAAGAAAATTACAGACCAATGTCTCTTATGAATGTGGATGCAAAAACTTTCCAAAAACTCTAACAAACTAAAGGATTACACACCAGATCACCAAGTGGTATGTGTCCTGGGAATGCAGGATTGGTTCAACACATGAAAATCAAACAATATATCATATTAATAAGGGACAAAAACCGGTCATCTCAATAGATGCAAAAATATGTTTGATAAAACTTAACATCTTTTTATGATAAAAACATTCACTGAATTAGGAATAGAAAAAAACTGCCTCAACCTTACAAAGGCCATCTAAAAAAACCCCATAGGTAACATCATACTTAATAGTAAAAGACTAGATGTTCTCTCCTCTAAGAGCAGAAACAAGGTCCACTACTGGGCAGCCTGGGTGGCTCAGCGGTTTCGCACCTGCCTTCAGCCCAGGGAGTGATCCTAGAGACCCGGGATCACATCCCACATGGGGCTCCTTGCATGGAGCCTGCTTCTCCCTCTGCCCTTGTCTCTGCCTCTCTGTGTCTCTCATGAATAAATAAATAAAATCTTAAAAAAAAAAAAAAAGTCCACTATCTCTACTTCTATTCAACACTGTACTACCCAAGTAGAAAAAGAAATAAAAAGTATCCAGATCAGAAAGGACGAAGTAAAACTATGTCTCTTTGCAGATGATATTATCTTACATTAAAAAAAAAAAAAAAACTAAGAAATCCACAAAAAACTATCAGAGCTAATAAATTAGTCCAGCAAGGTTGCTCTCCAAAATCAATATACAAAATTCAATTGTATTTCTATACACTGGCAACAAACAACCCAAAAATGAAATTAAGAAAACAATGCCATTTATAATAACATCAAAAATAATAAAATATTTAGGAATAAATTTAAAAAAAAATACAAAGCTTGTACACTAAAAACCACCAAACACTGTTGAAATAAGCAGGTAGGGCTAAAAAAAAAAAAAAAAAAAAAAAAGGCAGGTAGGGCAGCCCCAGTGGCTCAGCAGTTTGGCAGCGCCTTGGGCTCAAGGCGTGATCCTGGAGAGCCAGGATTGAGTCTCACATGGGGCTCCCTGCATGGAGCCTGCTTCTCCCTCTGCCTGTGTCCCTGCCTCTCTCTGTGTGTGTGTGTGTCTCATGAATAAATAAATAAAATCTTAAAAAAAAAAAAAAAAAGGTAAAGGCCTACTTAATGGAAATGAAAGTAAATGCACAAACATTTCATACTTATGAATTGGAAGACTATTAAGATGACAATACTCCCCAATTTAATCACCAGATTCAACAAAATTCCTTTCAAAACTCCAGCTGTTTGTTTTGGGGTTTTTTGGCAGAAATTGACAAGCTGATCCTAAAATTCAAATCAAATTGCAAGGGATGCTACAGAGCCAAAACAATCCTGAAAAAGAACAAAGTTGGAAGACTCATACTTTCAGATTTTAAAAATTTATACAAACTTACAGTAATCAAGACTGGGTGGTATAGAACATGAGAGACTCCTAACTCTGGGAAATGAACAATGGGTAGTGGAAGGGGAGTTGGTGGGGGGGATGGGGTGATTGGGTGACGGGCACTGAGGGGGGCATTTGACAGGATGAGCACTGGGTGTTATACTATATGTTGGCAAATCGAACTCCAATAAAATATATATACAAAGAAAAAAAAAAGACTGGGTGGTACTGGCATTGGCTATACATACAGATCAATGAAGAATCCAGAAACAATGGAGAATCCACAAATAAACAGATGTTTATGATCAACTGATTTTCAGCAAGGATGCCAAGACCATTCAACAAGAGAAAGAACAGTCTTATCAATTAGTGGAACAACCAGACAGCCACATGTAAAAGAATAAAGTTGGACCTCTATCTCACACCACATACAAAGACTTCAATGTAAAAACATAAACTATAAAACTGTTAAAAGAGGTATAAAATTTTATAATCTTGAATTAGGCAATGATTTCTAAGATATGACTCCCAAAGCACAAGCAACCAAAGAAAAAAATACATAAATCAGAACACCTCGGTGGCTCAGTGGTTGAGCACCTGCCTCTGGCTCAGGGTGTGATCCTGGGGTCCTGAGATCAAGACCCACATCAGGTTCTAACAGGGAGCCTGCTTCTCCCTCTGCCTATGTCTCTGTGTCTCTCATGAATAAATAAACTCTTCAAAAAAAAATTAAAAACAGAAATTTAAACAAATACACAAACCAAATTTTATCAGAACTGAAACTTAACACACTTCAAAAACATACTTTACTCAAGAAAACGAAAAAAAAGCAATATGCCAAACCCTCCAAAAATTAAATGTAAATTTATTGTATGATCCAGCAATTCCAATTCTGGGTATACAACCAAAGAGCTGAAAGCAGGGACTCAAACAGATATTTATATGTCCATATGCACAGCAGCATTACTCACAACAGCCAAAAGACTGAAGCAATCAAAGTGTTGATCAACAGATGAAGAGATAAAAGAAAATTCTAACACAAGCTACAACACGGTAGAACCTTGAAGATATTGTGCTAAATGAAATGTCAGACACAAGAGGACAAATGTTATACGACTCTAATTACATAGAATAGTCAAATTCATTGTGACAAAGTAGAATGGTAGTTGCTAAGGAGCGGGAGGAAGAAGGAATGGAGAGCTACTGCTTAAAGGGTATGGTGTTGGTTTGCAAAAAATGAAAAAGTTCGGGGGATAGAAAAAAGCAGTGATGACTGCACAACAATGTGAACATAGTATCACTAAATGTGTCCATAAAAATAGTTAAAATGGTAAATTTTGTGTTACATATATTTTATCACAATTTTAAAAATTTTAAAAAAGAGGGCATCTGGGTGGCTCAGTCAATTAAGCATCTGCCTCTCTCAGGTCATGATCCCAGACTCCTGCAGTAGAGGCCACAGTGAGCTCCCTGCTCAGAGGGGAGCCTGCTTCTCTCTCTCCCCCTGCCCCTCGCCCTTATGCTCTCTCAAAAGGATGAATAAAATCTTTAAAAAAAAATTTTTTTTAAGGAAAATGAAAAGAAAGCCACAAAATGGGAGAACATTTTTGTAAATCATGTATCTGGTAAGAGTCCAGTATCTAGAATATATAAAGAACTCATATTTTTTTTTTTTAATGGACAAAGGATGTAAACATTCTCCAAAGAACTAATGGCCAATAAGCACATGAAGATCTAGATGCTAGACACCCTTACTTATTATGGTGCAAATCAAATCAAAATGCAAATCAAACCATGAGATACAACTTCACCCACTAGGATGGCTGTATTAAGGTGAACAATAACAAGTGTTGGTGAGGATATGCAGAAAATAGAATTCAAAATTCATTGCTAGTGAGAATACAAAATGGTGCAACCTCTTGGGAAAATAGTTTGGCAGGTCTTTATAAAGTTAAACATAAATGGGGGCGCCTGGGTGGCTCAGTGGGTTAAGCATCCGACTCGGCTGACTCTCGGTTTCAGCTCAAGTCATGATCTCAGGATCATGAGATGGAGACCCATCTCAGGCTGAGAGCTCAGCATGGAGTCCGCTTGAGACTCTCTCCTCGCCCTCTGCCCCTCCCCCACTAGCTCACAGCCAAGCATGCACACTCTCTGTCTCTCTCAAATTAATAAATAAAAACAAAATCTTTAAAGTTAAACATAAATGTATCAAAACACCCAGCAATTCCACTCCTGGGTGTATATCCAAAGAAAAAGGAGACATACATCCACACGAAAAAAAATTTTTTTTTTTAAAAGAGAGCACATGAAGAGAGGGGCAAAGAATCCCAAGCAGGTTCCACACTCACCACACAGAGCCCAATGCAGGGCTGACCTGAGATCATGACCTAAGCCAAAATCAAGAGTCAGACACTCAAACGACACTCAACTACCCAGGCATCTCTCACACAAAAACTTTTAAAGATGTTCATAGCTATATTATTCATATTACTCAAAAAGTAGAAACAACCCAAATGACTATTAATAATAAACAAAACATGGTAGCTCCATAGAACACATTCCATAGAATGCAATATTATAAAAAGAAATGGAGTAGTGACACATGATATAATATGGAGAAACCATGAAAACACTATGCTTAGTGAAAGAAGTCAGGCACAAAAAGCCACATATATGATTCCATTTATATAACATGTCCAGAACAGGCAAACTCATAGACAGAATATAGCTTAGTAGTTGCCAAAGACTTGAAGGAAAGGGAAATGAGGAGTGAAGGAGTGACTGCTAGTGAGCACATGGTTTCTTTTTGGAAAGATGAAAATGTTCTGGAATTAGCAGTGATGGTTATAAAACGTTATGAATATATACTTAACACTATAAAAGGATGAGCTTTATGATACTGTAAACTGTATCTCAAAGAAAAAATTTTTTAAAAGAATTACTATTACATATTCCATTAGCCATCAAAGCAATGTTTTCACATACAGTGTAGGTATCACTCTATATTCTAGATAACAGGAGAGGGGAAAAGGTAAATATTACATTAATATTACTATGAAAAATTGTGGAAAAAAAAAAAAGAAAAATTGTGACTCAGAGATCCCCTGAAAAAGGTCCCCAGAGTTTGAATACCACTAACCTAAATTAACACTCAGCACAAGACTGGAGCTTAAATACTTAATGACCAATCAATTTTATTTTTAATTTTTTCAAGTTTATTTATTTAAGCAATCTCTAAATCAAACTCGGGGAGGCCTGAATCCACAACCCTGAGATTAAGAATAGCATGCTCTTCCAACTGAGCCAGCCAGGTGCCACTGACTGAGCAATTTTTTTTTTTTTTTGACTGAGCAATTTTAATGGTAATTAAACTATAGGAAAGACTGACAAAATGCAAGCAGATTTCACTATTATGTATAATTCACATTTTACATTCTTAAAATGTATTTTTTTTTCTTACAATGTATTTTTTGACAACCTACGTAACTATGGTGAACTTAACACCCTTTGTATACTAAATTTTGACAACCCCAAGCTTTAGGTGCAACACAATGTAGTGGTTAAGAGCTCTGAATCCAGACTCAGACACCCTGAGTTCAAACGCTAACTCTGCAGCAAACTAGCTGTGAAATCTTGTCCAAGATACTTAACCCTTCTGCACCTCTTTTCTACCCCGTAAATGATAATACAAAAAAAAAAAAAAAGGGTTGTGAAGAGTGAATACTTAAGATCCTTAGAAAGAAATTACATATCATAAATTTGCAGTAAGTTATCTATTACCAATGTAAATCAAATACCCACTTATAACTACCAGACTTTTGGGACACCTGGCTGGCTCAGTCGGTGGAGTATGCAACACTTGATCTCAGGGTTTAAAAGTGTGAACCCCTTGCTGGGTGTAGAGATTACTTAAAAATAAAATATTTGTAAATACATAAATGAAACTACCAGACTATTATGTGACTTATACCAATTTCTTCTTAAAAATACAGGCTGCTTTGTGCAAAGATTGCTCATCTTTGCTGATGAACACAGAGCTTGCAGGAAGCCCACACTCCCAAGTCCCCCATCCTAATGCTTTCTAGTGCTAAACTAGAAATCAGTCAACCAGCCTAATCAAGGAATGAAAAAAACTTCCTAAGGAACTATATAACAAGTGATTTCCCCCAGAGGTGGTTTTTTTTTTAGATTTTATTTATTTATTCATGAGAGATACACAAAGAGAGGCAGTGACATAGGCAGAGAAAGAAGCAGGCTCCTCGCAGGGAGCCCAATGAGGGACTTGATCCCAGGACCCTAAGATCATGACCTGGGCCAAGGCAGGTCGTGACCTGAACCACCCAGGTGTCCCTCACTCAGAGGTATTTTTATCGAAAAAGAATCTTCTGGGACTCCTGGGTAATTCAGTGTTTGAGCTCAGGGCATGATCCCGGCTTCACAGGATCAAGTCCCACATCGGGCTCCCTGAGAGCCCTCTGCTAGGTCTCTGCCTCTGTCTCTCTGTCTTCCGTGAATAAATAAAATCTAAAAAAAAAAAAATCTTCTAAGAAATTTAACATTCAGGATCCTCAAAAAACCAATCTGATATACAGCAACTACTAAGAAAAAGACACAAGAACAGCATGAAAAAGAGAGCTTGACCATCCACCGATGGTGGAGTTTACCCCACAAGGGTAAACTCTGTTGGTAAGGAAACTGAAAAGAAAAAAAATACTAAATTAGGAATCAGAAAGCACATTTCTTTTTTTTTTTTTTAAGATTTATTTATTTATAATAGACATAGAGAGAGAGAGAGAGAGAGGCAGAGACACAGGAGGAGGAAGAAGCAGGCCCATGCCGGGAGCCCAATGTGGGACTCGATCCCGGGACTCCAGGATCGCGCCCTCAGCCAAAGGCAGACGCTAAACCGCTAAGCCACCCAGGGATCCCCAGAAAGCACATTTCTAATCACAGCTCAACCACTATCTCACTTGATCTTGTTTGGCAAAATAAAAATCCAAAGGCCATAACTGAACATACACAACCTCCACAGTCTATTTCCAACCGTTTGTCTCATCACTCTATCCATAAATCCTCAATGCTCGCCACACTAAGTTCTCACTCTTCCTATTTTGAGTCCCGTAACAACTTAGGTTTGCATGTGCTATTCCTTAGCTCTGTACAGGCCTCCAGACTATCCCCTTTTCTAACCTAGCAAACTCCTATTCATCCCTAAAGAGCCAACTTCTTCCCTCTGAACTTCCATGATCGAATGTGCTATAATTTATCTGTATTTTAGTTCACTGAAGGGAAAGATTGTCTTCAATAATTTTGTGTCTGGGGCATCTGCCTTCAGCTCAAGTCATGACCCTAGGGTCGTGGGATGGAGCCCTGCAGGAGGGTCCCTGCTCAGTAGGGAGTCTGCTTCTCCCTCTGCCCCTCCCCCCTCAGTTCATGCTCTCTCACTTTGTTTCTCAAATAAATAAAACAGGGGTACCTGGGTGACTCAGTGGTAGAATATCTGCCTTCAGCTCAGGGCATGATCCTGGGGTCCTGGGATCGAGTCCCGCTTCCAGCTCCCCACAGGGAGCCTTCTTCTCCCTCTGCCTATGTGTCTGCCCCTCTCTCTGCATCTCTCATGAATAAATAAAATTTTTTTAAAAATCTTAAAATAATAATAATTTTGTGTCTCTAAAGCCTACCAGCGTCTAGCCTAATGTACAAATGCAAATGTTTGATAAAATGAAGGATTAAATGATTATTGAATGAGCAACTTTAGGCAGTTTATCCTACAAAATTGAGACTACTTGATACATCTGAAAAGCAACAGGTCATATGTAATAGGAAGAGCAGAGTGAGCTGCTCTTAATTTTTCTAACTCTATGATCTTCAGCTAACACTGAACTCAACTACAAAAAAGATTTCATAAGGTTGTTAGACTTAATAAATGAAAAAAATACATAAAGATGTCTAGCACAATGCCTGGAACAAAACAGTTACTCAAATGTCAGTTCCCTTTTCTCTCCCCCTTAACTCAGGATAATTATGGACACCTAATGAATTAATTTGATATGAAAACAATCTGGAAACCATAACATATCATACAAATTAAATCTCTCACTTGAGGGAAAAAAATCTAAACTGTTCTTTTTTCATGTATATACCCTTTCTTTTTGGATTTGTAGGAAATGCTTGGGGATATTACACTGGCCTTTAAACAGTTCCCCAAACTATGTAATTATCTAGAATTCTAGAATTAAAACTTAGTTTAGTGTAAACAATTCTAATTCACTTAGTTCAAACAATCTTAATTCCTCTAAGATTAAGAAGAAAAAAACCTACATATCACATATCCTGCTTTAAACTACAGTGTTTTTTCCTTGTTTTAGGTCTTTCCATGTTTAGGTCTGCAGTAATGATTTTCATTGAATTTTGTAACATTTTATGGATCTCAGCACTTGTAGTTTACTTTAGAAAATAACACATCTCATTGAATTTTGTATCAAAATGGCCTGATTTTTTTTTTTAGGATAAACAAAATTTACCAGCATTAGCATTTATAGGTTAAGTCCTATTTATTGTCTGAAAACAGAAATTTTCTGTAGAAAATAAACTCAAAAACCTTTTTCAGCCCAGAGATCCTGATTTGACATTCTATAAAGAACATTAAAAAAAGAGAGAGCGCGCACAACATAATTAATGATGCTTATTATGCATGTCAAGGTTAACTCTGAGGTCAAAAAAGTTTTCTACTTACTAAACTGAATCTGCTCTGAGAACTAATAAAAATTCTCCTTAAACAGCTTTCTATTAATCAGGAATATTTATAATTGCAATTATAAATTTTTATATTAGAAGGTCTAAAATTATAACAGACACTGTACTGTTCTAGTTAAGTGAACTAAAAATAAATGCAAATCTCTGTGTGATTTAGCAATTACAAAACTGAACTAAACATGTGCATGATAACATCTTGTAAATTTATCTGCATTGCTAACTGGACCTAAAACAATGAAAACACCTTAATTTTCCCTTTATATTTATACATCTGCTATACCTAAAACATTAAATATCAATACGTTTCACTTCCGCTTCTGTATTATTTCAAGGAAGCGTTATTTTTTCATTTTCCATACTAGTCAAATTAAAAATTGGAAATAGCGATTTACCTAAAAGAGCTCATTTTTCAAATCAACTTTTTGTTTATATTAAGCATCACATTTTTATTTTATTTTTTTATTTTTATTTTTATTTTTTTTTTAATTTTATGATAGTCACACAGAGAGAGAGAGAGAGGCAGAGACACAGGCAGAGGGAGAAGCAGGCTCCATGCACCGGGAGCCCGACATGGGATTCGATCCCGGGTCTCCAGGATCGTGCCCTGGGCCAAAGGCAGGCACCAAACCGCTGCGCCACCCAGGGATCCCAAGCATCACATTTTTAAAGCATAAAATTTTAAAGCATAAGGCGGTTATCTTCCCCAAAGTATACGGTTTTCAAGAAGCACTCTTTAAAATTTGTTTATGAAAGCATTTCAGCACACTAGACACTAGTGAATTAAAGTACAGCATTCTAAATGAAACAATTATTTCATAATTCTGTAAATTGTAATAAGTACTAAGATGCAATGTTGTGCAGAAATTACAAGGTTGCTGGGCCTAAAGGAAATTTCAGCGTACAATTAACTCACAGAACAGGCTGATATTAACAACAAAAAAAGTCAACTTTTTTTTTTTTAAACCATTCCACGATTCACCGATTTGGTAGGGCACTCTAAATTGTCGTACCCAGTTGGGATTATCCAGTATTATTAGCTAACAGTTCTCATTACTTTAGAAACAGGATATGTTCTGTTTCGCCAAGTGTTACACATTTCGCTGCTACAAGACTTTGGCGGGGGAGGGGGGGGTCTTTTGGAAACAAAAGGTAATCTGATCCACTCCAGCTAATTACTAAATGCACGCCAACAGTACGCAATTTGAATTGCGTTTCAAGACACGATAAAGATCACAACATGAAGTATAATGTCACATGTGTAAGGAACTACTTTTGTATCAGAAATATATCAAAATGAAGAAACACGGTGTACCGAAACGAGGTCCCACGCAAGGTTCAAAATTCGTCGGATCAAAGATCTAATAAACTTATGAAAAGAAAATGTTCAATCAACGTTTTTAAAGTAACAGTAATTCGTCCCATTCAGGTGTGACTAGAAATCTCGACGACGCGCTTCTCGCGGGTCTACACCGCTGGCTCTTCTGCAATCGGACGCCGGGACCAGCGCGCCGGCGGAGGCGGGCACCACACACCGCTACCGCCGTCTGTTTACAAATATGAACCTCACAGTTTCCCACGTCAAACGCCTTCATCAGCACCACCGACCGGGGGCGGGGGAGAAGGCGGGCGAGGGCCGAGGGGCGAGCGGGCACCGCCGCCGCCCCCGCCGCCACGGGCGACCCGGAGAGGACTCACCGCGTATCGCGTGAGTGTATTTACGCGTTTCAGGTACGTCTGCGTCCGAGGCGCAGAAAAGGAGCAGGCAAGGAAGGGCGCACACGCCGCGGACGAGCTCGCACCGACCCGCTGACTCTAGAGCCGCCCCCGGGTCTGCGGGTTCCGGCCGGAGCCGAGCGCCGCAGCCCCGCGAAGTCCGGCCCCCGCGGCGCCCCAAGGCCGCCTCAGCCGCCAGGCCGCCGCCCCACGGCGCTCAGCCTGCCTCCCCTCGGGGCGCCCGGAGCCCGTCCCGGCAGAGAGAAGTGTCAGGCCCGGGGGCGGCGGGGGCCGCTCGGCCGGGCCCGGCACCTGCGAGGCGCGGCACCTGAGGAGGCGAAGCGGGGCCGCCGGCCTGCCCGAGCACACCCCCTGGGCGCCCGGCGCCGCGCCCGCAACCTCCGTACCTGCGAAGCCCGCGAGCTACAGGCGCGCGCGGCGCCTCCTCATCCCAGTGGCTCCCGCTCCCCCCGCCGCCTCCCGCCGCCGCCGCCGTCACTGCCGCCGCCGCTGGAGGCCGGGACACGACGAGCTCAGGACTCCACCGCCATGTCCGCCGCGCCGCGAACTGCATTGTGGGGGGGAAGGGATCGGGTGGGGGAGGAGGAGGGAGAGGGAGAGAAAAAGGAGGACCCGCTGAGGGGAGGGGGCCGAGGGGAGCGGGCGTGGGGGAGGGGCGGGGCGGGCCGGCCGGAGCCTCGGCGGAGGCCCGACCCCCAGGCAGGGCCGGGCCGGGGAGGAGACGCCGAGGGATGACTGCAGGGTCCCCCTCCCTTCGCTCTGGGGGGCCCCCGGGTGCCGGGGAAACGGGGCGGGGGGCGGGGGCGGGGCTGCGTCCGAAGGCCTGTGGTAGCGGCGAGAAACAATGGGGAGGGGCCGCGCCGGAGGGCAGCGCACTCACACTCCGGCCGCGGACGGGGGCGCGCGCGCGGGCACCCGTTAGCCCGCGAGGAGGGGGCGGTGCCGGCGGGGGCGGGGCGCGGAGCCGAAGGGGGAGTTGGGAGGGGGCGCGGGGTCGAAGGGGGGCGGTGCCGGCGGGGGGCGGGGGCGGCTCCGCGCGGGGCTCCGCGAGCAGCCGGCTGACGGGCTCGGCCGCGCGGCTCCGCCCTCTTCCTGGGCCGGGCCGCCCTCCCGAGGCCCCCAAGAAAAAGAGGGGCCGGAAAGCTGCCCCGCCGCGTCGCCGCCGCCGCCGGTGGCCGTGCACCTTGTGGCCTGGCCAAGCCTCGCCGACCCTCGGCGCCCAGCGCGGGCTTCTGAACCTCAAGCGGGAGCGGGACGGAGGAGCCGGGGTCGACACCAGCCTACTCGCCTTTGCCACCAGCCCACCAAAGCTGGAATTCTTTCCTTTTTAAAATGCCTATTTAGGAGTTAAGGAGCTCGGCCGGAAAATCTTAAGAACAGCCCCCTAACCTGGAAAGATTTCAAGAATAATTTTAGTTTAACTCGGGTTTGCAATCAGCTACCATCCCTGGGCCCCTCCTTCCATGCTTTAATGTATTAGGTTCCTCTGCATAGTTATTTAAAATCACGATCTGGGAGGACCTATGGTTTGGTTATTTAAAAAAAAAAAAAAAAAGCCTTGGACATTATTCAACCAACCTCTGACCTCAAAGCTGGACAAATCACTCGACTACAATGCTTGCATTTGACACACGCGAGGCAGGAAAAGGATAGAACACGGGTGGACGTGGTGGTGAAGGAGCATGCCAAATCTGAAGTGTTTACAAAATACTGCCTTATGACCTTTCATATTTGTCTCAGAGGATATAACCTACGAGAGGTTACAAAGGATATTCCTGTCTGTGGAGTCCCATCTGTTTCCCGCTACACCTCAGAAGTGGATACTTACTGCTCTGTTTGTTTCCATTTGAATTTGAAGCTTATGACAAGACACCAAGCATTGCCCACCAAGTGCTAGACCTTGACCTAGGGACTTCACCCCATTTAACCCTCATAACATAACAATCCCATGTGGTCAGTACTATTGCTCCCACCTACAAAGAGAAAACCAGAGCACTGAGAATAAGTGCATTTTACTCCTGCTTGTCTGATGCTACAGGGCCTGGGTATAGTGCAGCAAATAGTGGATTTCAAGTCAAAAGAGCCCTGCTTGACTTCAGGATTTTCCTGGATGACTATGGACAAATGCACCCTCTGCGTTTCCTCATCTGTAAGTTTTCAAAGGCAAAAAAAATCTACAGGGATGTGGTGAGGAAAACAGCAGGAAACAAAAGTTAAAGCCTATAGAGAGACATTAAGATGATACAACGTGTCCTTCACTTCAGTGAGTGATATCAGTGTCCTTGGAACAAGTTCAGTTGAATAAAATTCCCTGATTACTTCATAAAAGCAAAGCACTGAGTTCAGTAGCAGATTCCTGTCTCCAAAAAGTTCACCATTAAGCAAGGAAGGTGGTTCTAGTAAGCTACAATGAAAGCAAGAGGTCATAGGAACAAAGGCCTGGGCTGATGCAGAAGAAAGGATAAATTCACTTGGGTGAGGCTTTAATGGAAGAGATAGAAGCTGGACCTTGGAGGCTTGCCTGCTATGTCCCAGACACATGCCTGATTCAGAAAACATCATTTAATCTGAAGTGTGCAGAAGATAACAAGTCTGAAAATAAAAACTGGGGCCAGGGGCACCTGGGTAGCTTAGTGGGCTGAGTGACTCTTGATTTCTGCTCAGGTCATAATCTCCGGTTCTTGATCTCAGGGTGGTGAAATCCAGCCCTGCCTCTCTACCCAGCGGGGAATCGGCTTGAGATTCTCTCTCTACCCTATCCCTACCCCTCCCTTCACCCCCACTCCCAACTGAGCTTGTGCATTCATACTTGCTCTCTCTCTCTCTTAAATAAATTAAATAAATTAAAAAAAAAAAAAAAGCTGGGGCCAGACTGAGAATCCCAGGGCCTCTCTGTTCTTATCCTTTCCAGATGACTCTACCACATTTCCCATTCCTCAAGACCCAGCTCAACCCCTATCTCCTTTATCAAATATTCCTGATCACACCCCTCCTCCACTGAATATAATCCATCCTTTTTCTGGATCCCTAGATGTTACTTTTATAAGTCTAATCCCAATAAAATATAAGCTTGAGCACGAATACTTATATTTGTATTCCATATAATATATAATCGAGTTAAACTATACTCGTTAAGTTAAAATTAAACTTTCGTGTATCATCACAAAGTATATATAGAACAAATAATATTTCTACTTGAAAAATCAGGAAACTTTGGACATAAGAGATTTAATTAGTCACCAGGATCATACAGTCAGTCACAGGCAGGACTAGAATACCAGTACTGGGGCACCTGGGTGGCTCAGCGGTTGAGCATCTGCCTTTGGCCCAGGACATGATCTGAGGTCCAGGGATCAAGTCCCACATAGGGCTCCCTGCCTCTCCCTCTGCCTGTGTCTCTGCCTCTCTCTCTCTCTCTCTCTCTCTCTCTCTCTCATGAATGAATAAATAAAACTTAAAAAAAAAAACAGTCCTATGTTCTTTCCATTGAATCAGAAACAGCTTACTGAGAAATAAGACAGTAAAATGACTGCTCTGTAAAAATACACTGAGGACTTATATCTGATACTTGCAAGGAAGGCATCCTAATTGTGGCTAAATCTCTAAATTTAGCCCTCCAGAAGTTCTAGGAACACAGTTTCTCCTAAAACTCAGGTGAAAATTGCTTGTACAAAAGTCTTATTTCATCATATATAATGAGAAATATAATTGCCCAGTGGATCAATACTCATATTCTATTCTCTTCCTAGGTGATAGAAAAACTTAGTCCAAAAATAATCATATTGGATTAAAAGGTGATTTGGTGAGTAAATCAGATCACAAGAAAGGTACCTCAGAGATAACTCTGCTCAAACCAAGTAGATCTGCTTGTAGATCTTAAAGGGAACAAATCATAAAGGGCTATGTATGCCATTAAAACAACAAAAACAGGCTTTCTCCTGTAGTTATTGGGGAGTCACTAAACATTTATAAGCAAAGGAGAGATGATCTGATCTGCTAAAGATTTTCTCTGAGCTCCCCCTCCTTTTTTTCCTAGATGCCTGATTTCTTCAGGAGAGAGACGTCAGTGTATGCCTTCTTCATGTTTGTATTCCCAGCACCCAGCACAATCCTGACACACAGAACTACTTAGAAATTACTAACACACTAAATTGTCCATAAAGCAGAAGATATGTTCAAAGTTTAAAACTTTTGTGATTTTTACAAATAGCACACAGTACCAAAGATCCTAATGTAGTGTTTTCACCTCAAAAATAGTGAGAAAGATCCTTTTCGTCTTTTTGCATCCTTAAAAATAAATGAGGGCAGCCCAGGTGGCTCAGCAGTTTAGCGCTGCCTTCAGCCCAGGGCGAGATCCTGGAGATCCGGGGTAGAGTCGCATGTCCAGCTCCCTGCATGGAGCCTGCTTCTCCCCCTGCCAGTGTCTCTGCCTCTCTCTCTCTCTCATGAATAAATAAATAAAATATTTTTTAAAAAAAGAAACAGTCTGTTGTTTTGTTTTAAGATGGTTGGTTTTGTTTTGTCTTGCTTTTTTTGAGTAAAGTCTGAGAATTAGAAAGGATAGACCTCACAGTACAGTTGGATTTATCAAGAACATAGATACATGGCAGGAAATTATGCTATTTAGGTAGCCTAGGACCACATCTTAAGAGCTATATAATATGCCATTTAAAACAGTAGGCCCTTATCCTGAAGTTAATGGGCAGGCAGTCATGGAATATTTACAAGAAAGGCAGAAAAATGATCAGATCTGCCTTCTCTACAGCAAAACTTACAGGTGATCATTTAACTTCTCCTTGAATATTTGTAGTTCTAGAGAGTTCATTCTTTCTCAAATCTATGTATTCTAGATAATAGTTCTTCCTTCACTGATTTGAAATCTTCTATAATATCTTTTTAAAAAAAATTCTGATCTCAAGAGTAACATCAGACCTCTTTTTCTTCATATATAAAAACAAGGATGGGGATCCCTGGGTGGCTCAGTGGTTTAGCACCTGCCTTCAGCCCAGGGTGCGATCCTGAAGTCCTGGGTTCGAGTCCCGGGTTTGAGTCCCACGTTGGGCTCCTGGCATGGAGCCTGCTTCTCCCTCTGCCTGTGTCTCTGCCTCTCTCTCTATGTCTATCATGAATAAATAGAATAAATAAATCTTAAAAAAAAAAAAAAAAAACAAGGATGTGGGGGCACCTCGGTGGCTCAGTGGTTGAGCACCTACCTTTGGCTCAGGTCATGATCCTGGGGTCCTGCAATAAATCCCATATCAAGCTCCCCGGAGGGAGACTGCCTCTCCCTCTGCCTGTTTCTCTGCCTCTCTCTCTCTCTGTGTCTCTCATGAATAAATAAATAAAATCTTAAAAAAAAAATAGGATGTGAACTAGATGAACTAGGGCAGGAAAGGGGTTTAAGTTCTGTAATTCTAACATGAACTCTTTTTAAGTCAGCTGTTTTACTTCCCTCTAAAATCATCTCTCCCTTTTTTCTCTAAAACAAAAATTAGGGGCACCTGGGCGGCTCAGTGGTTAAGCATCTGCCTTTGGCTCACGTGGTGATCCTGGGGTCCTGGGATCAAGTCCCAGGAGCCTGCTTCTCCCTCTGTCTATATTGTGGCCACTTTCTCTGTGTGTCTCTCATGGATAAATAATTATAATCTTTAAAAAAATGAGATCATGGGGGATCCCTGGGTGGTGCAGCGGTTTGGCGCCTGCCTTTGGCCCAGGGCGCGATCCTGGAGACCCGGGATCAAATCCCACATCAGGCTCCCGGTGCCTGGAGCCTGCTTCTCCCTCTGCCTATGTCTCTGCCTCTCTCTCTCTCTGTGTGTGACTATCATAAATAAATAAAAAATTAAAAAAAAAATGAGATCATGGGATGCCTGGGTGGCTCAGTGGTTGGGTGTCTGCCTTCAGCTCAGGGCATGATCTCGGTCCAGGGATCAAGTCCCACAACGGGCTCCTGCAAGGAGCCTGCTTCTCCCTCTGCCTGTGTCTCTGCCTCTCTCTGTGTCTTTCATGAATAAATAAATAAAATCTTTAAAATTAATTAATTAATTTAAATTTTTTTTAAATAAAAAAATGAGATCCAACTTCATTCTAACAATCTCCCTATGACCAATTCACCTATGACCTAACATCAGTGTGTTAGGATAATCTGATTCATCTTTGTATCCTATGAAATGCCATGCACTGTCTCCAGAAATAAACCCTCACCTATATGGTCAAATGATAGTTGACAAAGGTGCTAATACCATTCAGTGAGGAAGAGGCAGTGTTTTCAACAAATGGTGCTGGGAAACTGGATATCCACATGCAAAAAAATAAAAATGGGCCCTTACCTAACACCATACACAAAAATTAACTAAAAATGAATCTGTGACCTAAGTGTAAGATCTATAACAGCAAAACTCTTAGCTGAAAACGTAAGGCAGGGATCCCTGGGTGGCACAGCGGTTTGGCACCTGCCTTTGGCCCAGGGCGCGATCCTGGAGACCCGGGATCAAATCCCACATCAGGCTCCCGGTGCATGGAGCCTGCTTCTCCCTCTGCCTGTGTCTCTGCCTCAATCTCTCTCTCTTTCTGACTATCATAAATAAATAAAAAATTTTTTTAAATTTAAAAAAAAGAAAACATAGGGCAAAAATACTGGATTTGGAAATATTTTTTGGATATGACACCAAAAACACAGGCAACAAAGGAAAACATAAACAAATTAGACTTCATAAAAATTAAATTTTTGTGCATCAAAAGACAGTATCAGCAGAGTAAAAAGGCAACCCAAGGAATGGGAGAAAATATTTCCAAATCCTATCTCTGATCAGGGATTAATATCCAGAATATGTAGAGAACTAAAACTCAACAACAAAAAATCGGATTCCAAAATGCACAAAGGATTTGATTACACATTTCTCCAAAGAAGATCCACAAATGGCCAATAAGCTCAATGAAAAGATAAAAAGATGATCAATATCACCAATCATTAGGGAAATACAATTCAAAACTACAATGAGATGTCACCTCACATCTGTTAGGATGGCTACTATCGAAAAGAAAAACAAAACAAAGAAAACAATGTGTTAGCAAGGATGTGAAGAAATAATAAACCCTGTGCATTGTTGTTGGGAAGGTAAAATAGTGCAGCCGCAGCAGAAAACTGTATTGTGGTTCCTCAAAAAATTAAATATAGAATTACTATATGACCTATCAATTCCACTTCTGAGCAAATACTCAAAAGAATTGAAAGCAGGATTTCAGAGAGACTTATATTCCCATATTCACAGCAGCATTATTCACAATAACCAAGCAGTGAAAGCAATCCAATTGTCCATTGGCAGATGAGTGGACAAGCAAAATGTGGTATACACATACAGTGGAATATTATTCGGCCTTAAAAAGGAAGGAAATTCTTACACAGGCTACCACCTTGAAGTAGGTACCATAAACCTTGAAGACATGGTGCCAAATGAAATAGGCCAGTCAAAAAAAAAAAAAAAAAAAAAACAAAACCCACCTTGTGATTCCACTTCTATGAGGTACTTAGAGTAGTCAAAATCGTAGACAAAAAGTAGAATAGTATTTGCCAGAGGCTAGGGGGAGGGGAGAATGAAGTTCATATGTATGGAATTTCAATTTTATGAGATGAAAAGTGTTCTGGAGGTAATGATGATGATAACTGCAGGACCATATGAATGTACTTACTACCACTGAACCATACACTCGAAAATCATAAAGATAGTAAAAAAAAGAAAGAAAGAAAATGATAAAGATAGTAAATTTTATGTTACATTCCTTTACCACAATTTTTTTTTAATTGTAAAAAAAAAAATGTCATGCACTCTGATGAGTTCTGGAGCCACAAACCTCACTTCCCTCAAGGGACTCTTAGAAATGTGAATAGGGCAGCCTGGGTGGCTCAACGGTTCAGTGCTGCCTTCTTCAGCCCAGGGCATGATCCTGGAGACCCGGGATTGAGTCCCACGTCAGGCTCCCTGCATGGAGCCTGCTTCTCCCTCTGCCTGTGTCTCTGCCTTCTCTCATGAATAAATAAATAAAATCTTTAAAAAAAATAATAAGTATCCTTGAAACATCCTTGATGAGTGAAGGAGACTTTGCCATTTAAAGAAGAGCATTCAAGATTAGAGGAGAAAGATGACAGAGCATGTTTCAGAAAGCTGCATGCAGCTGGCATAAGGAGGGCAGGTTATAGGAGATGATACTGGAGAGATGGGCAGGGCCAGATCACAAGGCCTGCAGTACCATGCTAACCACTTGGGCTTAGCATGAAGGATAGCCCCGTAAAGGTTTTAACCAGGAGAATGATGTAGTATATATCACATTTGGATATTTAAAAAAGATTAATCAGCAGTGTGTAGAAAAGAATAGAGGAGCCAGAACTGAAGGCAGGGCAAACAGGGACGGTTTGTTGTAGAAAATCAGGTGAGAAATTACAAAAGCTTGAAATAAGCAGGAGAAGTAGTAATGGAAAAAAAGGAACAGATTGGAAAGATATTACAGTGATAGAATAAACAAGACCCAAATGACTTATCAAATGTATTGTGCGTGGTAGAGGTGAAGGCTTTCATGTGAAAGAGGCCACTCTTGTCCAGGGAAATTTCACTAGTGCCAACTCTCAACAATCAGGAGTGGCTACTGGTAAACAGTTTAGGAAAAGAGCCTAAACCTCAATGTAGATACCGTAAGAAAGAATGATGAATTAGTAATATCTGCCATGGATGCAGAATGGGAGAGCACTAGCACGTGACAGATATTTAGCATTCCTGTTCTCAAGTAGAGGAAACATAAAAATATACTATGTGTTTTAAAGAATACATATGGTAGGGGCACCTGGCTGACTCAGTCAGTGAAGCATGCAATTCTTGATCTCAGGGTCATGAGTTCAAGACCCACATTGGGCATAGAGCTTACTTCAAAAAAAAAAAAAAAAGGAATACATATGGCATATTTCCATTTTTTTAAATTAAATAACAGGCAAAACTAATCTTTGTTGATGGAAATCAGAATAGTGTAGGTATGGACTAAGGGGGGTATAGGGGAGCCTCCTAGAGTGCTAGAAATATTCTAGATCTTGATCATGTATATCCATATATGAACAACCATTGAGTTGTACACTTAAGTTTGGTGCTCCTGGGACGCCTAGGTGGCCCAGTGGTTGAGCATCTGCCTTCGGCTCAGGTCATGAACCCAAGGTCCTGCATGGAGCCTGCTTCTCCCTCTGCCTGTGTCTCTGCCTCTCTCTGTGTGTCTCTCTCATGAATAAATAAAAATAAAATATAAAAAAAATTTTGGTGCTCCGTATTGTATAAATGATACACATCAATAAAGTGTGGAAAAAGTTAATGTGTGTTTTAAGGAATGGAAGAAGTCTGATGTAACTAGGGTAAGGAAGAAAGAAAAATGCTAGCAGATTACTGGGAGATAAAGTTGGAGAGGTAGAATGGCAATAGATTATGAAGGGTCTTGGGAGCCCTATTAAAGAACTTGGGATCAATCAATCCTGCAGGCAAGGAGGTATCTCAAATTTCGAGGTAAGAGAAGTATATGCTCATATCTCTATTTTTGCTGTGCAGAATCTGCTTTGGAGAGAGAAAGATGTTTCTCTGACCCAGATAGGATCTCAAACCCTGTAATTTCTTGGCTAAAGGGAAATCAATTTTATATGTATCCTTGGAAATCATGCAATGGAGGAGAATTCAAAAGTTACCTGTGAAAGCACAGAGTGACTTTAATTCAAATATTTTTGTTACAGACCTACCATAACCACATTCTAAGACTTCAAGCCTAAAGAAAAGTGGCATAAACTACCAATAATCCCACCACAGTATTACTAGTAGTTTAAAATAAGGTAGTCCAGGGCCTGGCTAGCTTAGTCTGTGGAACATGCAACTCTTGATCTTGGGGTTGTGAATTCCAGCTCCCTGTTGGGTGTGAAGCATATGTAAAAAAAAAAAAAAAAAAAATTAAAAACTACTTGTTTTTATTTATTTAATAAAATGAGTAAGTAAAGGATAAGAGTGCAAAGAATGAGAGGTTCCACAGCAAGCCGCTGCAAGGAGGCAGTGTGCATAGGGAAGTCCCATTACCAGGTGCCTACTGTACATTGTGAGCTGAGCACAGTTGCTTACAATGTTGGACTAAACAGTAATCTTAGTTATTTTGGCCCCTTTGCATTTAACCTTAAATCATAAGCATTTCTTCATGACCACTTCTGTTTTCAAAGGTTAAGTTTTATTTTTTTTATTTTTAATGAAATAAAAATTAAAAATAATTATTTTTAAAAAGTAAAAGTCATAGGGGGCAGCTGGCTGACTCGCAGGGCCCTTTTGGTGAGGAGTCCATGGCTGGCCAGAGTTCAAAGTCCCAGACCCCGGGAGTCACCTGAAGAAACTGAAAGACTTGGGGTTTGGGGCCGATATGCTGGTGGCTGCTGCGGCTCTGCCTGGCACTGCATCGTCCCCCCTCCCACGGGACACGGCCCTGACAGCCTCTAGTTCTGGGTGGGCCCTGGGGGCCAGATGCCCATGCTGCTGTGAGGACTACGAGCGCTCTCCACGGTGGTTTGCCAACTAAAATGGAGGCAATTCCGTTGGTGAAGCTGGATAGAAACAATCTGGAGGCCATTGCTTAGGAGATATACAATCCTAACAGAGGATTCTTGTTTGGGCTTCTGCTTTGAGGTGCACAGGGCAGTCAGGTGTGGCTACTTCTACCTGGAGTTCTCAGAAACGTGCTGTGAAGGATCTTGGCATTCAGCCCCTGGAAGATCTAGGAGGAGAGGGCGTCTCCCATTTTGCTCCCTTCGTGGGCCTGAGCAGCAGCTAGGATGCTCACTCCCAGAATTCCAGTAGCTACAACGTGAGAGGGTCAGAGGGTGACCAGGACAATAACATAGACTAGCCCTGTGGTTTGGAGAAGTTAGGTTTCTAAGTTAGGTAGAAAAAGGAAAAAAGTAAAAAAAAAAAAAAAACCAGCTCAGGCAAAAGTCCCAATTCCCATTGTAAAACTTAGCCTTTAAAAACCTAAAGTGGATTATTTAGGAATTAGGATCCTTTTGGCTGGCTCAGTGGTTGAGTGTCTGCCTTGGGCCCAGGGTGTGATCCTGGGGTCCTGGGATCCAGTCTTGCATCGGGCTCCCTGCATACAGCCTGCTTCTCCCTCTGCCTGTGTCTCTGCCTCTCTGTGTCTTTCATGAATAAATAAATAAAATCTTTTTTTAAACAAACAAAAAAAAAGGATCCTTTTATATTACCTGGAATCAGTTTTGAAACCCTGAACCGGAGGAGCTGCGCATCCTGTGCACCATACCATACAGGCTGTTCTCTGTACCAAGATCCCCCGTACTGTCCTTGTACTGTCCCCGGTGCACAGGTGAGCAGCTGTGAGCCCAGGAATCCTCTGGTTCCCCAGCCTGTCTGCCTGTTATCAAGGGCTTTCTGGATAACTGACAGTTTGGACATAGCCGAGGGCTAGGCCTTAATCATTGGGCCTCAGTGGGACTGCTCCTTTGATCTCTGAGCCTCTGATTTGGACTTCTCCAAGACAAATGAAAGTCAGGTATGAGATCTGGATATTAACAGTTACAATTGGGGAAGACCAAGAAAAAGAATTACAACGGAATCTGGTAGGGGAAGCTCTGTGATCTTGGCTCCACCAAGAAAAAAAGGTCAAAGCTTCCAGTTTCCCAAAGGTCCAGCATTTGCAGTGAATGGACTTAGGGACAGGGGCTAACCTTTTGCTAAACAGAAAAGTCTTACACCCCACCCGGTAAATGGACAACTTGGTTATCGAAGCAGATTGAGGATTTATTTATGATCCCTTGAGGAAGTAGCAGGGGCCTCTGCAACTCTGCAGGAATCTCTTAAACTGCAAGATTCATATCTAGATATATTATGCTGGAACAAAGTTTGGTGGGGCAGTCACTTCCCTACTCTGAGTTACTAGTTTCCTTGCCAGTCCACGTATCTGACTTGGTCATTATGCCAGGCCACTCACTACATGCCCCCCGTGTCAGGGGCAGACCTGATCTACAGGAGAGCCTAATGGCTTTGCAGGAGACTGATCTGAAAGC
This sequence comes from Canis lupus familiaris, assembly GCF_011100685.1. Classification (NCBI taxonomy): domain Eukaryota; kingdom Metazoa; phylum Chordata; class Mammalia; order Carnivora; family Canidae; genus Canis; species Canis lupus. The sequence goes on along the minus strand of NC_049236.1, from coordinate 8,862,552 downwards.
TGAGCCCAGAGGGGCCTCTTCCAGCTTCCCGCAATGTGAATGAATTAGTATTAGGAGCCAAGGAGCAAGACCCGGCCGGGCTGTCATTGGACTGCAGTCCCCTATCAACTGCTCCCATTCCTTGGGTTGGGCAGTCAAAGCTCTGTGATGCTAAACATCTAGACTGTCATCACCTCTGGCCACTCTGAGGGGGGCAGCCCCTTCCATTCAGTCCCTTTGGGATAGTCTATATATATATATATATATATATTTTATTGGAGTTCAATTTGCCAACATATAGAATAACACCCAGTGCTCATCCCATCAAGTGCCCCGCTCAGTGCCTGTCACCCAGTCACTCCCACCCCCTGCCTACCTCCCTTTCTACCACCCCTTGTTTGTTTCCCAGAGTTAGGAGTCTCTCATGTTCGTCTCCCTTTCTGATATTTCCCTTTGGGATAGTCTTAACAAAGAGCTGTCCTTTTGTTGTTGGACGTTGTTGGATTGGGACAGTCAAGGATGGGAAATGTGAACTACATATTAAACCTACACTCCCGTTTACTCTCTGATCTAGGGTTTATGAAGTGTAGAAGGGTGCGTGCCCCCAAAGTGAGAGGGAACGGGGCTGCTCTATTTGAAATGTTTTCTGATCTCATTCTGTGCCCCTGCAAGGGGCCCAGCCTCATCTGTCTGGCTTGGCCCCATGTTCCCACTGTTCCCTGATCCACTGCCTGTCTGGTGCAGTTCACCCACCCAGGTGCTGCCTGCCACTCTGCTTTCACAGTGACCAGTTCAATCTTTCTTGATGCTCCTGCTCCTGAAGCCTGAAGTTTCCCTTTCCTTGGCTTCTTTTAAGTTTTTATTTTTCTTGGGTTTTTTTCCCCCTTGTTCTTTTAGGAGATCCAGGGAAGAATTTTTCTGATGAGTTCCTTTGTTGGGATTAAGATGTGGAGAGAACATAATTTTTTGTGCATGAAAGGCAGTGTCATGCCTAAGCATCTTCCTACAGGACTGCCTTGCTAGGTGCCTTCCTGCTGTGTCTGACTTCATTAGCAGCTCCTCTTCCCACCTCTCCTTGGATACTGCCTCTTAGGACCTAAGCAGAAGACCAGTAAAGGCTGAGTGACACACGCAGGGATGGAGTGGGTCCTGATCTATTTTCTGTAACCCTTGCTGTGCATGTATCCTTCCTTATCCCAGAAGGAAGGGCTGATTTGTGTTACACATAGATGTTAAGGGAGCCACAGTATTAGGGCCTCAAGACTATTATTGCATTCTCCCCCTAGAATTGTCTGGTCATGGTTGAGGTGTAGTTATAGATTGGTCTTCAATACAATAATTATAACTTTTTAGAAAATTAAACCCTAGTAAGAGCTAAAATAATTTTGTGTTATCTGCCCTTGACTTTATATAAACATCTCCTTCTAAGGGGATGCAGAGGGAAAGGAGGGTCGTGAAACTCTGGCCTACTTCCAAATAATGTCCAGGAGACGGGTTAAACATGGTCCACTCCTGCCAGAAAGGGAGCTCTGATTGTGACATTCCTGTTTCCTTTCTGATCTTGCTCTTGGTGAGAGGTGGAAGCCATGGAAAGTAATTTTGAATAATCATCAATTCATATTACCTCCCTCTTGGCTATTGTTTTTGGTTTCTGCCCTCCCATTATTAGGGCAATAGCCCTAGGCCTGTCCTGGATGGGTAGGAGGTGGGCTAGGTCCAACAGTTTGTGCCTAGAGGAGACGAACTCCTTTCTTTTCTGGGGAGTGAACGCTCCCTACCCTATCGACAGTGGTTAGGAGCTCTCCCTTTCCCTACCTATCTTCCCTCTACAGCAGAATTCCTATCCTTCCTTCCTCAATTAAGTATATTGATCACCCTATAATTATGTATCTGAGTGTGTGTGTAATGTGGGGAATGGGTTCTTTACAAATTTTTGTGGCTTGTGGCTTTTTCTTCCATACATTAGGTTCCACCACCAGCCAGGGGCCATTGCCTGGCATTATCACATGCTGGGATCATGGGGGAAGTGTAGTGAAGCTCACCACTGTCCTTTGTTTTTGAGGTTATTATTTTTGCCTAAGTAGTCCATCCCATACAGATTGCTATCTATTCCCCCTGGCCCCTATGGCTGCTGGCATAAGTAAACTGCATCTCCCCATTGGTAAACAGTACTATTACAATTTTTAAAAATAACTTTAAAAATTAAATAAAATAAAAATAAAAGTTTTATGTCATTCCTTTTAACAACTGTAAAATTGTTTTTGTAAGATTACTTTTTTAAAATTACTTTGACTAAATGGTTTTTATTTTTGCAAACATTTAGTTCCTTGGTTTCTTAGACTTCTAAAACAAAACTTTTATCTTTTTTTCTGATCATAATAGTATTACATGCCCTTTGCAAAATCTGGAAAATATTAGAAGAAGACACAAGAAGAAAAATAAGAATAGACCATAACCCCACTATCTCATGATCCCTAATCTAAGCAACTTTTTAGCATATTTCCTTCCAGTCCTTTTTTAAAAATGCATTTTTTCATAGTTTAGATCACACTTTGTATATGCTTTTTCACTTGATGCTCTATCATATTTCTCCTCATCACTAAGAATTTTGTACATATAGTTTCAGCAGCACCAAAATATTACATAAGAGAAGGTACCGGAATTTTCTTAACCAGTCCCTTATTGTTAGGCATTTAAGTGATTTTTTTTTTTTTTGCTATTATAAATTATGGCTTTTGCATAAATGTCTAAAGCACTATAAGGTTATTTCCTAGGAGAAAAATTCTCAAATGTGGAATTTCTACATTGAGTAGTGTGAAAATTTTAAAGTTTTTAAATTAATATGTATTGTCAAATGGATTTTTAAAGGGTTTGTCCTAAATTCCACTTGCATTATTATTATGTGGGAAGGAAAACCAACTAAACATTCTCAAATTTTATTTATTTATTTTTATTTTTATTTATTTATGATAGTCACACAGAGAGAGAGAGGCAGAGACATAGGCAGAGGGAGAAGCAGGCTCCATGCACCGGGAGCCCGATGTGGGATTCAATCCCGGGTCTCCAGGATCGCGCCCTGGGCCAAAGGCAGGCACTAAACCACTGCACCACCCAGGGATCCCCATTCCCAAACTTTAAAACTGGCAGTTTTCTCAGAATCTTGGAGCAAAGGCTATACTATGTACAAACGTATTTTCCTTCAAAAGCAAAAACTGGCTGGTAGCACAGAAGTCCCAGATTTGGGGAGAGGTGGGGGACTTCCACACTTTACTTACTTTGATGTTTCCCGAGAACCTAAGAAACACACCTTTTAAACACAGTAAGTACCCCCACCTTGCAAGTGCACAATGTTTTAGAGACAGAGTTCCTTAAGGTTAGACAACATCAACAAAACATCTGGCTGGATCTCCAAAATTCCCTGGAGAATATGAGCCAAGATCATTTTTAAAAAATATTTTATTTATTTACTTATGAGAGACACACAGAGAGAGAGAGGCAGAGAGAGGCAGAGACACAGGCAGAGGGAAAAGCAGGCCCCATGCAGGGAGCCTGATGTGGGACTCGATCCCGGGTCTCCAGGATCACACTCTGGGCCCAAGGCAGGCCCCAAACAGCTGAGCCACCCAGGGACCTCCAACCCAAGATCATTTACAGCTTTGGGGAGGGTGAGACTCTCTAGGGGATCCCTGGAGTTCTAGCAGATGGTAATTACAGCTCTGAGTTTTTCTTGTTTGGACAGCCTTTGGTCCAGTTCCAGAGTCCTTTCTGAGCCTGAAAGCTCTTCCAACTCTCCCCCAGACTTTCACAATCTTGAGAGAAACTTCAGGCTTCCCCTTTGTCTCTCTCGCCCATGCCAGCTTGCTTGCCTTAGCTCCCCCCACCCCACCCCATCCTCACTCTTCTCCTCTGGCTCTCCCTAGCCTTTCTTCCTTCCCACCATCCCACCTTCTCTCTTACCTTCTTGAGTCTCTTTTAAGATTTTCTCTAAACTCTTTTAATGCTAGTTTGTTTCTCTCTCTTCTCTTTCTCTCTCCCTCTCCTCTCAGCCTTTGTATAGCTCTCTCTGTCTCTCTCTCTGTCTCTCTGTCTCTCTCTCTCTCTCTGTCTTTCTAGCCTTTTCAGACTTTTAGCCCTTTCCTCTTGGATGGGGACACAACTGACCTTCACTAGGAGGAAACTATTTTGTCACCAAATTTCTCTCACTTGGACTTCTCTATTATCTCCAAATGACGTATATAACATCTTCAATTTTGCAGGAGTTTCTTCCAGCCTCTTTCACATCCAAATAGCTTTTTTTCATCCTGCTACCAGGGAATACTCTTAGGAATACTCCTAGCACTGTTATCCCTCCTAAACCCAAGCATAATGTTGTCCTTCTGGTATCTATGCTTATCATAAAGTCCCAGAAAGTATCACTTATATTGTGCCCATATTTTCCTCTCTATCCAAATTAGGATACACGAGTGCACAAGTTTATAAGTATACTTACAGTTACAGTGAGATAGGATATTTGAAATCTGGGCTGTCCTCAAAAATCTGGGACATAATGTTGCTATAAATTCACCTATCCAGAATCTAGCTTTCAAGCAGTTTCACAAAGTAAGAACTCCAAACATCCTCAGAGTTGTCAGCAAGTTTGTGTTCAATATATTACACTCAGACTAAAAAGAGGTCTTCTTCTCTTTTTGCCCACTCTGGGAACCAGAATTTTGACTGCATGTCAAGTCAGGTGTAACCATGCAGATTGCTATCTATAGGTCATACAATAGAGGGATTTGTTTTTAAACTGGAGACTTTTTGAAGGTCACATAAGGGTTCACTGAGAAAGATTTAACCCGTGCTCTGAAATGAGAGCATACAGTTCACTGCCCATTGACTTACACATAAATCCGTATTGATCTTCAAAGGTGGTTTAATAGTTTCTGGTTTAGACTTCTAATTCCTTCAACATAAAAAAAAAAAAAATTAGGGAAAGCTTTTAACTAATGTGAGTTCCTCAGGTCCGATTTGGACTTTCTTTCTTACACTTCCCAAGTTCTGCTGATTCTTTTGTCGGGGACCTTTAATCTAATGGTTGCATTTGCTAAGGGTTCACTGTAAGTACGTCTTAATCAGTCATATTTTTGAGGAAGTTTGCTTCCTCCAGGAAGTCTGCAAACCTCTCCCTTCTAATTCCTCCTTGTATCCTGAAACCCACGTATCTCTATGTGAATTAATTTGGCTCTGCCTAACTCTAGATAATCCTGACTCTTTGTCACATGTCTTGTCTGTGTTGCATTTTCTGCCCACTTTTGTCCTCCCCTACAGTAAAGGGAGTATTTTAAACCTTTTTTGTTTCCAGAGAAGAGCAACTTGCTGATTGGAGGATCCACGTTTAAGATGGACCCCCAGAGACACACATGTGGCCTGAGACATCCTGTGTAATTCAATAAACACCCACCTCTCCGCCCACCCCCCACCCCCCTTGGCTGGCTACAGCAAGTGCGAGATTCAGAAAGGGGAGGGAATCATTGTCACCCACCCGTGCTCAGTCTAGTGCAGACTACGTAGGCTGTAGAGTGCATGCTTGCACTCGCTCCCAAGTGTGAGTGTCAACTCTCAGTTCACATGCAGTTCCAACAAGTTTGGATATCTAGCTTCTATGCCCACAGCAGCTCAAAACAGCTAGTGGGTGGGGGTGGGAGGGGCAGATTAAGAAGAGTGGTGAAGGGGGGAGTCTGCGTCGCGGCCCCGCCCCTCCAGTGTTGCAGGGCTCCCGACCCTGACCTCATCCTAAGTACAGGTAGTTAATACATATAAAGTCACTGCAACAGTGAGGACTATAGGAATATTATTAAGCGGAATAGGCACACAAGGAAAAGTTTTTATGAAAAATAAAGGAGATAACTTAGTGCCTAGCACAGACCAAAATAGATGCTCAAGTGCTCCTTGCCATTCGCCAAACAGGCTTCAGGCTTTGCGACACGGGGCTTCCTTGGCCTGATACATCCTATTGCCTTTCTTTGCTGGCCATCTGTTCATTTTGTGTCACCCAACTTAGACGCATCCTACCCTCTGAGGCTTCCCTTGGCTTCTTTGGAAAGAATGGGTCACTCCCTCTTCTTCACTTCTGCAGCACTTACCCACCACCTCACTTGATGGTGTTTTAATTACTTATTTATGAATTTTCTTCCTCACCAGATTTTATGATCTTCCTTCATGGCTGGAGCCACATCCTATTTTCACCACATCTAGCACAGTACTTAGCCTGCAATAAATGTTTTGATGAATGGATGAATAATAGCAAACACTTACACAGTGCTTAGTTCTAGGCTCTGTTCCAATGCTTTACAAGTATTAACTCGTTTAATCTTGACAACAATCCTAAGAAGTACTATTATCTTCTCTAACTTAACAGATAAGGTAAATGACACAAAAGAGGTTATGTAATTTGTCTAGGGTGACCTCAGCTATTAATTGTGAAAGCCAGGGTTCAAATCTAAGCAGCTGGTGCCTGAGACCAGGCTCTTAACCAACTCACTACAATGCCTCCCAGAGGAACAAGGGAACAAAATCACACGCAAACTTGGCTTTCCCTAAAGTCTCACTTTCTCAGGTTTTGGAATGGCTCATTCATTTATCCAACGGGTATTTACATGGCGTTTTCTAGCTGTATACCACCATGTTAGACACCTATCTCTAATTGTTCCCTTCTTTCTTTACCTGACCCCTGCCCCTCCCCTCTCTACTAGCTCTACCGTCCTGTAAACTTTTTTTTCTTTTCTTTCAGTTTCTTAAATGTGTTGTGCTCTGTCTCAGCTGAGGCTCCCTGGCTGCCACTTTGCCTGGCAAATTCATGCTTTTCCTCCAGTTATTAGCTTAAATTACTTCCTTCTGAAAGCCTTCCATTATACCTCTAGTAAGGTAGATATCCCTGCTCTGGGTTCCCCATGGCACTTTACTCTTTCCTTATCATAGCATTTGGCATACTTACTGTTGTGGCCTACTTACTTGTCTGCCTTCTCTACTCCACTATAGCTCTGCAACAGCAAGGACGGATTCTTATCCAGGTTACCAATGAATCTGTGGCACTTATCCTGATGATCAGCCCATAGCAGATGTTTGATAAATATTTGTTGAATGACTGATTGAACCATGAACAAGACAAAAGCTCTATGTTTCAGAAATCTAGTGGGGAGGGGGCATCTGGGTGGTTCAGTCAGTTAAGCATCTACCTTTGGCTTGGTCATGGTCTCAAGATTCTGGGATTGAACCTCTGCTGAGTGGGCGTCTGCTTCTTCCTCTGCTCCTTCCCTGGTTCATGCTCTCTCTTTCTCTCTCTTTCTCTCTCAAATAAATAAATAAAATCTTAAAAAAAATAAATCTAGTGGGGAGAAAAAGTCTATAGGGGATACAGGAAGAAAAAGAAAAAAACAGATTTCCAATTCTACCTCGTGTAAAATGAGAGAGGCGGGTTTACCCAAATCTTAAAGAATGAGTGAGAATTTGTGAAAAGGAAAATATAATATAGAAGTCATAAGCAAGGGCAGCCCGGGTGGCTCAGCGGTTTAGCGTTGCCTTCAGCCCAGGGCCAGATCCTGGAGACCTGGGATCGAGTCCCACATCGGGCTCCCTGCATGGAGCCTGTGTCTCTTAAGAATAAATAAATAAAATCTTTTAAAAAGAAAAAAATAAAGAAGTCATAAGCAAGAATCGTACTAGCAATTGCTTGGTTGCCTAAGTGGCTAAACAATTTTTCTGCATGCCTAAAAATGACATTAATCTAAACTTAGTCCTACAATTGACTGATCTAATATGAGTTTGGAAGCAATAGGAAATAAAAGGAGATATGAGGAAATTATTTTTACTCCTTAAGTACCTCTCCTATGAATTCTCATGAAAATCTCTTCTTACTTCTACCATCATATTTATCATGCCGCATTTCCATTGTCAAAGTGTCTCTACCCCCACCTGATGTGCTATTTAAGTCCTGGGATTAAGGTACTTAAAGTCTGATTCAATTCTGTATATATCTCTAGTACCCAGAACAAAGCCAGTCCCAGGGAGAGGATCTGTGAATACTCTAACACAATCATAAAGTCTTAAATGAGCTGACTCCCAGCAGTCATTCAGTTTTGTCTCATGTCCCGTGCTCAGTACTCCAGTTATTAGAAATTGAACCTTTTAGTTCTCTGAACAAAATTGGGCTCCTTAAAGCCTCTGGCCTTCCCACATGCCAATGCCATTCACAGTGTCTCTTCCCACTCACCTCCCCAGCTCTTCATCTTCCTAACTCCCGCTCATCCTTCTGATTTCAACTTAAACATTACTTTTGAAGGAAGCCTTCCCCAACCCAAAGATAAGTTTAGACATTCCTATTATGTGATCTTATAATACTCTATATTTCTCGTTTATATCATTTATTGTACTTGTAAGTACTTCATCATTGTCTCTCCAGTAGATCATAAGTTTCATAATTCAGCACTTGGAACAGAGTGTGTAAGATAACAGGTGCTCAACAAAAAATTATTTTGAATAAGGTACTGAATAAATGAATAAAATGTTATTATTTGTTTGTAGTATGATTTTAGTGGCCCAGCTTTCAGGAAGCTCTGTATGGTGTTATGATAGATTGGAACCAACTAAATCAAAGCAACAAACCACCATTTAGAATTAGAAGCACTTCCCATTCACTATTAAGGATCAGGATTGTTGGGATGCCTGGCTGGCTCAACCCATAGATCATGTGGCTCTTGATATCAGGGTTGTAAGTTCAAGCCCCACATTGGGTGCAAAGCTTACTTTAAAAAGAGAGAGAGAATACTAGCTTTCAACTCATCTCTTGCTCCAGATCCTTCTTCTTCTGGTTCTTCAAAGGCTTGCCCTAGCCAGCCAGCTGCAAGATTCACCTTTCCTCAGCACCCTTTCCCAGAGCATCAGAATATTATTACTCCTAGCTTCAGACCATCATACTCAGCACCTCTCAGCTCCTACCAGTTTCTGGTAAGCTCTGGCACAAGGCATGGGACCGGGTGGTATGGAGGAGCCAAAGAAAAGACAGTTCTTGCCCTCAACAAGCTGCCAGTCTACTGAGAAGACAAAAGATAAATACAAAAAGCAAAATGACATAGCATACTGTTTATACTAAGTGCCAAATACTTTAAATGTACAAAGAGCATTCGCAAGGAAGTTCAGATGAGTCATCCTTGAGTCTTCCTTCTTACCATACACCCAATCACTCTCAAGTCTTGTTGCTGCTATTTCCTTCTTAGCTCTTCTATCTTTCCCTTTCCCACTATCTGCACTACCACAGGCTTGGTGTAGACCCCATTTACTCTCCTCTGCACTATTGCCAGTGCCCTGGTTTATCTTCTTGCTTCTATTCTCAATCCTCATTCAATTGTTCTCTATTGTAGTCAGAGTCAGTATCCTTAAACATAAATCTGACCACGCCCCTCCCCAGCTGAAAACTTAACAGCTTCTCCTTACTCTCAGGCGAAGGTGCAAGTATTAAAGGTCCTTTACAATCTGCCCTCAACTCACATTTTTGGCCTTAAAGCAAAGGCAGCATGGAGAGGGTAGCTCAAGTTTCAGCTGTTGTTCAGTGGTAAATCTGTACAAGGGAGTAAGGTAAGGACTTATCACAAATGTTCATTTGGGCACTGAACTATATATTTCTTTTTTTAAGATTTTATTTTTGGGGTACTTGGCTGGCTCAGTGAGCGGAGCATGCAGCTCTTGATCTCTAGGTTTTGAGTTCAAGGCTCACACTAAGTGTAAATATTACTTAAAGAAATCTTGATCTTGGGGTTGTGAGTTTAAACACAAGAGTCTTATGCTCTACTGAGTGAGCCGGCCAGATGCCCCTATATATTTCTTTTTTTTTTTTTTAAGATTTTATTTATTTATTCATGAGAGACACATAAAGAGAGGCAGAGACAGGCAGAGGGAGAAGCAGGCTCCATGCAGGGAGCCCAATGTGGGACTCAATCCTGGAACTCCAGGATCTCACCCTGGGCCGAAGGCGGGTGCCGAACCACTGAGCCTCCCAGGTGTCCATCTTTTTTTTTTTTTTTTTTTAAGATGTATTTATTTGAGAGAGAGAGTTGTGTGCACAGTGGAGGGGCAGAGGGAAAGGGGGAGTCCTAAGCAGACTCCATGGTGAGCACAGAGCTAGACTTGGGGCTCAATCTCAAGACCCTGAGATCACAACCTGAGCCAAAACCAAGAGTCAGATGCTTAACCAACTTCCCCACCCAGGCACCTCTTATCTCATTTTTAATGAAAAATTTCAGATATACAAAGAATTATAGAAAGTAATATAATGAATACTGACTATATTACCACAACCCACTGAAGAAATGACACATTACCAATAAAATTAAAGCCCCTATGTATTTGTCTACAGTTGCCTAAGCCTTTTTCCCCTCCTTTAGAATCCAGAAGTATTCACTATCATGAATTTGGTGTTTTTCATTCCTATGTATGCTTTTTAAAAATTTTTATTTAGGGATGCCTGGGTGGCTCAGCGGTTTGAGTGCCTGCCTCTGACTCAGGGCATGATCCTGGAGACCCGGGATCAAGTCCCACATTGGGCTCCCTGCATGGAGCCTGCTTCTCCCTCTGCCTGTGTCTCTGCCTCTCTCTCTCTGTGTCTCATGAATAAATAAATAAAATCTTTTAAAAATTTTTTATTTAAATTCAAGTTAATTAACATACAGTATAATATTAGTTTCAGGTGCACAATTTAGTGATTCAACACTTCCATACATCACCCCGTGCTCGTCATAACAAGTGTACTCTTTAATCCTCCTCATCTGTTTCAGCCATCCTTCCACCCACCTCCTCTCTGGTAACCATCAGTTTGTTCCTCATAGTTAAGTCTGTTTCTTGATATGCATCTCTTTCTCTTCTTTTTTCCCTAGTTCATTTGCTTTGTTTCTTAAATTCCACACATGAGTCTTTCTCTGACTGACTTATTTCTCTTACCATAATACTCTCTAGCTCTATCCACGTTGTTACAGATGGCAAGATTTAATTCTTTTGATGGCTGAGTAATATTTCATTGTATATGTATACCACATTTTTTCATACTTCCTTAGTTGGTGGACATTTGGGCTCTTTCCACAATTCGGCTATTATAGATAATGCTGCTATAAATTTTAGGATGCAAGTATCCCTTTGAATTAATATTTTTGTATTCTTTGGGTAAATACTTGATAGTGCCTTTGGTGGATCATGGGGTAGTTCTATTTTTAACTCTGAGGAACCTCCTCCATACTGTTTTCCAGAGTTGCTGCACCAGTTTGCATTCCCACCAACAGTGTAAGAGGGTTCCCCTCTCTCCACATCCTCACCAACACCTGTTGTTTCTTGTGCTTTTGATTTTAGCCATTATGACAGGTGTCAGGTGATATCTCATTGTAGTTTTCATTTGTATTTCCCCAATGATAAGTGATGTTGAGCATCCTTTTGTGTGTCTTGTTGGACATCTGTATGTCTTCTTTGGAAAAACGTCTATTCATGTCTTCTGTCCCTTTTTTAATTGGATTACTTGTTTTGGGGGTGTTGAGTTTTATAAGTTCTTTATATATTTTGGGTACTAACCCTTTATCAGATATGTCATTTGCAAATATCTTCTCTCATTCCATAGGTTACCCTATGAATGCTTCTAGACTTTTTTTTTTCTTCTAGACTTTTTTTGTAAAGAATTTTATTTATTTATTTACTTACTTATTTATTTACTTATTTAGTAAGCTTTATGCCTAATGTGGGCATACTCATGACCCCAAGGTGAAGAGTTGCATCTCTCCCAACTGAGCCAGCCAGGAACCCTTCTAGACTTTCGATGCATATTTGTATCCCTAAACAATATGTCGTATTATTTTGCATTTTTAAACTATTTTTTTTATGATTTTTACGGTTTTATTTTTAAGTAATTTCTACACCCAGTGTGGGACTCAAACTCACAACAGCAAGATCAAGAGTCACATACTCTGCTGACTGAGCCAGCCAGGAGCACTATTTCTTAACTCTTTAATTAAAAATAATTTTAAGGGACCCCTGGGTGGCTCAGCAGTTAATTGCATCTGCCTTCAGCTCAAGGCGTGATCCTGGGATCCCGGGAGCGAGTCCCACATCGGGCTCCCTTGCATAGAGCCTGCTTCTCCCTCTGCCTGTGTCTCTGCTTCTCTTTCTCTGTGTCTCTCATGAATAAATAAATAAAAACTTTAAAAAATAAATTAAATAAAAATAATTTTAAATTCTAAATTTATAGAAGAGTTGCAAAAATAGCAAGCCGTTATTCAGCTGTTGTCATTTTAAATTAAAAAAGCAACAGGCAGACATCATTAAAATGGAAAGAATTTAAGGAATCCAGCATCCTTCTTAAAAATTCTTAGTGCTAAAATCCAGCTAATCGAGACATGAATGTAAATTAAAAAAAAAGAAACTATCATAAAGTACTGATGATGAAAATGGAATCTATTTAAATCTAGAACTAAGCCTGAACAGATAGAGGAATTATAGTTACAAAATAAAATGTAAACATTATGAATCTTAGAAAAAAAAAAGAGCAACAAAAATTAGGCAGTATGAGAGAGATTAGGGAAATGTAAATCACCCCACCATGACAGACAATAATCAGTCAATATTGTCTAATACTAAAATGCATAATTTAGAGGCACGCAGGTAGCTCTGTCCGGTAAGTGTCTGACTCTTGATTTCAGTTCAGGTCATGATCTCAGGGTCTTGAAATTGAGCTCAACATTTCAGGCTCCACATTCAGCATGGAGTACATTGCGATCCTTTCTCCTTCTCCCTCTGCCCCTCCCCATGCTCCTGCTCTCTCTCCTTCAAATAAATAAATAAATAAATAAATAAATAAATAAATAATAAATAAATCTTTAAAAATATTTTATTTTTTTTTATTATTTATTTATGATAGGCACACAGTGAGAGAGAGAGGCAGAGACACAGGCAGAGGGAGAAGCAGGCTCCATGCACCGGGAGCCCGACGTGGGTTCAATTCCGGGTCTCCAGGATCAAGCCCTGGGCCAAAGGCAGGCGCCAAACCGCTGCGCCACCCAGGGATCCCTAAAAATATTTTAAAAATTAATAGTTTAAAAGATGATGACTCCAATTATTTTCATAATCTTTCTATAGCTATCATTTATTGACGTCTTTTGTTTTATTTTCTAAGTTAAATTCAATAAGATCTTTTTATTAAATCGTTTATTTGAAATATTTTGCACATATGAGCCCTTTAGAATTATTTCATGTGTTGATTATGCTTTGTACATACATATACAGATGTCCAGAATGATTTTTACCATACATTAAAGATATTATTTTAAGTGTTAGAATTAAGGGTGATCTTTCTTTCTTCCTTGTGTTTTTACTGTACTACTTGAGTTTTTTATGAGCATGTATCATTATATTTTATACTGTTATTTCTAAAGCATGATAAATTTCTACTCTAAAAAAAGTAAAGAGAGAGGGGGTTTGGTTCTGAAAAAATAATCCCTAACTTTTGAGAGACACATTCTCTCAATAGTACCAGTGGTAATGGTTATATTATTGAGGGCCTATGCTATGCCAAAGAGTTTTCATACAGTATCTTTATTACTCATCACAAGGATAAAAGCTGGGCATGATAATCCCTAATTTACAGATGAAGCTCAGGATGATAAAGCCTTTTGCCCAAACTGAAAAGGTCAAAATCAAGATGTGTACTCAAACCACTCTGATTCTTTCCATTGAACCATTGTTGTGTCCATATAGAGTTAACTCATAATTAAACTTTCTCTTTGAATTTCCACAACCTTGGATTATTCTCTGGATTTGATGATAAACAGTAGGACACCCCCCCCAAAAAAGCATGGAACTAAGATTTCCCCTGAAATAAAATCCACTCTTCACAAAAGAAATTGGCCATATATAAGAAACTTAGAACCCATGTGTAAAACTGAAAAGTTTGGGAACACACTTAGAACTTCAATCAAGATGTCCTGGGAGTATTCTCAAAGCTGCAGGCCTAGAAACTTACTGCAACATAATAATGGGAAACCATATCAATTATAATATCTCCTGATTGGAGAACATCTGTGTGAATTGAAAGGGAGGATGGTCAACCATGGAACCTTGAAAAAGGAAAGTCACTGTCCTTAGCTAAGAAGTCTTAGCCAAGCAACATACATGTCATGATTTCCTTGACAAGACCTAGAAAGCCGCCCTCTGCCATGTATTAGACTTGCCTTAGCAGGGGCACCTGGGTAGCTCAGTTGGTTAAGTGTCTGTCTTCAGCTCAGGTCATGATCCCCCCGTCAGACATCCAGGCAGGTGTCAGGGTCCCTGCTTATGGGAAGTCTGCTTTTTCTTCTCCCCCTGCCCCTCTCAAAGCCCCTCCCTGCCACTCAGGTGCTCCCATGCTCTCTCTCACTCTCTCTCTCTCTCTCTCTCTCAAAGCCTTAAAAAAAAAAAAAAAGACTCACCTTAGAAACTTATAAATAAGATTCCAAAACAAAATTAATTAATTAATTAATTAAGATTCCTATTTGGGCTTTACCGTGGACCAACTGAATCAGAATCTCAGTAGGTCCCAGGCATAAGTGCTTAAATCTCTCCCAGTGATTGTGATGTGCAATCAGGGCTGAGAAACAGTTGAAGTGAGTACAGTTACATCTTTTGGTCTAATTCCAGGCCTGTTGGGCTACTGGGCTCTGATACTTGGCTTCCCTTGTAACAAGCTTGGAGGGAAAGAGAAAGAGCCCTGGTCTTTTGATGTAAGTGTTCTGGTCTGCTTTGCAAATAAAAGTGTCTTTGCAAATAATTTCTTTATGTAGATTAATAAATGGACTTCGGGTTTATGCATGTTACACTGAGCTTTGTTAATGTGAGTTTGAGGATATGTCTCTAACCTGAGAGACATCTCCATTCTTCATGTGCCACATAACCAGAGTTCTGAGACTGTCAGGATACTGGACCATGGTAATGCCAGCCTGTGAGGGGTAAGTCTGAGTGGACAGCTGCCTTTCCCGAGGAACACATCATTAGCCGTACTGCAGGCCTAGTTCTTACCACAACCAGATTACAAGGTCTTTAAGAGCACAGATCATGGCTTCCCCTTTTTTATCTCCTACTTCTGCCTAGCACAGGGCTGGGAAGTTTAGAAACTTCCAAAAAAGATTAGGAATATTAATGAAGGAGAGAATATATTTAGTACTCATATTCTGTCTCTGTTCTCAGATCAAAAAGCTGAGATACCTAGGCAATGGTGTCCATGATTTTGGATTGGATGCCAGGCACCAAGCAAGGCACCTCATTTCTGAAGCTTTGCAAACAGGTGCCTGGGACGGTAAGAGGGAGTGTGTAATTCTTAGCTAGCTGAAACCCCTTTGTCCTTCAGGCCTCAGACATCATCTTTCCCAGAATATTTTTCTGTGGTTTCTCCTGATTCTTTTATACTAGCCAGTTCCTCTTCTCTGTAATCCCACCGCCTCTTCTGCTTTCCTCTATCATAGCCATCATCACAGTGTACGCAGGCTGAAAACCATGCAACAGGTGTATTAAATAGGAGAACCGCAGCTGAAGACCAATCGCACAAACAGAATCAGTCTGGCCTATCCCAAACCAGGCCTAATTCTTGGTCCCACCTGCTACAGAGGTATAGCAGTCTACCTCTACACTGGTCACGTGGGACTGGCTCAAAAACTAGCAGAACTGACCCTTTGGTTCCAGGGTATAACACTGATAATAGTTATAATTTATAAGCGATTACTCTTGTGGAGATTTGCACTGATCTTTTCTCCCTACCTCATAACAATCGATGGAGGTAGGAACGGAAATGGGGACTGTTATTTCCCAAAGAAAATTTTTCAGAAAAAAATTGAGTTTCAGAGGTGGTAGGCAACCTTTCCAACTATATAGTTAATATGTGGTATGGCCAGGAATTTTATTTATTTATTCATGAGAGACCTAGAGAGAGAGGCAGAGACACAGGCCAAGGGAGAAGCAGGCTCCATGCAGGGAACCCCACGTGGGACTCAATCCCGGGTCTCCAGGATCAGGCCCTGGGCTGAAGGCGGCTCTAAACGGCTGAGCCACCCGGGCTGGTATGGCCAGGAATTTAACAAATTTCAAAGTTTGCTTGCTGAAGAAAAGAAGAGGTTTTAGGGGTGCCTGGGTAGTTCAGTTGGCTGGGCGTCTGCCTTAAGCTCAGGTCATGATCTTGGGGCCCTGGGATAGAGCTCCCTGTTAGGATCCCTGCTCAGCAACGAGTCTACTCTCCATCTCCCTCTGCCCCTCTCTCCACTCATGCTCTTTCTCAAACAAATAGATAAGATCTTTAAAAAAAAAGTTTTAATTTTTGACAAGGCAAAGAAATTTCTGAGGAATTTTCTAATAATATAACATATCCCGGGATCCCTGGGTGGCTCAGCGGTTTAGCGCCTGCCTTCCGCCCAGGGCGCGATCCTGTAGTCACAGGATCGAGTCCTGCGTCAGGCTCCCTGCATGGAGCCTGCTTCTCCCTCTGTGTGTGTCTCTGCCTCTCTGTCTCTATGTCTATCATAAATAAATGAATGAATGAATGAATGAATGAATGAATGAATGAATAAATAAATAACAGATCCCTTATAAGCACAATATACCTCCTAGTATCTCAATATGGAGCCTAGCCTCAAACCTTCAATACTTCTACCAGAAATTCATATAACAGAGGGCAGCCCTGTGAAATATTTTCCACAGGAAGCATCTGCCCAAATATTTCTAAGGCTGCAAAGTGTCCCAAGAGGAAGGGGGGAGAAGCTGAGGCCAATCACAAGCATGGTGGTAAGTCCAGGTACCAGGTGGACTGAAACAGAGAGAAAATGCAGGCTTCCTGCTCTCTGCTCCCTCTGGAAGCATGCTCTAGTAAAATAAACTTTCCAAGACTCAGGTTCCTAGGTTAGTGATCTGGTTTTCTTCTAATAGGAAGTGAGCTGTCTCTCAATCAGAGAGTGGGGGAGGGAGAAATTGTTGCCAATTACGCTAAATACTTTGGGAGGGAAGATTCAGACATTTTATGTCTTTACAATTAAAATACCTTTTTTTTTTCCTTCTCCCAGCCCCCTCCCCAGACCTCCACTTTATTCTTAGAGTCAATTACCCCAGCCACAGGATAGACATTCTTTCTTTGAGTGTTTACAAGAGAATCAATTTTGAAAGATTTTTTATAATCCTTTTTTTGTGTAGAGAAGTGGACATAATAGAAAGGATTGAGTCCCTGCCAAGAAAAGGATTTCTGAACCTTCTTTGGCTCAGATCAACAACACTTTAAGGTCTTTTCAATAAACCAAGTCACTGGCCCCAAACAGAAAATTGCTACCAAGGAAGAATTTTTTTTTTAACAAGATGTCTGAGTTAAAAAAAAAAAAAAAAAAACAACAAGATGTCTGAGTTAAATTAGAGTCCATAATCACCCCGAATGTACTATTCAGACTCATGTTTGTTTGTTTGTTTAATATCTGCTCCTTTTATTATCTTTTGAAATTGAAGTATAGTTGACATACAATGTTACATTAGTTTCAGGTGTAGAACATAGGGATTTGACAACTCCCTAGGTTACACTATGCTCACAAGTGGAGCTTCCATCTGTCACCATACACTAGGACAATCCTATTCACTATATTCCCTATGCTGTCACCTTTCACCTTTGTGACTTATTCATTCCAAACTGTTCCAAGCCTGTTCCTCCCACACTTCTCTATCCATTTTGTTCATCCTTTACTCCCCTCGCCTCTGGCAATTGCCAGTTTGTTCTCTGTATTTAGCAGGTTTTTTCTGCTTTTTTGTTTGTTCATTTGTTTTGTTTTTTTAGATTCTACATGTAAGTAAAACTATATGGTATTTGTCTTTGACGTATTTCACTTAGCATAATACTTTTGAAATCCATCCATGTTGTCACACATGGCAAGATATCATTTTTTAATGGCTGAATGATATTCCATACATATACCACATATTTATCCATTCATCTGTTGATGGACACCTAGGTTTCTTCTATATCTTAGCTATTGTAAATAATGATACAGTTAACACCGGGATACATACAACTTTTCAAATTAGTGTTTTCATTTTCTTTGGGTAAATATCCAGTAGTGAAATTACTGGATCATAGGGTATTTCTATTTTTAAATTTTTAGAAGATTTTATTTATTTATTTGACAGAGAAAGAGAGCACGGCAGGCCCAGGGAGAGGGAACTGGAGAAGCAGACTCCCAGCTGAGCAAGGAGCCCAATGCAGGGCTCCATCCTAGGCCCCCAGGACCATGACCTGAGCTGAAGGCTGTTAACCGACTGAGCCACTCAGGCGCCTTTATTTTTAATTTTTTGAGGAACCTCCATACTGTTTTCCACAGTGGTTGTACCAATTAACATTCCTACCAACAGTGCACAAGTGTTCCTTTTTCTCCACATCCTCACCAACACATATTATTTATTGTCTTTTTGATACCTAGCATTCTGATAGGTGTAGCATTGTGGGGGGGTTTTCTTGCCTTTTTTTTTTTTTTAAGATTTTATTTACTTATTCATGAGAGACACACAGAAAGAGGCAGAGACATAGGCAGAGGGGAAGCAGGCTCCCTGCGGGGACCCACCCAGGCGTCCCTTCATTGTGGTTTTGATTTACATTTCCCTAATGATTAGTGATGCTGAAGGTCTTATGTTTGTTGGCCATTTGTATATCTTCTTTGGAAAAATGACTATTTTTTAATCAGATTATTCAGTTATTTTTGGTGTTGAGTTGTAGAAGTTCTTTATGAGTTCTTCCCCTCATCAGATATATAATTTGCAAATATCTTCTCCCATTCAGTAGGTTGGCTTTTTTAAAAAGATTTACTTATTTATTTGAGAGAGAGAGACAGAGAGACAGAGAGAGAACGAGCAGGGGAAAAGGCAGAGGGAGAGGAAAAAGCAGATTTCCCACTGAGTGCAGAGTTTGCCAACTAAGGGCTCGATCCCATGACCCTGAGATCATGACCTGAGCTGAAACCAAGAGCTTGCCACTTAACCTACTGAGCCACCCAGGCATCCCAGTAGGTTGCCTCATTGTCTTTTATATTTCTACTTCACATGTGATTAATGAGAGCCATTCCTCAAGTGCCAGGCATTAATCTATCCTGATCCCTCTTCTCCAGGATTTTTCAATGTGGGGAGATGAACTCACAGATAATACAAGAGCATGAAAAGAGTGGGCAAAGTGGGAAAGTCTAAGGGGGGCTGAGCATGAAACATTGAGTTAGAGGGTCGTAAATTGGAATTTGGAGTTCTTGAGTTGGAGGCACAGTGCTTTAGTCATCTCTCAGTGATGAGGGGGAAATAATCGTCTCTCATCTAAGGTTGGAAGGGAATCATCTTTTCCCTGTTTGTCTTTTCCTATGTCTTCTCTTCAACCACTGCCATACCGCCTATCTGCCCGTTCATTCAACCAGCATTTACTATGTGCTGAGCATTGTGCAAAGCACATCACATACATCTTTTCATTCAACCTTCACAGAAGCCCTGTAAAAATGGAATGATTGCTTTCCTTGACCATTGGGAAACTAAACCAAGGAAGGCTAAGGTCCCATGGCTAACACCTAACTCAACTGACGTTGCCCTTTGTCTGTGCTCGGAAGCCTGTGCACTCTCCAATAAACTCAAAAGCCAGAGAGTTCTTAGAGATGAGTTAGATAGGATCCTGGGCCCTGAGAAACTCATATTTCAGTGGAGAAGACATATAAAGAGTTTAATTCATTCAGTCATTCATTCAACAACACTTACTAATGCCACTGTTTGTTGTTGTCATAAAGCAGAATCAGTTTCCTGCCTTTAAGTACTTAATGGTCTTTAGGAGAACAGACAAAATTTTACAATCCAGATAAATGACAATATAATGTAATGAATCTTTTAAGAAAAGACATAAGGCTTTGGGAAATAGCAAAGGCTCCAAGTCTCCCTGGGATAACTGGGAACAGCTCCACAGGGACAGGGGACATGTTTGAGTGGAAAAAAAGAATGTATAGGAATTTGCCATGAGAAGCTTTGTCCAGTTGTCCAAATGCACCACGCTGTCTTGCCTCTGAACTTTTACACACATTATTCCGCTGCCAGACCAGTTCCCTGCTCCTCCCCCCTGAACTGGCTAAGTCCCCACATCTTTCTGGTGTCTATTTGGGTGACACTTCCTCCTGGAAGTCGTCCTTCACACACCCCTTTTCCTTCCTACATCCAGACTAAGACTTACTGCCATAGTTTCCTATAGAACTATGTGTGCGTGCAAATCTTGGAGAGGGATAGAGCTTTTGGAACTAACAGTGTTCGGTGTGGTTGAGGTTAGGGTATGCGGCTCAACCAAAAATATTTGCGGCATGAGCATGCGAATGAATACTTTAAAGAACTATAATTTTACCCAAGAAAGTAGGCATCAACTAGATTATTATATCTCTCCTAATTCACACATCCAGACCTATGAACTGTCTCTATCACATTCCCCTTATTTCTCCCTAGTCTTCTACTCATTGTTCAAAAAGTCCTTTTGTCCTAGGAACATTTCCCGACAACTCTCCTCTGTTTTTCCAGTCTTAGCCAAGTGCTTACCACTCTCTTGTGCCTTTCTGGAATCAATGAGGTCAGGCAAACGGGCTCTGGGGGCCTGATGTTGCTTCTCTCTGGATCAAAGTCCACTAACTGGAACTCTAGATACCAAATTGTACAGAACCTTCAAGATTATCCCTCCTCTTAAGGGGAACGATCTCCTGGCCTTAAATTATTTGTTTGTTGCTGAAGCTCCTATTCCATGGGAGGCATTGATGGGAGGGGCAGCAAGGCCACCATGGACTCCTGGGTCTCTCCACTGGATGATCTATGGGTACCTCAAATTCAACTCATCCAAAATCAAAATAGTGGAAAGGGCTTGGGTTTTGGAATAAGAAAAACCTGGGTTTAGCTCTGCGTTTTACTTGTTATATGGACATTGGGCAAGTTATTTCAAAGCTCTGAACCTTAGTTTCCTCAAATGAGAGCCCAAAGGTTTTGGAATAGGGGAGTGCTATGGTCTATGCCTGTTTTAGAAAAGATCTGTCTTGCAGCTGTGTGGGGGATGGGGCGGAGGGGCGAAACCAGAGGCAGTTCAGAGGCTGCTGAATAGAAGTGTTTCCAATTACCTCAGCCTCAGCCCCCATAGCACACTCTCCACTGTGACCCCAGAGCCAACCTCATGCTGTTGCCTAGCAACTCACCTGCATCACCCAGGGATCTGAAGCTGGGGCCCCACTGACGATGGGGAAATGACCAGTTTAATTACAAAGTCTCAGGGGAATCATGCATCCGTTCATTCCTCAAATAATCACTGGGCTCCCACCAAGTGCCAGGCCCTGGGCTAGGTATTGGGGGTTTAACGATTAATAAAACACTGTTTCTTTCTTCAAAAAACTCATAATGTAGCAGAATGGGTAACCAAATGACCTATGATGAAAAAAAAAAAAAAAAAGGGGGAAAGAAGCAAATGACCTATGATGAGTGAAAGAAGCCAGATAGAAAAAGACATCATTTGCTCACAGGCTAAGTCACTGAAGGGTATTTAAACAAAAGAGAAAGAACCATGATCAGTTTTTTGTGTGAGAAAGATTATTCTTGTGTCTCTGTGGGACATTGCATTGCATTGGATGGGGCAAGAGTGGAGGCAGGGAGACCAAAGAGAAAGCTGCCCCAGGAGTCCATGTGAGAGAAACTGAGGCCTAATTGAGGACAGACGCTAAGGAGAGGAGGGGAGGATCTTTAGAAATCCATGACAACCTAACTGCTTTGCATTTTGCATATACTGCTAGAAATAAAACCCCAAGAAGGCAGAGATTATAGTATTTTATTTTGTTTTTAAACTTTAAGTGCGAGAGTTGTGTTAAACATGTTACTTAGTTGTCTTATTTGGCCTGGAAGTCTTGTTTTATTTATTCATTCGTTCATTCATTCTCTCTCTCTCTCTCTCTCTTTTTTAAAGTAATCTCTGTACCCTCCATGGGGCTGAAACTCATAACCCCAAGACTGAGTTACAGACTCTATGGACTGAGCCAGCCAGTGCTCCTCTTTATTTTCTTTTACCTTCTTTCCTCTCCCTACCCCTGCAAGTAACTCTTTAGTGTGTTGTTTGTACAACTGTTTTTATTGCAAAATGTGCATTTTCTTTTTTTTTTTAAGATTTTATTTATTTACTCATGAGAAACACACAGAGAGAGGCAGAGACACAGGCAGAGGGAGAAGCAGGCTCCACGCAGGGAGCCTGATGTGGGACTCGATCCCAGGTCTCCAGGATCACACCCCGGGCTGAAGGCAGACACTTAACCGCTGAGCCACCCAAGCATCCCTGCATTTTCATATTGTGTGCACCTATTTCATATTTATGTAAATGGCACTGGATTATGTACAACACATTATATTTTTCAAGATCTATCTCTGCTGCTATGTGATCTTTAGTCCGTTGTTTCTAACTGCTTGCCAGGATTTTAGAATTGGATTGACAATACAATGCCATAGAAAATGCTCTACTGTGGAGCGGAGAGCCTTCAACTGTATCTGCCTCTCTATTAACGTTGTGTGAACTTAGGCAAGTGCCTACCCCTAATTCAATCTTGGATACCTCACTTGTAAAATCAGAGGTTTCTTTTACCTCTAATTTCCATGCAATCTCCCTTATTTTTTTTTAAAGATTTTATTCATTTATTCATGAGAGACACAGAGAGAGACACACACAGAGAGAGAGGCAGAGACACAGGCGGAGGGAGAAGCAGGCTCCATGCAGGGAGCCTGATGTGGGACTCGATCCTAGGACTCTGGGATCAGGCCCTGAGCCAAAGGCAGACGCTCAACTGCTGAGCCACCCGGGCATCCCTCTCCCTTATTTTATACCCAAGAAACTCAGGTCTGGAGTGTATGACTTGGTCAATGTCACACAACAGTTATCAATAGGTTAGCCCACATTTATTGCGTACCAGGCATGGTGCTAAGTGCTTTGGATACTTAAATAAGTAAGCCCTGCTGAGTCCTCCTCCCAGGGCCTCTAAACAGAGCTGTGTTAATTTTCCAAGAGCAGGTGCAGAGACAGCCTGCGGGCACCGGTCAGAAGCAGTAAAGATATTAATAGGACATAGCCTCAGATAGAATCTAAGGCAGCACCTCCACCACCCGAATCAGGCCCCACAACATTCCTGACCTCGAGAAAAGGAAAGAGGTTGGGTACATAACTTCCTGTTTGTAAAAGGTTATTTATTGCCATAGCATTTACAAATAATAACTGATCTAAGACAAAACCCCGTATCTATCTGTATACCTAATACTATACAGCAATAATTGCAGGATAAATAAGTTTTATACTCTGTTTTTAAAAAGCGTTTTTTTGTTGAACAATAAAACAGCTACTGTTGATTATTTACTCTGTGCTAGACACCAAGCACTTGATGTGTATTACTTCATTTAATCTTCATTACAACCCCATGAGGTAGGAAGTACTATTATTATCCTCATTTTAAAAGATAGGGAAACAGAAGCACAGAGTTTGGTAACTGTCCTAGAGCAGTGGAGTTCCAGCATTGTGAATGCAAGCTACAGTAGAAACATAGTTTGTGTTGCAATCTGGATCACTCATACCTCTTTCACTACCCCAACTCTTACTATTTGAGACCTACACTGATATTTTTCTATTCAATTTTTCCCCCCCATACTGGTCTGAGACACTAAATTGATCCTACGACCTACTAATGGGTTGCAATTTGCAGTTAGAAAACAATGCCCTAGGTGACAAATATACCACAATCCTAACAAAATTACACAAAATGTGAAGTCATCATACTCTGTAATGGGAACTTTTACGTCCTGAGCACTTGCCATGTATCAAGTTCCATGCTGCGTGTTAAAGACATGATCTTACCCTCCAAGCGCCCAGACAGTCCTCAAGGAAACACAGGTAGGTAGGCAATGATATCACAGCAGTGGTTCTCAGTCCTGGTTGCACCTTAGGAGGATTTTTAGAAAGCACTAATGTTGAGGACCTATTTCCAGACTTTCTGATTCAACTGGTCTGGAATGGGACTGGATGTCAGTATTTTTAAAAATCTCCCCAGATGATTCTAAGGTGCAGCCAGAATTGAGGATCATTGCAATAGAGCATAAGCACTAGGTTAAAGGGAAGCTTAGAATAGACACACCTCGCTACCTAAAACTGTTGGGAGGGGTGCTGGCTGGCTCAGCTGGTGGAGCGTGCGACTCCTGATCTTCAGGGTTGTGGGTTTGAGACCCACACTAGGTGTAACGATTACTCAAAAATAAAAGATGTTGAGAAAAGCCTTAGAAGTTGTTTTTGGATTTGGGATTGTGTGCTGGATACTTCTGTTTTGCTCTTTGTTGTTTTTTGGATTGTCTGGCTTTTTGGATCTACTGTCCTCTCACTGCCCGGTACAGTGAACCTGTGTAGACTAAGTTAATTGGTTCCTTCGCTCCCTGGCTTCCGCTTAGGTATGGGCCAACACCCTTGCAGGGGACTGGTGAGAGGGAGGAATGTGAGGGTAATTAATTCCCTGGCTATTTCCTCCAAGTTTCCCCTTGAGCTGGCTGTGAACCTTCTTTGAAGGTAACTGTCCCTTTCACATTGGTTTGATGAACTGGACTCCTCTAGTTTCTGAAACTCCTCTTCCCTATCCCCACGCTTTCAGGTCAAAGGGCATTAACAGCTACCATTCCGCTCTTGAACTGTCTCCCTTTGTTTTCCTCTATCCCCCACCACAGGTTTGAAATTAGTCCCTTTGTAAATAAACCTTTGTCTAATTGTCCTAATCTGAGTGTGTCATCTGTTTCCTATTGAGACTGACTGATAAAGCCTGGAAGCAGGATGGGAGCCTGCCATAAGGATAAGGAAGGGGGAGAAAAGGGCAGGGGAGTGGGATGAGTAATGGCAAAAAGGCATGAAAATATTGTATTTTTGTTTGTATGATTCTCTCCATTGCTTAAGGACAAATTGCTAAATCCAATGTTCAGTTCTCAGTCCTAATATTACTATTAGCAGTATTTGACTTGTTAATAACTTCTTCTTGGTAAAACAAACAAAAAAATTAAGAACTTACAAAATTAGGAAAATAAGCAAAAAAACCCCACCACTCCTTGACACAAATTTGTCACTTGGCCTCCATGGTACTGCACTCTATTGGTTCTTGTCCTTCCTCCAGGTACTCGTTTAAGTCTCATTTCCCCCGATGTCTTCATCTCCCTGATGCTGAATGTTAGCGTCCCAAGAACTGTTCTTCGTTCTATCTGCACCAACTCTTCATCATCATCCAGGATCATGGTTTTTGGTTTTTAAAGATTTTATTTATTTATTCATGAGAGACACACAGAGAGAGAGAGAGAGAGGCAGAGACACAGGCAGAGGGAGAAGCAGGCTCCATGCAGGGAGCCCGACACGGAACTCGATCCCAGGACTCTAGGATCACGCCCTGGGCCGAAGGCAGACGCTCAACCACTAAGGCACGCGGGCATCCCAGGATCATGGTTTTAAATATTCCATCTGCCGTCCACTCCCAAATTTATATCTCTGACCTGGAGTTCTCTTCCAAGTCCAGACTCAGCTAGCCAACTTAACTAGAGAAAGGAGTGTTGTCTGGAGCTGTCTCCTAGAGCCCATTGTTACATTTTCAGGACTTTTCCCAGCCTCTTGTTAAACACAGCCATTACTAAAAATTAAATTATGTAAACTTAAAAATTAAATAAATTCTATTAAAAACAAAGGTACTATTCAAAACTCATCACTTTTTTAAAAAAATATTTCATTCATTTATTTGAGAGACAAAGACCAGCAGGAGCAGGGACAGAGGGAGAGGGAGAAGCAGACTCCCCACCCAGTGGGGAGCATGATGCAGAGCCCAATCCCAGGACCTTCATTGAGATCATGATCAGAGCCAAAGTCACTCAACTAACTGAGCCACCCAGGCACCCCAAAACTGATCACTTTCCTATATTTTATTATTTCCTATGCTCTTGGTGTTATTTATATCTATTCTCTCTGTATTATAGAAATACTATTTAATGTGTGCTATTCTGGCATCTCTTTCTAACTCCACATTCAGTGACGTCATGTTGGTAGCTCTGAAATCAGGCATGGTGAGAGTATTATTATTCTGCAGAAATTGGCAAATTTGACCAGTTTGATTTACTACTTTATCAGTTGCCTATATCTAAGAAAGTGACGTAAAGAATATTAACAATGCAGATTAAATTTAGATTGCAGGGACGCCTGGGTGGCTCAGCAGTTGAATGTCTGCCTTCGGCTCAGGACTTAATTTTTAAGTGATCCCAGGGTCCCCGGATCAAGTCCCACATCGGGCTTCCTGCATGGAGCCTGCTTCTCCCTCTGCCTGTGTCTCTGCCTCTCTCTGTGTCTCTCATGAATAAGTAAATAATATCTTAAAACAATAAATTTAGATTGCATTGTGTCTGTAGATTTTACACTGTAAATGACATTAAAAATTTGAGGAACTATTCTTCCAGCGTTGGAAAACTGCTATCTGAGTCAACAAAGCGGTCATTTGTGTCATTGACTGGTGAAGTTCCAACATAAGTATTTATTATTTCACTTTCATCTTACTAGTTTAAAGATTTTATTTTTTCTATTTATTTATTTGAGACAGCAAAAGAGAAAAAGAGAGAGGAAATGGGGGGAGGGACAGATGGAGAAGGAGAGAATCTTAAGAAGATTCTGCCCCAAGCCTGCAGCCTGACCCAAAGCTTGATCCCACAACCCTGAGACCATGACCAGAGCCAAATCCAAGAGTCGGACATCCAACCAACTGAGCCATCCAGGATTCCTACTTTTGCCTTACTATTAATGTAAATAAATATTAACTAATATTTACCTTGGAACTATCCTTTTTTAATTTTTATTTTTATTTTAACTCTAGTTAACATATAATGTTATACCAATTTCAGGTATATAATATAGTGATTCACCAATTCTATGTTACTCAGTGCTCATCACTGTAAGTGTACTCTTAATTCCCTTCCCCTATTTCACCCCTTTCCCCATCCACCTCCCCTCTGATGACTGTTTGTTCTTTCTTTAAAAAAAAAAAAAAAGATTTTATTTATTTATTCATGAGAGACACACAGAGAGAGAGGCAGAGACATGGGCAGAGGGAGAAGCGCTTTTCAGGTTGTCTTTTTTTCTTTGGTCGTTTGTTTGGTTTCTTAAATTGTACATATAAGAGAAATCATATGGTATTTGTCTTTCTCCAACTGACTTATTTTGTTTAGCGTAATACTCTCTGGGGATCGTTTTAATTGCATGTCGTTGCAAATGGCAAAATTTCATTCTTTTTTATGGCTGAACCTTAGAACAATACTTGTTCAGCAATTGCAACCATTAGTTGGCTACAGATACAAGTTTGGCAAAAATCGTGGCTGCCTGGCTGGCTCAGTCAGTGGAGCATGCAACTCTTGATCTTAGGATCCTGAATTCGAGCCCCATGTTGGGTAGAGAAATTACTTAAATAAATAACTTAAAATTTTCATTAAAAAAGAAGCAAACAAGTGAACAAACAAGCTTGGCAAAAATCAATTAAGGCATTCTGTGAGAATAAATTGGCCATATGGAATTTATGATAAAGAGGATCATATAAAGTGGTCCTCCCTTACCCGAGGCTTTGCCTTCTGCAGTTTCACCTACCCAGGTCAACTGCAGTCTGGAAAAAGTCCTCCTCATGCACCATCAGAAGGTCAGTAACCGCCTAATACTGCATCACAAACGCCTAGTCATTCGTCCCACTTCCTCTCATCATCTAGGCATTTTATTATCTCACATCATTACAGGAAGGGTGAACATAAAAGAGGATGTCAGCTACCTGCATTATGACCTCGGTCTGTACTTTCACATTGATCAGTTCTTCTTTCCAGCTCAAATCTTGACTCAGGCAAAAGACTCTGCGGGCAAAGCATCCCTGAGGGGAGCCCAAGCTACCCCTCAAACAATAAGGACTGCCCTTATTGACCGAGCCAGCAAGACCCTGCCAGTGATTGACTTCAAGATAATGACCAACCTGACCCTAACTGCGCACCTGCATGGACCCACCTTCCACTGTCCCACTTTTTCTTTATAGAAACCTAGAAGTATTTTCGACACTTTGGAGACCGTCTTTGAGACCCACCAGTCTGCTATCTTCCCGGTGTTGGCCTCACTGAAATAAATTCCTTTCTTGTTTTACTACCAGTCATCTCTCTGCCTTCGGATTTTGTCAGTAAAAAGTAGCCAAACTCGGTTTGTTTGGGACCCCTGGAGCCAGGTGCTCTTCCACTTCTATGCCCTGACTATAAACACAGTACAAGATATTTTGAGAGGAGGACCACATTCAGCCAACGTTTACACTATATTGTTATAATTGCTCTATTTTATTATTTGCACTTGTTGCAAATTTATATTTATAAATTAAGCTATTTATAAATTAAACTTTCTCAGGTATGTATGTATAGGAAAAAACATAGGTTTTGGGGTCTTTTTTAGGGGGGCAGAGGGAGGGGGAGAGAAGTTAACTCCTTGCCGAGCACAGAGTCCCACGAAGCTCAATCCCATGACCCTGAGATCATAGCCTGAGCTGAAATTAAGATTCAGATGTTTAGCCAGCTGAGCCACCCAGGCACACCAAAACATGGTTTTATATAGGGTTCAGGACTATCCATGGTTTCAGGCATCTATTGTGGGTCTTGGAACACATCTCCCACAGGTAGGGGAGAACTGCTAAATTTAATTATTTGTGAGTTGTGTGCTATGCACCCATTTATATCAGTAAACTTTATAATAAACTTATACGGACACACACACACACACACACACACACTTTTCCCTGGAGAACCAGTTGTCAAACACTGACAGCATACTGCCACTAATAAGCAGCTGCAAAACCGAGCTCTTGATTTTCCATCCCAAACCAGTTGCCACTGTAGGCATCTTCATTTCAATTATGGCAAAACTTCATTCTTCCAGTTGCTCTCACGACCCCAGGCCAAACCTTTAAGTCATCCGTGACTCTTCT
Organism: Canis lupus familiaris; assembly: GCF_011100685.1. Lineage (NCBI taxonomy): Eukaryota > Metazoa > Chordata > Mammalia > Carnivora > Canidae > Canis > Canis lupus. Next base: position 8,833,510 of record NC_049236.1, on the reverse strand, counting down.
CTTTCTCTTATCCCCTACATCCAAGCAACAGGAAATCCTTTGGCCTCTACTTCCTTTTTTTTTTTTTTAAGATTTTATTTATTTATTCATGAGAGGCAGAGAGACAGAGAGACAGAGAGAGAGAGAAAGAGAGAGGCAGAGACACCGGCAAAGGGAGAAGCAGGCTCCATGCAGGGAGCCCCACGTGGGACTCCATCCCGGGACTCCAGGATCACACCCTGAGCCAAAGGCAGACGCTCAACCACTGACTGAGCCACCCAGGCATCCCCAAGCCTACATTTTGCTTCACACTGATTACCCCAGTAGCCTGCTGACTGGTCTCCTCACTTCAACAATAGTCACAGTGATTCTGTTAAAATATGAATTAGAAATGCTATTCCCCTGCTTAAAACTCTGTTTTTTCTTTTTAATTTTTTAAAGAAGACTTTATTATTCGAGAGAGAGAGAGAACATGCCCGTACATGCGTGAGAGAGACAGCATGAGGAGCAGAGGGAGGGGACAAGCAGACTGCATGCCGAGCGCAGAGCTCCGTGCTGGGCTCGATCCCACCGGTGAGGGAGCAGAGGGCAAGCTGAGAGCCAAGCTGGAGCGGACACCCGCAATCCACCCCCACTCACAGGTGGGGTGTGTGTGACACTCCTCGGGCACTCCTGGCTGCCCTAAAGCTAAGGAAAGGAAAAACAAATGGTTAACTTGTTGAGGTCACAGTTCAGCAAGACCAGACTCTCCCTCAGTTTACAAATGTCTTAGTGATTTATAAGGAAAAAAAAAGCATTGTTACCAAGAACCTAACTTCCACAAGGAAACTCCCTTAACTCCTTCAACTATCTTAATGTTAATGCTTTACTAGAGGGGAAAACAACCTGAACTTGATAATGGCAAGGCCTTTAGTGTCTTGTAGGTCCTCTTTAGCATATAGAAGTTCTGAAAATCCTCCTTTCCCTTTACTCCCCAGCTCCCAAGTATATATATAGTCAGTGCTACCCCAGGGCAGCAGCTCTTTCTACCCACAGGTCCTGTCCCCATGCTTTAACAAAACCACCGTTTTTGCACCCAAGATGTCTTAAGAATTCTTTCTTGGCCATCGTCTCTGGACCTCACTTACACTCAAAAACTACATCACTAGATCATGACCCAACCTGAAATCAAACAGATGCTCAACTGAGCCACCCAGGCGCCCCTCCCTGCTTAAAACTTTTTTTAAAAATTTGTTTATCTGACAGAGAGACAGAGAGAGAGAGCACAAGCAAGGGCAGTGGCAGGCAGAGGGAGAGGGAGAAGCAGGCTCCCTGCGGAGCAGAGCCCAGATGGTCCCAGGACCCTGGGATCAGGACCTGAGCTGAAGGCAGGCACTTAACCAACTGAGCCCCCCAGGCGCCCTGCTTTAAACTCTTTAAGGGCCTTACATTCAGACTCCAAGCCAGTGTCTTTGCAATGGCTCCGAGGCCAAAGGGCCTGGGCCTTGCTGGATGCTGGATCCCGTTACCCCATAGTGTCCTCCCCTGCTACCCTTCCCCTCACTCCCTCCACACTAGCCTCTTTGCTATGCTCCTGCCTCAGGACCTGTGTTCTTGCTGTTCCCTCTTCCTGGAAGGCTGCTCTTCTAATTTTCCCCATTGTTTGCTCTCTTTTCTCGGATCTTTGCTCAAATGCCACTTTCTCAGTGAGGCCTCCTGCCAGATCATTGGAATTAAAGTCGCCAAATCCCTCCCACTGCCCACTCCATTCTCAATCCCTCTCCCCAGCTTATCGCCATCTAATGTACTATATGTTTCATATTATACTTTTAGTTATCATTCTTTTCCCTCTACTAGGATGTATGTTCAAGAACTATTGTCTTTTTTTTTTAAGATTTTATTTACTTATTCATGAGAATACAGAGAGAGAGAGAGAGAGAGAGAGAGAGAGAGGCAGAGACACAGGCAGAGGGAGAAGCAGGCTCCATGCAGGGAGCCCGATGTGGGACTCCATCCCTGGTCTCCAGGATCAGGCCCTGGGCTGAAGGCGGCGCTAAACCGCTGGGCCACCCGGGCTGCCCACTATTGTGATTTTTTTGTCTGTCTTATTAACTACTATATCCCTACTCTTAAAATTTGTTTTGTAGATAGTAGGTGTTCAACTATTTGATGAATGAACAAGCCATTAATGCGTATTCTAAGTACCCAGGAAAAGCTTCTTTGAGCTTATTATGGGAAGAGGAGTACAGGGTATCTAGGAGTGAGTCCCTTGCCCTTTCAGGTGCTCTGCTAAGAACTGTATGTGCACATATGTGTGCCTGTGGGTCTCCTACTTGTATAGAGAGACCACCTGGAATCAGCTACGCTCTTTCAGAAACACAAAAAAATTCATAGTGGACTGAAAAGAAAATGACAAAATATTCACTGATGTCTAAAATCAATAGCATTTCATATCAGATTCTAGCATAGACAAGTAATAAAAGTCACCAGACTAGGGGAGGAGGATAGATCCCAGAAGAGAAACATTTCACCACTATTTTTTTCCCTGCTTAGTAGAAATGCCTACCTATCTGGATTTTATTTTTTTTTAATATTTTATTTATTTATTCAGGAGAGACACAGAAAGAGAACAGAGAGACACAGGCAGAGGGAGAAGCAGGCTCCATGCGGGGAGCCCCAGATGGGACTCGATCCTGTGCCCAGAATCACGCGACCCAGGCGTCCCATCTGGGTCTTAACAGGAAATAGCTTGGCCAAGCTTGCAAAATTCCCAGTTGTATGGCGCAGAATTTGTGGACCGCCGTCATTGGGACTTGCAAGGAGAAGCTGAGTGAAAGGGACAGGCGGCACCGGCCCAAGGTTGGGGGGGTGGGGGCACCTTTTCTCTTCTCTGCCTCTTCCAAGAAGGCTGCTGCTCCTGGGCAGAGAGGCCACCCTGGCAGTGCAGAAGGAGCCCAGCTCTGACTTTAAAGGCCTGGCTTTCAGTTTCATTGACTGTGAGCTTGTGGCCACCTTCCAAAACTGCTCATCACAGCAGAGAGCAAAGCCCAAGCTCCTCGGCGTGGCCCTGACGACCCCCTCCATGTGGCCCTGACGACCCCCCAGTCTCATCTACCCTCTACCTTCTTATGCCAACGGCCAAGCAGCCCCTTGTAGACTCCGGGCCTTCACAGGCCCTGCTCTCTCAGGCTCACATTTCGCCCTCCTCTTCCCTAACCTGCAGAGTTCTCATTCCTCCTTGAAGACAAGATTGTAGTGTCACCACCTCCAGGAACTTTCCTGACTGCTAGGTTCACCACTGCTCATGGCTTAAGAACCCAGAGTTTCCTTTACCTCAGTGTCCAGAACACACGTGCTCTTCCTGTTTCTATGCACTTTCTTTGGAACAGCCAGAGAGACCTTTCCACACCATAGGATTCGCTGCCACTCCCCTGTTTTAAATAACAACAATGGGCCCTTGGGTGGCTCAGTTTTAAGAGCTGACTCTTGATTTCAGCGAAGGTCCTGATGTCAGGATCATGTGATCGAGACCTGCACTGGGCTAATAGAGACCTGCACTGGGCGTGGGGTCTTCTTAAGATTTTCCCCCTCCTCTTTCTCCTTCCTCTGCTCCTCCCCTCTTCACCTTCTAAATATAAATAAATAAACAAACAAACAAACAAACAAATAAATAAATAACCATGATCATTTCTTGGTTTACTCTTGACCGTACTCTTTACTGTGGCCTACCAGTACTGCGTGACCTCACCCTTACCCTCCTCATTCCTTCCCCTTTGCTCCCTCTGCGCCCCCAGGACCAGCCTTCTGTATTCTTCAGTGCACCATGTTTCTCTATCCCTCAGGACTTTTGCACTTGCTTCCTGGCTTCAACCTGGCTAATTTCTACTTACTCTTCAGAGTGCAGCTCAAACTTTTCTTTCTCTGGGAAGGCCTCCTTGTCTGCACCCCTCCCCGCAGCAGGCTGGTTTAGGATGGTACTTAACACAGCAGTGATTATAGACCTGTTTATGAATTAGTTAATACCTGTGTCCCCCCGGAGGGACCCTGCTGTCCTGTTCATCACTTCTTAGAGGCACCTAGAACAGAACCTGGCATAGACCGAGTACTCAATAAAGTGTTTGTCGAAGAACTATAGGAGTATGTAGCCATGATATTAACTGAAAAAGGAATTCAGCTGCCTCCATTTTGATCTCAAATTTTCCAGTCGGGCTCTTTTTTTTCCAGTTTGTCTCTAAGCTTGGATTGAAGACCTTGCAGGCAAAGCATCCCCTGATGGGAACCCAACTCACCCTCTCAGGCAATCAGGACTGCCCTGAGCCAGTAAGACCCTGACCATAACTTGACTCCAAGACAGTGATCAATCTGCCACTGCCCACCTGCACATCCCACCCACTTCTGTCCCATGTTTTCCTTATATAACCCTGGAAGCACTTGTGGCTCTGTGGAGACAGTCTTTGAGACTCTAGTCTGCTGTCTTCCCAGGAGTGGCCTTCCTGAATAAATTCCTTTCTTGTTTCACTCCCACACATCTCTCTGCCTTTGGATTTTATCCGTTAATAAACAGGTAGCTGAACTTGGTCTGTTTGGGACCCCTGGAGCCAGGAGCTCGTCCACTCCTGCGCCCCAGCTGCACTGTCACAGTGGCCTGTGAGGTCCTGAAGAGCTAGTAGAGCATCAGCACCCAGCACCATGCTTGGCATTTTGTGGAGCTCAGTAAGGGTTTTCTGAGTGTGTGAGACACTGTGATATGCTGCTCAGACTCCCCATCAGTAAAGACCCGAGACACCAGCTACTGGGAGGGCAGTCAGTGGAAGACCTTCAACTGTCAGCCCCTCCAGGGACAAGGTCACCTTCCTAGTTGGCCCCACATTCAAGGACTGGTGAAGCAGGGATATAAAACCCTAGTCTGGCCATTTTAGTTTATCTGGGGGACTACTGTGATGGGCCATTGTAGCTCCAGAGTCCCCAGGGGGTCAGCCAACACTGGTCTTTGGCCTGTAGGAGCTCTGGACCCTACAGTAGGAGCCCACTCCTGTTCCCTCCCTCCCTTCCACAGATGTTGATCCCAAGAGTGCTCCCTCAAAAATTCCTGCACCGTAACCTCCATCTCTACTTCTCCCAAACCCAACTTGCAACAGGCCCTTTCTGTCTTCTCTTCCCTTTCTCTGTGCCATCCCTCTCAGGAAACCTACATGCATTCACCTAAAGTTTGTAGACACCATTCAACTTGACAAGCACTTTGAAGTCATGGACCAGGAGCAAACGGTCAAGAAAAAGTTCTTGGGATGCTTTTTTGGTGCAAAAAGGTGCTTTTATTAAAGCACAGGGATAGGACTCCTGGACGGAAAGAGCTGCACGAGAGTCCTGAGGGGTGACTGACGATACATTTTTTAGTTAGTGGGGGTTAGGGATAGCGTGAGGCTCTAAGGAATTTTGAAGGAAAGCTTTCAGGACCTCGAGGGGGCCAGCTGCCCTACGGTAAGGTCATTTACTACTGCCTGGTACGAGCTCATCACGAGACCCTGAAGGTGCCTGTCAGTGGGCCAGCGCTCAGGAGGGATGCCAATAGCCCCTGGGAGGGGTCGCAGCCACCGGGAAAGGGACACTAAGAAGAGCAAAGCGACAGGACAACTCAACGAGGCAAGTCCTAGAGAGCAGAGGAGTCCCGATCCGCGGACCTCAGGACTCCTTTGTTCCTCTCTGCCCTCAGTTCACCCCATTCTCTCCCTGCCCTTCCGCGGGGGGTCGGTGCGCGGGTGCCCCGGGGGCTGCGGGGTCGCGGCGTCCTGCACCCCGACGGGGCCTCCCTGCCGCGGCTGCGGGGCTGCGGGGCTGCGGGGCGCGCGGGGGCCGGCGCAGGGGCGCACCGGAGGCCCGGCCGCAACCCGCGCCAGTGGGCAGAGGGCGGGGCGCGCCCGGGCCCCCGGACCCACCCCCCGACCCCCTCCCCGGGGCCGTCCCCGCTCCTCCTCCTCCCGGTCCTCCCCCCACCCGGCCGCCCCCCGCCCGGTCCCCCGCCGCGCCCCCGGGCCCCCTGCCCCCCTGCCCGCCCCCGCCTCTCCCTAGAGCCGCCCCTGCCCCCCGCCCCTCCCCGGGGCCGCCCCCGCCCCCGCCCCCGCCCCCGCCCCCCCGCGCCCACTCCGCCCTCGCTGCGCTGCCTGCTCGGAGCCAGGCATGGTGGCCCTGGTGGCGGCGTGGCTGCTCCTGTGGGCTGCGGCCTGCGCGCCCCGGGAGCAGGACTTCTACGCCTTCCAGGCGGTCAACATCCGGGGCAAGCTGGTGTCGCTGGAGAAATACCGCGGCTCGGTGAGTGCGGGCGCGCGGGGCGACCCCGGCAGGGCCTGCTGCTCCCCCCCGCCCCTCGGCAGGGCCTGGTGCCCCCCCTCCCGGCAGGGCCTGCCCCCCCCCCCGCAGGGCCTGCTCCTCTCCCCGCCCCCGGCACGGCCTGCTGCCCCCCCAGCCCGGCCCCCTGTCCCCCCTTCTCCCCCTTCCCCGCCCTCAGCCCCGCGGCGACGTGGCCCCGGCCCGGGCAGGGAAACCTGAAACCCCGTCCGCCGACGGGTTCCCCTCCCGGCCCTGGGCTAGGGAGTCAGACCGGCCGGCCCAGCCCCTGTCCCCCGGCTGCAGAGCGCCGCCCCCTTCGCCCCCACGCTGGGCCCGTGCTGCTCCCCAGGCCTCTGAGAGCCCCGCGGAGGCCACGTGCAGCCCGGCAGGGACGCGCTCAGGTGCGCGCACACCTTGCTCCAGCGCCCACACCAAGGCCCCAGAGGAAAGGCCTTTGCCCAGGGTTTCGCCCAGCTCCACAAAGCAGAGCGGAGAGGGGACTCCCCCATCCATCCGTAGACTTCTCTAGGCGAAACCCTAAGATGGCAGTGGGGCTGAGCTACCAGAGTCCCCCAAGGCTGACAGCTGTCTCCTCACCAAGGCGGGAGCTCAGCTCAGAGAGGACTCACAGGGAAAATGGGCCTGGGTAAGTCTTTGAAACAAGAGTGAGTGGCAAGACCCAAGAAGAGCATTCCAAGCAAAGAACTGTTCATACCAAGGCTCAGAAGCAAACCAACATGGACAAGGAAGGAGGAGGGGTGGGTGGGCTTCGAGCAGCCCTGCTGGCAGGAGTATCAAGCGTGAGGCTGAGTGCGGAAGATGAGACTGGAGAGAGTAGGGAGGGCCCAAGAGGGGCCTTGAACGCTATATTCAGAGGCCTAGATGTTGCACTGTGTGTAATAGGGAGCACTCACAGTCCATTTCTCAAAATGGGCTTGAGGCAAAAAGGATGGAAAAAAAAGATGGATCTACCTAGGGCCTTGGTGTGGGAAATGTGGGGAGTTGGTAATGGACACATAGGTACAGCATCCAGATTTGGGTGGACCACAAAGAAATGGCTATCAGCACTTTCTAAACCTTAAAATGCCAAATTATGGCGGGAGTCCTGGTGTTCCTTGTCCTAATTGTTCCCTAATGTGTTGTGAATTTCAAATGAGATGACAGTGTGGAAGTGATGTGGGAAACAAAGGCAAAAGAAAAAATTAAATTTCCTTACTGCTACAACCCATTGACAAGTCCTTGAAACAGGTAGAGTGACTTTCCTCTAGGAGCTCAGCTGCCTCCACGTTGACACTTTGCTAAGAACAAAAGACAATCTTAGCCTGACCCCCAGGATCCATTGAGTCTGCTTTAACATATAAAAATTCCTCCGGAAACTTTTTTTTTTTCTCTTGCCACCCCCCCCCCCCCCCCCCCCCCAAGATACAGGTTGGCAATCATCATCCAAGCAAATGAGCCACTGATATACATCTGAAGGGTGTATATCAGAAGCACCCTTGACTGGGTCTCATGACTGGGTTTTTACTAAGTAGTAATAATTGACCTTTTCCTAACAATAGTTAGCCCCCTCAGGATCCTGGAAACCTTGCTTCCAAAATGCCTTGGAGATTTGTGCTATCCCTAACCCTCTCTCAACTTGAAAGTGTATATAATCAGCCACTCTCTTTCTGCCCCTGGGTCCTGTCCCTGTGCTTTAATAAAAGCACCGTTTTGCACCGACAATGTCTTAAGAATTGTTTCTTGGTTGTTGGCTCTGAACCCCAACATTTTCCTCCATCAGAAGCACTGTACCCAGCAGGGCAACTCATCCAGGACTGAGGACAAAGAACCAGTAAGAGAAGGCCTTCTCCGTCCGGTCTCTCCTTCCTTCTAGTGTTGGCATGACAAAGCCCCAGGTTTAGCACTTGACCAACTCTGCTATTCATTCCTTCATTATTTATTTATTTATTTATTTATTTATTTATTTATTTATTTATTTTTAAAGATTTTATTTATTTATTCATGAGAGACACAGAGAGAGAAAGGCAGAGACAGAAGCAGGCTCCATGTAGGGAGCCCAACGTGGGACTCGATCCTAGGTCTCCAGGATCACGCCCCAGGCTGAAGGCGGTGCCAAACCCCTGCACCACCGTGGCTGCCCTCATTCATTATTTATTATTGAGCACCTACTATATACTAAGTATTAGGCCAGTCTTTAGGATACAGTGGTGAAGAAAACAGACAAGTTTCCCTTTAATAAAGTGTATCTGAAATGGAAAAGAGAGAGACAATAAACAGGAACAGAGAAATGAACAAGGTAATTCTTAGTACGGTGGTATTAAGTACTAAGACATAAATAGAACAAAGTCTATTTATTTTCAGAATAAAGTACTCAGAATGTGAGGAACAGATCCAGAGAAGTTATCCCAGAATTCTTTTTTTTTTTTTTTTTTTTTTTTTTTTTTTATCCCAGAATTCTGAATGTTTTAATACTCTAGGTCAGGGGGATCCCTGGGTGGCTCAGCGGTTTGGCGCCTGCCTTTGGTCCAGGCATGATCCTGGAGTCCCGGGATCTAGTCCCACATCTGGCTCCCTGCATGGAGCCTGCTTCTTCCTCTGCCTCTCTCTGTGTGTGTCTATCATGAATAAATAAATAAAATCCTTAAAAAAAAAATACTCTAGGTCATTGTAACTCCTAAAAAGCCAAGGATTTTCACTCATGGGAATGAGAAGCCAATAAATCAATCAGAAAAAAAATTGAAGAAAGAAAGAAAGAAAGAAAGAAAGAAAGAAAGAAAGAAAGAAAGAAAGAAAGAAAAAAAGAAAGAAATAGAAAAAAAGAACAAAGTCACATACCTACTAGGAGATAGAGTGAGAATTTTAACCCAGGCAGTCCAGTTCTAAAGCCCAAGCCCTTAACTGCCAGGTTTAAAGGGAAATCAGAAACAGGCAGTTCAGGGAAGCTGTTACTAACTACTGGCTCATTATATGTATTTTACCATAGTCTTTTTAAACATTGAAAAAGGTTTGCTGGCTTCCAGTACCTGCCTGGCACTGAGTCCAATCCCAGAGACAAAGCCATGAGCAAGATTGTTTGGTTTGTGCCCTCAGGCTCAACTGGGAAGGCTGTCATTCGGACCAGTGTTGAGTATGATGCATAATAAGTGACCGCCTGGGAATGTGCTTGTCTAGGACATGAGCTTACACATGTAGAGGCCTGAGTGTAGTGTGTGTGCTAATGCTTTCTTTGTTTACTCCTATGTGCACACCTGAGTCTGTATCTATATTTGGAGATATATATATATATATAAACTATGTGCATTTGGATGTGTCTGTCCATCCATGTTTTGGTCACTTTAAAGATAAACTTTTTAGGTTTCAGGTATGGAAGGAAAAGTAGAATTTCCTTCCAAAAAAGTGGGCAGATGCACAAGATGTAAATTAAAAATAAGCAACCTTTCATGCTCTCATTGCTCAGGGATCCAGCAGAGAAAAAAGAGAAAGACCCCTAACTAGGGAAGGGAGTTAAGGGTCCTAGTTTCTCCCTATCACAGGCAGACTATGACATGCTGACACAAATGAGAGAGGTTGTCCTAATGATCTGTGGCCCCATGGACTGGGTCCTTCCTTACCTGGTGGAAGCAGGGGAGGGGAGTTCTAACTCAGTGTTCTCACCATCCAGCCCAGTAGTTCTCACCTACTCTAGGACACATGCAACAATGTTTGGAGACATTTTGGACTGTCAAAACTAGACATCTGGTGGGTAGAGGCCAGCGATGCTGCTAAACTCTGTACAATGAATAGGACAGCCCCCGTGTAACAAAGAATATCTGACCCAAAATGTCTGAAGTGCTGAGGTTGAGAAACCGTGTGTAGCCTGAGCAGTTGTGCCTGTGCGTGGCCAGGCTGCCTATGGGAGGGGACTCTCTTTATGGAGCCAGCCAGTATAATCCCGGCTCTTCTAAAGAAGTGGCCAAAGGAATGGGGCTGGGCTGCTCAGACACAGGGTAAGATTTAAGAATTCTTTAACAATGTATAACTAGAAGCTAAAAACAGCATTGGTGCCAAAATTCTATATGCAGTATTATAATTGAGTTCTATCAGCCAGCTTTGTATTTATCACCTAAAGGCTATAGTTAAACACATTTATTATAAGGTGATAATACATTTAAGGTTTAGTCTAGTGACTCAAGAGAGTGGTATTTGTGTGCTGGAGGGAGAGGGGCAAAATGGGGTTGCCCTGAGGGCCTCTTATGAAGAAACCCCATGTCTATCTACAACCCCTGCAGGTGATTGTGTACGTGTGCACATGTATTCATTCAACAAACACTTCCTGAGCCTTTTCCGTGTGTCACGCCTGGGAGTGAAGCAGACGTAGCTCCTGCCCTCGTGGGTTTCCAGTGGGTCTATTGCAAGGGAGGCCACTAGGGCGATGAGCGCAGTCGACTGGGCCCGAACCTGAACGCACATCCACCTTTGCACTCCCCAACGTTGCCTCCGGACGTGAGCGCACCCGTGGGTGCACCTCTATAAATGTGTGTGTTGGTGGGCTTTGTGTGATGTGTGCTAAATGTATTTTTGTGGCTGGCGGAGGCTTGTCCTCAGACACGTGCGTGCACGTGTGATGTGGGGCACCTCTGTGGGCGTGTTGGTGCCCATTGGGGTGCTGCCCTTGTGTGCTACACAGCACTGGAGGTCAGGGGCCCCTGGGGCGACCCCGACCCGGCACTGGAGGTCAGGGTCCCCCGGGGTGACCCGGCACTGGAGGTCAGGCCCCGGGGCACCCAGGGCCCGACCACTCAGGCTGCATGTGTCCGGTTGCTTCTGCTGCAGGTGTCGCTGGTGGTGAACGTGGCCAGCGCGTGCGGCTTCACTGACGGCCACTACCGGAGCCTGCAGCAGCTGCAGAGGGACCTGGGGCCCCGGCACTTCACGGTGCTCGCCTTCCCCTGCAACCAGTTCGGCCAGCAGGAGCCTGACGGCGACCGTGAGATCGAGAGCTTCGCCCGCCGCACCTACGGCGTTTCCTTCCCCATGTTCAGCAAGGTCGCGGTCACGGGCACCGGGGCGCACCCGGCCTTCAAGTACCTGACCCGTGAGTCCCCTGCGGTCGCGGCCCCGCAGCAGAAGCCGCTGGCCGGCTGGGTGACGGGCCCTGCGGAGCCGGCGGGGCGCCTGGGCTCTGGCGATCGAGAGCAGCCCCACCCGGCCCTTGAGGCCCCCCCCACTCCTGCAGGCCTCGCTGGGACCCTGTTTTCATTCGCGGGGCTGCTTAAAGGAGACCCGGCCCTCAGGTGCCGTCAGTGTGCATCAGGCGAGCTTAGGATAGAGAAAACAAGCCACATCCCCAGAGAAGGCTGGCCAAGAGAGTGACAGGACGGGCGACTCTTGCCCTGAGTTAGGGGCCAAGTCTGGAGGCCATGAACCAAAAAATACCAGACCTTAATATTTCAGAAATAGATCCCTTCTGCAACCCCAGAAGCCTCCGAACCACAAGACGAGGTCATAGGCCAACCTTGTCACTATGGCCCTGTTTCTTCCCTTGGGCCTTTCTCTTCCTTTCTGGGCTCCATTTTTGCCCTGTCCTGCTCCATGCTTCTGATGCCTTCAAATCCCTACCGCCACCCCCCATTCGCCTGGAGGAGTAGATGAAAAACAACAGTATAGCAAACAAAGGATCCCTTACCGAGGCAGATTTGAATTTTGTTCTATGAGTCAATCCTAGTATTTGTTTATTCCCCTATGTTTTTATTAGTACTTTTTCTGGGTCTCATAGTTATAGATCAAATCTAATATTGCTTTAGAAGCAACTGGGGAGCTCTTAAAAGTGGGTTAGCCTGAGACCTACTGAAGTAGGGCCTGAGAATCTCTTTATATATATTTTTTAAAGATTTTATTTATTCATGAGAGACACACAGAGAGGCAGAGACACCGACATCTCCCTGCAGAGAGCCTGATGTGGGACTTGATCCCAAGATCACACCCCGAGCCGAAGGCAGATGTCCAACTGTTGAGCCACCCGAGTATCCCAAGAATCTGTCTATATTAACCACCCCCCACCACCACCCCACACCATCTCCCCCCCACCACCATGATTCAGATGCAACCAGTCCACAGATTAACATTTGGAAACCATTAAGATTTCGTTAGAGAATAGCTGTAGACTATTCAGTAGTTTGAGATCATTAAGAAAGGAGGAGCTGATACTGCTTTTATCAAACACTTAACAGAATCCTAAAGCAATAGTTCTCAACGTTGGGGCCATACTGGCATCTCCTGGAGAGCTTTTAAAAAATACTGATCCCTGAATCTTACTACCAGAGATTCTGATTTAAGTAGTCTGGGTGTGGGGACCCCTGGGTGGCTCAGTGGTTTGGCGCCTGCCTTCGGCCCAGGGTGCAATCCTGGAGTTCCAGGATCGAGTCCCATCTCGGGCTCCCTGCATGGAGCCTGCTTCTCCCTCCTCCTGTATCTCTGCGCCTCTCTCTCTCTCTCTCTCTCTCTCTCTGTGTGTCTATCATAAATAAATAAATAAATCTTAAAAAAGTAGTCTGGGTGTGGACTGGGCATCAGGATTTTAAAAAGTTAATTCTTACCAACAGAACCACTGCTTCAAGGGAAGGATGGACACTGGTAGTGGAATTCCAGGAGAGGGGATACAGGGGAAGCACACTTTGCTCTCTTTCTTCCTTTTTCTCTAGAGACTTCTGGGAAGGAGCCCACCTGGAACTTCTGGAAATACCTAGTGGCCCCAGATGGAAAGGTAGTAGGGGCTTGGGACCCAACTGTGTCGGTGGAAGATATCAGGCCCCAGATCACAGCACTTGTGAGGAAGCTCATCTTGAAGAAGCGAGAAGACTTATAACCACTTTCTCTCCTCTCCCACTGTCCCATTCCCTACTCTCCCTCCGTCTTCCACCTTGAATAGGTGACCAAAGCAAACTCAGTGGTGCTCAATGGTGCTTGGAGGGAGGGCCTATGGACTCCACTTTTATCCCACCTTCCCTATTACTCCTAAGGGGGAAATTTTCTAGTATTTTGGATTACTTGAGTCTTAGAACAACTTATCGGAACTCTTGGCCGATGAGAGCTCTTGACCAATGAATCACCAGCCAATAAGAACCTCTAGCCCGTGAAAACATGTGGCAAATAGAAGTATATCAAGCAATAATCTCCTGCCTATTAAGAACTCTGTAAAATGGGACCATTTCCTACCTCACAGGGCCGTTGTGAGGATGAGGATGAAAGATCTATTAAAGTGCCTAGGGCAGTGCCAGCTTATTAGGAGTCATTCAATAATTTTTTTTTTGCATATAAACCAAAAAATAACTTGTAATCAATAAAAACTTGTGCCCAACATGAATTTCCAGCCATTGAGAATCCAGGCCAAAGATTTATTTGTTGTTGTAATTGTTTTCCTCTGTATTATTTTTTAAATTACAAAAGTAATGCATGTAGATTGTAAAATAACACAGAATGATGTAAAATAAAAATGAAGATATCCCCCCTCCTCATTTTCTATATCTCATTCCCTGGAGGTAAATAAATACTGTTAGCAATTTGGTACAAAGACTTCCTATTTTTTTTTTTTTATCGAGCCAATCATTATTGCCCAATAAGAACTCACTGACTGAAAGTACTCAATAATAATAAATAAGCAGAGGTTATAAATAGATAATTCAATGAATATTGTAGAAGGATAATAAGGCTATGAGAAGATATTCAGCCTCACTAAAGTTGGAAAGATTTTTTAAATGATAATACCCATAGCTGGTAAGGTTGTGGGGAGATGGGCATTCATAATACCTGTTGGTGGGACAATGAACTGGCACAAGTGGGTGATTTGGCAGTATCTTTTATTTCTTATTTATTTATTTTTTATTTTTTATTTATTTATTTATTTTTCTTATTTATTTATTTTTTAAAGATTTTATTTATTCATGAGAGAGGCAGAGACGAAGGAAGAGGGAGGAGAAGCAGGCTCCTCGCAGGGAGCCTGATGCAGGACTGGATCCGATCTGGGAATCCGGGATCAGGCCCTGAGCCCAAGGCAGACACTCAACTGCTGAGCCACCCAGATATCCCAAAATAAAATATTATTTAAAAAATCCAGAATAAGGAAGTATAATATTTTTATCAAAAATTTTTAGTGTTAAGTGAGGAAGAGAGAGAATATGGACCAAACTATTTTTTTTTAAAGATTTTATTTACTTATTTGAGAGAGAGAGCATGAAAAGGGAGAAGCAGAGGGACTGGCTCAGTGGGAAGCGAAAGGCAGAGCTGACCTGGGGCTCAACCCCAGGACCCTGAGATCAAGACCTGAGCTAAAGTTAGACACTTAACCAATTGAGCCACTCAGGTGCCCGTCGACCACCTTAATATGGTGGTTGTCAATGAGGGAGTCAGGGGAAAGGGGATAACAGGAGATCTTCACTGTCTTTGTTGAGTATTTCTGTAATGTTTGAATTTTGTATGTAAAATACGTATTTTTTTATAGAAATATAAAAAGAGGCAGCTAAAAACTGAGGTGATAGACAAAGTCACTGACTGATAATTCCTTAGCCAATAAGAATTTCATGTCCACTCCTCCCAAGGTCACTCTTCTAGAAGGGAAACTCAGATTTAAGTCCTGGCTGTGCCCCTGACTCCTAGACCAAGCAAATTGTTTCCTCTCTGCTGTCTTCCATTTTCCCACTGGACAATGAAAGGGTTAAACTGTGCTTATCCTTCTTTCAGTGTCCCTTAATGGTCCCTCTCCAAAGCTACCCAGAGTAAATGAGGGCTCTCTGTGAGTGACCACGAGCCCCACTATGGTGGCCTCCAGGGTGCCCTTACACACCCTGCTCCAAGTTCCAGCTCCACATATGCTGTGTGCGCACACCCACAATGAAACACAGCAATGACAGAAATGTTCCTGATGGACACCTCGGAACCACGTTCTCAGTGGACCTCTCTCTGACCTGTCTCGCTTGACCTCTCAGCCACATCTGACATTGCTGACTGCATTCTTTTCCCTGACTCATCCTCTTCCCTTTCTTGGTTTTCCCCCTTTCTCTTTGAGTGCTCCTTCCTCCTCAGTATCTGCTGATGTCTCTTCCTCCTGTTTACTCCTTCCTGTTGGTCTTCCTTAGGGTAACAGGCTGGTCCTTCTCACTCCCTGTACCCTTCCACAGCCATCTCATTAGTTTGACCACCATCAATGCCCTATTTTCAAAAAAACATTTTATTTATTTATTTATTTAGAGCTAGCAGGGGTTGGGGCAGAGGGATAGTGAGAGGAAACTTTTAAAAAATTTTTATTAAAAAAAATAAAAAAATAAAAAATAAAAATAAAAAATTTTTATTTATTTATTTATTTATTTATTTATTTATTTATTTAATTTTATTTATTCATGAGAGACACACAGAAAGAGGCAGAGACACAGGCAGAGGGAGAAGCAGGCTCCATACTGGGAGCCTAATATGGGACCCCATCCCAGGTCTCCAGGATCAGGCCCTGAGCTGAAGGCAGGCGCTAAACCGCTGAGCCACCCAGGCGTCCCAGGAGAGAGAATCTCAAGCAGACTCTAAGCTGAGCATGGAGCCTGTCATGGGGCTCAATCCCATAACCCTAAGATCATTACCTGAACTGAAATCAAGAGTCAGGCACTTAACAACTGAGCCACCCAGGCACCCCGCCATCTATGCCCTACTGACACCCAAATCTCTACCTTATATCTACACTGGACTCATAGTCACCTGCCTACTAGGCATGTCTACTGAGATTTCAGTTCAACATGTCCAGAACGAAACTCATCATCTCTCCCTGAGATACTGTCTCTCTTCCACTGAGCCTTTGCAAACCCCACAACCTTTCCTTTCACATACCACTCACTCACTACATTTTTATTATTTAAGCAACTGCTCTCCTCTCCTTAGCACAGTGCCTGGCCCTTAGCATATATAATTTAATTATAAAGTAAGCATTTCGAGCACCAGCTCCATACTGTCCCTGACTAGAATCTATCTAGAAACCAAAGATGAGCAGTTTCCCCCGGAAATTTAAAGTCCAGCTGAGGATTCTGCAGGCCCAATTAGGCTGTCATTCCTATGCTCTATCAGCTTTTTGATGCTCCCATGTCCTCTCTACTGTGCAAGGGTTCCCTAGGGGGAATAAATCTCTTTAAATCCTTATCAACTGTCACCTTCATCATTGGCTAATCAGTATCTGCTAACAATTTAGTTTTAAATTAATCTATTGGGGGATCCCTGGGTGGCGCAGCGGTTTGGCGCCTGCCTTTGGCCCAGGGCGCGATCCTGGAGACCCGGGATCGAATCCCACATCAGGCTCCCGGTGCATGGAGCCTGCTTCTCCCTCTGCCTGTGTCTCAGCCTCTCTCCTCTCTCTGTGTGACTATCATAAATAAATAAAAATTTAAAAAAAAAAAAAATAAATTAATTAATCTATTGGTAATCAGCTAACAGTTGAGTAGTTAATATTTGAGTTTCAACTAACACTTTAGTTATCTTCTAACACTTTGTTTATAAGCAATATATTTATCAGGTTTTATCTTAGCATTTAGTACTTTAACTATTTGCCAAGCTTAATTTTTAATCAATATGTTGTCTGCTTAAGTCTTATTACTGTTCCCTTAGCTATCTGCTATTAGTTCAGAGTAGATTAGCAAACCAGAGACCACGAGTTAGGAGTTTGGAAAAGGGTCACTTCTCGCTGTGGGTATGAAAAAGGCCTTTTTGTGTTTGGCTGACTTCTCCTTTTCCAACATCAACTGGTCCCAGGTCCTTCAAGAAAGGAGGACCTCTCTGAGCTGGGCTAGAGTGTGCTAAGAAGAGAGTATACTGATGAGGGTACTTTCTGGAAAGTTATGGTTGAAAGGGACATTCATTCATTAACAAATATGTCTTCAGCACTGTTTATGTGTCGAGTTCTGCACTACGTTCTAGGGATACATCAGTGAACAGAACAGGCATGTTCCTAGCTGTCATGGCACTTAGAGAATAGTGGGAAAGACAAACATTAGTGGGAAAGACAAACATTAAGCAAATAATTACACCAATTATTACATAATTATGACAAGCGCAGGGAAGAAGTACAGAAAGACTGGCACTGGAGCTATTCTGGAGTTCAGAAATCTCCCTGATGAATGCCATTTAAGCCATGAGCTGAAATTTTATTTATTTATTTTTAAGATTTTATTTATTTGAGAGAGTGTGTGCACGTGAATCAGGTGGTGAGGGGCAAAGGAGGAGGGAGAAGCAGACTCCCCACTGAGCAGGGAGCCAGCTGTGGGGCTCCATCCCAGGACCCTGGGATCATGACCTGAGCCCAGCAGACGCTTAACCGACTAGAACCACCCAGGCACCCAAGAATTGAAACTTTAATAAGAGTTAGGGGAAAGGAGACACTTCGGTGGCTCAGTGGCTAAAGCCACAACTTTACGATATGTAAAAGTTGGACCTTTAGCTAGGCTAATGGCTTTGCCATCCCTAGGATAGTGACATCATTTGCACAACCCAAGAGAGCTGACCACCTCAACCTTGTATCTTTTTTTAAAAAGAAGATTTAAAAAATTTATTTGTTTAAGAATGTGTGAAGAGGGGGAGATGCAGAGAGAGAGAGGGGGAGAGAGAGAATCTCAAGCTGAGCACAGAGCCCAACGTGGGGCTCAATCCCACCACCCTGAAATCATTTACCTGAGCTGAAACCAAGAGTCAGGTGCTCAACCAAGTGAGCCACCCAGGTGCCCCTCCATCCTCTACTTTTATGTTAGGGCACTACAGCACATCCTCCAGGTCAGAAGAACTTAACCAAATAGCCACTCAGACAAGGATCACTGAGAAATAAAGTTTTTACTTGTATGGCCATGTGCCCAGATGAAAATTGAGAGTTTCATTAACATAGAAGAAGGGGAGAACAAATAGTCCTAATAGTTGGGGGGGGGGGCAGGAACACAAAGCCCCACATCTTAATATCTTTCAAATCTCTCCCCTCTCCTTCTTCCTGCTATTATTATCCTAACTCAAGATTTCTCATCCTTCTAGCTCATCATCTTGGTTCCAACTCCCTCCTTCAATCCATCCTTCACATCACAAGCTAAATGATGGTCCAAAAAAGCAAACCTGACCATATCATCATTTTGCTTCAATGTGTCCTCCATTCCTATTCTTGGAGTAAAGGCTCAGTTCCTTAGTATGCCATTCAAAGTCCTTGTGCTTTATGTTCCTCAATTTCTTGCCATATTCTCTTTATTCCTTCCTCCGATCACATAGGTAGAAAATTTTCTCACTTTCCTTGATATTGCTATATTGATATTGCCTTATCCCTCTTGTATTTTATATATATATATATATATATATTCATTCATTCATTCATTCATTCATGAGAGACACAGAGACACAGGCAGAGGGAGAAGCAGGCTCCATGCAGGGAGCCCGACGTGGGACTCGATCCCGGGTCTCCAGGATCACTCCCTTGGCTGAAGGCGGCGCTAAACCTCTGAGCCACCTGGACTGCTCTCCCTCTTGTATTCTTTGGGTATAAGAAATGCTTGGCTCAGGGATGCCTGGGTGGCTTAACGGTTGAACGTCTGCCTTTGGCCCAGGGTGTGATCCTGGGATCCGGGATCGATTCCCACATCAGGCTCCTTGCAGGGAGTCAGCTTCCCTTTTAGCCTATGTTTCTGCTTTTCTCTCTTGCTGTGTCTCTCATGAATAAATAAAATCTTAAAAAAAAACAAAACAAAAAGAAATGCTTGGCTCAGAGTAGGTGTTCAAAAGGCATTTGTCATTTGACTGACCTCATGGTCATCATCTATTGTTTTTCTGAATGTCCCAAGGACTGTCTGGACCCCTGCATCTGGTAGGCTCCCTCCACAGAGTAGATGACCCATCTCAGCAATATGGGAAAGCCCAGTCAGAAACCCCTTCTCTAATCCCTTAGAATATAAGTGCTCCATTCTGACTGCATGGCCAATTGAGCCCTGCTCATCATTCTCCAGAAGGAGTATCAGGGCCACAGTTGTCTTTGATATTAGTGATATCATCATGGGACATACCTCTATTAAAAAATTATTTGTTGAAAAAAAATTATTTGTTGTTTACCTGAAATTCAATTTTAACTAGCCACCCTGGCAACCCTTCCCTGGATTGAATACCATACAGTAGTGAGTTGAGCTAATGGCCTGGAGGCTCCTTTCAACTCCAGGAAACAAAGATTCTAACTCTTCTGATTTACGTTGTTCCTCCCAATGAAAGCAGAAACTCTTTGGATTAAAGTAGAAAACCTAAGAACAATAGTTAACAGGTTAATTGACATGACAAATGACAGTACCCACTTACCAGCTGTGTAAACTTGGAACTGTCACTAAACCCCACTAAACTATCATTGCTTCAACTAGCCAATAAAAGAAAATCAAGATTTTACCTAATAAGCACTGGGGACTGTGCTAGACACCTTTGTCTATATGTTCCTTCACCTGGAATATTCATAGAAACTAATGTATGAGAAGGTACTCTGTAAGTGGAAATGGGCTGTAACATATATGAAACAGTATTATCACCAATGCAGTACTTGTCTGCAGTTGACTTCCTTTACTGACTCTTGTGGGGAAAGAAGCTTCCCTAGCTTGGTCATATTGCAGAGGAAAGACATTGTCTAGGACTCTAGAATATAGACAAGTGGTTTTTAATTAAGGGTGATTTTGCTTGCCAGGGAACATTTGGCAATATCTGGAGACATATTTTGTTGTTGCAACTGGGGGATGGGTACTACTGGCATCTAGTGGGTATAAGCCACAGATGCTGCTAAACATCCTGTAATGCACAGGACTATCCAACACAACAAAGAATTATCTCAAAATGTCAATAGGTTGAGAAATCCTAGTTTAGAGAATTGCAAAGCAGGATTCACAACCCAGCTCTGCTGCTTAGCAGCTGGGTGACTCATAAACAAAGTACTCTACCTCTCTGGGCTTCAGTGTCTTTCTCTGGGACATGGAGGATATTAATAGCACTTACCTCATAAGCCTATTCTAATAGACCCACAAACCACTGCAGTGCCCGACACATAGTAATATCCAGTAAATGATAGTTCCTATGGCTATTTAGGTATTATTGTCTCCATTTAAAAGACAGGGAATTGAGGCTCAGAGACGGGAACAGACTTGCCCAAGATCAAGAGAAAAAGCAGTTCCTGTCATAGGGTTGACAAACATCACTAAGAATCCCCTGTAAATAAATGCTGCAGTCTTCTTGTGTGTGACATAAGACATGAGACATAATCCTTGCTCTCAGCAAAGTGGAAGGAGTGCTCACATACCTCTACATTATTCCTATAGGGTTGGATATTTTGACTTCCATTTTACAGATGAGGCTAAGTAAGAAGTCCAAATTCTTCCAGGAAGTCAATTGCCAAGTAGAGACAGTCTGATCTCATACCAGAATCCTTGCCTTTCCCTATTCTTTGCTTCCTGGACTCTGATAACACTCCAGCTAGGACAGGGGTTTAGGGTTAGAGACATAGTCCTGGAACAAGGGAAGACATTCACCCCAGACTGCAGAAATCTTGGAGTAAACTCCAGAAGTGGCTGACTGTGGGTTGAAAGAGAACTGTGAACATGAAAAATGCTTACTAACATGTAAAGTGCTGGACTAATGTTGAAACCAGAGAGGGAGATAGGCAAAGGCAGTGTTTCCTTGAGCTTTGGGGACCGACAGACCCAGGACAAAACCGACTGGGTCCTGAGGTGAGTAGTTTAACCTCTCTGAGTTTCAATATATATAATACCTACATATTTATATTTAAAATACATATTTCAGAATGATCTGTTCAGTTATTAATTGCTTCCTTGAGGCATAGTTGACCCTTATGGCCATGCAGGTTTTGAAGATGTGCAGCAGAAGAGACAAGTGGAAATCGAAATCTGGCCTGAACTCTAATTACCCAGCCTTACCTTTGGCATAGACCTACATCAGACCATAGGAAAGGTTCCTTTTTTTTCCTGTTATGCACAAAGGAGTAAAGGCAACACAAAGCAGCAGCCCTGCCTTCAAGAAGACCCTAAGCTGAGTGCGGTGAAACTGGGACTAAAGCATGTGCAACTTCCATCAAAGAGGAGCCTGTAGTCTGAAGCTATAATTGCTAAGTGAGATAATAGTACATGGAAGATGTTCAGTGAATGGTACATATAGTCAGAACAACAAATAATGTAAAAAAGAACAATGCCCTGAGAATTGCTCACAGAAGGGCTTCTTGCAGAAGGGGCTTTTTTTTTAAAGCTGAACATTGAAGGGTGGAAAGGATTTAGGTAAGTACAAGGGGGGAGCTACATGAACAAAAACCTGGGAGAGGAGGCTCCCTTCTCAGGTCTGATTAAATCAGAAGCTTCCTCTAGGAAAGGAGAGTCAGGTATAATTGGAGGGATAGGGAGAGTTCAGATTTTAGAAGTAAAACTGGAATCACTGGGGCTATTTCAACAGCCCAGGTCAAGCCTTCAGAAAATCTCTGCTGATAAGTGAGGAAAATAATCAAGTGCAGATAAAAAAAGTGCACAATCTGCCTCAAAACTCAAAAGAATTTTTTTGACATTATACTAGAGATCCTAGATAATGTAATAAAACAAGAAAAAAAACTTAAATGGCATAAACTGGAAAGGAAAAGTAAAACATGTTGTCTGTGAATAAATTATGTTTTTGTATTAACATAAAAAATCTTAAAAGTAGTCTACAAAAAAGCTACTAGAACTACTAAGTGAATTTAGTAAGTTCTCAGAATACAAGGTGAATACAAAAAAATAAATTGTATTTCTTTTACTAGCAACAAGCAATTGGACAATCACATTAAAAATGTCATTCACAGGATGCCTGGGTGGCTCAGCAGTTGAGAGAGAGCCTGCCTTTGGAGACTCTAGAATCATGAGTTCTGGGATTGAGTCCCCAAGGGGAGCCTGCTTCTCCTTCTGCCTATGTCTCTGTCTCTCTCTCTGTGTGTCTCTCATGAATAAGTAAATAAAACCTTTTAAAAAATGTCATTCACAATAGCATCGAAAATAGAAAAAAGGGATAAATTTTACAAAATATGTACAAGACCTTACATAAGAGTACAAAGCATTGATGAAATTACAGAAGAGCTAAATAAATGAAGAGATATACCATGTTTATGGATTGGGAAACTAAATATTAAGATGCTAATTCACTCCAAGTCTATCTATTCATTAAACATAATCCTAAGCAAAATCCCAGCAGGATTTTTTAAGGGGCAGAAATTGACAAGCTGATTCTTTTTTTTTTTTTTTTTTAAGATTTTTTTTATTTATTTGAGAGAGAAAGCAGGAGTGGGGGGTGGGGTGGAGGGACAAGCAGACTCCCTGCCAAATAGAGAGCCCAATGCAGGGCTCCATCCCAGGATCCCAAGACCATGACCCTAGCCAAAGGCAGATGCCCAACTGACTGAGTCACTTAAGCCCCCCTGATAAACTGATTTTCAAACTTATATGGGCACACCTGGCTGGCTCAATTGGAAGAGCATTCAGCTCTTGATCTTCAAGTACTGAGTTTGAGCCCCATGTTGAATGTAGAGATTACTTGAATAAATAAAACTTAAAAAAAAAAAACTTATATGGAAATGCAAGGACCTAGAATTACTAAAACAATTTTGAAAAATAAGACAAAGAGGATTTATACTACCTGATTTCAAACTTACTTATAAAGCCACAGTAATAAAGACAGAATCATATTGGCTTAAGGATAGATTCCGATTAATGAAATGGAGAATCCAGAGGTAAATCCACCCATTTTTGATTAATTGACTTTTGACAAAGGTGCCAAGTTAATTCAATGCAAGAAAAAACAATCTATTCAAAGGATGATTTTGGAACAACTGGATCCATATGTATTTTTAAAGTTTTACTTATTTAAGTAACCTCTACACCCAATATGGGGCTTGAACTCACAACCCTGAGATCAAGAGTCACCCACTCTTGTCACTGAGCCAGCCAGGTGCCATTGGATATCCATATGTAAAAGTGCACTTCAACCATTGCTTTACACTAGACACAAAAACTAACTCAGAAAGGTAAATGTAGGGACACTTGGGTGGCTCAGTGGTTTAGCATCTGCCTTCGGTCCAGGGTGTGATCCTGGGGTCCTGGGATAAAGTCCCACATCGGGTTCCCTGCATGGAGCCTGCTTCTCCCTCTGCCTGTGTCTCTGCCTCTCTCTGTGAGTCTCTCATGAATAAATAAATAAAATATTTTAAAAATATAATAAAAGAAAGATTTATTTATTTAAGAGAGAGAGAGAGAGCACAAGCGGAAGGGGTACAGGAAGAAGGACAGAGAGAATCTGAAGCAGACTCCATGCTGAGTGCAGAGCCCTACAGGGTTCTATCTCACCACCCTGAGATCTTGACCTGAGCCCAAACCGAGAGTCAGATGCTTAACCAACATAGTCACCCAGGTGCCCCTGGAGCCCTGACTCTTATACATTTTTGGTGGGGATGTAAAATGGTACAGCCCCTGGAAAACAGTTTGGTGAATTCTTATAAAGTTAAACATGCATCTACTATATCACCCAGAAATTCCACTCCTAAGTATTCACCCAAGAGAAATGAAAATATATGTGTGCACATGCGTGTGCATACACGCAAAATGTGTATAGCAACTTTATTCATAATAGTCCCAACCTGGAAATAACCCAAATGCCTATTAATGGTTGAATGGATAAACAAATTGTAGTATTTCCATATAATGAGTGTATTTCCAAGTATTCAGCAATAAAAAGGAAGAACTATTTGTATACACAATAATCTCTGAGTATCTCAAAGGCGCTGGGGTGAGGAAAGGAAGGCAGACACAAAGAAGACGTACTATCCAAGTCCACTAACAGAGTTCATGAAGGGCAAAACTCACTTCTAGGAACACAGAGAGCAGAGAGTGGCCGGAAGGCAGAGCTGGGGTGGGGAGGACAGCTAACTGCAGAGGGGCGCAAGGGTGAGGACGGGTGACGGAGATGTGCTGTACTAGACTACGGTGGTAAGCACACCAATGTGTATATTTGTCAAACTCACTGAGCTTTAAAACCTAAAAATAGGTATGTTCTCTTGTTTATATAATATACCTCAATAAAATTCACTATATTTTCTTTTTTTAACATTCTACATTTTTAAAAGATTTTATTTATTTATTCATTCCTGAGAGACACAGAGAATGAGGCAGAGACACAGGCAGAGGGAGAAGCAGGCTCCCTGCAGGGAGCCCGATGCAGGACTCGATCCTGGGACTCCAGGATCACGACCTGAGCCAAAGGCAGACGCTCAACCACTGAGCCACCCAGGCGTCCCTAAAATTCATTTTAGAAGAAGAAAAAACCTCAAGAAAAGCATCATTGTATAGCAATAAAAAAAACATGAAAGGAATCTAAATATTAAGAAAATGGATAAATCATACATTTACTAAGTGGAAAACTACACAGCAGCAAAAATGGATGAACCAGATTGAGCATACACATCGGTACAGACAAAGCTCACAAACACAAGATTAAGTGAAAAAAAATAGGTTCCAGAATACATGCCGTATAATGATTTCTTTTTAAATTTTTATCTCACGTTGGAGCGTCTGGGTGGCTCCGCGTTTGAGCGGCTGCCGTGTACTGAGTGGAGGGTACGTGGGTGTCCCTATAGTATCCTTTACATCGCTTTATGTGTCTTAACAAACACGCTAAACCTAAAGGGTGGTCACCTAGATTCGGGAGAGAGTTTGACTGGTATCAGATCAAAGCCTGGGTCCCCATTTGTCGCTGGGTGGGATGTTCCATCGGGTAAAGTCCCTTCTCCCAGGACGAGACGCAGGGGCCTTAGTATGGACAGGAAGGGAAAGGGTCCGTCCTGGGCATCAGGGGAGAGACCCCGAGGGGACCCGCACTGAGAGGGACGGCCGCGGGACCGCACCCCGACCTCAGGGCTGGGCGGGGAGATGGGCGGGGACCCAGGCGGAGCAGCCGGGACAGGCGGCAACGGGAAGCGAGCGCCCAGCAGGAGGCCGCGGGGACCGGCCCCCGGCTCCACTGTGCACCCCAGCGGGGCCTCGCCCTCCGGACCGTCTCCGAGGGGGCTGGGCTGCCGAGGTCTAGGGGCCCTGCTGTGACAGCCGCTCGGAAGGGGCTTCCTGCCGTGGCTCCCTGGCCAGGCTGGGCACTCCTCGGTCTCGGGTAACTGTAACTGCTGCCCTGCGCAGTGCCGAAGGGGGAAGCGACCCACCTGGGGCCCCCGCAGGTGACCGGGGCTTGCTCCTCCTACCCGGTTGGGCAAGCTACCCTACCTCCTCGGCCCAGTTTTCCTATTGCTATAGTGGTGTGGGCATGTGTCTGTGTATCTAGAAGACACCATACCGAAGTATTTGTTTTTGTGTGGTGAGATTATGGGTGATTTTTGTTTTTTCTTTTAACTTATTGTAATTTCGAATTTGTTTTATGATGATACATATGTTGTTATTTAAAAAAAAATATTAAATGGGGAGGGGCACGTGGCTGGGTCAGCTGGTTGAGCTTTGGACTCTTGATTTCTGCTCAGGTCATGATCTCAGGTTCCAGGGTTAAGCCCTTCCTCAGGCTCTGAGCTCAGTGGAGAGTCTGCTTGAGGATTCTCTCCCTTTCCTTCTGCCCCTCCCCCTCCCCATGCTCATGTTTTCTCCCTCTCAAATAAATAAATAAATCTAAAAAACAAACAAACAAACAAACAAAAAAGAAACACCAGGGAGAGTAATACTGCACAGGGTTCTAAGTTTTAAAGGAGTGGATGAAAAGCACAGAACACAATCTCAAGATTACAGTGTGTTCTCCATAAATGTGAGCGTTCCTTGTTCACCCCTCCTTCCTCTACTTTCTTTCCCCTGTGGTATTGGACATTCTGGTCCCCAGACCTCAGCTGGGGACAAAGGAGTTGGTGGGACAGGACTCTGATCAGTTACTGGCTGTGTGGCTTTCAGTAAATCACTTAACCTCCCTGAGTCTCAGTTACTTTGCAAGGTGGAAAGAATAACACCTATCTCATAAGAAGTTTTCTGGACTATGTGACATAGGAGATGGGAAACTTCCAATCACTTAGTAGGTCTACAGTAAGTGCCTGCGGGAAGAACCAGCA
Source organism: Canis lupus familiaris (assembly GCF_011100685.1). Taxonomy (NCBI): domain Eukaryota; kingdom Metazoa; phylum Chordata; class Mammalia; order Carnivora; family Canidae; genus Canis; species Canis lupus. The sequence continues at coordinate 8,807,115 of NC_049236.1, read as the reverse complement.
TTAGAGTAGGAGTTAGGCCAGAAGACCTAGAGAATTTTAGCACAGGCTCCACAGAGCCCAAAGGCTCCATGGTAAGAGTTTGGCAGGGGTGGTCCATGAACTTAGAGTGGGAAAAAAATTACATCCTGTTTTCACTAACCTCTAATTGGAATTTAGCATTTCTTTCTGTCATGGAGGGAAGCAAAAAAATCACAGTACTATTTAGCAGTATCTGTGACTTTGTCACCAATAGAAATGATAGTTTTGTATTGCATTATAATTGCAATATACTTGAAATTGAAATACTTTTTACACTCATTCATTACCTCAAAATTCCAATAACTAGATCTTATTTAATGTTTTAAAAAGACATTCACAAAATAAATATTTTTTAAAAAGTACTTTGAGGGGCACCTGGGTGGCTCAGTCGGTTAAACATCTGACTTCAGCTCAGGTCATGATCTCAGGGTCCTGGGATCAAGCCCCACATCGGACTGTGTGCTCAGCGAGGAGTCTTCTCTCGCCCTCTCCACCCAGCTTGTGTTCTCTATCTATATCTCTCAAATAAACAAATAAAATCTTTACAAAATATTTTGATAATGATTCTATATAACTGGTATTCTTGTTATCCTAAGTAATTTACTTTTCATAGTTAAAAATACTCTTCTGAATAGGGGCCCATCAGTCTTCATCAGACCGCCAAAGGAACCCTTGGCTAAACGAGATCTGGGTGCCAGTCCTGCATGGGCCATTGACTGCTGTGTGACACTGGGTTTATTATTTCTCAGAGGCACAATCACCCATGCTTGGCTCACCTCACAGGGTTGTTGGGAGGAACAAATTAATTCTTGGCTGGGAAAGGGCTCTGGAAACTGTTGGCAGCTTCACAATTTTCCCAAAAGCCAGAGCAGAGTGCCTGCTACGTCCCAGCTAAGCTCTGTCTCCAGGAGACCTCTCTCATTCCACAGGATTTCCACTCCACCCCCTTTACTTTCCATCTGATAAATAAAGAGGCCAAAGTACACCAGTTTGCAGAGATACACAGCTCAGTAGGAAGGTTTTCTGGGGGACAGCAACAATTCCCCCCAGTTTTCATATTTGACCGTATAGTGACCCTTGAGGACACTACCCTCTCAAAATTCATCTTCTCTCCTTCAGACAGTGGTCACTCTGCAGCCACAGTCCCCACATTTTCCTTTTCACTGCTCTGTCCTTTGATCATCTGTGTGACTCTCCCACCATACTGTATGTTTCTCAGGGGCACACTCAGATCTGACTCCTGTCAGGGACTCCAGTGCTCAGCTCAAAAGCATGGCACACATTAGCGTCTTAGAAGCTGGCCTAGATGAAGAAAGGCAACCTGAAACACAGAGAAAAATCAGGGAAGGAGGAGAGCTAGGGCTTGAGCCCAGATTGACTTGATACCCATGTTTATCCCCCACACACCCAGAGCAAAGGATGGAGAAACTGGGGAGTCTCCAGGCATCACAGTAACTATTCTCTACCCTCTCCTGTGAAAAATTACAAGAGCTAAAGAGCTTGTCATCTCCAGCTGGCCCCTGCCCATCTGTCTAATGAGATTCAGGGGCTTTCAAACCTTTTTGACCTGACTCAAACTAATAAATGCATTTTATATTGTGATCGGATCCATAATACACACATAGATATGTAACTGAAACATTTTATGAAAGAATACTTAGCTTTACTCTCTGCAATGCACTTTTTCTATTCCAATTATTACTGTTTATTTTTATTTTATTTATTTTTAAGTTCAGCCCCAAAATGGGGCTTGAACTCATGATCCTGAGATCAAGACCTGAGCTGAAACCAAGAATCTCATGCTTAACAGACTGGGCCACCTGGGCATTCCTAATTATTATTTTCTAAAGCTAGCCAGTGACTCATTAACTGGTCACATGTCCCATAGGTCTTGTTCAGCCCCCACACCCCGTGGCTAGCTGAATAGGATAACTAAAGCTCATATAAAATGGGACAACTAAAGCTCAGGAATCTCTAGTCCTGGATCAGTGTGGTTGGGCCAGGCTGTGTACCTCTCAGAGCCTCAGTTTCCCCAGTGTACCCTGAGAGGACAGACAGGCAATTTCTAAGGGCCACATAGGCTCCTTCAGACTGTATGCCTGGATCCTAGTGAGAACAGTGCTCTGGTGATCTGGAAATAATTTCTGAGAGTGGAGAGGTGTGCTGGCTTTGCTTCCTAGGGGGTTAGGGTTACCATTTGGGACGCTGTAGCCCCCTGTTCTAGACCACTGCGGCGGCGAGTCTGAACAAAGGAGTGTGAATAGGTCGATCCATGAGTTAGCAGCTCCAGGGAGGAAGAGGCAGGTAAGGAAGCCAGAGGCTGAGGATATTTAAACCTCCAATGGGGGGACACCTGGCTGGCTCAGTTGGTGGAGGGGGAGACTGGAACTCAGGGTTGTGGGTTCGAGGTGACTTAAAAATACAGTCTTGGGGCTCCTGGGTGGCTCAGCCCGTTAGGCGTCTGCCTTCGTCTGGGGTCCTGATCCCAGGGTCCTGGGATGGGCCCCTCGGCGGGGAGTCCGCGTCTCTCCTCCCCTCTCCCTCTGGTGCCCGGTGCCCGTGCGCTCCCTCTCCGCGCCCTCTCTCAAATGAATGAATGAATGAATGAATGAATGAATGAATGAATGAATGAATGAATGAAAAATAAATAAATATATATATTTTTAAAGTTAAAAAAAAAAGTCCACTGGAAAAAGAGACCCAGTGAAAACCCCAGAAACAACACGAGCCTGGGGACTAGAGAAACGCGGGTCAACGCCCCCCCCCCCCCCCCCCGCGGGGACAAGGGGAGGCGCAGTCTCTCCTGCCCTGGGGCTCATTCCCAAAGTCAGTGAGAATCCCCGCAGCTCCGCGCGGGTGGGCACCCACCGGGGGTCCCGCAGGGGCGGGCGGGCTCCCAGCGGGCTCCCAGGGACGGACTCCCACGGGCTGGCACCCACGGACGGGCTCCCACGGCCAGGCCACGGTCAGGCTCCCACGGCCGGGCTCCCACGGGCGGGCTCCCACGGATGGGCTCCCACGGCCAGGCTCCCACGGCCGGGCTCCCACGGCCGGGCTCCCACGGTCAGGCTCCCACGGCCGGGCTCCCACGGGCGGGCTCCCACGGATGGGCTCCCACGGCCAGGCTCCCACGGCCGGGCTCCCACGGCCGGGCTCCCACGGGTGGGCTCCCACGGCCGGGCTCCCACGGCCGGGCTCCCACGGCCAGGCTCCCAAGGGCGGGCTCCCACGGGCGGGCTCCCACGGACGGGTCCCACGGGCGGGCTCCCACGGCCAGGCTCCCAAGGGCGGGCTCCCACGGACGGGCTCCCACGGCCGGGCTCCCACGGCCGGGCTCCCAAGGGCGGGCTCCCACGGGCGGGCTCCCACGGCCGGGCTCCCAAGGGCGGGCTCCCACGGCCGGGCTCCCACGGCCGGGCTCCCACGCCAACTCGCTGGGCTCGCGCAGCAGCGTCCAGCCGCCCCGGCCCCGCCCCCGCCGCGCCCGCGCACCTGGCCGCCTCTCGGGGTCCTGGGGGCGCCGGGTCCCCAACGCCCGCGTCCCTGCGTCGCTGCCTCCCTGCGCGCGGCGCCCGGGTCCCGGGACGGCCCCGAGCGGCGGCCCGAGGCGGCGGCGGGCGCGGGCGCGATGAGCGGCGCCTGCACGAGCTACGTGAGCGCCGCGCGGGAGCTGGTGCGCGGCTTCCGCTGCCCGCGGCCGGGGGGCGAGGCGGCCGCCGTCTTCTGCTGCGGCTTCCGCGACCACAAGTACTGCTGCGACGACCCGCACAGCTTCTTCCCCTACGAGCACAGCTACGTGTGGCGGCTCAGGTACCGGCCGCGGCACCCCACCCCCGCCCTCGCGGCGGCCCCGCACTCTGCTCCCACTTGCGCAGGAGACCCAAACTCTATCCCCCGCCCCGAGCGCTCACCGGGGCCCCGTCCTGACCTCATCCCTGACCCCCCCACCCCGCGCCCCTCCCCCGCTCGGACTCCCCACGCCGTCGGGCCCTACACCCAGACCTCAGCCCCAGGTCGCCCCCGCCCGATGCCACCTCCCGGCCTGGCCAAGACTCAACGCTTCCTTCCTCCTCCTGCGCAGTCATTCTTCCAGCTACCCCTTACGGAGCACTGAGCTGGGGATGGGGGGGTGGGGGGGGTGCACTGGGGATGGACTCCACTCCCGAGCTAAAGCAGAAGACCAAGGGATCAGAGCCCCTGCAGGTTCATCAGTGGCGTAATGCCGCAGCAGAAGCCAGCTCACCATAGATTAAAAGAAGTGTAATTTGGGTGAATCCCCACTCAGAGGATCTCAGTTTCCCCGCCTGTTCAGGGAAGGGGCTGGATAGACCAGCGCTGACATTCTTGGGACCTAAGTGCAGTGCTGAGAGGGCAATGGGTCTCCATCTCTCTCCACCTCTCTCCATCTCCAAAGGCTTCACCCAGAAAATAGGACCTGAGCCTGAGCCCACTCTGGGAAATAGGCATCAGGAAAAATGGAGCGGGCCATCTCAGGGGACAGCGATTTTCCTGTTCCTGGAGGTATGCGACCAGGGGCTGCATATCCTCTGGTAGGAAAGGACAGTCTGCCTCAGAGACCTCTCTTTGCAACTATCAGATGAAGAGTATGATAAACAATTGCCCTGATTTCTGACTAGGACCAAATGAGATAGATGAAATCAACTTGACATGTGCCATGGACAATTACAGATAATTGCTTTTCCTAGCCTGTTCAATCTGTAATTCTAGAACTATTTTCAGGTGGCCAGATGTTCCAATCCTGCACATTTGGCTGCTCTCTGTAACCTGAGGAATTACGTTATTCTCTATTCAACTATAAAGTCATTCATTCCTTATAGCCTTTGCTTTGTTCGGGGTGCTATGCTAGGCAACAGGGACACAACGATTAATTAATTATTGCCTGCCCCTGAGGAGCTCATCATCCATTCAGAGAGATATGATATGTACCTAGAGTATGACAATGGAGTATTTGCTGAAGCCCCACTGTGTGCTTAGCCCCGAGCTGAGTGCTGAAATATGGTTGCCTTGACCTCCCTTTGAGGTACAGAGATAGTGTGGACCTTTGGGATTGATTAGAACTAGTCAGTCCAAACCTTGGCTCTGTCACTTAATTGCTATGTGAATTCAGGCAAATTCTCTCCAAGGCTCTTTTTTCATCTTCAAAATGCCGATAGTACTACCTGTCTCATGGGATTGTTGTGAGGATTAGGTGAAATAATGCATGTGAAAGTAACTAGTACATACTGTAGATGCTCAATTGGATGGACTTTCTTTCCCAGTGTCACAGTGGGAAAGTGAAGCTTGGAGTCTGGAAGTGAATCATCCAAGATCTTCTAGCAATGTCTGGGTAGACGGAGATTTAAAGAGCATCACCTAGGACAAACCCAGAGTTAGGTGTATTTGCACCTTCACAACCCTGGCATGTCTTCTGCCCATTTTACAGATGAGAACTTGAAAGCAGTTAAGTTACTACTTGGGAATGCCCTGGTGAGAGCAAGTGGCAGAGCTGGGGTGAAACCTCAGGCCTGTCTGGCTCCAAGTCTGGGTTTGTCCTGTGTCACAGCTGTCTAAATCTAGCCCAGCTCTACTCAGATCATTTGAAAAGACACTCATTGACCCTCTACTATCTTCTGGGTCCTGTGCTAGCCCTTGGAGACAACCCCCCCCCCTCAGCACCTAGCCAAGACCCCATCCCTCTTCTAACACCTCCTTCCTAGCACACCCCTGTGGTCCCTCCTGTTGCCTTGGGCCCTCGTGATATGTGGAATGCTTTAGTGGCTCAGACGATGAGGTTGGATGGGGTGACCTCTGAGGTCACATCACATGTTCTTGTGCTCCCATTCTGTGACCTCAAGGGCAGTTGAAAGGTTTAGCCTGCAGGGCTGACTCTTTCTAGGCTTGGACAAAACATGGTTTATAAACATCACAGACAGTTGCAAAATGGAGGAGGGGAACTGAGGGTCCCCAGGACATGTAGGTAATCGATGTACTCTAAACCCTTAAACAACCCCCCTGGAGTGCTCCCCAGAGCCCCCCATTGCAGGGTGGCGAGCTTGTTTTGCTCTTGACTCCATTTGGCCTTTTTCATGAAAGTTGGCCCTTAAAAGCATAAAAATCTCCAGGTGAACAACTGTTTCCTTGGATAGCACTCAAGGAGAATTACTGTCTTTAAAAGTGTGTCTCAGGAAGTGAAGACTCCCTGTGGAGAAGCAGCTGGTGCATCACATGTCTGGTCCACTTTCCAAACACCCTCTATTAGTAGCTCTGTGTTTTAGCAGGACGTGAGCCAAAGGCAGCAGCCTTGCCGCAGGGCAGACCTGGTTGTCAGGCACGTATATACACCACCTCATTTAATCTTTAGGGACACCTGGTGAGATAGGAACCTTTCCAAATGAGGAAAATGAAAGTCAAGAGATGAAGGATTTTTCAGTTTACATATGACAGAACTGAGATTTGAACTTAGAACTGCCTGAAATCCGAGAAGGCTAGGAGCTCTTTAATTTCCCACCCGGGGCAGGAAACTCCAACTTCGTTGAAAAGTGTACTCATCCAGGTGTTCTTTACAAACCTGTGCAATAATAGAGAACTTGCCACCTCTCGAGGCAGTACATTCACCTGGAGACAACTCTAATTATTTGAAGTCCATCTTCTGCCAAGCACAGATGTTTCCCCTTGGAGCTTCCTCTGTCCCCAGCTCTGTCCTTGGGGCCTGGTTCCTCTGCCCCCAGACTGTCAGAGACAGCGCCTGCTCCCTGACCCACTGCAATCTGGGATATCTCTCCACAGCTCTCTCAGCCATTCCTCAAAGGACCCTATTTTAGAGGACCCTTTCCACCCAGGTTGCCACAGATGTCCCATGTAAAGTGAGTGGTCCCAACCGGAGCACACGTCTTCCAGATAATAGCCTTATAAATAGTGAACATATCTCAAAAAAGGAAATATGTTTAAAGTACTTACGAGAACTAAAAGGTACGGCATGGTCAATATGGAAAATGTGGAAAGGACAGGGAAATCACGGGAGATCCAGTGTCTTAGCTTGGATTCCCCAAAAGACTCAGAAACAAGGATTTGAGAGCCAGTAGTTTTTATGGAAAGCCATCCTACAAAACATTGGTAGAGGGCGGCAAAGTGAGGCAGGGAAGGGCAAGCACAAAGGATAGTGTCAGTGCTGAGGGTCCCTGGAGCTTAAACCTGCTGAACCCTACCCGCCACTATAGAAATTACACCTGAGTCATCCCACCTGAGGGCCAGAAAACCGGGTATGCACATGCCAATTTCTGTCGGTCATTAGTTGCATGTTGACGGGAGAAGCGGGGCGTTAATTTTCCTGCGCTTCTGACCTGCTCGATGTACAAATGGAGACTGTGCCGGGCCGATGGGAGCCCTCAGGCAAAGGGATGCAGATGCTGGCATTTGAAACTGGCCAGAATGTTGTACAATGACAGGACCCGACAGGCCACTGACAGGACGTCCACAGCCTGCGCTACAACCAGACAGCCTGTTAGCGTTGTGGTGTGCTTCTATCCCAGCTTACACACGTATAATCATGTATATATTTATGTTTATTTAATTTAGGATTATGCTGTGTATTTAGTACTGTGTCCTACTCTTTTCACTTAACATTGTCTCATCAGAACTTATCCTTGATCTTAAATATTATTTGAAAACACGTTTTGAATGGCTCTATACTATTCCATTGTAGGGGTGTTCAGTAATCTATTTAGCCTTGGGAAGACAGATTCTCCAAAGCTCTGAGGTGTTTCTGCTTAGTGGTACATAGGCATCAGCTAGCTGGGAGCGGAATCTAGCAGAAGTGCCAAGGGCAGGAGTCTGGGGCTGGGGTCAGGGGGAGGAGTGGGCAGAAAAGCCGGTGAAGGAGTCCTGGGCAGGAGGGGCACACGAAGCCTGCTGCCTGCCTCTCCACTACTGTTGGAAGAACATCTCACAGTGTCTGACGCATAGTAGGTACTCAGCAAAATTTCTACATGCTTACTTTGTGCCAGGGCTTCTGTAAGGAGAGGACAAAGCTGATCATACACGGCCTGAGTCTGCCTTCAAGGAACACCTAAGGATTGTGTTGAACACCTACTGTGTGTCAAGAATATTACATGTATTAATCATCCTCACTACCACCTGTGAAGTATTGTGTTTTGATCATTTTTCACTTTTCAGACAAAGAAACTGAGGCTCAAAAGGTCTAATAACTTCATCAAGATCTCAGAGTGAATTGTTACATACCTGGGTCCTAACCCAGGTAGGTTTGGTTCCAAAGCCCTTTGTTCTTTCCTACCACACTGGGCTGCCTGACCCAGTGAGAAGCGCCAGAGGCCCTGAGTGAAGTGTCCTGGATGGATTAGTCTGGCATGTGTGGGGGTGGGGAGAGAAAGATGGCCAAGGAAAGCATTACTGAGGAGGGGACATTTGAGATGCACCTTTAAGGACAGGTAAAACTCTAACGTGGGGAGATGATGGGAAGGAATCATGTGAAACAGGAAAGATAGTGGCTCCCAAATGAGCCAGGAGATAGTCATCTGGAGACCAGGTGGCCAGGGCCTGACGTGGGGCAGAGGTGACGAGGTTGGAGGGTTGAGGCAACAGCAGTGAGGAGGTCCTCTAACCATGGAGTCCACACTAGTGTGATGACCCACTGGAAGCTGGATCAGAAACTACCTTGAGGCTGCACGGTCAGCTGGTTTCTAGTCAAGGCCTAATACTGTGCGTCTTGGTTTTTAAGAAACAGCATTATGGGATCCCTGGGTGGCGCAGCGGTTTAGCACCTGCCTTTGGGCCAGGGCGCGATCCTGGAGACCCGGGATCGAATCCCACATCGGGCTCCCGGTGCATGGAGCCTGCTTCTCCCTCTGCCTGTGTTTCTGCCTCTCTCTCTCTATCATTAATTAATTAATTAATTAATTAATTAATTAAAAAAAAGAAACAGCATTGTGAGGAGGGCTCTTTAAGACCATGTCCAGCCTCCTGGGGTGGAAGCAGGTCAAAGATTGTAGGGAGGGTAGGAGAAGAAAGGGAACACATACCGAGTGCCAACTACATGGTGGCATTGAAGCATGTTGTGTCATGTGTGCAGTGAGTACTTGGCAGTTAGCTAATGCCCTTTCTCATGCTCCGCACAAATAGCCTAAGGCAAGTAGAGACAACAAAAGTTGAAGCCAGCTGATCCCAATAACACCTACAACACTTCACATCTCACGGGCTGCCTCCTAAGTCCCTTCCCGACACTCCGCTCCCCGTGGTCTTCTCTCCGCAGCATTGGCGCCCTTGTGGGCCTGTCCATAGCAGCAGTGGTTCTCCTGGCCTTCATTGTCACCGCCTGTGTGCTGTGCTACCTGTTCATCAACTCAAAGCCCCACACGAAGCTGGACCCAGGCTTAAGCTTACAGCCTGCAGGTAAGAAACAGACCTCACAATTCCTTTATTAAACAGTCTAGCGGGATCCCTGGGTGGCGCAGCGGTTTGGCGCCTGCCTTTGGCCCAGGGCGTGATCCTGGAGACCCGGGATCGAATCCCACATCGGGCTCCCGGTGCATGGAGCCTGCTTCTCCCTCTGCCTGTGTCTCTGCCTCTCTCTCTCTCTCTGTGACTATCATAAATAAATAAAAAAATTTAAAAAATAAAATAAAATAAACAGTCTAGCACCGGGGCACCTGGGTGGCTGAGCTGGTTGGGCATCTGCCTTTGGCTCAGGACCCTGGGATCGAGCCCCACATCGGGCTTTCTGCTCAGCAGAGAGCCTGCTTCTCTCACATCCTCTGCCTGCTGCTCTGCCTACTTGTGTTCTGTCTCTTTTTGTCAAATAAATAAATAAATAAAATCCTTAAAAAAAAAAACCAACAGACTAGCACCTTTACAGAGAGGAGATATATATATATTTTTAAAGATTTTATTTGTTCATTCATGAGAGACACAGAGAGAGAGGCAGAGACACAGGCAGAGGGAGAAGCAGGCTCCATGCAGGGAGCCCGTGGGACTTGATCCTGGGTCTCCAGGATCACGCCCTTGGCTGAAGGCGGCGCTAAACCGCTGAGCCACTGGGGCTGTCCATAGGGGAGATATTTAGATGATATTTGGAACATTTGCCTCATGAGAGTTCCTAGAATATTCTGAAGCAGCAGCACATTTTTTTAGAAAGTTCACAATCTGAACATTTTCATCCTGAAGTCTTCATGTGCCCAGTGTTTATCAAAATCATTTGATATAGTCAGCATTCTATTTGTCACACAAACATTAATCCATCTTGTGGATTTTCTAAGATGGTGTTTTAAAACTCTAGCTTGAAGGAATGAAAACTGATTTTAATATTAAACCAAACAAAATTTAAAAAAATAGATAAACCAAACAAAATAGAATCAACTAGAAAAATTTGCTGCTCCCCAAACTCAGTTTCTTCAGAAATTAAAGTTATTTTTTGATAATCTGAATTGTACTACCCCTTCCTTCATTATTAGCTTAGGCCTTCTAGAGCCTCAAAGCCCTCCCACCCCCGCCCCGCCCAACAAAAGTGTTGATTTTTCATAAGTCTTTATTGCACGCATTTTTACAACTTCTGCAAGGTACTGTGAAAGATACAAGTGCCTATTGGCAAGTGGTCTTTCTGTATAGTTTGGTAGACAACGCTCAAAATGAGTATTATTATCTCCGTTTTACAGATGAGAAAATCAAGGCTAAAACAGATTAGATGACTTATGCAAAGTGTTGCAGCTAATAACTGGTAAGGCTAAAGTTCAGCCCATGTTTCTCTACCTTAAATTGTGCTCTTCTGTCCACCACACGGGGTCTGTGCGGATATATAATTAAGTACAAAATTGTTTAATACCAAATGTAAGGAGAATTTCAAAAAGGTGTGTAGATTTGAATGAGCACTGAATTAGCGAAGGACTTGGTTGGGTTAAAAAGAGAAAAAGTATTCCAGGGTAGGGTAAATAATGGGTAAAAGTGTGTGGGTAGTTCTGAGTAAGACCTATGCAATGACTGGGTCATTCACCCTGGAGCACCATGTAAATAAGGGCAGGCAGGAATTTAAGCAGAAGAAGGAAGGGTGGCAACTATCAGGGTAGTAGAAAAATGTGTAGTAAGTAGCTGAATTTCAGAGAAAGAGAGGGCTTTTTAGTTGTAAAAGATTAGTTTTTCAACTTGACATTAACTTGTGCAACAAATAACAGTACAAGAACCCTTCCCAGATCCTGGTGACAATAAATAATCCTGTTTCTGAGCATTGAAAAGTAGGGGGGATGGCTTCTGAGGGCAGAAGGGTTCTTCTGGTTCCCCTCGTACTCAGGAACCTGGGAGGCAGTGGCAGGGGAACGGGAAGAAAGCCTGAGCATAGATCCAGACCACCCAAGGGAGACCAGACAGCCCAGGCTTCAACTTTGATAGAGAGAAATCATAGAAGTTAGTGGAAGGCATAAAAGGACCTGTCTCATGAGACAGCATGTACGTGGATAGAAGACTGTATCATAGGCGTATCAGTTCTTCCCAAATTTATCTGTACATAAAATTCTCAACAAAAGGGCGGCCCGGGTGGCACAGCGGTTTAGCACCGACTTCGGCCCAGGGTGTGACCCCGGAGACCCGGGATCAAGTCCCACGTCAGGCTCCCCGAATGGAGCCTGCTTCTCCCTCTGCCTGTGTCTCTGTCTCTCTCATGAATAAATAAATAAAATCTTTAAAAAAAAAATTCCCAACAAAATATTTCATGGGATTTGTCAAATTAGTTCTAAAATTAATCTAGAAGAGGGGTGACTGGGTGGCTCAGTCTGTTAAGCATGTGCCTTTGGCTTAAGTCATGATCCCAGGGGTTCTGGGATCGAGCCCTACGTGGGACTCCCTGCTCAGCAGGAGCCTGCTTCTCCCTCTCCCTCTACCTGCTGCTCCCCCTGCTTATGCTTTCTCTCTCTCTGTCAAATGAATAAATAAAATCTTCAAAAAAATTAATCTAGAAGAGTAAAAGTACAAAATAATTTTGGAGAAGAAAGAAGAGAGGGATCCCTGGGTGGCGCAGCGGTTTGGCGCCTGCCCTTGGCCCAGGGCGCGATCCTGGAGACCCGGGATCGAATCCCACATCGGGCTCCCGGTGCATGGAGCCTGCTTCTCCCTCTGCCTGTGTCTCTGCCTCTCTCTCTCTCTCTCTCTCTCTCTGTGTGACTGTCATAAATAAAAAATAAAAAAAAAAAAAAAAAAAAAAAAAAAAGAAAGAAGAGAGGGGGCCTAGGTGACTCAGTTAAGTGTCTGCCTTCGGCTCAGGTCATGATTCCAGGGTTCTGGGATCGAGCCCCACATCAGGCTCTCTGCTCAGTGGGAAGCCTGCTTCTCCCTTTCCCTCTCCCTCTGTGCTGTGTGTGTGTGTCTCTCTCAAACAAATAAATAAATAAATATTTTTAAAAAAGAAAGAAGAGGAGGGACTTGCCCTATCAGATAACAGACATTTTAAAAAGATATAATAATTGCTTGCTATTGGCACAGCAACTGACAGATAGAATTGGGCAATGCAGTAGTCCTCAACAGGGTACACATTTGCCCCCCATGGACATTTGGCAATGTCTGGAGACATTTTTGGTTGTCACAAAGAGCAAGATGTCCCTTGGTGGAGGCCAGGGATGCTGTTAAACATCTTAGAAAACAGAGGACAACACTACACAACAAAGAATTTTTCAACCCAGAGCATAAATAGTGCCAATGTTGAAAAACGCTAGAATAAAATATAGAGAGTCTAGAAACAGATTAATTAAAATATAGAAATTTGAGTAAAACAGGGAATCCCTGGGTGGTGCAGCGGTTTGGCGCCTGCCTTTGCCCCAGGGCACGATCCTGGAGACCCAGGATCAAATCCCACGTCGGGCTCCCGGTGCATGGAGCCTGCTTCTCCCTCTGCCTGTCTCTGCCTCTCTCTCTCTCTCTCTCTGTATGACTATCATAAAAAAAAAAAAAAAAAAAAAAGAAAAAGAAATTTGAGTAAAACATTTATTTTTTTTTTAAATAAAGGGGGAAATTGGCAAATCTGCCTTCATCAAGTCCAAATAGACATGAAATAAAAATCAGACGGGGCTCCTGGATGGCTCAGTTGGTTAAGTGTCCAACTCTTGATTTCAGTTCAGGTCATGATCTCAGGGTTGTGAGACGGAGCTTGAGTGGGCCTTGGCTCTCAGCAGGGAGCCTGCTTCAGATTCTCTCTGTCCCTCTGGCCACCCCCCCCCCATTCTCTCTCCCTCTCAAAAAAAAAAAAAAAAAAGAGACAAAGACATCATACATAATAGTGGTGGACTACAAAGATAACATAAAGATAAATACACACAGACATCCTCATCAATCACAGAGTTGGTATTTGTGAATTTGTTTACTTGCTAAAATTGATCTGTAACCTCAGAATCAATACTAGCAGTGTTTTTGAGGTCATCCGTGGATGTGGACGTGCGCAGAACAGCACATACTTTGAGTTGCCCCCTCACACATATTCCCAGCTGAGGTTAAACAGGTCTACACTTGACCTTCTTTTTTATTTTTTTTTTTTAATTTTTTTTTATGATAGTCACACACACACAGAGAGAGAGAGAGAGGCAGAGACACAGGTGGAGGGAGAAGCAGGCTCCATGCACCGGGAGCCTAACGTGGGATTAGATCCCTGGTCTCCAGGATCGCGCCCTGGGCCAAAGGCAGGCGCTAAACTGCTGCGCCACCCAGGGATCCCTACACTTGACCTTCTTGTTTTCAACTCTCATACTGTAAATAAGTGTCTATTTAGAGCCATGTTTTTTGCATTTCTGTGATTTTTATTAACTTCACTGTTTCAAGTGGCCTCTAAATGTAGTGCTTTAGTATTCTCTACTGTTCCTAAGCCTAGGAAGGCTGTGATATGCCCTGTGGAGACAATACATGTGTTAGATGAACTTTGTTCAGGCACAAGTTAGAGTAGTACTGTTGGTCATGAGTTTCACTGTTAATGAGACAATAATATATATATATATATATATATATTTAGGATTTATTTATTTATTCATGAGAGACACAGAGAGAGGCAGAGACACAAGCAGAGGGGAGAAGCAGGCTCCCTGCAGGGAGCCTGATCCCAACTCTGGGATCAGAACCTGAGCCAAAGGCAGATGCTCAATCACTGAGCCACCCAGGTGTCCTGCCAATAATATATGTTAAGTAATGTGTCTTTAAATGAAACACACAAAAAGCAAATTTCTATATTGTTTGCTTGACAAAACTGTTGTGACCAGAGGCTCACAGGAACTGAGCCTTGTATTTTCCCTAGGAGCAATTATTCAGTATTTGTTAATTCAGTGTTTGTGGTGACTTTATAGAATATAACTACTGTGAATAATGAAATCAACTATATAGAGAGATGAGGTTGATATCCAAAATATATAGGCACATCTTTAAACAAACCAGAAAAATGTCATTTACAAAAAAAGAAATACAGATGCTCAATACACATGAAAAGATGCTGCTCAGCCTTACTAGTAATCAGAAGAGCGTGGGGCACCCGCATGCCTCAGTCAGTTAAGTGCCAACTCTTGATTTTGGCTCAGGTCATGAGATTGAGCTCAGAGTTGGGTGTAGAGCCTGCTTAAGATTCTCTCTCTCCTTCTCCCTGGGTCACTGCCCCAAGGAAGGAAGGAAGGAAAAGAAAGAAAGAGGGAGGGAGGGAGAAGAATGCACTTTAAGAATGATGTAGGTTTTTAATCTTTTTAAAGATGTATTTATTTATGGGGTGGGGAGAGAGAGAGACCGTGCACACACCAGTGTGGGGGAGGGGCACAGGGAGAGGGAGAACATTCTTTTCTTTCTTCTTTTTCTTTTTTTTTTAAGGATTTTACTTATTTATTCATGAGACAGAGAGAGAGAGGCAGAGACACAGGCAGAGGGAGAAGCAGGCTCCCTGAGGGGAGCCTGTTGTGAGACACGATCCTGAACCTGGGATCACGCTCTGAGCTGAAGGCAGACGCTCAATCACTGAGTCACCCAGGCGTCCAGTGGGAGAACTTTCTATCAGACTCCTTGATGAGCCTGAGGCCCACTTGGCAGGCTGGCTCGAATTCATAACCCTGAGATCATGACCTAAGCAGAAATCAAGGGTTGGACACTTAACGGACTGAGCCACCCAGACACCCCAATTATGTAACTTTTTAAACAAGTACATTGACTGGCTCAATCAGAGCAGCATGCAACTCTTGATCTTGGGGTCGTGAGTTCAAGCACCACATTGGGGGTAGAGGTTACTAAAAAAAAATTAATAAACATTAAAAAATTACATTGGCAAAAATCCAAAAATGGATCATATTAATAGTGAGAAGTTTCAGTGTGAGGAATTGATACTGTTATATGCTACTGGTAAGAGTATAAATAGGTACAACCACTTTGTGGACCAATTTGGCAATATCTATTTAAACTAAAAGTATAGGGCAGCCCCAGTGGCAAAAATTTTTAAATTTAAATTAAAAAAAAAATTTAAAAAAAAAAGAAGCAAAAAGCAAGAACACAAGCTGTCTCAAACTGTGGAGATTGAATAATCCAGCTGGTGGCTGAGCAGTGAAAAGTAGGAGGGTGGTTTTCATTCACTGAGGCTAAAGGATGAACTATATTTCCTGTGAGTCAGAAAGGCTTAGGGGGATAAAATAGGGAGAGATGAGAAGAGCAGGACATGAGCACCCCACAGACTTGGCCTGGTGACACAGAAGCAGTAGGACTTTGGAGGTAGAAAGATACATGTATTTAAAATCCAGTTCCATGATTTATAAGTTGTAAACCCTTGGGCAAGTCATCTAACCTCCCTGACACCTGGATTTTACATCTGTAAAACGGGTGACAATGATATCTATCATACTGGGAAAGGTGGGAAAATTAGATGAGATGGTGCATGTGCAGTTTCGGTATCCAGCACATCGTGGGGACTTCCCTCTCACAGCGCAGGGGTAGCGGAGGAAAGAGGGTGGAGGTGGAGTTGGCTGGGTCACTCACTCACTAGGTGACTTTGGGGCCTAGTCAATAAAATCCTCATCTGTAAAATGCATAGTAAGAAGATCTATATTCTGCCCAGTTATTGTGAAGAGCAAATGAGATGGTCTATTTAGAACTAGTTCATTCCTTTTAACTGTGATATAATATTTCATTATTCCTCTACTGATGGACATTGAGTTTGTTTCTAATATGACAAGCTATCATAGATCTATCCTTACAAGTCATCTCCTAGTGCAACTATTTCTCTAAGGTAGATAATTAGAAGTGGAATTAGGGAGCATAGGTATATATTTTTAGTTTATTTTTTTAAGATTTTATTTATTTATTAATGAGAGATACAGAGAGAGAGAGAGGCAGAGACACAGGCAGAGGGAGAAGCAGGCTCCATGCAGGAAGCCCGATGTGGGACTTGATCCCGGGTCACCAGGATCACACACCGGGCTGCAGGCGGCGCTAAACCACTGCACCACCCAGGGATCCCTGCTTCTTATTTTTAAGATGGAAAATACATTTCCTGACCTTTTACTATATGATAGCTTTCAGCTCTCTCTGCCTTTTGCCTAAACTCAGCTCTTCCTACCTCCCCTTCTTCATTAAGCACTGTTTTCTCCTTCCTCTGAACTCAAAGCATCTACTCAGGAGGCTCTTGTTCCTCCTGCATCTGAGACGGTTTACAGGCCCACTGTCTTACATTCATCAAGATTCATCAAGAGCTTTACCTTTACAAAGACATTTCATTTCTGTCTCCCTCTCTAGTAGGATATGGGGAGAGATCATTAACCCCATTTTACAGCAGAGGAAACCAAGGGTTAGCCAAGAAAAGTGAATTAGCCAAGCCAGTGAGCTTGTGTTGTTCAGAGTAA
This sequence comes from Canis lupus familiaris, assembly GCF_011100685.1. Lineage (NCBI taxonomy): Eukaryota > Metazoa > Chordata > Mammalia > Carnivora > Canidae > Canis > Canis lupus. The sequence continues at coordinate 8,790,259 of NC_049236.1, read as the reverse complement.
CCCCAATCTCCCAGATTCTATAGCCTATGATCATTGCACTGTGTCTTGGGGCTGTGGTATCTGACTATGGGGACAAGGGCAGTGTGGGAAGTACCTCAACAAGAGCAGAGTGGAAATGGACCAGAGTTTCTGAAAATATGTTTCTTCTGCTGCCCAGGCATTCTGTACTGTCTCATCACTCCCACCACAACCCTATCCCCCAAACTCAGGATGTAGCAAAGACCATAACTTTCTTACTCTGGTACTTTGTGAGGAACTAGCTTGATCAGAAGGGTGCCTGAGTTCCTGCTGTTGTGCTAGGTGCTATGCTTTAAACACCTTATCCCATTTAATCTGCTCAACTACTCTGTCAAGTTCTCAACCCTATTCTGCAGATGAAGTGAATGAAGTATGTGTAGAGGTGATATTCCAACCTCAGCAGATTTAATAAGAGACCCCCCAGAAATGGGGAAAATGATAGACAGGAGTTCAGCTCTCCCTCTAAAAGGTGTTGGGAGATCACTAATCAGCCATTGCCATCATCCATCAGCTTGGTATTTTCATAAAGTTAAACACACACTTACTATATGTATGGTTTCCTATGGCTGCCGTAACAAATTTCCACAAACCTGGTGGGCTTAACATAACAGAAACGTATTATCTCACATTTCTGGGGGTCAGAAACCAAAATCAGTTTCACTGGGTTGAAATCAAAGGCTCCAGGGGAGAATCTGTTCCTTGCTTTGTCCAGTTTTTGGGGACTACCAGCATTCCTTTGCTTGTAGCTATATCATTCCAATCTCTACATGTGTCTTCACATCACTCTGTGTGTCTGCCTTTCTCTTATAGAGGAAGTTGTGATGGCATTTAGGGCCCACCTAGATAATTCAGGATAAAGTCCTCATCTCAAAACCCTTAATTTAATCACATCTGCAAAATTTTACCATACAAGGTGACACTCACAGGTTCCAGAGATTAAGACCTGATATCTGGGGCTACCATTCAGCCCACTATACCATACAAATTAGCAATTATATTCCTAGGTTTTTATCATAGAGAAATGAAAATGTATGTCTGCATAAACCTATACGTGAATGTTCATAGCAGCTTTATTTGTAACCAACAAAAACTGGAAACAACCCCAAAGTCCTTCAATGAACAGATGGTACAACCATACAATGGAATATATGTATCAATAGGAATGCACTATTGGTACACATAACACCTTAAGTGGATTTCAAGGGTATTATGTAGAGCGAAAAAAAACAATATTAAAAGCTTGTATACTGGGATCCCTGGGTGGCGCAGCGGTTTGGCACCTGCCTTTGGCCCAGGGCGCGATCCTGGAGACCCGGGATCGAATCCCACGTCGGGCTCCCAGTGCATGGAGCCTGCTTCTCCCTCTGCCTATGTCTCTGCCTCTCTCTCTCTCTGTGTGTGACTATCATAAATAAAAAAATAAAAAAAAAATTAAAAAAAAAATAAAAGCTTGTATACTATATAGTTCCATTTATGTAACTCTCCTGGTATGACAAAATTATAGTAATGGAGAACAGGTTAGTGGGTACCAGGAGTTAGGTTTAGGAGGAAGGTCTGATTATAAAGAGGAAGCATGAGGATGTTTCTTTGTGATGATGGAACAGTTCTTTATCTTGACTGTGACAATGATTATATAAATCCATATTTGTGATGGAGCGACTCAGTTAAGTGTCTGCCTTTGGCTCAGGTCATGATGTCAGGGTCCCGGGATCGAACCCCGTGTCAGGCTCCCTGTCCGGCAAGGAGTCTCCTTCTCCTTCTGCCCCTGCCCCTGCTTGTGTTTTTTCTCTCTCTCTCTCTCCCTCTCTCTCTCAAATAAAAAAAAAAAAATCTATATATGTGATAAACTTTGATAGTACCATACACCAGAAAAAGAGTACATACAATAACTGGTAGAAATTGAATAGGATTTGTAGTTTAGTTAATCATGTTGTATCAATGTCAGTCTCCTAGCTTTGAAGTTATTCTATGATTATTTAAGATGTTATCAATGGGGAAAGGTAGGTGAAGGGTAAGTGTACTATTTTTGTAACTTATTATGAGTCTTCAATTATTTAAAAATAGAAAGTTCAAAACACACTAAAAAAAAGCTAACTTATTGGCTCTGTAGGTGAGAAGTCTAAAAGTAAGGTGGGCTTTCTGCATGGTTTGAATAGAAGTTCACTATGTTGTCAGGCTTGTGGCTCCATCCTCTAAGAGTCTCTCAGCTCTACTTTTTTGAGTTGGCTTACTCCACAGGCAGATTTTTTTTTTTTTTTTTTTTTAATGGTAGAAAGCTGGCTACCAGCAGTCCCTGGGACCACTGGCTTTTTGGTTCCTTCTAGCCAGGAAAAGAAAGAAGGAACTCTTTCTTCCTTCAAAGGTGGGGGTGCTGGTGCTGAGCTCTACTCTGATTGGACCATTCAGGTCACGTGTCCACCCCTAAACCATTCACTGTCCCCAGGGAAATGTTTATGGACCTATTGCCAATCCATGTGGCAACGGAATGGTATTATCTGATTGGATCAGATCACCCAGGCCCCATTCCTAGAGCTGGGATGGAGCCAATACCACCCAAATATAATTGCTGTCACTGGATGGGAAGAGGTGGAATGGATGTTAGGTAGCCAGTGCCAATGTCAAATACAACTTCCTCCTTGAAATTCACACTTCCCCTGGATTCAGAGGCATCATTCTTCCTGGGTACCCCTCATTAATGGTTGTTAAAACAAAGGAGTTTTCTAGACAGAGAAGATATAAAATGTCATTCCAGGCAGAAGATATAGGATAAGCAAAGAATCAGAGATGTAGAGGAATAGAGCTATTTAGGGCACAGTGAAAGCCTTGGTGTCACAAACATAAATTTCTCTTTTTTTTTTTTTTTTTTTTTTTTTTTATGATAGTCACAGAGAGACAGAGAGAGGGGGCAGAGACACAGGCAGAGGGAGAAGCAGGCTCCATGCACCGGGAGCCCGATGTGGGATTCGATCCCGGGTCTCCAGGATCGCGCCCTGGGCCAAAGGCAGGCGCCAAACCGCTGCACCACCCAGGGATCCCACAAACATAAATTTCTTAAGGGAAGAGTGATAGTGATGAAGCTAAAGAGAAGGGTTAGGGCCAGTATGTGAAGAGCCTCGAATGCCACCTCAAGGATGACAGGTAATGGGAAGACACTGAAGGCTCTGGAGAAAGAACAGTACATGGGACTCACCTGACTTTAGAAAGCTCTCCCTTGCTACAAACTGGAGAGTAGACTGAAGGAGACCCAACTAGAGGCTGTTCCAGTGGTCTGGGAGGAAGAAGATGAAAACCTGACTGAGAGTGGAGGCCTTGAAGATGTAGAGAAATGAGTGAATATGGAAGACAGTGATTGATGGAATCAGTGGGACTTGGTGACTCACATTTCTAGCTTGAACACTTGATATGCTATTTTTTTTTCTTTAAAGATTTTATTTCAAAGTAATCTCTACACCTGGGATGCCTGGGTGGCTCAGCAGTGGAGCATCTGCCTTTGGTCAAGGGCATGATCCTGGAGTCCCGGGATTGAGTCCCACGTCGGGCTCCCTGCATGGAACCTGCTTTTCCCTCTGCCTGTGTCTCTGCCTTTCTCTGTGTCTCTCATGAATAAATAAATAAAATATTTTAAAAAATAAATAAAATAACCTCTACATCCAACATGGGGCTTGAACCCACAACCCTAAGATCAAGAGTCTCATGCTCCACCAACTGAGCCAGCCAAGTGCCCCTGAAAGCTTGATAACACATTTTATCCAAAAAGGCAGGAATACTCAATTGTTTCAAATGCTCCTGATAAGTCAAGGGAGGTAAGGATTTGTGAGTGACTGTAGGATTTAGTGACAAAACATTTTGAGGTATGTTGGGAGCAGAAACAGAGTAAATTGAGGCAGAATAAGTCATGAACAGGAAATGGGGAATGCTAAGGCCAAATGAGCCTCCTTTCAAGCTCATATACAAGAGGAGGAGAGGCTAAAGCAGTAGCTGAAGAGCGTCATGGGATCTATTCTTAAGAGAATAATGTATGGGGATCCCTGGGTGGCGCAGCGGTTTAGCGCCTGCCTTTGGCCCAGGGCGCGATCCTGGAGACCCGGGATCGAATCCCACGTCAGGCTCCCGGTGCATGGAGCCTGCTTCTCCCTCTGCCTGTGTCTCTGCCTCTCTCTCTCTCTCTCTCTCTCATGAATAAATAAATTAAAAATCTTTTAAAAAAAAAAAAAAAAAAGAGAATAATGTATGTTTTAAAATTTTTCTAACACTTCTCTGCATGCTAGCTGTGTAGTCAGCCTGTATCCTCATCTATAAAATGATGTGTGTTTTTTTTTATGATAGTCACACAGAGAGAGAGAGAAAGAGAGAGAGGCAGAGACACAGGCAGAGGGAGAAGCAGGCTCCATGCACCGGGAGCCTGATGTGGGACTCGATCCCGGGTCTCCAGGACCACACCCTGGGCCAAAGGCAGGCGCTAAACCACTGCGCCACCCAGGGATCCCTATAAAAATGAGTTCTTAATAGTACTTACCTCATGGGTTTATGGTCAAGGTCAAGTCTTCATTTTTTCCCTAACAATTGCTTATTGTCTGTCTCCCCCACTTGACTTTAAGTTCATTAGAAACACTGACAGCTCCTGGTGAATGATGTAGTATGTTGTTAATAAATACTTGTTAAACGAATGAAGTGTTTAAGGCTCTGAGCGCAGTTCTGCCCAAGGTAAGCATGCAGAAAAGCTAGTCAGGGTGTGTGGGACTGTAGGGGAGGAAGAGATTGCCTTCAACTTGCTGTTTTCCAGACTCCAGGGAGGAGGGGCCTCCAGGCTGCCAAGGTGGCAATGCCGGCAATTGGATGGAGGTGCCAGGAACGAGCACTCTTGAGCAGAATCACCCCTTCCTGAGCCCACGGCTGGACGGCACCGAGGAGCAGCCTGTGCACCCCAGACGCCTGCTCCAGCACTGCTTCATGGCCAGAGTGACTGCCAGTGACATCCCAGGAAGCCCTGAGGAGGCCCCTGTCCCAAACCTAGACCCATGTGGACCAGCCCCATAAACATCCAATAAATGTCTCTACACCCTCTTTTTCTGGAGCCTCTTTTCCATAAAAGGTAGGGGAAGGGATAATCAGAGGGACTTTGGAGACTGGTGGGATATGAGGGCGTTTCTCAGCAGGCCCCCCTATGCCCTGCTTTGGGACCCAGGGAGATTGCTCTGTCCGGTCTACTGTGAGCCAAAGAGAGTTGAGACAGGAGTCCCAGGGAAATGGTTGGTGACAACTCCATGCAATCCAGGGGGGGAGCCCGGGGCCTCTGGAGGCTCAGAGGAGCACCTCACCTACCTTAGGGAGCCCGAGAACTCTGACATGGACTTCCCATCACAGAGCAGGTGTACTTTACATCCCCCAGGAAGCTGGCTGGGACCAAAAGGCAGGTGACTCCTGCTTCTCCTACAGCTCTGCCAAAGGCACAGAAGGAGAGGGGCTGTAGAGTACACAGGGCCCAGCCGTGCTTAGGATCACTCCATTGCTGAGGTGGAGGAAGAAGTGAATAAACAAGGGGGTGAGGGACTGTATGGTTAACAGCCCGAACACAGGCTGCCCAGTGTAGACTCAGCCACTTCCTGACCCCACTGTGTGGCCGTGATAAAGATCCTTAGTCTCCCTGAGCCCCAGTTCCCTGCTGGGCAATGGTGAGTGTTCAGTGAGATTATGGAGATGGTCTCCCTTCATAAGCATGAAAGTGCTACAAAGACTTTTTTAAAACTCCAGACAGGGCATCCTGGGTGGCTCAGCGGCTCAGTGGCTCAGCGCCGCCTTCAGCCCAGGGAGTGATCCAGCAGACCCGGGATCGAGTCCCACATCGGGCTCCCTGCGTGGAGCCTGCTTCTCCCCTCTGCCTGTGTCTATGCCTCTGTGTTTCTCTCATGAATAGATTAATAAAATCTTTATTTTTTTTAATTAAAAAATTATTTATGATAGTCACACAGGGAGAGAGAGAGAGAGAGACAGAGACACAGGCAGAGGGAGAAGCAGGCTCCATGCACCGGGAGCCTGACGTGGGATTCGATCCCAGGTCTCCAGGATCGCGCCCTGGGCCAAAGGCAGGCGCCAAACCGCTGCGCCACCCAGGGATCCCAATTAATAAAGTCTTTTAAAAAAACAAAACAAAACAAAACTACAGCTAGATGTTTTTCAGTATAACATAGTGAGGAGGGACAGGGACTCTGGAACCAAATGCCTGGTTCCAATCCTGACTAAGTGATATCTGAGCTTCGGTTCTCTCATCTATGCAAGCAGGTATATTAGTAGCACCTTCCTTGTAGAGTTTGGGGGGGATTAAATTACTTAGTCCAGCCAAGTACCTAGAACAGTGTTGGCATGTGGAAAGCACTATGTACTAGCCATCATCATCATCATCATCAACATCATCATCATCATCATCTTTATTGTTAAGGAATCTTAGGGCAGGATAGCTGACTCCTGGCTCTTCTCTCATCTTAACTTTGGCAATGGCTTTAGGCTTTGCCTTGGGAGTGCAAGGCAAGGATTGAGGAGACTCTGTGGCCATCAAAAGCAGCTCTCAGCATTTCTGACCATGATACGACCTGCTGCTGGATTTGGCAACAGTGAAATGGCCACTCTTAGATATTTGTGCAAGGTGCTTGAGCCAGCCAAGGGCACATGGTGGCATGGCAAGGCAGGAGTGGCCTAGAAGTGGCCTAGGCTGGAAGTCGAGAGACCTTGGTTCTGGTCCTCATTTGTTGTCCTCTGTGTGTGTGTGTGCACATGTGTGTGCATATGTATACATGTTTGTGTATGCACATGTGCATATGTGTCTTGTGTGTGTGTCTTTTATTTTCAGCACTCTGAACCCAGCACCTTTGTCTACTTACTGTACATCCAGTGGCATCTATTCTGTGCCAGGACTCTCATGGGTTCCCAGAAAAAAGGCGGAATTGGCCACAGCTGCTGCCCTCAAGGAGATCGCATGGAGGGAGGGCAAGGAGAGTACACGCAAGGGCAGTAGGCCCCATGGTGGCCCCTCGTGCACTTTGAACAAGGGAAAAGTGATGTCTGAGCTGAATCATCAAACATGACTCAAAGTTTCCAGGTGAGACAAGGTCAGAAGACATTATGTTCAGAGTACAACCTGTTTCAAAACAGAGAGAGCCTAGCACAGTTCAGGGACAGCAAGTTGTCTGCTGGAGAGAGTGTGGGCTCCGTGTGTACGTGTGGGGCAGAACTGGGTGACAGGACGTGGAGTCATTGATGTTCTGTATGACCTTTCCCGGGACAGATCCTGTCTCTCTTCTTAGTATCCCCATCAGTACATTTCAATTTTCCTCTGAACTTTCTGTGCTGAGCGGTCTCAGGGAAGAATCCAGTACTGCCTGTGCTTTAGGCTGCTCATGTCTGATGGGAGACATAATCTATAAATTCTAAAAACTTGGGATCCCTGGGTGGCTCAGTGGTTGGGCATCTGCCTTCGGCTTGGGGCGTGATCCTGGGGTCCTGGGATCGAGTCCTGCGTCGGGCTCCCCGCATGGAGCCTGCTTCTGCCTCTGCCTGTGTCTCTGCCTCTGTGTGTGTGTGTCTGTTGTGAATAAATAAAATCTTAAACAAAAATGCTTGATTGGTCATCAGTGGCCTAAAGCAGTGTTCTCAAACTTCAGACTAAACATCAGAATCAGATGGAGGGCTTGTTAAAATGCAGATTCTGGGCCCATCTCTTTCCCACCTCTTGCTACCTCAGAGTGTCTGAATCTGTGGGTCTGGAGTAAGTCCCCACAATTTTAACCTGCATCCAGGTGATGCTGATGCTGCTGGTCTGGGCTCACCTTTTTGAGCATGATTGGCCAGGAAGAACAAAGAGGACTGGGCTGGAGAGATGAAGAGGCACCTCACACTGAGCAGCTTCCCTGAAGGCGGAGTAGAACTTGCCAGCAGGAGCCCCGGGTGGATGGGGCAGGGATAGGTGGAAAAGGATCGCTGACCTGTCACCTCAGGCCCCCCGAAAGCTCTTCCCATCCCCTCAAGTTTCAGGTTCTCCCATTTGCATTCAATCAACCCTGGGAGCTGGCTCTCTCCCCTGGGGTTGGCTTGTCTGAGTCTGGGCTCAGAAGACAACTGCTCACCCAGTGCAGTGGGAACAGTGGGAGCAGTGGGAGCCGCCTCCCGGGGCGGTGGGGAGGCGGGGGGCTGACGCAGAAACAGCCTGTGCTCACCCTGCCCTCAAGCGCACATCCACCAGCAATTATCTCTCGGAAATTGCTTTCCGGTTATGTTCACAACATGTGCGCCTGCCTGGCTGAGAGCAAACACTCAGAAGGCACAGGGTGGGAGGGGACTCGCGGGGGGCGGGGGGGGGGGTGCCCAGATGGAGGGACGTCCAAGTCTGAATCTTCAGCCAAGAATTGGGGAACTGCTGAATCTTAGATCTTGAAAATACTAGAACCTTGCACTCACCCTTGTCACACTCCTGCCAGTCGGTTTTCCAGCCTCTCCAACATTCTCATTTATTTATTCCTTCAACATTGACTGCCAGTGATTCTCTGCCAGGATCCACATCTGGCATCTACAGGAGATGCCTTCCGGGAAACTTCTGGGAGGAAGTGATGTCCTAGTCTTGAGGAACCCACTGACAGGTGAAAAGGGGTTCGTGATGGAAGATGCAGAACAGCAGTTAAGGCACAGGGACTAGCATACATGAAGGCCTGAGCCCGGAGAGAGCAGATGGTGATTCAAGGGACAATAAGCAGTTCAGTTTGAGTGGATGGACACTAGAGTCACGGTGGGGTGGTAAAGATGAAGCTGGAGGGATATGTGAGCCAAGTCCTGAAGGCTTCGCCATATTAAGGGTCTCACACTTTATCCTGAGGGCAACGGAAGTGACTGGAAAGGGTTTAGCATGGGAAGGGACTCAGAACCTTATGCAGTAGCTTGCTTTCATGTTCTTCATGACACTCGAGTAAAATACGTTCCCCAGGAGCTCTGCTCTGGGGGGTCTATTCAACACCTGCTCCTTAGGTTCTTGAAACCTCAGAAGTGTGCAGGGCAGTGATGGCTCATCTGTCCACAAGAAATAGCTCAGGCCCTGGATTCTTATTAGGAGGAGGAGGCCATTCCACTGTCATTTAAGACTCTGCTCTTCTTGGCCTGGGCCCGGTTAGCTCAGGGGCCAGAGCCTGGTACAACCAAGGCCCAGGCCCTAGACCAGACCTAGAAGGGTGTGACTTGCTCTGTCCCAGAGACCTGGGAAGCTCCCATGTGCACAGCACTGACAAGGGTATGAATGGTTCCTTGCATGCCTTCTCCATACCTCACAGGGTCAAAGCCACCCGGAGTGGATGGTCCCCTCAGGGAGTGTTGACTGGGGACATCCTATGGGCCCAGCACTGTGACAAGCCCTTTAGGGGAGAAGATGCAGCTCTGTCCTTGGGGACTTACCACTAGGGATGAAAAGTAGGTTTGACCCATAAACCCCCTAGGGGAGCAGTCAGAGAATTCAAAACCAAGTGCCAAGCTGTCGGCACTCTAAGCCATTAGAGTTGCAGAGAGTTTAACAGAAGAAAAGAAATAGCCTCGGAAGCCTTTATGGAAGAAGTCAGGGTTGAATTTGACCTTGATGGATCATGGCAGTATTTGAAGAGTTTCAATGAGGTAGAGAAAGTGTTCTATAATGTCAACTTTATATTTAAAGAGAATACTACTGGGGCACCCGGGTGGCTCAATGGTTGAGCGTCTGCCTTTGGCTCAGGTCGTGATCCCAGGGTCCCACATCGGGCTCCCCACAAGGAGCCTGCTTCTCTCTCTGCCTGTGTCTCTGTCTCTCTGTGTGTCTCTCATGAATACATAAATAAAATCTTTACAAAATAAATAAATAAAGAGATACTACTTGTGGCTCCGAGGCCTTTGGACAAAGAGATCATTCACCAGCCCTACTCCAGCCATAGTCATTCAACAAACATACACTTAATATCCTTTGTGTGCCAAACCTTGTTCTGAGCATGAGGAACAAAGTAATGAGTCAGTCAAAATTCCTATCCTTGGGAGCTCTCAGGTTGTTGGGGAAAACCAGTTATTTAAAGGGACAGTTACAGTACAGTGCAGAGAGTGCTTTGTTCATTTGTTGATTGGAAGATGGTTATGCTAACCTTACGCGTGGTGTTACATTGGTGCAATGTAACTTTGCCACCCCTCAGCCAAGTGATGGGATGTATTTTCCCATCCTTTGTTTCTACCCTAACTTTGTGATTTGCTTTGAAAAATAGCAAGTGGCAGAAGTGATGTTGTGCCACGTTTGAGCCTAGACTTCAGGAGACTTTGCAGCTTCCTCTCTCACCTTCTTGAATGCAATGTCACTATGGTCTGAAGGAGCTCATGCAGGAGAGCCCTAAGCCTGGGCTAGCCCGCTGGAAGCCGGGACTATGTAGAAACACCATGAGCTCTCCATGGAGGCCCTCTAAACCAACCAGCTGCCAGCTGAACCACTAGAGGAGTGGAACTACATGCGTAACCCTGCATGAGATCAACAGAAGAATCACTAGCTAAACCCAAAGTGCCAATCCACAGAATCATGAGCAAATAAATGGTTATTGTTTTAAGCCAAATATTTTGGGGTAGTTTGTTACATAGCAAAAGATTACTGACACTTTGTAAGTGACACGCTCATTTTTATGTGAGTTCTTTTCACTTATTTTGTTACACTTGTGAACAGATGTACGTGTCTTCTCCATTTGTCTATGAGCTCCTCCTTAGAGGAAGGAAACTGTGCTAAATATCTTGTTTGCCACTCCAGATACACTCTCTTTCCTTCTTCACCTTGCTCTGTACCTTGAGAGGGTTACACAGGGGCTTCCTTGCCTTCTAGAATCTGGTAGGGTCTGGCCAACTGGAGTCCCAGCAGAGTACATATTCTCCTAGTTTCCTCCCTGAAGGTTCACCACCAGGTACATCTTTGGACCAAGGGATATGATTCCCGTCAGGTTTTACAATGGCTTTCTTTATCCAGATTCTAGTAAGTCCTCCGTCCCTTGCCCCTTTAGGCCTACGGGTACTAATTAGTGCTCTAACATGACTTGCCCTGGAGGATTTCCTTACTCCTTGTCCCTATATTAAATAATCCCTTTATTAAACTCTTCTCAAATTACCCAGTTTGAGAATGTCATCTATTTCTTTCTGACATCCTGAATGATAGTGTCTCATTCCTTATTCTACCCTCAGCTGCAACCTAGCTTACAGTATATGCTCAATAGCTGTCATTTGGTGGAGGAATGAAAATTCCAAGGAAACTGCTGTTAAAGTTATACTTTGATCAGAAAGACTAGGGTCTGGATCCTGACCCTGTGGCTTCCTAGCTGGCTGGCCTAAGGCAAATTTCTTCACTTCTCCAGAAGAGTCTCAAGTTTCTTTAGGTGTTAAATTTGGATAACAAATACCAACACTCCAGGATTGTTGCTCAGGTTATAGGTAGTTTGTAAAATGTCTGGCTCACAGTAAATGATAAATATGACTTTGGTGAGGAGGTAGGAAGGATTTCATAGCTATTTTCCCATTTCATTCTCTTGTGTGAAGATCTCTCTCTCTCTCTCTCTCTCTCTCTATCTATCTATCTAATCTCCCTGGGCAAACTAAGACCAGGGAAGGAAAATAACCTGTGGAAGGCCACACATTGAGCTGGAATTTGAATCCAGGTTTCTGACTCTTGGTTCACTGTTCTTTTTTTGCCACACCAGGTGAGGGGTGAGCAAGAGGCTTGGCCTTAACACACCTCTCCAATAAGCCAACAAGGAAAGAAAAATAAATAAATAAAGTGAGACCTTCTAGGAGAAGGAAGCAGGGGTTACCTCTTCTTCGAAAGAACTTTTGATTTTTTCCAAGAAAAGGTCTTAGCCCTGCCTACCTCACTGCCCAGCAGGAATCTTGAGAATGAAATCCTCCTCCTGGAGACAGGATGAGGAAAGTCATGCTTGGCTGAGAAGCCTCAGGACATGAAAGCAGTGGATTTTCTTGGGTGGCTCCAGGCACTGGAGTCTTCTCCAACATCTGTCCCTTTTGGGCACCCCCTTCCCTTGCTCCAGGCTTTCTCCTCCTTCGAGGCTTCCAGAACACTGTAGTCCTCAATGGCTGAGGCTTTCTCGGAGCTATCACAGTATCTGCCACATAATAGGTACTCTTCAAACCTGTGGAACCAAAGAATGAATGTGTCCTTCTGCATGAACCTCGCCCACGGATACCAACGTCCTCCCTGTGCTTCCCCATTCCTTGCGGTGGGGGACCCAGAGACCAGCAGACAAAGCCCACCCCTCCCACGGTGCTCGTCCGGGGATTCGCCAGCCCGCGTGCGCTCGCGGGGCCCAGGAAGCGCCGTTGGGACCCCAGGGGCCCCCGGAGACCCAGGCCTTTCAACCGCCGCGTGGTGCAAGCGGGGAGACCCAGGCGCAGAGAAACCGCGCGGCGGGACTGCGCCCGGCGGTGCCGTGGGTCCGGACGGGCGGATGCCCCGGCCTGGGCCTCGGCGCTTCGGGGGCGGCATCTGGAGCCCGGCCCTGCCGGCGGGGCAGCTTCCGTGCGGGCACCTGCGTCCTGCGAACCTGCAGCCCGCGCTTCCCACGCCGCGTGCCCGCCTGCTCCCCGCCCCCCACGGCGGCCGCCCTCTCCCCAACTTCCCAGGACGCGGCGCTGCCCCACCCCGCCAGCCTCGGGCCCCGAGAAGGGCAGGCACCTGCCTCAGGCTGCCCCAGGGGTCGGGGTACAGCTGCGAGCCCCCCCCGCCCCCCGCACCAGCCCGGAGAAGGGCAGGCACCTGCCGCAGGCCGCCCCAGGGGTCGGGGTACAGCTGAGCCCCCCCCCCTCCCTTCCGCGCGGCCCAGGAGGCGGGCTGTGCCCCATCTCCCCTTTCCGCAGTTCTGGGATTTTGACTTTTTGTTCCAAGAAACTCAGAGCAAGTCCTGACTAGACCCGGAGTGACTCCGGGTTCTGTCCTTACGTCCTTCGTGAACTGAAATAGGGCTGGAGGAGGTGCGGATGCAGCAAAGATCACCGCCCGCAGAGCGCTGCAACTCCCCAGAACGCATTAAGAAAAACGGTGTAAGATCATGCAGAATTCACACAACAAACATCTGAGAATTTGGACACATTATGCCAAGCAGTTAAAAGTGTGTCTGTAACCCTGAAACACAAGACACATGGAAAATGTGTTGGCACGTGGAAAATAGAATTTATCCTGCAAAGCTGGATTCCGGTCGCAACCTGCTCATCTGGATCTTGCGCACAGGACTCAGCCTCAAAGTCCAACACCACCCCTTCCGTGTGACAGCTGTGCAGATGTGAAAGTACTTTGGAAGTTGTGATAAGCTCAACAGATGTTATATCTTGTTATTAAATGAAGGCTGGAGAAGGATCGCCTACATTTTTTTCCCAAGGCCCTCTGATTGTTAGATCCTGAAGTTATCTATGATTAACATGTGTTAGGCTAAAGGTCTAGATTCTAGAATCCTAAACCTGATTCTAATCACAAAACCCAGTGAGTCTGACATACTCTGATTTCATGCAAGTGTGAAGGCAAGGTCTGAAGGCCAGGCAGGATGAAGACCCAGGTCAGCCGTCTAGGCCTCTGGTGGGGAGCAGTCGGCCCTGCTGTCTGGGCTCACCCATGGAATCAGCCTAATTCCCATCAGACCTGTCTTCAGCTCCTCACCCTTCCTCCAGCCAGCTTTCCCTGAGGCCTCATCACCTGTATTATCCATATTCATCACACACAGTCTCCCATTAGGCCCAATTAAATCACTTTGGCAACACTGCAGGAATCAAAACCTCCCTCAATTAGTAGGCCCAGCAGAGGAGGCCCCAATTTAGGATGACTCCACCTGTCGCCCCCCACCCCATACTCCGAGCACCCTCCCCCTATTCCCCCTCACCCATTAGCATAGGGTAAGTAGGTAAGTAGCTGCAGGAGCATTCCTTTCTGCAGGTTCTGGTACATCGTGTTCCTCCCTGATGGCCTCACAGGCAGCTGCTGACTCACCCCAGGTCGCTAACGCACCAGGTATCCACGTATTTAGATGGGGCTGCTTCACCAGCTGTAGCAGCACGGGCAAATGTGAGCTTCTATGTGTGGACACCACCCACACACCAGCCCTGGGCCTTGAGACCTGGCTCCCAGGCCACTACAGATAATGGGGTTACACTGAGCTAACACCTTCCTCTCTATTTAAAGAAAACGTTTTGGCCCCGTGAGCCTCCCAGCATATTCAGAACCTTCTGAACCAATGTGTCAACAGTAAATTGTTTGAAAATGATGCATTGTGATGTAAAGTGATATCTAAATACCATAAACCCCTACGACGTTCATGGGCAGCCCCATACCAGCACCACTGCCTAGCTGTGCGACCTTAGGCAGGTCATTTTACTTTTCTAAACCATAGTTTCTTTCTTTTTAAAGATTTTATTTATTTGAGAAACAGAAATAGCAAAAGAGACTGTGGGGTAGGGGAGCAGGGAGAGGCAGAGAGAGAAGCAGGGAGCCCGATGCAGGGCTGGCCTGATCCCAGGACCCTGAGATCATGACCTGAGCTGACAGCAGATGCTTAACTAAGCCGCCCAGGCGCTCTTGAACTTCGGTTTCTGTGCGCGTGCATGCGTGTGTGTGTGTGTGTGTGGGGGGGTGCGTGCGTGTGTGTGTGTGTGTGTGTGTGTGTGTGTGTGGTTTTTGAGTGCTTAGAGCATGCCGGGCACCATGTCTGGCATGTTACATGGCTTACCTTATATCAGTCAGGATTCTCGGTTGCAAATAATTGAAACCACCCATCCCTGGCAAAACAAAGCAAAAAGAAGCTTTACTGGAAGGCTGCTGGATGGCTCACTGAAATGATGAGGAGATGAGGGAGCCAGACAGAAATCAGGGGTAGCTGGACACAGCCGAAGCCGTCCACCCTCCACAGGAGCTGTCTGGTTAGGACAGGCCCCACTTGACACCGCACAGCCACTGCTGCTCACTACTATGCTGCTGGGCTCTGGTCCCACAGCCTCCTGACGCCATCTCATCCTCACCCACCTGCCTAACTCCTGCTGGACTTAAGGCCCAGGTGGGGGTGTAGATGTGGCTCTGCCCAGACCCACA
The DNA here is from genome assembly GCF_011100685.1 of Canis lupus familiaris. Lineage (NCBI taxonomy): Eukaryota > Metazoa > Chordata > Mammalia > Carnivora > Canidae > Canis > Canis lupus. The sequence continues at coordinate 8,775,138 of NC_049236.1, read as the reverse complement.
GGGGTCAGGGGGAGAGTTGCTGCCCCCTTCAGCTTCCATACAGCTTGGAATTCCTCCAGGTAGGCAACGTACCTGGGTGCTGAGCAGCCATGCGCAGTCAATATCCACTAAAGTCTTTAGCAACCTTGAGTTGGGGAATATTGTATTTTACGCATGAAGAGATCGTGTCTCTGAAGGGTTTACTTGCTGGTCACCTGGCAGGTAAGTGGGGACACCTACACACACCTACAGGAATGGAAGGAACAAATGCATGTAGGTAGCCAGCAAATATCAATTCCCTTTCCCCCGATAACAGCTTTTGTTGGGAATGTGTGCTCAGCCATGGGGAAGGCTTTCAAAGACTTGTTCACATTCCCTGGGACTCTGGGCCTGGCCCCTAACTTCCTGGCAATACCTACACCTGTCATTTATACCAAGAGACTGACTCCTGCGCAGACAGATGGCTTCACCATCATCATCGTGATGCCTTTGGCTCCAGCCTCACAAAACCTGTGTGCCAGGTGTGACTTCAGGTTACCAAATAAGCACACAGAGGCTCAGAGAGGTTAGGGCTCTTTCAAGCTCAAAAGCAAGTCGGAGCCCAAGTCCTGGCCGGGCCTCCTGTTTCCCAGGTGTGCCGGGCCCATGGCCTCTCTTTCGAAGGAGCGGGCTGAGAGCAGGGCGTCCGGGATTCAGCACGCGCGTGGACGCCGAGGCAGACAGAAGCCTCTGAGTCTTCGCGTCTTTTCTCCTTTTGCCGGGAAAGCCAAGGCCTGGGAGCCAAAGCCTGCTCGAGCTCACGCGGCCCGGCGGGGGCCTCCACGCAGAGCCACGCTGCACCCCGTGCCCTGCCTCGGCCAGAGAGGGCTGCCCACACCGCCATGGAGCTCATTTGAAACTTGGAGTAGTTACGGGGGACAGAAGGGGGTAAATAGCTCCCTCAGCCGTTGGGCCGAGAGCCTGGCTTAGGTGTGGGCCCAGAAGGAAGGACACGGCAGCAGGATGGCTGAGAGGTAGGAGGCTTTGAGCCTCCAGAAAATTCTGTTCTCTCATAATCAGAAAATGTCTCCAAACTTTATTTTTTTTATTTTTTATTTTTATTTATGATAGTCACAGAGAGAGAGAGAGAGAGAGGCAGAGACACAGGCAGAGGGAGAAGCAGGCTCCATGCACCGGGAGCCCGACGTGGGATTCGATCCCGGGTCTCCAGGATCGCGCCCTGGGCCAAAGGCAGGCGCCAAACCGCTGCGCCACCCAGGGATCCCCTGTCTCCAAACTTTAGAAGCCAATTAACTCATCCTGGTTGGAACGGACTGATACAGACTTAAATTTGTGGCTTATTAGAATAGTTGGGAGGAGGGAATCTGAAGGCAATTAGATCAAACTCATGTGGCCCAAAGAACTGGACAGTCTGTGATCATTAGTGCCTTCATCTGAGGCCCACATGCAGACACTGGGGAGTTTCCATGTGCCTTGGCCCTTGCAGCAGCCTTCTCACCATGCAGATGCCCCCTCCTACCCCTCCTGACTCCTCTCAGAGTCAGCTCAGATAGCACTCCTCTAGGAAAATTTTTTTTATTGTTACATTAGGTTGGGACCTACTCTGGTCTCCCACAGCCCCTATGGCTTTCCTATATATGTCATATCAGCCACCACACTGGGTTGTCATTATCTATGCACCTGTCTCCTTCATTACAGACTGTTAACTCCAGGGTATGGAAAAGTCTGCTGTAGACAGGCCCTAGCAAATGTTAGCTAATTGAGTGGATGGATGGAGAAAAGGAGGAGAGGACACCCAGGAGCCCAGGCCTTATCCCAATTCCTCCTCTTTTCCCATTCTAAACTCCGGGCTGAGGAACATTAGTCTCTGTCCCATCCTAATTCCTGGATTTGGCCTTTGGATCCAGTTTCTTTGATAATGAAGCCTCAACTCTCTCCCAACTAACTCTGACCTGGCTGCCCCTGCTCCTGACCAACTACAAGGATCCTGAGTTGCCTTCAATCTAACGTCTCCAGAAAGTGAACTTCAGTCCTTAGAGCACCATCAGCAGACAGCTTTCTGGCCAGCAGCTTAGCCAGGCTACAGTAATCACAGACTGGCATGCCCTCTGGGTGGGCCCTGACTGAGGCACTGAGGACACAGAAGTGAATAAGTCTACAGGGACCTTCAATGCACATCTTCAATGTGCGAGGTATTTGAGACATATCTCAAAGGAAAGTGGACAAATGCAGAAAGAAAAATGCATCTCAGCGTGAAGTTGACAAAAGCCCATGAGCCAGCCAGGTGCCCATAAATGAGAAGCTCTAGCAGCCAATGGGTCTTTCCTGAGCCGTTGGAGGGCACTAAGCTAGGGCGGATGGGAGTTAGAGTCTGAATCAGAGGCCTAACATGGAGGTAAAACTAAGCAAGGAGAATGCTAGGACATGTGGAAGGAGGTGTTTTAGGGACCCAGTTACATCAATATTCCAGAACATACTAACATTCTAACACACTAACGTCCAGCACACAGCATTCTGTTGCCTTGCCATTTCATTATGGGTGACATTCCAGCCCTGCAACATTCCTCTCTGCCATTCATTCCAACAGTCTGCCCCACCAACATTCCTCCTTGCTACCACGCCAACATTTTAAAATACCAGCACTACGATTTGAACCCCCAACCTTCCAATTTCCTTCTACTAAAAGCATTTATTTGTTTCTTGGTTCACTTCTACAAATGGCTCTTAATATTTGGGAGAACACAAACTCTCTTAATAAAGTATTAAAATTTGTGGCTCCTTCTTCCCCAGGAAAAAAATATTTCTATATACACATAAATTTTACATATCATTTCAGATTTTCAGTGACCCTCAGCAGGGTTCATGAACTCTAAGGTAAGAACTGTTTAATTCAACCTGCCTGAATCCAGAAAAACATTTAAAATAAAACAAGATCTCAGTTTAAGATGGGATAAGATTGAAAAAAACATGGCAGGGACAAAGTGGAGCCTGGAATGATGCAAAAAGTGTAGAACATAGTGACCTACAACAGCTAAATTTATATCCCACATATTTAGCTCTAAGACTTCCAGCAGCCAAGGCAAAAAGGGAAACCTGTTCACTTACACAGTTCACAGTGTTCATGAGATAAAAACAAACCACTTACTCTTCAGGGGACATATAACTATTTTTGGTATGAAGACCAGACAAGATTTTCTCCTGAGATCCTCATAAAGAATGATGTAATGGAACCATGGCCTCCACAGGCTCCCTCACAATAAACCCAGAGATGTGTTCTGTAGTACAGTGACCGACTCATGCCAGTTGGCCTGACACTTTCTTGTTTTGTTTTGTTTTGTTTTGTTTTTCTAGGATTTATTTATTTTAGAAAGAAAGAGAGAGAGAGCGGGGGGGCGGGGAGGGTAGAGGGAGAGAGAGAGAATCTCAAGCAGACCCCACACAGAGCATAGAGCCCAATTCAAGTCTTGATCCCAGGACCCTGAGATCATGACCTGAGCCCAAATCAAGAGTTGGGTACTCAACAGACTGAGCCACCCAGGTGCCTCAACATTTTCTCAGTTTTAACACTGGAAGTCTTGCATCCCATGAGTCCCTTTGATCCCAGACAAACTGAGATTGTTGATTACCATATTTGTGCATTACCTTGGCAAGAGTCTAAGGTGTCATGTATAATGAAAATTATCTTTGGAAATCCTTTCAATCATTCAACAAGTAAAGCCCACTTGGGCTCTGGAGTCTATCAACCAATTTTTGCTCTAGTAATAGAACAGACTGCTATTTCTTTGGTGGCATATCAGGAAAGACTGGCTTGCCTCAAACACTAGAGTCACACGTGATGTGGCAAAATGTGCACACACTGAGGCTCTTATGAGGCATGTAGGAACTCATACAATGCAAGGAACAGCAGATTTACCTCTCCGATAACACACCATTCTGGGGAATAAACTGAGTGAGTGAAATATTATTTAATATATTATTGGTCTTTCTCTTCCCATCTGTTGCTTTTTATTCACAGCAAGTAAAACTGAATTTCTGTAAGTTAAAAACAAATACTACCTATCTCATAGGGTTGTTGTGGGAGTTAAAAGAGTTAATATTTATGAAGCACTTGAGAGAATATTTGGCACAGAGTGTTTGCTCTCATTGTTGTCAAACATAGATATGCTGACTCCACTCTATGTCCTACAGGCAATCTGTGGCGGGGATGAAGTTTAGGACTCAGCCCTCTGTAGTTCCAACTTCATGAGGGGATACTTTCTAAACTTCTAGAGTTGCCGAGGGACTGCCTGCCTTTTTTTTTTTTCTTTTAAGATTTTATTTATTTATTTATGAGAGACACACACAGAGAGAGGCAGAGATACAGGCAGAGGGAGAAGCAGGCTCCAGCCCGATGCAGGACTCGATCCCAGGACTCCAGGATCACACCCTGAGCCAAAGGCAGACGGCCAACCACTGAGCCACCCAGGTGTCCCGACTGCCTGCCTTCAGACATTTTTCCCCAAGCACTGGGTCTGAGTCAGAGGTCTTAGGTGTGAGTGGCCATGAACACACCCTGGTGAGGGTTTTGCTACTCTCAGTCCACTCCTTGACTTGGAAGATCCCCAAACACCAGCTGAAGAATAACAGCTCACCAAGCTCCCACAGTGTCCAGACCACACACTCCTCCACAGTTTGTGCTGGTCTTGGTGAGTAGCCTGGGCTAGCTGAGGTCTGTTCAGAGGCTTGGCATGAGTACCGAACTGTCTGCCACGCAGACCAATGAACCACTGAATGTGAAAACACTCTGTATGCTGTGAAGTGCTGTACAGGTGTGAGAGACCAGGATTAGTACACAGTGGTGCTGAGTTCAGAGCCCAGAGAGATGATGAGATTGGAGTTTCGGTAGTGCCCACAGAATGAAAGGATGGAGCAAACAGGCAATGATTTCAGAAGGCATGGAGTGAGACACACTTGATAATTATGCCAAGGCCAACAATCGGTAAGAAATCCCAAGCAGCTGGGTTCCTGAACCCTTCTCCAGGCTGAGTGCACATTTCTCTGAAAATCTCAGAGAGGAAATAAATAATAATTACTTGATTACTTTACCAAAAACTCACCAGATGCCTACCCTGGTCTATGCACTGGGCATAATGGTCATGATGTCTGACCTAACTACTAAGGTGGGATCTCCTTGAAACCTCCTTGACTATTGGCCACATCCCTGCTCAACCACTAACTCTGCAATTAGCAAGTCACTTACCTCTTCTTCTTTTTTTTTTAATATTTAATTTATTTATCTGAGAGGAAGAGAGTGCACACACAGAGCCAGGGGAGAGGCAGAGGGAGAGGAAGAAGCAGACTCCACTGGGCAGGGAGCCAGATGTGGGGACCTAGGATCATGACCTGAGTCAAAGGCAGATGCTTAACCAACTGAGCCACCCAGGAGCCCCTCATTTACGTCTTCTAAGGCTCAGTTTATATATTTATTAAATGAAAATCATGCTAAATAATACCCACATTACAGGATTTTTTTAAAGATTTTATTTATTTATTCATAGAGACACAGCTAGAGAGAGAGAGGCAAAGACACAGGCAGAGGGAGAAGCAGGCTCCATGCAAGGAGCCCAACGTGGGACTCGATCCCAGGTCTCCAGGATCACGCCCTGGGCTGCAGGCGGTGCTAAACCGCTGCGCCACCGGGGCTGCCCCACATTATAGAATTATACTGACAATTAAATAAAACAATAAGGAACAACGAGGAATCTGTTTCTTCTGGGACATTAAACCAAGTGCAGGGCTCTATGAAAAAGTACAGGTGGTGTGTGCATGAAACCAGCCGTGAGCACCACCCTGTCTCTCTGACTCTTCACCGCCCCGCCCCACCTTCAGTCCATCCAGCCATGTACTGGTAAGAGACTGAGCCTGGAAAGCTCCTGGCATACCTGAGAAACACAGGAAGCATCTAGCACCAAGAATTAAAGCTCACACAGGCTCTGGTCTACCTTGAATGCCTTGAACCTCCCTGGCTGTAAGATTCAGTCTGCCCACTTCCCCACTGGCCCCCTTTGTCGGAGGCAGTCCTATGGATTTAGTGGATGGTAGAATAAATACCAGATTAGGATCTGGGGACTTATCACTGCCTTGCTGGGCAACTGGAGGTATTTCATGTCCTCTCTGATCTGTTTTCCTGTCTACTAAAATGAAATGGTTCAGTATCAAATTAAGTGTTCTTTCACTGAGCACTGACCAGACATGTTCACATCGTAATAATCATATCATTAAATTGAGCATTTATGGGATGCCTGGGTAGCACACCTCCTTTCATTCTGGTCATCCTTTTCCTCTGTTTTGTTCCTTCAAGGTCCTTCTCTGTGGTATCTAAAGGCAGAAGCAGAAGAGAAGGGGCACCTCGGTGGCTCAGTGGTTAAGCGTCTGCCTTTGGCTCAGGTCCTGATCTTGGGGTCCTTGGGATTGAGTCCCACATCAGGCTCCCCACAGGGAGCCTGCTTCTCCCTCTGCCTATGTCTCTGCTTCTCTCTGTCTCTTATGAATAAATTACATCTTTAAAAAATCAAATAGATTCACCAGACACCATTACATTACCAGACACATTATATACCATTGTACATTCCTTGGTTTGATCCTCATGACAATTTAATGAAATATTTTTCAGAACTCTAGAATTTAAATTTGACAGGGGTATTGATTTTTGTCTTTTTTTCTTTATGACATATCCCCAACTGCTAGAATAACAAACACCTGGCACATATTCAGGTGTTCAAAAGCCACTTGTGGAACAAATGAATAAGGGAACAGTCCAGAGGCACTGATGTGATTTGTTCAAGGTTTCATAGTTAGAAAATGCCACAGTCAGGATTCTGATCCACATCTACCTGGCTCAAAGTCTATGCTTATTCTTTTCCACCTGTCATATGGGTGTGATTCTCATTTTATAGATGAGGAAACCATTGTTCAAGCAAATGGAGATCCTCTCCATCATCTCTACTGCCTCTCCGACCTTGTGGTTCTAAGTGCCTGGGCCCCACCCTGCTGGAGTAATATCACTTTGAAAGCTAATGCAATTTGTCATCTCTTCCCAAGACTCTCGGGCCTCAAGAATACTCTTCTCTCTTCACAAAAGCAGGGTCACTGGCATAGGTTTGAATCCTGCTCTGCTACATACTGTTGTGACCTTGGGCATTTCTCAGTATCTCTGAGCCTCTAATTTCCTCATCTGAAAAATGGGTTCCATACTTCGTAGACATCCCTGGATGTCCCCTCCTCCAGGAGGTGCTCTGCACACAGTGGGCCCTTAGTGAATATAGCTGTAATTACTCTAGCCCAGTGGTGCTTCACGGTCCAAGCGTGCTGCCACCGTCTGGTGTCTGCTGGGGCCTCCTAAAACCTGACTGAAGGCCATTGGCCCAGGGAGGGTAGGGTCAGCTGCTATTCTTGGAGCTGATGGAATTCAGCTGGGTTTCAAGTTCCCTCAGAAAGCCCTGGCCCAGGCAGCTTGGCTGGTTATATGAGCAGTGAAATCTGACCTCAGCATGTTCTCCTGGGCTCTCCACATGGCCCCGACTGGAGAGAACCTTGGGGCACAGAGCATTCTGCAGGGAGACCACGTCTTCCTAGAGCTGACTTCAGCCTTTTAACTCTTGTTCATTGGCATCTAATTGGTGCCCAGATGAGCCTTGGGTGGTGTTCGGAGATCTAGAGATTGCAAAGAGTTTTCAACCTTTGGATAACAGGCAGCCTCAGGAAGTGGGGAAAAGGGTCAGGAGACAGGCAGGACTCCAGTTTAATCCCAGCTGTGCTACTTTCTGGGTCTGTGTCTCTTTACAAATCACTTTTTCTATGTGAGCTTCAGTTTCTTTGAGAGCTCCTCAGAGGGCTGCTGAGAGGATTAGAGCATCTGGTACATAGTAGATGTGAGCTCCTAAATGACAAAGAACCTGTCACATTCAGCTCATTCTCAATGCTGATTGAATGGGTAATGAATTGGGACGCCTGGGTGGCTCAGCAGTTGAGTGTCTGCCTTCGGCCTGGGGCATATCCTGGAGTCCCAGGATCGAGTCCCGCATCAGGTTCCCTGCATGGAGCCTGCTTCTCCCTCTGCCTCTCTCTCTCTGTGTGTCTCTCATGAGTAAATAAATAAAATCTAAAAAGAATGAATGGGTGATGAATTATGGAGGGCACTGAATGGAAATGCCTTATAGGGCTCCCATCTTTCACCACACTCACCCCTGACCCCAATCTTCATGAGGAATCCGTTTCTTCCCCAACCACCGTGACAGGTGGGCATCTCCTCTTGGTTTGCATAACCTTCTGATAGGAAGCTCACCTCCTCTTGACGCTTCCATCCACCAGGACTAGTTTTGCTCTCTGGAACTGTACAGAACAAGTCTGGCTCCACTTCCAAAAAATAGTCTTCCAGTGATTTATTACACAATTATAATATGCTGGGCATTGAACTAAGCATGTCCTTTACTTTATCTCATTTAACTCTTCAGCCTCCACATTAGTCCTGAAAAGTAAACATTATTCCTACTTCAATGATAAGGAAAAAGAGGATCAGAGAGGTAGCATAACACATTTATATATGGCAGAGAAATTATTTACCAAATTGCTACCTTTTCAGTGTTTAATGGATCCACTGAATTTGTGGATAGAAATAGAATAGAATAGAATTTGTGCCCCAGAGCCCCTTCCCCTTCCTTTAGTAAAGATTTTTTATGTATCTTATCTATACTAGATTTTGAGTTAGGGACTGGGAATAGTGATGAGTCAGACATAATCCCTGTACCCCTGAAGCACTTATAGTCTGTCCCAAACCCAGTGAAAAAAAAAAAACGAGAAGTACAAGCATTGTCAGAGCACCACAGACCGTGGGGATCAAGGAGGGTTTCCTGGAGGTAGTGATGTTTGGGCTGAGTTTTGAAGGACTATTAGGAATGGCCTAGGCTTGTATCAAGGGGGGAAAGATAGCAGATGTTTTGGTGGAACTGCTGCATAAAAAGCTGAAAGGGCACTTGGGTGCCCAGTTGGTTAAGCGTCTGCATTCAGCTCAAGTCACAGTCCCAGGTCATGGAAGATGGAGCCCCACATCCAGCTCCCTGCTCCATGGAAAGCCTGCTTCCCCTCCTCCCTCTGCTGCTCCCCCTGCTTGTGCTTTCTCTCTGTCAAATAAGTAAATGAAACCTTAAACAAAGCAAAACAAAGCCCTGAAGCTGTGGAGCCCAGACTCCAGAGGGTTGTAGTGCCAAACCAAGGAGCTAGGACTATAAACTACGTGAGTGGATCATCTGCTTTATTATGTGCAAGAATCTCCTGGGCTTTACTTATTTAAAATCCAGATTTTTGGGGCGGCTGGGTGGCTGAGTCAGTTGACTGACTCTTGATTTTCCCTTCAGGTCATGATCTCGGGATTGAGCCCCATTTTGGGCTCCGTGCTCAGCGGGGAGTCTGCTTGGGATTCTCTCTCCCTCTCTCTGCCCCTCTTGCTTGTGCTCTAAAATAAGAAGTCTTTAAAAAAAAATAAAGAAAATAAAGAAAACAAAAGGACACCCTCCTGAACACAGCCCTCCAAAAAATACTAAGCTATCATGTGTCAATTCCAGCTTAGACAGGAACTTTTCTTGATAAGCAGCTTCAAAAACAGTACACCCCCGTGGCTTACACCGGTTCCTAGATACAAAGATGAGCCTGGACCTGATTTGTGGTCAGAGAATGCTTGGGTGCCCACTGTGCTGTTCATCTCAGCAAGCAGCTGAGATGGTCTAGCATGTGCCCAGCCTCATTCTGGGCACTGAGGATAGAGATGAGACCAATCAAATCCCTATTCTCCAGGAACTCATAGTCTTGTGAAAAGCGGAGACCATCAACACACGGCTGATAATACAGTGATCAGCACTGTGACGGATGAAATTCAGGGCAGAGAAAGCCTTTAACCAGTCTAAGTGATGAAGGGAATGTTTCCAGACTGTTAAAGATGAAGAGTATTCTACTTAGAGGGTAGAATGAGGCAGGGACCCTTGCTCTCCATCCTCAGTGTCGGGCAGTCAGGGGTGGGGATCAGGACTTGGAAGGGGTGATAAAATAAATAAAAATAAAAAATAAAAGGTAAAAAGGGCATTCCAGAGAGAGCAGCCAGGATCATAAACGCATGGCAATAAGAAACAGCCTGGGTGCTTTGTTGTCACGTTTTTCTTTCATTTTTCTTTTTTTCTTTTTTTGTTTGGCAGGAGTACAGAGACTACAAGCAGCTCCCAAGCTAGGAAGAAGATGGAGCTAAATATGGAGGCCAGGACTGTATCATGGGGGTGGGGAGACTTATATGTTAGGCAAAGAATTTTGGCCTTTCCCCTTTAGACAGTGGGGAGGCCTGATTTATAAACTGTAATACAATCACCATTCCTTAAGCCTGGGGAGGGGCACCAGCTGGGAATAGTTTCCACTCCGGATCCCAGCAGGTGCAAGTCTTCTCACTGACTCTCCACTGGGGCAATAGAGGAGGAGGAGGAGGCAGGAGGCAGGCCCCACCCCCACCTCTTCTCCAGGCCCGTCTCCAGCAGCTGTTTTATGCCCTGAATACCTCTGGAGAGCCTCACCATCAGCTCCCTGGATATTAAAAAAATGGCAGCAAAGGCAGGCTGTCTTAAAAGCTAGACTCCCTCACAAGTTAACACTGCCACATGGAAAGAAAACAATTATCTAATTATAAAATATGGTCCCATAAAAAGCTTTAAAATTTTTCATTCTTTAATAAGAGCGCCTATTTAGGGTCACCTGGGTAGCTCAGCTGTTTGAGCATCTGCCTTCAGCTCAGGTCATAATGACAGAGTCCTGGGATCCAGCTCTGCATGGGTATGCTCAGCGGGGAGCCTGCTTCTCCCTCTTCCTGCCATTCCCCCTGCTTGTGCACACTAAATCTTTAAAAGAAGAAAGAGAGAGAGAGCTCCTATTTAATTCTCCTAACAACCCTAGAAGGCATTGCTATCCCCATGTGATAGGTGACAAAACCAAGACTCAGAGGTCAGGTAACTTGTGCAAGATCACAAAGTCAATAAAAGGCAAAAATCCAGATCAGAATCCAGATTAAGACCTTTAGACCTAACGGGGCACCTGGGTGGCTCAGATAGTTAACTCTCTGCCTTCAGCTCAGGTCGTGATCTCCAGGTCCTGGTCTACTTTGCCTCTCCCTCTGCTTGTGCTCTCTCTCAAATGAACAAATTAAAAAATCTTAAAAACAAAACAAAACACCTTTAGACCGAAGAACTTGCAAAAGACTAGTACCCCCATCCTGCCAATCCTAATAAAGAATTTATTTATTTGTCTCATGAGAGACACACAGAGAGGCAGAGACATAAGAAGTGGAGAAGCAGGCTCCATGAAGGGAACATGATGTGGGACTCGATCCTGGGACTCTGGGATCACGCCCTGAGCCTAAGGCAGATGCCCAACTGCTGAGCCACCCAGGCGTCCCCTAATAAATAATTTAAAATGAGAAATCTAAAGTGTAAAATCAATGTCAAGAAGTGAAAAAAAGTTTTCACTTTTCCCTACAGTGATTTGTACATAATACATGTACAAATAAAATACAAAATATAAAAATAATTGCATTAATTTATATTTTCTCATTCTTTGTTAGGTGCCCTAATCACTCATGCTTAATATGCCTTTGACGAATCCAGAGTTGCCCATATCTGTAGCATCTGAAATCTAGGCATTGTCCCTCTCCCATGTTACCTCTCAATTTTTTTTTTTTTTTTTTAAGAGAAGGAGAGAGAAAGCTGGGGAGGGGCAGAAGGAGATAATTTTTTTTCCCTAAGATTTATTTATTTTAAAAAGAGAGAGGGGAAAAGATTTTAATTTATTTATTTTAAAAAGAGGGGAAAAGATTTTATTTTTTTAATTTTTATTTATTTATAATAGTCACACAGAGAGAGAGGCAGAGACACAGGCAGAGGCAGCGGTTTAGTGCCACCTGCAGCCCGGGGTGTGATCCTGGAGACCCTGGATCGAGTCCCACATCGGGCTCCCTGAGTGAAGCCTGCTTCTCCCTCTGCCTGTGTCTCTGCCTCTCTCTCTCTCTGTGTCTCTCATGAATAAATAAATCTTTAAAAAAAAAAAAAATTAAGAAACCAAACAGTTCAAAATTTGAACCAAACAGTTCAAAAAAAGTTTTTGTCCCCATCCCCATTCACAGGCTCCAAATCCATATGAATGGCACTCTCTGCCCACCCAAGTGCCCAGGCTATGAGTTTGGGTTCTTTTTTTAACCCCAAGCTTGATTCCACCATCTTCCCACCCCCACATTGCTCTCCAGTCTACCTTCTCCACTAGGGTGATCTAATTTCCTGCCCCTAACCCTTCAGTGACTCTGCATGACCCACAAGATAAAATCCCAATCACCAGACCCTCCGGTCTTCCTCTCCTTCTCTGAGACTCTTGCTTCCCCTTCTCATAACGCTGAGCACTGCACTGTGAAATTTTAGTGAGAACACTAGTCACTAATGAAACCACTAGTCAATTATGAAACAACTTCTTCATTAGACTATCCAGCCCAAGCCTGGCACCGAAGAAAAACATCAGAAGTAGTTGCTAATGATGATTCAAATGCCTGCTAGCCAGAGGACACAGTAATGAGTCGCTTGCTGTGACTAGAATCTGAAAACCCACTTTCAAACCTTGTCTCAAAGGCTGCACAAGTGAAAAACTCAACCATGCTGGCTCTTACCCATTCCTTCCCAGAGCAACCTTTCTGGACAGTAAATTATTAGTCTTTACATTTTAATAACTTCTGTGAAATGTTACATTTTGAAACTGTTAATGCTAAACCATTGTTTCCAGTCCCATCTCAATATATGATCCAAAGAAGGCAGGCACCTTGGGTCCCAGGCAGGAACTGCTCCATAAAAAAATAACCCAGCACATCTGCCACCAAAAATCAAATTAACTCTTCAAAATTACAAACCTAATGATTTAATTGAAAAGATGTGATTCTTTAAAAAGTATTAAGCACCACATTGGTAGTGCATTCTAGCCAAAGAATGCTAGCAGGTTGTACAGGACTGCAAGAATTGTTTTCTCTGCCATGTCCCAATCCATGTTGTAGTTCATAAAAACATACTCCTTTTATAAACAAAAACTTCAAACCTTGCATCTTAAAAAAAATTCAATGTTTACATTTTTAAAAATTGTGGTAAAATAGACATAAAATTTACCATCTTAATCATTTTTAAATGCACAGTTCAGTAGTGTTAAGAACTTTCACATTTTCGGGAGCCTGAGTGGCTCAGCGGTTGAGCATCTGTTTGCCTTTGGCTCAGGGCATGATCCTGGAGTCCTGGGATCGAGTCCCACATCGGGCTCCCTGCATGGAGCCTGCTTCTCCCTCTGCCTGTGTCTCCACTCTCTCTCTGTCTCTCATGAATAAATAAAACCTTTATTTAATTTTTTTTAAAGATTTTTTATTTATTTATTCATGATAGTCACACAGAGAGAGACAGAGAGGCAGAGACACAGGCAGAGGGAGGAGCAGGCTCCATGCAGGGAGCCCGATGTGGGATTCGATCCCGGGTCTCCAGGATCGCGCCCCGGGCCAAAGGCAGGCGCCAAACCGCTGCGCCACCCAGGGATCCCAAATAAAATCTTTAGAAAAAAAAAAAAACTTTCGCATTTTTGTGCAAGTAATTTCCAGAACTTTTTCATCTTGCAAAATTCAAACTCTATACCCATTAAATAAATCTGCATTTCCCCTCCCCCTAGCCTGTGGCAACCACCATTCTATCTACTCTGAGTTTATTTATTTATTTATTTATTTATTTATATTTTTTTTTTACTCTGAGTTTAGACACCTTGTGTAAATGTAATCACACACTATGTCTTTTTGTGATGGGTATTTCCCTTAGTGTGTCTTTTAGGTTCATCCAAGTTATAGCATGTGTCAGATTTTCCTTCCTTTTAAGGCCAAGTGATATTTCATTGTATGTATAAACATACTGTTTATCCACTCACCCACTGATAGACCTTTGGATTGCTTCTGCCTTTTGGCAATTGTGAATGCTGCTATGAACATAGGTGTACCCATAAATGGAATTGTTGGGTCCTATGGCCATTCTATGTTTAATTTTTTGAGGAACCACTATATTGTTTCCCATAGTGGCTATATGTTTTTACACTCCCACCAACAATGTATAAGGTTCTAATTTCTCCCCATCTTTGCCAATGCTTGTCTTTTAAAAATATATATATACACATGTAACAGCCATCCTGACAGGTGTGGGGTAATTATCTCATTGTGCTTTTGATTTGCATTTCCCTAATTAGTAGTGATGCTGAGCATCATGTTTATTGGCTTACAGAGATTATTTTAAACATTACACAAAAGCTACTTCACATTTAAAACATAAACTTTTTATTTTTTTTATTTTTATTTTTTAAAGATTTTTGTTTATTTATTTATAGAGACACAGAGAGAGAATGAAAGGCAGAGACACAGGCAGAGGGAGAAGCAGGCTCCATGCAGAGAGCCTGATGCGGGACTCGATCCAGGGTCTCCAGGATCACGCCCCAGGCTGCAGGCGGCACCAAACCGCTGCGCCACCGGGTCTGCCCATAAACTCACTTTTTAAAACTTCTTGTCCGCTCCTGGGAAAGTCCCTCTCTTCTACCAACTTGAGAAGCTGGCAGGCTGTGCTTACAAACCTTCATCCACACAGCAAGCCCTTCTTCCTAGGACAGCTGCACAACTGGAAGCCGGGGAAATACTAGGTGGTGAGATCAGACTTGTTATTGCAGGAAAATGACAAGATCGCCCCCTAGTGACATGTTAGGACGTTAATTTAAAAAGCAAATGTTTAAAAGAAAAAGCAGAACCATGAAGAACATAATCTCCACCCTATCCAGAATCTGGAGAGAAACTAATAACACAGAAGACTAATCGATCAAAATAGTTTATTCACAGCGACAGTTAAAAAGGCTCAGTTCCAAGGGACAAAATGTGTCACAAAACCCTTACTTACAAATCCCTAGTGGAAGCTGCCTTGGGAATCATCCGCTCCTTCAGGTTGATGAGCAATGCCAGGGAAGTGGACTGGAGATGCCGTCAACTGCAAATTGCAAAACTAAGGGAAGGCTTGTATTTCATCCTCTTTGGCAATCCTGACACAAACTACCGCTAACTTTTATGTTGCACATCCCTCCCAATCTCTATGAATTTGCTGAGGATCTGACTAAAGGCAAAAAGGAAGCCGACACCAATGATTACAGAAGCCAGAGGGTGGCAGTCGTGACTATTTGACTTGTTCTTAGCGCCTCAAGCCCTCTATTATGTAAATCAAGATACTTTGATTTTCAAGCCCTCTCAACTAAAATAATAATACTAACATCTGATTCCCTCAGGCACCAGTAGCTGCTGATTTTTCCAACTTCCGGCTTTTTTTCTCCCCTCCATACCCCCTACAATCTCCATGGCTCTCTAGGTTGCTGTTTCTCACTGAGCTGTAAGACTTTGAGAGTGAAAATCCCATAAATGTGTGTGTCTTCACAGAACACAACGGAGAAAAAGCATACTAACTGAAATAAACATTTTAGGCTACAACCCAGTAGGTGACACTCTGGGGCAATGGGTCTTCTGTAACCAGAGCTACTGACATTAAGTCCCAAGTCTTCCTGCTCCAGCAGGTTAACCTTCAAGGGCTGCAGGAGACATAGGAGGTGCCAGCCTCAAGCGGTCTGTTGCCTAGAAATATAGCCCACACTACCCAAAGGTCAAAGGCTGGACATTTTTCTGCTGTTCTTTGTGCAGCTGCCGGGCCCGATCTTTTAGTACCTCGGCCTTGGCCTCATCTTTATCTACACCATCCCCTAGCCTGTACATGCGGCTGGCATTGGCACAGGCCCAGACGTGGCCCAGGTCACAGGCTTTCATTGAGTATTTACATGCCAGGCCCATGTCCTTGGGAAAGCCAGGGGCACCCTGCAGGAACATGGCACTGAGATTGAAGCAGCTGGAGGCATAGTGGCCTTCACAGGCCCTTGTGTAGTAGTCTCTAGCCTTCTCCAGGTCAGGCTGGCCGTCCTCATTGACCTGTCCATCATGTGCCAGGAGACCGACATTGTGACATGCCTCCACAGACTTCTTTCCAGGCTTCTCACATGCCATCAGAAAGCAAGTGGAGGCAGCTTTCAGGTCCTGGGTTAGTCCACCTGGGGGGAAGGAAAGGGGAAAAGAAAATAAACACAAGCCAGGGCAGAACCTGAATGTCTCAGGCCAAAGTTAGAGAATAATTGCTGAATAAAGTTCATATATTTTGAGCTAAGGCAGCACGAAAGGAAGGTGGCCCAGTATGATGCACAAACGTTCCAGTTCCTTTAGCCTTGGAATTTTTTGTTCAAATGATATCTTCTGAGACAGGATATCCCTAAAGGAGGTAAAAAGGAGATTATAATAGCTACCTCATGGGTTACAGCAAGAACATGTGATGTTATAAGCACTTTGCTCAATGTTCGTTAATTTCAATGTATAATGAATACAAATTATTTGCCAACTACTGTATTAGGTTCTGGACAATAAACAGACACTGTCCTTAGCCTCGCGCATCTTATAGTCTAATGAAACAGATATTTAACAACCACACAATGTATGATTTTTTTTTTTTAATTTATTTATTCATGAGAGACAGAGAGAGGCAGAGACACAGGCAGAGGGAGAAGCAGGCTCCATGCAGGGAGCCCGACGTGGAACTACAACCCGGGACTCCAGGATCGCGCCCTGGGCCAAAGGCCAAAGGCAGGAGCTAAACTGCTGAGCCACCGAGGGATCCCCTCAGAGGTAGTTTCTGGCACATTTTGATCTTCTTCCTCTACAGAAAAATACTTCTCAATCAAGCTTAATGAAGCTTTGCATACAACTCATTGTCATTGTTTTGTAGAGCTATAATTTTGTTCAAACCACCACATTCTTCAATCATTACACTAAGTTTCTCAATCTCACCTAGTTTCTTAGCAGCTTGAAAGATATCTAAATGGGCAGCCTGGGTGGCTCAGTGGTTGTATAGTTGGTCACAGCCCATACAGCTTCCTTTTGTGCCTTTTTTTTTAAAACAAAATATTTTGTTTACTTATTTTAGAGAGAAAGAAAGTGAGTTAGGGGAGAGGGAGAGAATCCCAAGTGGAGTCCATGCTAAATGTGGAGCCCCATTTGAGATCTGATCTGATGACCCTGAGATCACGACCTGAGCCAAAACCAAGAGATAGCCACCCAGGGGCTCCTTCCTTTTGTGTCTTAAAGTCTTCCTTAGAATGCCAATGAGAAATGGAATTAATCCTTGATTCACAACTTACTGTGTCTGGTCCTAGAAGCCAGATGTCATCTTTCACACCGTCCACATTGCTTTCTTCTGAGTATTAGTTTGGGGACGCATTACAAGCTGGGAAAGATGGCAAGTGCTCCAACACCTATTACAACACAAGTCTGTTCATCTGTCCCAGTGATAATACTTCCTATGGCTTTTAGTGCAGAGGTCACAATTAGCAATTTAGGAGCTCCTCGAAGCTTCACATGTTAGGGCACAACTCCTCTTTTCACAACCGTTTCAATCTGTTCATTTGGACCATGAGTACGGTAAGAAATGGTTCTAACATTAGTATCTGCTAATACTTCTGGGTCACTACAATGCAGGAGATGAACTAAAGTAGGAAGAATTTGCTCAATAGCATCTAGAGAAGTGCAGGATCCTTGCTGCAACAAAAATTTGAAAGTATCCAGATAAGCTTTTCTAAGTAACCACATGCTAAAGATGACATATCAGGAACTGCAAGAAGGGCCAAGAGTGGGTCAAATGCAACATATTTGATAACCAAGTCTCAGAAAACTGAACTATTTCGTACAATGTTTCCTAGAGCTCATACAGCTTGTTCACTTATGTGAGCAAGGGAAGATGTCAATGGAGAAATGAATGCTAGGATAGCACCTCTATCTACCACAGCCGTGGTCTGTCTGATATCCCAGAAGCAATGTCAGTGAGGGCTCAAGCAGATTCAATTGAATGGGACTATGAACAGTTCTGCCCCAAAAGGATGCAAATTTTAGAATCAAACCAGCCCAGATTATGTCTATATGGGCTGCGTTTCCCCAGAAAGCAGTTTCTTAGCATCTTGAGTAGCCTGCAGGTGGCTTTCCAAATTGTTGCTATTTATTGTCTTTGACAATGTTATCAACAGACCAATTTACAATGCCTGGTTGTTATAGTTTTCCTGCAGTGGAGAAGTAGCATTATCAAGAAATGAACTTACATTTCTTTTTCAGCAAAGTCTTCCTTCTTAGCTTTTCTCAGGTCCCCCTTAACTTCTACTAAGCAACGCCTCATTTTTATACTGTCTTCCCCCTTGTTCTTGAATCTGTTAAGGTGGGCAGCTGGTGAATTGGGACTGTTGTTGGTAGACTTGGTTATGACACAATGGGAGAAAGGCCAGCTCAGACTTCCACAGAAAGTATAGGCTGTGGGTTGGCTGCCTTCAAACACATCCACTATAGCTCAGTACCAAGAGGTGTCCATGGTTTATATTCTTAAAAGTCATTTTAGTTGCCTTATGGAAAGAGGATCAGGGATTTGCATTAATCTCCTAACTGTAATCCAAGGAGGAGAGGAGAGTGGCTTGCCTAAGAATGGTAAGAGGACATATAAAAAATAGTGAAAGAGAATAAAGGGGAAAGGAGAGAAAATGAGTGAAAATATCAGTGAGGGTGACAACATGAGAGACACCTAACTCTGGGAAACGAACAAGGGGTGGTGGAAAGGGAGGTGGGTGGGGGAATGGGGTGACTGGGTGATGGGCACTGAGGGGGGGCCTTGACAGGATGAGCACTGGGTGATATGCTATATGTTGGCAAATTGAACTCCAATAAAAAAAAATGGTAAGAGAGGGAGAGAGATAGGACAGATTTGAGACATATTTTGGCGATAAGCTGGCCCTGAGCTATTAGGTAGAGAGAGATAACACTTGCTAAGGGTATCTCTTGGAAGATAATAGGGACATAATATATTGGGGGTGGGGGAGAAGAAAACAATTAAGAATTCCATATTTGGGGGCCGCCCAGGTAGCTCAGTGGTTTACCGCCACGTTCAGCCCAGGGCCTGATCCTGGAGACCCAGGATTGAGTCCCATGTCGGGCTCATTGCATGGAGCCTGCTTCTCCCTCTGCCTGTGTCTCTGCCTTTCTCTCTCTCTCTCT
Source organism: Canis lupus familiaris (assembly GCF_011100685.1). NCBI lineage: Eukaryota > Metazoa > Chordata > Mammalia > Carnivora > Canidae > Canis > Canis lupus. The sequence continues at coordinate 8,755,940 of NC_049236.1, read as the reverse complement.
CATGAATAAATAAAATCTTAAAAAAAAAAAAAAAAAAAAAAAAGAATTCCATATTTGATTTGTTAAGTTTGAGATGCCAATGAGAACTCCAAGTAGGAATGTCTAATAAACATCAGCTATGAGCAGTCTGAAGCATATAAGAATGATCTAGATTAAAGATTTGTTTGCATTATCATCAACTTAATCTGAACTTTCATCTTGTCCTCTAAAGTAATTCCACTTTTTAGAAGAGCAAATAGAGGACTTTTTTTTTCTTTGAGAGAAAGAGAGAGACAGCACACACGAGCAGCAGGGCGAGGTGCAGAGGGAGACAGAGAGAACCCCAAGAGGCTCTATGCCCAACGCAGAGCCCGACATGGGGCTTGATCCCACAACCCCCAGATCATGACCTGGGCCAAAACCAAGAGTCAGATGTCCAAACGACTGAGCCACCAGGCACCCCCAAATTGAGGGTTCTTAATCAAATAGAAGAGAAACAAAAATCATCCATTGTTAGTACCACCTAAAGATTACCACTACTTCATTTTTGGTGTATTTCCTCTTAGCTATGTACTTTGGTTTTGCTTTTTTGTTTTGTTTTAAATAATCTCTACACCCAACACAGGGCTTGAACCCACAATCCCAAGATGAGGGTCCCATGCTCTACCAACGGAGCCACCCACGCACCCCAATTTGGTCTTGTTTTCACAGGTAACCATGAGCCTTCTTCACTCCCTGTTAGAAACCCTTCTTAATTTCTGTTTTATTGGCTGCATAATATTTCCTCAAAGAATTGTGTGTCAGAGTTTACTATTTCTTTTCATAGGACATTTAGATTGCTTCAAAAAATAGTTCAAGGCTGATTTCATGTATGAAAACATTTGGCTAAAACATTCCTTAGGTATGTACACCCTAGGTATACAATCCAAAGTAACTTTTGCAGCAACCAAACTGTCAGACCTGTTCACATTGATAGAATGTTTTACAATTTTTTTTAAAGATTTTACTTATTTTTTTGAGAGACAGAGGGAGAGAGCACAGCAGGGGGAGGGGCAGAGGAAAAGGGAGAACAAGTAAACAAGTAAACTCCCTCTTTGAGGGCAGAGCCCAACTCTGACTCTGAGATCATGTTGTTAGTGGAAGTCAGATGATTAACCAACTGAGCCACCCAGAACGTTTTACAATTTAACAAAGCAGCCACATCTGTTCTCATTTGATGTTCAGAAAGAAAGGTATGAGCAGACTAAATTACCCTAATTTTGTCAACAAAGGATTTGTGGCTCAGGGAAGGAAAATGTCTTGCTTGATGTTACACCTTCTAAAAGTGGGTTCTTTGGCCTCAGACTCTTTCCCTTACCCCGAGCTACCTTAGTAACCAGTCTGTGTCAAGAAAAGACACTAGGTGGGGTTTTTTTTTGTTGTTTTTTTTTTAAGGAAAAGAAGGCAAAAGCAAAAAGAGTGGAAAATTTTTGGATCAGAACTAGGCAGAGGAAGTCAACAGTTTTGTCATTTATTTACTTATTTATTTATAAAATATTTATTTATTTATTTTAGACACAGAAAGAGAGAGTGGGCAGGGAGGAGGACAGGCAGAGGGAGAGAGAATCCCAAGTAGGCCCCACATACAGTACAGAGCTCGACATGGGGCTTGATCCCACAACCTGGAGATCATGACCTAAGCTAAAACCAAGAGTTGGATGCCCAACTGACTAAGCCACCACATGGGAGAGAGAAACCTAAGCAGACTCCATGCTAAGCATGAAGCCCAACATGGGGCTCAATCCTGTGACCCAGGAGATCACGACCTGAGCCAAAATCAAGAGTCTGCACCACCCAGGAGTTCCTTATTTTCTTATTTTTTAAATATTTAAATATTTGCGAGAGAACATGCATGAGTGGGGGCAAGTGGCAGAGGAGAATGACAGAGGAAAGAGAATCAAGTAAACTCCCCACTGAGCGTGGCGCCTGACATGGGGCTTGATCTCACAACCCTGAGATCATGACCTGGGCCAAAATCAAGAGTCAGATGCTTAAGCAAGTAAGCCACCCAGGTGCCTCACAGTTTTGGCTTTTAGACATGTCAGGGTCCAAGATTTGCTAAACAGCACTCCTAAAGGGCTTAAGTAGCAAAGATCAGCTACAGAATCTTCTGTGACTGCTATGGTTTGAATAGCTAGAGAAATTTATTTAAGAAAGTCAGTTTAACAGGATTAACTACCAATCTCTAAACACTCTGTGTTCTTTCACCTTGACACAGTCTCTGCCTGAGACGACTCTATTCCACCTCCACCAAACTCCACTCTGTCCTTCAAGTCTCAGTTTCAATGCTGCCTATGCCTACTCTGTGACAGTACCCCCTGCATCAGCACTGAACCCCCACAGGACTGTATGTGTCTCTTTGAAGATGCTTATCAAGCTTTCCCAGGTGTAACAGGTATTGGTGTCCTTTCCTGCTCCTGGTCCATATCTAATTCATTGTTTCATTGAAGGTAGTAACAGTGTGCTCAATAAAGGAACATTTAAGAAGGAAAAAAGTCTTCAATGTACAACCAGTAATCACATAAAGTTGTCTTATAAGAGAAAATCACTGTAAAGCCACTTTTGTTTTCCCTACTTCAGTGAGGAACTCAAAGTCCTTGTAAGAAATACTGTAAAATATGGTATAAACATTACTTTTAGAAAGGCAGGGAGGGGGGTGGGGAGGCCTGGCTGGCTCAGTCACAGAGCATGTGACTCTTGATCTCATTTTTGTGAATTTGAGCCCCAAGTTGGGTGTGGAGATTAAAAAAAAAAAAAAAAAAAAAAAAAAGGAATAAAGACAAAAAGAACCCAATACTTTACCAAGACACAAATCCAGACACTTAATAGCTAGAATATTTTTGGTTTTGCATGCTGTATCATATAGGTGAGTTCACGCCATATATATAAATTTGTATTTGGCTTTCTTCACTAAAAAAATATATATATCATATTTCATAAGTTTTTCCCCATAGCTACAAAAATTCTCTAGGAACATTTTTTAATGGGCTAAATAACATTCCTTCCAGTGGACATAACATAATTTAATGAAGCTACTACTGTTGGCACACAGGTTTTGGGTTTTTTTAAATCATTAATATAATGCAGTTATGTATTACTTGTAAATTGTAAGTCAATGAAAATAAAATTTTGCTAGATAAGTAAGACCAGGGCATCTTTCCACATTGACCTAAGCTGATGGCAGACACTTAACTGACTGAGCCACCCAAGGGCCCCTTTAAGATTTATATATATATATATATATATATATATATATATATATTTATTTATTTATTTATTTGAGAGAAAGAGTGCATGTACGCAAGTCAGGGGAGGGGCAGAGGGAGAGAGAATTCCAAGCAGACTCTCCACTGAGTGTGGAGCCGCACATGGGACTCCATCTCACAACCCATGAGATCATGACTTCAGCTGAAATCACAAGGTGGATGCTTAACTGACCGAGCTACCCAGATGTCCCTCACATTAACTTTTATTTGCATTTTCAGTCATTTCCTTAGGATAGGATACTAGCAGAACTACTAGGTCAAAAAAATGTATCTCTGCTCCATCAAGGGAAGCTGATATTCCTGTTAATGCTAAACTTCAAAATAGAGACTACCATAGATCCCACATCTTATGTGAAGGCAGGAATAGTTCACACAACTCTAGAGAATTAAAACAACACACTCTTCATGAAGTTCTCACTGAATATCCTCCTAACCAGGCTTCGCTGGGCACTGGGAACAAGTGATAATTCTCAAGAAGCTCATACTATAGTGACCAAAAAAATAGCTGCCTGTCAAAGATCATATTTCCTATTTGTGGTGTTTTTGTAATATGCCCATAAGTTCTTTGATATCCCTTCCTTCAAGAGGTAGGATGTTAGTTCTCTATTAGTGTGAGCTAGACTTACTGATTCACTTCTAACAAACAGACTGTGATAGAAATGAAAAACATGTGACTTCTAAGGGTAGGTCATAAAAGACACTCTGGATTCTATCATGCTCTCTCTTTTGGATCACTCACTATGGAAGAAACCAGATGCTGTGCCATAATGACACACAAGCAGCCAACAGAGAGGTCCCTCTCATAAGGAACTGAGGTCTCCCGATAATAGTTGGAAAGGCTTTTTCCTAACAAGCTATGTGACTGAACCATCTTAGAATTGGAAACTCCAGGGATGTCTGGTGTCTCAGTGGTTACGTGCCCACCTTCAGCTCAGGGCGTGATCCTGGAGACCCGGGATGGAGTCCCACATCGGGCTCCCTGCATGGAGTCTGCTTCTCCCGCTGCCTGTGTCCCTCCTCCCTCCCTCCCTCCCTCTGTCTCTCATGAATAAATAAATAAAAATCTTAAAAAAAAAAAAAAAAAGAATTGGAAACTCCAGGTCCAGTCAAACCTTCAAATGACTATAGCTCTAGCTCCCTGGTTAATGTCTTAACTGCAACCTCATTAGAGACCTGAGGCATATAGGTAAGCCAAGCCCAAATTCCTCACCTATAGAAACTATGTGAAATAAGTTTGTTGGAATAAGTTCTTATTTAGTGATAATTTAAACTCACTACTCCAGTGATAACTGCAATTAGGGCATGAGGCGAAATGATAAGATGGTAGTGAAATAATGATTGGTCCCTTCCTCTGTGCCAGGCACATGCTGGTGCCTTTATCTGCATTACCTTATTTAATCCTCACACCAGCCCTATGAAGCACGTGGTATTTTTCTCCATCTTACATGTGATATAACGGAGGCACAGTTAAAGCGACTGGCTCAATGTCCTACTACTGTTAATAGCGTTCCCCAAGGTCTGCCTGACTTGGAAGGCTGTGCTCTTCCCTCTATCCCTCTGTAGAACTGTCCAAATCTTCCTATAACGTGCTTCTCCAGGGCCTGTGAGGACCCTTCTGAGAAGAGGGCACAGTATGAAGAACAGGATGTGATGCCAGCATTACTATCCATGATAATGACCAAAGAAAGCAGGCGCCTCCTTACCTTTCCCCGTCACATAATAGGCCCCCAGTTTGTAGCAGCTATCGCTGTGTTTGTTCTCTTCACAGTTGAACTTCAGCACCTTGGCAGCCTCCTCAAAATTCTTCTGGATCCCTTCCAAATAGTCCACCAGGCGATAGCATCCTGTGAGGAAAAAGCAAGAGCTGCTCTTCATGTCTGGTGCTGCTGCACAGCAGTGGGGAGGGCTGAGGTGTGGCAGGCCAGAGTGTGTCTTTCATTTAGGACCAGCCTCTGTTCTCCTGAGGTGTGGCAAGGTGATCTCACCACAAAGAATGCAAGTGGTGTCCAGCTATTCCTACAAATGGTGTCATCTGCCCTCAGCCAGGGACTGAACCACATACAAGCTGGAGTGACCACGGCTGCTCTATTGGCTCTGCCACTCACCAGCCACTGTGGTGGAGCCCTTCTGTTCCCTGTCACCCAAGGCCAAAGACTCAGACTTCCATGATTGAAACTTTGCTGCCTTTGGTTGGGGCTTCCCAGGAAGTTCAGCAATAAAACACTGGAAACCAAAATGGTCTATGGGCTAGTCCCTGTTGTAGCAAGAAAGGGGTGCTATACTCCTCAGCCAGGCTGAGAATGAGAAGTCCAAAGACAGACTAGGAATAGAAGCTACTAAAAGAGTTAGAAACAGACTCTCTTTGGCAGTCTCTAGTCCCAGTGAGCCTCCTCCCAATATCTCTCCCCTCTGTCTCTGTTCCTTCTTCTTCATCTCAAATAATACTCATCTCATTCACTTTCATTCAACAAATGTTTGAGCATCTATGTGCAACTGCGTACCTTACACTGTTGTAGATGCTAGGAATAGTCACTTGCTTTCCTAAAAATTACATTCTACAGGAGGGGGAAGAAATAAGTAAATAGGTGAGCAAGATAGATTTATTTTTTTAAGACGCATTTCAACAGTAATAAACGTTATATGATTGAAATAAACAGGATAAGATAGTTTGTTGTGCACGCTGGGGGAATAATTACCATAAACTGGGCAATCAAGGAGGGCCTAAGGACCATGTGTAAGTTTAAATGTGAATAACAAGAATGAACTAGCTATTTAAAGATAATGAAATGGAAGGGGGCAGAAAGTCTCAGGCACAAGAAACAATAAATTAAAAGGCCTCAAAGAGGGAATAAACTTAGTACAAATACGGAATAATGTGGATGGAGATGGAAACGGGTAGGAAATGAGAGAGGGACGCTGGGGTGGCTCCGTGGTTGAGCTTCTGCCTTCAGTTCAGGGTGTGATCCTGGGGTTCTAGGATCGAGTCCCGCATTGGGCTCCCTGCGTGGAGCCTGCTTCTTCCTCTGCCTTTCTTTCTTCCTCTGCCTGTGCCTCTCTCTCTGTCTCTCAGGTATAAATAAATAAAATATTAAAAAAAAAAAAAAAAAAGGAAATGAGGAGAGAAAGGCAGGGACCAGGGCATTGTGGAACACAGGAAGGACTTAGGATTTTATTGCAGGTCAAAGGCAAACCACTGGAGGGTTTTAAGAAGAGCAGTGATATGATTCAATTTGCATTTTAAAAGGTCATTCCAGCGTATGTTTGTATATGTCAGGATGAAAATGGAACAAAATGCTGGAGGGGGTACACTCTGCACTGACAACAACAAACGGGCTGTCTTGTCATTTAAACATCGAATAAGATAGCATTTAATAGGACAGATGAAAATGTAACTATCAGTTTGAGGGTAGAGAACAGATTTTTAGGGAGTGAGCATGCAAACAGTCGGGTTAGGCAGCTATCTCAGTAATTCTGGGGAGCGTCAGGAAGGCTTCAAAGGATAGCAGCTACAGGAACTGCAGCCTCCCGAACGCGCTGCAGCCCTCCTCCCCGCGGCCCTACTCAGCGCACTCTCCTGCGGGCGGCACCACGTGGCTCAGCGGGTTAGCGCCGCCTGCAGCCCAGGGCTGACCCTGGAGACCCGGGATCGAGTCCCACGTCGGGCTCCCTGCGTGGAGCCTGCTTCTCCCTCTGCCTGTGTCTCTGCCTCTCTCTCTCTCTCTGGGTCTCATGAATAAATAAATAAAATCTTAAAAAAAAAAAAAAAACACCTAAGGCTCTCCACTGCCTACACAATGAAATCTAAGTGCCTTACCTGATACACTGCAGCCCGGGTTCCCTCTTCAACCTTCTTTCTAACGGCAGCCTTCGGCAGCACCTGGAAGGCAGCCATCTCCTCTCCCGCCCTGGCCTCCACTCAGCCGACCTCGTCTGCGCCCCCGGCCCCCGCTCCCCGCCCTCGCCCACAAGTCCTTCCCCGCTGTCCTGCTCCTAGGGACTCCCACTCTTCCCAGGACCGAGCCACCCTGGCTCAGCCATCGCACTGCACAACAACCCTGGTCAGTCTGTCAGCATCAAGAAATAGCTACATCCTAATCTAGAAAACAGGCTGCAGGCTATCAGAAGGGAAGGCCAGTGCCATGTTTTCCCCGTATAAAAATGAAGTAGGAAGGAGAAAACCAGCTAAAGGTACTGGCCGCTCTGGGCGGCCTCTATGGGCGTCCCAGCCACCGACACACGCAAGTCCCTCCCCACGTGTCCGCAGCCCGCGCCGGCGGCACTCACCGTCGGGGTCCTTCTCGCGGTAGCACTGGTAGTTGCACTCCACCTCCATGTTCTCCAGGAAGGACTTCACCTGCTCCTCGTCCTGGAAGTCCACCACGCCCGCCATGGCCCCTGCGCGCCGGCCGAGCTCAGCCCGCCGCTCCGCACGCCCGCCGCGCGGTCACGTGAGCAGCGGGGCGGGGCGGGGCCGGGGCGGGGGCGGGGCCGGGGCGGGGCGGGGGCGGGGCCGGGGCGGGGGCGGGGCGTGCCGCCGAGTGCGCGGGCGGCTCAGCCAATCCCGAAGCGGGAGCGCGGCAGACCTAACGTGGAAGACCTTCGGCCGCCGCCTCTCTTGCTACTCTCCCTCCTTCCCTCAAACCGGCGACAGCCTTCCTGCAGGACTACTTCTGCGCCACCTTTGCGCCCTTAATGATTTTCTGTCTGCAGTCATTTATTTCTTCATTCATTCCTTTGTTGGATGATCTCTGTGCCTGCTGGGTGCCTCACCGTCCCTGGTCCCAGTAACACAACAGCCAGGAAGTAGTACCTGCCTTTAAAGAGCTTGCGGTTTGGTAGGAAGACATTTGTTTATTCATTCAGCAAGCATTCTGAGCAACTACTCTGGGCCAGGTGTGGTTGCAGAAACCAATATTTGTAAGTCTGTTCTAGTGCAATGAAATGAGAAGTCTGGTTCATCTGTGCGTTCCTCTCAGGTCTACCCCCCCATCCTCCCGTCCCCAACCTGAACGACCTAAGAAAGGAATGGCTGTGGGGAGATGATGACCGCAGCACGGCAGCTGCAGAGGTTGTAATGATTCTGTTACAATAGCAAACGCTTAAACCGTGTTGAACTTTGTTCCAGATTCTATTCTAAGATACAAAGTCCAATTCAATTCTCACTATGACCCTCATTGTGACACTACTGAGTAGGGATTCTTATTATCTTCCTTTTAAAAAAGATTATTTATTTATTCATTCATGTGAGACAGAGAGAGAGAGAGGCAGAGACCCAGGCAGAGGCAGAAGCAGACTCCATGCAGGGACCCCGACGCAGGACTCGATCCCGGGACTCCAGGATCGCGCCCTGGGCCAAAGGCGGGTGCTAAACCACTGAGCCACCCAGGGATCCCCGAGGATAGACAGATCTTAATAAGAATTCATGTCCCCCTGCACCCCAATGTTTATAGCAGCAATGACCACAATAGCCAAACTGTGGAAGGAGCCTCGGTGTCCATCGAAAGATGAATGGATAAAGAAGATGTGGTTTATGTATACAATGGAATATTACTCAGCCATTAGAAACGACAAATACCCACCATTTGCTTAGACGTGGATGGAACTGGAGGGTATTATGCTGAGTGAAGTAAGTTAATCGGAGAAGGACAAACATATGGTTTCATTCATTCGGGGAATATAAAAAATAGTGAAAGGGAATAAAGGCGAAAGGAGAGAAAATGAGTGGGAAATATCAGTGAAGGAGACATAACATGAGAGACTCCTAACTCTGGGAAAGGAACAAGGGGTAGTGGAAAGTGAGGTTGGGCGGGGGGTTGGAGTGACTGGGTAACAGGCACTGAGGAGGGCACTTGGCGGGATGAGCACTGGGTGTTATACTATATGTTGGCAAATCGAACTCCAATAAAAAAAAATATACAAAAAAAAAGAATTCATGTCCCCTGTTTACTAAATTGTGACCTTGAACCAATCACAATTATGAGCCTGATTTCTCTTCTGTAAATGAAAATCTCTTGTGGTTGTCAATAGGACTAAAAGTTCATCTATGCAGTTGTGCTTAGCAGAGTGCCTGGCTCAGAGTCATTCCTGTTTCCAAAATGTTTCTTGTCATGCCCATAATGGCATGAAAGTCTGTGTCCTCCGTGACACTGTGCACTCTGTATCCCTTTTGCCAGTCACAGGGTCAAGAATAGGGCAAAGTGGGGCTGACTTGATTGGTTAAGTGTCTGTCTTTGAACATGAGAAACTCCTAACTCTGGGAAACGAACTAGAGCTGGTGGAAGGGGAGGAGGGCAGGGGGTGGGGGTGACTGGGTGGTGGGCACTGCGGGGGGCACTTGACGGGATGAGCACTGGATGTTATTCTGTATATTGGCAAATTGAACACCAATAAAAAAATAAATTTATTATTTAAAAAAAAAGTCTCTGTCTTTACCTCAAGTCATGATTCCAGGGTCCTAGGATAGAGCCTGCATTGGGCTCCCCTGCTCACCAGGGAGTCTGCTTCTCCTTCTCCGTCTGCCCCTACTATATACCCCCACTTGTGCTCTCTCTCTCTCAAATAACTAAGTAAATACATAAATATTAAGGAAAAAAAACCCAACAAGCCAAACAAACAAAGAATAGAGCAAAGCTTGGTGAGGGTGATGTAGATAGCCAAATTTAGAGAGGGACAGGCCACAAATGTGCACATTTACTTTTTAAATTAATTATTCAAGTAATACCTGAATACGTGCTTATTGTGAATTAATCTCATATTTTTCATCTAATATTCCTTTTCATTAAGCATGATATAGCTTGTAGACATTGTTTAGACTGTTACAGAGAAATAGAAGGTCAGAGAAATTAAGTTATTTACTTGAACACATAGTGAGAGGACTAGAAGGAGAAACCAGCTGCTCTCTTAGAATCCTAGAGTTCACAATAACCATCCTGGATCTTGGAGGGAGGAATTGAAGAGCATTATAGCACTCAACTCCTGACTCCGGAGCTAGAGTCAACTATTATTAATTGATCATTAATTATGAGTTTAGTGCTTTAGGTTCATTATCTCATTTATTCTTCATTCATTCAACAAAAGTTCCCTGGATGCTTAAAAACATGCACCTCTTGGAAAAGGGAAAACACTGGTCAATAAACGTGATGAGATGCTCCTCCTAATGATTAAAGGATGGTAATCATTTTTTATCTCTTCAGTCAACAAAGATTGGCATCCTGTGTTTGAAAGAATGCAGAGACAGGTGTGCCTTCAGCACAGGTCATGATCTCAGAGTCTCAGGATTGGGTTGGAGCCACATTCACTCCTTGCTCAGTGGGGAGTCTGCTTCTCCCTCTGCTGCTCACCCCATCATGCTCTCGCTCCCTCTCATATAAATAAATAAAATCTTTAAAAAAAAACAAAACCTAAATGGCTTTTTTTTTTAGATTTTATTTATTTATTCATGATAGTTACACAGAGAGAGATAGAGAGGCAGAGACACAGGCAGAGGGAGAAGCAGGCTCCATGCAGGGAGCCCGATGTGGGATTCGATCCCAGGTCTCCAGGATCGCGCCCCGGGCCAAAGGCAGGCCCCAAACCACTGCGCCACCCAGGGATCCCCTAAATGGCTTTGAAAGAAAAAAGAATGTTGAGAAATGGGCTTTCTAATATATTATTGGTGGGAATGTAAATTGATGCCTCCTCTTTAGAGAGCAATTTGGTAATATTTATTAATGTTTTAATGTCTTTTATATGCTTTTGGGGGTGGGAGAAAAATTTGCAAGCCTATCCCACAATGACTTGCATCCTGAACATATAGAGAATTCTTACAACTCAACAATAAGAAGGGAATGGTTTTAAAAATGGGCAAAGTGGGCAGCGCCCGGTGGCTCAGTGGTTTAGCGCCGCCTTCAGCCCAGGGTGGGATCCTGGAGACCCGGAATCGAGTCCCACATCAGGCTCCCTGCATGGAGCCTGCTTCTCCCTCTGCCTGTGTCTCTGCCTCTCTCTATATATGTCTCTCATGCATAAATAAATAAAATATTTTAAAAAATAAAAAATAATAAGAATGGGCAAAGTATTTGAGTAGATGTTTTACCAAAGACATAAGGATAGACAAGAAGCACACAAAAAGACATCCAGCATGTGAAAATGCAAAGAAAAATCCACACAGATATATCACTGCACAACTATTAGAATGGCTATAATAAACAAAATAATACCAAGTGTTGATGAGAATGTTTAAAAACTGGAACCCTTATATACATTTCTGGTGGGAATGCAAAATTCTGTAACCACTTCCTTTTTTGTTTGCTTGCTTGCATTTTATTTTATTGTGGTAAGTACATTTATTTTTTTTTTATTTTTTTTAAAATTTTGTCGTAATTTTTTATTTATTTGTGATAGTCACACACAGAGAGAGAGAGGCAGAGAGACATAGGCAGAGGGAGAAGCAGGCTCCATGCACCGGGAGCCCAATGTGGGATTCGATCCCGGGTCTCCAGGATCGCGCCCTGGGCCAAAGGCAGGCTCTAAACCGCTGCGCCACCCAGGGTTCCCGATTGTGGTAAGTACATTTAACATGATATCTACTCTCAACAAATTTTTAAGTATACAATACATTAATGTCGACTGTCAGTACAATGTGCAGTGTTGTAAAACAGATTCCTAGAGCCTATTCATCTTGCTTAACAGAAACTATATACCCTTGATTAGTAATTCCCTATTTCCCCTTCTCCCTAGCCCCTGGCAACCACCATTCTGCAATTTGAGTCTAAGAATTTGACTGTTTTAGATAACTCATAGGAGTGGACTTACTCGGTACTTGTCTTTCTGTCACTGGCTCATTTCACTTAGCACAATGTCCTCAAGTTGTTTGCTTTTTTTTTTTTTTTTTTTTAATTGGCTCCACACCCAGCATGGAACCCAATACACAGCTTGAACTCATGACCCTGAGATCAAGACCTGAGCTGAGATCAAGAGGGACGCTTAACCGACTGAGCCACCCAGGTGCCCCTGTCCTTAAGTTTTATCCATGTTGTAGCATATTGAAGAGTTTCATTATTTTAAAAGTCTGGATAGTATTCCAGTGTGTTTTATCTGTCCACCTGTCAAAGACATTTAATTTACATTGTTCCACATCTTGGTTACCGTGAATAGTGCTGTAATGAGCATGAGGAGGCTAATATCTCTTCAAGATGCTGATCTCAACTCTTTTGGATAAATAGCCAGAAGTGGGATTGATAGATCATAGGGTAATTCTATTTTTAATTTTTTAAAAAGATATTATTTGTTCATGAGAGACACACACACACACAGAGGCAGAGACATAAGCAGAGGGAGAAGCAGGCTCTTTGAGGATTAGGGGTTAATCACCAGGATTAACTTTATCAGATATGGGGTTTGTAAACATTCCTCCCTATTCCATAGATTACCTTTTCATTCTGTTGATTTCTTTGCATTGCAGATATTTTTAAAAACTTATTTTAAGTAATTTCTATGTCCAAAGTGGGGCTCAAACTCATGACTGAGATCAAGAGTCCCATGCTCTTGCTTTTTTTTTTTTTAAGAAAAAAAAAGTTTAAAAAAAAGAGTCCCATGCTCTACAGACTGAGCCAGCCAAGTGCCCCAGTGCAATTTCTAGTGTGATGTACTAGATTATTTTTTTTTGTTGACTGTGCTTTTGATGTTAAAATGTGCATATATTTTTGACCTAGAAATTCAACTTCTAAGAATGTATCCTATAGAAATTCCTACACAAGTAAATATTTGCTACAGTTTTTGTTGTTGCCACTGTTGTTACAATAGAAATAACATATCCAAGATTAGGGGATTTGAATTCAATGTAGACATTAAAAAGAATGAAATAGATCTATTTCAACATTGAAAGATGTTCAAGTGCATTGTTAAGCAAAACCCAAAACATTTTATAGTATAACAATTTTTTGTTGTTTAAAAAATAACCTTCTGTAGGTTCACAGAAAAAAAAAAAATCCGAGGGAAGATACCCTGAACTGTTAATAGTTTTTTTTTTTCCGTATTTTTTTATTGGAGTTCGATTTGCCAACATAGAGCATAACACCCAGTGCTCATCCCGCCAAGTGCCCCCTCAGTGCCCGTCACCCAGTCACCCCAACCACCCGCCCACCTCCCCTTCCACCACCCCTTTGAACTGTTAATAGTTAGCTAAGAGCTGGAAAGGAGGACGGGAATAATGTACAGGGAACTTCCAGTGTTTGTATTCCATCTTTATTTTTATTATAATGATATACTACGTTTGTAAGCAAACAAAATAATAAAAGCGTTTTTTTAAAGACTCGATGTCTTCCCTAGGCATGTTCGCAGTCTTATGGGTCATTTCAGGATAAGCACTAATATATCTATTCTATAAACGAGGTCCAGAGAAATAGAGCGCTTTCTTCAAGGTCGTGCAGCCCGCCAGGCCTTCCGCGCCCCTCGGCGAGCAGGGCGGCCGCGCGGTTCGGTGAAGGCCGGGGCTGGGGCTCTAGCGTGCACAGGTCCCGGGCAGCTGCGCCGGGGGGCGGGGGGGCGGGTAGGAGGCTGGGGGGCTGGGGTGGTTCCCCGGGTCACTCCGGCACCAGTGCTCCGTCCTCTGCGGGTCTCCTGCGGACCCTTAGCAGGTGATAGTGAGCCGTGGAGGCGTCTTGACCTTCCTGCTGTGGCCAGTCAATCCCCTAAGCCCGTCCCGCATTGTCCACAGCGCTCCCAGCCTCCCTCCCCCCCGAAATCAGGAAAAAGCAGTGACAGGTGGCAACCCTGCTCAGACTCCGCGTTTCAGCGGTGAGTACATGTCACAGAGTCCCCGCCTGACCTGCCGGGCCTCGGGCCTCCAGCCAGAGCAATGCAGTCGGAAATAGGATTCAATGCAACCTCTACTTCCTTGCCTGTCTTTGGGGCGCCCCCACTGTGCTTCAAGCTGGAAAGGCTCCTGCGGAGAGCTGGGGTCCAGACGGAGGAAGGGGCTTGGCTCAGGGCACAGAGCAAGTTAATAACATTGGCATGGACTGTTCCTCCAGGGAAGCAAATTGGATGGTAACCTTTCTAACCTTATCGTCACCTCCTCCTGACAAATATCCTCTCTCTTCCCTGCCTCAGAGTTCCTCTGTGTTTTTTGCCTGTGTATCATCATCTGCAGCAGCAAGGTTTATCAAGAATGATATGGACAGGGCATCTGGGTGGCTCAGTAGATTAAGCGCCTGCCTTGGGCTCAGGTCATCATCCCTGCATCAGTCCCTGCATCACTCCCTGCTTAGTGGGGAGCCTGTTTCTCCCTCTCCCTCTGCTACCCCCGCAGCTTGTGCTCTCTCTTTATTTTTTTTTAATATTTTATTTATTTATTCATGGGAGAAACAGAGAGAGAGAGAGGCAGAGAAACGGGCAGAGGGAGAAGCAGGCTCCATGCAGGGAGCCCGATTCCGGACTCGATTCCGGGTCTCCAGGATCACGACCTGAGCTGAACGCGGCGCCAAACCGCTGCGCCACCGGAGCTGCCCCTCTCTCTCTCTTTCGATGTCAAATAAATAAAATATTTTTAAAAATAAAAATAAAAGAAACTGTTTATTTAAAAAAACGATAAGGACTTTGGAATCACACTACCTTGGAATCCCACACTTGCTGTGGGAACTTGGAGAAGTTGTGTCACTTTTCGGCCCTCATTTTCCTCATCTGCCACTGGATATTAACCTCTACTTGATTTACCTGATAGGAATAAATAACTTGGGAGGCAGTTTGGAATAGAGCAGTGGTTTTCCAAATATGGTTCCTGAACCAGCAGCATCAGCATCATCTGAAAATCTGTTAGAAATGAATATTCTCTGGCCTCACCCCTGATCTACTGCGTCAGAAACTTTGGGGCCTGGCGATCTGTGGTTTAACAAATTCACCAGGTGACTCTGATGCATGCTACAGTTTGACAACCACTGATATACGAAGGGTAAAATCTGTTTGGATTGGACAATTCTGAGTTCTTCTAGAAGTGTCCCAGTTTTCAAACATTATATGGTCTCATTCATTTGGGGAATATAAAAAAATGGTGAAAGGGAATAAAGGGGAAAGGAGAGACAATGAGTGGGAAATATCAGAGAGGAAGACAGAACATGAGAGACTCCTAACTGGGAAACGAACACGGGGTGGTGGAAAGATGGGCCGGGGTTGGGGTGACTGGGTGACAGTCACTGAGGTTGAGCACTGGGTGTTATGCTATATGTTCGCATCATTTCTTTTTTTTTTTTTTTTTTTTTTTTTTTTTTGTTCGCATCATTTCTACTACTGTTCTTCTACTTCTGCATATTGAACTCCAATAAAAAATATACAAAAAGAATTTTAAAAAGGAAATTAAATTTAAAAAAAGTGTCCTAGTTTTGCCTTTTACTATTTGAGAGGCCTTAAGCAAAGCATTTTACCTACTTGCTCCTTAGTTTACTCATCTGTGAAATGGGACTAATAGTTGTATTTACATAACAGGGTTGTTTATTCATTTATTTAACACAATTTTTTGAGTGCCATTATGTGACAATGACTTTTCTAGGTTCTAGGGATACATCAGTAGATGAAACAGACAAAAATTCCTGCCCTCATGGGGTATACATTTTAATGAGACTTTTGAGGATTAAGATAATTATGATAATGGTGTATAAAGCTTAGTACAAAACTGTACATATTAAACACTCAGCAAATGGCAGCTATTAGTAATGATGGGGAAAGGGCTTGTAAACAGTGAAATGCTCTATTAGATGAAGCTGTGAGGTCTCTGAGACTTGTCTGACTCATACCTCTGCCATCAGAATCTAACATAAGGCCTGGTGCAGGTTAGGGCTTAGTAAGAATGTGATAAATGTACTCACAGAAGTCAGAGATTAATTAATTAATATTAATTATAATTATTAATATTGATATCTCTCTTGCCTGAATGAATGCCTTTCCTATATAATCCATCTTTAGAGCTGACAGCTCAACAATAAGCCACACTCTCCAAGAAGCCTTCTCCCCCTACATTTATGTATTTCACTTTTTCCAGTCGTGTTCACATGTTGTGGTGGGTCTGAAATATGGCTGGTGTATGATAAATCTGTGTTAAATGAATGAATGAGTGCACTGTTCTTCTACTTCTGCAGTATTTGGCCTTGGCTAAGTCCATTTTCTTTTCAGATCCTCATTCTTGTCTGTAAGATGAGACTCCCAATCCCAACTCCTGCACGATACCGGTGACAGACCAACTGTAATTCTGAAGTTTTAAGGATGCTTCATACAACCACAAAAGTGCTATCTCCTTATCTTATCTTTCAGGAAGAATTGCCAAACACAGTACAAAGAGATAATGTAAGTATATCTCTTTGCAAACCTTAAAACAATGTAAAAATTAAGTAAGATATCTATGTCTAATCATATAATCTACAATCTATATAATTTATAGGTTGGAGATTATTCAAAATCCTCCCTACTGAAAGTGTGATCTGAAAGTAGGGAGGATTATGCTAAATCCTTCAGTAGGAAGGATTATTTATTCTAAATCCTTCCTACCGAAAGGTCGGCAGCATTTGAGATCTTGGTAGAAATGCAGCCTCTTGGGTCCCACTCAGACCTACTAAACCAGAATCTGTGTTTTAACAAGATCCTCGAGTTAGATGCACAATAAAGTTTAAGAAGCACTGCTTTAAGTCAGACTCATAGGACACATGCCCTGAAAAGACTTTGAAGATCATCTTTAAACTCCTTCATTTTACAGATGAACACACGGGAGCTCAGCAATGATAGGGACTTGTCTTTCTAAAAGGCAGATCTAACCATGTCACCCTCATGTTGGAAACCAATGACTCCACCACATGTCTAACTCAGCATTCAAGGCCCTATCATCTGGCCCCTTCTTACTCTCTACTTGACAATTCCCCACCTATAGTAGACAAACCAATCACTCTCACCTACTACCTTTTTCTATCCTCAGGCTGTTTTCTCTGTGTGGGTTGCTCTTCCCACTTCTCTCTAGCCCCAGCTCATACTATAACACCAGCTCAGACAGAGACCCCTCTTGTCTCTATTTAGGATGCCTTTCTAACCTTCACTGGCTGACACTGGGCTGTGGTTAGCCAGTTATCTCCCCCACTTCCTGAAGCACTATGGCCATATGCATTTTACCAGACTGTGAGCTCCTTAAGGATAGGAACTGGGTCTCAGGTTCCAGCACAGAGTCAGGCACTTTGTAAGAGCTCAATGTATCCCCTGTGACAAATGATTTGTAACATGTCTTCCAAGTCTAACTTTTTGCATTTTTAGACCGCGATTTCCCAGAGAGTGAGGGCTTAATATTCTTTTCTCTTTTTTTTTTTAATTTTTATTTATTTATGATAGTCACAGAGAGAGAGAGAGAGGCAGAGACACAGGCAGAGATATTTATGATAGTCACAGAGAGAGAGAGAGAGAGGGAGAAGCAGGCTCCATGCACCGGAAGCCTGACGTGGGATTCGATCCTGGGTCTCCGGGATCGCGCCCTGGGCCAAAGGCAGGCGCCAAACCGCTGCGCCACCCAGGGATCCCTCTTTTCTCTTCTTTCTCCATCTCACTCATGAGGCTCCATGCGTCTCAGTCCAGCAGGCACTTGTCCACTACCCAGACTCACTGGTTCGGCTGTTGTGATTGTAGCTGTTCCCATACTGTGTCCCGGACCTGGCTCATGGCAGCGTGCTTAGGGAAGTCCAAACGACCCAATACCAAAAGTAGGGAAGGGGCAGGGTTTCAGGGTAAATCATCTCAAGCCTGGGCTAAGATTTAGTGCCTTCTGTGCAAGCTCAGAAGATTTTAGGCTGTGACCCCAAAAGTCTATTCCTGAGGTCTTCTGTCCCTACATAAGAATTGACAAGTCCAAAAAAAATAATAATAATAATTGACAAGTCCTTGGGACATGTTGACGATTGAATAAATGAATGAATGGGTAAATTAATCTGGACTTCTAAATGTAACTGAATGCTGACTGCCAGAAAAAAGCTGTTGTGCCGGAAGAGGGTTGTAACCAAATGTCACATAATGTTAAAGTTGAGTTACAGACTCCTTACCTTTGCACACAAGCCCTGCTTTAATCTGCCCCTGCCTGCCTCTCCAGCTTTGTCTCTTCCCTTACCATATATACGCTCTTTGTGCCTCATCCAAAACTATTTGTAGAGCCTAAACACGTCATTGTGGTTTAAACCTCCAGTGCCTTTACACACGTGGTTCCCTTTCTTCCCTTCTTAATTTAGGTAATTCGTATTTGCCTTTCAAAGCCCAGGTCAACTGGGCTGGATGCCTCCTCTGTGCTCTGGTAGACACTATGCCTCTTTTATGAGTGCTGATAGTATCTTGCTGTTGTCTATCTCTGTAAGAGTTAAGCACCAGGGACTGAGTCTTACTCATTTTGTGTCCTCAGTGCCCAGCATATGGCATGACACAAAGGAGACATTATTTATTGGGCACATAAGCCAGTGAAAAGAATGTATAGTGAAAGAATTATCATTAGTCAGGGAATTTGCCATTCACAGAATTCCAGGTTTAGAAAGGGCCTTGCAAAGCCTCATTTAATATTTATTGAAGAATAAATTATTTACATGCATGCATATGACCTCCTAGGAAAGAGCTAGGGCACTGAATAGATGACAGGCGAGGATGCCTAGGGAAGTGGATTTCACACACATATGCCCCACCCCTCCGCCCAGTCCATGGCATTTGTGTGATTTGGAGGACATGGGCAGGTGACCTGTTACAGGTCACTGGAGACAAGGCCTCAGTAGTCTGATTGGAGTGATTGTTCCAAACTGCCACTTCTTTTCCCCACCACCCTGAGAGAGAGAGTGGCAGAAAGGTTAAAGATGACAAAATGTGCACACCAAGTATGAGACCTTGACCAGTTACCAGGCCTGGGAATCAAGTTAATTCTATACCATCTCTCTAAACTTTAGTTTCCTGGGACACCTGGGTGGCTCAGTCAGTTAAGCGACTGCCTGCTGCTCAGGTCATGATCTTGGGGTCCCAGGATCGAAGCCCTGCTGTCGCCTTCAGCTCAGCAGGGAGTCTGCTTCTCCCTCTGTCCCTCCCCCTGCTCATTTTCTCTCTCTCTCCCTCTCTCAAAAAAATAAATGAAATATTAAAAAAAAATAAACTTCAGTTTCCTCATCTGTAAAATAAGGATAATAATATCTAGCTTTCAGGATTGTCAGGAGGCTATTATAATAATAGTTAATACTTACATGACACTCATATCTTGCAAGTCCTGTTCTAAGATCTCTCTCTCTCTCTCTCTCTCTCTATATATATATATATATATATTTATTTATTTATTTATATAAAGTTATATATATAGAGAGAGTTATATATATAGAGAGAGTTATATAGATATATATATAGATATATATGTATATATATATATATAGAGAGAGAGAGAGAGAAAGAAACTCAATCCTCACTAGAACTCTATCAGGTAAGTACAATCAAATCTGATAGATAAAGAAACAGAGACAGAAGTGTCACATAACTTTTCCAAGATCATGCAGCTAGTAATTATGGAGCTATGAGTGAAACCCAGGCAGACTGACTTGCTCCAGAGTTTATGCTCTTATCAAGCTCTATGTTGCCTCTTTAATAAGATAATTATGTGAGAGTGAAAGTGTCTGGTTCCTAGTAGTGCATGATAAATACTGACAATAAAAAAGTAATCTATTATCTGTAGTTGATGAGGTTGCCCCAAATAGATGAATATTAATCAATTTTTAATTTTATTCGTTAAAAAATATTTTATTTATTTATTCATGAGAGACACAGAGAGAGAGGCAGAGACATAAGCAGAAGCAGGCTCCCTACGGGGAGCCCCATGTGAGACTCGA
Source organism: Canis lupus familiaris (assembly GCF_011100685.1). NCBI lineage: Eukaryota > Metazoa > Chordata > Mammalia > Carnivora > Canidae > Canis > Canis lupus. The sequence goes on along the minus strand of NC_049236.1, from coordinate 8,735,815 downwards.
TCCTAGGACTTTGGGATCACGACCTGAGCCAAAGGCAGACACTCAACCACTGAGCCACCCAGGTGTCCCAATATTATTCATTTTTAAAATGTCATATATTTCGATTATTACATACTCCTGCCACTGGAAGAAGATTTTGTGTCTGACTAGTCTGGGCTATTTTGAGATGCTCTAAAGGTAAACTGGCTTTACCTTCTCCAGAGGAACCAGAACAAGTCCTTAGCACTTGAGCCAGAGGGCATTTGAGGGACATGAGGATCCCATGAAATTAATTCCTCCATTCATGCCATGTTTTGGGTCCTGAAAACAGATGTAAATTGAATCCAGTCAATACTCTCAAGGAGCTCAGAGCCCAGTTGAGGATACAAGCAAAGGAGACAACTCTGATAGTACTGCTATAGAGGGAAACTCGTAAGGGATATCTAATTTAATTATGGAGGGATGGATCAGGAAAAGATTTCCAGGGGATCCCTGGGTGGCGCAGCGGTTTAGCGCCTGCCTTTGGCCTGGGGCGCGATCCTGGAGACCTGGGATTGAATCTCACATCGGGCTCCCGGTGCATGGAGCCTGCTTCTCCCTCTGCCTGTGTCTCTGCCTCTCTCTCTCTCTCTCTCTCTCTCTCTCTGTGACTATCATAAATAAATAAAAATTTTTTTAAAAAAAGGAAAAGATTTCCAGAAAGAGAAGCTTAGTATCAAAGAGTATGTGGAAGACATTTTTAAAAAAATATTTTATTTATTTATTCATGAGAGACACGCAGAGAGAGGCAGAGACACAGGCAGAGAGGGAGAAGCAGGCTCCATGTAGGAGCTTGACTTGGGACTCGATCCCAGGACCCCAGGATCAAGTCCTGAGCCAAAGGCAGATGCTCAACCACTGAGGCACCCAGGCATCCCAGTGGAAGGCATATTTGAAGAAAACAGGATAGGGTTTTTTGGCAGAGGGAATGCTATGAGCAAATGCACAGGGGCTTGAAAAAAATAACATTATATATATTCCAAGGACTATGAGTAGTTTAATATGGCTACAGCAGAGCTAGGAGACACAGAATGGAAGTGTTGTTGCTCAAGGTATTGCCAGAGGCCAGGTAAGAAAGTGCCTCAGTTGTCAAATGAAGAAGTTTGGCCCTTACTGTGTAGGAGATATAGAGCCATTAAAAAGCTCCTAACAGGAGTGTAATATAGTTAAAAAAAAATAACTTGGTAGCAGAAGGGGGTCAAATTAGAGATTTAAGACTGAAGACAGCTTTTAAGCTCATGAAAAGATGCTTGACTGCATTAATCATTAGGGAAATGTGAATTCAAATCACAAGTTACTATTTCACATCTACTAGGATGTCTATAATAAACAAGCTGGACAATAACAAGTATGGGAAAGAATGTGGAGGAATTGAAAAAAAAAAAGAATGTGGAGAAATTGTAACTCTTAAACATTGCTGGTGGGAATGTAAAATGATGCAGCTGCTTTGGAAAACAGATTGGCAGTTGATCAAAGTTACACATAGAGATACCATATGACCTAGCAATTCTACCTCTAGGTATACCCCCAAAGGAAATGAAGACATACATAAAACCTTTCACATGCATGTTCATAACATCATTATTCATAATAGCCCCCAAAATGAAAATAACTCAAGTGTCCATCAGCTAACAAATGGATAAGCAAATTATGCCTCATCCTTATCATGGAATATTATTCAGCCACGAAAGGAATGAGGTCCTGATACATGCTCCAACATAGATGAGTCTTGAAAATATAATGTTGGGGATCCCTGGGTGAATCAGCGGTTTAGTGCCTGCCATTGGCTCGGGGCGTGATCCTGAAGTCCTGGGATCAGGTCCTGCATCCGGCTCCCTGCATGGAGCCCGCTTCTCCCTCTGCCTGTGTCTCTGCCTCTCTCTCTCTCTCTCTCTCTCTGTCTCTCATGAATAAATAAATAAATAAAATTAAAAAAAAAAAGAAAATATAATGTTAAATGGAATAAGCTAGATACAGAGGGCTACATATTATATGGTACCATTTATATGAAATCCCCAGAACAGCCAAAACCATAGAGATAGAACAGAGATTAGTGGTTTTCAGGGCCTAGGGGAAGGAAGGAATGGGGAATGACTGCCGTTGGGTATGGATCTCTGCAATTAGTGGTGATGGTTGCATAATTTTGTGATTTTACTTAAAAACCACTGAACTGTACATTTATTTATTTATTTACTTATTTATTTAATAATCTCTATACTCAACATGGGGCTCAAAGCCATGACCCTGAGATCAAGAGTTGCAGGCTCTTCCAACTGAGCCAGCCAAGTGCCCTTGAGTTGTACATTTTAAAGGATGAGTTTCATATATATATAAAGATGGGTGGAAGAGTGACCACTGAGGTTACTGCAACCCCACACCCCTGGAGGTTCATGAAGACTTTCCAGGGGGTGCAGAGCATGAACAATTTCTACATCCCCAACTTTTATATGTGCACTGTTTCCTAAAATTAATCTGCCCAATAATCTGCCTTTTATTTCTTCTCTTTGACAATAATGTTTCTTTCACCTTTAAAGGAAAGATATACATCTCACCTATCCTGAATATTACTGCAAGAATATTGCCCTGGGAACAAAAATGCCTGGAGTGCCAACTTATGATCCCCTATGAGATAAAATTGGTGGGATTTGGATGATTTCTTGGCTGTAAGGGGTGAGGGAAAGGAAGGTGTCAAAGATGACTCCTGGGTGACCCTTAAAAACTCTGGGCATCTGTTTCTGAGCTGGGAGCACCAGAAGGGGGAGAACATGTTTGGGGGAGAGATAAGATAAATTTTGGATCTCATTTCTCAGAGTCCTGTGGCCTATATTAAATATCAGCTACTCTCCGTCCACCTTGGAAGCATAGGCACATATAGAAATCAAGATTCTAGCTAGACCAGAATGTTTGAACTGACAGACACCTTGAACCTTACGCATCCTGACCACTCATCCCCTTAGGGCATTTTACAGATGATCAAATTGCTGCCAAGAGAGAAGAAAGATTTGCCCAAGGCCTCAGCATCTCAGGGTTCCAAGGGGTCTTTTTTTTTTTTAATTTTAAATTAAATTTTCCAACATACAGTATAACACCCAGTGCTCATCCCATCGGTTGCCCTCCTTATTGCCCGTCACCCAGTCACCCCAACCCCTGCCTACCTCCCCTTCCACAACCCTTTGTTTCCCAGAGTTAAAAGTGTCTCATAGTTTGTCTCCCTCTCTAATTAAAAAAAAAAAAAAACTTTTTAAATTTTATTTATTTATTTGATAGAGAGGGAGAGAGTGAATGAGAGAGAGAGAGAGAGAGAGAGAGAGAATCTGAAGCAGTCTCCACACTAAGCACAGAGCCCACAACTTCAAGATCATGACCTGAGCCAAAACCAAGAGTTGACACTTAACCGACACAGCCATCCAGGTGCCCCATCCAAATGGTTTTAAAGGTATTAAATCCCGCCTCCCCAATGTCACAGCCAGAGGTTAGCATTCAACCCAACTCTTGGCACAGTGCTCCTCAGTCTCATTCTGAGGTAGCACACTTGTCTCTCAGCAGCAGGCAAGAGAGGTATAAAACCCTTCTGTTTCCTGCTCAAATCATCCTCATTTGGCTTCTGGCGTCTGACAGAAGACAGTTGAAAGGAAAAATAGAGTAAGAGTGGCACTCTCCAGCAGCCCCGGTGGCGCAGCGGTTTGGCGCCGCCTGCAGCCCGGGGTTTGATCCTGGGGACTCTGGATCGAGTCCCACGTCAGGCTCCCTGCGTGGAGCCTGCTTCTCCCTCTGCCTGTGTCTCTGGCCCCTCCCGCCCGTGTCTCTATAAATGGATAAATAAAATCTTAAAAAAAAAGAGTGGCTCTCTCAGTGTCTTCCTGGACCAGCATCATCAGCATCTCCTGGGAATGTGCTAGAAATGCAAAATCTTGAGCCTCAACCCAGGCATTTTGGATCAAAAACTCTGGGGGAGCATCCTAGCAAACTGCTTTAACAAGTGCTCTAGATGATTATGATAGACACTAAAGTTCAAGAAACATTATAGTAACAAATTAATTCCTCATTAGAAAGACCTTCAGGGAGGATCCCTGGATGGCTCAGCAGTTTAGTGTCTGCCTTCAGCCCAGGGTGTGGTCCTGGAGCCCAGGGATCTGAGTCCCACGTAGGGCTCCCCGCATGGAGCCTGCTTCTCTGCTTCTCCCTATGCCTCTCTCTCTCTCTCTGTCTCTCATGAATAAATAAATAAAATCTTAAAAAAAAAAAAAAAAAAGACCCTCGGTTCCCATTTTTATCCCTTTTTATCCTCAGGAGAAATTCTAGTCCTCTCCAAGGCTGTGAGGCGGTGGAATGAGCTCTGGGCTCAGATTTAGCTCTTTCATGGCTGACTTGTGGGGTTTCCTATCTCTGAGCCTGTGTTTTCCCATCTATCAAATGAGATAGTAACCCCTTCTATCAGCTCCAGGGTATTGTTATGAGGATTAAATGTGAGGCCGGCTGATAAACTGCTTTTTAAAAAAACTGTCTGCTCTGACTTTGCGAGGAGGATTGCTAGAGTTCGTATCTGGATTGCAACTTTGAGCTCTGAAAACATCCCTTTGATGGTGCTTAGCTCTACACAGAGAGTAGCCAGCCACCAACCAGGGTGGACTTTTCCTAATAGATGATGCTTATTGGGAACTTCTGCCCCGAATCTTGGGTTCTGAGTGGTTGGAATGTACCTCATACTCAGGAGTAGCCAGTTGAAATTTCCATCATACTCAGTGTTTGTTTTCCCCTTTATTAAATTTTTTAAAAGGATTTTATTTATTTATTCATTAAGAGACACAGAAAGAGAGGCAGAGACACAGACAGAGGGAGAAGCAGGCTCCCTGCAGGGAGCCTGATGTGAGACTGGATCCCAGGACCCTGGGATCATGACCTAAACCAAAGGCAGACACTCAACCACTGAGCCACCCAGGTACCCCATCCCCTTTATTAAATTGTTTTTTTAAAAATATATTTTCAATTTTTTTTATTGGAGTTCAATTTGCCAACATATAGCATAACACCCAGTGCTCATCCCATCAAGTGCCCCCCTCAGTGCCCGTCATCCATTTACCCCCACCCCCCGCCCTCCTCCCCTTCCACCATCCCCAGTTCGTTTCCCAGAGTTAGGAGTCTTCCATGTTCTGTCTCCCTTTCTGATATTTCCTACCCATTTCTTCTCCCTTCCCTTCTATTCCCTTTCACTATTATTTATATTCCCCAAATGAATGAGACCATATAATGTTTGTCCTTCTCCGATTGTCAAGTCCATTTTTAAACTAATCATGGAACTCCTGTTTATCCATCCCCAACATCCTGTCAATTGGCCCCTTTTTTTCACATCCCTTTGCCTCTGGCTCTAATTTCTAAAGCAAAATGGAATAAATTGATATTCTCTTTATAATAATAATAACAGCTATCATTCAAGAACATGAAGAAATCTTCCCTATTTGGTAAACAGTTGACTTTCTGGATAAATAAATAGATACTCACAAGCCTTGATTGTACTTAGATTAAGACAAAAGGCCACAAACTCAAAGCAGGAATTTTGAAGGGTACAAGTGTTTTTGAGAGGGCAAAACACTGAATTAACCATTAACTTCTGTTTACACAGAGAAAAAAATAGCACACAACTATATACCATTTGTCTTTTAATTTAAGTTAAAGCTATACTTAATCTTTCCTCATAAAGTTGAGTTTCTATGTTTATCAAAAGGAGCAGAGCTTCCCAATAATATCAAAAGGTTTATTTTAATAGTTTCAAGGAATCTCTATTTGTGACCTTGAGATGATGAGTTGACATCAGAAACTATATTAGTTAGAATGTTTGTTGTAGAAAATGATATTTATTCACTTAAAGTTATAAACTATTTGCCAAAGAAGGCCAATTTACCAAACTCAAGATAATCATCAAACTGATGGTAAGTAACTACTGATCTAGTTCTCATTAACTCAACAAGAATAAAAGACTGTAGGAATTTTTTTTTTAATTAGGAACATCAGTTAAAGTCATTCCTCATTGTAAAAAATGATTTTACTTGTAAAATAAATAAGTGCCTCCAAATGATTATCTCAAATCTTATTTACTTTTATAATAGATAATACAGCCTCATGGTTAAAAAATCAAAAGACACAGGGGGTACCTGGCTGGGTCAGTTGGAAGAGTGTTGCTACTCTTGATTTCAGGATTGTGAGTTCAAGCCCCATGTTGGATCTATAGATTATTTAAATAAATAATAAAAAATTTTTAAAAAGCCTAAAAAAATCAAAAGTCACAAAATTTTATATTATGAATAGGCTTCTTCCTCCTACCTGTCTCTTGCCATCCAGTTGTCCTTTCCAGCAGCAATAGGACAATTGATAGTATCAGTTTCTTTTAAATTCTTCCAGGGATATTCTCTGTGTATATAAGTAATGATGTATATGTCTTACTACCATCACTTCTTACAGGAATGATAGTATGCAATATACATTAAGACTACTCTTTCACTTAGCTATAGAGCTTGAAAGCAATTTTATATCATTACATAAAGAACTTGTTCTTTGTGGTAGCAGAGTATGTGCTGTAGGAATACATTGTTATTTAACAGTTTATCAATAAACAATTAAGTTTTTTTTCAGTCTTTTGTTATAAACAGAGCTTGTTAGAAGTGGAATTTTTGAGTCAAAGGGAATGGCCATTTAAAAATTTGATAGGGGCACCTGGGTGGCTCAGTCAGTTGAGCATCAGACTCTTGGTTTTTGGCTCAGACCTGTACCTCAGGGTCCTGGGATAGAGCACCTGGTAGGGCTCAGCAGGGACTCTGCTTGAAGTCTGCCTCTCCACCCACTCCATCACATGCTCTCTTGCTCTTTCTCAAATAAATAAATCTTAAACAAATAAAAAATAAAGTTTGATAAATACCTCCCTCAAATTGTCTTCCATAGAAGTTGTTCCAATTTACACTCCCACAAACAAAATAGAAGAGTATGTATCAAGCTGCCCTTGCCACTACCGTCTTATCAGTTTTGTATATCTTTGCCAATCTGATAGATGAAAAACAGCATTTCAAACAAATTCTAATTTGCATTTCTCAAAAAATTTGCATTTATTTTATTGCAAGTAAGAGTGAACATTTAAGAGCCCTTTCTATTTCTTTTTCTATGAACTACCAGTTTATATTTGTTGCATATTTTACCCCTTGGATTTTTTAAAAATTTTGTTTAATTTCCTATGATACGAAATGCAAACATGTTTATAATCATCTTTCTTTTCTTAAGGTGGCTTTTGCCTTATAAACACTTTTTATTTCTACATAGTTAAATTTGCCAATCTTTTATAGCAACCACTTTTTAAAAAATATATATTTTATTTTATATTTTTAAAGATTTTTTTTTTAAAGATTTTTTATTTATTTATTCATGATAGTCACAGAGAGAGAGAGAAAGGCAGAGACACAGGCAGAGGGAGAAGCAGGCTCCATGCACCGGGAGCCCGACGTGGGACTCGATCCCGGGTCTCCAGGATCGCGCCCTGGGCCAAAGGCAGGCGCCAAACCGCTGCGCCACCCAGGGATCCCCTATTTTTAAAGATTTTTAAAATTTATTCATGAGACACAGAGAGAGAGAGGCAGACACAGGCAGACGGAGAAGCAGGCTCCATGCAGGAAGCCCAATGTGGCACTCGATCCCAGGTCTCCAAGATCACGCCCTGAGCTGAAGGCAGACTCTCAAACACTGAGCCACCCAGGCACCCTTTTAATATATATTTTAAAAGACCTTCCTCACTTTGAGATTATAAAAATTTCTCCCATGGCTCCATTAAGTATTTTTCAGTTTATTTATTTATTTTTTTACATTTAAATCTTTGAAGTATTTGAAATTTATCTTGGTAAATACTGTGAGGTATAGATCCAAGTTAATTTTTTTCTAAATGGCTATGCAGTTATTCTAACACCAAAAATGCTACTACCTTTTTTTTTTTAACTGACCTAAAATTTTACTGTTATCATACTAAATTCCTATGAATATTTGAACATATTTTTGGACTTTCTATTTTATGTCATTGATTACAGATCAGCTATGGCTCCATTCTTTCTTGGTGGCAGAACCCTAATTTTTTAAAAAAGATTTTATTTATTTATTCATGAGAGACACAGAGACAGGCAGAGACAGGCATAGGGAGAAGCAGGCCCCATGCAGGGAGCCCGATGTGGAACTCGATCCCAGGACTGTAGGATCATGCCCTGAGCCAAAGGCAGATGCTCAACCGTTGAGCCACCCAGGTGTCCCAGAACCCTAATTTTTTTAATGGTGATTTTCCTCCACTACCACCGGCTCTCCAGGTAAGGTGACTCCTAGATCAGACATAGAGATTAAATCATGACTGGTCAAAGCTAATATTAGTAGTCTTATTCCCTTTGCTATTTCTTGGCTTACTTATGGCCTACAGGACTTGAGGGGAAGTCTATTGGGTGGCTACTATGTATATTAGAAATCTACTAGACTTATAAGGGTAGATGTGTGGTTGGTTGTTGGATATCTAAGTCTGAAATTCAGAACAGAGGTCTGGCTGGAATGGATGTGTAATTTTGGGGATTAACCCTACATAGATCATATTTAAAGTAATATGATGGGATAAAATAATCAAGGAGTGAGGGCAGCCCAGGTGGCTCAGCGGTTTAGCGCCGCCTTCAGCCCAGGACCTGATCCTGGAGACCTGGGATCAAGTCCCACATCGGGCTCCCTGCATGGAGTCTGCTTCTCCCTCTGCCTGTGTCTCTGTCTTTCTGTCTCTGTCTCTGTCTCTCTCTCTGTCTCTCTCTCTCTCTCTGTGTGTCTATGAATAAATAAATAAAATCTTTAAAAAAAATAATCAAGGAGTGAGTATAAATGAAAAGATAAAATATCAAAGTATTGACTGAGGCAGTGTTTAGGAGGTCAGAGAAATGTGGAGAAGCCAGGAACAGCCAGTGAGATAGAAGATCCAGGGCAGTGGAATGCCATGATAGCCAAGGAGGAAGAAAACTGTTTCTAGTGCTCATGGTAGGTCAAGTAAGAGTGAAAATTGATGTTAAAAATTATGTCACTGGTGGCCTTGATAAGAACGTTTCAGTGGAGTGGTAGAGGATGGGCCCATAGAATATGGGAGAAAGGAAATCAAGACATTGAGCAGCACAGCACAGGCTACCTTTATGAGATTTTGGCGGAAAGAAGGGCAGAGAAATGAAGCAGGCTGGAGAATCAGAACTGGGTCAAGAGAGGTGTTTTTGTTTTTATTTTTTTGATATGTTAGAAATAAGTCTGTGTTGGTATGTCAATAGGAAAGAAAAACAAAATTATGATGTAGAAGATAGGATGAATTCCTGGATAGATGTCTTTAAAGAAATGAAACCATGTGGGACTCAGCATTATGCTACTGAATGTATGATCTGTGGACTAGAGAAGGTCTGTGGACAGCTTGTTACCAATTCACAGTAGAAACAGAATAAATATTTATAAGGTTTTAGAGCAATTTAACAGAAAAATTTTGTCTATGGAATTTAATAACAAAAAGTCTGACATAGAGTTATCAAATTCATAGATACAGAAAGTAGAATGGTGGCTGTCAGGGGCTGGATGAGGAGAGAATAAGGGGTTATTGTTTAATGGGTACAGAGTTTCAGTTTTGCAAGATGAAAATAGTTCTGGAGCTGGATGGTGTTTGATGGTGGCTTAACAATGTGAATGCACTTAATTAATGCCATTGAACTGTACAGTTAAAAATAGTGAATATGGGGATCCCTGGGTGGTGCAGCGGTTTGGCGCCTGCCTTTGGCCCAGGGCGCGATCCTGGAGACCTGGGGTCGAATCCCACATCAGGCTTCCGGTGCATGGAGCCTGCTTCTCCCTCTGCCTGTGTCTCTGCCTCTCTCTCTCTCTCTCTCTCTCTGTGACTATCATAAATAAATAAAAATTAAAAAAAAAATAAAAGAAAAGAAAATAAAAATGGTGAATATGGTAAAAAAAAATCTGGGCTTGCATTCTGTATGTCTCTTTTTATTTTTAATTTTATTTTTATTTATTTTTTAAAGATTTTTATTTATTTATTCATGAGAACATAGAGGGATAGGCAGAGACTCAGGCAGAGGTGTGGAGACCGAGAAAAATCAAGGCCATTCCACCTCAAGTTTAGCATTAGCACAAGTACAGCCATCTTAGGCCCCTGTGAATAAGAGCTGAACTTTATAGGAAAAACTGCAGAATGTCCTCAATGTCCTCGGCAGGGAATCCCATATCAGAAAGACAACGGAGCCCACACCCGTGGTAGAAAGTCCCATATTAGAATGAGAACAGAGCTCAGTGCCCTTGAAAGCCCCATATCAGAATGTAAATAGAACTTGAGAAATTCCTCCATCCCTTCTGAAAATCCCCTAGACCAGCCTATAAAAAACCCAGCTGTAACCCACTTTGGGGGTCCAAGTCCCTGCTCCGCTGTGTTGGGTATACTTGGACCCAAGCTCGAGCTTGCTAATAAACCCTCGTGCGCCTTGCATCGGTGTCGGCTCCTTGGTAGTTTCTCGGATTCGCAATCTTGGGCACAACAGAGGGAGAAGCAGGCTCCACGCAGGGAGCCGGACGTGGGACTCGTCCAGAGTCTCCAGGATCCCGCCCTGGGCCGAAGGCGGCGCTAAACCGCTGAACCACCAGGGCTGCCCTGTAGGTCTCTTTTTATTTTTATTTTTTTTTAATTTTTATTTATTTATTTTTTATTTTATGATAGTCACAGAGAGAGAGAGAGGCAGAGACATAGGCAGAGGGAGAAGCAGGCTCCATGCACCAGGAGCCCGATGTGGGATTCGATCCCGGGTCTCCAGGATCGTGCCCTGGGCCAAAGGCAGGCACCAAACCGCTGCGCCACCCAGGGATCCCTTTTTAAATTTAAGTTGCTTTAGTCATTAATTTTTATTGCATTTTATAAAAATGAGGTTTGAGATCAGAGAAAAAAAGTCTTTTAGTACAGGTAGTTTGAGAAGAACTAAGAGTTTGACCTCAATTAAAAGCGAAATGGCTCATGCCTACTAAGGAAAGGAAGGCAGAACCCAGGAGTAGAACTACAGGCAGAGCAGGAGAGGTAGGCTGGAAGTCCTGGTGGCTGGTGGGGAACTTGTGGATGTTCTCTCTTTGTTGTGGGGGGCTTCGTTTCCTCAGTGAATTAGTAACAAAATTACCAGTTAAGTGAGGATGAGGGAGGAAGGTTTGAAAAGAGGTACGAGATCGTCATCTAGTAGGGTGGGACGGTGTGTAAAACTGGAGAAATGTAGCTAAGCATCGGAGGACTATTTGAGGATAACAGATTATCAGATTTAAAGAGAGCCGAGTCAGTATGATTCTGGATTTCCCCCCCACCGTCCTTGGGTTTTGCTGCACGTTTAGGCTTAGTTTCATCAGGTGAGCACAAGGGAAGGAGAGCAGGATTGGAGGAAGAAAGGCTAATACCTAGGAATTATTTTCCTGATGGACGATTATTTTCCTGGTGGAATGTTTTTTTAGAGATATTATTTATATACTCTCGAGAGACACAGACCGGCAGAAGCGGGCTCCCGACGCGGGACTCGATCCCGGGTCTCCAGGACCACGCCCTGGGCTGCAGGCGGCGCTAACCCGCTGCGCCACCCGGGCCGCCCTGGACGACCGTCTACACTCAAGGACCTTCAAGGACGGAAGTGAGAGCTTTAGAACCGCGAGGAGTAGTGAAACGGTAGTAGGATCAGTGGATTCTGAGTCTTGGAGGAGTCGAGGAAGGTTTGGATTGGGGTCTCAGAGAAGAAAGCTAGAAATGAAGGGGGCTGTGATGGGAGGGGTGAATGACTAAAACTGAGGTTACGCAGGGGCCGCAACCGTAGGTAACGAGGGCCGGGCTGAGAGCAGGGCACCGAGGCTGAGGACGGGTGATCCCCAGTGGCGAGGAACCTGAAGTGCGAAGGCGCTTCCAGAATTATCTGGGAACGGAAATCTCCAAAAATCCTGACAATGGTAACGAAAGACAATGAACCGGAAACGCAAGGGGCTATAGGTTACTTAAACGAGTGACTGCTCCAATCTCCTGCTATGACGTAACGTCTAAGGCCATAATTTTTAGAGGGAAGCTAGGATTTGAGGGGCTGTGGCTCCTTTAAGGGCCTGGCAACGGGCAGAACCCAGAGGTCAGGCGCGCGGTCGGGACTCCGCGGAGTCTGCGCAGTGCGGGCGGAGGCGGGGCCAAGCGCCGGCCGGCCAGTGGGGGCGGGGCCTCGCGGGGGCGGAGTCTGCGCTCGGGCTCGGGCTGCGGCTGCGGCTGCTGCACTTCCAGCTTCTGAGGGAAGGAGGCCGAGGCCTGGGCCGAGCCCGGAGCCGCCGCCGCCGCCGCCGCCCGGAGCCTCCTGGAGCCCCCGCGCCGGCTCAGCCTGGGGGCGGGCTCGGGTCCGGCCCGCCGCCGCGCCCAGGACGGAGGCTGCGTGCCCGAGGACCAGGCCGGCGCAGCCATGGTGAGGGAGCGCGGCCTGCCGAGCCGGAGCCGCCGCCGCCGCCGCCGCCGCCGCCGCCGCGCCCGCCCCCGCCCCCGCCCCACGGCCTGCGGCCTGCGCGTCGCTGCCCGGGGGCCGCCTCGGCCGGCGCTTACCTCAGCCCTGCCCCGCCGGCGCCCCGCTCGTCCTCCCGCGCTCCGGGCCTGCCGGGGTGCGTGCGCGCCCCCGCCCAGCGCTCCCCGGTGACAGCCGCGTTCGCGTCCCCTTGCCGCCCCTCCTCGTCCTTTAACCTGACCTTCCGTTTCTCCTCTACCGTCTTGCCTCTTCGCCTGTTTTGGGCTCTGCCCCTGCGGTCCTCCCTCCCTCCCGCCTTCGCTGCTGCTCCTTGCCTGGCTCCCGTCCCTCGGGGTTCGCCCCGCGGCCTCCCGCGGCTCCGGGTCCGGGCTGGGAGCAGCTCGAGCGCGGCTGCCTCCCAGGAGCAGAGCAACTCGAGGCGGGCACGTAGACAGTCGTAGGCTTTCTTGTTCCTCTGCGGTTTTGTCGAGGGGCAGGGGCAGCGGCACCGGCACCGGCACCGGGAGGGCCTGGACGCTTACCGCCCAGGGTCGTGGCGATCCTGGGCTACGGTGCTGAGGAGCGAGGCGGGGTGGCGGCCGCGTCCGTCCCGTGACCTTTTGAGATAGCTGCTAGCCTTTGAAGAATAATCAAACATGTTTTGAAGTGTATTTTTATTTTGAGCGTGTTTTAATGTAGAGGTACAGGTCGGGAAATCCAAAAATGTTTATTTTCAGGCTTAATTATTACTCAGAGCAAACGGTTTGTATTTGTTGGGAGGCCGACCAGGGAGGGCATCTGAAGACTGAAAAGCAGGCTGGCGGCCCGATTGTGACAGTGTCTGCGATACCTTCCGACACCTGGTTTGTCTTGCTCTCTCTGCCTTTAGTTGACAGACACTTCGAATATTTGCAAATGTTTTCCTCCCAGTTTCAGAGTAAGTGGAGGCTTCAGTTGGTTTTTTGTGGAGTTGGGCTGCACATGATTTGCTGTACATTTGATGAATACATCGCTCTGTCATAGACAGCAATCTAAATTTTGCTCTCTGGGAGCAGTACGATTATTCTAATCAAAACCAAGCCCTGGTAATTGTGTTCTAGGAGGTTAGTCAATTTTTGTTTTTACCTCATTAATTTTTAGGAAAGTGGTTTATTATAAAATCATTTAATCTGTGAGCTTTCCCTAACTGACTGCGTTCTTAGGTTCTTCTGTGCCTGTCTCCCCAACAGCCCTTCACTAACAATCCAGCACACTGTCCCTGTGGTAACCTGCTTCTCCCTCTGAAATGTGGGTTTTCCCAGGCAGCTCTTGTGCCTGCTTATTCCTGATATACCCAGTGCCAGGCCATACACGTGCTTGAATGATTCGTGATCTATTTTCCTATCTGACAAGTATGGTCTTAAACTGAAATTTGGGACAACTAGGGGACTACATAGAAAGACTGAATTGGAGAATTTTATTTTTGGTGCAAAAAATAAGTTTAGTAAGATGTGATAATCTCTTTAGAATAAAGTAAATTGTCCTGCCTCAGTTACCAAATTTCTAGGTTTTTGGAAGCATTGGCCTTTCCACTGAGAATGAATGTATGAGTACTGAGGGAGAAGATTTAAACTGTTTTTGAGTATTTAGGATCCAAAAGTGTCATTTGAGCTGGGCCTGAAATAAAAATATGATTTGTATAGATCATTCTGGGAAGGCAAAGAATGCTTTGTTGTGAATGTGAGTAGAAAGTAATTAGGATGTATTATAGGTAGCAGATTACCTTTACTTAGCATGGAGAGATGAGGAAATGAGGATGTATAGTAGAAAGTTTGACCAAAAAGATACATTAGGCATGACTATAATTTCAACTTTGCCTGCAACTAACTTGAATTTCTTTACTTGTTAAAACATATACATGCAGAATAAGAGTATAAGTCTGGGAGAAGTGAAGAGAATGCATAATATTAGCTTATTATGAACTGAGAATTACCGGTAGAGGCTACTCTTTTTTATTTCCTTGTGTAATATATGTAATAAGTGCTAAGTAAATAGAGTTAAACATTATTATAAAGCTTTGTATTTTATATTTTTCAAAATTTTCATTATTGTGTTTTGAGTAGGTAAGATAGGTAAGATATCTAAAACAAGGGTTCTCAGACTTTAACATAAATCAGAATCAGCTGGAGGGCTTGTACTACCACTTCCTGAGTTTGATTTATTAGGTTGGAATAGGGCCTGATAGTTTGCATTTCTAATGTTATGCTGATGTTCCTGTTCCGTAACCAACACTTTGAGGAACACAGGCTTAAGATGTAGTTCACACTTTTTATTCTTATTTATTAAAAATTGAAAAATTAAAAAAAATTAACAATCCCAGTATAACTTTCACCTCCCCCAAAACTACTAATATAGCCTACTGTTGACTAGAAACCTTACTAATAACATAGTCAATTAATACATATGTTGTATGTATTATAAACTGTACCCTTGTAAGATAGAAAAAAAATGTTACTAAGAAAATCATAAGGAAGAGCAAATACATTTACAGGACCATATTGTAAAAACTCTGTGTATAAGCGGACATAGTTCAGACCCGTGCTGTTTAAGGGTCAAAGGTATGAGAGTGGCAACTCTTTTAGGTAGTATGATTAGGCTAATATTTATTGAACAAGATTGTATATATATAGGCCCTGTTTTAAGTGCTTTATTTTCTGTCATTTAACCCTCATTGGAACCCAGTGAGAAAAATACTACCTCTGTGAAGGTAGAGACCATGTTTGTTTGGCTCACCATTGTATCTTTAATACTTCTGGGCACCTGGGTGGCTCAGTGGTTGAGCATCTGCTTTCGGCTCCGGTCATGATCCCGGAGTCCTGGGATCGGGTCCCACATTGTGCTCCTTGTGGGGAGCCTGCTTCTCCCTCTGCCTGTGTCTCTGCTTCTCTCTGTGTCTCTCATGAATAAATAAATAAAATCTTAAAAGAAAAACACATAGTGCCTGGTACATTATATGTGCTCAGTAAATATTTGCTAAGTGAATTAATGACTTTGGGGATGATCAGAAAGTCATGGAGGCATTGTTGAAAAAGGAACATTTGAATTGGGGGTTTTGACAAGCGGGGTTTAAGTTTGGCTAAGAGTTTGGGAAGGAAGGTTATTCTTGGCAAAGGGACCAGCTTAAGCATAAAAACTGGGACCAGAACAGGCATGATGTATTCTGGGAAATGGATAGCTCTAGTATTGAGGGGACGGGAGAAGAAGAGACTAGCTGAGCTTTGGCTAGGGTCAGATCATGGAGGACCTTAAGTCATGGGTTTAGGGGATCCCTGGGTGGCGCAGCGGTTTGGCGCCTGCCTTTGGCCCAGGGCGCGATCCTGGAGACCCGAGATCGAGTCCCACGTCAGGCTCCCGGTGCATGGAGCCTGCTTCTCCCTCTGCCTGTGTCTCTGCCTCTCTCTCTCTCTCTCTCTCTCTCTCTGTGTGTGTGTGTGTGTGTGTGACTATCATAAATAAATAAAAATTAAAAAAAAAAAGTCATAGGTTTAGGAGTTTTGGCCTCACTGTAAAGACTCAAAGTATCTTGGAAGGTTTTCTTGTCTGAAGGAATATAATAAGAGATTTTGAAGGTTATTACTCTAAATCAATATGAAACATGGTTTGGGGTGGGAAGAGCTTTACACTACTCCAGGTGAAAATAAGTGTGTGAACTTTCACCCTAGGCTTGTTATGGTGGTGATTTGTTTCTCAATTTTTAATTATTTATTTATTTATTATTTATTTTATTCATGAGAGATGCATGGTGATCTGCATCTCCACTGGTGGTGGTGATTTAAATGGAGGAAGGAGAATATAAGGAAAAAAAAATATGAAGTTAGAGTGGTGCTAAAGTACACCACTTTTTGGCTAAGTGAATCTTCCATAGAGGGATTATTACGGAGTTGTAGAAGAAGCACAGAATCACTAATAGCTTTTGCAGTTTTGCTCACTGAGCCTCAGTTTTCTTTTTATTTTTTTTTAAAGATATTTATTTATTTATTTATGAGAGACACAGAGAGAGGGCAGAGACACAGAGGGAGAAGCAGGCTCCATTCAGGGAGCCCGATGTGGACTCGATTCCGGATCCTGGGGTCATGCCCTGAGCGGAAAGCAGATGTACCTAACCGCTGAGCCATCCAGGCATTCCCTCAGTTTTCATATATGTTGCTATTAGGGATTTATGCGAATTCTAAAGAAAATTTACTATACAAAGTCTTTTATTTACAAACAGGTCTCCCAAAGGTCATATATTAGGTCATGTAAAAAGAATCAGCACTTCACAAACTTACTTGTTTTTTTAAAATAGATTTTCTCTGGTATAAGGAGTAATTTTAAGTAAAATATACTTTACTTTTAAATTACTTATGTAAAAAAAATAAATTACTTATGTAGTTCACTTAATAGTATATTGAACAAAATATAATAAAACAAATTTCAGCCTTTTTCTATTTAACGACACATTAATGTAAGATAAAGCATTATTTGTCATATTTTAAAATGAGTATATATTACCATGTAGATTGAATTTAACTATGTTTATGGCATTAAGATAGATAACTGACTTTAACAAATGTGAATTTCTCACATTTTTATACTTAAAACATCAAAAGGTTTTTTTTTAAATTATTCTGTTTTATTTCTGTATGACAAAAGGAGTAGTTTTAGGCTGCTACTTGTAGGCCTGTCTCCACAAATAAAATATTGGAAGAATAGACCGTTCATTTTCAATAAATGAAAGGTCAAATTGGGGACTCCTGGGTGGCTCAGCGGTTGAGCAGATGCCTTTGGCTCAGGGTGTGATCCTGGAGTCCCAGGATTGAGTCTCACAGCAGGTTCCTTGCATTGAGCCTGTTTTTCCCTCTGCCTATGTCCCTGCCTCTCTCTGGGTGTCTCATGAATAAATAAATAAAATCTCTCTTTTTTTTTTAAAGTCAAATTGGATGTAACTATCACTGCATTTCTTAGTTTTGTTTTTTTTTTATTTCATTTTTAAGTCTTTTTTTTGTTTTGTTTTGTTTTTTTTTTTTTTTTAAATTTATGATAGTCACACAGGCAGAGGGAGAAGCAGGCTCCATGCACCAGGAGCCCGACGTGGGATTCGATCCCGGGTCTCCAGGATCGTGCCCTGGGCCAAAGGCAGGTGCCAAACCGCTGCACCACCCAGGGATCCCAAGTCTTTGTTTTAATCCAGTTAATTAACAGTTTTAGGTGTACAGTATAGTAATGGCAACAGTTCCTGTAAATCACCTGGTACTCATCACAAGTGCACACCTTAATTTCCATCACCTATTTAATCTATACGCCGATCCTCTCCCCTCTGGTAACTATCAGATTGTTCTCTATAATTAAAAGTCTGTTTTTTGTTTTGACTGTCTCTGTTTTGTTTCTAAAATTTTACATGAGTGAAATCATTTGGTGTTTGTCTTTGACTTATTTCACTTAGCATTATACTTTCTAGCTCCATCCATGGCATTGCAAATGGCAAGATTTTCTTTTTTTAATGACTGAATAGTATTCCATTGTGTATGTATGTGTGTATACATACACAATGCATATATCACATCTTGTTTTTTTTTTTTTTTAAGATTTTATTCATGAGAAATAGAGAGAGGCAGAGACACAGGCAGAGGGAGAAGCAGGCTCTCCAAAGGGAGCCTGTTGTGGGACTCAATCCCAGGACCCCAGGATCATGCTTGAGCCAGAGGCAGATGCTCAATCACTGAGCCACACAGGCATCCCTATGACATCTTCTTTATCCATTCATCAATTGATGGACACTTGGGCTGCTTCCATGTCTTGGCTATTGTAAATAATGCTGCTGTAAACATAGGGGTGCATGTATCCCTTTGAAGTAGTGTTTTTGTGTTCTTTGGGTAAATACCCAGTAGTGTGATAGCTAGATAACATGATAGTTCTGTTTTTAACTTTTAAAATGATACTGCACTCTTAATTTTAACAACATTGAAAGTTGTGTATATTTCAAAATTTTATTGTGTAGAGAGCATACTTGGTATGTGTGTAGTATTGTGCACTCTACCATACTAAGGAGCCTGCAGTTTGAGTCCTCCTAGTTTATAGAGGCCTTATAGGATTGCTAGGGCCACACAGGTTGTACTGCTCAACTCAGGTGGCAACCATATATGTGTACAACAGTGGGTCTACAAAGATCTGTATCCTGTGTTCTTGGCAGTGTCTAGCACATGGTAGGGGCTCAGCAAATAGTTGTAAAATGATTGTTTTGCATAGTATACTAGGACTCTTATCTAATCTTTTAATCTAATGACCTAATCATTTTATGAAAAAAGTCTTTGCATTTTCTGCTCTGTAACACTGAGCACACATTATGAGTTTTTTGTGCCCTTAAATTTAGCTTACACTGTTTCTACCCCACCCCCCTTACACTGTTTCTTTTGTCAAGAATGCTATCTCCCTTTTTTGACTCTTTGACTATTAAACCTTCAGAATCCCTTTAAGGCCTATCTTCTTTGCAAAGCCTTCGGTTACCTCCAAGCAGCCTTGGGTTGCTCCTTTTTATATGCTTCTCCTGTACTTCGTATTGTTTGTTAAGGAAAGTGGCTATCTCTTCAGATTGTGAGCTCTTTGAGGACAAGGACAGTAACGGAGCCTCCTGTTTTTCTTAACTGCATGTTTTAAGCACTTAGCATAATGCCTGAGAAGTAGATAAATATTTGTTTAGTAAAAGAGTGTGTGCACTTTGTAGAGAATAGCATAAGGTAATGTTAACTGAGATGTGAGTAATGAAAGAGAGAAAAAAAGGTGAATACTCTTGTGCAGATCCCCTTAGGGAAAAAAGAGGTTTGGTGGGCAAGAAATTTTGGATCAGATAGTTTCTCTTACTAGTCCAAGTGATACTTTCGATCTGGGCTATATGGATGTTTCTGTCTAGAAGAGTTAAGGAGGAAGAGTTGGGGAGGAAGCCAAATGATTTTGAGATGAATTGCTAAGCAATGTTTTTGTATAAACACTTTCAAATTATTATTATTATTTTTTAAAGATTTTATTTATTTATTCATGAGAGACAGAGAGAGAGAGGGAGAGACACAGGCAGAGAGGGAGAAGCAGGCTCCACGCAGGGAGCCCGATGCGGGACTCCATCCTGGGTCTCCAGGAATCACACCATGGGCTGAAGGTGGCACTAAACCGCTGAGCCACCCGGGCTGCCCACTTTCAAATTATTTGTCTAATTTGTGGAGATGTCTTTTCAGAGAATAGAATATTTAAACACAGATAGTAAAGAATCAGTTACTCGTAAATCTAGAGGGGTAGTTAATTATTTAGACATTTTGTTAGCTCTGTATAAAGATCATCTGTTTTTTTTCTTTTTAACTCTCTAGTTCTCCCTTGTACAAACATTTTTCTTAGCTCTCTAGCATCTTAATACCTGTGCAATGTAGTATTCTCCTTTGCTAGGGACATTTTTAAAGTCCGAATATTCTTGGTTATATAATATCAGTTTTTCTCTTTTCTTTTCTTTTTTTTTTATTTTTTATTTATTTTTGATAGTCACATAGAGAGAGAGAGAGAGGCAGAGACACAGGCAGAGGGAGAAGCAGGCTCCATGCACTGGGAGCCCGACGTGGGATTCGATCCCGGGTCTCCAGGATCGTGCCCTGGGCCAAAGGCAGGCGCTAAACCGCTGCGCCACCCAGGGATCCCTTTTTTTTTTTTTTTTTGTTTTGTTTTTCTCTTTTCATAGAACTTCTAACCTTTGGCAAATCATTTCACTCTCTATGCTTCCATATAAAAATCTCTAAAATGAAAAAATTGTACTAAATTTCTTCTCTATGATCCCCTACACCTCTTCAAAAAATATGGCAAGATTCTAGCAAGATAAAGATACATTCTATTATCTATGGTTCTGTGGGAGCAGGGTACTTGAGCTCTGATCTCCATGAATATATTACCTAACTTTTTACACAAAAAAAATTTTATTTTAATATTTGCATAGTACTTTAGCATTTTAAAGGCATTTTCATATGCATATCCCACTTATTCTTCATTACCATTTTGTGAAGTAATCAAGATAGAAGTTTAGCACCAGTTTTACAGATAAGAAAACTGAGAAGTTAATTTATTTTCTTAAGATCACACAGCTAGTAAGTAGCAGAGCCAGAATTGACTGCAAGCCCAGTTCTTTCCATTATTAACCTGGCTTCTCTGTTTACCGTATTGTATTTCAAAACTCATGCTAGCAGTTAAGAGAAAAATAATGCTGAAGTATCTCTGAGTTTGCCATTCCTATGATCTGCTCATATACTTAGTGATTACTGACCTGAATTTTTATTTTGTTTCTTAGATTGTTTTATTACATGAGTTAAGGTGGAAGGGAAGGGAGTTTATTTACCTTTCCAGGCCTTGATCTAAAAAGATAGAACTATAGCTCCTTGCCCTTTAGCACATAGCTGCTTGTCACACTGGCCAGACCTTGAAGTGATACATGTAAGAAGCTTGCCTTACATGCATTTTTATCAGCATCTAGGGATCTTTTAGGAGTAGTTAATGGTTTTTAAAAAAGAAAAATAAGTCCCCATAGTCCATGCCAAATAGTTTGATATATCTGTACCTTTGAACACAATATATCTGTGCCTTTGGTATTACTTTCTTGAACTTCTTCCTTATTTGTATACTGGTTGTGTTTGGGGAAGGAGAAGATAAAGGATTTAGATCGTATCTAAGGTTATCTTAGATGTTCATTGCTAAAAGTCTGAGGTGGTTGAATCAGTAGTAGAAAATACAAAAACAAAACAAAACAAAACAAAACACCTCCTCTCCCCCGGCCCCCAGCCCCAAACCAATAAACTAACAAGAGATTTCCCATGGACTACTACTAAAATGAGGAGTCAAAGATTGTCCAATACCTGAAGTTTCTTATACCCATGAACTCATGACACTTGTCTGTCTTTCATTCCCATGCTTTAATTTCAGGGCTAGACTTAGGACTTAATATTTCTCTATGGACACACGATCTTTTTTTATCTAGGGGAAAATGTATTTTAAATATACTTATCAATAAATTTGTGCTTGACTGTTCATTTGTTCATTCAATAAACATTGAGTGCCCACTATGTTGTAGGATTATTTTAGGCTCTGGGAATACAGCAGTGAACAAAACACAGCTTTGTTCTATAGACTTTATATTCTATAATAATAGGTAGTATTTACTGAGTAGTTAATTTATCCCTGTTCTCAGTGTCTTGCACTTAGAATTTATTTAATTCTGACAATAATCCTATGATGTAAATACTGTTAATGTCTGCATTTTACAGTTCGTAAAACTGAGGTGCAGGGAGATTAGGTACTTTCCCTGAGATTATATCATTTTGTAAGTAATAGAGCTGGCACTTTAAACTAGGAAGGCTGATTCCCATACCATTACTTTTCAGAACAATATTACACAATCCTCCAGATAAATGTCGATAAACTGTTTTTAATCATAAAAGTATCAAGTTTGTAATCTTTGTATTCACTGGTTTCTGGCTCAGTCTTAAGAAAAAAAATCATCCAGGTATACAAAAAAAAAAAAAAAAAGCACTATTAGAGCTCTGTCTTCTCTTGGAGGATTTGTCAGGTTTAAGAACATTTCAGGTAGGAGATGAGATTTTGAGCCTGTTTCACATGAATTAGAACTGAGACAACTACAAAAAGCCAGGATCCCAAAAGGTAGACTAAAAAATGTCTGCTTGATGGTATAGGGAGACAAAATAGCTTATTTGTCTTGATATGGACTCTGGATGGGAAAACTCTCTTGAGAATTTATAACCATGAACCTGCTGTCCTATGTGTCTGAAATTTAAATTTTTTTTTTTTTTAATTTTTATTTATTTATGATAGTCACAGAGAGAGAGAGGCAGAGACACAGACAGAGGGAGAAGCAGGCTCCATGCTCCGGGAGCCCGATGTGGGATTCGATCCCGGGTCTCCAGGATCACGCCCTGGGCCAAAGGCAGGCGCCAAACCGCTGCGCCACCCAGGGATCCCTGAAATTTAAATTTATATTACTTTGTGAGATGGTTGCTAATAGGAAAGGAGTGCTTACTGGGTAGTTACTCTGTCAGGCATTGTGTTACAGGTTTTAAACACACTTTCTCACCTCATCCTGATAATAGCGTCATGAGATAAGTACCAATATTATCCCCATTCTACCAAGGACAGAACTGAGGATCAGGAAACCCAGATAATTTGTAGTGTAACACCACCTAGAATTCAAATCTAGGTCTATTCTTCCTACTAACTACAATGCCTCTGGAAAAGGGACTTCAGAAAGTCCCAAAGTGCCTCAGCTTCCTTATCTGTAAAGTGAAATTTGTAATATTTCTCCTTTCATTTCATAAGATTATTGTATCAAATGAAATAAAGGATGTGAGCTCGCTCTGTTTACTGTAAGACATTGTTACCAGTATCATCCATAAGCTATTTTTTTTCTTATTATTAACCAAAAGAGAGACCTCAATATTCAGGGATCCTGAATCCCACAAGGTCTGTCCTGAGGAGACAATTTTAATACTTTTAATACCAGATATTTCCTGAAGTAGTGTCAATAGGAGAAATAAAATGAGTTTTGAAACATGTTACAATCTAGTAATTTACTAATTCATTCAAGAAATAATTTATTGGATGCATTTTATTGGGCTTCAGTTCCAAGGATAGAAGATGCCTGATCTCTCATTTTTTTGTCATACTAGCAGCAGTGGAAGCCCCAGTCTCTTCCAACAGACTGTGGAATAGTCTGTTGTGATATATGGACAATTCTCAGTGTCCTCCCCCTCCCCGCTTGGTAGAAATAGATGAGCCATTGCTTAGAGTATTGAAATGCTGCTTTACCATGACCCTGGCAACATAGTAATTGATGAAACTTTAAAAATCATGAAACAACCTACAAAATAGATAACTAAGTCATGGGGAAATGACTAAAAATGTCTTTAGCTGAGTGTTGTATAGATGACTAAATACTTCAAAGAGAATATAAAAAAGAAAAAAATTAGGAATGATTAAAAGAAAGCCACGAGGAGCACCTGGGTGGCTCAGCCAGTTAAGCATCTCTCTTCAGCTCAGATCCTGATCCCAGGGTCTTGGGATGGAGCCCCACCTTGGGCTCTCTGTTCAGTGGGGAGTCTGCTTCTCTCTTTCCTTCTCTGGCTCCCCCTGCTTGTGCTCTCTTTTTCCTCTCAAATAAATAAATAAAAAATATTTTTTTAATTAATAATAAAAAAAAGAAAGCCATGAGAAGGTTTAAGAAGAGCTAATGAGGGTCAATATGAGATTCTTCAAAGACAGACCAGACCCTGTGGCCTCCAGAATCTCTCAGTAATGAGGTTTCTCTTTTGATTAATTACAAAGAAAATACACTTTATGGATGTCCCTGGTAAGAATGTCTTAGAGTAAACAAAGCATATTCAAATCCTTCATTTTTGATAAAATAACTTAGGAAGTGAAAGGGAAAATATTACAAATGTCATTTTACAGAAAAAGGAAGCCGAGGCACAAAATGAAATGACTTTTACAGAGGCATTGTAGTTAGCAGAAGGAATACTGGACCTAGGATTTTAATGAATAATAGATAAGGAAGAGATCCTTTTAGTTGTTGGGGAGGTATGGAGCTGGGTTCTGAAGAAATGGAAAGCCATCCAAAAAGATACACTGCTATAAGTGCATGCATGTCGTTTCTGAAGAGAGGGAGAGAGAGAGAGTTGATATCTCAGTAAGACATTTCCTTGCTGTTAGAAAGTAGTCAAGTAGAAAAGCTGGTTTGAGGAGCTATTCTTTTTTTGCCCTGTCTTCATTATCCCATACCCCTAACTGTATCCTGTTCTTATAATAAGCAGTGTTTCAAAAGCAAGGAATCTGCTTATCAGGTACTTCATTTATTCACATACTCACTAGACACTGATCTTTTGCTCTGTGCCAGAGTAGGGGACGCAAAAATGGATAAGGCACGAGTCTTAACCCCAGTCCTTTTTAGTATATGGGGCATTGAGCTCCTTCTGATAGATGATGAACTGTTCTAAAAATCCTTTCTACCTCCTAGGGGCTGGTAAATGATGCAGTCCCTCAAACATTAATTTTTATATACTAAGGGCTCCATACTAGAGAACTACTTAGTAAGTTACTAAGAATTACTACAATTTAGTAATCATGAAGCTAAAGTTAGCAGATTAAGAGTTTATTGAAGACTCCAGTCTTTTTTTTTTTAATATTTTATTTATTTATTCATGAGAGACACAGAGAGAGAGAGAGGCAGAGACACAGGCAGAGGGAGAAGCAGGCCCTATGCAGGGAGCCAGATGTGGGATTTGATCCTGGGTCTCCAGGATCATGCCCTGGGCTGAAGGCGGCGCCAAACCGCTGAGCCACCAGGGCTGCCCAAGACTCCAGTCTTTTATGAAGAAGTTTGACACTTGCAACTGTTGCAAAGCTCCTACTGTAGATGTATGAATGTAGTTTATTGGAATTCCTGTAGTTTCTTAGAGCTTTGTAGTAAGTACATCAGCCAGTGTCTTCAGTTGGTAGTTTTTTTTTATGGTTGCTAGTTTTGTATCTTAATTATGAATTGTTATTAATTTAAGTTTATTATTGGTATCACTTGTGTTTTATTTGGTTAATCTAGTGTGTGGTGATGTATATTTGCATTAATAATATTTTTGAGGGCAGCCTGGGTGGCTTAGTGGTTTAGCACCGCCTTCAGCCCAGGGCCTGATCCTGGAGTCCCGGGATCGAGTCCCACGTCAGGCTCCCTGCGTGGAGCTTGCTTCTCCCTCTGCCTGTGTCTCTGCCTCTCTCTCTCTGTGTCTCTCATGAATAAATAAATAAAATTTTGATATATTCAAAAAGCCATATGAAACATTTATGTAAGTCATGAAACATAGAATATAACAAATATGTAAAAACCTGGCATCCCATCTCAAGAAGTAAAACATGACCTCTGCCATCTCATCTGTGTTCCTCTATGCCACATGCCCTTACCCTCAAGGTATCTTTTTTTTTTTTTTTTTACTTTATTATTCTTTATTTATTTTTGGGTTCTTAAGTCATACTTTTTTTTTTTTATTGGAGTTCAATTTGCCAACATATAGCATAACACCCAGTGCTCATCCCACCAAGTGCCCCATTGAGTGCCCGTCACCCAGTCACCCCAACCCTCTGCCCACCTCCCTTTCTATGACCTCAAGGTATTTTCTATCCTTTTTTATTTCATATCTTTCCCTTGCTCTTCTTTATAGATATACCACAACATATTTAGTTCAGAGGTAGCTTTCTAATCTTCTGAAATGATTTTCAGACAATATAATTTCCTATACTTGTATAGATGTTTAATTGAAATCCTGCTACATATAATTTTTATTTGGCTTAATAATATTTTACTCTTAGCATTTTGCTGTGTCATTGAAAATTATCAGAAACATACATATTGCTGTGTAGTATTATATAGAATTGATATACCATGATTTGCTTACCATTTCCTCCTATTTTAGGTGTTTGTATGTATGGATTTTTTTTTTTTTTTTTTTTGAAACGTAAGCTTTTATTCCTCTAGGACAGCTTGGACTTCACCAACGCCTAGCTTCGTGGGCTGTATGGATTTTTTTGCTAGAAAAATTAATCTATCCCTTTGTGTAAATACTGTTGTTAATATCTCATTTATTAGTTTTTAGGTAAATTCTTAGATGAAGAAGTATTGGAGTGTGGGTGTTTTTAAGATTATTATTAAAATATTCATATCCAGAAAAATTGTGCCAGTTTACACTCTGACCAGTAGTGTATGAGAGGACCATTCTGGGCTAACTTATTATGTCAAGGTTATATCCTGTTCCAGATAACACCACATTAACTAAAAAAAAAAAAAAAAATTAAAGGGATGCCTGGGTGGCTCAGCAGTTTGAGCATCCGCCTTTGGCTCAGGGCATGACCTGCAGTCCTGGGATCCAGTCCCACATCGGGCTCCCTGCATGGAGCCTGCTTCTCTCTCTGCCTGTGTCTCTGCCTTTCTGTGTCTTTCGTGAATAGATAAATAAAATCTTTTAAAATTTTTTAAAAAGAGCTGTGCTGTTTCATACTGGAATTGTTGTTTTTCCTATTTGCCGTAGGGTATTTTTTTTTTAGCCATTGTTCAGGAACCATGTCATTCTGCCTGCTGTACTTGGGATAGTTAATTACAGGGCTTAGTTACCTCAAGAGATCACTCTTCCTGAGAATTTATCTATTCTTACCATTCAGCTGTCACCACTAGGGGATGCTATTTAAATCTGCACATTCAGCTTAGTTCTTTCACCAGAGCATTAGTTCCTTTTCTGTATTTGCCTGAGCAGACAGGACTCTCCATGACTACAACAAATTTCCTCTGAAGAAATAATCCTTTGCTTAGTCTTTTTACCAGTTTTGTCAGTGAGATTATAGGAGTATTAATCACCATTTCTTTAAATTTTTATTTTCTAACTTTTCATTTTGACAGTTTCAGACATAAAAAATGGCAAAAATAATACAAAGAATTCTCACGTAGCAATCACCAAAATTGCTTAAAATGTGTAGCATTTTATCCCATTTGCTTTATCTTGCTCGTCTGCTACACACACACTTTTTTCTCCCTGGTTAACTTCTACTTTAAATCTTGGAGTTATTATTATTATTATTATTATTATTATTTTATCTGCGCTTCCCCTCTTCCACCTCCCTTGCTCCCTCACTAGAGCGTGCTGTATGAGATGAGAAGAAGAGTGTAATGTTTGGAATTAAATATCTTGATTCAAGGCTTAATTCTTTCACATTCTGACTTGATGAGTTTGGGTCTGTTACTCTTTCTGAGCTCTGGTGTCCTCCTGTACAAAATGATGTCCACTACACCATGTTGTGAGGGCTGAGATAATATGTGTCAGAAGTATGCTGTATGAGTGTTGGTCAGTCCTTCAAAGAACATTCGCCTGTTGAGCTAGGCATTGTGCTAGATACGGGGGTTCAGAAATGCTCACCTCATGTTAATTCTTCCCGCAAATTATTTTTCACCGTTGATTTATTTTTCCATTTTCATTGCATCGACCCTAATCCACAGCATCATCACCTCATGTCTGAGCCATTGTTAACAACCAATGGGTCCCAATTGTTTTTTGGAATTTATATCAGTGCCGAACTAATAATTGCTCTGAGAGATGGTATGGTATAGTGGAAAACGTATGGACTTCATTATCAACAGATCTGGGTTGTGTCTTGGCCCTGCTTTTTTTCTTTTTTTCTAAAGATTTTATTTATTTGAGAAAACACAAGTGAGAGGGGTGTGGGTGGGGGAAGGCAGAAGGAGTAGAAGCAGACTCCTTGCTGAGCAGGAAGCCTGATGTGGAGCTGGATCCCAGGACCCCTAGATCATGGCCTGAGCCCAAGGCAGACACTTAAATGACTGAGCCACCCAGGCTGCCCTAGGTTTCTTGAACTTGAAGAACATCATGGTCTAGTGGGGGAGACATGCAGTCATAAAAAACAGTGGTTAACATGGGATTGTAAAAGAAACCTAAATTTGGAGTCAGATATAAATGGAAGCTTATGTAGTGATTTATTAAAGCACAAATAACTCTACAATCAGATTGCCTGGTATCATCCTGGCTCTGGCATTTCTTAGCTATATCAATGTAGGTAAATTAACCCCTCAAAACCTCAGTGTCCTCATCTTTATAGAATGGGGATACTGATAGAATTTAACTTAGAATTTTTATGAGAAGTAAATGAAATTATGAAAAAAATTATGTAAAGCACTTAACATAGTTATAGCATATAGCATATATTAAAAGGTAATATGAGTTCAATAATTATGATTATGATATGATAGCATAGAGGTTAAAGCTTAAAAATACAGACTGTTGCCTCATTCTTGATTGGGAGTCCCAGTTTAGCAATCTCTTGCCCATGTGAATAAAAGGAAGATATTTAACCTAAACCTCAGTTTCCTCATTTTTAAAATGCTTCTTATAATGGTGCTTGGTTCATAGCATGTAGAAATGGAAAGAACTGAGGTATCTAACAAACTCTGAACCAGAACCTAAGGCTTAGTATTTTATGAAAAATAGCTATTATAATTTTTATCCTTGCTCTGCTATCTGCTGGCTGTTTTATCTTTGACATGTACATTAATTTTTCTGAGCCTACCTTGTTCCACACAAACTTCTTTTGAAGATTGCAAACATATATAAAGCTAGATTAGTGCCTAGTACCACACAGCTTTCATTCAGTACCTAATAGCTATTATGTGAAATTTGGAATTTGTCAGGTGCTGAAAGTAAAATTCTGCCTTGAAATCAACAAAGGCATCACAGAACTAGTAATGTTTGACTGAATTTTGAAGGTCATGTGAGATTTTGTCACATAAAAGTACTAATCTAAAAAAAGGCTTAGAGGTGTCAAAGTGCCTGTTACATTGCTTAAGGAACCATTTTAAGTAGTGGGTTGCATTAAGTAACAGTTTAGTGTACCAATAAGAGCTGTGTGTTAAAGACCTGAGTTAGGCTGGATTGAGTAAAATGCATTATTACAGTTAATTAAAAAGAACTTTTACTTAATGATCCAAATGAAGTCAGACTTGACCTCCTTCCTCTGTCTTTTGCTATTTTACTAGGAGCAGTATTTGTATTCTGGCTGGAGTGTACCTAGTTGGTAAAGAGGAAAATCTCTCTGAGCAGAAATTTCTGAGAGATGAATTATTTAGACACTGAATTCCAGCTTCTGCTTTGTCCTTTCTTTTTTAGTCTTCCTGTGCTGCTATTTGTTTAAAAATAAAGTAGGAGGGGATCCCTGGGTGGCTAAGCGGTTTAGTGCCTGCCTTTGGCCCAGGGCGTGATCCTGGAATCCCGGGATCGAGTCCCGCATCGGGCTCCCGGCATGAAGCCTGCTTCTCCCTCTGCCTGTGTCTCTACCTCTCTCTCTCTCTATCATGAATAAATAAATAAATAAATAAATAAATAAATAAATAAATAAATCTTTAAAAAATAAAAATAAAGTAGGAGCGCACTGATCTCTCAATACTTCTGTGTTAGCTTAAATTACTAGGATTTGGGGAATCATGGCAGTTTAGGTTTTTGGAGTAGGTCTCAGATAACTTAAGTACAGTTCTGGTTCTGTCACTGGCTTGATACATAACCTCTCTGTTCTTCATCTTTAAATGGAAGTGATTATCCTTGTTCATATCACAGGCCTGCTTTGAGTATCAAGTGAGATACTATATTCAAAACTGGTGTATAAAGTTGAATAGGTAGTATAGTGTGGTAGATAAGGGCATAGGCTCTTGGAGCCACATTTCATGGGTCTCAGTTCTGGCTTTGCAAGCTGTGTATTTCCAGACACACTGCCATTATTTTAAGTTCTCTGGTTCCTGCTTTATCTCATTTAATCCTTACAAAAACTTCATGAGATAGGTATTATGCTTATCAGTATCGTAAGTGAGAAAACTGAGGAATGAAAGGTTGGGTAATGTGTATAGTGCCACAGTTAGCAAGTGGAAACTTGGGATGTGCACTCTAGCTCCAAAACCCAAGTTATTAACTCTTAGGCAGATACACTTCCCAACAGAAGAGTAGCTAAATAGAAAATTCTTTGGCTGGGGATCCCTGGGTGGCTCTGCGGTTTAGCGCCTGCCTTTGGCCCAGGGCGCGATTCTGGAGTCCTGGGATTGAGTCCCTCGTCAGGCTCCTGGCATGGAGCCTGCTTCTCATTCCTCCTGTGTCTCTGCCTCTCTCTCTCTCTATCATGAATAAATAAATAAATCTTTAAAAAAAAAGAAAGAAAGAAAATTCTTTGGCTTATCAATAGGAATTAAGGTAAAGTGGAGTTTCCTTGGAAACGGAAAATTTGTGGGGTCCAAAATCTCCTTGTTGAACACATTTTACTAATTGATAAAGAATGATTACTTAAATATTTTAAGTGTTCATATATTACTTCCTGGGTTTATTTTGCTAAGTGTCTTGCAAAAAAATATGTTCTCAAAAGGTTTATATATCTTCCCTCTGATGGCTACACAACTTGCATTTATTTTCTCTTCTGCAAACTAAATAGATTATTTTGGAATTTATGAACTCAGGTGAAAGTGTAGCTTGCTTCATCTGGCTGATGAATTTTAAATATTTAGGAAGATGGTACATGAAAATAGAAAAAGCAGGTAGAACTCATAGTTAAAACTCAGGAAAAAAGAAATTCCATATGAATTTTAAGATCAGCTTGTTAACTTCTGTGAAAAAAAAAAAAGCTGGGTTTTGATAGGTATTGTGTTGAAACTGTAGACCAATTAACAATAGTCTTCTAATCTATGAATATGTCTTTCTATTTATTTAGGTCTTTATTTTTAAAATTCTATACTTCTTTTGTTAAACTTATTTCTAAATATTTTATTTTTTTGATGCTATTGTAAATGGAATTTTTTTAAAAAAGGTTTTATTTATTTGAGAGAAAGAGAGTGAGATAGTGACATGTGGGAGAGGCAGAGGGAGAGGGAGAAGCAGACTCCCCACTGAGCAGGGATCTAGTTGTAGGGCTCAATTTCAGGACTCGGGGATCATGACCTGAGCTGAAGGCAGACCCTTAACTGACTGAGCCACCCAGGCATCCCTGGAATTGTTTTCATAATTTCACTTTCAGATTGTTCAGTATAAGTGTATAGACATAATTGATATTATATATTGTAAATAAAATAGATCTTATATCCTACAACCTTGCTTAACCTTTTTTTTTAAGTTCTGATAGTTTTTGTTGTCAACTCCTTGGGATTTTCTTAATACTTTTCAATGATATTATTTATTTATTTATTTATTTGAGAGAGAGAGAGACTGCAGGAGTGGAGGGAGAGAGGGAGAGGGAAGAGCAGGGAGCTTGATATGGGGCTCCATCCCAGGACCCTGGGATCATGATCTGAGCTAAAGGGAGACACTTAACCAACTGAGTCACCCAGACACCCCTCCTTAGGATTTTCTTTCTTTGTATTTTTTTAATTCTTTAAAAATACTTTATTTGGTAGAGAGAGGGAGAGAAAGCACAAAGAGAGAGAGTGGCAGAGAGAGAGGGAGAAGCCAACTCCCCACTGAGCAGGGAGCCCAGTGCGGGGCTCCATCCCAGGACCCTGAGATCATGACCTTGACCCCAAAGCAGATGAATCACCCAAATGCTCCTGGGATTTTCTTTTTCTTTTTTAAATTTTTTGGGGGGGATTTTCTTTATACAAAATTATATCACCTACAAATAGAAATGGTTTTACTTCTTCTTTCTAATCTCTATGCTTTTTATTTCTTTTTCTTGCTTAATTCTAGGACCTTCAGTACAGTGTTGAATAGAAGTGGTGAAAGCCCCTATCTTTGTCTTATTCTTGATTTTAGTGGGGAAATATTCAGACATTTAAAATTAAGTATGAGGGATCCCTGGGTGGCGCAGCGGTTTAGCGCCTGCCTTTGGCCCAGGGCGCGATCCTGGAGACCCGGGATCGAATCCCACATCGGGCTCCCGGTGCATGGAGCCTGATTCTCCTTCTGCCTATGTCTCTGCCTCTCTCTCTCTGTGTGACTATCATAAATAAATAAAAATTAAAAAAAATAAAATTAAGTATGATAGTAACTGGGTTTTTCATTGATGATCTTTTTTTTTATAATAAATTTATTTTTTATTGGTGTTCAATTTGCCAACATACAGAATAACACCCAGTGCTCATCCCATCAAGTGCCCCCCTCAGTGCCCATCATCCATTCACCCCACCCCCCCGCCCTCCTCCCCTTCACCACCCCTAGTTCGTTTCCCAGAGTTAGGAGTCTTTATGTTCTGTCTCCCTTTCTGATATTTCCCAGACATTTCTTCTCCCTTCCCTTCTATTCCCTTTCACTATTATTTATATTCCCCAAATGAATGAGAACATATAATGTTTGTCCTTCTCCGATTGACTTACTTCACTCAGCATAATACCCTCCAGTTCCATCCACATTGAAGCAAATGGTGGGTATTGTCATTTCTAATGGCTGAGTAATATTCCATTGTATACATAGACCACATCTTCTTTATCCATTCATCTTTCGATGGACACCGAGGCTCCTTCCACAGTTTGGCTATTGTGGACATTGCTGCTATAAACATCGGGGTGCAGGTGTCCCGGCGTTTCATTGCATCTGTATCTTTGGGCTAAATCCCCAACAATGCAATTGCTGGGTCGTAGGGCAGGTCTATTTTTAACTCTTTGAGGAACCTCCACACAGTTTTCCAGAGTGGCTGCACCAGTTCACATTCCCACCAACAGTGTAAAAGGGTTCCCTTTTCTCCACATGCTCTCCAACATTTGTGGTTTCCTGCCTTGTTAATTTTCCCCATTGTCACTGGTGTGAGGTGGTATCTCATTCTGGTTTTGATTTGTATTTCTCTGATGGCAAGTGATGCAGAGCATTTTCTCATGTGTGTGTTGGCCATGTCTATGTCTTCCTCTGTGAGATTTCTGTTCATGTCTTTTGCTCATTTCATGATTGGATTGTTTGTTTCTTTGGTGTTGAGTTTAATAAGTTCTTTATAGATCTTGGAAACTAGCCCTTTATCTGATAGGTCATTTGCAAATATCTTCTCCCATTCTCTAGGTTATCTTTTAGTATTGATGATCTTTATCAGGTTAAGTAAGTTCTTTTTTTCATGTTGAGGAAGTTCTATAAACTATTTTTTTTACCTTCCCGTTATGAATACTTTTCTGTGTGATTAGTATATCTTTGAACTATAATTTTTAATGACTTTCATTAAAATATCACATGTATAATTAAGGTGATTAAGATGCCTGGGTGGCTCAGTGGTTGAGAGTCTGCCTTTGGCTCAGGTTGTGATCCTGGGGTCCTGGGATCGAGTCCCACATGAGGCTCCTCACAGGGAGTTGCTTTTCCCTCTGCCTATGTCTCTGCCTCTCTCTGTGTCTCATGAATGAATGAATGAATGAAATATATATATATATATATATATATATATATATATATATTAGAAGAGTTGTGCTCCTGAGTCAGCTTTTAATTTGAAACTATATACTTTTATCAGTAGGTACAGAATGCTGAGAAAGATGTTACTTTTCTCAGCCATTTTTTTAAAAAATTTTTTTTTATTGGAGTTCAATTTGCCAACATATAGCATAACACCCAGTGCTCATCCCGCCAAGTGCCCCGCCTCAGTGCCCATCACCCCCCGTCCACGTCCCCTTCCAAAACCCCGTGTTCATTTCCCAGATTTAGGTGTCTCTCATGTTTTGTCACCCTTACTGATATTTTTACTCATTTTCTCTCCTTTCCCTTTATTCCCTTTCACTAGTTTTTATATTTCCCAAATGAATGAGACCATATAATGTTTGTCCTTGTCCGATTGACTTATTTCACTCAGCATAGTACCCTCCGGGTCCCTCCACGTTGAAGCAAATGGTGGGTATTTGTTGTTTCTAATGTCAGCCAGTTTTCAATTAAAACTTTAAAAATGAAGATAATACTTGACTACTTTTTAAGATAGGGTTGAAAGAATAAATATTCGAAAATTCATGTAAGATACTCAGTACAGTCATATGGAAAGCATCTAATGAGTGATAGCTACTATAATTATATTTTAATTATATTATTGTTATTATTATTAACATATAGAGTATTTATTTCTGTAGTTAAAACCCTTACTCTTAAATCTTTGTGCTTGTTTGATTAGCTCTTTATTCTTCAAACCGGAATAACTGGGTTAACCTTTCTCTATTTTGAGGATGCTAACACCTATAGCAAATTCTTTTACCCAATAGATTCATTCAGATTGGGATGGTGATTTTGTGGGAGATCAAGTTTCAAAGTAAATTTGGTCTAGATTTTGGAAGGACTCAGGCATCGTCTAACAGTCTAAGAATTTTATCTTTTGTCTTCAGGCCCATGGAAGTCTGTGGAAGGTTTGAGCAGGGGAGGGTCATGGGTAGTAATTTAGGAAGATTAATCTGCTATACCTCTGAGGTCTTCCCTGACCATCCTTGACTGATTAGGGCACCCTGCCTGTACTTACATACTATCTATTACTTTCTCTAATATAGTATGTAATATAATACTTATAAATGTTATGTAAATACCTGTTTAAATGTTTCTTTTCTTTTTGAGGACATGGGTCACCTGTTATATTCTCACTGCCTAACATAGTATCTAACATATGGTAGACACTGAGTAAAAATATTTGTTGAATAAGTAAATGAATGTTTTATTCTCTACTTTTCTGGAAACTAACTTGTTGGCTTTTGTGTTCCCTTTATGTTTTTTCCTGGGCTCCAAGGAGGAGGCATCTCCCTATTCCTTACTTGATATCTGCTTGAATTTCCTGACTACTCACCTTGAGAAGTTCTGTTCAGCAAGACAGGATGGAACATTGTGTCTGCAGGAATCTGGAGTATTCCCACAGGAAGTGGCTGATCGACTGCTTCAGACCATGGCTTTTCATGGTAACAAATAAAATAAGCAGAGTAAACCAGAATTATGTGCTGTTAATTGGCATTGGATTTTGAAGCGCTGCTGTGGCCATTTAATTATTTTCTTAGAAAAGGACAGATGAGCCTAATTCCAGGAAAAGGAATGCATTTGTTTTTGTCTGTCCTGCTACTTACTATGTAATTTGAAATAAGCATTTTTCTTTTCTAATCTAGGAACATTTCCTTCCTTTCCTTTCCTTTCCTTTCCTTTCCTTTCCTTTCCTTTCCTTTCCTTTCCTTTCCTTTCCTTTCCTTTCCTTTCCTTTCCTTTCCTTTCCTTTCCTTTCCTTTCCTTTCCTTTCCTTTCCTTTCCTTTCCTTTCCTTTCTTTTCTTTTCTTTTCTTTTCTTTTCTTTCTTTCTTTCTTTCTTTCTTTCTTTCTTTCTCTTTCTTTTCTTTCGACTTTTCTCATGGCAAAAATAACTTCTCTTTCAAAATATCCATTTAGAAGTTTGCTGGTATAAAATACTTTACATCCTCATCTGGCAGTGGGAAAAATAAGTAAATACTATTATGGGAAAACTAATTTCTGCTTTTGACCTTTTAATTGGGAAAGCATAGTTTTAATTCAGTACTTCTGTTTTCAAAAACAAAGGATGCCTGAGTGGCTCAGTGGTTGACCATCTGCCTTTGGCTCAGGTCATGATCCCGGGGTCCTGGGATTGAGTCCCACATCCGACTCCCTGTGAGGAGCCTGCTTCTCTCCCTGTCTCTGTCTCTCTCTCCGTGTGTCTCCTGAATAAATAAATAAATCTTTAAAGATTTATTAAACAAAACAAAAACAAATTTTGAAAATAAATTGGAAAACTCTTACTGTGAAATTCTGTTTGTGTATATTGAGGATTTTTGTTATTTTTTATTTTATTTTTTTTAATTTATTTATGATAGTCACAGAGAGAGAGAGAGGCAGAGACACAGGCAGAGGGAGAAGCAGGCTCCATGCACCGGGAGCCTGATGTGGGATTCGATCCCGGGTCTCCAGGATCGCGCCCTGGGCCAAAGGCAGGCGCCAAACCACTGCGCCACCCAGGGATCCCGATTTTTGTTATTTCTGATTAAGTTTTAAGTTAAAAGAGATAATGCCATTTTTATTTTTTTTTATTTTTTATTATTATTATTTTTTAAGATTTTCTTTTTTTTTTTTAATTTTTATTTATTTATGATAGTCACACAGAGAGAGAGAAAGAGAGAGGCAGAGACATAGGCAGAGGAAGAAGCAGGCTCCATGCACCGGGAGCCCGACGTGGGATTCGATCCCGCGTCTCCAGGATCCCGCCCTGGGCAAAGGCAGGCGCTAAACCGCTGCGCCACCCAGGGATCCCGATAATGCCATTTTTAAAAAGATTTTATTTATTTATTCATGGGAGACACACAGAGAGATTCAGACACAGGCAGAGGGAGAAGCAGGCTCTCTGCGGGGAGCCTGATGCAGGACTTGATCCCAGGACCCCAGAATCACGACCTGAGCCAAAGGCAGACATTCAACCAGTGAGCCACTGAGGCATCCTGAGTTAATGTCTTTTTTATTTCTAGCTTATAAACTCTATACTCTCTTAACTAATAAAATTAGTTCACAGCTATAAAATGGAATGAAAATGTGGCAATAATAATAACTCATTTACTGATTGCTGTTACATGCCAGGCATTTTATGTTTTCCTTGAATTTTCTCAAAAATCCTATAAAATAGCATTTTTATCCTACTTATATACAGATGAGGAAACTAATTCAGAAAGTAACTGAAAGGTCATAATGCTAGTAAATGGTACAGGTCTAGTTCAAATGAAAGTATGTGTGATTCCAAATCTTTGGTGTTTTCACTGCCACACAATCTTCATACATCCCCATTAGAGCTATCCCTGTTCCTAGATGCCAGATAATGGTGTATACTTTCACTTTTGCTGTGACTATATATATACATATAAAGTATAAATCCAAGGAAAGGTGGGAGAAGTAAGGCTGTAGAGACATTTTGGAATAATTTTGGAAAGAAGACATTTGTACTCCGTGATTTTAACTAAATTGCTCAAGTCTGTAGTCTTTTTAAATTCTTTCAGCCTGCCAAAGAAACTGGGTTAATTTCAATAGGTGCTATATATGGTAAGGTTAAAAGACCCTTACAAAGCTGCACAATAATTTTAAGAGATTATGCCACTGCTTTAATTTCTTTCTGGTCTCAATTTAATGACTGTGCTTAACATATTCATTTTAAATATATATACATATAGAGATGTTAATCTTATAAGTAAAAAAAAATAAGTGTTAACTAAAGTCTAACTTTACCGGATTCTTTTTGAAATATAACTATTGATAGCTAATAATAGTAGCCAACATTTATTGAATACTTATTATTTACTAGCACTGTGGCAAATGGTTTATATGGGTAAAATAATGGAAGTAGTTTTTAAGTAAGTGTAACTAAATAATTATCCTCCAGGGTGGTGTCCTGGAGGGACTATATGCATAATTAGAATGTGTTTTCTACCTCTTTCAAGCTGCCTTCAGATAATGAAACTGAAGGTCAGAAATACCTCTTTCAAGCTGCCTTCAGATAAGGAAACTGAGAGTCAGAAATAAGTGGCTGCCCCCAGTTGTATCATACCAATGTGATTTCCTGCCTTATTCACCAAAAAGTGTTCTGAGTTATTTAATCTCTTTGCAAAAGAAGCAAGAGTAGGTACTTCTCAGCTGAAACTTACATAATATTGTATGCCAACTATACTTCAGTAGTAAAAATAAAAATTAAAAAAGCAATTTGTGAAAAAATAAAGCCTTATGGTAACTCTTACATAACAAGTTTGAAATTCAATTTAGGAATTTGTCAGATGTAGATTAAGATAGGTAATAATTAAAATATAAAAAATAAAAAATATATATATAAAAAATTGAAAAAAGAGTAGAGATACTACTGACAATATGCAAAAGAACATACTGCCAATTCTTGTCACAATTTTAAAAGTTGTTTCACCAGTTTTTTTTGTATTTGAAAATTTTCATAATAAAATGGAAAAAAGTTCTATGATTACTTTTAAAATTTATAATATATTTTTTCTAATAATTTTAGAAAATCTTAACTTATTTACATTCAAGATTTTTTTCTTATTTGCCCAATTCAAAGGAGTAATAATATTGGTAGCAGTTTTTATTAAAATAAGCCCAATGCTAAAGAGTTTTACTTATAAGATCTTTGATTCTCATGTCACAATCATTGCTTATTCTGTGTCATGGTGCTAAAAGTTCTCCAGGAAATGTGTAAGAGCTAGGAATCAGAATAAGATTTTTGCCATCTAATGATAATGCCTCTGTGTTATATTGTATACCTAACCTAAATTGATACACCTTGACGTGTTTAGCCTTCTGTTTTGGGATTAAATTGAAAAGAGTAATACTTTTTGGAGGAAAAAAAGAGTACTATCTTTTGAAATATTATGGATTGCCTCCTTGAATAGTCAACTAGATTTTCTAGGTGAGGGCTTATACTCCCAAAGTAGTACCCTACTTCTCTGGAGGTCACATTGCTGGTCATCTCAGCTGTTTATAGCCTAAACCAGAAAGAAACAAAAAATACTTTGGGGCAAAATCCTTACATATAGGCTTCTGTACTTCACTCCTTGAAAGAAGCTCTTGAGGAACCCTCATTTAGAGCATATTATTAAATGAGAGTACTGAGAAAGATGGCAGAATAGGAGGATCCTAAAGCTCACCTCATCCCACAGATAATCTAGTAACACCCATATCAGTGTAGATAACCTAGAGCATATTCTTAGGTGTACATGGTTCTAATTACCTTGGTTTTTTAACCATAACACATTAAGAAACAGTAATCTAAAGGGCACAGGCTGCTGACTAACAGCCCAACTAGATAATATGACAGTAATGGAAGATTTAGCTTAAATACATTGTAGCAAGTACAATTATTGGACTTGGAAAAAAGATAAGTGATTCTTCAGTATGTTTATTTTTGAAAGAAGGGGAAGATAATCTAGAAAGATTTCCTTCAGATATAATAATGACATTTGTGTGGTGTTTTCACTTTCCAAGATGATTTATATATATATTGTCTTATTTAATCTTCACAGCAGTCCCTGTGAGAGAAATTCAAAACCTAGCATAGGTGCATGGCACACAGTAGATAAAGAATCTTATCTTTTACAGATAAGGAGTCTTAGCTTTGTGGAATAATTTATCTACTGTGAAATAGGAAATAAATGTTGGAACCGGGGCTTAACATTGGACTGATTCTATATCTCATGCTCTTTTAAAAGATTTTTGCTCTTTTAATCCTAGTACTCTTAAATGTAGAAACTTAAACTTAGTTACTAGAAAAATTTACTTAATGTAGATTGACCCTGAGAGGCCAGGAGTAACCTATTATTTTACTACATGTATGTGTATGATATCAGACTTGAGAACAAAGTTTGTAAGACTCTGTCATAGTCACTATAAGATTAAAATCAGTCTTAATTAACTGAGGAGTCTATAAAGTTTCATCCTTAAAAGACAAAACTAACATTAAAAATATGTGTAAATATATTTTGTGGTGTAAACAGGAAAACGTTGATCCTAACTCAGGGTCTGTTTCCATTTTTGGTTTGTACAAGGCTTCTTCAAAATCCTTAATGTATGTGTGGAAGGAGTTACTAGTGAGTTCAGAAGAGGCCCAATAGAAATAAAATGTATGGGAAGGAAGCTCCAGAGAAGAAAATTATTAAACACATGTTGTGTGCTAGGCACTATGTTAGGTATTGAGTGTATAATACTGAACACAGGAATCTTGCTCTTGTGGATCATACATAGTTCGGTGGGACTTCTTTCTTAACTATAGCTAAGGAGCAAATAAATATTAATGGAATTACAACTTGCGATGAGTTCTCTGAGAGGAAAGAACATAGTTCTCTCATGGAGAATAAAGAGAAGGTGTCTGCTTTAGATTGCATGGTCAGAGACAGCTTCTCCAGGGAGGTGATAACTAGGCTGAGACCTGTGTGGTGAAGAGGCAGGTTAATAATAAAAGATAGGGCCTCGCAGCACTGCCCAGGAGTTTTTGATTTTTCCCTGATCAGCTAGCAACTCAGTATTCCTAACAGTTGTTTCATATGTTCTTTGCTCTTCATAGATTTTCTATCATTTACTCTAAGCAAGAAAATTGAAGTCATCAGATGGAATTGCCTTAACTCCATGTCAGCATGCCTTCAAATTTTCCTCAGAGTGATTTTTTAAATTCAACTTTGTATTATGTATTTGTTTGTAAAGCTTTATTTATTTTTATTTTTATTTTTAATTTTTTTGTATATTTTTTTTATTGGAGTTTGATATGCCAACATAAAATACCCAGTGCTCGTCCTGTCAAGTGCCCTCCTCAGTGCCTGTCACCCAGTCACCCCTCCCCCCCACCCCTCCACTACCTCCACTACCTCCCCACCTCCCCTTCCACTACCCCTTGTTTCCCAGATTCCCCATATGAATGAAACCATATAATGTTTGTCCTTCTCCTATTGACTTAATTCACTCAGCATAATACCCTCCAGTTCTATCCATATTGAAACAAATGGTGGGTATTCATCTCTTCTAATGGCTGAGTAATATTGCATTGTATACATAGACCACATCTTCTTTATCCATTCATTTGTTGATGAACACCGAGTGGATACTGATGATCCTTCCACAGTTTGGCTATTGTGGACATTGCTGCTATAAAATTGGGGTGCAGGTGTCCTACCCCAAAGATACAGATACTACATCAGTATCTTTGGGGTAAATCCGCAGCAGTGCAATTGCTGGGTCCTAGGGAGTTAGGAGTCTCTCATGTTCTGTCTCACTCTCTGATATTTTCCACTCATTTTCTCTCCATTCCCCTTATTCCCTTTCAGTATTTTTTATATTCCCATATGAATGAAACCATATAATGTTTGTCCTTCTCCGATTGACTTATTTCACTCAGCATAATACACTCCAGTTCCATCCAGATTGAAGTAAATGGTGGGCATTTGTCGTTTCTTTTTTGTTTGTTTTAAAGATTTATTTTTATTTATTAATGTAGAGGCAGAGACACAGGCAGAGGGAGAAGCAGGCTCCATGCTGGGAGTCCGACGCGAGCCTTGATCCCGGTACCGCAGGATCGCACCCTGGGCCAAAGGCAGGCGCGAAACCGCTGAGCCACCCAGGGATCCCCTGCATTTGTTGTTTCTAACGGCTGAGTAATATTTCATTGTATACATAAACCACATCTTCTTTATCCGAGGACACTGGGCTCCTTCCACAGTTTGGCTATTGTGGACATTGCTCCTATAAACATCGGGGTGCAGGTGTCCCGGCGTTTCATTGCATCTGTATCTTTGGGGTAAATCCCCAGCAGTGCAATTGCTGGGTCATAGGGCAGATCTATTTTTAACTCTGAGGAACCTCCACACAGTTTTCCAGAGTGGCTGCACCAGTTCACATTCCCACCAACAGTGCAGGAGGGTTCCCCTTTCTCCACATCCTCTCCAACACTTGTGGTTTCCTGCCTTGTTAATTTTCCCCATTCTCACTGGTGTGAGGTGGTATCTCATTGTGGTTTTGATTTGTATTTCCCTGATGGCCAGTGAGGCAGAGCATTTTCTCATGTACTTGTTGGCCATGTCTATGTCTTCCTCTGTGAGATTTCTGTTCATGTCTTTTGCCCTTTTCATGATTGGGTTGTTTGTTTCTTGGGTGTTAAGTTTAATACGTTCTTTATAGATCTTGGATGCTAGCCCTTTATCTGATAGGTCATTTGCAAATATCTTCTCCCATTCTGTAGGTTGTCTTTGTGTTTTGTTGACTGTTTCTTTTGCTGTGCAAAAACTTCTTATCTTGATGAAGTCCCAATAATTCATTTTTGCTTTTGTTTCCCTTGCCTTCATGGATGTATCTTGCAAGAAGTTGCTGTGGCCAAGTTCAAACAGGATGTTGTTGCCTGTGTTCTCCTAGGAATTTGATGGATTCTTGTCTCACATTTAGCTCTTTCATCCATTTTGAGTTTATCTTTGTGTCTTGTATAAGAGAATGGTCTAGTTTCATTCTTCTGCATGTGGCTGTCCAATTTTCCCAGCACCATTTATTGAAGAGACTGTCCTTTTTCCAGTGGATACTCTTTCCTGCTTTGTCGAATATTAGTTGACCGTAGAGTTGAGGGCCCATTCTGGGTTCTCTATTCTGTTCCATTGATCTATGTGTCTGTTTTTGTGCCAGTACCACACTGTCTTGATGACTACAGCTTTGTAGTACAACCTGAAAGCTGGCATTGTGATGCCCTCCGCTCTGGTTTTCTTTTGCAATGTTCCCCTGACTATTTGGGTCTTTTCTGATTCCACACAAATCTTAAGATGATTTGTTCCAACTCTCTAAAGAAAGTCCATGGTATTTTCATAAGGATCGTATTGAACGTGTAACTTGCCCTGGGTAGCACTGACATTTTCACATTATTAATTCTTCCAATCCATGAGCACGGAATATTTTTCCATTTCTTTGTGTCTTCCTCAATTTCTTTCAGAAGTGTTGTGTAGTTTTTAGGGTATAGATCCTTTACATCTTTGGTTAGGTTTATTCCTAGGTGTCTTATGCCTTGGGTGCAGTTGTAAATGGGATTGACTCCTTCATTTCTCTTTCTTCAGTCTTATTGTTAGTGTATAGAGATGCCACTGATTTCTGTGCATTGATTTTGTATCCTGCCACACTGCCGAATTGCTGTATGAGTTCTAGCAATCTTGGTATGGAGTCTTTGGGTTGTCTATGTACAATATCATGCCATCTGCGAAGAGGGAGAGTTTGACTTCTTTGCCAATTTGAATGCCTTTTATTTCTTTTTGTTGTCTGCTGAGGCTAGGACTTCTACTACTATGTTGTGTAGCAGTGGTAAGAGTGGACATCCCTGTCGTGGTCCTGATCTTAGGGGAAAGGCTTTCAGTGTTTCCCCATTGAGAATGATATTTGCTGTTGGCTTTTTGTAGATGGCTTTTAAGATGCTGAGGAATGTTCCCTCTATCCCTGCACTTTGAAGAGTTTTGATCAGGAATGGATGTTGTATTTTGTCAACTGCTTTCTCAGCATCTATTGAGAGGATCATATCGTTCTTGTTTTTCCTCTTGCTGATATAATCTCTCATGCTCATTGCTTTACGAGTGTTGAACTCGCCTTGCATCCCGAGGATAAATCCCACTTGGTCATGGTGAATAATCCTCTTAATGTACTGTTGCATCCTATTGGCTGGTATCTTGTTGAGAATTTTTGCATCCATGTTCATCAGGGATATTGGTCTATAATTCTCCTTTTTGTTGGGGTCTTTGGTTTTGGAATTAAGGTGATGCTGTCCTCATAAAATGAGTTTGGAAGTATTCTGTCCCTTTCTATCCTTTGGAACAGCTTTAGTAGAATAGGTATGGTTTCTTCTTTAAACTTTTGATAGAATTCCTCTGGGAAGCCATCTGGCCCTGGCCTTTTGTGTCTTGGGTGGTTTTTGATGACTGCTTCAATTTCTTCCCTGGTTATTGGCCTGTTCAGGTTTTCTATTTCTTCCTGTTCCAGTTTTGGTAATTTGTGGTTTTCCAGAAATGTGTCCATTTCTTCTAGATTGCCTAATTTATTGGTGTATAGCTGCTCATAATGTGTTTTTAAAATCATTTGTATTTCCTTGGTATTGGTTGAGGTCTCTCCTTTTGTATTCATGATTTTATTCATTTGA
The DNA here is from genome assembly GCF_011100685.1 of Canis lupus familiaris. NCBI lineage: Eukaryota > Metazoa > Chordata > Mammalia > Carnivora > Canidae > Canis > Canis lupus. Next base: position 8,692,089 of record NC_049236.1, on the reverse strand, counting down.
GTCTTTTCTCTTTGTTTTTAATAAGGCTGGCTAATGGGTTATCTTATTAATTCTTTCAAAGAACCAACTCCTGGTTTTGTTGAGCAGAATGCTCTTTAACTCCACATGTTTGAGGTTCTTCCAAATTTCTTCTTGTGATTGAGTTCTAGTTTCAAAGCATTATGGCCTGAAAATATGCAGGGGACAGTCCCAATCTTTTGGTATCCATTGATACGTGATATGTGACCCAGTATGTCATCATCTATTGTGGAGAAAGTCCATGTGCATTTGAGAAGAATGTGTATTCAATTGTGTTTGGATGTAAAGTTCTGTAAATATATGTGAAATCCACCTGGTCCAGTGTATCATTTAAAGCTCTTGTTTCTTTGGTGATGTTGTGCTTAGAAGATCTGTCCTATGCAGTAGAACCATGTTGAAGTCTCCTACTATTAGTGTATTATTATCTAAGTATGTCTTTCCTTTGGTTATTAATTGATTGATAAAATATATAATGTGCCATCTCCCACATTAGGGGCATAAATAGTCATGATTGTTAGGTCCTCTTGTTGGATAGATCCTTTAAGTATGATATAGTGTCCCTCTTCATCTCTTACTACAGTCTTTGGGATAAACTTTATCTGATATGTGATGGCTACCCCAGCATTCTTTTGAGGATCATTTGAATGTTAATTGTTTTCCAACCTTTCACTTTCAAGCTATAGGTGTCCTTTCCTCTAAAAGGAGTCTCTTGGGCAGCCTTGGTGGCGTAGCAGTTTAGCGCCGCCTGCAGCCTGGGGTGTGAACCTGGAGACCCGGGATCGAGTCCCACATTGGGCTTTCTGCATGGAGCCTGCTTCTTCCTCTGCCTGTGTCTCTGCCTCTCTCTCGCTCTCTCTGAATGAATAAATAAATAAATCTTTTAAAAAAATAAAAAATAAAAGGAGTCTCTTGTAGACAGCAAATAGATGGGTCTTGCTTTTTTATCCAGTCTGAAATGGTGTGTCTTTTGATGGGATCATTTAACCCATTCACATTTAGAGTTACTATTGAAAGCTATGAATGTAGTGTCATCATAATACCTATTCAGTTCCTCTTTGTGGATTATTTCTTTGGGCTTCCTCTTTCTTTTAACGGGTCCCCCTTAATATTTTCTTGCAGAGCTGGTTTGGTGGTCACATATTCTTTCAGTTTCTGCCTATCTTGGAAGCTCTTTATCTCTCCTTCTATTCTGAATGAGAACCTTGCTGGATAAAGTATTTTTGGCTGCAGGTTCTTCTCCTATAGGACTCTGAATATATCCTGCCAGCCCTTTCTTTTTTTTTTTTAATAATAAATTTATTTTTTATTGGTGTTCAATTTGCCAACATACAGAATAACGCCCAGTGCTCATCCTGTCAAGTGCCCCCCTCAGTGCCCGTCACCCATTCGCCCCCACCCCCCGCCCCTCCTCCCCTTCCACCACCACTAATTCGTTTCCCAGAGTTAGGAGTCTTCATGTTCTGTCTCCCTTTCTGATATATCCTACCCATTTCTTCTCCCTTCCCTTCTATTCCCTTTCACTATTATTTATATTCCCCAAATGAATGAGACTATATAATGTTTGTCCTTCTCCGATTGCTGCCAGCCCTTTCTGGTCTGCCGCGTCTCTGTGGAGAGGTCTGCTGTTAATCTAAAGTTCTCCCCATATAGAATTTAAAAAAAAAACATAGCTGGGGGCATCACAATGGCAGATTTCAGGTTGTACTACAAAGCTGTGGTCATCAAGACAGTGTGGTACTGGCACAAAAACAGACACATAGATCAATGGAACAGAATAGAGAACCCAGAAGTGGACCCTGAACTTTATGGTCAACTAATATTCGATAAAGGAGGAAAGACTATCCACTGGAAGAAAGACAGTCTCTTCAATAAATGGTGCTGGGAAAATTGGACATCCACATGCAGAAGAATGAAACTAGACCACTCTCTTTCACCATACACAAAGATAAACTCAAAATGGATGAAAGATCTAAATGTGAGACAAGATTCCATCAAAATCCTAGAGGAGAACACAGGCAACACCCTTTTTGAACTCGGCCACAGTAACTTCTTGCAAGATACATCCACGAAGGCAAAAGAAACAAAAGCAAAAATGAACTATTGGGACTTCATCAAGATAAGAAGCTTTTGCACAGCAGAGGATACAGTCAACAAAACTAAAAGACAACCTACAGAATGGGAGAAGATATTTGCAAATGACTTACCAGATAAAGGGCTAGTTTCCAAGATCTATAAAGAACTTATTAAACTCAACACCAAAGAAACAAACAATCCAATCATGAAATGGGCAAAAGACATGAACAGAAATCTCACAGAGGAAGACATAGACATGGCTAACACGCACATGAGAAAATGCTCTGCATCCCTTGCCATCAGGGAAATACAAATCAAAACCAGAATGAGATACCATCTCACACCAGTGAGAATGGGGAAAATTAACAAGGCAGGAAACCACAAATGTTGGAGAGGATGTGGAGAAAAGGGAACCCTCTTACACTGTTGGTGGGAATGTGAACTGGTGCAGCCACTCTGGAAAACTGTGTGGAGGTTCCTCAGAGTTAAAAATAGACCTGCCCTACGACCCAGCAATTGCACTGTTGGGGATTTAGCCCAAAGATACAGATGCAATGAAACGCCGGGACACCTGCACCCCGATGTTTATAGCAGCAATGTCCACAATAGCCAAACTGTGGAAGGAGCCTCGGTGTCCATCGAAAGATGAATGGATAAAGAAGATGTGGTCTATGTATACAATGGAATATTACTCAGCCATTAGAAATGACAAATACCCACCATTTGCTTCAATGTGGATGGAACTGGAGGGTATTATGCTGAGTGAAGTAAGTCAATCGGAGAAGGACAAACATTATATGTTCTCATTCATTTGGGGAATATAAATAATAGTGAAAGGGAATAGAAGGGAAGGGAGAAGAAATGGGTAGGAAATATCAGAAAGAGAGACAGAACATAAAGACTCCTAACTCTGGGAAACGAACTAGAGGTGATGGAAGAGGAGGAGGGCGGGGGGTGGGGGTGAATGGGTGGTGGGCACTGAGGGGGGCACTTGATGGGATGAGCACTGGGCGTTATTCTGTATGTTGGCAAATTGAACACCAATAAAAATTAAATTTCTTATTAAAAAAAAAAAGTTCTTCCCATATAAGTTAGGAATCTCTTGTCTCTTGCTGCTTTAAGAATTTTCTTGTTATCTTTGGAATTTGCAAGTTTCTCTATTAAATGTCGAGGTATTGAACATTTTTTATTGACTTTAGGGGGGTACCTCTGTATCTTTGGATCTGAATACCTGTTTCCCTCCCCAAGTTAGGGAAGTTCTCAGCTATGATTTGTTCAAATATGCTTTCTGGCCCTCTGGCCCTCTTGATGTTCTCTGGAACCCTGATTAAACATAGATTTTTCCTTCTGAGGCTCAAATTTATTTAACTTAACCTTTCATCATGATCTTGTCATTGTTTTTCTCTTTTTTCCTCAGATTCCTTCCTTGCCAAGCCCTTGTCTTCTATGTCACTCATTCTTTCTTCTACCTTCTTAACCCTCGTCGTTAGGACCTTCAGTTTGGATGAACCTCATTTAATTGATTTTTAATTTAGGCCTGATTAGATCTAAATTCTGCAGTCATGAAGTCTCTTGATTCTTTTATGCTTTTTTTTTTATAGTGCTACTAGTAGCTTTATAACTGTGCTTCTGAATTGGCTTTCTGACATGGAATTGTAATCCAAATTCTGTTACTCTGTGGCAGAGAGTACTGTTTCTGATTCTTTCTTTTGTGGTGAGTTCTTCTTTTTAGTCTTTTTGCTCTGTGCAGAGTGGCTGTATGGGCTGGCTGAGTCAAGAATATCAACCATGACCTAAGTAAATTTCACCCTAGATGATTCTTGTTAGAAGTGAAAACCCTGTAGCATTCTAGCAGTTCTCTCTTTAAATCTCAGGTCGAATTCATAGGTTTTCAGGATGGTTTGAAAGTTATGTAGGTAAGTTGGTGGGGCCAGGTGAGTTGAGGACTCCTACTCCTCTGCCATCTTGTCCTGCCCCCCCTTTCTTTTTTTTTTTTTAAAGTAGGCTTCGTGCCCTGCATAGAATCCAACTCAGGGCTTGGACTCACGGTCCTGAGATCAAGACCTGAGCTGAGATATAGAGTCAGACACTTAAGCAATGAGCCACCTAGGCACCTCCTAAAGATATTTTTCTTTTTAAAGATTTTATCCATTTGAGAGACAGAGAGATATTGAGAGAGAGCTGGAGGGGGGCGGGGGGCGAAGCAGGCTCCCCGATGAGCAGGGATTCTGATCTGGGGCTTGATCCTAGGATCCTGGGATTATGACCTGAGCTGAAGGCAGTCACTTAACCAACTGAGCCACCCGGGATCTCCAAGATTATTTTTTTTAAGTTTATTTATTTAAGCAATCTCCAAACCCAACATGGGTCCCTGAACTCATGACCCAGAGACCAAGAGCTGCATGCCCCACATCTGAGCCAGCCAGGCAACCCAAGATTTTGTTTTTAAGTAATCTCTACACCCAATGTGGGGCTCAAATTTATAACTCAAAGGTCAAGAATTGCACGCTCTACCAACTGAGCAAGGCAGGTGTCCCATTAAACTTTGTATTTTTAGATAATTGTTGATTCACATGGAGTTTATCAGTCCATTCTTTTTTATTGCAGAGTAGTAGTCCATGTTTTGGAATACATTGATTTGTATTGACATTCATCTGCTGAAGGACATCTGGGTTTCCAATTTTTAGCTATTATGAATATAATATCTCATTATGAATATTATTATAATGTTAAAATAATCCATTTGCAGGTCTTGTGTTAATGTACAGGGGTAAATTCCCAGGAATACTATTGCCAGATTGTATGGTAGTTGGATGTTAAGTTTTAAGAAATTGTCAAACTGTTTTCCAGAGTCCCAGTTCCATTTTATGTTTCTACCAGCTATATATAACTGATCCAGTTTCTCCACAGATTTGCCAGCATTTGCTATTATTACTGTTTTTTGAATCATTCTGATAGGTAGCCATTATTTCTTCAAGTATTTTTTAAGCCCTGTCCTCTTTCTCTTCTTCTGGGACTTCAGTGACACAAGTAGCTCTGATCAATTTGTTCTTCAGTCTATTTTTCTCCGCTGTTATTTAGATTTGGATAATTTCTATTGTTTTATCCTTTAGTTCACTGATTCTATTATTCTTTCCATTCTGTTGTTGAACCCAACCATTATTTTATTTTCAGCTTTAAGATTTGCCTTTGGTGGTTCTTCTTTTTCTTCTTTGTAAGATTTTATTTATTTGAGAGGGAGCACGAGCAGGAGTGGAGGTGTAGGAGCAGCAGAGGAAAAGGAACAGTCGGACTCCCCACTGAGCAGGGAGCTCGACACAGGGCTCTCAATCTGAGGACCTCAAGATCGTGACCTGAGCCCAAGGTAGACGCTTAACCGACTGAGCCACCCAGGTGCCCCATTTGGTTCTTTGTATTTTTTATTTATTTGCTGAGGCTTTCTGTTTTTCATTTCTTTTGGGCATGTTTGTAATTGCTCACATGCATTTTGATGAGGGCTTCTTTACAATGTCAAATAATTATAACATTTCTTTTATCTCAGTGTTGACATATATAATCTTTTTTTCATTTTGAGATCTTACTGGTCCTTGGTATGATGAGTGATTTTTTTTTTTTTTTAATCTGGACATTTAGGGTATTTTGAGACCTTTCTGTTTTAGTTTGTGTCTCTGACACCACTCTAGCAGTGGAGGGTAGCGGCATTGCCTTGTTATTTCCAGATTGGGGTAAACGTTCTGGTTTCCACTTGTCTTCTGTTGACATCCAAGACATGGGGCTTTTCCTTACTGTGATGCAGGGGATGGCATTTTGGTTCCCCACTAGGATTTTACAGAATTACTCCCTAGGTGTGAGTACTTTACTTGTCTCTCCAGTTGGCCTCCACTGACACCATATTGGGGTGAGGTGGCCTCATTACTGTTGCACAGTAGTAAAAGTCTTGATTTTATCAGGCTTTCTATGAAACCCAGCAGGGAGGAGGAGCACCTCATTACTGCCAAATGAATGTGAAAGTCCAGGTCCCCCACATTGTATCTGTTGACAGTACAGGGGAGAGTGGTTCTTACCACCCACCAGAGATGAAAGTCCTGGCTCCCTACTCAGCCTTCTCTAACACCTCCCTAAGGGGAGATTGGAGCAACTAGTTACAACTAGCAAGGGTAAAAGTCTGGGCTCCCCTCTTGGCATTTGCTGGTGTGGGGGAAGATGAGAACACAATCTTTTCTGTGGTGTTTGCTGAAGTAAAGTAGTTCTTGTCTAGATGTTTTCTGTTTTGCTAAACTGCTTCCTTCTTGATTCTTTAGCTAGAACGAGGAGGTTTTTTTGGAGGTATTTTTTTGTTCGTTTTTTGTGGGGGTTTTTGGTCTATGTCAGCATTTCTGGGTTACCAACTTTTTCACTTTAAGTCTGAGTTATATGGAGCAAGAAAAACTCAGAAACTTCACTGCATCATTTTTTGGGTCCCAATGCCCCTAGCTGATCTTTTCTTCTCTCTTTTTAAAAATTAATTAATTAATTAATTTTTAATAAATTTACTTTTTATTGGTGTTCAATTTGCCAACATATAGAATAACACCCAGTGCTCATCCCATCAAGTGCCCACCTCAGTGCCTGTCACCCAGTCACCCCTACCCCCACCCACCTCCCCTTCTACCACCTTTAGTTCATTTCCCAGAGTTAGGAGTCTTTCATGTTCTGTCTCCCTTTCTGATATTTCCCACTCATTCTTTTCTCCTTTCCCCTTTATTCCCTTTCACTATTTTTTTATATTCCCCAAATGAATGAGACCATAAAATCTTTGTCCTTCTCCGATTGACTTATTTCACTCAGCATAATACCCTCCAGTTCCATCCACCTCGAAGCAAATGGTGGGTATTTGCCGTTTCTAAGGGCTGAGTAATACTCCATTGTATACATAGACCACATCTTCTTTATGCATTCATCTTTCGATGGACACCGAGGCTCCTTCCACAGTTTGGCTATTGTGGACATTGCTGCTAGAAACATCGGGGTGCAGGTGTCCTGGCGTTTCATTGCATCTGTATCTTTGGGCTAAATCCCCAGCAGTGCAATTGCTGGGTTGTAGGGCAGGTCTATTTTTAACTCTTTGAGGAACCTCTACACAGTTTTCCAGAGTGTAATCCCCAGATTCAATAGCTTAACACAAAGTATGTTTATACCTAGCTCATGGTACATAAATGCTGCAAGTCCATGGAGGGTTCTGCTCCAGTCACTCTTGGATCCAAGCTGATGGAGGCTCTACTCTCAGAAATCTGTACTGTCTAGAACTTGAAGACTCTTTATTTGTCATAGCAGGAAAAGATAGCATAGGAAATCATGCACTGACTCTCAGGTGCCTTAATCTATAGGCCGTTGGTCAGAACTAGGCATATGGCCCCATCTAACTCCAAGGGTAGGCTGGGAAATGTAGTTGTCTGCATGTCCAGGAAGGCAAGTGGAACTAGATGTTAGTGAATATCTGTACTGTCACTTGCGAGCTCTGTGATCTTGGAAAGCCACTTTTCTGAGTCCCAGTTTATTCATCTAAAATTTGTAGATAATAATATTCTAACCTCATGGAATCGTTATGTATATTAAATGAAGTATTGTTATATGGATGTGCTGAAAATGTAAAGTATGCTGGAATTTTAGCTATTCTTTAATCATTTTTTGAAATTAAAGTGCTGCTTGTATTTTTTTCCAGGTCTACTGAATGATGGAACTGTAGGTATTTTCAGGGGCAACCAGATGCGCTTAAAGCGTGCTTGTATTCGCAAAGCCAAGATCTCTGCTGTTGCTTTCCGGAAAGCCTTCTGCCATCACAAGTTAGTGGAACTTGATGCTACAGGTGTGAATGCAGACATCACAATTACAGACATCATCAGTGGGCTTGGCAGTAACAAATGGATCCAGCAAAATCTCCAGTGCCTAGTGCTGAACTCATTAACTCTCTCCCTCGAAGATCCTTATGAGCGGTGCTTCAGCCGGCTTTCTGGCCTTCGAGCATTAAGCATCACCAATGTTCTCTTTTATAATGAAGACCTGGCTGAAGTTGCCTCATTGCCAAGATTAGAGAGCCTGGATATTTCTAACACCTCGATCACTGACATCACAGCTTTGCTGGCCTGCAAAGACCGACTCAAGTCTCTAACCATGCACCACTTGAAATGTTTAAAAATGACAACTACCCAAATACTGGATGTTGTTCGGGAACTAAAACATCTGAATCATCTTGATATTTCAGATGATAAACAGTTTACATCAGACATAGCTCTTCGCTTACTAGAACAAAAGGACATCCTACCCAACCTCGTCTCCCTAGATGTTTCTGGGAGAAAGCATGTGACAGATAAAGCTGTTGAAGCCTTTATACAACAACGGCCCAGCATGCAGTTTGTAGGTTTGCTGGCCACTGATGCAGGTTACTCTGAAATCCTCACTGGCGAAGGACATTTAAAGGTTAGACTTTAAAAATGTATTATTATATCAGGCTGACCAACATCTTAGGTGCATAAAGCTACATTAAGCTGCATGTCTAACAACATATGGCACATGTCTGTGAAAGATGGCATTGTATTGTGGAAAAAACCTTCTTTAGAGTCAGAGAGTCCCAATTAAAATCCTGGCTTACCTGCTTCATGACCCAGACCAAGATATGATGTCACTTTTTGGATTTCCATTTCTTTATTTATAAAACATATTCTATTGCATGGAATTCTTTTAAAGATTAATTGTATGTGTAAAGTACAGGTCGTTTAGTAGGCCCTGGATAAATGATAGTTCTCATGATGGTAATATTTCGATATTTTGAACAACTGAAACATGCCATTTCTAATGGATCAGATACACCTTGTTGAATTGATATATATTGAGAAGTCAAGTTCTCCAAGGAGATCTTTTCTGTAAAAATGATGTAATTTTGCTTTTCTTAAGGTTTTCCATGCTTAATGGTTTAAATTCATCTGCTTGGTACTTGGGATTCAAAGATGAAAAAGATACAGGATCTGCCTCCAAGCAGCTTAGTCTGATAGGAGTGATGATGATACAGTCATAAATAAGTATAAAGCCAAAGATCAGTGTAATTGCTGTAAGAGAGTAGGAGAAATTTCTTCTAGCTAGAGAATTTGGGGCTTGATGGAAAAGGTGGTACCTGAGTCAGATCTTAAAGGATAGAATTACGACAAGTTTAAGGAAAAACTAGTATTTTCCTAATATACACTATACTCTAAATGCTTTACATTGATAGATATTAGCCCCCATTTTATTTTTTATTTTTATTTTTTGTAAATTTATTTTTTATTGGTGTTCAATTTGCCAACATACAGAATAACACCCAGTGCTCATCCCATCAAGTGCCCCCCTCAGTGCCCGTCATCCATTCACCCCCACCCTCTGCCCTCCTCCCCTTCCACCACCCCTAGTTTGTTTCCCAGAGTTAGGAGTCTCTCGTGTTCTGTCTCCCTTTCTGATATTTCCCACTCATTTTTTCTCCTTTCCCCTTTATTCCCTTTCACTATTTTTTATATTCCCCAAATGAATGAGACCATAAAATGTTTGTCTTTCTCCAACTGACCTGTTTCACTCAGCATAATACCCTCCAGTTCCATCCACGTCGAAGCAAATGGTGGGTATTTGTCGTTTCTTTTTTTTTTTATATAATAAATTTATTTTTTATTGGTGTTCAATTTGCCAAGATATAGAATAACACCCAGTGCTCATCCCATCAAGTGCCCCCCTCAGTGCCTGTCATCCATTCACCCCCATCCCCTGCCCTCCTCCCCTTCCACCACCCCTAGTTTGTTTCCCAGAGTTAGGAGTCTCTCGTGTTCTGTCTCCCTTTCTGATATTTCCCACTCATTTTTTCTCCTTTCCCCTTTATTCCCTTTCACTATTTTTTATATTCCCCAAATGAATGAGACCATAAAATGTTTGTCTTTCTCCAACTGACTTATTTCACTCAGCACAATACCCTCCAGTTCCATCCACGTTGAAGCAAATGGTGGGTATTTGTCGTTTCTTTTTTTTTTTATAATAAATTTATTTTTTATTGGTGTTCAATTTGCCAACATACAGAATAGTGCCCAGTGCTTATCCTGTCAAGTGCCCCCCTCAGTGCCCATCACCCATTCACCCCCACCCCCCGCCCTCCTCCTCTTCCATCATCCCTAGTTCGTTTCCCAGAGTTAGGAGTCTTTATGTTCTGTCTCTCTTTCTGATATTTCCTACCCATTTCTCCCTTCCCTTCTATTCCCTTTCACTATTATTTATATTCCCCAAATGAATGAGAACATATGATGCTTGTCCTTCTCCGACTGACTTATTTCACTCAGCATAATACCCTCCAGTTCCATCCACGTTGAAGCAAATGGTGGGTATTTGTCATTTCTAATGGCTGAGTAATATTCCATTGTATACATAAACCACATCTTCTTTATCCATTCATCTTTCTATGAACACTGAGGCTCCTTCCAGTTTGGCTCTTGTGAACATTGCTGCTATAAACATTGGGGTGCAGGTGTTCAGGCGTTTCATTGCATCTGTATCTTTGGGGTAAATCCCCAGCAGTGCAATTGCTGGGTCGTAGTAGCCCCCATTTTATAGATGAAAAACATAGACTCAGAAATTTGATGATCTACAGGACGCCTGGGTGACTCAGTGGTTGAGCATCTGCCTTTGGCTCAGGGCGTGATCCCAGGGTCCTGGGATTGAGTCCCAGATCAGGCTCCCTTTGAGAAGCCTGCTTCTCCCTCCACCTGTGTCTCTGCCTCTCTCTTTCTGTCTCTCTCTCTCTCTCTGGCTCTCATGAATAAATAAATAAAATCTTTAAAAAGAAATTTGACAATTTACAGTTAATAAGAGCGAACATTTGGGTTTACATCTAATTCCAGAGCCCCATTTTTCCCCCTACTACCTACACTGCTTGAGCAGACGCATCCTTTGATCCTGCCATGAGCAGAGTCAGGGATGGCCTAGAAGTAGATATTGTGACCCACATGGTATCTTTTTTTGAGTAATCATGACTGACTCAAAAAAGGAGAAGAAAAGGTTAGTTGTAAATATAAACATCTCAGTTCTTAGGTTATTTGTAAACTTAGACCTTAAAAAATAGAATGTAGAAAATGATTTTGAATTACTCTTTTTTATTATTTAATATTTTATCAAGTGAGAGTGTGCATTGGGCACTGTGTGCTGGGCACAGGGATTTGATAGTGAGACCAAACATGCATGATTTTGTCCTCATGGAGCCTGTAATTTAGAGAGGGTCAATCAATCAAATGCCATGTGCCAATAGTGTACGTGCTTTAAATATGTATATACATATAATACATTTAAATATACATCACATACATATATATTTATGAATATTATAGATACATACCTGTATATATATGCTTTAAACTGTATTGTGCTAACAATCTAGAAGATACACAATATTATATATGAGAATGTTTAATAGACTTAAGGCTTCTCTGAAGAATTGATGAATGAGTGGAGATCTTAAGGGTGAGTAGCTTGGTAGAGAACATTCCAGGCAGAGAGGATAATATATACAAAAATATGTGTGGTAGGAAGGAACATGGCATATCCAAGGAACTGAAAGAAAGGGCACTGTAGCTAGAGCTCAACCGTAGGAAGTCACAGAGCAGTGAGATGGGGCTGGAAAAGTAGATACCAGCGCCAGGCTTGAGGGTCGCATAAGCCAGGTGCAGGGCAAAAAGAAGTGTCCAGACCTTACTTAACAACTTGTTATTGAACAAGACAGTTTTTTTAGCATAGGGCTTGTTGATGAAGAAAGTATAAAAATGTAAATTGTAATGTTACTTAACTGCCTAACAAATTGGTCTAGTAGTAAAGAATTATAAATATTAAAAGGGGAAGAAATCCTTGTGTGCTGGGAGTTGAGGGAGAATTTCCCAGAAGAGGTGATCTTGACCTTCATCCTGAAAGATAAAAGGAATGTGTCCCTGGTATGTTAAGCTAAATAATGGTTTCAAGGGGAAGATCCTATAATAGGTATGATCCCAGAAGCAATACAGTTTTTGCTGATTTCTTCTTACAGCCAACAAACCCTCCACTGAATTAGCCTAAGTTACAAAATTGAGGCTAGTAAGACATCTGTATTCCACAATGCCTCTGTGAAACAAGTTTGATTTCACAAATGGAACTGTTACTGGTTTGAAGTCTTGGCAATATGAAACACCGACTTTATTTGCTATCATTATCTAGTTTCTACCTCTGTAAACATTGAAGTAGTGATTCTCAACCTAGACTACAATTAAAATCACCTAGGGTGTAATTATGTGAGATGACAGGTTAACCAACCTTATCATGGTAGTCATTTTGCAACATATACATGTATCAAATCGTCATGTTGTACATCTTAACCTTACATAATGTCATATGTCAATTATATCTTGATTAAGCAAGGGGAAATATTTATCTATCTATATTTATTTACTTATTTATTTATTTTTAAGATTTTATTTTATTTTAATTTTTTATTTATTTATGATAGTCACAGAGAGAGAGAGAGAGAGGCAGAGACATAGGCAGAGGGAGAAGCAGGCTCCATGCACCGGGAGCTCGATGTGGGATTCGATCCCGGGTCTCCAGAATCGCGCCCTGGGCCAAAGGCAGGCGCCAAACCGCTGCGCCACCCAGGGATCCCAAGATTTTATTTTTAGGTTAACTCTACACCCACTGTGAAGCTCAAACTCACAATGCCCGGATCAAGAGTCACATGCTCTAGGGGCACCTGGGTGGCTCAGAAGGTTAAGCCTCCGACTTTTGATTTCAGCTGAGGTCATGGTCTCCAGGTTGTAGGATGGAGCCTCATATGGGGTTTCCCACTGGACATAGGATTCTTTCTCTGCCCCCTCCCTCCTCTCCCATTCTCTCTCCTCCCCACCTCCCACCAAAAAAAGAGTTACATGCTCTACCAACTGAGGCAGCCACACACCCTTGGGAAAATTTTTTAGTTAAATCACATGTGGAGCTTGAACAATTAAATCAGAACCACGGGGAGGTGGGACTCAGTCATCAGTATTTTTTAAATCTCCTTAGGTGATTACAATATTCAGCCAATGTTGAGAATCATTGTTTAAAAAAAATTTTTTTTTTTTTTAAAGAAGATCGTTCGGGGCACCTGACTGACTCAGTTGGAAGAACATGTAACTCTTGATCTTAGGGTTGTGAGTTGAGCTCCACATTGGGTGTAGAGATTACTAAAAAAACAAAACTTAAACTTAAAAAGAGATCATTGGAACTTTCCCTGTTCAACTATATACAAAAATCGATGTTCCTTTTAAATCATTTAACAACTGATTTGAGAATGAAAAATAGTCACGTTAAGGGAGGAGAGCTGAGATTTCCACATCTCCTTTTTAAAAATCATCCAGTTTAGCAAAATTGTTGAAAAACTTGTCTGAAATGATTGTCTTAGTATTGTAATGCTTTTAATTAGTTGAGGAGGCACTTGAGTGGCAGTTAAGTGTCAGAGTCTTGGTTTTGGCTCAGGTTGTGATCTCAGGGTCATGAAATCAACCCCCTTCCCACCCCCAGCCTCCAAATCTGGCTGTGCGGTCAGTGCAGAGTCCACTTGGGTTTCTTTCCATCTCTCTCTGCGTCACCCCCTCCTCAATAAATAAATAAGTAAATCTTAAAAAAAAAAAAAGTACTTGAGGATGGGTTTTTGGTTTTATATGCCTTGGTATTTTAGGCCACACTAAGGAATTCAGAAAGAGAGACACTGTGACTTCCCAGTGTTTCAGTTTTACTCAGTATATTAAATATTAACAAGGCTTAATTTAGTGGTTATGGAATTTTCTCTTTTATTTATTTGTTTTAGAGGGCGAGTAGGGGAGGGGGCAAAAGAAGAGGGAAATAATCTTAAGCAGACTCTGTGCTGAGCATGGAGCTCGACACAGGACTCGATTTCATGACCCCAAGATCATGACCTAAATCAAAACCATGAATTGGATATTTAACTGACTGGGCCACACAGGTGCCCCATCTCTGTTTTAAATTGTTTGCAGTAAGTAGTACATGCAGGTACTTGTTTTGTTGTTGTTGTTTTTTTTTTAAACATCTAGCATATAAAATTGGTTGAAATGAAGATACTTGTAATTTGAGGAGGCAGACTACTTTTTTTTTTTTTTAAGATTGTATTTATTTATTCATGAGAGACACACCGAGAGACAGAGACACAGGCAGAGGGAGAATACTGGGGAGTCACAGTGTCTCTCTTTCCAGAGTTCCTTAGTGTGGCCTAAAACTCGATCCCGGGACTCCAGGATCACGCCCTGGGCTGAAGGCAGATGCTCGACCGCTGAGCCACCCAGGTGTCCTGTGGAGCCAGACTACTTGATGTGAGGGTTTATAACTGGCTAGAGAAGTATTGATCACTGAATAAAACATATATGCAATGAAATTTGTTTAGAGTAATTAACATTCCAGTAACAAAACTTCTTTAATTTTATATTCAAAGATAACTTGAGACTGTATTTTATATAGATATTATAAAGCAGTTGAATCAACCAAATATAGGTAAATGAAGGCTTACAGAGATCATTGTTAAACATTTTCCCTCTTACAATCTTTTTTATTTCACATAATATTTCAGTGTCTTTACAAATATAAGAAAATCTAAGAAAAAGTTCAGGATAATTCAAAAAGAACTGAACACTTGGGAAATTTTTATTATTCAATAATAATAATATGCTTACAATGTGAATACATAATCAAGACCAATATGTATGTATGTATATTTCACATAGGTTTTTGTTTTAAAATATTTTATTTATTTATTTATTTATTTATATTAGAGCATGAGCAGGTAGAGGAGCAGAGGGGGAATGAGGAGGAAAGACTCTTTAGCAGACTGTGCTGAGCAAGGAGTCCCACTTAGAGCTCCATCTCATGACCCTGAGATCATGACCTGAGCCAAAACCAAGAGTCAGATGCTTAACTGATTGAGCCACCTAGGTGCCCCTATTTCACATAGTTTAAAAGGCATTTGTCAAGAAGCATCCATTGTTCTGCCCTCAGGGAGAGAAGATGCTTTGCAGTTCAAGTGACCGCTAGTTATTTTTCTCACAGCCAGGCAGCACCCAGTTAGTAGTTGGTGTGTGAACATAACAATGATTATTGTCTAGGCTAGGATGTGGGTGTCTGCCTGAGGGCATAGCATTTCAGGGCTGACTTCGCTGGGCACTGAGTTGTCTTCGTAGTACATTGACCTGGTCCTTGAACAGCCGTACACCCAGTACCAGCTTCATTTACCCCACTCAGTCAGCTTCTGCAGTTGTTACAAGGGTGACGTGTGTTAGCTATTTGAGTGAGGAGAAACAGAAGAATGGTCACAGATTGTTTAAAAATATATTTCTTTTTAAAAAAGAAACTTCCATTGTTATTTCTACAATCTTACATATGCTTACTTAATATGTGCTCTTGTGTCAGTTGGCACACATCTGTACTGTAGTCTGAGTCTTCCAATTTAGAGGTTATATCTCTGAATGACAGGTTTCTTTTGTTGTTGTTTTTGCATTTTTAACCTTCTTATAAATAAGACAATTGCTAAGATCATAAACAACAAATGTGTAGCTTAAGAAGTACAAATAAAGGGCAGCCCCGGTGGTGCAGCAGTTTAGCGCCGCCTGTAGCCCAGGGCGTGATCCTGGAGACCCGGGATCGAGTCCCACGTCGGGCTCCCTGCATGGAGCCTGCTTCTCCCTCTGCCTGTGTCTCTGCCTCCCTCTCTCTCTCTGCATCTCTATGAATGAATAAATAAATAAAATCTTTAAAAAAAAAGTACAAATAAAGATACACTTAGGTGGTACAGTCAGTTAAGCATCTGACTTGATTTTTTCTGCTCAGGTCATGATCTCAGGGTTTGAGATTGAGCCCCCATGGCGTGGGGCCCACATCCAGCATGAAGCCTGCTTAAGATTTTCCTTCTCCCTCTGTCCCTTACCTCCCGCCTCAAAAAAAGAATTGGCAAATAAGATGAACACATTTGAGGCCATTACTCAGGTTAATAAATAGAATGTTCAGCTGCCCTAAAGTTCTTCCACATGCCCCATCTTGATCACAGCTCTCTCTTCCACAAAAGTACTTCTGTCCTGATATTAATAATAATCATGTCTTGCTTTTTAAATAGATTTATGACCCGTCTGTTTATCTCTAGGCATTTATTTAGTTAATCTTGCTTATTTTTCAAAATTGTATGTCTTTTGAATATCCTTTAATTTACAGATTCCCTTTCCATTCCTTCTTTTCCTTATAATTTGTCTATTAAAGAATCCAGCCCAGGACTCCTGGATGGCTCAGCAGTTGAGCGCCTGCCTTTGGCTCAGGGTGTGACCTTGGGGTCCTGGAATCGAGTCCCACATCAGGCTCACTGCAGGGAGCCTGCTTCTCCCTCTGCCTGTGTCTCTGCCTTTCTCTCTCTCTCTCTCTCTCTCTCTGTCTCTCATGAATAAATAAATAAAATCTTAAAAAAAATTCCAGCATTTTTGACTTGTAGACTTTGTCTCAGTCTGGATATTCTTTATTATTATTATTATTATTATTTAAAGTAATCTCTACACCCAGTGAGGAGTTTGAACTTAGAACCCTGAGATCAAGAATCGCATGCTTTCCCAACTGAGCCAGCCCCTGGATATTCCTTTTTTTTTTTTTTTTTTTTTTTAGAGATTTTATTTATTTATTCATGAGAGACACAGAGAGAGAGAGACAGAGACACAGGCAGAGGGAGAAGCAGGCTCCATGCAGGGAGCCTGATAGAGGATTTGATCCTGGGACTCCAGGATCATGCCCTGGGCCGAAGGCAGGCGCTAAACCTCTGAGCCGCGCAAGGATCCCCACCCCCTGGATATTCCTGATTGTATACTCATGATTCATATTTCTGTGTCTTTGTATTTTCTGCAAATTAGTAGCTAGATTTGGAGGCTTAATTGAGACTCATATTTGATCACTTTGGCAGCTCTCTTAGGTATTGTGCTCTTTCAGTAAGGAAGTACATAATGTATGGTTGTTTTTTTTATTCTGTGATGTTAGTGGTTGTTGACACTAGTTCCATTAATTCATTAGAGATCAGTGGTGATATTCTAGTAATTTATTTTTCACTTTCTAGTTGGATTACATTTACGGAAAGTCACTCTCCATTATGTACATTTGGTTACTCAGTACTATGTGAACCACAATTTTAAGATAAATGTATGAATCTGTGAAATGGGACATTCCTTAGACCTAATTTTTTTAAAAAGATTTTGTTTGTTTATTCATGAGAGACACATACACAGAGAGAGAGAGAGAGAGGCAGAGACACAGGCAGAGGGAGAAGCAGGCTCCACGCAGGGAGCCTGATGTGCGACTCCATTCTGGGTCTCCAGGATCACGTCCTGGGCTGAAGGCAGCACTAAACCACTGAGCCACCCGGCTGCCTGATAGACCTAATTTTGAACAGAATTTCTTCTTTTCTCTTCTTTCTTTCTTCTTTTCTTTTCTTTTCTTTTTTTTTTCTTTTTTTCTTTTCTTTCTTCTAAACACTACACCCAATGTGGGGCTTAAAATTCAAAACTGAGATCAAGAGTCATACTCTACCTGAACAGCCTGGTGTCCCTGAACAGAATCTTTTTTTTTTTTTTTTTTTTAAGGTATTTATTTATTTATTTGTGATAGTCACAGAGAGAGAGAGAGGCAGAGACACAGGCAGAGGGAGAAGCAGGCTCCATGCACCGGGAGCCCGACGTGGGATTCGATCCCGGTTCTCCAGGATCGCGCCCTGGGCCAAAGGCAGGCGCCAAACCGCTGCGCCATCCAGGGATCCCCTTGAACAGAATCTTGATGCTGGATGGGAGCTAGATAAATCTGGGGGAATTAATTAACAGTTATTTGATGAATATTTAATGAGTGATTATTCTGAACCCAGATATTGCTAATTGTTCTGGTACAGTGGTGAGTGGGTCAGTTGAGTGAGGGGGGGGATTATGATAATGGTTATGAAGGAGAAGTTTCAGGGGGACCTGATTTAGATTGGTGGGTCAGAGAGAGAAGGCTTCTCTAAAGAAGTGTCATTTCATTTGAATTGGGAAGAATGAGTAGAGATTAGTCAGAGAGAGGAAGGTTTCAGTCAGAGAGGGTTGTTACATATAACGGCCTTTAAAAACAAACATACAATGGCCTTTTGCTGGGAAAGAGCTTGGTTTATTGAAAGATCAGGAAAAAAAGGCCAATGTAGCTTTAATATGAGTTAAGGGAAATTAAGGAGTTACCTTGAGACAGATGAGAGCCTAATCATGTGGTAAGGCTTTATAGTGTGAAATATCTTAAGATTTTCTTTAGGTAAAAAAAAAAAAAGATTTTCTTTAGGTGAAAATGTGAAAATGTTACTCACAAGCTTATAGCAGAGTCTAAGCCTATCTAACATACATCTCTTTAGCATATGTATACCTTGATAGGATGACTATTCTGGGTGGGTTGAAAAAGTAATCATTCCCATTTGTTTCAAGCCTTACATAGCTATTCTGGATGCCATCTATACATATAGAGAAAGAGAAAGTTAGAAGGCAGAAGAAATCCTAAAAGCTAATCTTCTGGCTGTGTTCAAAGGTGTCTGGAGAAGCCAATGAAACTCAAATTGCAGAAGCATTGAAGCGGTACAGTGAACGGGCATTCTTCGTCCGGGAAGCTCTATTTCACCTTTTTAGCCTGACTCATGTGATGGAAAAAACAAAGCCAGAAATTTTAAAGGTAAGAGTAAGAAACTGGATATGAAAAATTTGAAATTATTTCCCTAGATACACATGATGGCTTTGTGAAGAAAATCAGTGAAAATTTGAATTTAGTCTTCTGCTTTTTTTTTGATAATGAGATTGATGATGTATGATTTCAGTTGTTAACCCTAAACGAGAGAGAAGATAGTTGTATAGTGTTATTAACGTTTTATAGTAGTCTCAGTAAGCAATATAAATGCGTTCCACTTCATATTTACCTAAAACCAGTGACCACTGTGATTTTTTTTTTTTCACCATTTACAGTAGAAAATGGAAGTATTAGGACTGGAATCATGGTGCTGCATTCTATTGCTTCCATATAGACTTTTAAAAGAAGTATAATATTGGAATTCCATAAGGTACCTTCCCATGCTGCTTATGACCCACCTGTGCTTTCATAATTAATTCATGATATTTCCCAATTAAAATCTTTTAACCAAGATAGCTTTTGAAGAGCAGGAAAGGAAGATTCTTAATTTTTGTTGATTGCTTAGGGCCGTGTTTATCAGAATGTGGTCCTGGAATATTATTTATTTTTAAAAGCATATTTGTGAATCCCACTCTGAGAAATTTAGATTCAGTAGGACTGGATGAGGTACAGGAATTTGCATGTTTAATAATCCCCCAAGATAATCCTAATACACATTTGAAACCAGTGAATGTAGTAGGACTGTATTGTATTTGATGCCTCATTTAGTGTGCACAATACTCCCAAGAAATAGTTTTATCTTTTATTTTACAAATTGTGTACCTAAAGATCTTTGAGGTTAAATAACAGTAAGTTAGTGGCAGAGCCAGAAGTGACTTAACCACCCTGTTATCTTGTATTAATAATGTGAGTAAAGAGAACTAATTTTTTTTCCAGCTTGTGGTTACTGGGATGAGAAACCACCCTATGAATTTGCCAGTACAACTTGCTGCAAGTGCCTGTGTGTTTAACTTAACTAAACAGGATCTTGCTGCAGGAATGCCTGTCCGACTCCTGGCTGATGTGACCCATTTGCTGCTCAAAGCCATGGAACATTTTCCCAATCACCAGCAGGTAAGCATGTGGGGATTCCTATTCACATAGTCCTTTTAGTGTCCCCTACCCATCCTGTCCCATCCTCCATTATAGTTCAATTTAGTAGACCAAGGCTGGAAATTCAAATGCCTTTGCAGGTTGTAAAGTAATAATTTTATGGTATGACTGAGTATAGGAAAACAGATAAGTAGAAAAGTAAAGAATATACTTCCTGCCTAAAAGTATTTAAATCCAATTGTTGGTGGGAAATAGTGCAGACCATAAAAAAACTCATCTTCCACCTCAATCTTGAGGTTGTGGTACTTTCAGCAAATAGCCATAGCACATCTTTTCTGGGTCAGGCACTATCGAGTACTGGAATACAGAAATGAGCAAGACGTGGATTTTCTACTTCTAGTTGTATGGTACTACATAACCTGTTCTATCCTCAGGATGAAAACTAAAAATGCTGCTTGAATTATATTTTTATTTTTAAAAATATTTTATTTATTTATTCATGAGAGACAGAGAGAGAGAGAGAGAGAGAGAGAGAGAGAGAAAGGCAGAGACACAGGCAGAGGGAGAAGCAGGCTCCACACAGGGAAGCCTGATGCGGTACTCGATTCCAGGACCTCAGGATTACGCCCTGAGGCGCCCTGAGGGCTGAAGGCAGGCGCTAAACTGCTGAACCACCCAGGGATCCCCCAAATTATATTTTTAATTCTTAAAACTTAGCAGCCAATTGGCAAATTAATAAAAAATAGAGGTCAAAAACCAACTGAAAATGGCAATCTAGATTGATGAGTGGATCATTAAAGCCAGCTTCCCTCTTGAGGGTAGTTTGCCAAACTGGATGAACTTTAAGCTTTTATTTTTTTTTTTTTTTGGTTGGTTTTTAAAAAGATAATTTTTTAATTTTAATTTTAATTTTTATTTTTATTTTAAATCTTTTATTTATTTATTTATTTATTCATGAGAGACACACATAGAGAGGCAGAGATAGAGGCAGATGAAGAAACAGGCTCCTCGATCCCTGGACCTGGGATCACGCCCTGAGCTGAAGGCAGATGCTCAACTGCTGAGCCATCCAGGTGTCCCTAAAGATTTATTTATTTGAGAGAGAGAGAGTGAGCATGTACCTGTACAAATGGGGGAAGGGGCAGAGGGAGAGAGAGAGAGAGAACCTCAAGTAGACTCCCAGCTGAGAGTGCAGCCGACAGGGGGCTTGATCCCAGGACCCTGAGACCATGACAGGTGGATAGAGGACAAAGCAGGACCCACCCAAAGACCACCAGAAGGGAAGGAGATAAGCTGATATTTTATTTATTATCCTGTCTCATCAAATAGAAAAGACAAAGAATATGTGCAAGTAAACTTATATGGGTCCAGTAGAAGTCAATCTTTCAGTAGTAGGTAGGCAGAGCAAAATATGTAAGAAATTATTGGTGTTTCATCACTGATCTTCCTTTTTTTATAAAAGGCTACCCCCTAGTTAAAAAATACCAAAACAGGGTAGCCTTTAAACAGCGGTTTAGAGCCTGCCTTTGGTCCGGGACGTGATCCTGGAGTCCTAGGATCGAGTCCCACATCAGGCTCCCTGTGTGGAACCTGCTTCTCCCTCTGCCTGTGTCTCTGTGCACCTCCCACCACCCCGTGTGTGTCTCTCATGAATAAGTAAATAAAATCTTAAAAAAAAACCAAAAACAATAAAACCCACAAAACAGTATTTTATTCAGGATTTTTTTTTCTCCTTTTGGTTCTTTAGTTGCAGAAGAATTGCCTCCTTTCACTTTGCAGTGACCGGATCCTTCAAGATGTTCCATTCAACAGGCAAGTGATAGCCCTAGAACTTAAAATGGGGCAAAATAGAACTGTGTCTTGGGCCATTTCTTACCAGTTGGCATATTTTTGGTGTCTCACGTCCACAATTAATCAAGTGGGTGGGATTCTGCATTACCTTAGAATACTGACTATTTTCTTTAATTTAGTGCTTTGACATTCCTGATAGCAGATTGACCCCTGTTTTCATAGCCCTTTGCCTAAAAATTTATATTACAGTTTTTAGAATATCCACACACTATTGTAGGCTAAAGAAACTGAGGCATAGAGAGTCAATGTCAGTGCCCACAGTTTTGTGTCTAGGAACTACAAGGCTAGAAAGACTCAAGTCTTCTAGTTCTAGGTCCAGCGTCATTTCTCTGTATCATACCTCTTACTATTACTGTTATTTGATACTGAATTATAGAAGAAAAATTTTAAATGGAGGTTAAGGGAGGCTATATAGCTGGATTCAAGTAAGTATAAAGTGTTCTTCCCTTGTCTAAGATGTGATTTGAGAGCTAAAAGGGATTTTTGTCATCTTACTAGTTTAAATGTAATTTTTAATGATGGTATTAAAAAAATGACTTAATGAAAAGTGTATTTCTCAAGCAGCAATTTTACTGTGATTTATTTGGGTAACAGTACACTGTTACCTGACACAGCTGAGGAATGAAGTGTTTCGTTTACTATTTACTATTTGAAATAAATAGTTTGGATAAAAATATAACTACATATATCTCATGCAGGTTACGAATTTTATTTTATAAATACTGAGCATCTGTACTGGTTACATGAAATTGTATGTAGGAAAGACATAGTCACTCTCCTAAAGAAACTTGTCGACTAATCTAGGGGTTGACAAACTTTTTAAAGGGTTAACTAATAATATTTTGGGCTTATTAGCCATAGAGTCTCTGTTGCAACTACTTAACTCTGCCATTGTACCTCCAAAACAGTAGATGAAGTTTATATAAACAAATGGTTTTACTATGTTCCAGTAAAACTTTAGAAGAGAGGCAGCTGGCCCCACAGCTATAAAATCACTATATGTAGGCTGTGGTTTACTTACCTCTGATATAGCCAATACACTCTGCTAGACTTGAGCTTTTTTGTGGTCAGAGACTGTGATTGGTTAATCTCTTTGTCTCTAGTGCTTAAGTGGATGTTTGATGGATGAATGAATGAAAAATGAGTATGACAGAAGACAGAATTTTTCATAGAAGAGGATGACACAATGCATTGGGCCCCCAAACGAGGAGGGAAAGATTTCATCTGATTGGTGATCATTAAAGATTTCATGTTAGTGACGGCATTTGAGATAATAAAGATTACAACTAACCTGTATAAAGCACTTCCTATTGCCAAGCACTGTGCTAAGTGTTTTATATATGCTTATTCAGTCCATACAACAGTCCTGTGAAATTGTTACTCTTGTAGTCTTCATTTTATAGATGAAGAAACAGAGACACAGAGAGGTTTAGTAATTCTCCAGGTGATAAGATAGGAAGTACCAAGTTTAGATTTAAATCCAGAATGACTTTAGAACCTCTACTTTTTACATCCCTGCTGTGTTGCTCTGAAGATGAGGGCTGGTTGAAGTGTTTTATGTTATAGGAACTGCACCATTATAGGCACAGAGGAAGTTAATAATACTAGAAAAAAAAAGCCTTCATCAAAATCTTGGTATGTGCTAAGTTCTGTATTAAGTTTTATGTGTAATATTACTTAATCCTCACAACAATCCTATTGAATAGATCTTATATTTTACAGATGAGAAAATTGAAGTTCAGAGAGATTAAGGAAATTGCCCCAGGTTCCCAAAGTTAGTAAGTGGTAGAAGTGATATTTAAAACTGGGCTGTCTCCAGAGTGTGTGATATTCTTAAGGACTTTCCTGCATTGCTTCCTGTGATAAAATAATGTATTTTATTATTATCAACAACATTAGGTAGAACGAGAATTCAAACCCCAAAATACAAGGAGCTTCAGAATCCGTGCTCTTAACAGTCAGACTATCTTAATCATAATTGTGGGCAATCCATTTTGCAGTAAGCACAGGGTAGGCAGGAAAAAAGTTTGAAAGTACCGGCCCATTGTTAGAGTCCAAAAATACTGTGATTTCAGGAATGAAATCCTACCTAAATTCTCTGACAGATTTATATATTACCACTGTGTGGGCACAAATTGAAGGGAAAACAGTGGAGGCAGAATGGCTCCTTAGGAATCTATTGTAAAAGAATCTGAGGTGGCTTTGAGACTAGAAAGGAGGTAATAGTAAATTTGAGGAAATTTGCAGAGGAGTAATTTATATTTCTCTAATTCAGCCAACATATATTAATATCATCCATGTATAAAGCTCTGTATTGGGTTCTTGGTATGAGTGCTGAATAGGATATGGTCCTTTACCTCAAGGAACTCATGGGCCAATGGGGGATTCAGGTGGGGCTACAGATAATTACAGCTGTCTGACAGAGTTACATAAAAATGCTAAGGAGCAGTGAGAAAGCAGTGATAAACTTGTCAAGGAAAGCTTCTCAGAGGAAGTGATATTTGAGCCAAGTCTTGAAAGATGAAATTATGGATAAGACAATCAGATACATTCCTTGGTGTCATCCTGATTTCTCTCCTTATCTCATACACCGCATTCAGTCCTTTGACAAATCCAGCTGTCTTCAAAATATATCATGAATTTCAACCATTTCTCTTCATTTCCATTTCTACCACTTGGACTAGACTAAAAGTGATTTCTCTCCTAAATTACTGTGGTAGCCTCTGAACTGCTCTCTTTGCTTCTTTCTTTGCCCTCTTCAAGTTTATTTTAAACACAGCTAATAGAATAATCCTATTAAAAACATAAGTCAGTTCATGCCATATATCTGCTCAGAATATTTCTATGGCTTTCTGTCTCCAAGTAAAAGCTAATTCTTTACAAAGACTCTATGACCTGGCTTCACTTTTACCTCTGACCTCATCTCTTAGTACTACTCTTGTTCCCTCTGCTCTGGTTCTCACTGGCTTCCATGCTATTTCTCAGAAGCTTCAGGCATACTCCCAATTCAGGGTCTCTTATGTCTCTAACCCTCTGCTTAGAATGCTTTTCCCTAGATAGCCACATGGCCAGCTCTCTTACTTCTCAGAAGTTTCAGTGAGGCATTGCCTAGTCACATTACCTAAAACTCAACATTTCTTTTTTTTTTAACTCAACATTTCATATCCTCTCTTTACCTGCTTAATTTTTTTTCTCTATAGCATATACCACATATATTACTTACTTGTTAGATTTATTATCTGTCTTCCATACTAAGCTGTACTGGAACACTATCTGGCACAAAGCAGGGACTCAATAAATCTGAATGAATAAATGAATATTTCTATTGTGATAGGTACTATAGGGATCCAGAAAATAATACAATATAGAAATTACTATAGAATAGAAATATGTTAAAATTCTAGAAGATAAATGCCAGATAGTTTTAATCATATTTCCCAAAATCTTGTTGCTTTACAAAATGTCAGAATTAACAGTGAGGCACCGTCTCCAAAACACTCAAGTATAATTGTTATTCTTTATTGGTTAAGAGGAGTTTCCACTTTCTTTTTACCTACTTAAATTGTAGCATCAGTTCCCAGCTAGAGCTATGAAACTGCCTGTACCTCCAGAATCCATTCATGAAACCCTTTGTGTATTTTCAGGTTTGAAGCAGCCAAGCTTGTCATGCAGTGGCTCTGCAACCATGAAGATCAAAACATGCAAAGGATGGCAGTTGCTATCATTTCCATCTTGGCTGCCAAGGTACCTGAACTCCTATTATTGAACAATTTTCTATAGGCACCTATTTCCTGTTAACAATTACTATTTTCCTCAAAATCTATGTGCAGGAAAAGTTAGTAAGCCTTTTTGCCAGCCTGTTTATTCAAGCTCCATTCAATATTGCAGAATTCCATGTTGATCAGAGATTTTAGTTTGACCTTTGGAGTCTGTTACAGTGAATGGTATTAAAGTCACGCTAGTGAGTTCTTGGACATTTACTTTGTCTTTTGCTTGCTTTCAGCTTTCTACAGAACAAACTGCACAGCTTGGTGCTGAGCTCTTCATTGTCAGGGTAAGTCTATTATCTTCTGTGCAGACCACTAGACAGTTTTCATTTTCATTGTTTTCAGGCAGTATTGTGTATCTTCTGACATTTTATATTTCAAAACATTATCTTCGTTTATTTTTGTAGAGGCAACTTTATTCCTTAACTGAGATGGAAAGAGCTCTGAAGTAGGAGTCAGATGACCTAGGATCTAACTGTAACCTCAGTTTGTGTACTTATCAAATTATGTGAACCACTGAGCCTAAATAAGCCTTAAGATCCTATCTAGACCTAAAATTCTGTTATTTTGTTATTTGTGAAGAAAATGTAGAGACTGTTGTAGGCATAAAATCGCTCTAGATGCTTTGGGGAGAAAGATGATTTAAATAACTGACAAATTATTTTATTTGCTTACAGTTAAGGAGATGATACAATGAACAGTGAAAAGTTAAAAAGCTTTAAAGAGAATAAATCTAAACAAGGGAGGACTGGAGTTAAAAAAAAAATCTACTTCAGAGTTTCTTGCTAAATCCTGGCATGAAGTGTTTGAACAATAATGATAGATGGAAAAGTCAAATGAAAGACTCTCTCTTTTTTCTTTTTAAATGTTATTTTTAAGTAATCTCTACACCCACCATGGGGCTTGAGCCCACAACCCTGAGATCAAAAAGTCACATGCTCCACCAACTGAGCCAGACAGGTGCCCCAAAAGGCTCCCTTTTTCTATGATTTATATATTATGTCTGTAATGAGAAGATCATTTCTTTGATAATTATGTGTAGAGTACTTATCAGGTACCCACCACCTTATTAGATGTTAGGATTCACATTGAATTATATCTATAATTTCTGTCTATAAGAAGTACTAGAGAGAATAGCTATGTAGTTGGTTGTAATACAGTCTAATAAGTATAATAATAGCAATATGAATGAACAGAGTAATGTAAAGAGAGGAGAAGGATATGGTGGTATAATGGAAAGAGTAGGAATTGTGGAGCCAGTGTGTCTGGATTTATTCCCAATTCTATCACTTACTAGCTTGGGCAGTCACATAAATTTACTTAGGGGTGATAAACTACCTTATACAGTCCTTATAGAAGATTAAATGAAAAGGAAAAGAAAATTAACTGAAGGGGAGGCACCTGGCTAGCTCAGTCAGTAGAGTATGTGACTCTTGATCTCCTGGTCGTGAGTTCAAGCCCTACACTGGACATAGAGCTTATTTAAAAAAAAAATTAATTGAAGTAATATATGCTAAGTGCTTAGCACAAAATATGTTAGATAAATAGAAAAGGGATACTGATTTTATTTTTTACTATTTTCAGGGATGACATTTTAATCTTAAATATAGCTTTTTATTGCTCTATATGTTGTTTTAGTAATTTTGGTTGGAGATATATTCAAAGATTTTAAGGAAGATTTTAAGTCCACTTATATGGTTTTGGGGAAAATTTAGTTTAAGCAGGAATTAGTAGCAGCTGTAGTAGTAGTGATTATGATGATCACTAGCTTTTTTAATCTCTTTTCACTCACAATTTACAGATGAGGAAACAAAGGATTAAATTGGCAAACAAGGTTACGCAGATGCAGATTCTAGTGCCACACTCCTAGCCACTGTGCTATTGAGTTAAAGAATTGTACCTAAATGTTTTCATTTCTTAAAATTTTTTTCCTGAATTGTGTGTAACTTTATGTAATAGTGATCATTGATGTTTTCTTATATCTGTTTGAGCAGAACTTCCTTTTACCCCCCAAATTATAATCTAAAAATGGAATTATGGTTGCCTTATCTAGGTCTCAAAACATTTATCTTTGAAACTTAAATTTCTCAGGTTAAGGCTATGATAGAAATAATTTACAAATGGAATTTCAAAGCTATTGTCTTTTCAAATTCAATATAGACTTTAATTCTCTTACTATTTGTATGTAACTTGTCCATTCCTTTTTTTCTTAAGGAAAACTTGGAATTAGAAGTAGTTCTTCCAATTCTTATTTTCTCTTACTAAGTTGACTAGGATCAAATTACTTAATATTTCTCACAGTTTCCTCTTCCCCAAAATGGACATAACAATACTATAATATAGGATATATTTTACTGATACTTAATAAATGTTAGTTTCCTTTCCTCTTCTGCCCCTCTAATTTTTTTTTATCCCAGGATCTGAACTGAATATATGTTTTGACTGATGGGGTAAGATAGTTTTCCTAAGATTTAATCATTTTGCTTTTTATTTTATTTACACGGTATTAGATTATAGGTATCATCAGAGTGCTAAAATATTTCTGAAGATCCCTTACTTTTTTCTTGTTGAAGGAAAAATCTAATCTAAGAAGCTGTTTCTTGTACTTAAAATAACCTTTATAGGAAATGTTTTAAGCCATGAGACCAATCCTCATGACATCATTATCCCTACTAATTATAATAAGAGTTTCATGATGAGAAATTCATTTTATTTTCCTTCTTTCAGCAACTTCTTCAAATAGTGAAGCAAAAAACCAATCAAAATTCAGTGGACACCACTTTGAAGTTTACTTTGAGTGCACTTTGGAACCTCACAGATGAATCTCCAACCACTTGCAGACATTTTATTGAAAACCAAGGGTTAGAACTCTTCATGCGGGTTCTAGAGGTTAGAATGGGAATTTAGCCTATAGTTTTGCCATTGCTTGATTGATTTAAGTATTCACTTACCATATTTGATTCTTTAGGTAGTTATAGGTTTCTCTTTCTTTTTATAGTCTTTCCCAACTGAGTCATCCATTCAACAGAAAGTCCTAGGACTTTTGGTAAGATATAAACATTTCCTGCTAAATTCCAAGGTGTAATTAATTCTTCTTCTTCTGAGGCAATACACTGAAAGTTGTTTTTTGGGACATTTGGGTGGTGTAGTTGGTTAAGTGACTAATGCTTGGTTTCAGCTCAGGTTGATCCTCAGGATTGTGAGATTGAACCTCATGTGGGGTTCCATGCTCAGCACAGAGTCCACTTAGGTTTCTCTCTCCCTTTGCCCTTCAACCACCCCCTTACCCTGACACACACTCTCTCTCAAATAAATCTGAAAAAGGAAAAAAAGTTGCTTCTCTATTTGTAAACACCTAATGACATTAGAAAATATACACAATATAATAAAATAAGAAAAGTAGACTCTAAGCAATGCGTACACTTAAGATTCTCAACACATGAAAAGGAAAAACATGTTATATACTTTATTATATATATTTTTTGGTATAATACAAAGCTTCACTGTGAACAATTTTACTTTTATAAACAGAAGAAAAAATCTCATGAAAAAATGTCTCTAACTGAGGTGCCTGGGTGGCTTAGTCAATTAGGCATCAGACTCTTGATTTCAGTTCATAACATGATCTCAGGGTTATGGGATTGAGCCCTGTGCCTGACTCCATGCTTGGCAAGGAGTCTGCATGGGATTCTCTCTCTCCCTCTCCCTTTGCCCCTCACCCGCCCCCATGCAAATAAATAAACAAACAAACAAACAAAGAAATAAATGATTAATCTTTTTAAAAATGTCACCAACCTATGCATATTCTTACATGCTGTGTCTGGTAATTAATAATCACTACTTAAAAGACTGCTTAACAAATTAGACATTTCATAAATATATTGGATATAGATTAAAGGGAGCCCTGTAGGATTTTGAGGCAAAAGTGAAGAATCAAATATTTCATTAATTTTAATCACTACAATAGGAAAAGTGCCTGTGTGGTAAAAGCTGTTTTAGAGTAGACCTCTCTGCTCTTGAGGAATTAGATAATAGAAGGCATAGATGAATGAGTAAAAAATGATATAGATTTAATGTTTGTTTTACAGATGTAAGAGTATGAAATATTGAACAATGAGTGGATTTTTGGGAAAGCTAAGGGCTGGCATTTAAAGAATTATAGTGAATTATCTATTCACTATAGCTTTAGCTATATAAGTAGAAAATATAAAAAGACCTAAATGCCCAGAAATTGGGAAGTATTAAATAGATCATAGTATTTGATCATTTTATTCAGGATTCACAGGATTATTAGATACAAAAATTGGTTCATGTCACTCAAGAGGAGAAGTGGAGTTTAAGTATTTAGAGAGTTTTCATAGGGCTTTAAAATTGCTTTTTTTTTTAAATTCCAAAAAGAATACATGCTTTTATAACTAACAAAATAGTACAGAAGTGTATTTAAAAAGCTTAAGGCTCTATCCCCAGCCTCCAATCACTACTTTGATTAGAATCCTTTAGAATTTATTGAGACTTGTTTATGGCCCAGAATATGATCTATCTCAGTAAATGTTCCATGTGCACTTGAGAAGAATGTGTATGTTCTTAGTATAATGTCCTATAAATGTCAGTCAGTCTAGTTGGTTGTTATTGTTCAAGAATCCTTACTGATTTTCTGCCTGCTTGTTCTAGCAGTTATTGATAGGAATTTTGAGATCTTCAACTATAATTGTTGATTTATCTTTTTCTTCTACAGTTCTATCAATTTTTGCTTTGTGTATTTTGAGCTCTGTTACTAGGTTCTTAAGCTGTTAGAATTGTATGCCCTCTTGATTAAGTAATGAAATGACCTTCTTTATCCCTGGCAATATTCTTTACTTTGAAATCTCCTGTCTCCTTTAATATAGTCCTCCCAGCTTTCTTTTGACTAATATTAACTAATACTAATATTTCAGTTCTTTTACTGTTAACATGTATATGCCTTTAATTTAAAGTGTGTTTCTTGAGGGCCACCTGGGTGGCTCAGTCAGTTCAGTGTCCAACTTTTGCTTTCAGATCAAGTCATGACTTCAGGATTATGAGATCGAGCCCCACATTGTTGGGCTCTGTGCTGGGCATGGAGCTTACTGAAGATTCTCTCCCCCCCTGCCCCTCCTTCCAGATGTGTCACACACACACATACATATACACACCTACACGCACACGGTCTTTCTCTCTCTCAAAAAAAAAAAAATGTGTTTCTTGTAGACAGCTGTGTACTTTGCATCTTACTATTTTATCTAGTCTAAAAATCTGCTTTTTATTTGGGCTATTTAGATCATTTACATTTATTTTATTTTATTATTATTATTTTTTTTAAATTTTTATTTATTTATGATAGTCAGAGAGAGAGAGAGAGGCAGAGACATAGGCAGAGAGAGAAGCAGGCTCCATGCACCAGGAGCCCGATATGGGATTCGATCCCGGGTCTCCAGGATCGTGCCCTGGGCCAAAGGCAGGCGCTAAACCGCTGCGCCACCCAGGGATCCCTATTTTATTATTTTTTAAAAGATTTTATTTATTTATACATGAGAGACACAGAGAGAGAAGCAGAGACATAGGCAGAGGGAGAAGCAGACTCCCTGCAAGGAGTCCAGTTTGGGACCCGATCCTGGACTCCAGGATCATGCCCTGAGCCAAGGCAGATGCTCAACCATTGAGCTACCCAGGTGTCCCTACAAATAAATTTTTTTAACCTTCATCTTTGAAAGGCATCTTTGCCAGATATAGAATTCTAAGTTGACTTTAAAGATACTGATTACCTTTTTTCTTACTTTCATTTTCAATGAAAATTTTAATGTCATTATTATCTTTATTCTTCTCTATGTACATGATTTTTCCTCTGGCTACTTTTAAGATATAGATTAGCAATGATTTTGAGTAATGTGATTATGATGTGTCTTGATGTAATTTACATCGTGGTTCCTGTATTTGGGATTCATTGAGCTTCTTGATCTATAGGTTTATAGTTTCATCAGGTTTGAAAAGTTTTTGGCCATTATTTCTTCAAAAAAATTTTTTTTGTACTGCTCTTCTTGCCCCCAACTCACTGGAGACTTTGAGACTACAGTTTCTCATATATTAAATTGCCTGAAATTGTCTCATAATTCATTGGTGCTCTTAATTTTCTTTGTTCATTTTTCTGTGTACGTTCCAATTTGGATAGTTTTCCATTGCTGTGCCTTCTAATTCAGTAATCATTTCTTCTGCAATGTCTAATTTGCTATTAATACCATCCAGTGGATTTTTTAAAAATCTTAGACATTGTCATTTTCTTCTCTAGAAGTTCAGTTTGGGTCTTTATTATATCTTTCATGTTTCTGCTTAACTTTTGAACGTAAGAAATACAATAACTGTTTCACCATTCTACTCTGCTAATTATAGCACCTGTGTCACTTACGGGTAAATTTTTATCATTTCCTGCTCTCAGATGGTTTCAGTGGTGTTCTCTGTGGCTCTCTGGATTCTGTCTCTGTGTAGTTCTCATCTACCTGGCATTCTGTCCTATGAATTGCCTTGGTCTCCCTGAACTCTCAGCTCCATCTCTTCAACTCCATGGGTTCTGCTTCAGTTCTACATCCATATGCCACAGCCTAGGAACTCAAAGCAGATCTCACCTTGTTTTCCATATCTAAAGGTCAATATATCTTATTACCTAATGTCCAGTGTCTTGAAAACTTGTTTGATGTTTGTTTTTCCAGTTGTTTCAGATAGAAAAGTAACTCTGGCCCCCTTTACTTCATTTTGGCCAGAAGTAGGTATCCTCATTAGTCTTCCATCAAATAGAATTAAAAAAGAGAAATGTGTCTTTTCTATTTACCTACATATTTCTTTTAGTGTAGGTATGCTGGCAATGAATTTTCCACTCAGGTTTTGTTTGTATAAAAAAGAACCTTGCTTTATTTTCAAAAGATACATGTCTTAAAAAAAAAAAAAGGACATGGGATATCTGCTGGCTATTGAGATTTAAATGGACATTGTTTTTTTCTTTTGGATTTTTGGCTTATGATTTTCATCAAATTTGGAACAATTTTGGCCCTTATTTCTTTAAATATATATGTGGGTTGTTTTGTTTTGCTTTGTTTTGTTTTGCTTTGGTACCCTGTCTCATCTCCTCTTTCTGGGACTCCAATAAAAGGTATGTGATTGGGATCCCTGGGTGGCTTAGTGGTTTGGCGCCTGCCTTTGTCCCAGGGCGTGATCCTGGAGTCCCGGGATCGAGTCCCGCATCAGGCTTCCTGTATGGAGCCTGCTTCTCCTCTGTGTCTCTGCCATTCCCTCTCTCTCTCTCTCATGAATAAATAAATAAAATCTTTAAAAAAAAAAAAAAAGGTATGTGAGATTGCTAATTATTGTCTCATTGGTTGCGAAATAACCTACTGGCCTTTCTCCCAGTTTTTTTTTTTCTTTCTGTGCTTTGGCTTGGATGTTTCCTATTGCTATGATTTTTATTTCACTAGGGGTTTTTTTTCCTGAAGCATCTCATCTGTTGCTAATTTCATCTGGCATATTTTTCATTTCAGATTATATGTATCCTTTTTATTTCTAGAAGCTACATTTAAATCTTTTTTTATAGCTTCATTTTCTCTCTTCACATTTATCTTTTCCTTTCA
Organism: Canis lupus familiaris; assembly: GCF_011100685.1. Taxonomy (NCBI): domain Eukaryota; kingdom Metazoa; phylum Chordata; class Mammalia; order Carnivora; family Canidae; genus Canis; species Canis lupus. Next base: position 8,658,956 of record NC_049236.1, on the reverse strand, counting down.
TCCTGAATCATATTTATAACATTTGTAGTAGCTGATTTAAGTCTTTGTATGCTAAGTCTATTATCCCTGTCATTTCTGAGTCCATTTTTAGTGATTAATTTTTCTCTTGGTTTTGGATCATATATATATTTTTTTTGGATCATATTTTCCTGACTCTTTGTATGCCTGATAATTTTTTGGCTGGATGCCATTGTGGAATTTACATTGATTATCACTGGATTTTATTGTTTCTCTTTAAAGAGTCTTGGACTATTTTCTGGCATGCGGTTAAGCTCCTCACAGATCAAGTTGTTCTTTTCAAAGCTTATTTATTTGCTTTGTTATAGGGCTCCATATTAGACTTTATCCTAGAACTGATATATAATTTAGCTCCATTCCTATGCAATGCTTTGTTTACTATGTGATGTCTTCTCTCTGGCTCATGGGAATGTGAACTGTTCTAACCCTGTGTGATTGGGGATGTGTTCATGTATTGCTTTCTGATAGTTCTTTCCCTAGCCTCATGGAGTTTCACTGCCTCATTACTCAGCAAGATTTGAGGGAATCCCTCTATAGGTGTCTTTCTCTCTCTCTCTGGAGCTTTTTCCTTTCTAGTACTCTGTTCTACATATTTTTGCTGCCTTGGCCACCTTGATCACAGATCTTTGTCTCTTCAACTCAGCAACTTGGCAATATGGCAGTAACTGCCATATTCTCTTTCGGCTCTTTTTACTTGCACAGCAATCCTGGAAACTGCCCCATATGAGTACCTTCTCCCAGATATATACATGCTTATTTATATACCTGTTGTTCACTGTCAGAAAATAGTTCTCCATATATTTTTGTCTGGTTTTCTAATAACTTGTTTATGGCAGGAAAGAATGGCCATAATTTTTTTTTTAAGAACCTTATTTTTCTTTTAACTTATCTCTACCCCCAAATGGAGTTCCAACTTAGAATCCCAAGATCAAGTATTGCATGCCCAGGGTGCATGGGTGGCTCAGTCGGTTAATGTCTGCCTTCGGCTTAGGTCATGATCCCAGGGTCCTGGGAGGGAGCCCTGCATTGGGCTCCCTGCTCAATGGGGAGTCTGCTTCCTCTCACTCTGCCACTTCTGCTTGTGCTCACTCATGAGTAAATAAATAAAATCTTAAAAAGAGTTGCAGCCATATGAGGTTTGGGGAGGGGAGTCTACTATTGTGTTTGATGATTCTTACTTATTATGGATTGTTTTCATTGCAAATTGTAACTTAGCACTGTGATGCATCATCTTCTGTGGGGCTTTAAGTTCAAAGTGTGTCCTTCTCATAGGGTCTTTGTTTCTTTACTTTCTTTCTTTTTTTTTTTTTTTTTGGTCACTATAAGAATACTGTGGGGGCACCTGGGTGGCTCAGTGGTGAGCCTTTGGCTCAAGGCGTGATCCCCAGGTCCTGGGATCGAGTCACACATCAGTCTCCCCACAGGGAGCCTGCTTCTTCTCCCTCTGCCTATGTCTCTGCCTCTCTCTCTCTCTCTCTCTGTGTGTCTCTCATGAATAAATAAAATCTTTTAAAAAATCCTATGTGAAACATATGAATAGGGAAGAATATGAAAAATGAATGTGAAATCCCTTTTTTAGAGATTTTAGTTATTTATTTGAGAGGGCATGAGCAGAGGGAGAGGGAGAAGCAGATTCCCTGCTGAGCAGGGAGTCTGACATGGGGCTCGATCTCAGGACCCTGGAATCAAGACCCAAGCCAAAAGCAGATGCTTAACTGACTGAGCTACCCAGGCACCTCTTTTCTTTTTTAAAGATTTTATTCATTAGAGAGAGCATAAACAGTGGGGAGGGACAGAGAAGAAAGAAGAAGCAGACTCCCTGCTGAGCAGGGAGCCCATCTCAGGGCCGGTTCCCATGACCTGAGTTAAAGGCAGATGCTTAACCCACTGAGCCACCCAGGTGCCCCTGAAATGTCTTTTCTTATTTGAATATATGAGATTAGAGAAGGGCAATGATTAACTGTTGATGCTGGTAGAAAATAGATTATACACATTTAAATAGATTATACACATTCAAAAACGCTTAGAGTTAAACTTGTCTCTTCTACCCTCACTCTTTTTCATATTGAAGAAGAAAACTTGTTAGTTCTTACAAAGTATATACTTGAAAGATGCCTTTCACTTTGATTTATTCTAGAATGACTTAAGTTGAGGGAGTGACTAGTCTCTTAACAATCAAAGGTTCAGGGTCTTGGTTCTTAAGAAATGGAATCAACATGTTAGGAGGAAAATTACTATTTCATAGTAGATCAAATGAAGTTTAAAGAATGAGGATTAATCTCCAGAGTAGTAAGTTAGATGTTACATCCTTTGGAAGATCAACCACAGTCTAAATTGGAAGCCACCGGGGGATCCCTGGGTGGCGCAGCGGTTTGGCGCCTGCCTTTGGCCCAGGGCGCGATCCTGGAGACCCGGGATCGAATCCCACATCGGGCTCCCGGTGCATGGAGCCTGCTTTTCCCTCTGCCTGTGTCTCTGCCTCTCTCTCTCTCACTGTGTGCCTATCATAAATAAAAATAAATAAATAAATAAATAAATTGGAAGCCACCTCAGTTGTTTCCCGTGTGAATAGAGGTGTTGTTATGTACTTCCAAGGGAAGCCATTCTAAGATTGCAATGATTTAAACATGTATTGGCATATGCACAAAAGGTGAAGTTATTTTAGTAGAGCAGGATTTTTCTTAGAATGCAGAGGATCATATTCATATGACTTTAATTTTTATATCTTCTTTTTTTTCCAGAATAATATAGCTGAAGTACAAGAATTGCATTCTGAATTAATGTGGAAAGATTTTATAGACCACATCAGTAGCCTCCTACATAGTGTTGAAGTGGAAGTTAGTTACTTCGCAGCTGGAATTATTGCCCATTTAATATCTAGAGGGGAACAAGCTTGGACATTGAGCCGTAGCCAGAGGAATTCTCTTCTGGATGATCTGGTAGGGTCATTTGGTATTTTCTAGAAGCATACAAACAGCATTAATAATAGTTAAACTATCAGAGTCTCATATGCAATAATGCAGTGCCAAATAAATATTGTATTTTTTGTGTGTGTGTCTTATGTCTTGCAGCATTCAGCTATTTTGAAATGGCCAACTCCAGAGTGTGAGATGGTAGCATACAGGTAATTAGCAAGAAAACTAATATAAAGCTAGTAACTGTCATTTTGCTTGCTTAGAGATCATTCTTACTAGATGTATAATGCATTTTCCCTCAGGCATCTATCCTTTTATTGGCTTTTAAAAAGATCAAAGTATTTTTACTTTTTTCTGCTACCTATTATTCATTAATTCTTCCTTCATTCCACATTTATTGAAGCCAAGTGCCAAGGACTTGTTCTGTGCTCTTGAAATTCAAAGATGAGTAAGATATGTTGCCTACACAGTAGAACCTTACAGCTGGGATGCCTGGGTAGCACAGTCGGTTGCGTGTCCAACTCTTGGTTTCAGCTCAGGTTGTGATCTCAGGGTTGTGAGTTTGAGCTGTGAGGAGCCAGGGTGGGGTCTGCTTGAGATTTTCTCTCCCCCTCTGTCCTTCCCATTCATGCTTTCACTCTCAAATAAGTCTTTTTTTAAGAAAATAAAAGAACCTTACAGTCTAGTGAGGGACAACAAAATGTGAATCAGATATAATTCACTGTTAAGCTAGTTATATGAATAGAATTCTATGAAAGTAAAGATGACAAAACTTAAATGCATTGGAAAGTGGTAAAAAGCTTCTAGAAGAAGTAGATTATGAGCTGAGTTTTGAGAGATAACTAAGGGGCAGGAGATTTTAGGAAGAAGAAATATGTGTTAATGAAAAGAGGTCCAGGATAAGATGACACATTGAAAGGACTAGAAGTAGCAGCAGGTTAGTTTGGGGAAACAGTTTATAATAATTTCTTAAGGTGCATATAGGATGTCTAACTCTTTATGACAACTAGGTGACTTGATAGCTAAGTTACAGATTACCTGAAGTACTCCATATTGCTACATAAATAATATTATTTTATCTTATTTTTGTTCTCTACTTCATAAATGCTGATACTGCCAACATTTTTGATTCCCCCAACTTGTGTTCTACCTATTTGGACCAGAAGACCAGTAAAAATAGGCTAATTCTAGACCGTCATGGTGTTCTCTATCAGTTTGTTATCAACTGACTTCTCCTTATCTAAGTTTCCAAATCAAGGTCTGCTACTCTTCAAATGTTTATCTTCAAGACCAAAGAAAAAAGTCCTTTTTTTTTTAAAAAAGAAAAAGATTTTTATTTATTTATTTAAGAGAGAGCATGAGCAGAGGGAGGGATGGAGTGAAAAGCAGACTCTCCCTGAGCAGGGTGTCTGGTTGGGGGGCTCGATCCCTGAAACCTGGGATCATGACCTCAACCAAAGGCAGACGCTTAACTGAGCCACCCAGATGCCCCCAAAAGAGTAATTTTGAAAAAAAAAAATACTTTTGTTAGTACCTTGTTCTGATCACTTTCCATCTTTTGTACCAAGACTTTTATCCAAATATACTTCTTTCTCAAATGGCTAAGACAAAGAAAAGATGTTCTGTGGTTCACTTATATTAGTATAATGGTAGGATGAAATTTCTAGAATGAAAAGCTTAGGAATTATTGCTTTAGAAAATGACACTAAGTATAGGATATAACTTTTCTCTTATCTTTTGAAATTTTAGGTCCTTTAATCCATTTTTCCCATTACTTGGCTGTTTTACAACACCAGGAGTCCAGCTATGGGCAGTTTGGGCCATGCAACATGTCTGCAGCAAGAATCGTATGTACCAAAAAGAACTATGCTTTTCTTTTTCCGGTGAAATTCTCTTTAGACAGGAAAACCATTTTTAAATAGTATATTGAAGTGATTTTTTTAAGGACACAGATTTTAAAAGATACAGTATAAGAGAATCTTCAGGGGTGCCTGGCTGGCTCAGTCATTAGAGCATGTGACTCATGATCTCAGAGTCATGAGTTCAAGCCCCACATTGGGCAGCGAGATTACTTAAAAAGAGAGAGAAGGTTAGAGTATAAACTAAATTTATTCTTTTAGAATTAGCTTAGTAATACTAGGTACTGAATGACACTGAATGAGGCACTGTTCTGACCTCATGGAATATGAAGATTAGGAGCCTACAGTGGACCCATAGGCTAAGCAAAAATTTTATGGTGATCCAATGTTTATGGTTCATTCCAGTGCCCAACCCTCATCTATGTAAAATTCCATTGTTTAAGACATTGCTCTCAGCACCCATGGTCTCTAGAGTAGCAAGAATTTAAACTTTTTTTTTTTTTAAGATTTTATTTATTTATTCATGAGAGAGAGAGAGAGAGAGGCAGAGACACAGGCAGAGAGAGAAGCAGGCTCCATACAGGGAGCCCGTCGTGGGACTCAATCCGGGGACTCCAGGATCATGCCCTGAGCCAAAGGCAAACTGCTTAACCCGGGCGTCCCTAGAGTAGCAAGAATTTAGATCAGATTCTGTATCACTCTTTTGAAGGTTGTGCTACAACTCTTTGGTTGGTTATTAGTAAAAACTTATTCCATAAATGATTTGAAATATTATACAAGAAACACTTTAATAGTAGAAACACTTTAATTGAGTATTAATTACAATATTTGAAATTAGAAATCAAGATCAAGAAAAAAAAAAGAAATCAAGATCAAGGAAAAATAATTTGAAAAGGAATTTAAAGTCTATAAGGAAAATAGTAGAATATAAATATGTAGACCATACATGGTGATTCATGTTCTTTTTGTGATGCGCTGCAAATAATCAGCTACATGATTCTCTTTCTATATAAGGAGGAAAAACCATTCCGTATCCTCATAGGGAGATAAATTTTTTTTATAGGACCTCAATAGGGATGATATTAAAAACGGCCTCAACATGAGCGTTATTTTTAACAATAGTATTGTAAGAAATAGCAGTAACATTTTATTAGATACTTTCTTACTCTTTGCTGAAAATTCAGTGCATACTTCAAAAAGACAACTCAGTAAAAGCTCTTTAATGTCCAGTTGGTAGGGGAGGAGGGTTTAGGGAATGGGATGTGACATATAAAACTGCTTTGTTCTCAACTAAACTTCTACCTAGAAGCTTTTCTGACCCTTTCTACTAATTTCCCAGTTCATTTATAAACATAAGCTGCCTGTGATAGAAAAATTTCCTTTTTTTATCCCTACAGGTTCTGAGATCTCTCTAGTTTTTTTAACGGCCTGTCCCATGGTATACTCAGCCTCTAATCTCTAGGCTTTTTTCCTCGTTACTCAAGGAATGGACTTTTCACAGTTTTATAAGAGAAAATAAAACATAACAAAGAATAGTGTATTTTCATAGAAGTATTTATTATTCTGACTACTTTTTAGGTATAGGTGTTCTTTTAAGTTTACTCTGTGGATTGGCCACTCTGAAAAATTTATTCTAAAATGGACTGTAGGGGCACCTGGTGGCTCAGTTGATTGAGCATTTGCCTTCAGTTCAGGTTGTGATCCTGGAGTCCTGGGATCAAGTCTCACCTTGGGCTCCCTGCTCCATGGGGAGCCTGCTTCTCCCTCTGCCTCTGCCTTTCTCTGTCTCTCTGTCTCTCATGAATAAATAAATAAAATCTTAAAAAAAACACCCGGGTGGCTTAGTGGTTGAACATCTACCTTCGGCCAAGGGCATGGTCCCTGGTCCCTGGGTCCTGGGATTAAGCCCTGCATCGGGCTCCTTGCATGGAGCCTGCTTCTCCCTCTGCCTGTGTCTCTGCCTCTCTGTCTCTCATGCATTAAAAAAAAATGTATTTGAAAAAAAATTAAAAATTAAAAAAATAAAATGCACTGTAGATGGGGGTGCCTGGCTGTCTCAGTTGGTAGAGCATGTAACTCTTGATCTTGAGGTTGTAAGTTCAAGCCCCACATTAGGTGTGGAGATTACTTAAAAAAAAAAAAAAAACTAATATAAACTAATTAAATTAAAATAAAATAAATAAAATGCACTGTAGGGGCACCTAGGTGGCTCAGTAAGTACAGCATGAGACTCTTGATCATAGGTTGAAGCCCTCCAATGGGAATAGGGATTACTTAAAAAAAAAAAAAAAAGACAATGAGTAAAATGCACTGTATTTGGTGAATGTTAGAGTATTTTATCTCCAGCTCAGTTCAGGTTTCTGCATTCTTGCTTCCCAGGCTTATTTTGTTTATATTTAAATAGAACTGACTTCTCAGTTTGCATTGAGAGTTCTAATGCTGTTTACAACTTTTAATAATTAAGAGATAGTATGGCATAGAAGTTAAGTGCACATAGGGGTCTACCTGGATTCAAATCATGTTGCAGCCAACCTAGGCAAATTATTAAGCCTGGGATCTCATTTTTCATATTTGTTAAATGGGAATAATAATAGTACCTATTTCAGACATTGTGATGAGCGTTTTCCCATATTTTAGAAAGTTTTTTAACATGATTTTTAATAATCACATAATCTTTATTGTATGACGTGTTAATTTCCTAGTACTCATAACAGAGTTCCACATCCGGTGACTTAAAACAACAGGAATGTTTGTCTCTCAGTTCTGGAGGCTAGAAGTCTAAAATCACGATGTTATTAGGGCCATGTTTTCTCTGACAGCTGTAGGGGAGGGTTCTTCCTTGCTTCTAGCTTCTGGTATGTGCTGCCAACCCTTGGCATCCCTTTGCTTGTAAATGCATCACTCCTGTCAGATAACCATCTTCTTCTTGTGTGTCTTTACACTGTTTTCTATATCTGTGTTCAAATCTCCCCTTTTCATCAAAGAACACCAGTCCTATTATATTAAGGTAACCCTAATAATTTCATCTTAACTACAGTAGGAACAACTCTATTTCCAAATAAGGTCGCATTCTGAAATACTGGAGATTAGTAGGACTTTAACCTCTCTTTTTAGGAGACATAGTTCAACCCTTAACATATGCCTCTATACTTAATAATAAATGAATGTAGGAGTAATTTATTTATTTAATTTTTTTTAGGAGTAATTTAAATAGCAACTTCCCTATTGATAAACATTTAAGTAGTCTACCTTTTTAATTTTAAAATTATATCCAAACATTTGTTTGAGTAAGAGATCTTCATCACACTATTATTTACAATAGCAAATAACTCTAACCAAGTGATCCAGCAATAGAGAAATGTTAAATAATGTTGAAATAACCAGACAGTAGTATATTTGCATGTTATTATAAGTGAAAAAGACATGATAGAAAATTATATAAGTAGAAACTTACACTCTCGGAGCCATGACATAGTCACTTATACGAGACTAGCCCTCTAGCCATTTGTAATAGGAAATGTGGGGTAGGAAAGATTCAAAACAAGTTTTTCTAGGCATTATGCAGAAGGAAGCAAAGATTCCCATCCCTGAAAGAGAACCAAGTATACAGTGCGGCAATTTCATTGAACTGAGGAGACAGAAATCAAGAGTTTGGTATGATTGCGGTATGGGACAAAATTTATGGAATTTATGAGGCAAAGTAATGCAGAGATGACAGCTACATCTAGAAAGGCCTCCAGAAATCTTCCTAAGTGTTTCTTGAGTCTTTGGCTGATTAGTGAGCAGTGAATGCCTCGGGTAAGACTCCTTGAGGTTTAAGAAAGAACAAATACCAAGGAGATGCTAACCAAATAACACTTGGAGCTCACACAGGGTTTAGAAATACTAGAGTTCCAATACTGTTTGAAACTCTAGTATTAGAGTACTTAATAGCCCAGGCATTCAATACAGGTGGTAGAAAAGATTAAATGAGCCCTGAAATAAAGGCTTCTCTAGGACAGTCCTAACAAAGCTTAAAAACAAGTCTTGAAATAGCTAATGGTTAAGTTGCTCTGAAAATAAATTAACTTTTTTTCCCCAAAATTTTAATTTAAATTCTAGTTAGTTAACACATAGTGTAATACTGGTTTTAGGAGTAGAATTTAATGATTCATCACTTACATATAGCTCCCAGGGTTCATCACAAGTGCCCTCCTTAATACCCATTACCCATGTAGCTCAACCCCCTTCTACCTCCCTGCGTCAACCGGTTTCCTCTGCTCTTTTTTTCCCCCTTCCATATGTTCATCTGTTTTGTTTCTTAAATTTCACATATGAGTGAAATCCTATAGCATTTGTCTTTCTCTGACTTAATTTGTCTAGTATAATACAGTCTAGCTCCATCCATGTCATGGCAAATGGCAAGATTTCATTACTTTTGATGGCTGAGTAATATTCCAGTGTGTGTGTGTGTATGTGTATGTGTGTGTATTGCATCTTCTTTATGCATTCATTAGTTGATGGGCCCTTACGCTCTTTTCATAGTTTGGCTATTGTTAATAAGGCTGCTATAAATATCAGGGTGTATGCACCCCTGGAATGTATTTTTGTATACTTCTGGTAAATACCTAGTAGTGCAATTGCTTGATCATAGGGTAGTTCTATTTTTGACTTTTTGAGGAACCTCTGTACTGTTTTCCAGAGTGGTTGCACCAGTTTGCATTCCCACCAACAATGTAAGAGGGCTCTTCTTTCTCTGTATTCTTGCCAACATCTGTTGCTTCCTGTGGTGTTAATTGTAGCCATTCCAATAGGTGTGAGTTGCTGTCTCATTGTGGTTTTGATTTGTATTTCCTTTAGGTTGAGTGATGTTGAGCATGTTCTCACGTGTATGTTAGCCATCTGAATGTCTTCTTTGGCAAAGTGTCTCTTCATGTCTTCTGCCCATTTCTTAACTGGATTATTTGTTTTTTGGGTGTTGAGTTTGATAAGTTCTTTTTAGATTTTGGATACTAACCCTTTATCAGATACGTCATTTGCAAATGTCTTCTCCCATTCCATAGGCTTTTCGTTTTGTTGTTTTCTGCACTATGCAGAAGCTTTTTATCTTGATGAAGTCCCAGTAGGTAATTTTTGCTTTTATTTCCTTTGCCCCCAGTGACATGTCTAGTAACAAGTTGCTTGAACTGAGGTCAAAGAGGTTGCTGCCTGTGTTCTCCTCCAGGATTCTGATAGTTTCCTGTCTCACATTTAGGTCCCTCATCTATTTTGAATTTATTTTTGTGTGTAGTGTAAGAAAGTAGTATAGTTTTCTCAATACGATTTGTTTTTGTGTGTGTATTTTTTAAAATTTTTTTTATTGGTGTTCAGTTTGCCAACATATAGCATAACACCCAGTTCTCATCCCGCCAAGTGGCCCGCTCAGTGCCCATCACCCAGTCACCCCAACCGCCTGCCCACCTCCCTTTCCACTACCTCTTGTTAGTTTCCCAGACTCAGCACCATTTGTTGAAGAGACTTTTCCATTGCATATTTCTTTCTGCTGTGTTGAAGATTAGTTGACCATATAATTGTGGGCAGCTAACTATTGTCAGAGAAAAACTAAGCACTCCTTTACAAAAAAAGATGACAAAATCTAGAAACTTAACATGTTTGATATCTGATAAAAGTTGCCACCTGGGTGGCTCAGTCTCTTCAGCATCTGGTCTTGGATTTCAGCTCATTTCATGATCTCAGGTTGTAACATTGAGTCCCATGTTGGGCTCTGTGCTCAGTGGGGCATCTTCTTGAGATTCTCTCCCTCTTCCTCTGCCGCTTCCCCTGCTTATATGCATGCATTTTCTCTCTCTCATAAATAAATAAATAAGTAAATAAGTAAATAAATAAAATCTTTTAAAAAATTGCTAGATGAAAGAAGAATCAGAAAAATGTGACCTATAACCAGGAGAAAAATCAGACGATTAAAGTAGACCCCAAGTGAATGGTAATAATAGAAAAGTAACTTAAGTGCTCACTTTGGCAGCACATATACTAATATTAGAAAGATAAAGAGAAGATTAGCATGGCCTATACACAAGAATGACACTTAAATTTGTCAAGTGTTCTATAGTTTTCATGCCTAGAACCATGATAATGTACCAGCAATAATCTTTTTTTTTTATAAATTTATTTTTTATTGGTGTTCAATTTGCCAACTTACAGAATAACACCCAGTGCTCATCCCGTCAAGTGCCCACCTCAGTGCCCACCACCCAGGCACCCCACCCCCCGCCCAACTACCCTTCCACCATACCTAGTTCATTTCCCAGAGTTAGGAGTCTTTCATGTTCTGTCTCTCTTTCTGATATTTCCCACTCATTTTTTCTCCTTTTCCCCTTATTTCATTTTTGTTTTTGTTTTTTGATTTTTTAAATTTTAATTTATTTTATTTTTTTAATAAATTTCTTTTTATTGGTGTTCAATTTACCAACAAACAGAATAACACCCAGTGCTCATCCCATCAAGTGCCCCCCTCAGTGCCCGTCACCCATTCACCCCCACCCCCCGCCCTCCTCCCCTTCCACCACCCCTAGTTCGTTTCCCAGAGTTAGGAGTCTTTATGTTCTGTCTCCCTTTCTGATGTTTCCCACTTATTTTTCCCCCTTTCCCTTTATTTCCTTTCACTATTTTTTATATTCCCCAAATGAATGAGACCATATACTGTTTGTTCTTCTCCATTGACTTACTTCACTCAGCATAATACCCTCCAGTTCCATCCACCTCAAAGCAAATGGTGGGTATTTGTCGTTTCTAATGACTGAGTAATATTCCATTGTATACATAAACCACATCTTCTTTATCCATTTATCTTTCGATGGACACCGAGGCTCCATCCAGTTTGGCTATTGTGGACATTGCTGCTATGAACATTGAGGTGCAGGTGTCCCGGCGTTTCATTGCATTTGTATCTTTGGGGTAAATCCCCAGCAGTGCAATTGCTGGGTCATAGGGCAGATCTATTTTTAACTCTTTGAGGAACCTCCACACAGTTTTCCAGAGTGGCTGCACCAGTTCACATTCCCACCAACAGTGCAGGAGGATTCCCCTTTCTCCACATCCTCTCCAACATTTGTGGTTTCCTGCCTTGTTAATTTTCCTCATTCTCACTGGTGTGAGGTGGTATCTCATTGTGGTTTTGATTTGTATTTCCCTGATGGCAAGTGATGCAGAGCATTTTCTCATGTACTTGTTGGCCATGTCTATGTCTTCCTCTGTGAGATTTCTCTTCATGTCTTTTGCCCATTTCATGATTGGATTGTTTGTTTCTTTGGTGTTGAGTTTAGTAAGTTCTTTATAGATCTTGGAAACTAGCCCTTTATCTGATATGTCATTTGCAAATATCTTCTCCCATTCTGTAGGTTGTCTTTTAGTTTTGTTGACTGTGTCCTTCGCTGTGCAAAAGCTTCTTATCTTGATGAAGTCCCAATAGTTCATTTTTGCTTTTGTTTCTTTTGCCTTCGTGGATGTATCTTGCAAGAAGTTACTGTGGCCGAGTTCAAAAAGGGTGATGCCTGTGTTCTCCTCTAGGATTTTGATGGAATCTTGTCTCACATTTAGATCTTTCATCCATTTTGAGTTTATCTTTGTGTATGGTGCAAGAGAGTGGTCTAGTTTCATTCTTCTGCATGTGGATGTCCAATATTCCCAGCACCATTTATTGAAGAGACTGTCTTTCTTCCAATGAATAGTCTTTCCTCCTTTATCAAATATTAGTTGAACATAAAGTTCAGGGTCCACTTCTGGGTTCTCTATTCTGTTCCATTGATCTATGTGTCTGTTTTTGTGCCAGTACCACACTGTCTTGATGACCACAGCTTTGTAGTACAACCTGAAATCTGCCATTGTGATGCCCGCAGATTTGGTTTTCTTTTTTAAAATTCCCCCGGCTATTCGGGGTCTTTTCTGATTCCACACAAATCTTAACATAATTTGTTCTAACTCTCTGAAGAAAGTCCATGATATTTTGATAGGGATTGCATTAAACGTGTAAATTGCCCCGGGTAACATTGACATTTTCACAATATTAATTCTTCCACTCCATGAGCATGGAATATTTTTCCATCTCTTTGTGTCTTCCTCAATTTCCTTCAGAAGTGTTCTGTAGTTTTTAGGGTATAGATCCTTTACCTCTTTGGTTAGGTTTGTTCCTAGGTATCTTATGCTTTTGGGTGCAATTGTAAATGGGATTGACTCCTTAAATTCTCTTTCTTCAGTCTCATTGTTAGTGTATAGAAATGCCACTGATTTCTGGGCATTTATTTTGTATCCTGCCACGCTACTAATTGCTGTATGAGTTCTAGCAATCTTGGGGTGGAGGCTTTTGGGTTTTCTTTTTTTTTTTTTAAGACTTTATTTATTTATTCATAGACACAGAGAAAGAGGGGCAGAGACCCAGACAGAGGGAGAAGCAGGCTCCACGCAGGGAGCCCGAAGTGGGACTCGATCCCGGGTCTCCAGGATCACACCCCAGGCCGCAGGCGGCACCAAACCGCTGCGCCACCGGGGCTGCCCCGCTTTTGGGTTTTCTATGTAGAGTATCATGTCATCGGCGAAGAGAGAGAGTTTGACTTCTTCTTTGCCTATTTGAATGCCTTTAATGTCTTTTTTTGTCTGATTGCTGAGGCTAGGACTTCCAGTACTATGTTGAATAGCAGTGGTGAGAGTGGACATCCCTGTCTTGTTCCTGATCTTAGGGGAAAGGCTCCCAGTGCTTCCCCATTGAGAATGATATTTGCTGTGGGCTTTTCATAGATGGCTTTTAAGATGTCGAGGAATGTTCCCTCTATCCCTACGCTCTGAAGAATTTTGATCAGGAATGGATGCTGTATTTTGTCAAATGCTTTCTCTGCATCTAATGAGAGGATCATATGGTTCTTGGTTTTTCTCTTGCTGATAAGATGAATCACATTGAGTGTTTTACGAGTGTTGAACCAGCCTTGTGTCCCGGGGATAAATCCTACTTGGTCATGGTGAATAATCTTCTCAATGTACTGTTGGATCCTATTGGCTAGTATCTTGTTGAGAATTTTTGCATCCATGTTCATCAGGGATATTGGTCTGTAATTCTCCTTTTTGGTGGGGTCTTTGTCTGGTTTTGGAATTAAGGCGATGCTGGCCTCATAGAACGAATTTGGAAGTACTCCATCTCTTTCTATCTTTCCAAACAGCTTTAGTAGGATAGGTATGGTTTCTTCTTTAAACGTTTGATAGAATTCCCCTGGGAAGCCATCTAGCCCTGGACTTTTGTGTCTTGGGAGGTTTTGGATGACTGCTTCAATTTCCTCCCTGGTTATTGGCCTGTTCAGGTTTTCTATTTCTTCCTGTTCCAGTTTTGGTAGTTTGTGGCTTTCCAGGAATGCGTCCATTTCTTCTAGATTGCCTAATTTATTGGCGTATAGCTGTTCATAATATGTTTTTAAAATCGTTTGTATTTCCTTGGTGTTGGTAGTGATCTCTCCTTTCTCATTCATGATTTTATTAATTTGAGTCTTCTCTCTCTTCTTTTTAATAAGGCTGGCTAGTGGTTTATCTATCTTATTAATTCTTTCAAAGAACCAACTCCTGGTTCTGTTGATCTGTTCCACAGTTCTTCTGGTCTCAATTTCGTTGAGTTCTGTCGAATCTTAATTACCTCTCTTCTTCTGCTGGGTGTAGGATCTATCTGCTGTTTTTTCTCTAGCTCCTTTATGTGTAAGATTAGCTTTTGTATTTGAGTTCTTTCCAGTGTTTGAATGGATGCTTGTATTGTGATGTATTCCCCCTTATGACTGCTTTTGCTGCATCCCAAAGATTTTGAACGGTTGTATCTTCATTCTCATTAGTTTCCATGAATCTTTTTAATTCTTCCTTAATTTCCTGGTTGACCCTTTCATGTTTTAGCAGGATGGTCCTTAACCTCCACGTGTTTGAGGTCCTTCCAAACTTCTTGTTGTGATTTAGTTCTAATTTCAAGGCATTATGGTCTGAGAATATTCAGGGGACGATCCCAATCTTTTGGTATCGGTTCAGACCCGATTTGTGACCCAGTATGTGGTCTATTCTGGAGAAAGTTCCATGTGCACTTGAGAAGAATGTGTATTCCGTTGAGTTTGTATGTAAACTTCTGTAGATATCTGTGAAATCCATCTGGTCCAGTGTATCAGTTAAAGCTCTCGTTTCTTTGGAGATGTTGTGTTTAGAAGACCTATCGAGGGTAGAAAGCGCTAGATTGAAGTCACCAAGTATAAGTGTATTATTATCTAAGTATATCTTAACTTTGGTTATTAAGTCATTGATATATTTGGCAGCTCCCACATTTGGGGCATATATATTGAGGATTGTTAAGTCCTCTTGTTGGATAGATCCTTTAAGTATGAGATAGTGTCCCTCTTCATCTCTCACTACAGTCTTCGGGGTAAATTTTAGTTTATCTGATATGAGGATGGCTACCCCTGCTTTCTTTTGAGGACCATTTGAATGGTAAATGGTTCTCCAACCTTTTATTTTCAGGCTGTAGGTGTCCTTCTGTCTAAAATGAGTCTCTTGTAGACAGCAAATAGATGGGTCCTGCTTTTTTACCCAGTCTGACAGCCTGCGCGTTTTGATGGGGTCATTAAGCCCGTTCACGTTCCAAGTTACTATTGAAAGATATGAGTTTAGTGTCATCATGATATCTATTCAGGCCTTGTTTTTGTGGATTGTTCCACTGAACTTCTTCTTAAAGGGGAATTTGAAGAGTCCCCCTTAAAATTTCTTGCAGAGCTCGTTTGGAGGTCACATATTCTTTCAGTTCCTGCCTGTCTTGAAAGCTCTTTATCTCTCCTTCCATTCTGAATGAGAGCCTTGCTGGGTAAAGTATTCTTGGTTGCATGTTCTTCTCATTTAGGTCCCTGAATATATCCTGCCAGCCCTTTCTGGCCCGCCAGGTCTCTGTGGAGAGGTCTGCTGTTACCCTAATACTCCTCCCCATAAAAGTCAGGGATTTCTTGTCTCTTGCTGCTTTAAGGATCTTCTCTTTATCTTTGGAATTTGCAAGCTTAACTATTAGATGTCAAGGTGTTGAATGGCTTTTATTGATTTTAGGGGGGCGGGGGGACCTATTTCCTGGATCTGAATGCCTGTGTCCCTTCCCAGATTAGGAAAGTTTTCAGCTATGATTTGTTCAAATACATATTCTGGCCCTCTGTCCCTTTCGGCGCCCTCGAGAACCCCAATTAAACGTAGGTTTTTCTTCCTCAGGCTGTCGTTTATTTCCCTTAATCTATCTTCATGGTCTTTTAATTGTTTGTCTCTTTTTTTCCTCAGTTTCCCTCTTTGCCATCAACTTGTCTTCTATGTCACTCACTCGTTCTTCCACCTCGTTAACCCTCGTCGTTAGGACTTCTAGTTTGGATTGCATCTCATTCAATTGATATTTAATTTCTGCCTGATTAGATCTAAATTCTGCAGTCATGAAGTCTCTTGAGTCCTTTATGCTTTTTTCTAGAGCCACCAGTAGCTGTATAATAGTGCTTCTGAATTGGCTTTCTTTTTTTTTTTTTTTTGAATTGGCTTTCTGACATTGAATTGTAATCCAGATTTTGTAGCTCTGTGGGAGAGAGGACTGTTTCTGATTCTTTCTTTTGAGGTGAGGTTTTCCTTCTAGTCATTTTGCTCAGTGCAGAGTGGTCAAAAACAAGTTGTAAAGGGAAAAGGAGAAAAAGAGAGGAGAGAAAGAAGGAAAGAAAAGAGAAAAAGAAAAAAAAGGATGAAAAACGAAGAGAAAGAAAGAATAAGAAAGAAAGGAAAAAAATGGTGGGTGAAGCAAACAAATCAAAAAGCAAAATAAACAAACAAAGAAACAAAAAAACACGGGGGAGCATCTTCTGATTCTGTATACTTTAAGTTCCTTGACTTCCCGTGGATCTTGTCCTTCTAGCTGGTCTTCTGGGGGAGGGGCCTGTTGTGCTGATTTTCAGGTGTTAGCCCTTGGGGGAGCTACTCTGCCCCGGCCTGGTGCAGGGCTCAGTGGGGGTTGTTTACCCCGTGAGGCCCCAGGAGGAACAACCACAGTGGCGGGGCCAGCTCTGGATCCCTGGATTCAGACCCCGCAGGAACAACGGACCTCTCAGCCTGCAGGGCCTGGAGGCTCCAGGGACGGGCCGTTGATCTGCTCAGCCCCCGGCAGGAGCGTCCTTGATGTCCTGGGCCCTCCCAGCCTCTGCCTGTCCCGGGGGGAGGTCGGATCCTGGGCTGTGCCCCAGCGCCCTGTGCTCCCGGGCCTGAGCTGTTGGATTCGCGCTCCCAGCCGCGCAGCCCCCTCCACCGAGCCTCTTCCTCTGCCGGAGCCGCATCCGAGCTCGTCCCGGGGCACGCAGCCCCCTCTCCACCGGGCGAGCCCCTCCGAGCTGTTCCCGGGTCGATGCGTGCGCGCGCTGCAGTCCTTTAGGGAGCCTGGTGCACTCTCCCCGGTTCACAGTTGCTCTGTTAGTGTCCCAGGGAGCCTGAGGGCATCCCCGTCCTTCCTGGGGTTCTGCTCTAACTCCCTGCAAGTGCCTTTTCGCCCGGGAAGCTTGGGGAAACTCCCGCTTCTCTGGACAGAGTTTTCCTGTCCTGGGGACACTCCCCAGGCCTTAGCCTGGCTCCTCGCGGGCCCCCTCCCCCCTGGATGCCTTTAGTATCTTTATCCCCCCCCTTCCTACCTTGATAGAAGCACGAACTCTTCTCACTGTAGCATTCCAGCTGTTCTCTCTTTAAATCTCAGGCCGAATTCTTAGATTTTCAGGATGATTTGAAGGTTATCTAGGTAATTTGGTGCGGACAGGTGATTTGGGGACCCTACTCTTCAGCCATCTTGCCCCTCCTCCCTTATACAGCCATTTTAGAAAACAGTTTGGTGATTTCCCATAAAGTTAAGCATATGTTTAGCATTTGCCCTGCATTCTAAATATTTCCTCAAGATCATTGAAAAGCCTGCAAAACCTTGTGCAAGGATAATTATAATTAATATTTACTCATTGTAACGAAACACTGGGGGATAAGAATGCAACAAATATTCATTTGTACAATAACATAAAAAGCATGTAGCATATTTAATGCATTGGAATACTTAAAATACTTGTACTTAATACGTAAATTTTTAAAAATACTTTTAAAAAAACCCTAAAACTATTACATATATATGTAACAATATGGATGCATCTCAAAAACATCATGCTGAGCAAAAGTAAACTCAAAAGAATGTTTAGTGTATGATTTTATTTACCAGGCAAAAAATAGTCTATATCATAGAAATTAGAAAAGTCATTGCCCGGGTAAGGCTGCAGAAGAGATTGACCTCAAAGGTACACAAGGAAACTTTTTTTTTTTTTTTTTTTTAATATCCTATATTCTGATTGTGGTGGTGGTTACCCAAATGTATACATTTGCCAAAAGTCATCAAGTTATATGTTAAATTGGGTATATTGTGTATAAATCATGCTTTATAAATATGACTAAAACTAAAAAAAATCTTTTTTAAGATTTTATTTGAGAGAAAGAGATCATGAGCAGAGGGGGAGGCAGATGCTGCCTCCCTGCTGAGCAGGGAGCCCGAGGAGAGACAGGAGCTCAATCCCAGGACCCTAGGATTATGACCTGAGCTGAAGGCAGATGGTTCACTGCCTAGATGAGCCACCTAGGCACCCCAAAATTAAAAAACTTCAAAAAGTCATGTATGGAAGAAGAAGTAATACTTGAAAACAAGGCAAAGAATATATTTAAAAATAAAGGGTACTGCATGTGTAATATGAATACCATTAAATTAAAAGAAAAACATATAGGAAATGCATAAAAGTGTAACAGTACCTATCTTACCTGTGATTTGAGATCAAAGAAATCTTCTTTTCTGGATTGTCTGCACTTTAAGGTTATGATTTTTATTTATTTTTTTGATAAAAAATGGTTTATCAATTCCATTTTTGTGTAAAATACATGGTAGAAATCTATCCAACCTAACCAATCAACATACTACCTGCCCCATGGAAAGGTACTTTTATCAAACTGATTTTAAGAACATCAAAATGCTTCTTTTACCATGTCTAAAGTAATTGCCTACGCTTTTCCATATAACTGCTTTAAATTTGCACATACCTCCATTATTTCCTCCATCCCAGTTGTATTCCTCATCCCAGGATACGGAGGAGGAGATTTGGTTAAAACAGCTCTCTAAGCAGTTTTCTGCTCTCCTTTCTTACCAAATAGAGACTTGTGGATGTGAGGGACCAACAGCCCCTGCCCCCAGTTATGGTAGCCTTGATAAGAGAACCATATATATATGAATATGAGAATCACACACATATATATAGGAATGAGAAAATCTTTATTATTTGTGGAGCCTCACAATATAGACATAACATCATTACAAAGGTATTTATCAAGCTGTAGCATATGTTAGTAGTAAATAACAAAATATCTAAAATTTAAATGAAAAAAGCTTTTTTGCATGTGGGATAATTTTTAAGTGTCTCTCCTCTTTTTCAGCCTCAAGGTATTGCAGCATGCTGATTGAGGAAGGAGGATTGCAGCATTTATACAACATCAAAGAACATGAACAGACTGATCCCCATGTCCAACAGATTGCTGTGGCCATTCTGGACAGCTTAGAAAAACACATTGTGCGCCATGGGAGACCTCCTCCCTGTAAAAAGCAGCCCCAGGCTAGACTAAATTGATAGCCATAGGTAATTGGATAATTGAATCACAGGAATCCTTTTTGTGATAGGTTCATTTGCAATATCTTATCCTCTGTGATGTTTTAGGGGTTTCTATGACAAGAGTCATAAGATCATTTTGGGATTGATGGTGTACAGTACTGCCCATGTGAACAGTCTCTAATTTGTCTTGTGATTTTTAACTTCTGGGGCAAGAAGGATCTCTTCCTTTATCATTGCCTTTTAGGAAATTTCCCACATCTCTCTGTGTTTCAACTTATCTGTGCTTGGAATTCTACAGTTTTATGATAAAGTTTGCATGAACCCTTAGGCCAGACTTTTCTGATCTTAAGGTCCCTTCCAGTCAATTTGCAGCTTCAGATAAGCTGTTAACCTGATTTCTGGCACTGCTTCAGTTGTAAGTTTTATACTGCTTCTGTATAAAATGCCTTTATTCTGTGTCTGTGTACCTTTTATAAGATGTCCTTCTTAGTATGAAAGAACAGAAATCTGAGTCCTCTTTGAAAGCTACTCACTGACTGGAGCCTGGGTAGCTGGCAGGAAAAATATATTAGAAAGAAAACTAGTAAGGGGAGATTAGGAACTGGAGAAAGGTCAGCTCTTATAGTATAGTTTTTAAACTGGGACAAGCTATCCTTCCAGAGCCTGCCTCTCCTGAGGTAGTGAGCAGTAGCTTGTTCTTCACATTTACTCCTGGGAGCATGGGCTGCTGCTTCCTACACAGACTGCTGGTTACTCTAGAAATATTTCCCCAGGCATCACAGTGTAAAATATTACAGCATTCTGTGTTAAAGATTAACTGTCTGAATCTCTATACATCATACTGTTGTGAAAATGTGAATTTTTATAAAATTGTCTCTTGTTAAAACTGACCTTTCTTTTCCCTCTATTTCAAAGTCATTTTGTTCAGTGAAATAGAGATTACACATGGTATTACTTGCTCAGTTAAAATACAGTTAACAACAGTAAATTCTGTCACAAGAAGTTAAATTTTTCTTTTGTTTCAAAATACCTGTATCTTAACGTTCTCATGTTAGAGAAAGATGTCCATATCTCACTGCCAAAATTGAATGAGAAGCACTAGGCTATTGTTAAATGTAATGATTCTAGTTGTGGTGCATAAGAGGAAATATTTTTTAATGAGTTATTTTTTAGACAGTTGCCTTTCCTTTATGATACTTGTTACAGCATAGTAAAGAATCAGTTCTCATTATATTAATAATGACAGCTGGGAGGCAGCAAGTCACCAAGAAACTTAATTTCCATTTAAAATTTTAGTTTGTGAATAAGGTTAGTGACAATTTCCGATGACTGTTTTCTTCATAGATGGCCAAAATGTTTTCAATAGAGATTTAAATGGTATGTTTAAAATGATGGTGATTATTCAGAAGCATTTTTATTTAGAGAGGAGCTGGCTTATTAGTACGCTGATAACATTTTTGATATATGTATTTCAAACCACTGTCACAGAAATCATACTTGAATTATTTCATACTCCTTCACAGGGATGAAAACTTAAACTAAAAGAAAACAGGTATTTAGAACCATTAAAAACCATATTCTGGATTACTTCTGACTTAATTGGTTTAAGGAATTTTTATAGGCACAAGAAATTTTCACAGATTGTCTATTTCAGGGGAAGTGGAAAATTCTTCTAACTTTCCCCCTTTTTTCCAGATTTTAATGTCTAAGGCAAAATTTAGAAAATAGGATGGCCTACACTAGCTTGGAATTGCTAGCTATGTTAACTATCTCCAGGTCTCTTAGCTTGTATAGTTAAGGGAAAACCTGTTTGAGAAGTTTGGCTTGAAGTTTCTCTTATATCCTATTCAAGACAAAAATGCATGTTCCCTATAGGCTAATCTTAGGTTTTTATCTTTACAAATTGTTTTGAATTAGCTAAAAAGATACAGAAAATAATAACTCCCTTCATTATTCAGAATAACTTGATAGATGAAGACTCAAAAATACTTAAAATTAATTTTAAATTTACTACTTTGAGCATTGGTAATGGTGGAATATTTCTTAAAAGCAAAATAATTGATCACATCCCATATAGAAAAATTGTAGTGCCTTTGTGGTTGGGATAGTTCTTAAAATTATGTATCTAACTTAAAGCACAGAATCATCTGTAAGGTCTTGAATCTGGCTAAAATATAGTAGATGTGTATATTAAAATTATGAGGCATAATTGACCTATGTCCACAGTTAGAATCTATTAGGCCTCCCTTTTACATGAGTATACTGGAATGTAACAGTACTTGGTGCCTTCAAGGTTACCTCTGCAGTGGTTTAGAGGTGCTGTTTCAAGCACAATTTAAGAGTAGGGTTGAACCACTCATTGCTCAAATCATTGGTACATTCAGATATGGTAAAATGTTACTCCAGTCCACAAGCAGCAGCAAGGTTTAGATCTACCAAAGGAAATGGAATTACATTTTTTTTAGAGTATAATGATGCATGTTGGTATCATTGAGTAAAACAAGAATGGTCTGAAATTAAAGCAAAAATAAAGTATCTCGAAGGTGCAATGGAAATGAGCTGTACTTAACTCTGTGAAACAATCTTTTCTTGAGTGAAGCTTTTACCTAGCCTCTCATATAAGGGAGTTAGATCGTTTTCAACAGTAGCTGCGGAGGCACAATGGAGGCACAATGGAAATGCGATGTACTTAACTCTGAGAAACAAGCATTCCTAGAATGCAGCTTTCATTATCCTCTCACTTAAAGGAGATAAAACCTATTTCAACAGTAGATGTGGAGGTGCAGTGGATATTGGATATACTTAACTCTGAGCTTTCCTTGAATGCAGCTTTCAAGTAGCCTAGCCTCTCACATATGGGAGTTAGGACATCTCTCAAAAGTAGGTATGGAGGGACTTTGGAAATGCACTGTACTTAAATGTGAGAAACAAGCTTTTATTTCTTAACTATTTTTCTTTTTACACTTTTTAATTTAAATTAAATTTGCCAACATAGTGTATAACAGCAAGTGCTCAAACCATCAAGTACCCTCCTAATTGCCCATCACCCAGTTACCCCATCCCCCCACGAAACACCACTTGCACAACCCTTTGCTTGTTTCCCAAAGTTAGGAGTGTCTCATGTTTTGTCACCCTCTCTAATTTTTCCCACTCAGTTACCCTCCTTTTCCTTATAATCCCTTTCACATTTGTTATATTCCACGTATGAGTGAAACCATATGATGAATGTCCTTCTAAGATTGACTTGTTCAGCATAATAACCTCCAGGTCCAGCCACATTGAAGCAAATGGTAGGTTTTCGTCTATTTTGATGGCTGAGTAATATTCCACTGTATTCATAGACCACATCTTCTTTATCCATTCATCTTTCGATGGACACCGAGGCTCCTTCCACAGTTTGGCTATTGTGGACATTGCTGCTATAAACATTGGGGTGCAGGCATTCAGGCGTTTCACTCTGTCTGTATCCTTGTGGTAAATACCCAGTAGTGCAATTGCTGAGTTGTAGGGTAGTTCTGTCCTTAATGTCTTGAGGAACCTCCACACTGTTTTCCAGAGTGGCTGTACCAGTTCACATTCCTACCAACAGTGCAAGAGGGTTCCCCTTGCTCCACATCGTCTAGTTTCTTTTTTTTTTTTTTTCACATCGTCTAGTTTCTTGTTAATTTTCGCCATTCTCACTGGTGTGAGGTGGTATCTCATTATGTTTCTTTTTTTTCAGATTTTATTTATTTATTCGTGAGAGGCACAGAGAGAAAGAGGCAGACACAGGCAGAGGGAGAAGCAGGCTCCATATAGGGAGCCTCATGTAGGACTCCATCCTGGGACTGCAGGATCAGGCCCTGGGCTAAAGGCAGGCCCTAAACCACGCAGGGCTCCTCTCTTGTCTCACATTTAGATCTTTCATCCATTTTGAGTGTATCTTTGTGTCTGGTGTAAGAGAATGCTCTACTTTCATTCTTCTGCATGTGGCTGTCCAATTTTCCCAGTACCATTTATTGAAGAGACTGTCCATTTTCCAGTGGATAGTCTTTCCTGCTTTGTTGAATATGAGTTGACCATAGATTTAAGGACCGATTTCTGGGTTCTATATTCTGTTCCATTGATCTGTGTCTGTTTCTGTGCCAGTACACACTGTCTTCATGATCCCAGCTTTGTCATACAGCTTGAAATCTGGCATTGTGATGCCCTCAGGCATGGGTTTTATCTTTCAAAGTGCCTCTGGCTATTTGGGGTCTTTTCTGATTCCACACAAATCTTAAGATTATTTGTTCCAACTCTCTGAAGATAGTCCATAGTATCTTGATAGGGATTTGTATTGAACGTGTAACTTGCCCTGGGTAGCATTGACATTTTCACAATATTAATTCTTCCACTCCATGAGCATGGAATATTTTTCCATCTCTTTGTGTCTTCCTCAGTTTCTTTCATAAGTGTTCTATAGTTTTTAGGGTATAGATCCTTTACATCTTTGGTTAGGTTTATTCCTAGGTATCTTATGCTTTGGGTGCAGTTGTAAAGGATTGACTCCTTAATTTCTCTTTCTTCAGTCTCATTGTTAGTGTATAGAAATGCCACTGATTTCTGTGCATTGATTTTGTATCCTGCCAAACTGCCGAATTGTCCATAAAGTGGGAGCCACCAGTATGTCAATCAATTAATAACAAAGTAAAAAGATAACTAGATAATAATACACTAATAGTAGGAGTCTTCAACACGGCAATCTCAGCCAATGACAGACCTTCTAAGCAGAACATCACCAAAGAAACCAGGGCCTTGAATGATACACTGGACCAAATAGATTTCACAGATATACACAGAACTTTCCATCCAAACATAACTGAATATACAACTTCTCAAATTCACATGGAACTTTCTCCAGAATAAACCACATACTGGGTCACAAATCAGGTCTCAACGGATACCAAAAGACTGGGATTGTCCTCAGCATAGTTTCAGGGGACCACAACACTTTGAAACACTTTGAAACTAGAACTCAAACACAAAAAGAAATTTGCTTTCTTTTTGGTATTTTTTTAAATTGGAGTTTGATCTACCATCATATAGCATAACACCCCATGCTCATGCCATCAAGTGCCCCCCTCAGTGCCCGTCACCCAGTCACCCCAACCCTCTGCCCACCTCCCTTTCCACTACCCCTTTTTTGTTTCCCAGAGTTAGGAGTCTCTCATGTTCTGTCTCACTCTCTGATATTTTCCACTCATTTTCTCTCCATTCCCCTTATTCCCTTTCAGTTATTTTTATATTCCCATATGAATGAAACCATATAATGTTTGTCCTTCTCCGATTGACTTATTTCACTCAGCATAATACACTCCAGTTCCATCCAGATTGAAGTAAATGGTGGGCATTTGTCGTTTCTTTTTTGTTTGTTTTAAAGATTTATTTTTATTTATTAATGTAGAGGCAGAGACACAGGCAGAGGGAGAAGCAGGCTCCATGCTGGGAGTCCGACGCGAGCCTTGATCCCGGTACCGCAGGATCGCACCCTGGGCCAAAGGCAGGCGCGAAACCGCTGAGCCACCCAGGGATCCCCTGCATTTGTTGTTTCTAACGGCTGAGTAATATTTCATTGTATACATAAACCACATCTTCTTTATCCGAGGACACTGGGCTCCTTCCACAGTTTGGCTATTGTGGACATTGCTCCTATAAACATCGGGGTGCAGGTGTCCCGGCGTTTCATTGCATCTGTATCTTTGGGGTAAATCCCCAGCAGTGCAATTGCTGGGTCATAGGGCAGATCTATTTTTAACTCTGAGGAACCTCCACACAGTTTTCCAGAGTGGCTGCACCAGTTCACATTCCCACCAACAGTGCAGGAAGGTTCCCCTTTCTCCACATCCTCTCCAACATTTGTGGTTTCCTGCCTTGTTAATTTTCCCCATTCTCACTGGTGTGAGGTGGTATCTCATTGTGGTTTTGATTTGTATTTCCCTGATGGCCAGTGAGGCAGAGCATTTTCTCATGTG
Source organism: Canis lupus familiaris (assembly GCF_011100685.1). Lineage (NCBI taxonomy): Eukaryota > Metazoa > Chordata > Mammalia > Carnivora > Canidae > Canis > Canis lupus. The sequence continues at coordinate 8,633,502 of NC_049236.1, read as the reverse complement.
CTTGTTGGCCATGTCTATGTCTTCCTCTGTGAGATTTCTCTTCATGTCTTTTGCCCATTTCATGTTTGGACTGTTTGTTTCTTTGGTGTTGAGTTTAATAAGTTCTTTATAGATCTTGGAAACTAGCCCTTTATCTGATACGTCATTTGCAAATATCTTCTCCCATTCTGTAGGTTGTCTTTTAGTTTTGTTGACTGTATCCTTTGCTGTGCAAAAGCTTCTTATCCTGATGAAGTCCAAATAGTTCATTTTTGCTTTTGTTTCCCTTGCCTTCATGGATGTATCTTGCAAGAAGTTACTGTGGCCAAGTTCAAAAAGGTTGTTGCCTGTGTCCTCCTCTAGGATATTGATGCAGTCTTGTCTCACATTTAGATCTTTCATCCATTTTGAGTGTATCTTTTTGTCTTGTAAAAGAGAATGGTCCAGTTTCATTCTTCTGTATGTGGCTGTCCAATATTCCCAGCACCATTTATTGAAGAGACTGTCCTTTTTCCAGTGCATAGTCTTTCCTGCTTTGTCAAATATTACTTGACCATAGAATTGAATGCCCATTTCTGGGTTCTCTGTTCTGTGCCTTTGATCTATGTGACTGTTTTTGTGCCAGTACCACACTGTCTTGATGACCGCAGCTTTGTAGTACAACCTGAAATCTGGCATTTTGATGCCCCCAGCTCTGGTTTTCTTTTGCAATATTCCCCTGGCTATTTGGGGTCTTTTCTGATTCCACAGTATCTTAAGATGACTTGTTCAAACTCTCTGAAGATAGCCCATGGTATTTTGATAGGGATTGTATTGAACGTGTAACTTGCCCTGGGTAGCATTGACATTTTCACAATATTAATTCTTCCACTCCATGAGCATGGAGTATTTTTCCATCTCTGTGTCTTCCTCAATTTCTTTCATAAGTGTTCTGTAGTTTTTAGGGTATAGATCCTTTACCTCTTTGGTTAGGTTTATTCTTAGGTATCTTATGCTTTTGGGTGGAATTGTAAATGGGATTGACTCCCTAATTAACTTCTCTTTCTTCAGTCTCATTGTTAGTGTATAGATGTGCCATTGATTTCTGGGCATTGATTTTGTATCCTGCCACACTGCCAAATTGCTATATGAGTTCTGGTAATCTTGGAGTGGAGTCTTTTGGGTTTTCTATGTACAGTATCATGTCATCTGCGAAGAGGGAGATTTTAACTTCTTCTACACCCATTTGAATGCCTTTTATTTCTTTCTGTTGTCTGATTGCTGAGGCTGACTTCTAGGACTATGTTGAATAGCAGTGGTGAGAGTGGACATCCCTGTGGTGTTCCTGATCTTAGGGGAAAAGCTCCCAGTGTTTCCCTATTGAGAATATTTGCTGTGGACTTTTCACAGATGACTTTTAAGATGCTGAGGAATGTTCTCTCTATCCCTGCACTCTGAAGAGTTTTGATAAGGAATGGATGCTGTATTTTGTCAAATGCTTTCTCTACATCTGTTGAGAAGATCATATGGTTCTTTTTTTTTTTTCTATGTTGTTAATGTGATCCTTCACCTTGATTGTTTTATGGGTGTGGAGCCAGCCTTGCATCCCAGGGATAAATCCCACTTGGTCGTGGTGAATAATCTTCTTTACATACTTTTGGATCCTATTTGCTAGCATCTTGTTGAGAATTTTTGCATCAGAGACCAGAAAATAAAAGTAAAAAAAGAACAGAACAAAATAAAACAAAAGGACCACTAAAGTGGAAAACAAATTTTAAAACAAATTAGTAAAAATAAAGAGGCAAATACCACAAATAAAGAAAAAGAAAGTGAAGAAAAGGGGAAAAAGAGAAAAATTGGGGGATAGGTGGTGGTGAAGAAGTTGTAGTGGAGAGAACATTATCTACCTGAGGGGTCGTAGAGGGTGATCTTTTTGGTTTTGATTGTATTAAGTTCTGTATGTTGGAAGCTGCTCAGTACCAAATTTATATAAACCAGCAATACTTGAAGGCCCTACCATTGACCACCAAAACATAAGGTAAAAGAGGGGCAGAGTGGGAAGGAAGAGAGAATATAATCTCACAGAATGAACCAACACTGTGTACCACTTGGTTCTAGATGCATGATGGTCATGTTTTATAAGGCATTAATTTCCACCATTGTAGAACAAAATGAGGTAGAGAAAAAAAACAAAAAACAAAAAGAAAACCCCTATCTCAACTATCTCCCAAAATTAAATTGAATACATTGAAAATGAATCCAAAAGGGAAAACTATATCTAAGACATGTAATTGTAGAAATATGAAATTCAAAAAGGAAGAAACTTGACAATGAAGAGGTGGTAAAATCTTGTAGTTAAGATGGTAAAAGAAAAAAAATATTGGAAATTTTTAGTCTGATATAAAAACGAGTTGTAATGGAAAAAGCAGAAAAAAAAAAAAAAAGACCAAAAGAAAAAAAAAGGGGGGCAGCTCCAGTGGCGCTGCGGTTTAGCGCCGCCTGCAGCCCAGGGTGTGATGCTGGAGACCTGGGATCGAGTCCCACATCAGGCTTCCTGCATGGAGCCTGCTTCTCCCTCTGCCTGTGTCTCTGCCTCTCTCTCTCTCTCTCTCTGAATAAATAAATAAAAAAATCTTAAAAGAGAGGGGAGGGGCAAGATGGCGGAAGAGTAGGGTCCCCAAATCACCTGTCCCCACCAAATTACCTAGATAACCTTCAAGTCATCCTGAAAATCTACGAATTCGGCCTGAGATTTAAAGAGAGACCAGCTGGAATGCTACAGTGAGAAGAGTTCGCGCTTCTATCAAGGTAGGAGACGGGGAAAAAGAAACAAAAGGCCTCCAAGGGGGAGGGGCCGCCCGAGGAGCCGGGCTGAGGCCGGGGCGAGTGTCCCCAGGACAGGAGAGCTCCCTCTGGAAAAGCAGGAGCTGCACCAACCTTCCCGGGCGGAAAGGGGCTCCCAGGGAGTTAGAGCAGGACCCCAGGAGGGCGGGGATGACCTCAGGCTCCTTGGGACACTAACAGACACCTGCGCCCCGGGAGAGTGCGCCGAGCTCCCTAAGGGCTGCAGCGCGCACGGCGGGACCCGGAGCAGCTCGGGTGGGCTCCGGCGGCGGCTCCACGGAGGGGGCTGCGCGCCCGGGAGCGAATCCAACAGCGCAGGCCCCAGAGCACAGGGCGCCGGGTCACAGCCCAGGATCCGGCCTCACCCCGGGACAGGCAGAGGCCGGGAGGGCCCAGGACCGCAAGGACGCTCCTGCTCGGAGCTGAGCAGATCAGCGGCCCCGCCCCGGAGCCTCCAGGCCCTGCAGACCGAGAGCTCTGGAGTTACTGCGAGGGCTGAAGTCAGGGCTCCAGAGCTGGCCCCACCACTGTGGTTCCTCCTGGGGCCTCACGGGGTAAACACCCCCCACTGAGCCCTGAACCAGGCCGGGGCAGAGTAGCTCCCCCAAGGGCTAACACCTGAAAATCACACAACAGGCCCCTCCCCCAGAAGACCAGCTAGAAGGACAACTTCCAGGGGAAGTCAAGGAACTTAAAGTATACAGAATCAGAAGATGCTCCCCCGTGTTGTTTTGTTTTGTTTTGTTTTGTTTTTTATTTGCTTTTTGATTTCTGTTTGCTTCCCCCACCCTTTTCTCCTTTCTTTTTCTTTCTCTTTTTTCTTTTTCTCTTTTCTTTCCTTCTTTCTCTCCTCTCTTTTTCTCCTTTTCCTTTTACAACTTGTTTTTGACCACTCTGCACTGAGCAAAATGACTAGAAGGAAAACCTCACCTCAAAAGAAAGAATCAGAAACAGTCCTCTCTCCCACAGAGCTACAAAATCTGGATTACAATTCAATGTCAGAAAGCCAATTCAGAAGCACTATTATACAGCTACTGGTGGCTCTAGAAAAAAGCATAAAGGACTCAAGAGACTTCATGACTGCAGAATTTAGATCTAATCAGGCAGAAATTAAATATCAATTGAATGAGATGCAATCCAAACTAGAAGTCCTAACGACGAGGGTTAACGAGGTGGAAGAACGAGTGAGTGACATAGAAGACAAGTTGATGGCAAAGAGGGAAACTGAGGAAAAAAGAGACAAACAATTAAAAGACCATGAAGATAGATTAAGGGAAATAAACGACAGCCTGAGGAAGAAAAACCTACGTTTAATTGGGGTTCTCGAGGGCGCCGAAAGGGACAGAGGGCCAGAATATGTATTTGAACAAATCATAGCTGAAAACTTTCCTAATCTGGGAAGGGACACAGGCATTCAGATCCAGGAAATAGGTCCCTCCCCCCCCCTAAAATCAATAAAAGCCATTCAACACCTTGACATCTAATAGTTAAGCTTGCAAATTCCAAAGATAAAGAGAAGATCCTTAAAGCAGCAAGAGACAAGAAATCCCTGACTTTTATGGGGAGGAGTATTAGGGTAACAGCAGACCTCTCCACAGAGACCTGGCGGGCCAGAAAGGGCTGGCAGGATATATTCAGGGACCTAAATGAGAAGAACATGCAACCAAGAATGCTTTACCCAGCAAGGCTCTCATTCAAAATGGAAGGAGAGATAAAGAGCTTTCAAGACAGGCAGGAACTGAAAGAATATGTGACCTCCAAACGAGCTCTGCAAGAAATTTTAAGGGGGACTCTTCAAATTCCCCTTTAAGAAGAAGTTCAGTGGAACAATCCACAAAAACAAGGCCTGAATAGATATCATGATGACACTAAACTCATATCTTTCAATAGTAACTTGGAACGTGAACGGGCTTAATGACCCCATCAAAACGCGCAGGCTGTCAGACTGGGTAAAAAAGCAGGACCCATCTATTTGCTGTCTACAAGAGACTCATTTTAGACAGAAGGACACCTACAGCCTGAAAATAAAAGGTTGGAGAACCATTTACCATTCAAATGGTCCTCAAAAGAAAGCAGGGGTAGCCATCCTCATATCAGATAAACTAAAATTTACCCCGAAGACTGTAGTGAGAGATGAAGAGGGACACTATCTCATACTTAAAGGATCTATCCAACAAGAGGACTTAACAATCCTCAATATATATGCCCCAAATGTGGGAGCTGCCAAATATATCAATGACTTAATAACCAAAGTTAAGATATACTTAGATAATAATACACTTATACTTGGTGACTTCAATCTAGCGCTTTCTACCCTCGATAGGTCTTCTAAACACAACATCTCCAAAGAAACGAGAGCTTTAACTGATACACTGGACCAGATGGATTTCACAGATATCTACAGAAGTTTACATACAAACTCAACGGAATACACATTCTTCTCAAGTGCACATGGAACTTTCTCCAGAATAGACCACATACTGGGTCACAAATCGGGTCTGAACCGATACCAAAAGATTGGGATCGTCCCCTGAATATTCTCAGACCATAATGCCTTGAAATTAGAACTAAATCACAACAAGAAGTTTGGAAGGACCTCAAACACGTGGAGGTTAAGGACCATCCTGCTAAAACATGAAAGGGTCAACCAGGAAATTAAGGAAGAATTAAAAAGATTCATGGAAACTAATGAGAATGAAGATACAACCGTTCAAAATCTTTGGGATGCAGCAAAAGCAGTCATAAGGGGGAATACATCGCAATACAAGCATCCATTCAAACACTGGAAAGAACTCAAATACAAAAGCTAATCTTACACATAAAGGAGCTAGAGAAAAAACAGCAGATAGATCCTACACCCAGCAGAAGAAGAGAGGTAATTAAGATTCGACAGAACTCAACGAAATTGAGACCAGAAGAACTGTGGAACAGATCAACAGAACCAGGAGTTGGTTCTTTGAAAGAATTAATAAGATAGATAAACCACTAGCCAGCCTTATTAAAAAGAAGAGAGAGAAGACTCAAATTAATAAAATCATGAATGAGAAAGGAGAGATCACTACCAACACCAAGGAAATACAAACGATTTTAAAAACATATTATGAACAGCTATACGCCAATAAATTAGGCAATCTAGAAGAAATGGACGCATTCCTGGAAAGCCACAAACTACCAAAACTGGAACAGGAAGAAATAGAAAACCTGAACAGGCCAATAACCAGGGAGGAAATTGAAGCAGTCATCCAAAACCTCCCAAGACACAAAAGTCCAGGGCCAGATGGCTTCCCAGGGGAATTCTATCAAACGTTTAAAGAAGAAACCATACCTATCCTACTAAAGCTGTTTGGAAAGATAGAAAGAGATGGAGTACTTCCAAATTCGTTCTATGAGGCCAGCATCTCCTTAATTCCAAAACCAGACAAAGACCCCACCAAAAAGGAGAATTACAGACCAATATTCCTGATGAACATGGATGCAAAAATTCTCAACAAGATACTAGCCAATAGGATCCAACAGTACATTGAGAAGATTATTCACCATGACCAAGTAGGATTTATCCCCGGGACACAAGGCTGGTTCAACACTCGTAAAACACTCAATGTGATTCATCATATCAGCAAGAGAAAAACCAAGAACCATATGATCCTCTCATTAGATGCAGAGAAAGCATTTGACAAAATACAGCATCCATTCCTGATCAAAACTCTTCAGAGCGTAGGGATAGAGGGAACATTCCTCGACATCTTAAAAGCCATCTATGAAAAGCCCACAGCAAATATCATTCTCAATGGGGAAGCACTGGGAGCCTTTCCCCTAAGATCAGGAACAAGACAGGGATGTCCACTCTCACCACTGCTATTCAACATAGTACTGGAAGTCCTAGCCTCAGCAATCAGACAACAAAAGGACATTAAAGGCAATCGAATTGGCAAAGAAGAAGTCAAACTCTCCCTCTTCGCCGATGACATGATTCTCTACATAGAAAACCCAAAAGCCTCCACCCCAAGATTGCTAGAACTGCTATTTCGTAGTGTGGCAGGATACAAAATCAATGCCCAGAAATCAATGGCATTTCTATACACTAACAATGAGACTGAAGAAAGAGAAATTAAGGAGTCAATCCCATTTACAATTGCACCCAAAAGCATAAGATACCTAGGAATAAACCTAACCAAAGAGGTAAAGGATCTATACCCTAAAAACTATGTAGAACACTTCTGAAAGAAATTGAGGAAGACACAAAGAGATGGAAAAATATTCCATGCTCATGGAGTGGAAGCATTAATATTGTGAAAATGTCAATGTTACCCAGGGCAATTTACACGTTTAATGCAATCCCTATCAAAATACCATGGACTTTCTTCAGAGAGTTAGAACAAATTATTTTAAGATTTGTGTGGAATCAGAAAAGACCCCGAATAGCCAGGGGAATTTTAGAAAAGAAAACCATATCTGGGGGCATCACAATGCCAGATTTCAGGTTATACTACAAAGCTGTGGTCATCAAGACAGTGTGGTACTGGCACAAAAACAGACATATAGATCAATGGAACAGAATAGAGAACCCAGAAGTGGACCCTGAACTTTATGGTCAACTAATATTCGATAAAGGAGGAAAGACTCTCCACTGGAAGAAAGACAGTCTCTTCAATAGATGGTGCTGGGAAAATTGGACATCCACATGCAGAAGAATGAAACTAGACCACTCTCTTTCACCATACACAAAGATAAACTCAAAATGGATGAAAGATCTAAATGTGAGACAAGATTCCATCAAAATCCTAGAGGAGAACACAGGCAACACCCTTTTTGAACTCGGCCACAGTAACTTCTTGCAAGATACATCCACGAAGGCAAAAGAAACAAAAGCAAAAATGAACTATTGGGACTTCATCAAGATAAGAAGCTTTTGCACAGCAAAGGATACAGTCAACAAAACTCAAAGACAACCTACAGAATGGGAGAAGATATTTGCAAATGACGTATCAGATAAAGGGCTAGTTTCCAAGATCTATAAAGAACTTATTAAACTCAACACCAAAGAAACAAACAGTCCAAACATGAAATGGGCAAAAGACATGAACAGAAATCTCACAGAGGAAGACATAGACATGGCCAACATGCACATGAGAAAATGCTCCGCATCACTGGCCATCAGGGAAATACAAATCAAAACCACCGTGAGATCCCACCTCACAGCAGTGAGAATGGGGAAAATTAACAGGCAGGAAACCACAAATGTTGGAGAGGATGCGGAGAAAGGGGAACCCTCTTACACTGTTGGTGGGAATGTGAACTGGTGCAGCCACTCTGGAAAACTGTGTGGAGGTTCCTCAAAGAGTTAAAAATAGATCTCCCCTACGACCAATAAAAAATAAATTTTTAAAAAATAATAATAATAGTATTTAAAAAATAAAAGTGAATTAATAGCCCAGCAAAGAAAATAAATAAATAAAATAAATTTTAGCTATTATGATTGAGGAAAATGGTGTTTTATATTCAGAAATTTTTCCTAGTGAGTTTAAATAAATTTAGTTGATTTTTTTTTTTAATAAAAAAGTCTTCCACGCCTGCCGCTTGCCACTTGCCTCCCAGGAGCTTCTGACAAAGGTCTCTAGTGAGGATTTTCGAAACTCCATTGGCAGGCTGTGTGGAGCTGCGAGGGACCGCGGGTGAGCTCAACTCGCAGATAGAGACGCACCTGCGGGGTCAGAGGCGGGATCGGTGTCATCGCCTCCGGCGTCCACCAGGCGGCGCTGTGCTGCTCCCCGACGACTCGGCGCTGACGGGCGGGATGCGGGTGGGGGCGCTGGGTTCTCTGGCTCTGGGGCTGGGGCTGAGCATCCGGCCCCCCTGTCTGCAGGGGCCCCCACAGGAGAGCCACCAAGCCCTTGCGTCTTCGCCATTTCTGTCAGAACCCTGCGTTCACCCTGTCTGCGTCCGAGCTTTTTCTTTCGTTCTTTTTCAAATCTCAGACAAGTGACTGAGTTTCAAAATTTCAATTTTGAGGGACTCCCACGGGGGAGACCTGTGCTCCTCCTGCCCGGGAGGGTCTCCTCCCACTTCTGGCCTTTGCTGGCCTGGCCCAGGGACGCGGCCCCATGACTGGACCGGGGTTGGCAGCTTGTGGCCACACAGGGCAGACAGCTGGCCCTAGACCCGCGGCTCTCAGCCAGGTTCCCCGCTCCTGAGCCTGGGAACAGTTGGCGCCACCGTCCTTGGGACCCCTGGGATCCTGAGTCCACCCTGTCGCTCCCGGGACTGCCCCCCACTTCTCCACCTGAGCACCCTCAAGGGTGGTGTGTCCCCCACTCTAGCAGATTTCTGAAAGTTCAGATTTTGTGCTCTGCTGCCTATAATATTGTGCATAGACCCGTCAGCTGGCTCCCTGTCCCTGTGGGATCCGGGGCTGTGTCTCCCCCAGATCAACTGATTGATTTTTTTTAAGATTTTATTTTTCTGTAATCTCTACACCCAACATGGGGCTTGAACTCGCTACCCCAAGAATAAGAGTCGCATGTTCTTACGAGCCACACTGAGCGGTCAGGCTCCCTTTGATTGATTCATATGTATTAATTGAACCAGACACGCTGCATGTATCAGGGCAGAAAGTGAGCCCATGCTTTGAGGTGTGGTGGAGTCATTGGGACCTTGATCAATGTTAAAGAAAGCATAGCTTCCCTGGGAGCCCAGGGAGTGGGGCCCACACACGTGAAAAGTTGACAATTTCCTTTACCAGGAGTCATTTCACTGACGATTTACTTAAAATGCTATTCAATGGCAAGTGTGAATCTAGGATTGGGATATAGTGAGAATGCTCTAGGATTTGGAGGTAACTAAAGCTCCCCGTCAAGGACTCAATGTTCCAGTTGGATGCAGGGATAGGCAAGCAAGCAAAGAGATATGAAACATGGTACTGGGGTGGGTGTCTGGCTGCCCTGGTCAGGGGATCTTGATCTCAGGATTGTGACTTTGAACTCCATGTTGCGTATAGAGATGACATAAAACTAAAATATTTAACAAATAATAAATGGATGAACAAATAAAGAATGACATTGAAGGTAAGTGCTTGCCTCAGGAAAAACCTCCACCAGACTATGTCTAACCTGCAACCTATTCTTGATCGTCCCCGTTTGCACTACTTGGCCCAGATGACGTCCTCCACAAGTGACGGTCCCGCCTGAGTGGGAGTGGGCTTCCTTCATTTTAAGACCTGTGTTTCCGGGATCCCTGGGTGGCGCAGCGGTTTAGCGCCTGCCTTTGGCCCAGGGCGCGATCCTGGAGACCCGGGATCAAATCCCACGTCGGGTTCCCGGTGCATGGAGCCTGCTTCTCCCTCTGCCTGTGTCTCTGCCTCTCTCTCTCTCTCTCTCTGTGACTATCATAAATAAATAAAAATTAAAAAAAAATAAAAAAGACCTGTGTTTCCCCTCATTGTGCGGGGAGAGAAGAGCTGTGAAGGCACGAGTTCGGTGGATCAGCATAAACCTAGGCAATGATCATTCCCGAACCCGGTAGCCAGAGCTCGGCCTCCTTTTAGGATCCGATGTCATAACGAAGCCTGTATGGTCATTGGCTTGGATGCAGGATGGAGGCTGAACTAGAATTATGAAGAACAAAATAGGGGGAAAACCAGAGGCTGAAAGAGAGGACAGATTTCACCATCCGTAGCCTTCGCAGGGATCTGGTGTCCTTTCCTAGGAGGGGCCCCCGCTCCGTAGGGTGCTTCCTGCCCCTCTGCGCTCCTTGTTGGAACCCGGCAGGCACATCTCCGTGCCTCCAGCACCTCTGCAGTCGTGGTTTGTAGCATCTTCCATGTACTCTATCGTGTGACCACAGTGACATGTATGTAACCATCCTGCTGCTGTTTGACAACATTCGGGGGATTCCGACTTTTGTTGGTTTTGGGGTGTGTGTGTCTGTCACTGTGCAGCTATCTGATCCTCTGGCTGCATCACTCTAACACCGAAATGGTTGACACAACATTATTTCTGGTGCTGGCGCTGGGCGGCTAGCTGGGTTCTCCTGGCCGACTCGGGGCTCGCTCGGGCAGTGACTTTCCGCCGGAGGGTCAGCTGAGCTGGAAGGTCCGGCTCGGCCACATTCCCGTGTCCAGCAGTGGGTCCGGCTGCTTCTCTTCTCCCCGATGCCTCTCCAGTGGGGAGCCAGACCTCGGGGCCGCCCTGGGGGGAGCTCCTGAGGAGCCGGCTGCCCATGGGGGGAGCCCTGGGGCTGCCCATGTTGGGAGTTGGGGTGGGGAGGGGGCTGGGGTTCCTTGGTCCCCTGCGCTGCCTGGCCTTCAGGCGGAGCCCCACGCTCACCCAGCCCCCACTCACGAGATCGTGGAGGGTGCCCTCCACATGCTGGTGCAAGAGATCCAGCAGCACAAGGTATGTAGGCTGAGCCCGCCTGGTAAGGGTGGCCCAGGTGCATAAGCTGCAAGTGTCTACTCTCCTGACGTCCCCTCCAGGGCCACACCGACCGCCCTGCTGGCCCTCTGTGCCCCAGGCACACAGGCACGGGGCGTGGAAGGGAGGAAGTGCCCCTGGAACCCGGCCAGTCCAGGATCCCAGGACAGAGGGAGCACAGACCTCCCAGGGTTCTTTGCACAGACCCTGGTGACATGAGGCTCCCCGACTGTCACTCTGTCCCAGCCCCTCCTGGCCCGCAGGGCACAGGCTGAGTTGCAGTAGAGATTGTGGGGTCCTGACCCTGGCGTATGGCCGCCCCTGGAAGGCACATGGGAACTTCAGCTGTGTGTGCCTGGTGGCCCCCCTGCAGGAGCTGATCAGGGGCCTGGGCGGTGCCCCCTCTTCCTCTCTGGGGGTCTCTCCGCACCTCGTGCACAGAGCTCTAGCGGGAGACGCAGAATGGGCCGTCCGTGCTTTTCACACAACAACACTTTATTGAACTTTCAACAGCAAACGGGCTCAGAGCTGAGGGTGCGCGCCTTCCCCTGGGGAGGGAGACCTTCCTGTCCTTTAGGGGAAAATGGGAATCACACGGGGGTGCATGCTCTGGAGTCCCCCACCTGGGAGCCTGTGCAGACTCCGTGTGGGGGTGCAGGTCTTGAGGTTGGGGCCTGAGAGGCGGTTCTGAGGACAGCAGAGCTGACCTGGACCTGCAGCTTATGGGCTCCTGTGCTGCGTCCCAGCACGGCAGCTGGGCCCCGGCCTCTGGCCCCCTGGTGCCAGGTGACTGACTGCTGGAGCCCCAGCATGTGGAGGAGCCTGCCTCCTGGTGTGGGTGCGGGTGGGGCCCACGGGCCTGCCCCTGCTGCCCTCCCCCCAGGGTGTCCCGTTATTCCCCCGCCTGCCCTAGGTCAGCGACCTGGATCTGTGGGGCACGCCTAGGGCCCAGGAGGCCACATCTGGCTGTGAGAGGCTCGCGAGATGAGGCAGGGCACGGTGACGGCGGGCCAGAGCCTCCGGGACCCTGCACTCACTGTCACGCTCTGCCCCCGAGGCCTGCGAGCATCGAGCTGCCCCGTGGGCACAGAGGGCAGAGGGTCCCCAGCCTGTGCAGGGCCTCGGGGCAGCGGGCTCAGCGCCGCCCTGGCTCTGCCCTGGCTGTGCCCATCACTGCCCTGTGAGGGGCTTGAGCTGCAGTGGCCGCGGGGCAGGAAGGGTGTCCTGGGCCCAACAGCGTCATCCTTAGTGGGCTGGGAGGACACTGTGATGGGAGTCCCGGGGGGGCTCCAGGGCCTGGTCTGTTGTGTGGCCCTGGCAGGCACTGAAGGGAAGGGGACCCCGTGTTCTGGCTTCAAGCCCATGTCTGGGGGCCGCCTGCCTGCACTGTCTTGTTGCACTGGGAGGATGAGGAGGGAGTTCCATCGCTGGGGGGGCAGCCGGGCCAACGAGGGGTCCTGGGCTGGGGGCAGCTGGGCCAGAAGCGGAGCCCCCAGTGTTCCCGGACACAGGTGTGCAGCCGTGGGCTCTGAGGATCTTTCCTCCTGCAGCGGCTCCTCGGCCTTGAGGATGGCCTGGCCCGGAGGGGGTCCCGGCGGCTCAGGCTGGGTGGCTGGGCCCGGGGAGGCCGGCTCCTCCACCCTGGGGGGTGTCTCAGAGGCCGGAGAAGGGAGGAGAGGCCCAGGCACTGGGAACACTTGCTCTAGGCCCAGGGCCCTCCTGGGGAACTCGTCAGGTCCCGCTGGAAAGAGGCAGACTGGGTTAGTGTCTCCAGCAGGCTGTGTCCCCAGTGGGGGCCCAGGGGTCCTCACAACTCCCAGGTGGCCCCCGGGCTGACACTGTCCACAGCCCCCCACACTGCTGGTGCCTAAGTCCTGCAGTGGGTGCCCACAGGCCCAAGCCTGGCCTGGGTTCCCTGAGGCTGGAACAGAAGAGGAGAGCCCCAAGATGAGGATGACAGCCCCGGGGCTCTGTCCCCTGTGGGTGGCCCCAGCAGGCTGAATAGGGAGGGGATGGGGCCCTGAGCCCACTTGGGGGGGGAGTCACACTTCATCCTTCAGAGCTGGGTCATGGAGGCCCGAAGGTGTCTTAGCACCTCCTAATCCTCCAACCCCCAGGGCTGGGCCAGAGAGTCCTGCAGGAACTCCCGGAGCCCTTCCAGGGGCAGCTTCAGGAGGCGCTCTGGGCGGTGGGTGTAAGTCAGACCCAGAGGGCCCGCTGTGCCCAGGAGCACCATGGGCAGTGCGCCGGCTGGGGTGGCCCCTGCCTGCTGCTCCTCTCAGGGAGTCCCGCTACACCCACCTGCCCTGCCGTCCCCCCACCCAGGTCTGGGTGCTGCTCAGAGCACAGGGTCACCACCCCTGTCCCCCTCCCTTGGGCACACCTGGGCTCCCAGGGGCTCACTTCTGTGCACCTTGAGGATGGTGTAAGCCTAAGTGTGAGCACCTGCTCCCCGTCCAGAATGTAGGCGTCCCAGAGCTTCAGGGTGAGCGAGAAAGGGGTCTAGGGGACAACGGGGTGGGAGGAGCTGCCTGAGCAAGGACCCCTGGGGGTCTCAGCTGGGGCTAGGCTAGGACTCCCATGTGCCCACAGCCCTTGCCGCCCCCTGGCTTCCTCCGACGAGGCCCCACTGCACCCCCTGTGTGTGCCATTCTCCCAGGGAGATCAGGGCTCCCAGCCACTCTGGGTTCCGATCCTGCCCAGCACCCCATGCACACCTGGGGGCACAGACTCTGCCTCCTCTTGATGACAACATGTCTCAAGAGAACCCCAGGCTGGCCGCAGCATGGGCCGAGGGCTTGTCCACGCTCCAGCTGAACCAGCCTTCCCTGGGGGAGCTGAGGCAGAGAAGGCCCGCCCCCCGGAACCTCCTCCAGGGACCCTCTGGGCTTCTTCAGGATGGGTCTGGGCTGCGAGCCTCAGCCTCAGGACCCAGGGTCGGGCCTGGCTTGTCTGGAGGGTAGGGCTGAGCTGGCCTCTCCCCGGGGTCAGGGAGCAGGTCAGGGAGCGGGGGCCCTGGGGTGGTCTTACCCAGTCAATGAAGCACTGAAGGAACCACTTGGGGGTGTAAATGCCAGTGCACATCTGTTCCTCATCCTGGCGGAAGGGCAGGAGGTGCTCAGGCCCCACACTGTGGCCCCTGGCGCCAGGTGGACATGCTCCCCATTGCCTGCCCAGCCCCGAGGATGCACCCAGGCCCCAGATGAGGAACGTTACCCCAATCTCTGGGCAGCTCAGAAGGGCTGTGCCCCCCAACCCTCGCCTCGGGCCACAGGGACAGAGCCTCTAGGAGCTTCCACTCGCCATGTGCTTCTTCAGCTTGGGGAGAGCTCTGTCTAGAACGTGCTCGTGATGGGCCTGGAACCTCGGCAGTTTGTGGAACCCTGGAATGAAGAAGCCTGAGAAGGCCTCAGGCCCCCACGATCAGGGCCTCCTCCTGCACCAGGTGGGGTGGGGGTGGTGTCCTGGCAGGTGCCTCCTCCCCCATGCCCTGACCCCCGTGTGCCCACAGCCCTCTGAACCCTGACTGGGCCCACTCTTCCCAGAGGACAGGACTGCCTTCCAGGTCGGGGTGCAGGGCCCGGGGACCCTCATCCTCACAAAGACCCCCTGGGGTGTGGGCTGGGGGCTGAGGACCAGGCCCAGCTGACCCAGCACCCTCTTTCCTGCAGTGGCCGCCGCAGGGACAGGAGGGTCCCCAGCCCTGAGGGTCAGCGGGTGCAGGTCATGGGGAGGGTGATGGGTGTGCACACCCCTCTGTGGGGCTTGGAAGTCAGGCTGGGGGCACCTGGGAAGGTGGAGACGCTGCCTCCTGGGCCTTGCAGTGGGACCTGGTGGGCAAGCAGGCAGCGGATAGGGGCTGAGGGAGCAGCAGGAGTGCAAGACTAGTCTGCAGATGGTGGGGCGGGTGGCCATGGCTCCAGGACCCCGAGCCACCTGGGGAGACGGTACTCTTGTCCGTGTAAAGGCGGACTGGGGGGATCGCCACCTGCCCCCAGTGCAGCAGCCTGCAGGGAGGCTCTCCTGAGCTCCCCTACCGTGCATGGCGTGCCTGTCGTCGGTCATCAGCTGGGCCAGCGCCCAGAAGGCGTCCTCCTCTGGCAGGAACATGAGGACGATGGCCGCGATCTCACTCGTGCCCTGGCAGTAGCCCTCCTCCTGCAAGAGCCAGAGCCCCACGGAGGGTGTCCACCTTGAGGCCCCCTCTGAGCCCTCCCTGCGCAGGCATCAGGCTCCCCTGGCTCCCTCACAGCCCGAGCTCCCGGAGGGGGCTCCCAGAGGGCAGGAGGGCAGGTGCAGGACCACCCGGACCAGCTCGGACACCAGCACCATGGGCCCCGCTACCGAACCCTGTGTCCACCATGCCAGGGCCCCCGTCCTCAGACCAGGAGGAGGGGCCTCCGTGAGCTGTGCCAGGCTGCAGGGGACCCGCCAGGTCTGGAGACCCCCCCTTGAGGGCAGGTCAGGGGCCTGACTGTGGCCCCTGGGAGGTTCCACGAGGGAGGCTGGGCCAGGACACCCCACGGGGCCATAGAGTGTGTTGGCTGGTGTTCCTCGGGGACCCTTCTGGAATGCGCCATGGAAGGGGGCGGCCTCCTGGGTGCCTCGGCCTCATGCCCTTCAGGGGAGTGGGAGCCTTCCCCGCCCGGGGTTCTCATCAGTAGTTCCGTCTATCAGGGTCCAGACCCGAGCTCTAGGACGGCCGCGGTGCACGCGGGGGCCCGGGGCAGCCCCAGCCCTCGGGCACCCAGGCCCTGCCTCCCCTGGGAGGTCTGCACCCCGCCCCCTGCCCGTCCCGGAGGAGAGAGACCCTCCCCGGCACCTGGGGGCCGTGGAGCTGGGGCCCTAACTGGGAGTCCCGCTGGTCACCAGCTCTCAGGACAAGGCCGCCCGTGGGGCAGGGGGTGGGGGCAGGGACACTCACGGTGTCGTACACCGAGTAGGCCGCCAGCACGTGGAACAGGGCTCGCTGCCTAGGAGGGGGGACAACGGGGGGCTCTGCTCAGTCAGCCCCTGGCCAGCAAGACCGCCGAGGTGTGGACACCCGCCCCGCAGGCCCTGCGGTTCTCAGGTCCTGTCCGTGGGGACCGATCTCTGGGGTCAGGTCTGTGCACGGGGACAGGCGGTGACCTCACACGTGCAGCGTGCCGGGGTTATGTGCATCCTGGGTTTTCCGTGTGCCTCCATGTGGCTCCTGCCATGGGGTGTGCAGCTCCCAGCTCCCCGAGCGCTGCCAGAGCCCTCTCCAGCCCTGGAGCAGCCACTACCCTGCACGCCCCCCTGGGAGCCAGCGCTCCCCGCACCCTGCTCCTGGCAGGCCCTGGCACCTCTCCTCCCCTGTCCTGGCCTGTCCCCGGAACACCACCAGCCCCATGTGGCTGCCTGCCCTGAGGACATGCAGCCGGGGTGTCTGTGGCCCTGAGCGCATCCCCAGGCCTTTGCAGGTGTCCCTGGGCTGGACTCTGTGGGGGGACCGCGTGCCTGCCCATCCCAGAGCATCTCGGGGCTCCAGCATCTTGGCAGTCAGCATGTCGGAGTTACAGGCCATAAGCTAAACTCTCAGGAGTCTGTATGCTTGGGAGACAGCTGTCCGCTAGGCACTCATTTATGGCAGTTAGAACATAGCTCCTCTCGATTTGAAGATGGTGTTTGGATGTCGCTGTATTGAACTCGGATAAAATGTCTACATGCCTGCCACTTCCACATGTTTTTCACCCAACCTGTGTGAGAACCGAAGCTAAGGATTTAGGAGCTAAGTCCCCACGCAGTCAGGATACGGGCGGGTCCTGCCCTGAGCTCAGCTCTCACAAGCAAGCATGCCTAGAAGCCAGCTTTCAACTCGGTGCGTTCCCATGGAGTGAGAACGCAGCAGCATCCTGAGGAACTTCCATAAATTCTGCTCTCCTGGACTCAGAGTCACAATCCTTCCAAGACCGCAGCTTGCCACTTGCCTCCCACCAGCTTCTAACCAACACCTCTATTGAGGGTGTTTTCGAAACTCCATCTGCAGGCAGTGTGGAACTGGGAGACTGCCTCAGCTCAACTCGCAGAAGGAAGCTCCCCATGGAGACAGCTTTCAACTGGCTTCTCAGGTATGGAAGTTAGTATGTAGCTCCAACCTAAGGGAGGAATTCCTCGGAAGTCGCTGGATTGAACTTGGATACACTTGCTGCTCACACAACTTCTGTCCCGCATTGACCGAAATCCTGTGGAAAGAAGCGTAAAGGCAGTCAGCATGTGGGAGGTACAGGCCATAAGCTCTACTCTCAGGAGTGTGTATGCCTTGTAAGGCATACACTAGGTGCTCATTTATGAGCACAAGTGTGTATGCCTTGTAAGGCATACGCTAGGTGCTCATTTATGGCAGTTAGAACCTAGCTCCAGTCTAATGGAAGACGGTGTTTGGAAATCGCTGTATAGAACTTGGATACACATGACTACAAAACTGATGAGAAATTAAATAATGAACTGTAATATGCAAGGTATTGGGGCAACACGGTAACGGAGGAACAGTAGATAACTAACAGTCTACCAGGCCTCAGCATCCCTGCACTCTTCCCTCTCCTCACATCTCCTCCTCCTTTCCTCGTAGCCACGCTGGCTGTCCTTTTAACCTCTTCTTGCCAAACCAGCGTCTGTTTTGAGTATCTGCATTGGGGTCCTTTCTTCCCAACACAGTGTCTCCAGATCTAACTCCCTTTTGTTATTCTGTTCTCAGGAATGTCACCCTCACTGAGACCTTTCATACTTTTCTCTCCAATAATTCCCCAACTTTCCTTCTCGGCATACAGTTTTGTGTATCATATAGCATTTGCTCTTTTCTTTCATGTGTCTTTGGTTTTGTGCTTTTGTCCACCTCCAGTTCCTTTAGGCAGGAGCTCATGGTGTTTTTAGCTTCATCCATGGGCCCACCAAGGTACCTGGCATAGGGCGAGTACTTAGTGCCTAGTTATGGAATGAATCAATGAGAAGTTCTTTGAACCCACTTCCCCTTTTAACCAGCTAGACTGTAGGGAGAAATGCCACAAAGAGTTTCAAGTTGTCTCTGGGTAGGGGGATGACCACAATGAGTTTTCCTCTGCAATTCCTCCAGCAGAAGTCCCTAGGTACCATTGCAGAGGAGGTTTCCTGCCTCATGTTCTCCAACTCTAGCTACAGCCCCAGGCAGGTCACCACCAAAGAAAAGGACAGCTTTATTTGGGTGTCCTCAAGGCATTGGCTTTCCAGATCACAGCGGCAAAGGAGCAGGACCTATGGGCTCCAAGGGCAAAGAAAAGGACCTCAGAAGCCTCCCTTTTGTTCCTTTCCTGTCCTCTCCATTGGTGTCTACTTTACAAATAAGGAACCTCACCTCAGTCAGAAGAGGGACCCTGCTCCCACCCATGCCTATCTAAATGAGGATCCTGAAGGCCCTGTGGAGACTGGTCTTGTCCCTTGGAACCCAGATGCGGTGTACAGTGCTCTGGCATTTTCCTAGAGAAAATAAACAAATGATAAACAGGTAGACAACCTGATTAACCATCAGAAAAATGCAAGCCAAGAATCCAATGTGATATCACATCACATCCATTGGAAGAGCTAGCATAAAAAAGACAAGAGACAAGAAATGCTGCTGAGAATGTGGAGAAAAGGGAACCCTTGGGCTCTATTGTTGGGATCGCACATTGGTACATTCACTATGCAAAACTTATGGTGGTTCCTTAAAATTCAAAGATAGAACTACCATTATGATTCAGCAGTTCCACTCCTGGGACTGTATCCATAGAAAATAGAAGAATATGTCCAGGAAATATTTGCACCTCCATTATCAGGAAGCACTATTTTCTTTTTTTTTTTAATAATAAATTTATTTTTTATTGGTGTTCAATTTACCAACATACAGAATAACACCCAGGGCTCATCCCGTCAAGTGCCCCCCTCAGTGCCCGTCACCCATTCACTCTCACCCCCCGCCCTCCTCCCCTTCCTTCACCCCTAGTTCGTTTCCCAGAATTAGGAGTCTTTCATGTTCTGTCTCCCTTTCTGATATTTCCCCAAACATTTCTTCTCCCTTCCCTTATCTTCCCTTTCACTATTATTTTTATTCCCCAAATGAATGAGACCATGTAATGTTTGTCCTTCTCCAATTGACTTACTTCACTCAGCATAATACCCTCCAGTTCCATCCACGTTGAAGCAAATGGTGGGTATTTGTCGTTTCTAATGGCTGAGTAATATTCCATTGTATACATAGACCACATCTTCTTTATCCATTCATCTTTCGATGGACACCGAGGCTCCTTCCACAGTTTGGCTATTGTGGCCATTGCTGCTATAAACATCGGGGTGCAGGTGTCCCAGCGTTTCATTGCATCTGAATCTTTGGGGTAAATCCCCAACAGAGGAAGCACTATTTTCAACAACCAAGACAAGAAAACATCTGTGCCCATCAGTTGTGAATGTATAAAAATGTTAGCTATAGAATGAAATAGGAATTGGCCATAGGAAAGGAAATCCGGTTACGTGTAATAACCATATTAGACTTTGAAGGCATTATGCCAAGTGAAATAAGTGAGACAGAGAGAGGCAAATTAT
This sequence comes from Canis lupus familiaris, assembly GCF_011100685.1. NCBI lineage: Eukaryota > Metazoa > Chordata > Mammalia > Carnivora > Canidae > Canis > Canis lupus. Next base: position 8,613,718 of record NC_049236.1, on the reverse strand, counting down.
GATTTCATACACATGCATGTAATTATATATATATATTCCCTTATTTGTGGAATCTAAAAAACAACAACAACAACAAAAAACGAAAAGCCTAATTCAGAAAAAAAGATCAGATTGAGGTAACCAGAATGGTGGTTGAGGGAATGGTGAAAAGATACAAACTTTCAGTTTTAAGATAAAGAAGTAATAGCAGTTTACAGTACATTATAATGACTAGAGTTATTACTGCTTTATGGTGTATCTGAGAGGTGTCAAGAGAGTAAATCTTGAGAGTACTAATCACAAGGAAAGTCGTTTGCTTTTTTATTTACTTTAATTTTGTATCTATAAGAGATGGTGGTGTTTAACCAAACTTATTCTGGTAATCGTGTCACAATACAGGAATGTAAAATCATTATGCTGTTTACCTTGAACATACATAGGGCTGTATGTCAATTATATCAATAAAACTGGGGCAAACATTATTTTAATATTCATAAGATCAGAAAAGTTGACTTGGCAAAAATAATGACACCTAAACAAAACTTATAATAGCAGACACTGTCTGTAGTCAGTAGATAATGATATGGATAAAAAATCCAACCATTTGCCTAAATAGAATCGATTCTGGTTTTAAAAATCATTGAATTAAAATTGAAGTCAATGCAAAAGAATTCTTAATTTGCCTGAGATTTAAAAAATTGATGGAGGAATAAATTAACCCTGAAAACAACCTTTTCTAAAGCTCTTCCATATTTTGGAAAATTTGATTTTAATCCTTAAGGTATCTGGGCATGTGATGAGAATATTTTGTTTGAGCAAAGTTGTCTCAAGGAAAGTGGCTGAGATAAAATAGCAGCAGCAAAATGAGAGGGTATAATTGAAGACTACATTGCCCTGTGCTCATTTCTCTGTATTTGCAGTTTTTAAATAAAATATACTTTATTGATGTACAATACACATGTCAAAAACCTACCTTCTACAAATCAACCATTTCTATATTTCATTAACTACATTAAGTTCATGGAGTACATTTTAAGTGTATTAATAGCATTAATAGCTTTGTACAACCTTCCTGTAACCCATCTTCAGAACACATTTCATCTTGTAAAACTAAAACTCTCTACTGTGAGTCAGAACCTTCCCATTGGGTGACCCAGGTGGCTCAGCAGTTTAGCGCCACCTTCAGCCCAGGGCAAGATCCTGGGGACCCGGGGTCAAGTCCCATGTTGGGCTCCCTGCATGGAGCCTGCTTCTCCCTCTGCCTGTGTCTCTGCCTCTCTCTCTCTCATGAATAAATAAAATCTTAAAAAAAAGAAACTTCCCATTACTGCCACCTTTCAGCCCTTGGCAAACAGCATCCTAAGCATCCTACTTTCTGTCTTTATGACTCTACTTAACATTTTGAATAGGAATAGGATGAATCTGGAAAAGACATGTCTAAATTTGTTTCTCTTGCCCAGAAATGAGGTCAGCACCCTACTAAAACCTATTGCCAGCCTACACACTGCCATGCCCTGCTGGGCACCTTCAAATGCCCTAGGTCTCCTGACATCTACAGGCTTCTGGGACCAAACTTTGAGGGGCCCAGTGTCCACACCTTTCCCACAATCCCAAGGATTCCACTAGGCCCCCTAGTTTAGAGCTGATGAATTTGCTCTGAGACACTGGCTCATCCTTTCTCCAAAGGTGAATCTAGTTTTTAAAATGAGAGACAAACAATTGAAATGGATACACAAGAAGTCAAAGGTCTTCAGGAGAGGTGAAAGTAGTGTAATGAGGAGAATGGAGTAACTAGCACAATCTCATAACAACTTGGCTTCTGGGTGGATCAGTAGGGAAGCATCTGCCTTCAGCTCAGGTCATGATCCCAGGGTCCTGGATTGAGCCCTGCATCAGGCTCCCTACTTGGCAGGGAGACTGCTTCTCCCTCTCCCTCTGCCCCTGGCCCTGCTCATGCTCTCTCTCTCATTCAGTCTCTTTTGCAAATAAAATATTAAAAAAGGAAATTTCTCTAATCTTATGGAGTTACTTTATTTTTAAAGCTTTTTAAAACTTTTAATCCATCACCAGCCTTATCTACCTTCCCTTTCAAGAAATTGCCCAGGTGTATGTTATACTTCTAGGCTGCAGAAGCATGATTTATTGTATCCCCTTGGGAGGACTACTTTTACACTCAGGCTAAGGCATTTTGTATCAGTGAGTCCAGGGCAGGGGAAAGGAAATAGGTACATCACGCAGATGTGGCCTCTTCTGTCCAGGTGGGTCGTGAATGTGCCACAGCCTGTTGGCTCTCAGGATGTGCTCCAGTTGCACCATGGAGATAATCTGGAAATGCCTCCCCAGTTCCTTGGGACAGAGTGTCAGTGCCCACAGAGAGTGGTACTAGCCAGTCTTGGCCATCAGGTGGCCTTCCCTGTGCTCCAGCTCTCCCTTGTACATACACACACACACACACGCACACACACATAACGATGGCTCACACAAAACTTATGAATACCTACCCCATTTCATATGATAGTCAGGCAATGGAGGCCCAAGAGCATCCCCTGGTCAGCTAATGACTTACCCTCAACTGGGCAAAGAATTCAATTTCGAAAGCGAGAAACTAGAGACAGGCACCCACTATCTACTTCCTTGTCTTGTTTCTTAACAGAAACCTAACTTTACTTAAGTGGCAAAATGCCCAGCAAATTCTACATTTCTCAGGCTTCCTAGCAGCCAGGGTATCTAACAAAACATAAGTGCAAGTGGCGGGGTGGGACTTACAGACTGCTACTGTACAAAGGGACAGTGGTAGGTGCTCCTCTTTCCTTTCCTTACCCCCTCTTGTTTGTTGCGTAGAACAAAGATGTGATGGGTGGAGCTACAGCAGCCATTCTGGGACCAAGAAGATTGTAAAGACTTGAGCCATGGAACCAATGCCAACCACCAGGTATTTCTGGACTTTAATTACATATAAAAAGGGAATGCACTTCCGTCAATGTACACACACACTTATATCTGTGTGTTTCACATTCTGTTAGTAAGAGATGGATGTAGCTCATAACTGAGAAGTAAAAAATTCCCCTTGATGAAGGTCTCAGAAGGGAAGGAGATTGTGGGATTATCAAACAAGAAGAAAGTTGATGAAAGAGACAAATTTCCATCTCAGTAATAGAAACAAAGACAGAGGAGAATGAATGGGTTTGTGAGCCCACCCTGTGGGGCAAATGGACAGGCAGCGTCTCTCCTCTGGGAATATTAGAGACCATAATGAGTGAAGCATCATATCCTCGGTGAGAATGGAGGTGTTGGAAATACCTCCCAGAGGAAGGTCAACAGGAGAGCAATGCCATCGAAGACACAGGGACACCGGTGATGATGCGGCTCACCTCTACAGCATCCCACACACATGTGACCCATATAACCCCTGGCTCAGGAGTTTCACTGGCTGTATAGGGATCACATTTCCAGCACATCCCCTTTTCTCTGGTTACTTTGTGGGGGCTGTCCTGAGAACATACTTCACATGTCAAAGCAGAACCAGAGGGCCCAAGGTCAGATCCCAGCTCCTCCATATACCTGTAAGGAAAGGCTCCACCTTTCTATACTTGCACAAAGGGTAGTAATACTCACAGGCAGCTCATAGTGTTGTCAGGAGGAGCACCTAGGGAACGTGCATGAAGCTCTTAGTACCGGCACAGGGTCAGCACCACACCAGTGATAACACTTGAGGAGCTCTCTCAAAAGGAGGTGAGAAAGCTTAGGGCACGTGATATATACTTTGAGAAACAAGCGTTACTAGAATGCAGCTTTCAGCTGGAACCTTTATAACCCGTACCAAATATATTTGCGTATTTGTATGTCAACTGACATATTTTTAACTCTGAGAAAGAAGTTATCACACACAGGAAGCAGGTTTTACTTATACTCTTGTGTGTTGACAGTAGAAACTATCTCAATGGTATGTGTGAAAACATAAGGCGAGTGCTGTATACTTATCCTGAGAAAGAAGTGTTACTAGAATGCAGTTTTAAACTAGCATCTTAAAATAAATAAATAAATAAATAAATAAACTAGCATCTTGTTTGACGAATTTAGGGTTAAGGTCTGGGTCAGGTTCAGGGTTGGGGTTAAGGTTAGTGCGAGGATCAGGGACAGGATCAGGGAAAGGGTGAGGGTCAGGGTAAGTGTCAGGGTTAGAGTGAGGTTCAAGATTAGGTTTAGGGTCAGGGTCAGGGAAGTGTCAGGGTTAGGGTGAGGATCAAGATTAGGATTAGGGTTAAGGTTAGGGTCAGGCTCAGGCTCAAGTTTCATGTTAGGGTTTAGGGGTTCGTGTTTGGGGTTGTGGTTTAGGGAAAGTACTAAAGCATTGCTTAGGAAATGTACATTTGTGGTGTTTGTTTCTTTTTGCAAGGAAGTTAAGGATTTTTGAGTCTGCTGGTAAACATGGTTTATGCTTTGTTGTTTCATAAATTTATGTTTAAAGAATTCTGATAGAAGGGTTCACACTTGCTCACTACATTGTTTTCAAGGGAGACTAAAGTTTCTAAAAATTAAAATTCTGCCACATGTCTATAAGCTGATAAGAATGAGGGAGGAATTCTGCATGTAGAAAACCAGGAGATATGTTACAAAGATCTAAGGAATGGAAATGCATTCAAGCTGAAGGTAAAAGAAGGAAATTTTGAAATAAATAAGACTGGTTGTTTGGAAAGATATGACATGGTACAAAATGTAGATGCAAAGCTAGAATTGGGATTAGAGCCCAGGAATTTGGAGGGATATATCTGCCAGTAGTGAGTGTGTGTTGGGTTTAAGATTATGGTTTGGATTAGGGGTTAGGTTTAGGGCCCACGAGCTTGGATGGTCCTATCTGCCTACCAGGTGGAGACCTCCCGAGACAGCTGAGTTGAGGATGAGACTCAGTGAGGCTCAGGCAGGCACTGAACATTGGCCTAGGCTCAGGGAGCCCTTAGTCTATCTATGGCTCCTCCTATCTGCCCCTCATACAAATGGCACTTTTTCCAACCAGGTGTCGCCGACCTTTATGGTGTCACTCATTAGTCCCCCATCCTTCAACGGTCATAGCCAGGCCTTAGGACTTGATCTGGCATCACCCAAATTAGTGTGATGGTTAGGGCCCAGGAGCTTGGACAGTTAATGGGTTAGGGTCAGACTGGACTGCAGCTGCTGCACAGGGTGTGCATGTGCCTGTGCATGTGTGTGTGTGGGGGGGTGCTGAGGGTGGTGGCATACTCGCGATGGCTTCTGCAACTAAATTCCCACTTGCCAACAGTCAAAATCCTGAAGAAGAAGGGGAAGTAGGCTGATGCTGAAATCTGAAATCCATTCCTCCTCCCTAAGCACACACAGAGGAACCCACCAGAACTGATGCCCAAACCACTGCCTGCTCTTCCACCTCTTCCAGAGGCCTGTTTTGCAGGAAAAGACAGGATATTGAGAAGAAGGAACAGGTGTAGGCAGAAGGGTGGAAGGTGATGGATAAGAAAAAGGAAAAGAGGGACGCCTGGGTGGCTCAATGGCTGAGTGTCCACCTTTGGCTCAGGTTGTGATCCCAGGGTTCATTCTGTGAGATTATATTCTCTCTTCCTTCCCATTCTGCCCCCCTCTTTTATCTCATTTATGTTTTGGTGGTCAATGTTGGGCATTTCTATAAGTATTGCTGGTTTATATATATTTGGGGTTGAGCAACTTCTAACATACAGAACACAATACACTCAGGACCAAGAGAATTGCCATCTAGGACCCCTCAGGTAGACTACATTCTCTCTCCACTACTGCTTCTTCACCACCACCATTGGCCGCACCACCTTTCTCTTTTTTTCTTTTTTTCTTTTTTTCTTTTTCCTCTTTTCTTTACTTTTTTTTTCTTTTTCTATTTTCTTCTTTGTGGTTTTTGGTTTTTTATATTGACTACTTTGTTTTAAAATTTGTTTTTCACTTTAGTGCACCTTTTATTTTGTTGTGTTCTTGTTTTTCATTTTCTGTTCTCTGACCTCTTCAGAATCATCTATAATGTATTTTACTTAGGTTGTGGTGGATATTCTTGACTCAGCTTGCACATACAGCCACTCTGGACTGGAAAAATGATTACAAGGAAGCATTCACCACAAAAGAAAGAACCGAAAACAGAATTCTATGTCACAGCGTTAGAGAATATGAATTTCAATACGATGTCAGAAAATCTATTCAGAAGCACAATTATAAAGCTACTGGTGGCTCTGGAAAAAAGCTTAAAGGACTCTAGAGAATTCAATACTGCAGAATTCATATCTAATTAGGCCGGAAATAAAAATAGATGACATGAGATGTAATCCAAACTGGAGGACCTAAACTGCTAGGTTTAATGAGGTGGAGGAGAGAGTGAATGACATAGAAGACAAGTTGATGGTTGGAAGAAAGCTGAGGAAAGAAGAGGAAAACAATTAAGAGACCATGAGGAAAGGATTAGGGAAATACACGAAAACCTTAGAAAGAAGAATTTATGTATAATAGGGATTCCAGAAAGGCTGAGAGGGAGAGGGGACCACAATGTATATTTGAACAAATCATAGCTGAGAACTTGCCTAATCTGAAGAAGTAAATAGGCATTCAGAGCCAAAAGATAGAGAGGACCTGCCCCAAAATCAATCAAAACTGTTCAACACCTCGACATTTAATAGTGAAACTTGCAAATTTCAAAGAGAAAGAGAAAAATCCTAAAAGCAGCACGAGGCAAGAGTTTCATAACTTATATGGGGAGAAATATCAGATTAACAGCAGACCTCTCCACAGAGACCTGTGAGGCCAGAACGGGCAGGCAAGATCTTTTCAGGGTACTACATGAGCAAAACATGCAGCCAAGAATACTTTATCTGAGAAGTCTGTCATTCAGAATAGAAGGAACAATAAAGACCTTCCAGGATAAGGAGAAACTGAAAAAATATGTAGTTTGCAATAAATAACCCTGTATAAGAAAGAGGAAGCCCAAAGAAACAATCCACAAAACAGGGCCTGAATAAATAATACGAGGACACTAAATTCATATCTTTCAATACTTACTCTGAATGTAAATGGGCTAAATGATCCCATCAAAAGGTGCAGGGTATCAGACTGGATAGAAAAGCAGACCCATCTATATGCTGTCTACAAGAGACTCATTTTAGACCTAACAACACCTCCAGCTTCAAAAGGAAAGGGTAGAGAAACATTTACCATTCAAATGGTCCTCAAAACAAAGCTGGGGTAACAATCCTCATATCAGATAAATTAGATTTATACCAAAGACTGTAGTAAGAGATGAAGAGGGACACCATATCATACTTAAAGGGTCTATCCAACAAGAAGACCTAAAAATCATGAATATTGATGTTCATAATGTGGGAGCTACCAAGTATATAAATCAATTAATAACCAAAGTACAGAGACACTTGGATACACTAATAGTAGGAGACTTCAACATGGCACTCTCAGCAAAGGAAAGATCTTATAGGCAGAACATCACTAAAGAAACTAGGGCCTTAAATGATGCACTGGACCAAGTACATTTCATATATATATATGAACAGAACTTTCCATCCAAACACAACTGAATACATATTCTTCACAAGGTCACATGGGACTTTCTCCAGAATAGACCACATTCTGGGTCACAAATCAGGTCTCAACTGATACCAAAAGATTAGGATTGTCCCCTGCATAATTTCAGACCACAATGCTTTGAAACTAGAACTCAATCCCAAGATATTTGGAAGAATCTGAAACACATGGAGGTTAAAGAGCATCCTCCTAAAAGATGAATAAGTCATCCAGGAAATTAGAAAAGAATTAAAAAGATTCATGGAAACTAATGAAAATGAAGATGCAACTGTTCAAAATCTTTGGAATACAGCAAAAGCGGGCCTAAGAGGGAAATACGTTACAACACAAACCTCCCTCAAAAAATTGGAAAAAACTTAAATACACAAGCTATCCTTGCACCTAAGGGAATTGGAGAAAGAACAGCGAGTAAAGCCTACAAACCTACACCGAGCAGTAGAGAGATAATAAAGATTCGAGTAGAACTGAATGAAATAGAGACCAGAACTGTAGAATGGATCAACCAAACCAGAAGTTAGTTCTTTGAAAGAATTAATAAGATAAATAGACCCCCCAGCCAGCCTTATTTAAAAAAAAAAAAGTGAAAAGACTCATTAAAAATCAGGAATGAAAGAGGAGAGATCACAACCAATACCAAGGAAATACAATCAATTTTAAAAACATATTATGAACAGCAATATGCGAACAAATTAGATAATCTACAAGAAATGGATGCATTTCTGGAAAACCACAAATTACCAAAACTGGAACGGGAAGAAATACAAAACCTGAACAGGATGATAACCAGAGAGAAAATTGAAGCAGTCACCAAATATCTCCCAAGACACAGAAGTCCAGGGCCAGATGGCTTCCCGGGGGAATTCTATCAAACGTTTAAAGAAGAAATAATACCTATACTACTAAAGCTGCTCCAAAGGATAGAAAAGGATGGAACACTTCCAAACTTGTTTTATGAGGCCAGCATTACTTTGATTCCAAAACCAGACAAAGACCCCACCGAAAAGCAGAATTATAGACCAATATCCCTGATGAACTCAGGTGCAAAAATTCTCAGCAAGACACTAGGAACAGGATCAAAAATGCGGTAAGAAGATTATTCACCACAACCAAGGGGGAATTATCCCTGGGATGCAAGGGTAGTTCAACACTTATAAAACAATCAGTGTGTTACAACACATCAATAAGAGAAAAAACAAGAACCCTATGATCCTCTCAATAGATGTAGAAAAAGCATTTGACAAAATACAGCATCCATTTTTGGTCAAAACTCTTCAGAGTGCAGGGATAGAGGGAACATTCCTCAATATCTTAAAAGCCATCTATGAAAAGCCCACAGCAAATATCATTCTCAATGGGGAAAAACTGAGAGCCTTTCTCCTAAGATCAGGAACTGCCAGGATGTCCACTCTCACCACTGCTATGCAGCATAGTACTAGAAGTTCTAGCCTCAGCAATTAAACAACAAAAAGAAACAAAAGACATTCAAATTGGCAAAGAAGAAGTCAAACTCTCCCTCTTCGCAGATGCCATGATACTGTATGTAGAAAACCCAGGGAGGGGATCCCTGGGTGGCGCAGTGGTTTGGCGCCTGCCTTTGGCCCAGGGCGGGATCCTGGAGACCCGGGATCGAATCCCACGTCGGGCTCCCGGTGCATGGAGCCTGCTTCTCCCTCGGCCTGTGTCTCTGCCTCTCTCTCTCTCTCTCTCTCTCTCTCTCTCTGTGTGTGTGTGACTATCATAAATAAATAAAAATTAAAAAAAGAAAAAGAAAAAAGAAAACCCGGGGGCTCTATCTACTGTTAGGAGCCCCAACAAGATGAATTGGGAGGGGACAGGGCCCTAGGTCCACCTGGGCGGGGGCAGGTCACACTTCATCCTTCGGAGCTGGATCATGGAGGCCCAAAGGTGTTTGAGCACCACCTCATCCTCTAGGGCCCAGGGCTGGGCCCGTGTGTCCTGCAGAAACTCCCAAAGACCTTCCAGGGGCAGCTTCAAGGGGCTCTCTGCACAGTGGGTGTGAGTGAGACCCAGAGGCGCCCTGCTCTGTGGCCTCTGGCTGCCTCCCAAGGGCAGCAGCTGAGGGTCCAGCTGTGCAGGAGCACCATGGGCAGTGCTATGGCCCAGGGAGTGCTGTGCCTGCTGCTCCACTCAGGGAGCCATGAAAAATTTGCCGGCTCAACCATCCCCCTGTCCCCAGGCCTGGGTGCTGCTCAAAACAGTGGGTCAACGTCCCTGCCCCCCCGCCCCAGGCTCAGGTACACCTGGGCTCCCAGGGACCCACTTTTTCCTCTGCACTTTGAGGATCATGTAAGCCTTGACTGTGAGCACGCCCTCCCCGTACGGGATGTAGTCCCAGTGCTTCAGGGTGAGGGATAAGGGGTTTTATGGGAGTGGGAGGTGGGAAGGGCATCCTGAGCAGAGCTCCTGGGTGTGTCCCATCTGCCCAGAGCCCCTGCCGCCCCCCTGGCTGCGTCCGATGAAGCACCCCAGCCCCTCCTGTGCATGTACTCCTCCCAGGGAGATGAGGGCTCCAGGCCTCTCTGGATTGTGATCCTGGCCAGCACTACTCACAGAACTGGGGGGATCAAACTCTGCCCCCATTTCTGCCAACACTCCACAAGAGGACCCCAGGCTGGCTGCAAGATGGGCCGAGGGCTCATCCACACCCCAGGCTAACCAGGCGTTCCTTGGGGGAGCTGAGGCAGAGACAGTCTGTTTCCTCGAACATCCTCCAGGGAACCTCTGGGCTTCTCCAGGTCGGTCTGGGATTCGAGCCTCAGCCTTAGGGCCCCAGGGTCGGGCCTGGTTTGTCTGGAGGGTGGGGCTGAGCTCAGCATTTCCCAAGGTCAGAGGGCAGGATGAGGGAGCAGGGGTCCTGGGGTGGCCTTACCTGACTGATGAAACACTGAAGGAATCACTGGGGATGTAAATACCAGTGCACATCGGTCCTCGTCCTGGCAGAAGGGCAGGAGGTGCCCAGGCCCCACGCTGCGGCCCCGTAGAGCCAGGTGGACACACGCCCCATGGCCCCGCCCAGCCTCGAGGGTGCCCCAGGCCCTCTGGAGGAGGAACTTGATACCAAACAGGCAGGTCTGAAGGGCTGTGCTGGCACCCCTTGCCTCAGGGCCAAGGAGACGGAGCCTCTGGGGAGCATCTACTCGCCATGTGCTTCTTCAGTTTGGGGTGCCTTCTGTCTACAATGTGCTCGTGATGGGCCTAGAACCACAGTAGTTCGGGGAACCCTGGAATGAAGAAGCCTGAGAAGTCTCCAGACCCCCAAAGATCAGGGTCTCCCCTGCAACAGGTAGGCAGGGAGTCCATCCTGGCAGGGCCTCCTCCCCCATGCCCTGACCCCCACCCCAATTCAGGAGGCAGAATCTAGTCCTCCCCAAATCAGGTGTGGAGTTCCCACCTCTGAGTGCTCAGGGGCTGACCCCCAGGTCCAGCTCCCTTCCTACCACTTCCAGGGTTTTCCTCCTGGGTCTCTCAGCTCCAGCTCAGAGCAGACACGGCCCTCAGAGGGCTCAAGGGGAAGAGGTCCTGACCCAGGGGGATGGGCCAGCCTCCAGAGAGGCGTTCCCACAAATTCAAACCCTGTCCTGAGATGGATGGAAGGGGTGTCCAGGGAACTCAATGCAGAAAGATCTGATTGTCTGTGACCTTCCACAGTGACGGTTCAGCATCATCCCAAGGGTCCTGTGGAGACCATACTTGATATACCTGAAACAGAGGGGAACGATCAGTGCCAGGGACATGGGAAAAGAGGGAGCAGAATGGCTCATCTCCCCTGAATCCTGAGGGATATCAGGACCCTCTGAGATGGGCCGGGCATGAGGGTAAGGGCCTTTCTGCCCAATGGGAGCAGCCTGACAGCCCTACCTGCTTCTACCAGAGATAATCCTGACCTGGGTCTGACCTGACCTGTTGACTCTGGTCCCCACCTGGGCTCAATGGCTGCCAATCACTAGGAGCCAAGATCAACCCTCACTCCTACTGATGTCCGGGTTGGTCCCCAGGGCCTCACTTGTTCCTAGTAACTATGGTCCTTGTCTGGGTTGACATGGCCCATTCTTGGCTCTGATGCCCCCAGCCCTTTCCAGCCTCAAATGGCTCTGATGCCCCCAGCCGTTTCCTCATGCTCTGCTCCTCTGATTTTCTTCTCTGCCTGGGCCGTCCCTGCTCAGCTTAGATTCACATCCCTGATTGGGTCTCACCTCTTCTTTCTGGCTAACAGATCATCTGGACATCTGGTCTACCTGAGGACTATGATCCCCACCTGGTCCTACCTGCTTATACTGGCAACAACACCAAATTGGGTCTCATTGGCTGCGCTCTGCTATGATCCTCACCTGTGATATAATTGCTCTTGCTGCTCATAATATCATTTGGGGCATACCTGCTGCTACATACATGAGTATACTCACTACCTGGGCCTCATATGGACCTGTGTCTATGATCCCCACTTGGGCTCATTGGGTACTCATGACTAGGATCCAGGATGGATCCTCACTTTCTACTGATGCCCAGAACCGTCTCCAGCATCAAAGTTGTTCCTGGTGACTCTGGTCCTTGTCTGGGCTGACCTGGCTCATCCTTGGCTCTGATCCCCTCTTGGGCTTCACCTGCTCTTGCAGGTGTGGTCCCCACCTCTAGTGGGTGCTCTAGAGTGTATGGTGCTTGTCTGAGCCTTAGCTGATGGTATTTGGCTATGATATGAGCCCTTTCCAAGGCCAGCAGGGTCTCCAGGTCCTCTTGTCTAGTGCTGCAAACCAAACACATACAAGGATGACACCACATGAAAATCTCAGAGGACACATACGTCTGTGTGCTCCCTGTGGGCAGGTCCCCATCTGTCTGACCAGAGTGGAGACAACCCAGTAGCTCCGAGGGGGATGTGCTGGGCTGGAGGTTAACACATCAGCACTCACTGTCTGTAGCTGGCCCACCTACAGTCCCTCTTCCCAGCCACTGTCCCAGGACATGACGTCATGCTGAGAGGACAGAGCTCTCACACCCCCTTATCAGGAGCACAAGCGGGCCAAGGAGGCTACAGTGAACTGACCTGATGCTTGAGGTGATGTCTCCCAGCCCAGGGCTGGCGCCGAGATGGCGGTGGATGGGCCTGCCAGCGAGTATTCCTGCGGGCTTGTGGCAGACTGAAGTTTTCTCTTAGATGCCACAAGCACAGCGACCAAAGGGAAAAAAGCAACGAACTGGACTTCATCAAAATTAAAAACTTATGCCAGCAAAAGTGTGACCAAACCACCCACCCTGAATGCAATGATTTGTGAATAGCCTGAGGGGGGGCTCTGGAGGGAGTTCGAGGGGCTCCATGTTCCAGTTCATGAAGATATAGCCTGCTCATGGGCCAGGAGGACCCAGGGATCCCTGGCCGTCCACCCAGGACCACAGGTTGGGGGGATTGGTCATCACGTGTTGGGGTCCATGCACCTAGGATGGGTTGGAAAGGTCATGGCTTGGGTCTCCCCTGTACAGAACAGGGCTTACAGGGGAGCAGTGGTCCCGGATGAGCTGCCTGAGCCCCGACCACAGCCTCCGTCCCTGGACTGGGGCAGCAAGGAGGCAGCCCTGACCCCGTGGAGCTGTGGAAGGGCTGCAGGAGATGCCTCAAGGGCATCACATGGGGGTTGGCGTTTTCTCACCCCAGCCCAGGAGGCCAGCGCCCTCACCCAGACCCACAGGCCACTCAGTGGCCCGAGGGGAACAGGGAGCAGCTCCCACTCACCTGTGACCTGTCACTGTGTGAGCACCTACACTTTATACACTGAGGAACTGGGGAGAGTGGGATAATTCGGACTCTTTGAGCCAGATCCGGAGCACAAGTGCCTCCAAATCCCTGCAGAAGCAGAGTAGCGCCAGGCAGCGGTGGAACCCTGGGGTGCCACAGTTCCGCGCACAATGGGGAACGTGTCATCATTGTAGGTCAGCGGGGTCCAGTCAGCACTTAGCCCTGCATCCTGAAGGCCAACGTTGTGAGGGGAGGTCCTGTCACCACTCTGGGTAGGAAGGGGATGCAGACACCCTCCCACATCCTTAGTTCCCACCCTCAGACCCTCCAGGCCTCCCACACTCTAAGTAGACTGGAGGTCCCAGCTGTCCTCCCACCCCCAAGGGTTCACAGCATGGTTTTTGACGTAAGAACATTTGAGGTGCTCCTGGTTGGTTCAGCTGGTTAAACATCGACTCTTGATTTTGGCTCAAGTCAGAATCTCGAGGTTGTGGTTTGGAGCCTCATGTGGGGCTCGGCCCCGGCTGGGTGGGGAGTCTGCTTCAGAGTCTCCCTTGCCCTCTGGCCCTCCCTCTGCACGGTCTCTCAAATCTTTTAAAAATCAACATTGAATACAGTTGCGAAATCTTTATCGTCTCTGCAGAGGTGCCTTCATATGTGTAATGGCCGTGTAAATGATTTTTTTTATTTAATTTTTTTGCTATAGATTCCCAGGAGTGGTACTGCAGAATTGTGTGGTAATTAAATGTAAAATATTTTTTTTGAGAAAACTGCTAAACTCTGCTCAGGAGTGATTGTAAGATTTTACAAAAACTGTGTGGAAACAGTTTTTTCAAAGCAGTAGTCTAGATACTAGAAGTGTGACTCTTGGACCCTCAGGTGAGATTTATTTAGCCTCAGAACAAACTGCTAAACTATCTTCCAAGGCAACCATATTTATATCCTCAGCATGGAGGAGCATTCCTGTCATATTCCACCCTCCAGCAACTAGTGACCTCCTTTTTGGGACTTTATCATTTCTAGGGGTGCCTGGGTGGCTCAGTTGCGTAAGCGTCTGCCTTTGGCTCAGCTCATGATCTCTGGGTCCTGGGATCAAGCCCCGCATCAGGTCCCTGCTTTGGCGAGAGCCTGCTTCTCTATGCCTCTGCCCCACTTGCTTCCTCACTCTCCGTCAAATAAATAAAAATTAAAAAAAAAATACAGCATTTCTAAAAGGTGTGTAGCACCATCTCACTTTTGTTCACATTTGGAACTTCCTAACGTTAGAGGATGTGGAGCATACTTTTGTAGGCTTGCTTATTACTTGTGTATCATCTTTGTCCAGGTGTCTGCTCAGATATTCACCCATTGTGAATTAAGTTATCCGTGTTCTTATTGTTAAGTTACGAGGGTTTTTTGGTGTAGATTAAATAAAAATTAAATAGTTTGAATATCATATGTGTGTTTTGCAATTATTTCCTTTCAATTTGTGAGTTGTCTTTAGGTTCTCTGGGCAAAGTCACAGAGTAGCAGTTTTAAATTTGTAAAGTTCACATTATGTTTTTTTCTTTTCTGAGTCATGTTTGGTATTGTGTGTTAAAACGCACCACCATACTCAAGGTCTCGTAGATTTTCTTTTATGTTGTCTTGTTGATGTTTTAATAGCTGTGTGTTTTAAGTTTACATACAATGTTGAGTGACTTATTTACCACATTATTTCTGCCTATTCATCTGTCGATGCACACCTGGGTTGTGTTCATAATTTGGATAGTTGTTCATAATGCTCCTATAAACCTTAGGCTGCATGTTCCCCTTCGAATCTGTACTTTTGATCCTCTGGGTAAATAACTAGCTGTGCAATTTCTGAATCGTAGGGTAGTTCTATTTTTAACTTCCTGAGGATTCACCATACTATTTTATACAGTATGCAACAGGCTTCATCTGTTTGATTCCCACCATCAGTGTAAGAGGGTTCCCCTTTCTCCCCTTTGAGGGAGAGCCTTTGAGGAGGAGCAATTTCCTGGCATTGCTATGAGGGAGAGCCTGGCCAGAAGAACAGGCATTCCAGAAGCCAGAATTCAGGTGAGTTTTTACAGTGTGTCATGGGCATTGTTCCCTGTGGAAGGGACTGTAGCCCTTAGATGGTACCGGAGAGACGTGAGCTTCTTGGGGATTATGCCCGGGGTGTGGGGCAGAGGCACCAGGGCCAGAGTGTTGCCCATGGCAGTGAGAACCCGTCCAAAGGAAGAATTTCCAAACTCAATGGGTGGTTAACATACATGCTTGTAGAAACGGTGACCGGACCAGAGTGGGAAGACGTCCAAGTTGCCCGCTTTACAGAGAAGCCAAAGTGTCAGCGCTTCAACCGCTCAGCCCAATTATCCATTGGGTAGGCCCCCAAGATGCTCTTAGTGTGCCTGGGCTTGCTGTCCTGAGTGTGGAGAAGGGTGTGATGCTGCCCTGGTCGCCAGGATCCTGGGGCTGGAATGGATCTTGCCCAGGAGACACACCTTGTGTGGATAACCTAATCAGCCTGGATTACAGGCCCTCATCCAGGTGAGGGAGAGGCGTCAGGGAGCCCAGCTGTGTTCGGCTCTTCTGCCTTAGTTCTGCACACAGCGCTTTCTGAGATGGGAGGTGAGAGTTTGCTTTTAGGGAGGTATAGGCAGACTCTCCGAAAGACTCTCGGTTGGTGCAAGAGCCTGCGGAGGTTGCTTCAGGTGGCACGCTTCGGATGTCCTCTGACAAGTCTCGTCCAGGGTCAGAGAGGATCCTCCAGATACTGGCCTGAGCTCCTCTTTCCTCCAGCCAGGTGGGGAGGGAGGGCAGATGCTACGTAGCTGTTCTGGATGTGGACGACTGGCTGCCCATGCCTTGCCCTCAGCCCAGCAGAGATGTGCCTGCAGTCTGACACTGTAGCCGTGAGGCCAAGCCTCCGAGGCAGAGGATGTGGTTTTCCACACATTCACAACCAAGAGTACAAAGGGACAGAGGTGTTGAAGGCAGCCGGGAGCAGACCTCAGGACATGGGGTATCCTGGATAAAGTGGGGAAGACCATCGGCTGAGTCTCGGTCCCAGACTCAGGGCACGGCTGATCCCCAGGCTGCAATTGGCAAGGAAGGTGAGGGCAAGGCAGAGAAGGAAGAGCAGGAGAAGCATCTGCCAGGCCAAGCGACTCAGGCCCAGTCCTCTCCCGGCCAGGTGGCCAAGGTCGCCCAGGGCGTGCACCTGGTTTTCAAGGGCCCGTGGAAAGGCAGGGACAGCCATTCCCCAAGATTCAGCCCCAAACATTCACTGCCTTTGCCCTGGAGAGAGCACAAGATGGGGTCCATGAGCGGTGGGTGAGGTGGGACACGGCAGGGCACGGGCAAGCAGACTTGGCCTCCCGTCCTCCTTCTGATGGCCATGACCCCTCTTTTCTGTCCCAGGTTTGATTTCAGAACGGACGACCTCGGCACCCAGGGCAGAGCCCAAGTGGCCCCATGAATGCCTTGGCGGCAAACCCCAAAACCAGTTCTCCCGCAACGGTCCTTTTGGACCAATGCCGCCTGTCCAGGGTCCCAAGAGGTCTCAGAATCAGCTCCCTTCGATCCCCTGGGAAGCATGCAGACACAGGCTTCAGGGACACGTCCTCTCCCCTCCGTGGATGTTGCCCCTCCAGTTTCCTGTGGGGGCTTTGGGAACCTGAGTCTGGGGGCCAGGCTGGTCCCACCCACCTTAGATGAGCAAGGGGGAAGTGCTGCCACTGGCAGAGACCTGGAGAGCCATTTCTGCTCAGGGCTGCTCATTTCTGTCTGGGCCTCTCACCAGGTCACACTGACCTTGGCCTCCACTCCCGAGGGAGAGGCTAGCATCTGAATGAGTACCCCGGCAAGGCACCCCTGCCCTCACAAGATGACCGGCAGCCTCCACTCGCTGATCCCCCTCAACACTGGAGCCATGCAGGTCCCTCAGGTACTGACCAGGCCATGCCGAAGAGGGTCCAGGGGTCCCGGGAAGTCACGGACACAGGAGGCTTCCAGGATGGGACAGTGCAGCAGCCCGCCCATGGGGAGAGCCCTGCTTGTTGGTAATAGCCCTCCCTCGTGCAGGGCCCTGTGCCCCGCTGCCCCCACACCACCAGCTATGTGCGGATATCTCGTTTCCTACAAGAGCTTTACTCAGCCGATGAGGTGGATGAATACTCACATCCCTTGTGGATGAGACCTCTGCAGGAGGACGAGCCTCCAGGACCCCTGGAACCACCCCTCAGCAAGGACAATTTTCACACTGTGCTGGACATGGTGCATGACTTCTTGTGGCCTCAGGCCTAGGAGCAATGAGGCCCCATCCTCACGATGCCCAACCCATTCATTCGGGCTTCCGAGGAAACATGTGGCCCTTGAGTGACCCAGAGGAGGGGAACCTGCAGCACGGCCCGGGCCCGATGGAGCCGGAGGCCAGAAGGAGCAGTCATCAGTAGCCAAGACAAAGGAAGGGCTCCTTTTGGCCCCTTGGGTGGGCTTCCATGGCCTTTCTGATGTTCCTCCAGGCCCCCAAGGCCTTCCCAGGCCATGTCCCTGGGCCAAGGACATTGTCCCAGACACCCGAACCATCAGGGGCATGGTCAGAATGCACAGAAACTCCTCCTTGTCATTGCCCTTCCCTCTGGAGCCTGGGAAACCCCGGACCTGGCATCCCGACCAAGGTGGGAGACCAGGTCTGAAGGACTCTTCCGTGTGGCTTTTCTCACCCCCAGGACACAGTGTCCTGTCTCAACTAGGGAGCCCGTAAACAAAGGTGGGGCACTCAGGGTCTGGATCATGGCATCCAGGAACACGGATGCCTCTAGGCTGTCAGGGCAGTTACTGGCCCAAGGGGCAAAGCCTGCGGTCTCCCACTAGAGGCCTCCTGTCCCAGGCTACGGCTGGAATGCCCTGGGGCCTCGGCCTGGCATCTCACCCAGAGCACTGCCAACGGTCAGCAAATGGCAGCCAGAAGGGCGGGCCACAGCCACTCGGGGTGGTCAGTTTGAGACAATCACACTGGGGTGCATTCCACAACCTCAGCCGCGTGTGTGCGTGTGTGCGTGTGTGCGTGTGCTTTCCTTCTGTGGGACCCATCAGCAGGCCCCTGGACCCTCAAGGGTCCCTGGCTATTCAGGAAGTAGCAGACGTTAGCTGTCAGCCTGTCGCAGATCTTCCCTTAGCCGGGTCACCTCTCTTCCCTGCCAAGGGTCACTTGAGGAAACGTCATCTTGGCTGTGCAAGCTACATGGGATGACCCATGGCTACAATAAACATATCTCTGCCTCCCCTGTGTGATCTCTTGGCTTAATTTGTCCCCCGGGGCTTTGGTCCTGCCATTTCTGTGTGTCATGGGATATTCACAATGCTTCCATTGCCCGTGCCTGGGATGGGGTGTGGAGACACCACGACGCCCACCTGTAGCTCCTACCTTGGCAGACATGTGCACAGGCCTCACTCACCCTCCCCGCACTCAGCCAACTTCACCACTGGGAGGAGGTGCTGCTGGTGGGAACACTCCTCCAAGGGCTGGATGGGGATGCACAGGGACACACACTGCACGCACACGATCTGACCTCGATGCTCTCAGCTGAGGCCCAATTCATTCCTAACCCTGATCCTCCTAGGCGGGCAGTGAATCTCCGCACTCCTCCCTCATGGTCGCTTCCTCCCTCTCTCCTTGTCTCTCCCTATTTCTCGAAATCTCTCTCTGTCTCTCCTCTGTCTCTCTCTGTCTATCTCTGTCTCCTGACTCCTCTACTTCACTTTCGCTCACAGGTAGACACACACAGAGGTCACACTGTCACGAGAACGGCCTTAACAAATTACTGTCTGGTTCCTTAACCTCGGGAGAGGAACGTGGGACAAAATACTTGGAAGAATAAGGGGATTGGGGGCTGTAGGTCCCTTTGGGTTTACTCTGCCCCTGATATGTCCCACACACCCTGGAGATGAGAGCTGACATCCTCATCTGAGGCCCCCCGGAGCCAACACGTATATTTCAGCGTTTGCAAGGAAGCGGAGTTCTGAGAGTTGGCCCTTATACCCCAACCCGTCTACCTCCGTAGCCACCTCTGTGCACACATGCATGTAAATAAATATCTGTATCTGCATTTCCTTTTTTGGGAAAGATTGTATTTATTCTTGGGGGGAGATGTGGAGAGAGAGAGAGAGGGAGGGAGAGAGCGAGAGAGCTCATGCAGTGGCAGGAGAGAAGCAGGCCCCACTGAACAGGGAGCCCACTTGAGCCTCCAGCCTGGACCCTAGGATCACCACCTGAGCCCAGGCAGACACCCAAGCGAGGGGGCCGCCCAGGCACTCGGGATGTCACTTTCTATGTGCATCTGGCCCCCACGGGGGGATTGTGTGGACCTGTCTGTTGGTACAGCCAATGCTAGATTCCCTCCACCAGTAGCTTCTGTAGACACAGTAGGTGGGTCCGGCTCCCTCCTGCTAAGAATGGGTTGCGGCATCAGAATCCATGGTATCTGGCGAGGGTGGCCTCGGGACAGATGGCACTTGAACTTGGTCTAGGGAAACCCTGGGGAAGCATGGCCCTCTTGCTGAGGTGGGAGGACTGCTGTCTCAGAGTGTTGAGGGGAGATCCCTGGACCCTCGGCCATGGCACGTCTACACCCATGTCGGTGAGGTATGGCTGCGGATACAGCCACACTGGGTCTCAAGGCCACAGGTCAGCCCTGGAGCCTGTCCCACCCATGGGTGGCCTGGGCCATCCCTATCCATGAGCTTTCCAGGGGCCTTGGCATCTGTGCAAACCGTAGCCACCATGCTGGGAATGAGCCTGGATTAGAAAATGTCCAGGTTAGAGCTGGCAGGACGGCTGTGGGTCGTGGCCTTGGAGGCAGGGACCCAGGACCTTGAATCGGTAAGAACCACCTCACCCCACCGTCCACCCAAATGGGAATCCCTCCAAATGATCCTATGGTTCCAGTCCAGCCTGAGAACTAAGGACCAAGGTACACGGTGCCGGCAGACATTTTTCTGGAGGCTGGAGGCTGGAGGGCTGCGCCCGGCCCTGTCTAGTCCTCCACAGGCACTGCCTGGCGACCGACCACCCGCACCGTGGGAAGAGCAAAGGCCCTGCAAGGAGCACCTAAGATGCCCATGGGCCTTTGCCGCCATCAGCTCCAATCAGGACTTGGACTCTGGAGCTCCCTCGGGGGGCGCACCTGCTCTGAAAGGCTCTGCATTTGGGACGCCTCCTGCAGGAAAGTCTGGGTCCCTCGGTGAGGGCGCCCCGCCCTCCCAGCTCCTTGCGCTGCAGCCCCGCACAGAGGGACGGCGGAGAGCTGCCCGCTACCCTGCACGGGGGCACCCCTAGGCATTCCAGGAGACGCCTTCCCTCCATCTCTGCAGAGAGGTGCCCTTGAGCCACAACCCTGGGGCTCCTGGAACCGACACACACGCGCGCTCCCGCCCGCCGTGACCAGATGCGCATGAACCGCCATCCGCCCGCCGGCCAGGCGGCTCCCTTCAGCACACGTTCCTCCTGGCTGCCCCCTGTCCCTTTCTGCGACACCTACTGCAGAAGTGGAGGATCCCTCCAGGGCAGGGAGAGCACAGACATCCATCAGGGCGCCCCTAAATTTTGGAATTTTGAAACTCAGTCCTGGGTCTGATATTAAATTAAAAAAAACCCTCACACACAGGGAGGGTGAACGCGGGGTTCTGACACGAACTGCGGAGAAAAGGCCTGATGGCTCTTCTGTGAAGGCTCACTGTAGACTGGGGGCGAGATGTTCAGCTCCAGAGCAGGGAACCCAGGGCCCCCACACTCATCCTGCCCAAGAGCACCGAGAGTCCTCAGGGAGCAGCGCAGCATCGCCTGGTGGAGGCAAGAGGCGCTTACAAGGAGCCCCGCCTCTGAGCGCTGCAGGTGCATCTTCACTAAGGCAAGTGGGCACCTGACAACCGGAGGAATGGGTCCTCCCCCAGAAGCCCGCATGGACCACTGGCTCCCACCAAAAGTACTGATCACAGCAGCCGGCAAAGCGTCAGCTCTACAGGGAAAGTAGGATCTAGCTTCCTATATACTTTGTTCTTTCTTTATTATTTTTCACTTATTTTCTGCAATTCTTTTTTTATAAAGTGCTTAATTTTAATTGTTATGTATATACTTTATATTTAAATTATTTTGAGTATTTTCATTGTACTTTAAATTTCTTTCTTATTTTGGGATCTAGATTCTTTAAAAAGCAGGCCAAGCACACCAAGGATCTATTTTTTGGGGGGTTTTGTTTTTACTGTTATTTTTGCTTTACTTTTTATTGTGCCTTTTTGTTTTTATTGAAGTTCGATTTGCAGATATATGCTATAGATTTTAGGGGGGGGGGGGGAATCTCTGTCTCCTGTATCTGAATGCCTGTTTCCCTTCCCAAGTTAAGGAAGTTCTCAGCTATGATTTGTTCAAATACACATTCTGGACCTCTGTCCCTTTAGGCGCCCTCGGGAACCCCAATTAAATGTAGATTTTTCCTTCTGAGGTTGTCATTTATTTCCCATAACTTATCCTCATGATCTTTTAATTGCTTTTCTCTTTTTTCCTCAGTTTCCTTCCTTGCCATTAACTTGCCTTCTATGTCACTCACTTGTCCTTCTACCTCATTAACCCTCATCGTTAGGACCTCCAATTTGGATTGCATCTCATTTAATTGATTTTTAATTTCTGCCTAATTAGATCTAAATTCTGCCGTCATGAAGTCTCTTGAATCCTTTATGCTTTTTCCTAGAGCCATCAGTAGCTTTATGATTGTGCTTCTGAATTGGCTTTCTGACTTTGAATTGTAATCCAAATTTTGTAACTCTGTGGGAGAGAGGACTATTTCTGATTCTTCCTTTGAGGTCAGTTTTTCCTTCTAGTCATTTTGCTCAGTGCAGAGTGGCCAAAAACAAGTTGTACTGGAAAAAGGAGAAAAAGAGAGGGAAAAGAGGTGGGGGAGAGGGGACAGGGGAAACAAACAGAAAACAAAAAACAAGGTGGTGTATCCTCTGATTCTATGTACTGAAAAACCCTCGACTTCCCCTGGAACTTTCCAGTGCTGCTTGGTCAATAACTTGCTTTCCCCCTGTCCTTCTAGCTGCTCTTCTGGGGGAGGGGCCTGCTGTGCCTCTTCTCAGGTGTGTGCACCTGATGGAGCTGCCCAGCCCCCTGCCAGGTGCACAGCTCAGTGGGAGCTATTTATCCTGTGAGGCCCCTGCTCAGTCCCAGGTACAAGGTGACACCAGGAGGAACAACAACAGTGGCAGCGGCCAGTTGTCCAGCTCTCAAGTCAGATCCTACAGTGAATACAGCAGCTCTTAGTCCACAGGGCCTGGATTCTCAGGGGGTGGGGGGGGGGGGGGCGCTGATCTGCACAGCTTGGGCCGCCCCTTGGCAGGAGCGTCCTTGCTGTCCTGTGTCCTCCCGGCCTCTGTCTGTCCCCGGGGGCGGGGGGCGGGGAGCGCCGGGCCCTGGGCTGTGTCCCCAAGCACCTTGGACTCCGGGGCCTGCACCGCTGGAATCGCGCTCCCTGGGCCGCGCAGCCCCCTCCGCACGGAGCCCCCGCCCGAGTCCCCACTGGAGCTGCTCTCGTGGCCCTGAGGGGCACTCGCTGCAGACCTTTAGGGAGCTTGGCCACGGTATATGGCGTGCTCTCCCAGGGGCGCAGTTCCTCTATTAGTGCCCCCGGGGCCTGAGGGCAATCCCGCCCTCCTGGGATCCTGCTCCAACTCCCTGTGAGCGACTTTCTGTCCAGGAAGATTGGTGCAGCTCCTGCTTCTCCAGGACGGGGCTTTACTGTCCTGGGGGCACTTGTGGCTCCGCCTTAGCCCCTCCCCCTTGGAGGCTTTTTTATTATTATTTTTTTCGTCTTCATACCTTGATATAAGTGCAAACTCCTCTCACTATAGCATTCCAGCTGTTCTCTCTTTAAATCTCAGACTGGATTTATAGGTTTTCAGGATGATTTGAAAGTTAACTAGGTAAGTGGGTGGGGACAGGTGACTTGGGGCCCTAGTCTTCAGCCATCTTGCTCCTGCTTTATCTTATTTTATTTTACAATGGTGGAAGTTAGGACCTTCTACCACATGGCCAAAATACACCCAGAACCAAGTGGAACACTGTGTTGGTGGATCGGGAGAAAAAAATTGGTGAAAAATGAAAAAGAAAAAATCTAGTGAAAATGGCTAGGCTACCCAGGGCAATTTACACATTCAAAGCAATCCCTATCAAAATACCATGAACTTTTACACAGAGTTGGAACAATTAATCTTAAATTTTGTATTGAATCAGAAAAGCTCCCGAATAGCCAGAAGAATATTGAGAAAGAAAACCAATGCCCGGCACATTACAATGCCGGATTTCAAACTTTCTTACAAAGCTGTGATCATCAAGACAGTGTGGAACTCGCACAGAGACATAGATTAAGAGAATAGAACAGAGAACCGAGAAATGGGCCCTTAACTCTATGGTCAACTAATTTTTGACAAAGCAGGAAAGACTCTCCACTGGAAAAAGGACAGTCTCTTCAGTAAATGGTATTGGGAAAATTGGGCAGCCACATGCAGAAGAATGAAAGTAGACTATTCTCTTACACCAGACCCAACAGTAAACTCAAAATGGTTGAAAGATCTGAATGTGACACAAGAATCTATCCAAATCCTAGAGGAGAACACAGGCAACACCCTTTTTGAACTCGGCCACAGCAACTTCTTGAAAGACATATCACCAAAGGCAAGGGAAAGAAAAGTAAAAAAGGAACTATTGGGACTTAATCAAGATAAAATCTTCTGCACAGCAAAGAAACAATCAACAAAACTAAAAAACAGCCTACAGAATAGGAGAAGATATTTGCACACAGGTGGACACACTCCCCATGGCCCGGCCCAGCCTCGAGGGTGCCCCGGGTCCTCTGGAGGAGGAACTTGATACCAAACAGGCAGGTCTGAAGGGTTGTGCTGGCACCCCTCGAGCATCTACTCGCCATGTGCTTCTTCAGTTTGGGGTGACTTCTGTCTACAATGTGCTCGTGATGGGCCTAGAACCACAGCAGTTTGGGGAACTCTGGAATGAAAAAGCCTGAGAAGTGCCCAGACCCCCAAAGATCAGGGTCTTCTCCTGCAACAGGTGGGCAGGGGGGCCATCCTGGCAGGGGCTTCCTCCCCCACGCCGTGACCCCCACCCCAACTCAGGAGGCAGAACCTGGTCCTCCCCAAAGCAGGCGTGGAGGCCCCTCCTCTGAGTGCCTAGGGGCTGGCCCCCAGGCCCAGCTCCCTTCATACCCACTTCCAGGGTTTTCCTCCTGGGTCTCTCAGCTCCAGCCCAGCGCAGACATGGCCCTCAGAGGGCTCAAGGGGAAGAGGTCCTGATCCGGTGGGATGCATCAACCTCCTCCTGCAAATGCAAACCCCCTCATGAGATGGATGAAGGGGTGTCCAGGGAACTCAATGCAGAAATCTCAGATTGTCCGTGACCTTCCACAATGATGGGTCAGCATCATCCCAAGGGTCCTGTGGAGACCATACTTGATATGCCTGAAACAGAGGGGACCGATCAGTGCTAGGGACATGGGGAAAGGAGGGAGCGGAATGGCTCCTCCCCCCTGATTTCTGAGGGTTATCAGGACCCTCTGAGATTGGCCGGGCATGAGGGGAAGGGCCTGTCTGCCCAATGGGAGCAGCCTGACAGCCTTACCTGCTTCTACCAGAGATAATCCTGACCTGGGTCTGACCTGACCTGGTGACCATGGTCCCCACCTGAGCCTCACCACCTGGTGACCATGGTCCCCACCTGGGCTCATTGGCTACCGATTAGGAGCCAAGATGGACCCTCACTTCTATTGATGCCCGGGTCTGTCCCCCAGGGCCTCACTTGTTCCTAGTGACTATGGTCCTTGTCTGGGCTGACCTGGCCCATTCTTGGCTCTGATCCCCTCCTGAGCCTCACCTGACTCTGATGCCCCCAGCCTTTTTGGGCCTCACCTGGCTCTGATGCCCCCAGCCCTTTCTTCATGCTCTGCTCCTCTGATTTTCATCTCTCTTGGGCCCTCCCTGCTCAGCTTAGATTCACATCCCTGATTGGGTCTCACCTCTACTTTCTGGCTAATACATCTGGACATCTTGGGCACCCGAGGATTATGATCCCCACCTGGGCTTACCTGCTTATACTGGCAACAACACCCACTTGGTTCTCATTGGCTGGACTCACCTATGACCCTTACCCAGGATATAATTGCTCTTGCTTATGATATCATTTGGGGCATACCCGCTGCTACATACCTGAATATACTCACCACCTTGGCCTCACTGGGACTTAGGGACTATGATCCACACCAGGGCTCATCAGGTACTGATGACTAGGATCCAGGATGGACCCTCACTTGCTACTGATGCCCAGAACCGTCTCCAGCATCAGAATTGTTCCTGGTGACTGTGTTCCTTGTCTGGGCTGACCTGGATCATCCTTGGCTCTAATCCCCTATTGGGCTTCACCTGCTCTTGCAGGGGTGGTCCCCACCTCTAGTGGGTGCTCTAGCGTCTATGGTGCTTGTCTGGGACACAGCTGATGGTATTTGGCTATGATATCAGCCCTTTCCAAGGCCAGCAGTGTCTCCAGTTCCTCTTGCCTGGTGCTGCAAACCAAAGATATCCAAGGATGACACCACATGATAACCTTCAGAGGACACATGCTTCTGTGTGCTCCCTGTGGACAGGTACCCATCTGTCTGACCGGAGGGTGGAGACAACCCCATAGCCCCAAGGGGGGTGTGCTGGGCTGGAGGATCACTCATGGGCACTCACTGTCTGTAGCTCACCCACCTTCCCAGCCACTGTCCCAGGACATGCCATCATGCTGAGAGGACAGAACTCTCCCATCCCCTTATCAGGAGGACAAAGGGGCCCAGGTGGCTGTGGGGAACTTCTTGGGGTGATGTCTACCAGTCCAGGGCTGGCGCTGAGATGGCGGTATATGAGCCTACCAGCAAGTGTTCCTGTGGGCTTGGGGCAGACGGAAGGTTTCTCTTAGATTCCACAAGCAGAATGACCAAAGGGAAAAATGAATAGGACTTCATCAAAATTAAAATCTTATGCCAGCAAAAGTGTGACCAAACTACTCATCCTGAATGCAAAGATTTGTGAATAGCCTGAGGGGGACTCTGGGGGAGCATGAGGGACTCCATGTTCCAGTTCGTGAAGAGCAAGCCTGCTCATGGGCCAGGAGGACCCAGAGAGCCCTGACTGTCCACCCGGGACCACAGGTTGGGGAGATTGGTCATCACGTGTTGGGGTCCATGCACCTAAGATGGGCAGGAAAGGTCATGGCTGGGTCGCCCCTGCACAGATCAGGGCTTACAGGGGAGTGGTGGTCCCAGATGAGCTGCCCGAGCTCTGATCACAGCCTCCTTCCCCTGGCCTGGGGCAGCAGGGAGCCAGCCCTCACCCTGTGGAGCTGCGGAAGGGCTGCAGGAGCTGCCTCATGGGCATCACATGGGGTCGTGTGTTCTCACCCAAGCCCGGGATGCCAGCGCCCCCACCCAGACCCACAGGCCCCACAGTGGCCTGAGGGGAGCAAGGAGCAGCTCCCACTCACCTGTGACCTGTCGCTCTGTGAGCACCCACACTTTACACACTGGGGTACTGGTGAGAGTGGGATAGTTGGGGCGCTGTGAGCCAGATGCGGAGCATGAGTGCCTCCAAGTGCCTGCAGACACAGAGTAGCGCCAGGCAGTGGTGGAACCCTGGGATGCCAGAGTTCTGCCCACAATGGGGTCCCGTGTCATCACTGTAGGTCCGTGGGGTCCAGTCAGCACTTAGCCCCGCACCCTAAAGGCCAAGGGTGCAGGGGGAAGTCCTGTCTCCATGGAGGGTGGGAAGGGGATGCAGGCACCCTCCCATGTCCTTAGTTCCCCTCCTCAGGCCCTCCGGGCCTTCCACTCTTCTAGGTAGACTGGGTGTCCCAGCAGTCCTCCTACCCCCAAGGGTTCATAGCATGGATTTTGCACTTAAGAACATTTGATGGGCCCCTGGGTGGTTCAGTAGGTTAAACGTCAACTCTTAATTTTGGTTGTGGTCAGGATCTCGAGGTTGTGGTGTGGAGCCTCACGTGGGCTCGGCCCTGGCTGGGTGGGGAGTCTGCTTCAGAGTCTCCCTTGCCCTCTGCCCCTCCCACTGCACACTCTCTCAAAACTTTTAAAAATCAAAATTGAAGACATTTGAAAAATCTTTATCATCTCTGCACAGATGCCTTCATATGTGTAATGACTGTGTAATTGCTTTTTTTTAATTTTAATTTTTTTTTTGGAATAAATTTCCAGGAGTACTACTGCTGAATTATGTGGTAATTGTATGCAAAATATTTTTTTGAGAAAACTGCTAAACTCTTTCCCAGGAGTGATTGTAAAATTTTACAAAAACTGTGGGGAAAAGGTTTTTCAAAGCAGTTGTCTAGATACTAGTAGTGTGACTGTTGGACCCTCAGGTGAGATTTATTTAGACTTTGAAAAAACTGCTAAACTCTCTTCCAAAGCATCCGTATTTATATCTGCAGTATGAATTAGTATTCCTGTCCTGTACCACCCTCCAGCAACTAGTATCCTAATTTTTGGCACTCTAGCCTTTCTAGGGGCACCTGGGTGGCTCAGTTCCTGGGGTGCCTGGGTGGCTCAGTTCCTAGGGTGCCTGGGTGGCTCAGTTGGTTAAGCATCTGCCTTTGGTTCAGGTCATGATCCCTGGGTCCTGGGATCAAGCCCTGTATCAGGCTCCCTGCTCTGGGGGGAGCCTGCTTCTGTCTCCCTCTGCCTACCTCTACCCCTACATGCTTGCTCACTCTCTGTCAAATAAGTAAAATTTAAAAATATATATAGCATTTCTAAAAGGTGTGTAGCACCATCTCACTGCTGTTCACATTGGCAACTTCCTAATGCTAGAGGATGTAGAGCCTACTTTTGTAGGCTTGCTTATTATCTGTGTATCACCTATGTCCAGGTGTCTGCTCATATAGCCACCCATTGTTAATTAAGTTATCTGTGTTCTTATTGTTATGTGGGGTTTTTTTTTGTGTACATTGAATAAAATTAAATAGTTTGAATATCAGATGTGTGTTTTGAACAAATATTTTCTTCAGTCTGTGAATGGTCTTTAGGTTCTATGGGCAATGTCTTTGACAGAGTAGCAGTTTGAAATCTGTAAAGTTCACATTATGGTTTGTTTTTTTTTTCTGGATCATGTTTGATGTTGTGTGTTAAAACGCACCACCACACTCAGGGTCTCATAGATTTTCTTTTATGTTGTCTTTTTGATGTTTGATAGCGGTGTGTATTAAGTTTACATAAAATGTTGAGTGACTTTTGGTGGAAGTTGTAAAGGTTTTGCCCACATTTCATTTCATATCCTATGGTTTCCAATTCGTTGTTCCTTCAGTATTTCTGGAGGAGCCGGGACATTGTAGCGCATGTCAGTGAGCCATTGCAAAGCTTCTAGGACTCAGCTGGAGCCTGGAACGAGGCAGGTGGGGCCCTGGCAGTGAGGACCCCGCCTCCTGCAGGCCTCCTGCAGTGCCTGAACACCCTGCAGGGGGCGCCCGAGGGCAGGCGCTGCCCCAGCTGGCTGGCAGGTGCAGGGGGCCTTGTCCACCTGTAGGAACAGGAGCCCCCGCTCTGGGGAGGCTTGGGGAGCACGTGGGCCGCGGCCACTCTGACAGCAGCCCTGGCCTCCTCCGGCCCCGGGGTGAGGCTTCGGGCAGAGGTGGGGCCGCGTTCACGCTGACAGGAGCCTCTGGCCTCCCCAGAACCCGCTGTCGAGGATTCGGGAAGACATGGGGCAGCGTCCACGCAGGGGGGAGCCTGGCCTCCTCAGGACCCATGGTGGTGAGTATGGGGGCTGACATAGGGCCCGACATGCCTCCAGAAATTGGCCTTTCAGGACCCGCTGTGGAGGCTTCTGGAGGCATTGGTCGGGTCCCGGCCAATATCAGCAGGGACTTCAAACCACAGGTAAGGGAGTTAGAGTAATGTTACAGTTAATGTTAGAGTTAGGGGGTTGGGGTTCTGGTTAGGGTAAGGAGTTAGGGTACGGGTAGGGTTAAGGTGAGGTTTAGGGTTAGGGTTATGGATTGAGGTTAGTGTTTAGGGTTAGGGTTAGTATTTAGGGTTAGCGTTTGGGTTAGGGTTGGGGTTGGGTTAGGAGTTAGGTTTTAGTGTTAGGGCTCAGGGTAAGTGTTACATTTGGGTTAGGGGTTAGGGTTAGAGGTTTGGGTTGGGGGGGTTTGGCTTTAGTAATGGGGGTTAAGGGCTAATGGTTAGCGTTAGGGTTGGGGGTTTTGGGTTAGGGTTATGGCTAACCCATAGGGTTAGCGGCTATGGCAATGGTTAGGGTTAGGTTCCGGATTTGGGGTAGGGTTACAATAGATGTAGGGTTTGGGTTAAAGGGTTAGGGTTACATTTCAGTGTTTAGGATTAGGGGTTAGGGGTTAGGGTTAGGGTTCGAATCAAGGTTAGGTGTATGGATTAGGGGCTAGTGGTTCGTGTTTGGTTTCCAGTTAGTGATAGGTCTAGTGTTAGGCTAGGTGAAAGTTAGGATTAAGATTAGGGTTAGGGTTATTGTCTGTACACAGGTAGAGATTGGATTTGGGCATGTGCCTGGCACTGGGACTCCTAGTATTTCCAATGGGTTAGTTTTAAGTGTTTTGTTTAGGTTTGGGATTAGGGTTTTTGCTTGGCATCCTTCCATTCAGAGGCCTCCCCAGAGAATCAAACTCCAGGCTTCTGCTGGGGTGAGAATAGACATGGAAGGCATCTCCTGAGCTGAGATAAGGAGAGGATATATGGCTCTAAAAGGCTTTATTTGGATTTTCAATTTCCTTAGTCATTTTATCTCTTGTGTGCACCGGTGTCATCAATACTAACAATTGTTATTTTAAAGTTTTACTTGAATTCCTGTTAACACAGTATAATATTAGTTTCAAGCGTAGAAGATAGTGATTCAACCCTTGGATTCAATGCCTGGTACTCAGCCCAGGTGCCCTCCATCATCCCCATCCTACATTTTCCCATCCCCCCTTCACCTTCCTCTGATATTTATTAGTTTCTTCTCTATGGTTCAGAATGTTTCTTGGTTTGCTTCTCTCATTCCCTGCCCCTTTGCCAGTTTGTTTTGTTT
The DNA here is from genome assembly GCF_011100685.1 of Canis lupus familiaris. Classification (NCBI taxonomy): domain Eukaryota; kingdom Metazoa; phylum Chordata; class Mammalia; order Carnivora; family Canidae; genus Canis; species Canis lupus. Next base: position 8,583,270 of record NC_049236.1, on the reverse strand, counting down.
CTTTAAATCCACATATGAATACAGTCGTATGGTAATTGTTTTTCTCTGGCTTATTTCAGTTAGCATAATTATAGTCTCTTTTTCCACATCGTTGTAAATGGCTTCATTTCATCCTTTCTGATGACTGAGTGATACCGCGGTGTGTATATTTACATCTTTTTTGCCCATTCATCTGTCGATGGGCACCTGGGCTGTGTTCATAATTTGGCTAGCTGTTGTTGATAATGCTGTTATAAACACTGGGCTGCATGTCCCCCTTCGAATCTGTATTTTTGATCCTCTAGTTGTGCAATTTCTGAATCATAGGGTAGTTCTATTTTTAACTTCTAGAATAATCTCCATACTGTTTTCCACAGTATGCAACACGCTGTTCCTGTTTGATTCCCACCATCAGTGTAAGAGGATTACCCTTTCTCCCCATGCTCACCAATACCTGTTGTCTCCTGTGTTGTTAATTTTAGCCATTATGACGAGTGTCAGGTGATATCTTATTGTTGTTTTGATTTGCATTTCGCTGCTGATGGGTGATGTTGAGTGTCTTTTCATGTGTGTGGTGGCCACCTGGATATCTTGTTAGAGAAAGTGTCCATTCATGTCTTCTGCCCATTTTCAGTTGGATCATTTGTGTTTAGGATGCTGAGATTTATATTTGCTTTATGTATTTTGGACACTAAGTCGTTACTGGATATGTCCTTTACAAATATCTTCTTTCATTTTTCATGTTGCCTTTAGTGTGAAGAATCTGTTCACCCTGATGAAGTCCCAATAGTTTATTTTTGCTTTTGTTTCCCCTTGCCTCAGAGGCATATCTAGAAAGATCCAATGGTCAATGTTAAACACATGACTGCCTATCATTTCTTCTTTTTATGGTTTCTTGTCTCACATTTAGGTCTTTAATCCATTTGATTTATTTTTGGCAAATGGTGCAAGAAAGTGATCCAATTTCATTCTTCTGCATGTGGCTGTCTAGTTTTCCCAACACCGTTTGTTGAAGAGACTTTTGCCATTGCAAATTCTTTCCTGCTTTGTTGAAGATTAATTGAGCATCGAGTTACAGGTTTGTATCATGTTTCGATTTTCCATTCTGTTCTATTGAACTGCGTGTCTTCTTCTTCTGCCTGCAGCATACTATTTTGATCACTAGTGCTCTGTAATATAACTTGAAGTCTGAAATTGTGATGGCCCACCTTTGGTTTTCATTTCCAACACCGCTTTGGCTATTTTGAACCTTTTGTGGTTCCATACAAATTTTAAGATAATTTGCTCTAGCTTTGTGAAAAAAATGCTATTGCTCTGTTGATAGGGATTGCATTAAAAGCTTTTATTTATTTATTCATGAAAGACGCAGAGAGGGAGGCAGAGGTACAGGCAGAAGCAGGCTTCCTGCAAGGAACCTGATGTGGGATTGATCCAGGATCTCGGGATCATGACCTGAGCCAAAGGCAGATGCTCAACCACTAAGCCAGTCAGGTGCCTTGCTGATTCAAATTCTTTGCCAGTTATTGGTCTGTTCACATTTTGTATTTCTTCCTTTTTAAAGAAAAAAAGATTCTATAAATTATTTACTCATGAGACACACACACAGAGAGAGAGAGAGAGAGAGAGAGGAAGAGAGAGGCAGCCATAGACACAGGCAGAAGGAGAAGCAGGCTCCATGCAGGGAACCTGAACTGGGATTCAATCCCGGGTCTCCAGGATCACACCCTGGGTCAAAGGCAGCACTAAACAGCTGAGCCACTGGCTGCCCTTCTATTTCTTCCTATTGCAATTTTGGTAGTTTGTACATTTCTAGGGATTTATACGATTTTTTTCAGGTCTCCCAGCTTGTTGGCATATAGTTTTTCATAGTTATTCTCTTTTAATTGTTTCCTTTTGTGGTGTAGATGTCTCCTCTCTCATTTGTGATTTTATTATTTAGGTCCTTACTCTTGTTGATAAGTATGGCTAGGGTTTGATCCATTTTATTAATTAGTTTGAAGTCCCAGCTCTTAGTTTTGTTGTTCCATTCTACTATTTCATTGTTGTTTCTGTTTTGCTTATTTGTGCTCTCGTTTATTATTTCCCTTCTTCTGAAGGCTTTACGCTTTGTTTGCTTTCCCTTTTCTAGCTCCTTTAGGTGTAGGACTAGGTTGTGTATTTGAGACTTTTCTTGTGTCGTGAGGCAAGCCTGTATTGCTATGTACTTCCCTCTCAGGACAGCCATTGATACATCCAAGAGGTTTGGACAAATATGTTTTCATTTTCATATATTTCCAAATATTTTTAAAATTTCTTCTTTAATTTCCTGGTTGCCTCATTCATTCTCTAGTAGGATGTTCTTTAATGTCCACATATTTGAGGTCTTTCCAAAATTTTTCTTGCGGTTGACTTCACGTTTCATAGTGTTTTGGTCTGAAAAGTTATTGGTATGATCTCAATCTTCTTGTACCTGTTGAGGCTGATTTGTGGCCCACAATGTGATCTGTTCTGGGGAATGTCACATGTGCACTTGAAAAGAATGTGTATTCTGCTGGTGTAGGATTAAATATTCTGTATATATCTGTTGAGTCCACCTGGTCCAGTGAGTCAAAACCATTGTTCCCCTGTTGATTTTCTGCTTAGATGATTTGTCCATTGTCATAAGTGGGTGTTAAAATCCCCTGTCATTGCATTATTATCAGTGAGTTTCTGTATGTTTGTTGTTCATTGGTTTATATGTTTAGGTACTGCCATGTTGGAGGCATAAGCAGTTACAGTTATTCGATCTTCTTAATGGATAATCTACTTAGTTATGAATTAAGGCCCTTCTGCTCTCTTGGTCCAGTATTTGTTTTCTCTTTCTGTTTTTTTAAGATTTTATTCATTCATGAGATGCAGACAGAGAGAAGCAGAGGCAGAAACGTAGGCAGATAGAGAAGCACGCTTCCCAAGGGGAGCCCAATGTGGGACTCAATCCTGGAACACCGGGATCACACACTGAGCCGATACTAGATGGTCAACCACTGAGCCACCAGGTGTCTCCAATGTTTGGTATCAAATCTAGATTTTCTGATATAAATATGTGTCCTCCAGCTTTCTTTTGAAGTCCATTAGCAGGATACATGATTTCGCATCCCATGACTTTCAATCTGTTGGTGTCTATCAGTCTAAAGTGAGTATCTGGAAAGCAGAATATAGATGGATCTTGTCTTTTAATCCACTCTGATACCCTATATCTTTGATTGTGGCCTTTAGTCCATCTACATTCAGAGCGATAATTGAAAGATATGAATTGAGTGCCTTGGTGTTACCAGTTGAGTCGGTGTTTCAGGTGATGTTCTCTGGTTCTTTCTAGTCTTTGTTGCTTTTGGTGTCGTTTTTTCCCGCACTAGAAGAGTCCCCCTTAAAAATTTCTTGCTGAATTGGCTTAGTGGTCATGAACTCCTTTATTTATTGTCTCTCTGGGAAACTCTTAATCCCTCTTTCTATCCTGAATGATAGCCTTATTCTATAAAGAATTCTCAGCTGCATACTCTTCCCATTCAATATATTGAATATTTCCTTCCACTGCTTTCTGGACTTCCATGTTTGTGTGGACAAACTTCCATGTGTGGACATCTCCTGCAAACTGGATTCGCCTTCCCATGTAGGTTAAGAACTCTCGTTGCCCTGCCGTTTTCAGGAGTCTTTCCTTGTGTGTGTATTTTGTGAATTTGACTCCGATGTGTCTTGGCGATGGTTGGCTTTTGTTGAATTTAGTGGGAGTTCTCTGTGCTCTTGGTTTCAGTGTCTGTGTCCTTCCTCACATTACAGAAGTTTATATAACTTGTTCAAACAAAACTTGTGCCCCTTTTTTATCTCTTTACATCTTCTGAGTCTCCTATGATGTGAATGTTATTGTTTAATAAGAGGCTTAGTTCCCTACGTTTGCCTCTGAGGTCCATTATCTTTGTTGTTTTTAGGGCTTCCGCTTGGGACTGCATCTCAGTTATAGCATTTTTAATGTCAGCCTGACAAGATGTTAGTTCTTTTATCTCTACAGTAAGAGATTGTGTACTGTCTTCTAAGCTCTTTTTTCAACCCAGCTACTATCTTTATAATCACTGTCTTAAATTCTAGTTCATACATCTACCTTTATCTGCATTGAGTAAACCCCTGGCTCTGAGTGCTACCTCGTGTTCTTTTTGGAGGTGAATTTCTCCACCTCATTATTTTTTCCAGAAAGGAAGGAAGAGAGAAAAAGAAAAAACAGGGAAAACAACAATAACAACAAAAAAGCCCCCAAAACAAGATCCTGGGTGTGTTAATTATTAATTAATTATTAGAAGAATCTAGACAGAAAATAAGAAAAAATTAAAGTACAATGAAAGTAATCAAAAATAAGAAATATATAAGTATATACATAACAATTAAAATTAAGAAATCAATAAAAATACTTGAAGATAATAAATGAAATATAATTAATAAAGAAAAAAGTACAAAGGAAGACAGATCCTACATTCCCCTTTGAGCTGAAGCTTTGCAGGCCTCTGTGATCATTACTCTTGGTGGCAGCCAGTGGTCGGTGCAGGTCTTCTGGGGGAGGGGCCTGTTATGCTGATTGTCAGATGAGCACTTGCCTTAGTAGAGATGCACCTGCAGGGCTCAGAGGCGGGGCTTGGTGTAAGTGCCTCTGGCATCCACCAGGCGGCGCTGTGCTCCTCCCTGAAGAGTCACAGGGCTGATGGGCGGGATGAGGGTGGGGGCCCTGGGTTCGCTGGCCCTGGAGCTGAACATCCCGCCCTTCCGTCTGCAGTGAGCCTTCACAGAAGAGCCATCACGCCGTCTTGTCTTTGCAGTTTGTGTCAGAAGCCTGCGTTCACCCTCCCTGTGTCTGAGCTGTTTTATTTTATTTAAATCTCAAATGAGTGACTGAGTTTCAAAAATCCAAAATTTAGGGCCTCCCCTGGAGGAGATCTTTGCTCTCCCTTCCCCAGAGGGTCGCCTCCCTCTTCTGTCCCAGTAAAGCAGTCCCTGGGGACTGCACAGGGGTGTGCAGTTTATGGCCAAACAGACCAGAAAGCGGTCCTCTAGACCCAGGGCTCTCAGCCGGTTTGACCATTCCTGTGCCTGAGAACAGGTGGCGCCACTGTCCTAGTGGCCCCAGGGACCCTAAGCACACCCAATGGCTCGTGGGGCTGACCCTCACTTTGTCACCCGATCACCGTTAAGGCTGGTATGTCTCCCACGCTAGCCAAATCCTGAAAGTTCTGAATTTGTGCTGTGCTGATTACGATCCTGTGCGGAGACCTGTAAGGTAGCTCCCTGCCCCTATGGGATCTGGATCTGTGTCTCCACAGATCAACTGATTGAGTGATATTTTAATGAGTTTCTTTTTCTGTAATCTCTACATGTAACATGGGCCTGAACTCATTACCCCAAGGTCAAGAGTCACCTGTTCTTACCAATCACACTGAGACAGCCAGGCTCCCTCTGATGGATTGATACCTATTAATTCAACCAGACATACAGCATGTGTCAGGGCAGAAATTGAGCCCACACTCTCAGGTTTGGTGGAGTCATTGGATCTTGATAAATGGTAAAGAAAGCATAGTTTCCTTGATACCCAGGGAGAGGGGCCAACATGTTAGAAGATAACAATTTCCTCACCAGTAGTCATTTTACTGATGATTGGGGAGCCCAACGTGGGACTCCATCCCGGATCCCAGGATCACGCCTTGAGCCAAAGGCAGATGCTTAACCACTGAGCCACCCAGGAGTCCCTCTGGAAGAGTTTCCTAACATTTGCACATGCTGAAACAATTTGAGTTCTACAGAAATCTCACAGAGGAAGACATAGACATGGCCAACAAGCACATGAGAAAATGCTCTGCATCACTTGCCATCAGGGAAATACAAATCAAAACCACAATGAGATCCCACCTCACACCAGTGAGAATGGGGAAAATTAACAAGGCAGGAAACAACAAATGTTGGAGAGGATGCGGAGAAAGGGGAACCCTCTTGCACTGTTGGTGGGAATGTGAACTGGGGCAGCCACTCTGGAAAACTGTGGAGGTTCCTCAAAGAGTTAAAATAGATCTGCCCTACGACCCAGCAATTGCACTGCTGGGGATTTACCCCAAAGATACAGAGGCAGTGAAATGTCGGGACACCTGCACCCCGATGTTTCTAACAGCAATGTCCACAATAGCCACACAGTGGAAGGAGCCTCAGTGTTTATAGAAAGATGAATGGATAAAGAAGATGTGGTCTATGTATACAATGGAATATTACTCAGCCGTTAGAAACAACAAATACCCACCATTTGCTTCGACATGGATGGAACTGGAGGGGACTCCAGGATCACGCCCTGGGCCGAAGGCAGGTGCTAAACCGCTGGGCCACCCAGGGATCCCCAAGATGAAGGATTGGAAGCAGTGCATGCGGGCAGAAAAATGGGAGACTCCACAAAGGAAAGGTCCGACTGACGCTTGAAAGTCCTCTTTATTCATCCACGCAGCACACAGGCTGGGTTTCAGGAAGAGGCTGAGGTGGGCGCTGAACACTCCGTGTGGCGATCATCTTCTCCCAAGCGCCACCCTTTAGCGTTGTGGAGCGCGATATCGCTGTGCACCCTGATGTGGTTCAGCCTGCGGTCATCACGTTCGGGGGGATGCAGAGAGGAGATCGTGGGCATCAGAAGGACGCTCCAGGGAGGGAGGGCGACCTGGGTTCAAAGTCCGAGGGGCCAGGGCCAGCACACCCCAGGGGCTCAGCACAGGTTCACAGGATGAAAGAATTGACGTTGTTGACGTGGTTCCACGGAGAAGCAACAGCAAGCGCTCTGACACGTCCATCGTAGAGAAGCTGTAAGATTAACTTACACAGTTAACTGAATGGATACAGTTTCCTCAAATTTACCAGGAGGGCAGAAGTTGCAGGTATTTTTTTTTAATATTTTTTTTTCTTTATTTATTTATGATAGTCACACACAGAGAGAGAGGCAGAGACACAGGCAGAGGGAGAAGCAGGCTCCATGCACCGGGAGCCCGACGTGGGACTCGATCCCGGGACTCCAGGATCGCGCCCTGGGCCAAAGGCAGGCGCCAAACCACTGCGCCACCCAGGGATCCCCAGTTGCAGGTATTTGAGTGTGGCTTCCCCAGTGTCCCCACATCGGGAGTGGCATGGTCTCAGGTCCGGTGTGGGGGGCAGGAAGCTCTGATATTGGAGTGGGGGGCGGGGGGCGCTAAGTTACATTGGGGCTGATGGAGCTCTCTCAGGCTCAGCTCCCCTTGTGGAGGTTGGGAGTCCCCGCTGGACCCTTTGGTCTCCCAGTCTGCTCTCCCCACAGGCAAAGAGAAGCTCCAGTAAATGAGGAGCTTTATACTAAGGCCTTCCTTCCTCCCCTCTCTCACTCCTTCTTCCCTGCCTACTTCCCTCTCTCCCTCCTTCCTCTCTTCCTTGCTTCCTTCCTTTCCCCTCCCTCCTTCCTTCTTTCTGTCCCTTCTTCTTTCCTCCCTTCCTTTCTCTCGCCTTCGGTCCACACCTCCCTCCCTCCCTCCCTTGCTTTCTTAGAACTGAGCTCTTTACTCCAATTCCCCTGAGGCAGTCCTGTCGCAGAGACGCCTGCCGGGATTAGAGTTGGAGAAGGGGGAGAAAGGGCCACGCCCCACAGTAGAAAGGTAGAAAGCCAAGAGCTATGGGATGTGGGCTCTTGTGGTAAGTCTGGTATCTGGTAGGAAAATTATTCTTACCAGTTCTTAAAGGAGTCATGGGTATTCTTGGCTCTTTTGCCTGTCATTGCAAAGTATCATCAGCTTCTCACGTTTCCTAAAAATATGTGTTAGAATTTTGATTGAGATTCCACTGGATCTATATATTGGTTTATGAAGAGGATGCTATCATCTGGAAAGGATACGGATGTATACTTTCCTTCTAGGCTTTGGTGCCTGCCATTTTCTGGGTTTCAGAGGTTCAAGGGTCAGAGCTTCCATGACAACATAATGGGGGGCCCCTTCTTTTTTGCAGGAGGCATTTCTCAAAGGCAGAAAGTCCCTAGCCCATTTCCACAAATCCTAGGGTGCAGAACAATAGAGTCTTGGAGGAACCAGACCAAAGAACCTTGAATCCTTCTATGTCTATAATAGGGGTCTTGTGCTTGTGTGGGAGTTCTTAGAGGTCACCCATTCTCACATTCACTTTCATCCTGGGCAGATCAATAGGACTTACCCATGTAGAGATCAGATGACATGATTTCCACTCATTCTTCTCTACCTTGTGTCCCTGGTCTTGCTGTTTGCTCTGTGGTCACAGACCAAATTCCATGGAGAAACCAGTTATAAATGTAGAATTCATTCAGGCCGCCTAATTAGGAAAGAGAGGAAAGAAACTGGTTTTCTGGCAGAGATGATCTTGCTAAAGGCATCTCTGGCATCTGAAGGCGATTTGCAAGGATGAAGGTAACATACAGAGAACAGTACGATAACCATGTTGTGGGAGAAAACACCATCATGGACAAGGCTTACCCTCCAAGCTAAATGTTGATTGGCATTGTCTTGAGTTCCCAACATTCACCAAGTCAAGCTCCTGGGGATCGATTGTTCTGGCAATTCTGGATGATATCAGAACCATCCGACTCACAGGGAAATCATCTCTCCACAGAATAGGAATTGTGAATCACGGAGGTCTGGTTGGAGTCGGCTGGAATGTGGGGAGGATAAGACTTTAAAGTCTACGAAGGGCTGGGAGGGGGAGTAGGAGCAAAGAAGAAACTGGAGTAACGGGGAACAGGATCGAGAAAAAAAGAGCGGGGGCTGGACGTTTTGGAAGAGCAAGATTTGGGTGGGGAAACCTGTAGGTTAGGGCGGCAAGGAGGGACAGTACTATGAACAGGAGGAAAAGAGATCCTCTTATGAGTTGAGAGAGGTGGCTGACACTGGGGAGTGTTCTGTGGACGAAAAGAGTTACACACGAGAGGAAACGGCTTTGGACAATGAGAGGAGGAAGGAATATAGTAGATAGGAGGAGCCCAGAGTCTGGAGGAGGAAGGAATAGAGTGGGTAGGTGGAGCCCGGGGTCGGGAGGAGGAAGGATTAGAGTAGGTAGGTGGAGCCTGGGGTCCAGAAGAAGAAATCCGAGGCAGTTTTTTTGTCATTTCTCCAACGGCATTTGGCTAGTTACTCATCTTGCCCAAATGAGTAACTGGACATAAGCTCAGATTTACCCCATTATTTATGTCCCACACCAGCCCACTCATCATCCCCTGGCTCAATGCCCATTATGAAACGTGTGTGCCCCTCCCTCTGGGCACGTCAGCAGGCTCACCAGCCAGGGACATGGCCCCAGGTGCGAGGTTGGAGACTGATCCCAGGAAATAGCAGACAGAAGAAATGTCATAGGCGTCCCTGGGCCTTGGGAGAACATGTAGTTTTGCCCCTCACTAGACAAAGATCGATCAAAGGGCTGTGCTTCAGTCAGGGGCTGGGCACCCAGAGAATACATCGGAAGCAGGTGTGGGTAAAGTGGGAAGTGCATGCCTTCGGCTAGTTAACTTACTCCCTTCTCCAAAGCCCTCGTACATCACTTAGGTCACTCCATGAATATCAGTGATATTATTAAGAAGTCCAGGTGAATACCTGGAAAACTTCCTGTTTCCTTAGACGGTTTCTTGATTTCCTCTTTCTTGAATCTCCTGGCTTTAACTGTAACCTGGATTTTCCATTAAAATACTGCTTCCTTTGCATATGTCTTAAATAGGGACCCTTCCTCCCAAACTCTACAGTTCCTTGAGGTGAGGATGAAGAGTATTTTCCTTGTTTCTTCTGACACCTTCAAGCTATTATTCCTCTTCCTCATTAGGAAATCTCTTGTTCCCTAGAAACTTTGCTACTCACCATTTCCCTGGCACTCCCGGTCTAGATACCCGTTTTTTCTATGAAAAACTTGTGCTTATCTCAAAGTCTTGGTCTTGAGTCCATCATCTTTTTTTATTAAAAAATATTTATTTATTAGAGAGAGTTAGCCAGAGAGAGAGAGAGACAGAGAATGACAGGGAGAGCAGGAGGGAGGGAGGGAGGGAGGGAGGGAGAGAGAGAGAGAGAGAGAGAGAGAGAGAGAGAGAAGGAGGTGAAACAGTGTGTGAGAGATAGATCAAGCTGGGGAGGGGCAGAGGGAGAAGTAGAAGGAGATTTCCCACTCAGTGCGGAGTCTGACATGGGGCTTGATCCCAGAACCCCAGGAACATGATCTGGAGCAGAGGCAGATGCTCAATGCACTGAGCAACCTTCGCACCCCTTGAGTCCATCATCTTGAGTGACGTCAGCGTCCATGTAGATGATCTCGTTGAATCTACAGTGTCCATGTAGATTCAATGCTTTGGCTTCTCCTTTGATTCCTTTATCAATAATATCCACCCATCCATTCTACCTCAGCTGCTTATGGCCATACCTGGTGTTTCCCAGTACCCAAGAATTATCCCACTTCTGAAATCGTACTCATACATTGAATCTTCAGACTAGTACTACCTGAGTTTACAATGTAATCACTGAATTGTTCCTACTTCATGGGGACCACAACCACTGACCCTTCCTTTCTTCTTATTGATTCTGATTCCTTTTATCTTGATTTCTCTCCTCACCCACTACAGAATCTAGGATTCCTAATTTCAATGATTTCCTTACCAAAGTCTATGCTCTCTTGCCAGATCTCTTTATTCTGCTTTCTTGGGCAGAAAATCTCCAGTATGACAGATTCCAACAATTTGACATTCTGATGTTGATGAATGCTGCTGAAAAAAAAATGTCATACAACGAGGAAGTTACAAAATAATACCCATAATTCTCAATACCTGTAAGACTGTTCATGGTGAGATTTTTTAATTAGAGTTAGAGAAATATGCGAGACAACCTTAATGCACGTCAATAGGGACTTAGGCAAATTGTGGTGCAGCCATGAGAAAATGCTCCGCATCACTTGCCATCAGGGAACTACGAATCGATCCCACAATGAGATACCACCTCACACCAGTGAGAATGGGGAAAATTAACAAGGCAGGAAACCACAAATGTTGGAGAGGATGTGGAGAAAGGGGAACCCTCCTGCACTTTTGGTGGGAATGTGAACTGGAGCAGCCACTCTGGAAAATTGTGTGGAGGTTCCTCAAAGAGTTCAAAATAGACCTGTCCTATGACCCAGCAATTTCACTGTTGGGGATTTACCCCAAAGTTACAGATGTAATGAAACGACGGGACACCTGCACCCCGATGTTTCTAGCAGCAATGTCCACAAGAGCCAAACTGTGGAAGGAGCCTCGGTGTCCATCGAAAGATGAATGGATAAAGAAGATGTGGTCTATGTATACAATGGAATATTACTCAGCCATTAGAAATGACAAATACCCACCATTTGGTTCATCGTGGATGGAACTGTGGTATTATGCTGAGTGAAATAATTCAATCAGAGAAGGACAAACATTATATGGTCTCATTCCTTTGGGGAATATAAGAAATAGTGAAAGGGAATAAAGGGGAAAGGAGAAAAATGAGTGGGAACTATCAGAAAGGGAGAAAGAACATGAAAGACTCGTAACTCTGGGAAACGAACTGGGGGGGTGAAATGGGAGGTGGGGGTGACTGGGTGAAGGGCACTGAGGGGGGCTCTTGATGGGGTGAGCACTGGGTGTTGTTCTATATGTTGGCAAATAAACACCAATAAAAAATGAATTTATATAAAAAAACGATGGTGCCGTCAATCCTAGAATACGAAAAGGAAATGGAAATGTCCAGATGTAAAAAATAAGGATAGATGAGCACTTGAGTTTATGTTACTGGCAGGCTAGGATGCGGTGGTGTGCAGATGATTAAATTTGTTAACTGCTAGGGGCTTGGTTTTTGCTGCTTATCTGGAAGTAAAACAACTGTCGTCACTAAGAATTGGAAAGGTTTCTGACTGGTATCTGAGTTTAAAAAATTTCCCCTGAGATAATAAATCCTGTTTCTAGGATGCCTGGGTGGCTCAACCGCTCTGTGTTTGGATCAGGGGTTGATCCTGGGGACCTGGGATTGAGTCCCACATTGGGCTCCCTGCAGGGAGTCTGCTTCTCCCTCTGCCTATGTTACTGCCTCTCATTCTCATGGGGAAATAAATAAAACCTTAAAACAAAAATAAAAGAAATCCTGTGCCTACTGCTTGCCCTGGTATTGAGTCCAAAATGTGAACTGTGTGGAGGAGGGGCAAGATGGCGGAAGAGTAGGGTCCCCAAGTCACCTGTCCCCACCAAATTACCTAGATAACCTTCAAATCATCCTGAAAATATAAGAATTCGGCCTGAGATTTAAAGAGAGAACAGCTGGAATGCTACTGTGAGAAGAGTTTAGGCTTCTATCTAGGTAGGAAGACAGGGAAAAAAGAAATAAAGAAACAAAAGTCCGGATCCCTGGGTGGCGCAGCGGTTTAGCGCCTGCCTTGGGCCCAGGGCGCGATCCTGGAGACCCGGGATCGAATCCCACGTCGGGCTCCCGGTGCATGGAGCCTGCTTCTCCCTCTGCCTGTGTCTCTGCCTCTCTCTCTCTCTCTCTGTGACTATCATAAAAAAAAAAAAAAGAAACAAAAGGCATCCAAGGGGGAAGGGGCCCACGAGGGGCGGGCTAAGGCCGGGGTGAGTGTCCACAGGCAGGAAAGCCCCAAGCAAGAGAAGCAGGAGCTTCACCAATCTCCCTGGATGTATAGGCGCTGGCAGCGAGTTAGAGCGGGACCCCAGGAGGGCGAGGATGCCCTCAGGCTCCCAGGGGCACTAATAGAGCACCTGGGCCCAGAGAGCACGCTCCACACCCCCAGTCCGAGCTCCCTAAAGGGCTGCAGTGCGCGCATGGCTGTACCTGGGATAAACTCGGAGGCGGCTCTGGCAGAGGAAGAGGCTCTGCGCGGAGGGGGCTGCGGCTGGGAGCACGAATCCAACAGCACAGGCCCGGGAGCACAGGGCTCCGGGGACACAGCCCAGGATCCAGCCTCCCCCCGGGACAGGCAGAAGCCGGGAGGGCCCAGGACAGCAAGGACGCTCCTGCCCCGAGCTGAGCAGATCAGCGGCCCCGCCCCGGAGCCTCCAGGCCCTGCAGACGGAGAGCTCTGGAGTTACTGCAGGGGCTGACTCCAGGGCTCCAGAGCTGGCCGCCGCCACTGTGGTTGTTCCTCCTGGGGCCTCACGGGGTAAACACCACCACTGAGCCTCACGAGGCCTCTCAGGAAAAAACAGGATAAACATTACTCACTGAGCCCTACACCACGCGGGGGGCAGAGCAGCTCCCCCAAGTGCTAAAACCTGAAAATCAGAACAGGCCCCTCCCCCAGAAGACCAGCTAGACGGATAGGGGAAAAACAAATTATTGACCAAGCAGCACTGGAAAGTTCCAGGGGAAGTGAAGGGACTTAGAGTATACAGAATCAGAGGATACTCCCCCCCCCTTTTTTTGCTATCTGATTTCTGTTTGCTTCCCTCACTTTTTTCCTTTTTCTTTCTTCTTGTCTTTTTCTTCTCTTTTTTTCTTTTTTCCCCTTTTTTCTTCCTTTTTTCTTTTTCTTTTCTTCTTTCTCTTCTCTCTTTTTCCCCTTTTCCCAATACAACTTGTTTTTGACCACTCTGCACTGAGCAAAATGACTAGAAGGAAAACCTCACCTCAAAAGAAAGAATCAGAAAAATCCTCTCTCCCACAGAGTTACAAAATTTGGATTACAATTCAATGTCAGAAAGCCAATTCAGAAGCACTATTATAAAGCTACTGGTGCTCTAGAAAAAAGCATAAAGGACTCAAGAGACTCATGACTGCAGAATTTAGATCTTGACAGACAGAAATTAAAAATCAATTGAATGAGATGCAATCCAAACTACAAATCCTAACGACGAGGGTTAACGAGGAGGAAGAATGAGGGAGCGACATAGAAGACAAGTTGATGGCAAAGAGGGAAACTGAGGAAAAAAGAGACAAACAACGAAAAGTCCTTGAGGATAGATTAAGGGAAGTAAGTGACAGCCTGAGGAAGAAAAACCTATGTTTAGTTGGGGTTCCTGAGGGCGCCGAAAAGGACAGAGATCAAGAATATGTATTTGAACAAATCATAGCTGAAAACTTTCCTAATCTGGGAAGGGAAACAGGCATTCACACCCAGGAAATAGAGAGACCCCCCCTAAAATCAATAAAAACCGTTCAACACCTCGACATTTAATAGTTAAGCTTGCAAACTCCAAAGGTAAAGAGAAGATCCTTAAAGCAGCAAGAGACAAGAAATCCCTGACTTTTATGGGGAGGAGTATTAGGGTAACAACAGACCTCTCCACAGAGACCTGGCAGGCCAGAAAGGGCTGGCAGGATATATTCAAGGTCCTAAATGAGAAAAACATGCAACCAAGAACACTTTATCCAGCAAGGCTCTCATTCAGAATGGAAGGAGAGATAAAGAGCTTCCAAGACAGGCAGGAACTGAAAGAATATGTGACCTCCAAACCAGCTCTGCAGAAATTTTATGGTGGACTCTTAAAATTCCCCTTTAAGAAGAAGTCCAATGGAATAATCCACAAAAACAGGGACTGAATACATATCATGATGACACTAAACTCATAAATTTCTTTTTTTAAATTTTTTAAATTTTTATTTTTTAAAAAATTTATTTTTTATTGGTGTTCAATTTGCCAACATACAAAATAACACCCAGTGCTCATCCTGTCAGTGTCCCCCTCAGTGCTCGTCACCCATTCACCCCCAACCCCTGCCCTCCTCCTGTTCCACCACCCCTAGTTCATTTCCCAGAGTTAGGAGTCTTTATGTTCTATCTCCCTTTCTGATATTTCCTACCCATTTCTTCTCCTTTACCTTCTATTCCCTTTCACTATTATTTATATTCCCCAAATGAATGAGATCATATAACGTCTGTCCTTCTCCGATTGACTTATTTCCGTCAGTATAATACCCTCCAGTTCCATCCACATTGAAGCAAATGATGGGTATTTGTCATTTCTAATGGCTGAGTAATATTCCATTATATACATAAACCACATCTTCTTTATCCATTCATCTTTTGATGGACACCGAGGCTCCTTCCACAGTTTGGCTATTGTGGCCATTGCTGCTAGAAACATCGGGGTGCAGGTGTCCCGGGCTTTCATTGCATCTGTATCTTTGGGGTAAATCCCCAGCAGTGCAATTGCTGGGTCGTAGGGAAAGTCTATTTTTAACTCTTTGAGGAACCTCCACACAGTTTTCCAGAGTGGCTGCACCAGTTCACATTCCCACCAACAGTGTAAGAGGGTTCCCTTTTCTCTGCATCCTCTCCAACATTTGTGGTTTCCTGCCTTGTTAATTTGTTCCTGTGTTTTTTCCACTGGATAGTCTTTCCTCCTTTGTCGAATATTAGCTGACAATAAAGTTGAGGGTCTACTTCTGGATTCTCTCTTCTGTTCCATTGATCTATGTGTCTGTTTTTGTGCCAGTACCACACTGTCTTGATGACCACAGCTTTGTAGTACAACCTGAAATCTGGCATTGTGATGCCTCCAACTATGGTTTTGTTTTTTAAAATTGCCCTGGGTATTCTGATTCCACACAAATCTTAAGATGGTTTGTTCCAACTCTCTGAAGAAAGTCCATGGTATTTTGATAGGGATTGCATTAAACGTGTAAATTGCCCTGGGTAACATTGACATTTTCACAATATTAATTCTGCCAATCCATGAGCATGGAATATTTTTCCATCTCTTTGTGTCTTCCTCAATTTCTTTCAGAAGTGTTCTATAGTTTTTAGGGTATAGGTCCTTTACCTCTTTGGTTAGGTTTATTCCTAGGTATCTTATGCTTTTGGGTACAATTGTAAGTGGGATTGACTCCTTAATTTCTCTTTCTTCAGTCTCATTGTTAGTGTATAGAAATGCCATTGATTTCTGGGCATTGATTTTGTATCCTGCCACGCTACCAAATTGCTGTACGAGTTCTAGCAATCTTGGGGTGGAGTCTTTTGTGTTTTCTATGTAGAGTATCATGTCATCAGTGAAGAGGGAGAGTTTGACTTCTTCTTTGCCAGTTTGAATGCCTTTAATGTTCTTTTGTTGTCTGATTGCTGAGGCTAGGACTTCCAGTACTATGTTGAATAGCAGTGGTGAGAGTGGACATCCCTGTCTTGTTCCTGATCTTAGGGGAAAGGCTCCCAGTGCTTCCCCATTGAGAATGATATTTGCTGTGGGCTTCGTAGATGGCTTTTAAGATGTCGAGGAATGTTCCCTCTATCCCTATGCTCTGAAGAGTTTTGATCAGGAATGGATGCTGTATTTTGTCAAATGCTTTCTCTGCATCTAATGAGAGGATCATATGGTTCTTGGTTTTTCTCTTGCTGATATGATGAATCACATTGAGTGTTTTACGAGTGTTGAACCAGCCTTGTGTCCCGGGGATAAATCCTACTAGGTCATGGTGAATAATCTTCTCAATGTACTGTTGGATCCTATTGGCTAGTATCTTGTTGAGAATTTTTGCATCCATGTTCATCAGGGATATTGGTCTGTAATTCTCCTTTTTGGTGGGGTCTTTGTCTGGTTTTGGAATTAAGGCGATGCTGGCCTCATAGAATGAGTTTGGAAGTACTCCATCTCTTTCTATCTTTCCAAACAGCTTTAGTAGGATAGGTATGGTTTCTTCTTTAAACGTTTGATAGAATTGCCCCTGGGAAGCCATCTGGCCCTGGACTTTTGTGTCTTGGAGGTTTTTGATGACTGCTTCAATTTTCTCCCTGGTTATTGGCCTGTTCAGGTTTTCTATTTCTTCCTGTTCCAGTTTTGGTAGTTTGTGGCTTTGCAGGAATGCGTCCATTTCTTCTAGATTGCCTAATTTATTGGCGTATAGCTGTTCATAATATGTTTTTAAAATCGTTTGTATTTCCTTGGTGTTGGTAGTGATCTCTCCTTACTCATTCATGATTTTATTAATTTAGTCTTCTCTCTCTTCTTTTTAATAAGGCTGGCTAGTGATTTATCTATCTTATTAATTCTTTCAAAGAACCAACTCCTGGTTCTGTTGATCTGTTCCACAGTTCTTCTGGTCTCGATTTCGTTGAGTTCTGTCGAATCTTAATTACCTCTCTTCTTCTGCTGGGTGTAGGATCTATCTGCTGTTTTAAATCTAGCTCCTTTATGTGTAAGATTAGCTTTTGTATTTGAGTTCTTTCCAGTGTTTGAATGGATGCTTGTATGGTGATGTATTTCCCCCTTAGGACTGCTTTTGCTGCGTCCCAAAGATTTTGAATGGTTGTATCTTCATTCTCATTAGTTTCCATGAATCTTTTTAATTCTTCCTTAATTTCCTGGTTGACCCTTTCATCTTTTAGCAGGATGGTCCTTAACCTCCACGTGTTTGAGGTCCTTCCAAACTTCTTGTTGTGATTTAGTTCTAATTTCAAGGCATTATGGTCTGAGAATATGCAGGGGACGATCCCAATCTTTTGGTATCGGTTCAGACCCGATTTGTGACCCAGTATGTGGTCTATTCTGAAGAAAGCTCCATGTGCACTTGAGAAGAATGTGTATTCCGTTGAGTTTGGAAGTAAAGTTCTGTAGATATCTATGAAATCCATCTGGTCCAGTGTATCATTTAAAGCTCTCGTTTCTTTGGAGATGTTGGTTTAGAAGACCTATCGAGTGTAGAAAGCGCTAGATTGAAGTCACCAAGTATAAGTATATTATTATCTAATTATGTCTTAATTTTGGTTATTAAGTCATTGATATATTTGGCAGCTCCCACATTCAGGGCATATATATTGAGGATTGTTAAGTCCTCTTGTTGGACAGATCCTTTAGTATGATATAGTGTCCCTCTTCATCTCTCACTACAGTCTTCGGGGTAAATTTTAGTTTATCTGATATGAGGATGGCTACCCCTGCTTTCTTTTGAGGACCATTTGAATGGTAAATGGTTCTCCAACCTTTTATTTTCAGGCTGTAGGTGTCCTGTCTAAAATGAGTCTCTTGTAAACAGCAAATATATGGGTCCTGCTTTTTTATCCAGTCTGACAGCCTGCGCTTTTTGATGGGGTCATTAAGCCCGTTCACATTCAGAGTTACTATTGAGAGATAGGAGTTTAGTGTCATCATGATATCTATTCAGTCCTTGTTTTTGTGGATTGTTCAACTGAACTTCTTCTTAAAGGGGAATTTGAAGAGTCCCCCTTAAAATTTCTTGCAGAGCTTGTTTGGAGGTCACATATTCTTTTAGTTCCTGCCTGTCTTGGAAGCTCTTTATCTCTCCTTCCATTCTGAATGAGAGCCTTGCTGGATAAAGTGTTCTTGGTTGCATATTCTTCTCATTTAGGACCCTGAATATATCCTGCCAGCCCTTTCTGGCCTGCCAGGTCTCTGTGGAGAGGTCTGTTGTTACCCTAATACTCCTCCCCATAAAAGTCAGGGATTTCTTGTCTCTTGCTGCTTTAAGGATCTTCTCTTTATCTTTGGAATTTGCAAGCTTAACTATTAAATGTCGAGGTGTTGAACGGTTTTTATTGATTTTAGGGGGGGAATCTCTCTATTTCCTGGATCTGAATGCCTGTTTCCCTTCCCAGATTAGGAAAGTTTTCAGCTATGATTTGTTCAAATACATATTCTGGACCTCTGTCCCTTTTGGTGCCCTCGGGAAACCCAATTAAACATAGGTTTTTCTTCCTCAGGCTGTCGTTTATTTCCTTTAATCTATCCTCATGGTCTTTTAATTGTTTTTCTCTTTTTTCCTCAGTTTCCCTCTTTGCCATCAACTTGTCTTCTATGTCACTCACTCATTCTTCCACCTCGTTAACCCTTATCATTAGGACTTCTAGTTTGGATTGCATCTCATTCAATTGATTTTTAATTTCTGCCTGATTAGATCTAAATTCTCCTTTATGCTTTTTTCTAGAGCCACCGGTAGCTGTATAATAGTGCTTCTGAATTGGCTTTCTGACATTGAATTGTAATCCAGATTTTGTAACTCTGTGGGAGAGAGGACTGTTTCTGATTCTTTCTTTTGAGGTGAGGTTTTCCTTCTAGTCATTTTGTTCAGTGCAGAGTGGCCAAAAACAAGTTGTATTGGGAAAAGAAGAAAAAGAGAGGAGAGAAAGAAGGAAATAAAAGAGAAAAAGAAAAAAGAAAAAAAGAAAAGAAAAAGAGAAAGAAAAACAAAGGAAAAAAAGGGTGGGGAAGCAAACAGAAATCAAAAAGCAAAAAAACAAAAACAAAACAAAAAAAACATGGGGATGTATCTTCTGATTCTGTATACTTTAAGGTCCTTGACTTCCCCTGGAACTTGTCCGTCTAGCTGGTCTTCTGGGGGAGGGGCCTGTTGTGCTGATTTTCAGGTGTTAGCCCTTGGGGGAGCTGCTCTGCCCCGGCCTGGTGCAGGGCTCAGTGGGGGGTGTTTACCCCGTGAGGCCGCAGGAGGAACAACCACAGTGGCGGGGCCAGCTCTGGAGCCCTGGAGTCAGCCCCCGCAGTAGCTCCAGAGGTCTCCGTCTGCAGGGCCTGGAGGCTCCGGGCGGGGCCGCTGATCTCCTCAGCTGGGGGCAGGAGCGTCCTTGCGGTCCTGGGCCCTCCCGGCCTCTGCCTGTCCCGGGGGAGGCTGGATCCTGGGCTGTGTCCCCGGAGCCCTGGGCTCCGGGGCCTGCGCTGTTGGATTCGCGCTCCCGCCCCGCAGCCCCCTCCGCGGAGCCGCCGCCCGAGCCCCTCCGAGCTGCTCCGGGTCCCGCCGTGCGCGCTGCAGCCCTTAGGGAGCTCGGCGCACTCTCCCGGGGCGCAGGTGTCTGTTACTGCCCCAGGGAACCCGAGGGCATCCCCGCCCCCCTGGGTCCTGCTCCAACTCCCTGCGAGCCCCTTTCCGCCCGGGAAGGTCGGTGCAGCTCCTGCGTCTCCGGGACGGGGTTCTCCTGTCCTGGGGACACTCGCCCCGGCCTCAGCCCGACTCCTCGCGGGGCCCCTCCCCCTTGGAGGCCTTTTGTTTATTTCTTTTTCCCCGTCTTCCTACCTTGATAGAAGCGCGAACTCTTCTCACTGTAGCGTTCCAGCTGGTCTCTCTTTAAATCTCAGGCGGAATTCGTAGATTTTCAGGATGATTTGAAGGTTATCTAGGTAACTTGGGGGGGACAGGTGACTTGGGGACCCTACTCTTCCGCCATCTTGCCCCTCCCCCTCTCCCCAAATTTGCAATTTTAAAGCTAAGGCATTTTTCAAGTAATCAATGCATTAGAAATTCATATGTCATCTAATTTATAGAATTCAAATCAAACTGCGATATTATGATGCAAGCATAAGATGTTTGTTTTATAAGACAGAATTATTAATTTCTATGATAGCTTCACATCTAAGTTAATCACCTCAACCTATCCTATTCAAGGTTGAACCTAGTTAAAATCCAAAAATCTAATCCTAGTTCTAGGTCTCAAAATTCAACCCTCTAAAAATAATTATAGTACCACAAGCTTGAGTGCCTTCTTAAAAGACTGTGGCATAAAGGAATAAAAACATTTGTATCTACGGGAGTCTAAAAAATAAAAACCTCTTTGTCTAGTTTTTTTTTTCTGAATGATCAAAATAACTTCTCCAAATGGAATATCTGGCAATTTATACTGCCAATCTAGTTCAACGAGGCTGTGTAAAAGCACAGTTGCAAGAATTATATTTGTCAAAATATTTGGTCACCTATCTCCTCAACAACAACAGTTGATTAGCACATATCTGTCAAAATATACTTTGAATCAACATCTTTCCTTTACTTAAAAACCTGAATCTATACTGGAATAATCAGATTGACAGATTGTTTTTTAAAAACATTAATGTAAAAGTTGTCTCTGCTATTTTCCTACAGTTGCCCAATGCCCCGTCCTTTATTTTGAAATCCTATTAGTGGAACAGTAGCCAAATATTACCTCAATTCTTATGTTGAAGGTAAAGACAGGGGAAAGACAACTAATGCCTCGTTATAATCAAAAACAGCCAAAACTGTCAGGTGACATGAGGATAAAGGGAAAACAGTTCAAACATTTGGAGAGCTGACCTCCTAAATATTTTTTAACACTTCCTGTCTATGCAAGCTAAAAGGAAGATAAAATCCTCAAAAGATCTGGGTTAAAATGACATAAGATTGGGTACAGGTGGGGAGGGGAGGGATATAGCTTTTCTGACATACTCTTTTCATCTGAGCACAATGCCACAAACTTTAATAAAAGAAGGAAAATATAAAACGACTCAATGTATCAGTGAATAAGGAACAACTGACTGATTATTTCAGCTTTGAAACTCTCTGTTACCAGCATTCTCTAGAGCCAGGTAAATACCCAGCAAATACAGTTAGTACAGTTGTTAAAATCTGTGACTGAACTTAGGTACAGAAAACAATTAAGTTACTGTTTAAATCACCATAATTTGCTACTCAATTGGCCTGTAAAATACATGTGTTTATAGATAGACTATATTGAGAATGATTTGGCAAAGAAAAGTTGAGGATAAAGTCCATCTACTACTTATTCTCAATAAGAACTCCAGTTTCCAATTTGGAACTGTTATTAGTAGTTATTCCACTTTCTTTATCTTTTGGGCATTTTTGAGGCAAACTGTCTTACCCAATTACATGCTTTGAAAATTTTCAAATGATAAAAATCTGTACAAGAAAACGATTTAAAAATCACCAAAAAGCCAAAGGACGAGATGTTCAAGACTTTAGACAGTATCTAAGAGAGAATATAATCAGAGAATGGCTACAGTCAGGTGGGCAGAGGTCAGAATGGCAGAATTCCTTCCCTGTTGTAATGAATATACGAAAACCACCAGTGGTTTGGTGACTATCACTGGTTACAGTAGCAAAACAGAAGGGGAAAGCCTGGTACAGAAAGGTGACTGGCTCAGAGAAAACCTAAGTGGTGACAAGAGCCTAAAGGTACATACAGGTACGTATCTTTTATACTGGATGTGATCCACTTACATGGCCCCTGTTGAATCTCTTGGGGACCAACAGTAAAGCAAGTTTAGAACTTCATATCTTGAGGCATCTCTAGCAAGATGCTGATCCAATGTTGTTCCAAATATCTTCTGTTTTCCTGGTTCACCTGAAGAGGAAAAAACACTACAGAGGATGTGGGAACTGAATTTCTTTATGTAGTTTCTTCTAGAGCAACTGTCTGAAAGTTTTGGCCCAATCCTTTATGAAGACTGGAGATGAGACACTTGAGGGGCTAGTGGAAAACAAAATTCAAATGAAAAGGTGGAGTGAGGCATCTAAATGGGGAATACGAGAGCAAAAGATAACCGACCCTCGTAGGTAAATCAGCATTTCTAATCTGTAAGTGGGAGGAGGCAGAGAAAGGAGAGAAAAAATAGGCACAGATGTTTCTCCCTCCACTCCCTCACCCCAATTGCTACTAAAAATTTCCAAAGTGCCTAAACTTTTGGACCACAACTAGGGAGTGAATAAGCAAGGTTAATTGGAAAGGTAAACATTTTGTCAAGTCTCCCTCCCCTGGCTATGTGACATTATTAAGCTGCAGGGAGGTGTCTCAGATAATACTTTTTTTCTAAGAACAGATTCTGGTGTAATACAGCTTGAAGCAATAAGAAAGAGAAATATAAACTCAATTTATGCAAAAAGAAGTCACAGGACAATATACCATATTGACAAAGTTTATTTAATTCTGTTTTTCAAAAGGGGAGGGACAGCTTTCATATAATAAGAAATCAAAACAAAAGTAGTTTTTATATAATAGAAAATATTTTTAAACTAAGCAAAACAAACTGCATGCTTCATCCCCTTAGGAAATATTATCCTCTGGAAAGATAATCTTAAAAAAACTAATATTAGCAAAAGCAAATCTGATGTACATTACCACACAAAAGCATAAAAATGTAGTCCATAATATTTAGATTCAATCTAGTAACTTTTTTCTTAAAACATTTTACCTAAATATTATATTACAGTTATTCTCCAGCATTCATGTAATAGCCTAGAATATAAAACAATTTTCTTTCCAAATATCTTCCATTTTAACCAGTTTACTTGAACTATGTCTGGTAAAAATAGCAGAATTTTCTGACAAATAGGAATGGAGAACCAATTATATCCTTACCTGATGTGGCTGCTCATTCATTCATTGTGGGTCTGATTTCACTTTATTACTAGGGTGAGTTGTGACTTTGGTTACTGGTTGTTTGAAAATTGATGCGGTTTGTCTAATTGGCAATGTTGTATTCAAGTCTGGTTTACCCGGTGGATATAAGCATGTTTTCATTAATAAATATTATGTATAAATATAATTTGGTCCATTTTTTATTAATTCATTATCCATTACTTTTAAGTTTTTATTTAAAGTCCAGTTAGAAAAAAAAATAATAAATAAATAAATAAAGTCCAGTTAGTTTACATACAGTGTAGTATTAGTTTCAGGTGTGCAACACAGTGATTCAACACTTCCATATATTACCCAGTGCTCATCACTAGTGTACTGCTTCATCCCCATCATCTATTTAACCCATGCCCGAACCCCCTCCCCTCTGGTGTCCATCAGTTCTCTATAACTAAAGAGTCTGTTTCTTGGTTTGTCTCTTTTTTTCCCCATTTGATTTTTAAGTTTACCTATTTAAATAATTTCTACATCCAATGTGGGGCTCGAACTCACGACCCCTTGTGAGATCAAGAGTCACATGCTCCTTTGAGCCAGGCAGGCACTTCTGTTTTGTTTCTTAAATTCCACGTATGAGCAAAATCACATAGATGGAGCTAGAGATTATTGTGCTAAGTGAAATAAGTCAGAGAAATACCATTATCCATTACTTTAAATCATATTATACCAAACTTCTCAATCTCAGCATTATAAATACTTGAAAGGACACTTTTAGCACTTCATTATACAAGACATACATGAAGTTTTCCTATCATAAAAAGCTTTACTTTTTATAAAAAGTTTTCTGTGTATTTTAAAATGTAAGGAAATTATCTATATGTAATGCATGATTAAGTTGATTAGCCAGATATTCAGGACTTTTAAGTGAATAAATTGTGCTTATGGGTAACACAAAAAGGAGCATTTTCAGGACAATCATCAGGATAGCAATCATCTCAACACTTGAGAATGGAGGAAAATATTGGTATACTTGGCCTATAAAATGTGAACAACCTGGTCAGCTATTAGGAGGCCAGGTTTACATAAAACCATATAAGTTAAACTTCACTCTCAAAAGATAACTAGAGATGGAAGTTCTAACAAACAGAACTCAATTTAGCAACAAACATATCTTTTAGGGATCCCTGGGTGGCGCAGCGGTTTGGTGCCTGCCTTTGGCCCAGGGTGCGATCCTGGAGACCTGGGATCAAATCCCACGTTGGGCTCCCGGTGCATGGAGCCTGCTTCTCCCTCTGCCTATGTCTCTGTCTCTGTCTCTGTCTCTCTCTCTCTCTCTGTGTGACTATCATAAATAAATAAAAATTTAAAAAAATTAAAACAAACAAACATATCTTTTAATCACCAGTAAATAAAATCTAAGATGTGTTCTAGTAAAGTCAAAATGTGGCAGAGTTACTATTCAGTTCATTTGTGATGGAGGAGCAGAGGGGCAAGGAAGCAGAAGAAGGACAAAAAGAACAAAATGTGATTTAATCATTGTATATTCTGATGCTGGCAAAAATCTATATATACATAAACAGTCATCTGTATCTGCAACAATATACATGTGGTATTTTTGATACACGCACTTGATAAATCTACAGGAGGGTATTCAATGAACTTTTGTCTTTACAACTATCCCCAGATAAAAATTGTGCTATCAACTTCCAGGCTCCAGAAGAATGGTTCTCAAACTTCAACACACATCAGTACCACCCAGGGGATTTATTAAAACATGATTCCTGGGCCTCAGCCCTAGAGATTCTGATTCAGGAGAGATGAAGTGAGGCCTGGGAACTTGCATTTCTATTAAGGTTGCATGGGATGCTGATGCGACTGATCCAGGGACCACCTGGAGAACCACTACTCTATAACAAAGATTGCAAACTTGTTGCAGAAGAACCAAGTTTAACCCATAGGTGTAATTTGTTCAGTTTTTAGTGTATTAAAATGAGCAAACATCTACAAGATCTGGAGATTTCACATAAAATGCATATTCTAGCTTAAAAATTCAAAGATCTAGAAATACTGGACTTGATTTGGCCACAACAGACCATAATTAATTAGTAACGGCTGCTCACAAGGATTTCCCTCACCCGACCCTAACTTTCCCAAACCTGAACCCTAAACTGAACCCTAACCCTACCCCTAAACCATAACCCTAATCCGTAAGTTTAACAGGAACTCTTACAGTCACACTAAACCCTAATCCTAACCCTAACCCTAACCCTATCCTAAGGCTACACTGCAAATCTAACGCTAACCCCAACCTGAAATCTAACACTAACATTAAGCATAGTTCCATTTGGAACATAGGTGTGACACGCCATTGTGTTGGATGTATAGTGTTGGTCAAAACCAATCACGAAGCACCTCGCGGTGACACAGGGATATTTATGCCACAGTTCATTATCGCTGGGAGCCATTGTGATGGCTGCGACCCCCAGAGCCCAGAAGGAGGCACCTCTTTCTCATTCAAAATAGAACAGGAACAATTGGACAGTTTGACTACAGAAGATGACCATGGCTGGATCTTGTAGCATTCCCACCCCATCATGCTGCCCCCATTGAAATGAGGCCGGAGGTAAAGTAACCATTGTGATATTACGTTGCTGGTACCCAGGCCACTTTCAAGTGGTACCCCATGCCACATCTCACCCCTTCATGTCAATGCACCATCCTTAAAATTGCGCCTCAGATACACAGGGCACCAGCTAACATGCATTACAAATATCATCCATAGACCGAGATGATGTCCCTAGGAAGGAGATTCTGCCTCTTCTATCACGGTGCAGGGTGGGAACCTGGGGAAAATGTGAGAGACATGGTGGGTTAGATAGGTGACAGATCTGGGACAGCAAGCACAGAAAGAAAGGTCTGAAACCAGCTCCATCTCCAGAAAAGTAGGCCCTTCCTTGCATTTTCAGAGAGTTGTGGCTATGGCATTTTTGGCTCCTGATGTACATTTAAGGAGATGGCATGGGGCAAGCAGTCATCTTCCAAAAAGGGGCTCTGGATAGGTCTGACTGAAAGGAGGGGCCCAAAGGCTGGAATCTTGAAAAAGTGACGTCACTTCCTTGGGGACAAGCGTGTAACGGATTTAGAACTCTGGTAACCAGGAAGCTGCGTTGAACAAGGTCCCTCTTTCCAGCTCACTTAACTGGAGCCGGTCAAGAGAACAAGATGTTCTGTTGCTGTTGCCCTACTTTCAGTAGCTCTGGGCTTAAGAGAGTCCAGACAGAGAGATGTTCATGTTGCTATGGACGTCAGCTCGGCCCTCTTCACCGAAGCTTCTGGTTATGTGCGGGAGACCTCAACAGGTACCGCAAGGCACCTGGGGGAAGCCACTGGAGAGCAGGCCACACTGTAATCTCAGCTGACGGGGCTCATACCTCTTTCACCTTCATTGAGTGTGTGTCCGTTTATGTGTAAGAGGGTGTGTTAGTGTGAGACTCTGTGTGTGTGTGTGTGTGTGTGTGTGAGTAGAGGGGACAGAGGAGAGGAACATGCCCTTCCTGGGCAGAAACCAGCTGCCACGGTTTGGAGCCTGACACATCTTTGGTGTTCAGACACCAGGTCATAACAGGCAAGATGAGAAGGTGAGTGCTGAGGGCCAAGCTCAACTTCAAGTATGTAAATCATGAGCGCAAGAGTCTCTTTCATCTGGCTTCTCCTTGCCAGATTTCCCTTCAGCTGCCCCTGGGATGTAAGCAGAGAACACGATTTCCAAAGAGGATGTCTCCTTGTTGTGTTGTGGAGGGAGTACCCTAATGTCTCTTGGCCCTGTACATACGGGGCACTGTATTTGCAGAGCTGCACCCAGGAGATCTTGGAGGAGATGTTCTGTGGCTTCAACTCTTCCAACTCCCTAGACAATGATCGGTGCACCAGGCAAACAAGGAGCAGTGCTGTTCTGAGGTGAGAATGGGAAGAGGGTTCTCCACAGAGAGATGGCCCCCCCACAAACATGGAGAGAAACCTGCGGCCCTCCCGTAGTGTTTCCACACGAGTGCCGCACAGGCCCAAACGCAAAGAGACCTGAACCTCCTCCCCTAACATCCGGCTACGTCTGAGGTGATAAGACACCGTTCCCCTAGGTTGGGATGGTGCAGAATAGATTTCATGCTTTTGAGGAGTGGGGGTGGTTGGTTTTTTTCACTCAGAGCAATGAGTGTCTTTCGTTTCACTACCATTTTCCTTATTTCACCCACGCGCCCCAGGTATCCTGTGTAGAACGCAGCTCCACTGTCGTTGCACAACGTCTGCAGGCCTCACAAAAGATCACACTAAAGAGGGTGATTTAAGAGGAAAGGAAGGGTGGGATGAAGCCATTCTCTATGTTTATCTCTAAGGTGTCATGTGCCACAACACATCAGATCATGGTAGACCCAACAGGTCATGAGCTGTGTCCTTAGAGGTCCTCGTAGTACTCCATCAATGGGGCCGTCTGGGGGATCCCTGGGTGGCTCAGCGGTTTGGCTCCTGCCTTTGGCCCAGGGTGCGATCCTGGAGTCCCGGGATCGAGTCCTGCGTTGGGCTCCTGGCATGGAGCCTGCTTCTCTCTCTGCCTGTGTCTCTGCCTCTCTCTCTCTCTCTATCTCTATCATGAATAAATAAATAAAATCTTTAAAAAAAAAATGGGGCCGTCTGCCACAGTGATTCAGCCATTCAAGGCCCTTGGCACTTGACATGATGCCATTCTCTTGCCATGTCTGCTATGCTGCAAGGAGGACCTTGTGTGTCCCCACAGACTGTTTAAGTTGCTTGATCTGCCATAACCTGGAAGCCCAGTTTGGGCAGAAGCCCTCTGATGCCTCCTGACCCAAGTAGCTGGCTCTGTCTTTTTTGTAGACATCCACAGTGGAAATCTAGGATGAGGCTTACCTCTGACCCTGACCCTAACCCTGAACCCTAACCCTGAGGCCTAACCCTGACCCTATCCCGAACCCTAACCCTGAGGCCTAAACCTAAACCCTAACCCTTAGGCCTAACCCTAAAACTGACCCCAGGCCTAACCCTAACCCTAACCCTAAACCCTAATCCAAACCCTAACCCCTAGGCCTAACCCCTAACCCTAACCCCTCGGCCTAACCCTAACCCTGACACTTAGCCTAACCTTAACCCTAATCCTGACCCTAACACTAACCCTGACGTTGACCCTAAACCTAACCTTAAACCTAACCCTAACCCTAAAGCTGAGGCCAAACCCTGAGGCCTAACCCTAACTCCTAATCCTGAGGCCTAACCCTAACCCTAACCCTAACCCCTAACACTGAGTCCTAACCCCTAGGCCTAACCCTGAGGCGTAAACCTAAACACTAACCCTGAAGCCTAACCCTAACCCTAACCCTGAGGACTAAACCTAACCCTAAGGCTTAACCCTGAGGCCTAACCCCTAACACTGAGGCCTAACTCTAATCCTAACCTAACACCTAACCTGAGGCCTAACATCTAGGCTTAACCCTCAGGCCTAAACTTAAACCCTAACCCTGAGGCCTAACCCTTATCTTAACCCTGTGTCATAAACCTAATCCTGAGGCCTTAACCTGAGGCCTAACCCTGAGGCCGAAACATAAAACCTAACCCTTAGGCCTAACCCTAACACTGACCCCAGGCCTAAACCTAACTCTAACCCTAAACACTATTCCTAAGCCTCAGGCCTAAACCTAAACCCTAACCCCTCGGCCTAACCCCTAACCCTAACCCTGAGGCCTAACCCTAACCCCTTACTCTGAGGCCTAAACCTAACCCTAACCCTGAGGCCTAACCCTAACCCCTTACCCTGAGGCCTAACCCTAACCCTAACCCTGAGGCCTAAACCTAACCCTAACCCTCACCCCTTATCCTAACACTAACTCTGAAGCCTAACTCTAACCCTAACTCTAACCCTAACCCTAACCCTGACCCTGATCCTAACCCTAACCCTGACCCTAACCATAACCCTGACCCTAATCCTAACCCTGACCCTAACCCTGACCCTGACCCTGAGCCTAAACCTAACTCTAACACTAACCCTAACCCTGACCCTAACACTAACCCTGACCTTGACCCTAACCCTAACCCTAACCCTAACCCTAAACCTAACCTAACCCTAACCCTAACCCTGAGGCCTAACACTGAGGCCTAACCCGAACTCCTAATCCCGAGGCCTAACCCTAACCCTAACCCCTAACCCTGCGGCCTAACCACTAGGCCTAACCCTGAGGCCTAAACCTAATCACGAACTCTGAGGCGGAACCCAAAACCTAACCCTGAGACCTAATACTAACACTAACCCTAACCCTGACTCCAAGGCCTAACCCTAACCCTAACCCCTCGGCCTAACCCTAACCCTAACCCTAACCCCTAACCCTAACCCTAACCCCTAACCCTAACCCTAACCCCTAACCCTAACCCTAACCCTAACCCTTACCCCTAACCCCTAACCCTAACCCTAACCCTAACCCTAACCCTAACCCTAACCCTGAAGCCTCCCTGCTGGTCCTGAGGAGGCCAGGCCCCTGTCAGTGTAGACGCGGCCCCACATGGTCCTGAAGCCTCCACGCGGGTCCTGAGGAGGCCGGGTCCCTGTCAGCGTGGATGCGACCCCCCCATGGCTGTTTCCTGTCTGTTGAGTATGGTAGGACTTCCAGCGCTGAGAGGGGACCTCCTTGGCTTGTTCCTGCTCTTAGGGGAGACAATTTCAAGTTTTCACCCTTGGGGATGACGTCATCTGCGGGCCTTCCTACACGGCCTTTCCTCTGTTGATAGACATTTCCTCAAAACCCACTGTGCTTTTTATGTTGTATTCTGTCAAATGCTTTTTCTGCAACTCTTGAGGGGATCGTATGCGTTTTGTCCTTTCTCTTTTTGTTTTTTGTTTTTTTAAAGATTTTATTTATATATCCTTGAGAGACACAGAGAGACAGAGAGAGAGAGGCAGAGACACAGGCAGAGGAAGCAGGCTCCATGTAGGGAACTCGATGTGGGACTCGATCCCGGGACTCCAGGATCACGCTCTGGGCCGAAGGCAGGTGCTAAAGCGCTGAGCCCCCCGGGCCGCCCCATGTCCTTTCTCTGGTTAATGGGATGGATCGTGCTGAGTGATGGCCAGAGGGGCCATGGGGGGCAGGTGGGCAACATGGATGAGCAATAGGAAAAGCTACAAGCGTCTGGTTCTAAATAAAGAAATCCCAGAAATTTAGAAAGTACAGCCTGGCAATAGAGTCAGTACTGTTGGGACAACTTTGTACGGGGACAGATGGTGACGCCGCTTCTCGTGGGGAGAGCTGAGTGAGGCACAGAATTGTCAAGTCACTAGTTGTAGCCCTGAAACTACTGTCACATTGTGTCGACTGTGCTTCAATAAATACCAAGGAAAAGGGGTTTCCGGTAGGACTCCCGGTGGGTCCGTGAAAGGCATTTACATGGTCGTTACGCACACGAAGGCACCTCTGCAGAGGGGATCAAGATGCTCACGTGTCTTCATGTTAATTTTTAGAAGATTTACTTGAGAGAGGGTGCAGTGGGGGGGGGGGCGGAGGGAGACGGGGAACCTGGAGCGGACTCCTCACCCACCGGAGCCCGAGCCCCACGCGAGGCTCCACGCCACAACCTCGAGATCCTGACTTGAGCCAAACTCAAGAGTCGACGTGGAACCGACGGAACCACCCAGGAGCCCCTCAAATGTCCCTAACTGCAACCCCATGCTGTGAACCCTGGGGGGCGGGGGGCATCTGTGACCCCCAGTCTGCCTTGAAGGGCGGGAGGCCTGCAGGGCCCGAGGATGGGAACTGAGGATGTGGGAGGGTGCTTGCATCCCCTTCCCGCCCGGCGTGGGGACAGGACCCTCCCCCGGGACCCTCGGCCTTCAGGGTGAAGGGCTAAGTGCTGATTGGACCCCGCCTGCCCACAGTGATGATGCGGGACCCCACTCTGGGCGGAACTGTGGTGCCCCCGGGTTCCACCGCTGCCTGGTGGCCACTCTGCGTCCGCAGACCTTCGGAGGCACTCGTGCTCCGGATCTGGCTCGCAGCGACCCGACTCTCCTGCTCTCCCCAGTAGCCCAGTACTCCCACTCTCCCCAGTACCCCAACCCTCCCACTCTCCTAAGTACCCCAACCCTCCCACTCTCCTAAGTACCCCAACCCTCCCACTCTCCCCAGTACCTCCACTCTCCCACTCTCCCCAGTACCCCAACCCTCCCACTCTCCCCAGTACCCCAACCCTCCCACTCTCCCCAGTATCCCAGTACTCCCACTCTCCCCAGTATCCCAGTACTCCCACTCTCCCCAGTACCCCAGTACTCCCACTCTCCCCAGTACCCCAACCCTCCCACTCTCCCCAGTACCCCAACCCTCCCACTTTCCCCAGTACCCCAGTGCGTAAAGAGGAGGCGCTCACACAGCGACAGGTCACAGGTGAGTGGCAGCTGATCCCTGCTCCCCGCGGGCCACAGTGGGGCCTGTGGGTCCGGGTGGGGGCACAGGCCTCCTGGGCTGGGGTCCACAACACCCCGACCCCCCATGCGATGACGGTGAGCAGCTCCTACAGCCCTTCCACAGCCCCACGGGGTGCGAGTGGCCACCCTGCTCCCCTCGTCCAGGGAAGGAGGCTGCAGTCGGAACTCAGGCAGCTCCCCCGGAACCCCCGCTCCCCTGTAAGCCCTGTGCCGTGCAGGCACCCAAGCCATGACCTTTCCAGCCTGTCCTAGACACATGGACCCTGACAGGGGTGACTGACACCCCCCCATCCCGCCCTGTGCTCGCTGGGTCCCCCTGGCCCGTGAACAGGCTTGCTCTTCACGCATTGGAACGTGGAGTCCCTCGTGCTCCGCCAGGCCCCCCTCAGGCTATTCACACATCGCTGCCCTCAGGGTGGGGAGTTTGGTCGCACTCTTGCTGGCATCAGGTTTTAATTTTGATGAAGTCCAGTCCGTCGCTTTCTCCCCTTGGTCATTGTGCTTGTGGAATCTAAGAGAAACCTTCGATCCCTGCCCCCCCCCCACCCCACAGGGACACTCGCTGGCCGGCCCACCCACCACCATCTCTGCGCCGGCCCCAGGCTGGGAGACGTCACCCCCGAGCATCAGGTGGGCAGTTCCCCGGAGTCCCTGGGTCCCCCGCCCGTGTGCTCCTGATACCGGGGTGGGAGCGCTCTGTGACCCCAGCGTGACGGTGTGTCCTGGGACAGTGGCTGGGAAGGTGGACTGTAGGTGGGCAGGGGACAGACAGGCAGCGAGGGCCTGTGTGTGATGCTCCAGCCCAGCCTGTGCCCCTCGGGGCTACGGGGTTGTCTCCGGCTCCAGTCAGACAGAGGGGCACCTGCCCACGGGGAGCACCCGGACGCATGTGTCCTCGGAAGGTTCTCACGTGCCGTCATTCTTGGATGTGTTTGGATTGCGGCACGATGCAGGAGGACCCGGAGACCCTGCTGGTCTTGCAAAGGGCCAATATCGTGGCCCAGTACCATCAGGTGAGGCCCAGAAGGGACCATAGACACTACACACCCACGACAGGGGGGACCATACCTGCAAGAGCAGGTGAGGCTCAAGAGGGGATCAGAGACAAGGATGAGCCAGGTCAGCCCAGACAAGGACCATAGTCACCAGGAACAAGTGAGACCCTGGGGATGGTCCCGGTGTCAGTAGCAAGTAAGGGTCCATCCTGGATCCTAGTCATTGGTAGCTGAAGAGCCCAGTCACCAGGTACAGGTGAGGCCCAGGTGGGGACCAGAGTCACCAGGTCCAGATGAAGACCACAGCTACCAGGTCCAGGTGAGCCCAGGTGGGGACCAGAGTCACCAGGTTCAGGTGAGGCCAAGGTGGGGACCATAGTCACAGATCCACATGAGGCTCAGGTGGAGACCAGAGTCACCTAGGTGAAGCCCAGTTGGGGACTAGAGTCACCAGGTCTGGGTGAGGCCCAATTGGGGACCAGAATCACCAGGTCTGGGTGAGGGCCAGGTAGGGATCAGAGTCACCAGGTCAAGTGAGGCCCAGGTGGGGACCACAGTCACCAGGTCAGGTGAGGCTCAGGTAGGAACCACAGTCACCAGGTCCCGGTGAGGCCAAGGTGGGGACCAGAGTCACCAGGTTCAGGTGAGGCCAAGGTGGGGACCACAGTTGCAGATCCACATGAGGCCCAGGTGAGGCCCTGTTGGGGACCAGAGTCACCAGGTCTGGGTGAGGCCCAGGTGGGGACCACAGTCACCAGGTCCGGGTGAGGCCCAGGTGGGGACCAGCGTCACCAGTTCCAGGTGAGGGCCAGGTAGGGATCAGAGTCACCAGGTCAGGTGAGACCCAGGTAGGGATCAGAGACACCAGGTCCAGCTGAGGCCCAGGTGGGGACCACAGTCACCAGGTCTGGGTGAGGCCCTGGTGGGGACCACAGTCACCAGGTCTGGGTGAGGCCCAGGTGGGGACCACAGTCACCAGGTCTGGGTGAGGCCCAGGTAGGGATCAGAGTCACCAGGTCCGGGTGAAGCCCAGTGGGGGACCACAGTCACCGGGTCCAGGTGAGTCCCAGGTGGGGACCACAGTCACCAGGTCAGGTGAGGCCCAGGTGGGGATCGTCACTGATAGATAGAAGCAGGTGAGGCTGTCAGGCTGCACCCACCGGGCATACAGGCCCTTTCTCTGGTGCCCGGCCAATCTCAGAGGGTCGGCGCGCCCTCAGGATTCAGGGGCGGGAGGACCCCTTCTGCTCCCTCCTGTCCCCATTTCCCTGCTCTGATCGGTCCCCACCACGGTGCACCAAGCAGGGTCTCCGCAGGACCTGTCACTGTGGAAGGCACCGACCACCAGGGCTTTCTGCCGTGAGTCCCCTGGACACCCCTCATCCATCTCAGGGGGGGTGGCATTTGCAGGAACACCTCTCTGGAGGCTGACCCCCCCCCCCAGGGTCGGGACCTCGTCCCCTGGAGCCCTCTGAGGGCCATGTCTGCGCTGGGCTGCAGCTGAGACACCCCGGAGGCCGACCTGGGACGTGGGCAGGAAGGGAGCTGGGCCTGGGGGAGGCCCCTGGACACTCAGAGGAGGGGCCCCCACGCCTGCTTCGGGCAGGCCCAGGTGTCTGCCTCCTGCATCAGGGGGGGTGTCCAGTCCCTTCAGCAGGGGCTCCCGCGGGTGAGGGGCTCTGGGGCCGGGGCGTGCTCTCTGTAGGGGGATGGCCTGGTCTGGGGCGAGTCCGCAGGGGTGCTCTCACCCACACCCCCTAGCCAGGGCCCCCACAGTCCCGAAGGCTTCTGCGGGGCTGCAGGTAGATGCCGGGGACCAGGCCAGGGCAGGGAGGGGGGGCCGCAGAGGGAGGGCCCGACCAGGCAGGAGGAGGGAAGAGGAGGAGGGGACAGCCCAGTGGCCTAGGTCGCAGGGGTCGAGGCTGATGGGTCAACAGCCCCACGAGAACCTGACGGACGCTGGAGACCCCAGGTGGGGCCCCCTTAGCCCTGCTCACGGCCCAGTGGCTGCTGGGATGGCTCAGGGGTGGGTCGTGCTCAGGGGCTCTGACAGGACAGGAGGTGAAATGGGCCAGAGGCAGAGGTGACAGCAGAGAGGGGAGTCAGGGGACAGCAGGGGGGTGGCCAGGGGGCAGGGCGAGGCCGGCTGGACGCTGGGCAGTCAGGCCCTGGGGAGGCGGGGGGGACCTCAGCGGGACGGTCACTCCTGGCAAACACGCTTCTCAGACCCCCCAGACGCCGCCCCCGCCAGCCCTCATGCCGCTGGCAGCCCCTGCCCTCCCTGGAGGAGCCCTGCCCTCCCCAGGCCCCTGGGTGCAGACGGGGGGGCGGGGGGGCTGTGGGGCCGGGGCCTCAGGGCTCTGCGTCTCTTGCCTTCCAGGGACAAGGAGCTGCCCAGCCCCAGCCCCCCCGAGGCCAAGGTGAGAGCCCGTCCTGGGCCCCGGGCAGGACGTGGGGGGGCTGGGGCCAGCTGTCTGCACCCCGTCCCCCAGGACATCCCCGGGCGTCTCCCCAGTCCCCCGTCCCAGCGCTGCACGGGCTGCCGGGAACGCACCCCAGACCCGGAGCCGCGGCCCGCGGGGGGCCCTGTGCCTTCTTGGCTCCTCCGGGTCCGGGGGGGACTGGGCGCGGCCGAGCGCCCACCTCCCGCGGCTGGAGCCTCACCTGCGGCCCCCGCTTGTCCTCTTCCAGAAACTCCACCAGGAGACCCGGCGCGCGGACAAATGGATAAAAATGCTCAAGCGATGGGACCACTACCTCCCCAGCGAGAAGGTGGGGCGCTGGGTGCCCCCGAGGGCTCTCCGTCCTGACGGGGCTGGGGGGCCGCCCTCAGTGTCCTCCTGCCCCGTCCTCGGGGGAGCCCCCTGCCTGGGGAGAGTCTGCTGGGAGCCCGAGCCTCCCCAGGCCCCTGGACGGCGGTGGGGGAGCGTCAGGTCGGGGCCACGGTCCCTGCTCCTCGTGGGGGACGGGGCCCAGCTCCAGGGAGACCCAGCCTCTCCGCAGACACCGTGGAGCCGAAGCCAGAATCTTCTAGATGCCTCGCGCTCCCTGGGCTCCAAGGGGCCGCCCTGGGCCCCTCTCACCAGCACTGCCTTCCTCCCCGCAGCTGCAGTGCCGGGTCTACAAGAGGGTCCCGCCCCAGGTGCGGGGACAGGTGTGGCTGCGATTGCTGAACATTGACCAGGTTAAGGCCAGGAATGCCGGGAAATACCAGGTGGGGCCCGTCCACTCCCCGTGGACCCTCAGTCCCCTCCCCACCAGGGCTGACCCCCTGTCCTCTCCCCACCAGGGCTGACCCCCCATGTCTCCCCCCCACTCAGGCTGACCCCCCCATCCCCTCCCCTCCAGGCTGAACCCCCTTGTCCCCTCCCCACCCGGGCTGACCCCCCATGTCTCCTCCCCACCCGGGTTGATCCTCCATGTCCCCTCCCTGTCCAGGGCTGACCCTCAGTCCCCTCCCCGCCCACGACAGCTGGGCACAGGCCCTCACGCAGGCCCCGCGGGCACGGTGGGCACCCCCGCCGTCCCCGGCCTCCCAGGGGAAGGAAGGAGGTTCCTGCAGGACACACTCCCATGGTGGCCCCAGGGCTCCCGGCCCAGGATGGCAGCTGCTGACAGGTCGGGGTCTGTGTCCCTGACGCCGGCTCCTCCTCCCAGGGTCTTCCCGCAGGAAATGAAGGAGGCGGCCCTGGTGTCCTCCCGGGACATCATGCAGATCGACCTGGACATCAACTGGACGTTCCGCAGTCACAGCATGTTCTGGGACCGCTACGGGGTCAGGTGAGGCTGCTGGGCCAGCGGGGTTCGGGGGCCCGGGAGAGGCCCGGGGGCTTCTGTGCAGGGGACACGGGGTCTCTGAGGCCGGGGGGAGCGACGGCAGCAACAACACACTGCCACATGGTAGGGTGCTGGGGATGACCCCCTGGCCCCCACCCCCGGGGTCTCGGGGATGGGGAGGCCCCAGGACAGGGCCTCCAGGAGTCACCGTCTGAGCTGAACCCCAAGGGGGTGAGGGGCGGCCCCGTGAAGAGCAGGGGGCCGGGGTGGGGGCATGGGGGGCAGTAAGGGGATCTGGGGGCCAGGCGGCCTGGCCGCGGCTGGACCGGGACACATGGACCCAACGAGGGTCGGACAGGTCAGGGTGACACCCACCCTCGGTGCTTTATGTACTTCTGAATTCTGGGCATTTTATTTTAAACAATTTGCAGTTGGTGAGCACACATAGTATGACGACCCCCAGATACCGCCCCCGGTCCAGGCAGGCCCTGCGCTGAGCACACGGGGCCCCAGGGACAGGGGTCACAGCAAACCCCAGACTGGGGTTGCCTTTATCTGTAGACGTCTCCGTGTGCACCTTAGCGAAGGGGGTGCCCTGTGTCAGCAGCCCCCCAGCCCATCCCCCTCAACCACTGCCCCCACGCCATCTCCCTACATCACCCCCCACACCATCCCCACACCCCCAGACCCCCCACCCCTACACTATCGGTCCCACCCCCCACACACAAGGACGCGGTGCAGCTGCCCCCTGTGGGACATGCTCAGCCTCCCCGGCCACCTTGGGGTTCTCTGGACAGCCTGCTCCCGTCAGAAGCCCAGGTGTCCCGTAGAGTCCCCAGGGGCCGTGGGGAGGAGGGAAGGCAGGGAGCCCCCGACAGGGGGGTGCAGATGGGTGGAGCAGAGGGTGCAGCTCCCTCTGTGTGCAGCGGGCGGGGTGTGTGGGAGCCCGGGACCCCAGGGGTGACCTGCAGGGGTGCCAGGGGTGGGG
The DNA here is from genome assembly GCF_011100685.1 of Canis lupus familiaris. Lineage (NCBI taxonomy): Eukaryota > Metazoa > Chordata > Mammalia > Carnivora > Canidae > Canis > Canis lupus. Next base: position 8,545,985 of record NC_049236.1, on the reverse strand, counting down.
CTGGGGAGCCGCCAGGCAAGGGTGGCTGGGCTTCCCTGGGGGCCGCTCGGACCGTCTCCCCACGAGAGCTTGGTGCTCCTCCCTGCAGGGAACCTGCTGCCCCCTGGGGCCCCCGCGGCCCTCAGAGCGCGGCCGGGTCAGGCTGACCTGTGACCCCCGGCCCAGGGGGAGCCGGCCTCCAGCAGCCTGGGCCCGGGGGCCGCGGAGCCGGGGTGCAGACTCAGGTCGCCGGGCGGGGGGCATCAGGCGGCTCCTGGCAGCGCTGAGGGGCCCGCACCCCGTACCCCGCCGTGGGCTCATATAGTGACCCCAGGGGTTCGCAGCCTGTATCGGGGTCACACCTGCACGACGTTCCCTGCTCTCCTCACGGTGGCTCAGACCTGGAGATGCTCTGGGATGGGGGGGCCCGGGGTACCCCCCACAGAGTCCAGTCCAGGGACACCTGGGAAGGCCTGGGGGTGCGCTCAGGGCCACGGACACCCCGGCTGTGTGGGCTCGGGGCTGGTGGTGTTCCCGGGACACGGGGCCAGGCCAGGGCAGGGGAGGAGAGGCGTCAGGGGCTGCGGGGACCGGGGCAGGGGGAGCGCTGGCTCCCAGGGGGGCATGCAGGGGGGGCCGCTCCAGGGCTGGAGGGGGCGCTGGCGGCGCTGGGGGAGCCCGGAGCTGCACACCCCACAGCAGGAGCCGCTCGGAGGCGTCGGACACCCCAGGGTGCACAGAACCCCCGGCACGCTGCACGTGTGAGGTCGCCGCCTGTCCCCGTGCGCAGACCTGACCCCAGAGATGGGCCCCCGCGGAGGGGCCCTGAGGGCCGCGGAGCCTGCGAGGTGGGTGTCGGCAACTCGGCGGCCTCGCTGGGCGGGGGCTGACTGAGCAGAGCCCCCCGCTGTCCCCCCTCCTAGGCAGCGAGCCCTGTTCCACGTGCTGGCGGCCTACTCGGTGTACGACACCGTGAGTGTCCCTGCCCCCACCCCCTGCCCCACGGGCGGCCTTGTCCTGAGAGCTGGTGACCAGCGGGACTCCCAGTTAGGGCCCCAGCTCCACGGCCCCCAGGTGCCGGGGAGGGTCTCTCTCCTCCGGGACGGGCAGGGGGCGGGGTGCAGACCTCCCAGGGGAGGCAGGGCCTGGGTGCCCGAGGGCTGGGGCTGCCCCGGGCCCCCGCGTGCACCGCGGCCGTCCTAGAGCTCGGGTCTGGACCCTGATAGACGGAACTACTGATGAGAACCCCGGGCGGGGAAGGCTCCCACTCCCCTGAAGGGCATGAGGCCGAGGCGCCCAGGAGGCCGCCCCCTTCCATGGCGCATTCCAGAAGGGTCCCTGAGGACCCCAGCTCACACACTCCCCGGCCCCGCCCCCTCGTGGGACCTCCCAGGGGCCACAGTCAGGCCCCCGACCTGCCCTCCGGGGACTCTCCAGACCTGGCGGGTCCCCTGCAGCCTGGCACAGCTCACGGAGACCCCTCCTGCTGGTCTGAGGACAGGGGCCCTGGCACGGCGGCCGCAGGGCTCGGTAGCGGGGCCTGGGGTGCTGGCGCCCGAGCTGGTCCGGGCGGCCCTCACCTGCCCCCCGTGCTCTGGGAGCCCCCTCCGGGAGCCCGGGCTGTGAGGGAGCCGGGGGAGCCTGACGCCCGCGGGGAGGGCTCAGAGGGGGCCTCGGGGGGCACGCCCTCCGTGGGGCTCTGGCTCTTGCAGGAGGAGGGCTACTGCCAGGGCACGAGCGAGATCGCGGCCATCGTCCTCATGTTCCTGCCCGAGGAGGACGCCTCCTGGGCGCTGGCCCAGCTGATGACCGACGACAGGCACGCCATGCACGGTAGGGGGCCTCCCTGCAGGCTGCTGCACGGGGGGGGGGGGGGGGGGGGGGGGCAGGCGGGGACCCCCCAGCCCGCCTCCCGACGGGCAAGGGCCCCACCTCCCCGGTGGCCACGGGGTCCCGGAGCCACGGCCACCCGCCCCACTGTCTGCAAGCCGGGCTCGCAGTCCTGCTGCTCCCCCAGCCTCGCTTCCGGCTGCCTGCTTGCCCCCCAGGGCCCCTGCCAGCCCACGGCCACACGGGGCCCAGGGGACAGCGTCTCTCCCTCCCGGGGGCCCCCAGCCTCACTCCCAAGCCTCACAGAGGGCCGTGCAAGCCCATCACCCTCCCCGTGGCCTGCACCTGCTGCCCCTCGGGGCTGGGGACCCGCCTGTCTCCACGGCGGCCCCTGCAGGAGAGAGGGTGCTGGGTCAGCCGGGCGGTCCTCAGCCCCCAGCCCACGCCCCGCGGGGTCTCTGTGAGGACGAGGGTCCCCGGGCCCTGCACCCCCAGCCTGGGAGGCAGCCCTGTCCTCTGGGAAGAGCGGGTTCAGTCAGGGCTCCGAGGGCGGTGGGCACGCGGGGGTCAGGGTGTGGGGGGAGGCCCCTGCCCCGACACCCCCACCCCGCCTGGTGCAGGAGGAGGCCCTGATCGTGGGGGCCTGGGGCCTTCTCAGGCTTCTTCGTCCCAGGCTTCCAGAAGCTCCTCAGGTTCCAGGCTCATCATGAGCGCGTCCTCGAAAGAGCTCTCCCCGACCTGAGGAAGCACATGGCGAGTGGGAGCTCCGGAGGCTCCGTCCCCGGGGCCCGGGGCAGGCGGTGGGGGGCACGGCCCTCCGAGCTGCCCAGAGTTGGGGTCACGTTCCTTCCCCTGGGGCCCGGGGCCACCCTCGGGGCTGGGCTGGGCCGTGGGGAGCGCGTCCACCCGGCTCCAGGGGCCGCGGCGTGGGGCCTGAGCCCTCCTGCCCTCCCGCCAGGACGAGGAGCAGATGTCCACCGGCATCTACACCCCAAAGTGGTTCCTGCAGTGCTTCCTCGGCCGGGTGAGGCCCCCCGGACCCCCGCTCCCGGACCTGCCCCCTGCCCTCGGGGAGGGCCCAGCTCAGCCCCACCCTCCAGACGAGCCAGGCCCGACCCCGGGGCCCTGAGGCTGAGGCTCGCAGCCCAGCCCGTCCTGGAGAAGCCCAGAGGGTCCCTGGACGAGGTTCCGGGGGGCGGGCCGTCTCTGCCTCAGCTCCCCCGCGGGAGGCCGGGTCAGCCCGGGGTGTGGACGGGCCCTCGGCCCATCGGGCGGCCAGCCTGGGGTCCTCTCGAGGCGTGATGTCGTCAAGTGGGGGCAGAGTCTGTGCCCCCAGGGGTGCGGGCGGTGCTGGCCGGGGTCGGAACCCGGAGCGGCCGGGACCCTGATCTCCCTGGGAGGAGGGCACGCACGGGGGGGCTGTGGGGCCTCGTCGGAGGCAGCCGGGGGGCGGCAGGGGCTGTGGGCAGATGGCAGGCCTAGCCTAGCCCCAGCCGAGCCCCCCAGGGGCCCTGCTCAGGCCGCTCCTCCCACCCCGCTGTCCCCTAGATCCCCTTCTCGCTCACCCTGAAGCTCTGGGATGCGTATATACTGGATGGGGCGCGGGTGCTCACGGCCACAGGAGTAAGTGAGCCCCTGGGAGCCCAGGGGTGCCGGGGGGGGGGCAGGGGCGGTGACCCTGTGCTCTGAGCAGCACACAGACCTGGGGAGGGGGGACGGTGGGGCAGGCGGGTGCAGCGGGGCTCCCTGAGAGGAGCAGCGGGCAGGGGCCACCCCGCCAGCGCACTGCCCACGACGCTCCTGGGCACAGCAGGACCCCAGCCGCTGGCCTGGGGGCACCGGGGGCCACAGGGCAGGGCCCTCTGGGTCTGACTCTCGCCCACCGCCCAGAGCGCCTCCTGAAGCTGCCCCTGGAAGGGCTCCGGGAGTTCCTGCAGGACTCACTGGCCCAGCCCTGGGCCCTGGAGGACGAGGCGGTGCTCAGACGCCTTCGGGCCTCCATGACCCAGCTCCGGAGGATGCGGTGTGACCTGCCCCCCCAGGTGGGCTCAGGGCCCCGGCCCCTCCCGACTCGGCCTGCTGGGGCCGCCCACAGGGGACAGAGCCCCCGGGGCCCCCGTCCTCATCTCTGCGGCTCTCCTCTTCTGCTCCAGCCAGGGGACCCCAGGCCCAGCCTGGGCGGGCGGGCACCCACTGCAGGGCCCGGGCACCAGTGTGGGGGGCTGAACACAGGGTCAGGCTGGGGGGCCACGTGGGAGTCGTGAGGACCCCCGGGGCCCCCAGTGGGGGACACACAGCCTGCTGGAGACGCTGACCCCGTCGGCCTCTTTCCAGCAGGACCTGAGGAGTTCCCCACGAGGCCCCTGGGCCTGGAGCAAGTGTCCCCGGTGTCCGGGCCTCTCCTCTCTTCTCCGGCCTCTGAGACACCCCCCAGGGTGGAGGAGCCGGCCTCCCCGGGCCCAGCCACCCAGCCTGAGCCGCCCGGACCCCCTCCCGGCCAGGCCATCGTCCAACATCCCCCCCAGCGATGGAACTCCCTCCCCATCCTCCCAGTGCAACAAGACGGTGCAGGCAAGTGGCCCCCAGACATGGTGGGCTTGAAGTAAAAAAACGGGGTCCCCTTCCCTTCGGCACCTGCTTGGGCCACCCCAGAGGCCCCGCGACGGACCAGGCCCTGGAGCACCCCCGGGACTCCCATCACGAGGTACCCCCAGCCCCCGAGGGACAACGCTGTCGGGCCCAGGACACCCTTCCTGCCCCGTGGCCACTGCGGCTCGTGCCCCTCGCTGGGCAGTGACGGGCACAGCCAGGGCAGAGCCAGGGCGGCGCTGAGCCCGCTGCCCCGAAGCCCTGCATAGGCCCAGGACCCTCTGCCCTCCCCGTCCACGGGGCAGCTCGATGCTCGCGGGCCTCAGGGGCAGAGCGTGGCGGTGAGTGCGGGGGCCTGGAGGCTCTGGCCCGCCGTCACCGTGCCCTGCCTCGTCTCACTGTCCCTCCCGGAGGGCGGCACCCCCCGCACAGGACACCAGCCCCTGACCCAGAGGGACCTGGGCTGGCCTGGCCCCGGACTCTGTGGGGGCAGGGGCGACTCTGCCAGGCCCAGCACGAAGAGGCATGCATTCTGGCCCCGGGCTGAGCGAGTCCTCTCACAGCCAGATGTGGCCTCCTGGGCCCTGGGCGTGCCCCACAGATCCAGGTCGCTGACCTAGGGCAGCCCTGGGGATCCCAGGACACCCCAGGGCAGGGCAGCAGGGGCAGGCCCGTGGGCCCCACCCGCATCCACACCAGGAGGCAGGCTCCTCCACGTGCTGGGGCTCCAGCAGTCAGTACCCGGCCCCAGGGGGCCCGAGGCTGGGGTCCAGCTGCCCTGCGGGGACCCAGCGCAGGAGCCCATCGGCCGCAGGTCCAGGTCAGCCCTGCTGTCCCCAGAACCGCCTCTCAACGCCCCAACCTCAGGACACGCGCCCCCATCCGGAGTCCACACAGGCTCCCAGGTGGGGGACTCCAGCACCCGCACCCCTGTGGGATTCCCGCTTTCCTCTAAGGACAGGAAGGTCTCCCAGGGGAAGGCGCGCACCCTCGGCTCTGAGCCCCTGTTTGCTGTTCCAAGTTCAATAAAGTGTTGTGTGAAAATGCACGGCCGGCTCGTTTCTGCGTCTCCCGGAGCTCTGTGCACGGGGTGCAGAGACACCCCCAGAAAGGAGGAGGGGCACCGCCCAGGCCCCGACCAGCCCCTGCAGGGGTGCCGCCAGGCACACACAGCTGACGTCCCCACGTGCCTTCCAGGGGCGGCCAGACGCCAGGGTCAGGACCCCACAGGCTACTGTGACTCAGCCTGTGCCCACGGCCAGGACGGGCCTGGGACAGAGTGACAGTCGGGGAGCCTCAGTTCACCAGGGTCTGTGCTAAGCGCCCTGGGAGGTCTGTACCCCTCTCTGTTCAGGTGGCCTGGGCTGCCCAGGCTCCAGGGCGCTTCCTCCCCTCCCCGCCCTATGCCTGTGCACCTGGGGCACAGAGGGCCTGCAGGGCAGTCAGCGTGGCCCTGGAGGGGACGTCAGGACAGCAGGCCCTTGCAGCTCTCACACCTGGGCCACCCTGTGCTGGATCTCTCGCACCAGAGTGTGGAGGGCACCCTGCACGCCCTAGAGAGTAGGGGCTGGGTGAGCGTGGGGCTTGGCCTGGGGGCAGGCAGCGCAGGGGACCAAGGGACCCCAGCCCCATCCCCGCCCCAACTCCCACACACAGGCAGCCCCAGGGCTCCCCCCATGGGCAGCCGGCTCCTCAGGAGCTCCCCCCAGGGCGGCCCCAAGGTCTGGCTCCCCGCTGGAGAGGCATCGGGGAGAAGAGAAACAGCCGGCGCTCGGCGGGGACCCACTGCCACCCACGGAAATGTGGCCGAGCCGGACCTTCCAGCTCAGCTGACCCTCCGGCGGGTCGGCACGGCACGAGGGAGCCCGGGTGGGCCAGGAGAACCCAGTTAGCCGCCCGGCGCCAGCACCAGAAATGATGGTGTTTCAACCATTTCGGCGTCAGGATGACGAGGCCCGAGGATCAGATCGCAGCACCGCGACAGACACACACACACCCCAAACCCAACAAACGTCGGAATCCCCTGATTGTTGTCAGACAGCAGCCAGATGGTTACAGACACGACGCATGGAGGACGCTCCAGACCACGGCTGCAGAGGTGCTGGAGGCCCGGGGACGTGCCTGCGGGTGCCGACGGGGAGCGCGGGGCGGCGGGAAGCACCTTACAGAGGGGGGCCCCTCCTGGGAAAGGACGCCGGGTCCCCGCGAAGGCTCCGGATGCTGACATCTGTCCTCCTCTCCTTCAGCTTCTTGTTTCCCCGTATTTTGTTCTTCCTGATTCTCCTTCCGCCTCCACCCTGCATCCGAGCCACTGACCACACGGGCTTCGTTAAGACGTCGGGTCCCAAAAGGAGGCCGAGCTCTGGCTCCCGGGATCGGGAAGGATCATCGCTGAGGTTTATGCTGATCCCCCGAGCTCCTGCCTTCCCGGCTCTTCTCTCCTGCAGAACGAGGGGAGGCACGGGCCTTACAGGGAAGGAAGCCCACTCCCACTGGGGCGGGACCGTCCCTCGTGGAGGACGTCATCTGGGCCAAGGAGTGCAAGCGGGGCGATCAAGAACAGGTTCCAGGTTAGACATAGTCCACTTTGAGGTTTGTCCTGAAGCGAGCACTCACCTTCGATGTCATTCTTTATTTGTTCATCCATTTATTATTTGTTAAATATTTTATTTTTATGTCATCTCTATACGCAACATGGAGTTCAAACTCACAGTCCTGAGATCAAGGTCCCCTGACCAGGCCGGCCAGGCACCCCAGGGCCATGTTTCTCATCTCTTTGCTGGCTCGCCTATCTCTGCACCCAACTGGGCGGACATCGAGTCCATGACGGGGAACTTTAGCTACCTCCGAACCTAGAACGTTCTCGCTGTATCCCCATCCTAGAACGACCTTCGCCATTGAATAGCAATTTAAATAAATCGGCAGTCAAATGACTCCTGGTCAAGGAAATGGCCAACTTGTCACGTGTGTGGGCCCCCGCTCCCTGGGCTCCCGGGGCTCCCGGGGAAGCTCTGCTTTCTTTCTTTTCTTTTCTTTTGTTTTTTTTTTTTTTTTTTTTTTTAATTTATGATAGTCACGGAGAGAGAGAGAGAGAGGCAGAGACATAGGCAGAGGGAGAAGCAGGCTCCATGCACTGGGAGCCCGATGTGGGATTCGATCCCGGGTCTCCAGGATCGCGCCCTGGGCCAAAGGCAGGCGCCAAACCGCTGCGCCACCCAGGGATCCCTTCTTTTCTTTTGTTCTTTTCTTTCTTTTTCTTTCTTTCTTTCTTTCTTTCTTTCTTTCTTTCTTTCTTTCTTTCTTTCTTTCTTTCTTTCTTTTCTTTTTTTCTTTCTTTCTTTTCTTTCTTTTTAAGATTTTATTTATTTATTCATGATAGTCACACACACACACACACACACACACACACAGAGGCATAGACACAGGCAGAGGGAGAAGCAGGCTCCATGCAGGGAGCCTGACATGGGACTCGATCCAGGGTCTCCAGGATCACGCCCTGGGCTGCAGGCGGCGCTAAACCGTTGCGCCACCCGGGCTGCCCAAGAAACACACTCTTAACCATAGAGAATAAGCTAATAAATACCAGAGGAATGTGTGTGTGTGTGTGTGTGTGTGGCGGGGGGGATAGGAAAATGGGGGATGGGGATGATGGAGGGCACTCGGCATTGTATCCAAGGGTTGAATCACTATGGTGTACATTTGAAACTATATTATACTGTGTTGACAAACAGGAATTCAAGTAAAACTTTAAAATAATAATTGTTAGTATTGATGAAATGGGTGCGCATAAGAGATAAAAACAGAAAGGAAGCTGAAAATCCAAATAAAGAGTATTTAGAGCCACAAATCCCCTCCTTATCTCAGCTCAGAAGATGCCTGCCATGGCTATTCTCACCCCAAGAGAAGCCTGGAGTTTGATTCTCCGGAGAGACCTCTGAATGGATCAATGCCAGGCACATACCCTAACCCAAAACCTAAACAAAACACTTAAAACTAACCCATGAAGATACTGGGAGTCCCAGTGCCAGGCACATGACCAGATCCAATCTCTACCTGTATACAGACAATAACCCTAACCCTAATCTTAATCTTAACCTTCACCTAGCCTAACACTAGATCTATCACTACTGAAATCCCAACACGAACCACTAGCCCCTAATCCATACACCTAACCTTGGCTCCAACCATAACCCTACCCCTACCCCTACCTCTAAACCCTAACCCTTATCCCTAACCTCTAACTCCTAACGCTAACCATGGCTCCAACCTTAATACTACCCCTACTCTAACCCAAACTTTAAACCCTAACCCCAACCCTCACCCAAACCCCTAACCCTAAACCCTAAAACCTAAACCAAACCCTCTAACTCCCAACCCAAACCGGAACCCCACCCTAACTCTATCCCTATCCCTTGCCCCTAACCTGAATCCTAATCCTAACCCTAACCTATAGCCACTTGGAAAATAATTTGGGACATTCTGACAAAGTAAAATGTGTAGGTACTATATAGCCTAGCAATCCCACTCATAGGTGTTTACCTCCATAAAAATGAAAACCTACGTTCAAAGACTTTCACTCAAATAGTCTCATCAATTTATCTATAAATAACCCAACACTCCAAACACCCAATGTCACCTAACAACTGGTGAATGAATAGACAATACTCTATATTCACACAATGGAAAACCACTCAACAGTAAATAAGAAACAAACTAGTGACACATGAAAGAATATCTATTTATTTTAAGCATATATGCTAAGCTTAAGGAGACAGACACAAAATATTACATACTGAGTCATTCTTTTTGTTATATAACTCCAGAAAAGGCAATATATATAGACAGAAAGCAGATCAACAATCTCTAGGGTCGAAGTGTTGGGGGAGGAGATTGACTGCAAAGGAAAGTGAGGGAAATTTTAGAAATGATAGAAACATTCAACATTGTAGATGGTTACACAACTACATACGTTTGCCAAGACCCAGAGAATTGTATACTTAAAATTGATGATGTTTTGGTATCCAGTAAACCAATAGGAGCAAAAAAAAAAAAACAAAACAAAACAAAAACAAACAAAAAAACCTCAATAGCCAAGGTTTTGAAAAATAAGAACACAGTGTGGGAGGGAATGAGAGTACATTTCCCCCAAGTCACCTTACTAGGAAACATCTTGCTATATGGAGGGTAGCCAGGAAAGTTTTTCCAGTCACATTTGATTGAGTGCTAGTGATTTGGATCCTGGTAACAGAATATACATTTAGGTGGAGATTATTAGCCAGTAGTACTTAAGCCAGAGAGTCAGAAGTAGACAAACAGGGGAACTTAGTATGATTCCAAGTAAGAGGGGAAAGAATCAATAGATGTATGGAGAGAACTCAGTAACCATCTAGTGAAAAAAAGTTCTACACCATATTCAACACAAAACCATATTATAGATGGATTAGAAATGTAAATTTAAAGGTTGCAAAGGTACTGAAATATGAAATATTTTTATAATTTGGCAGTAGGTAAGCTCTATGTAAACAAGTCACATGACTCAGAAGAATTTGACAATAAAACTTTAAAAATTCAGTGAAATAAAATATATCAACAAAGCTCAGATAGCTCGAGATTTTATATATATATACATGTACACTACATACATATGTATGTATGTATGTATGTAGTATACATGCTTGCAATATAAAGGATTTTAAAAAGCACCCTATAGAAAACTCCTGTTAATAACAAAGTCAAACCATCCAATAGGCAAAGGATATCAATGGGCAATTTTCAGAAAAATAGATGTTGAAAATATAATGATAAAATATCAAATAGTAATCAAACACAAGTCCAAATGATTTTTTCACTCATGTGATAAAAATAAAATCTTTTAAAAATGCTTAAGTAATCTCTAAACCCAAAATGGGGCTCAAACTTACAACACCAAGATCAAGAGTTGCACACTCTACTGACTCAGCCAGCAGAGCGCCCCAAGCATTTTTTTTAAATTGACAATATACTGTATTATCAGAATATGGTAAAACTGTCACTTCCATATATTGTGGGCAGGAGTATAAACCAGTGCTCATTTTCTTAGAAAACAATCTGGCAATAACTATCAAAATTTAACCCTCAACCCAAAAATCTTCATCCAATAATTTAACCACAAAAAATTTTAGAGAAGTCACATGTGTGGCATTGAGCATCCTTTTATGTGTCTATTTGTAATAATGAAAAATTGAAAGAAAACCTGAAAGCCCATCAACATGGGGGAATAGGTTAAGTCATGCCTCATCCATTGCTAGCCTGACATCTATGTTTTTGCCTCCAAAGCCGCCCTTCCATCTGCTTCTGGAAACAGAACACTTTTCCTCTAGAAACTGCTTTCACCACCTGCAGAATGAGTCAATCATGAAACTCTACCCCTCTTCATGGGGTTAATAGTGATTCAATGAGAGCAGATGGCGCCATCCCTCAGGTTTCTAGTGACTGGTCAAAGACAAGCAGACACTGGCAAAACCAACCAAATGCTAGATCTCTCCCCCTTCTGGGGACATAAAAACTGGGGCTACTGAGGGCTTTTTGCCACCACATGGAAAAAGCCAACCTGAGGATTTGAAGCCAACACCAGGAAAGCCAGAATTAAAGGACAGAATGACACAACCATGCCCCAAATCAGCTCTAGTCTTCAGACCTCCTACTTGCAGGAACCAACCTAATCAGTTCATCTGAGTGGGGTTCCTATCACTTATAAATAAAAGAATTCTGACAATGGAGTATAACACAAACAACAAAAAATATAGATTTCTATAGTAGGTTTTAAACAGTTAATTTTCTGATTATATACTATGCCTTTTTTATTATTTCTAAAGAATATAGATTTTTCTATTAACAGTGAGAACTAAGAAAAGAGAATGTTCACTTTAACACATATTAAGACTTACAAATTTTTGTATACATAGGTAATTTTTAAGTCATAGAATAAAATAAAATGTTATACAATTAAATGCTATGTCTAGGGGCGCCTGGGTGGCTCAGCGGTTGAGCATCTGTCTGCCTTCAGCTCAGGGCGTGATCCCGGGATCTGGGATCGAGTCCCACATGGGGCTTCCTGCAGAGCCGCTTCTCTCTCTGCCTGTGTCTCACTTCTTTCTATGTCTCTCTTGAATAAATAAATCTTAAAATCAACGTTTTATTGGTAAGTTTCTTCAACCTCCCTCTAAAGACCCAAATCTGCTAAGTGGGGATTTCTCCAACCTCCTACAACTAGAAGTTGCAGAAGTTCTAGGAAAGTGGTATGGACACACTTGAGCACAAATGACCTCTGGGTGAATGAATGAAAATACGTTCATGTACATATCTGCGGCATAATACCAGAATAAAAAACCAAAGGAGATACTTCTAGAGAATCTCAAAGAAAATACTGAAATCAAGGTATCTTTGATATCTGCCATAAATCTGAGATTACACTAAGAACAGACCACAGAGATAGGACATATAATTCAATCAACACTGAAGACAGCCCTTCTTCCATGTCAGTGTTTCCACCTCAAACGTCAAATCCACACCCTTCCAGAACTCTCTCCCTATCCCCTGTACTAAGTCATCTTCACAACTGAGCCAAATGTACTCTACATAACTTAGACGAGAATGCATTAGGCATACTAATAACACAGAGAATAAAAATTAATGTAAGTTTAAATTTAAACTAAGATAGAAATGAAATCTAAAAACTATCATGCAGGACGCCTAGATGGCTCAGTGGTTGAGGTCTTCCTTCGGCCCAGGATGTGATCCTGGAGTCCCAAGATCGAGTCACCCATCGGCTCCCTGCATGGAGCCTGCTTCTCCCTCTGCCTGTGTCCCTGCCTCTGTCTCTCATGAATAAATAAAATCTTTCAAAAATAAAATAAAATAAAAACTATCCTGCTATAAAAAGGAATAAAGAAGGTATTAACTTACCTTGCTACTTGTCATTCTCTTGACACTCACTCCAGCCAGTTACAATATATGAAATCTAAACTCCAAGATAAAGTGGAAATTTGATTGGAAAACCAATTTGACTTTTTTTAAAGTTGAATAAATGGTTTTTAAATCAGTATTTGGCTCCAACTAATGCAGAATTAGCATTTCTTCTGCAACAGGATTTAAAAGAGTAAAAGAAAAATGCCTTTCAATAGTCAGACAAGATATCCAACATAAATTCTTCCACATTTAGTATTATGCAATTTAAGAACCAACCACACTGAAGGAAAACCTTAATACTCTCTTCCTTTTTTTAAAAGATTTCTTTATTTATTCATCATAGACATAGAGAGAGAGAGAGAAAGAGGCAGAGACACAGGAGGAGGGAGAAGCAGGCTCCATGCCAGGAGCCCGACGTGGGACTCGGTCCTGGGACTCCAAGATCGCGCCCTGGGTCAAAGGCAGGTGCTAAACTGCTGAGCCACCCAGGGATCCCCAACCTTAATACTCTTTCTGAAACATTAAAAAAAAAAAAAACACTAAAAGGATAAACTTTGTGCACATTCCAAAGGACCACACATGCTACATATGCTACACATATGCTATGGCCCATAATGCATCTGGAAAAAATATAACAAGATTCAATTTTTTATTTCATCATTTTAATTTTAATCAGTAATGACACATACACTTTTTAAAAATATAAATATTTTAAAAGCTGTGCTTTACAATATGATATTCAAGAACACAGAGCTGATATAGGTTGTAAAAGTAATCACTTTGTCTAAGATACTTGAAATTTGATCAGAATACTGTTATGGCGAAAAAAAAAAAACTTCTTTTTAATCATTCATATTCAGCAACAGTGAAAATGCTCTACTTATGCACTGGCTCTGAATAACACATCTCATGTTTCAAACCTGCCATGCTATCTATTACTGTTTTGATGATTACATAGTTCAACATAAAAATGCATCACACTCAGATTCTCAATAAGTCTGATTACACAGATAACCTCCCAATCATAAAAGCTTTTATTTTAAGACAAGTATTATGCAAATGCAGCATGGAAATCAGACTTGCTGTTAATTGGGAGAAAAAGACAAGTGTAAGAACACTGCACATTTGACACCTATTGCATTTCTGTGCACTCATCTTGTATTCTCTGTCTTCCTCGTGTCCGAAGTGCTAGGTTAAAGTGTATTTATACTAGAAAGTTACTGATAGGCTTAATAATACGACAGAAGGATGTGTTTGAGAAAGCAAGACTTTCCAGATAAGAAATCTTCATTTTCTATTTTATATTTCTATTTTATATGTTTTTATGACCTTCCTTATACAGAGGAAATGTCTCTTGTGCAACACCTGCAGACAGAAATAGATGTCATTTCACTCACACCCAATCAAATATATCAAATGTGAAATACAGACATGAAGCAAACTACCACAGCAGCAGTGACTCTTAGGGCAGCATGTGCAAAATCCACTATTTTTCTATCTATTTACATCATGGTGGTCAGAAAAGAAATGTGCCAAAACTCCCTTTCCCATTCCACTTAAACTGGTTCCCCACAATTGAAACAAACATCTCCTGTGACATTAACTTGTCGTCAGCTTGCGTGATCCCCAGTTCACTCAACCTTTTCTTCTTCATCTGGCCCTTCTGTGTGGAGGCAGCAACTAGTTCATTCACAATTTCACAGTTGCCTTCAACTTGCTCAGAAAGGCTGGATCTTGCATAAAGCTCCATTTTGCCAGTTGCACACTGAATCAGCTCCTCTAAATCTATCCTTTCTGCTGTATCTGCCTCTTCACTTGTTGGAACTTTAAGTGCTCTATTTTCTGGAGAAATAAATTATAATAAATAAGGTTAAATGTACAAAATAACTCCACAAAAAAATATATATTTCTATATTCTGTGAGAGCTTTCAAGTTTTTTCTGCCAAGGATTCCTGCCATCATCTGAGTAGATTCTACAAACTCTTTGCTGTAAGTAGCTCAACGAGTAGTCGTTTTCCTCTTTGTACCAAAGCTTTCTGACTCTCCTTTCAAAAGGATTACCAATTTTGAATTCTTTTCTCTTTTTACCCTAGAATCTCCTTCACTTAACAGACCTTTCCTGAGTATTTACTACCTACTACGCATGGCTTTAGGGGCTAGATGCAAAGATTAATAAGACAGTGCCACTCTTCCTAAAGGAACTCCACTCCAGCAGCTGATGCCAGCATTCTCAGTGAGTAGGTATCTGGGGTAGAATTCTAGATGGTTCCTGCAACGCCCAACCCCTGGTGCTACCTTCATGACTGCTAAATGGCAAAATGATTTTGCACATGTCATTAAGGTTACTAAGCAGCTGACTTGAAGAAGATAATTAGGTGTCCCTAATCCAGTCATAGGGGCTCTTTAAAAGAAGGAAAAGAAAGCATGAAGAAATTCATAATGTGAGAGAGATTTGAAGCATGAGCAACATTTGCCTTGAGGGAGGTTCTCTTGAGGAAAGTTGGAGATACAGAGGGTTATAGGCCAAGCCTGGCCTCTAGAAACTGAGGACAATCCCCAGCCAATATAGCCAAAAAATGGAGACCTCATTCCTATGACCTCAAGCAAATGAATTCTTTTTTTTTTTTTTAAGATTTTATTTATTCATTCATGAGAGACACACACACACACACACACACACACACACACAGAGAGGCAGAGACACAGGCAGAGGGAGAAGCAGGCTCCATGCACCGGGAGCCCGATGTGGAACTCGATCCTGGGTCTCCAGGATCGCGCCCTGGGCTGAAGGCAGGCGCTAAACCGCTGAGCCACTGGGGCTGCCCAAGCAAATGAGTTCTGCCAATGATATGAATGAGTTCAGAAGCCGACCTTCCCCCCAGAACTCTCAGACAAAAGCCCACTCACCTCTGTGTTCACCCTTGTGAGACCCTAAGTACATAATGCAGACAAGCCCATTTGGACGTCTAACTACAGAACTGTGTGAAGAAAAAGAACTCACAGATAACTAGAGTGGGTCTTGAGGATGATGAGGACTACTTTCCTCACCCATGCCAATGCTTAATCCCTCTCTGACTGAGATTTCATAGTAATCTGGGTCATGGCTTGAAAGTCATGAATTTCCTAACGATTTAACTCAGCTTTGCTGCCATAGAAAGACAGTTGACAGGGAGGCATTTACTTCTGCCAATAAAAAATAGAAACAAACTTCACGATCCCCTCCAGCAAATGCAGACTGGCACACGCACTTCTCTGCCTCCACCCTTAACAAACGCCAGCAGGAGCTACCATTGCCATCATATGTCCAGCTTTATTCTATAAATATACAGAAAGCCAAGCATGATAAGAAGGGAACTACACGGGATCCCTGGGTGGCACAGCGGTTTGGCGCCTGCCTTTGGCCCAGGGCACGATCCTGGAGATCCGGGATCGAATCCCACATCGGGCTCCCGATGCATGGAGCCTGCTTCTCCCTCTGCCTATGTCTCTGCCTCTCTCTCTCTCTGTGACTATCATAAAAAAAAAATAAATAAATAAAAATAAAAAAATAAAAAATAAAAAAAAGAAGGGAACTACAGGACCAAATAATATTCTTATTACAACCACACACCAAGGTTTAGAAGGAATAGGTGAACTAGTTGACCTTGAAAGTTTCTTTCACCCTGGGAGTCTGCAATGTTATAGCTTTCCCAAGCTTCTTCAACCCCAAGTCCAAGCATATGCCAGTTATCTTTGTTAAAGGAAAGGAAGACTTGGATCCTTAATCAGAGTTCAATGTTGAAATAAAGCAAACTAGATCCAGTTTTTATTTTTAAAAATCACTAAATACAGCATACCTTCGGTTTCATCTTGGACATTTTCCTGCAGGTCAGAGAAGATTGTAGGTTTCACCAAGACAACACCATAACCTTCATTATTATGTATGACATTATTCACCATGGATATTTTGGGAATGTCATAATGCTCATCTAAGAAGTCCTGTGACATTGAAAACAAATGTTTTAAGGAACTGTCACATTCAACACCACCTGATTTTTAAAATCTCACTTTTTCCCGGCTATTCTAAAAATAAAGGAGAAGGCTATGCTTATTAATAAGTGGTAGTGCAGTCCGAGCTGAGTGACATAGCATTCCTCTGTCATTTCTGCAGATCTATAGGCAGCAACATATTCTCACAAAAGAACATCACCAACTATTGATATCAAGATGATTATTAAGATGTATATACTGCTTGTGCTTTCAAAACCAGAAAACAATAGAACTCAACATGAGAATTTAATGAAACACAATTATTTCTTGTATGAAACCATTCTAACTAACTTTTGGAAAGAGGGTGTTTTAGCAGGAGCACTCACCTTAATGAGTATCCCTTCCTTGCAGTGATGGATCCCATTGTCACTTAAGGTGCACTTACTCCCTGGATAGATTTCTATACCAGCACCCTACAAGTTATGTTTTAAGGTGTTACAATCAGTTTTTTAAAGACAAGACTACAAGAGAAGGCTTATTACAATCACTTCTTAAACCTTAACATAGTGCAAATACAAAGTATTTTACAGAAAGCTTTGTTAGATATTTCTAATCAACATTTCCATTTGCTCCATTTCCAGCAAATTCTCTATCATTTATCACTTTCAAAAATGATTCACAGATATACACACAAAACACTGGCTAAGATTATCAACACTTGATTACTGTCCCACTCCCTTTCATTCTGGACAAGTCAGTTTTCTGATCCTGCCAAAGAAAAAGAACAAAGTATTTAACAATTTTGCAATTATTTAAAATGAACATCTTCTCTGAGATACTCAATTAGCTGGAGAACAGTATTTGAGTCTAGTAAAATATTGTAATATAAGGATAGAAAATAGACCTGATATTTTTTAAAACCCATCAGTTTTAAAACATCTCAACATAACTTAAAAATCAGTATGAGCTAAAGAATTAATGGCCTCCACTACTACACACATGTTAAAATTAGCAGCCAATTCAAGTGTATCATTTATACAAAGTAACCAGAAAGATCCATGCATGGAACAATTCTTTCACATTATTCCTTGGGACTACATGGTATCAATTAAGAAGTAACAATAACAGGAATCATTTATTTACTGAAGTTATACTAAGCACTTTGGGAAGTAAAAATAATTTATTCAAACCTCTAGTTATTTAAGAAATCATTTTCGGAATAATTTCATATATAATATCATACATGAAGAAACACTGCTATTAACCATTTATAACACATTTACTGTATGTATGTTGAGAGTATGCCATGAGAAAAATTTATTATTATATCCCTTTTAGGGATAGGAGAACATATATGCCCAGATGACCCACTACACACCAATCTAACTCTCCATTAGGTAAAAAGATCTGCTAATTGGGCTTTCTTCCCCAGACTTGAGGCTGAAGAAGCTGGCAATCCACGAACACCAGACACAGACCAGAAGCCTCCTGAAAAGCCTGCTCTCTCTAGCCAAAGAACCAGGCAACCTGGAAAGTCAGAAAACTTTCAGACAATTATAGCTCTATGCCAGCCAAACACCACAGATAAAAACAGTGGACCGTCCCCACACATGCTGGCAAATGCCGAAAGGAGAACATAAACATCCTTCTCAAGACTATCACCAGGCACCGCAACTCTCCCCGTGGGGTGGTGTCAGAGAAGGCCAAGTAGGAAGCCACCAGCCAAAGCGCCAGCACTCCCACCCGACAGTCAAAGTGCTACTGCTCCTCCCCACTAGGGTGGTACCAGAGCAGGCCTGGCAGGAAGCCTGGCCTTTCACCACTGCCCAGTGTAACAAGGCCACTGCCTTGGGCCGTGGCATCAGGGAAATCATGTAAGAAATCAGAATTTCTACCCCCTCCCAGCAGTAACAAAGAGCTCCCCCATTCAAACTGGGTGTCAATGGAAGCTAAATGGGGAACCCGGACTTCTCCCTCCCTGCACCTCTCAGTAACGAGGCAGTACCCTCCACCTCAACCCTTCCTGTACTGGTGTCACCGAAGTTAAAACAGAAGATCCAGGCTCTCATAATACCACAAAATATCCAGGTTTCAGGTGAAAATCTCTTGCCAAACCAAGAGCCAGAAAGATGTCAAACTGTCAACAGATGCCAAGACCAACTGTCAGATGTTAGAATTAGCCGACAAGGATTTTAAAGCAGCCATGATAAAAATGCTTTAATGAGCAATTATGAACATACTTAAATGAAAAATGAAAGGCACACAAATTAACAGAAAGGCTCAGCAAAGTAACAGAAAATATAAAGGACCAAATGGAAATTTCAGAGCTCAAAAATGACAGAAATAAAAAGCTCCATGGATGGGCTCACCAGCAGAAAGGAAAAGACAGAGCAAAGAATCAGTAAACTGGGAAGATAGAAGAATAGAAACTACCCAATCTGAACAAAAGACAAAAAATGCACTAAAAAAAAAAGTGAATAGGGGGATCCCTGGGTGGCTCAGCGGTTTAGCACTGCCTTTGGCCCAGGGCGTGGTCCTGGAGTCCCAGGATTGAGTCCCACATCAGGCTCCCTGCATGGAGCCTGCTTCTCTCTCTGCTTGTGTTTCTGCCTCTCTCTTTCTGTGTCTCTCATGAATAAATAAGTAAAATCTTTAAAAAAAAAAAAAGGGCAGCCCGGGTGGCTCAGCGGTTCAGCGCCGCCTCTGGCCCAGGTCCTGATCCTGGAGACCCAGGCTTGAGTCCCGTGTCGGGCTCCCCGCAGGGAGGCTGCTTCTCCCTCTGCCTGTGTCTCTGCCTCTCTCTGTGTCTCTCATGAATAAATAAAATCTTTTTTTTTTTTGAATAAATAAAATCTTAAAACAAAACAAAACAACGGTGTCTATCCTCTCCAAATTGATATACAGGTTTACAAAAATTCTTATCAAAATCTCAGACTTTTTGTAGAAAGAGACAATATTTTTCTAAAACATATATATTGAAAGGCAAAGGAATTAGAATAGCTGAAACAATTTTGGAAAAGACAAA
Organism: Canis lupus familiaris; assembly: GCF_011100685.1. NCBI lineage: Eukaryota > Metazoa > Chordata > Mammalia > Carnivora > Canidae > Canis > Canis lupus. The sequence continues at coordinate 8,526,646 of NC_049236.1, read as the reverse complement.
GTGGGAGGAATCACTATCAGATTTCAAGACTTACAGTAGCAGGTGTTGGTGGAGGGACAGGTCCACACATTAGGAGAAGGGAACACAGAAACAGAAATCCCCACACAAATTTCCCAGATGATTTTTGACAAAAGTGCAAAACGAATTTATTGGAGGAATGACAGCCTTTTTAAGAAATGGTGTGGTTACAAATGGACATCTATGGGCAAATAAATAAACCTTAACCTAAAATTCACATTTATACCAAAATTTACTCAAAAACGGATCATGACTTACATGTAAAACGTAAACCATAAAATTTTTAGGAGAAAAGAATAAGAGAAAATCCTTGCGACCTAAGGCTGGGCATAGAGTTCCTTACACTTAACACCAAAAGCACTACCCATAAATGGAAAAATCCAATAAATTAGGCTTCATCATAAATTAAAGCTCTGTTCTATAAAAGCCCATGTGAATAAAATGAAAAGACAAGCTATAGACTAGCATAAAAATCTGCAGGGGCACCCGGGTGGTTCAGTTGGTTGAGCATGATCTTGGGGCTCTGAGCTGGATAGGAGGCCTGCTTAGGATTCTCTCTCTCCCTCTCTCTCTCTCCCGTCCCTCCCTGCCTGCCTCACAGGTGTATACACTCTCAGGATAGAGAAAAAAACAAAACAAAAACTGTATGCAAAGCAAATACCCACCAGAGGACTAGTATCTAGAATATAAAAAGAACTCTCAAAACTCTACAGTAAAAAAGAACAAATAATCCAATTAGAAAATGGTCAGAAGTCATGAATAGACATTTCACTGAAGAGAAGGATGGCAAGTAAGCATATGAAAAAATGTTCCACATCATTAACCACTAGGTAAATGCAAATTAAAACCACACACCTAACAGAATGGCTAAAATTAGAACAGTAAAAATATCAAATGCTGGGGAAGATATAGAGAAACTGTATCACTCAAACATCCGCTGATGGGAATGTAAAATGACGTAACTACTCTAGAAAACAGTTTGGCCATGTCTTTTTTTTTTTTAATTTTAACTTTTTTTTTTTTAAAGATTTTATTCACTTATTCGTGAGAGAGTGAGAGAGAGACAGGCAGAGGGAGAAGCAGGCTCCATGCAAGGAGCCTGACGCGGGACTCGATCCCAGGTCCCCAGGATCACGCCCTGGGCTGAAGGTGGCGCTAAACCACTGAGCCACCCAGGCTGCCCTGGCCACGTCTTTTTTTTTTTTTTTTTTAATTTTTATTTATTTATGATAGTCACAGAGAGAGAGAGAGAGAGAGAGAGGCAGAGACACAGGCAGAGAGAGAAGCAGGCTCCATGCACCAGGAGCCCGACGTGGGATTCGATCCTGGGTCTCCAGGATCGCGCCCTGGGCCAAAGGCAGGCGCCAAACCGCTGCACCACCCAGGGATCCCTGGCCACGTCTTTAAAAAAAAAAAAAGTAAACATGCAGTTGCCACATGATCTACAATTGCACTCCTGGGCATTTACTCCAGAGAAATGAAAACGTTTCCCATAGTAACCTGTACACAAATGTTGGCTGTAGCTTTATTTACAACAGCCAAAACTTGAAAACAACTCAGATATCCTTCAACAGGTGAACAGTTAAACAAACTGTGCAACAAACATATGCTGGAATACTATAAATAGTATAGTAAATAGCAATAAAAAAAGAAGAAACACTTGGTACCTACAACTTGGGTGAAGCTCCAGAGAACTGTGCTAAGTAAAAAAAGCCAACCTCAGAAGGTTATGATGATTTACATTTACATAACGTTCTTGGGACGATGAAATAACAGAAATGGAGACAAGACCAGGGTTTGCCAGTGATTAAAGAAGAGGTGTGACGGAGAAGCAAGTGGCTGTCGCTGTCAAAAGGCAACATGCAGGAACCTTGAAGTGATGGTAATACTCAACTTGACTGAATGGACTATCTGGCTGTGCTGTTGTACTACAGTTTTACAGGATGTTACAACTAGTACAGAACACACATACAGGATCTCTCTGTTCTACTGCTTACAACAGCATGTTATCTCAGCAATTCTCTCAAAATAAATAGTCTAATTTAAAAAAAAGCAACTGAGCTTCAATTGCTACAAAATCCATTTATAAAGTCAACAAATGTGAAGGGTCTAAATTTCTCAAAGTTATCACAGAGAAACTGAGATTTCTTATTTCTCTTCCTTATATAACTACATCCGGCTTAGTACATAAAAGTGTCTGAACTTCTTTGAAGAAAGAGAACAGGAGTATGCATTTACATCTTGGTCCCACATTTTGTTTACTTATTTAGAACTTAAACCTAGGGCAGCGCCGGTGGCTCAGTGGTTTAGCGCCGCCTTCAGCCCAGGGTGTGATCCTGGAGACCTGGGATCGAGTCCCACATTGGGCTCCCTGCATGGAGCCTGCTTCTCCCTCTGCCTGTGTCTCTGCTTCTCTCTCTCCTCTCTGTGTATTCTCATGAATAAATAAAATCTTTTAAAAAAACAAAACAAAACAAAAAAACAAAAAGAACTTAAACCTAAACTACTTCCCCAAAGGATAAGAGATTATCCTACCTTGGCACCATATAAATCTGAGTTCTTCATTAAAAATTCTGCTGACGTTCGCACTGTGACTCCGGTAGTTTCACACTGCAGCACACAGTTTTCCAACGTGGTCTTACCACGGTGGATGACTAGGATGAAAACATGCAATCAAATGCTTCAAGTAATGTGTTTTCCAATATTAGAAATGTCAGCTCTAATACTAAATATTTCTCTAGCTACCATTTAAACTTTGTTACTGGAATTACAAACTCACAATTTACAAAACAATGACTAACATGTAAAAGCAGCATTCTTAAAACCGAATGAAATGATCTCAGATATGCAAAATCAAGTTAAAGAGCAATTTTCCAAAAAAGTATCAGAAAGTAACTTTCATGAGATCTTGGGAGAAGAAAAGGAGACCCAATTTAAGAATGGCAATACAGGGACGCCTGGGTGGCTCAGCAGTTGAGCATCTGCCTTCAGCTCAGGGCGTGATCCCGGGGTCCTGGGATTGAGTCCCACATCGGGCTTCCCACAGGGAGCCTGGTTCTCCCTCTGCCTATGTCTCTGCCTCTTTCTCTGTGTCTCTCATGAATAAATAAATAAAATCTTTAAAACAAATAAAAAATAAAGTAACAAATTTTCAATAGGCTGAACTATTTTCTACTTCAGAATAAGCTTCCTAAGTCATCATGTTATGTACATAAATAATCAGCCTTCCATATACTCAAGAGTGGTTTATTGAATTGCATCTTCTAGGAAAAGTAAAGTTTTCTCTCAAAGCCGGGAACAAAATAACACAGGAAATATTCAGATACTTACTCAAGATTCCTTCTACAGCATCATGCTGAATAAATTTTATGCCTGAGATTTTAATATCCACACCTGTACAGTCCACAAAAGTATCTCCTTTGCCCCTCTTTTCTATCACAATATCATCTGGTAGACCATATCCTAAGGAAGAGAACAAGAGTATTTAAGATGGGTGAGGGGAAATGTTTAAACATAAAGTTACTATAATAGATCTCTCTATTTCAAATGGCCCCAAATGACATGAGACCAGTCAACCAAGTTGCATTTAAATAAAATCTACCTCACATATCTTGTTTAATTTAAACCAGGCTATACAATTTTAAATAATAACCACACCTCAATCTGCCCCTGTTATCAGGAACTCTATCCTATCAACCATCTCAGACCAGCTCAGCACTAAATTTGCTTACAAAAATGCTATATAGGGACACCTGGGTGGCTCAGTGGTTGAACATCTCTGCCTTTGGCTCAGGGTGTGATCCTGGGGTCCTGGGATTGAGTCCCACTTCGGGCTCCCTGCAGGGAGCCTGCTTCTCCCTCTGCCTATGTCTCTGTCTCTCTCTGTCTCTCATGAATAAATAAATAAAATCTTAAAAAAAGGATCCCTGGGTGGCGCAGCGGTTTAGCGCCTGCCTTTGGCCCAGGGCGCGATCCTGGAGACCCGGGATCGAATCCCACGTCAGGCTCCCGGTGCATGGAGCCTGCTTCTCCCTCTGCCTTTGTCTCTGCCTGCCTCTCTCTCTCTCTCTCTCTCTCTCTCTCTCTCTCTGACTATCATAAATAAATAAAAATTAAAAAAAAAAAAGGGAAAAAAAAATCTTAAAAAAAAAAAAAAAACTTTAAAGCATTTAACACTTGTAAATTTTTTCCCAACTCTAAAATTCTATTATTCTAATATAAATTTGGTTTGAAAAAGCCTAAGCATTTCTCAAGATTTCCTAATTTTAGTATTCTCTTAAATAGATTGACATAGAATCTGACAAACTGACTTAAAACAATTTGTTATTGAAAAAATAGGTCTACCTTGTGAACCAATAAAAAACATTGGATCTCTACAAATCCCAAACTAATAATATAGGCCAGACCTCTTAATGGGCTTACAAAAAACTGGAGTATCAGAAAACTAGCAAAGTTGCCTGACTCTCATCATAAAATAAAACCAATAGACAAAGCTGTAAGAAATAACTCTTGTCGAAGACTGTTTGCATGAGTAAATGAAAGCAATCACTACATTAAAGGCAAAACCAGTGAAGTTTTTCTGTACTCAAAGGACACAGACATGGGGCACCTGGTGGCTCAGTGGTTGAGCATTTGCCTTTGGCTCTGGTCATGATGCCCGGGTCCCGGGATCAAGTTCCGCATCAGCTCCCCACAGAGAGCCTGCTTTTCCCTCTGCCTGTGTCTCTGCCTCTCTCTGTGTGTCTCATGAGTAAATAAATAACATCTTAAGAAAAAAAAAAAACACAAAAGACACAGACAAGACTTCAGGAGCACTGGAGGAGAGTGCAAGGTGACCCCACACCCAGGAATGCTGCCAGTGGTGGACTCTGGACGATTGGATTATATGTATTTATTTTTTCTTGATTTTTTTTGTGTGTCTGTCTATAGTTGGAACATTTCCTACAATAACTATTGTTTTTTATCATCAAAAAATTATTTTTTTAAAGATTTTATTTATTTATTTATTCATGAGAGACACAAAGAGAGAGGCAGAGACCCAGGCAAAGGGAGAAACAGGCTCCATGTAGGGAGCCCGATGCGGGACTCAATCCCAGGACCCCAGGATCACGGCCTGGGCTGAAGGCAGCGCTAAACCGCTGAACCACCCAGGCTGCCCTCATCAAAAAAATTTAAAAATAATTGTCATACCGAGAAAAAAAAACAGATTATTACATAAACAAGCTACATATTCTTAGTAGTTTAAAACAAAAAAACATCACTTAAGTGAATATATATTCTAAACAAGAAAGTAAAACCCTACAACTACTGTCAACGCTCCACACACAGTACATACTCAATTACATCTCTTGTGATAAGCATTAGCTATAGATCAGACAAGCTATCATAAAACCTTTTACATTACTCATGAACAAGTACTCCATAAATTCACACTAGAGATACCATAGGATTTCCCAAATTCTCAGAAATGCCCTCTGGCAGTAAATCTAGTTATCTGTACACTTAACTATCAGAATTCTATATGGTTATTTATTACACTTTTGCAATTTCATTATTAATATCTTTACCAATCTAGGAAGATCTCTTACCCACCACACAATCTATAATATCAATGCTATTTTCAGTATGCCAAAAAATAGTATTTTTATTGCTGTGATTTATCCTCCAGATATGTTATACACACACACATCTATTATATATCAAATATTGGAAAGGAGAAAGAACAAAAATTACATACATAAAACAAAAAAGGGGGTGAGGTGATGTACTAGTGAACAGAAGGAAATTAAACTCCCAGCCTTGCTTCCATTAAGAAGTTTTGACAAGGTAAAGAACATAGCTTAAGCAGTTTGTGACCAGCTGCACAAGCCCCAAAATGATAAAGGATTTTTTGCATTACAAGCTTTATTGCTAACTTAAAGCTCTTTTGGTAAATAGTTGAACAGGTGCATCTAAATTTGACATGTTATGGAAATACACAGGACCAAGATGAACCATTGTAAAGTAACCTAAATTTAGGAAACACTTAAAATGTACAATAGGATATGACTGTTAAAAAGTTATTTTTAATAGAATCTTTTGATATTAATATTCTCGAAAGTACACTTTGGTCAAGATACAAAGTGTAGAATTAACATTCAGCAAGCTTCATTTATTTTTTCCCTAGAGAGAGAGTGAGAGCATGAGTTGGGGGAAGAGCTAAGGGAGAGAAGCAGAATCTTCACAGAGCATGAAGCCCATAGCTGGACTTGATCCCAAGACCCTGAGATCATGACCTGAGCCAAAACCAAGAGTTGGACCCTCAACCAACTGAGTCACCCAGCAAGCTTTTAAAGAATTAATAAGATAAAGATTCTTGGTCCACTTTCAAGTTGGACCTATACCTATGAAAAAATATGTTAAACTTAAAACAAAAAATACATGCATCAATATGTCTGTAACATATAAGAAATAAGAGTAGACAGGAAATAAAAAATACTAAACTCTAAAAAAATACTGCTAGGAAAACTTTTTATTCTAGAAATGAGATTTCCTCCCCATAAACCTACAATCTAGAAAATATACTTCTTCCTAAATGGTCTTTTTTGTCTTTGTGTATGTTGTCTTCCCAACAAGTTGCTCAAACACTGAGTCAATCCCCAAACACTTTAAATACTCTTAATATTTTAAGGCAACTCATTTGAAATCAAATGGATTAAATCATATTCTTGGAGCTTCAAAAAGATCAGTGACTTACTATTTTTTCTTAAGTGTATCATGCAAGAGACTTTGGTCTCATGATATTCCAGACTCACCTTCCAAATCAATGGAGTCAGCAATGGCAAACGTGCCATGCACCATGTAATGGCCAGGGCAAACAATCACAGTGTCACCTTCATAGCAGGCATTTATAGCAGACAATGGATCGCTATGGAACTAGAAAACAACAACAGATTGCAAATATACACCCCCCAAAAGGCAACCTACGTATCACTCCAGGTACCCTACCCTCATGTTCACTTTATAAAGGCAGCCAAAACTGCTTACTTAAGTATCTCCTCAGCTACTGCACTGAACCCAACCCACACTTGTTAAGTTACTAATGCTGATAAAAGGCAAAGTTCTCACTACTACCCATCACACACACACACACACACACACACACACACACACACACACACACAAAACAACTCTGTAAGCTCCTGTAAACACTCTGTGGAATTCAGGAAAACCTGGAGTGAAGTAGAAGAAAAAAAGCCACGTGGGCAAAAAATTACTTTTACCTGAATTTCTGTTTCCTCCTTACAAAGCTCCTGAGAAAGCCTGTCCCTGAGCAGAGACCGCAGCAGACCAGTCATCATGGTGGAGGAGACCACATGCATGACCTTCTGACCATTTGGACGAATGCCCTTTGCTTGGATATTTGAATTCTTCTGATAACCAAACACGTATCTTAGAGAAACCAAAAGACCAATCAGTTCTTAGTAAGATAGCTGGTTAGAAAAGATGCCAACTAACTAAGAAAAACAAAGACACACATACCTCAACAAAGGATTCTCAATGAGTTTTAGCTTTTGTTTCAACTGTTCAATCTCTGAATACAATTTTAACCCTTCAACCATGGAGATGTTTTCCTGCTCGGAATCAGAGTTACAATTTGACAAACTGCTTCTCAGATTTAAAAATTTCCTGTAACTCTCCTCACACTGGGACAACAGATTGTGGTAATCCACAATAAGTCCTGAAGGAACTCGGTCTTCAAGGATGTCATAATGCCTGAAAGTTTAAAAGCAAATTGAAATCCACTGACTTTCTGACACATTTTCCTTTTTTTTTTTTTTTTTTTTTAATTTTTATTTATTTATGATAGTCACAGAGAGAGAGAGAGGCAGAGGGAGAAGCAGGCTCCATGCACCGGGAGCCCAATGTGGGATTCGATCCCGGGTCTCCAGGATCGCGCCCTGGGCCAAAGGCAGGCACCAAACCGCTGCGCCACCCAGGGATCCCTCTGACACATTTTCCTATCATTGAAACAGCCCATTTAGTCCTCAAAGACCAGGAAGAAAAGCGTTTTATCTTACACAACTCAGATACACGTAACGTCTTTCTGAATAGAACTCTATTATAAGTGGAAGCTATTGAAAGTTTTAAGGATCACTTCATTAAGGTCACTAACTTTTCTTGCTTTGGGAAGTTGCACAGATCCAAGCATGTATGCTTTAGAAACACTGAAAGTTCACTTTTTACCATTTGTAATCATTATTTAATGAAAAATTATTTTCTCATATATTAGATTCAAAATCTTAATCATAAGCAGATGTCAGAGAGCAAACTGGAGGTGTAGGGGTAGGGGAGGAGGGAAGTATCCCAATAGTTTCATAACATTGTTGCAGATTACCATATTTATAGAATCAAAATTTTTAATGATTCAATCACTGGCTCTAGTCCTTCCTCACATTTAAAGCACTACAGCACAAAATTATGCTGCATATTCCCTTAGGAAGATTATTACAGTATGTTTCAAAAACATAAGCCTTTGAGATTCTCAGAAAAAAAACATAAAGCTGCCATTCCTAGAGAGTGATTAAAACAAGTACCAGACAACCTTATTGGCACTTACAACTTATTAGTTTATATACCCTCTCAAATACATAGAACAAAAAGCATTTCTAGATGCAATAATTTATGAATGTAGTACAATCAAGTTAATGGACGTGAAATTAATGGATTTGAAAATAAACTGCAATATTATTGTCATTACCCATATATAGTTTTACAATAATTGCCTTATTTCTCAGTTAAAAGTATGCATATTAGCTAGGCCTGAAGCCAGAGTTTTCCAACCTTGGCTGCATATTAGAATCACTGGGAGCTTTTAAAAATACAAATGCTCAGGTCCCCATTCAGACCAATTAAATTGGTCTCTAGAAGTAGAGAAGTTTTTTTAAAGTTCCTTGGGGATTCTAATGTGCAGTCAAGGTTGAAAACTATTGCCTTAGATGATGTTTTTTTAACTTAGTCATGCTCTAAATAAGATGGGGGGAAAAAAACAGAACCACATCCTAAACAAATTTACAAGAAATCACAGTTAACATTCAAACAGTATTTAAAATGAATTAAAAATACATTTTTTCCACTTTTCAAGTAAATGAATTAGGTGAAGCTTGAAAAGCATGGATTTTGTCAGCTTTGGTTAACCCATGCTCTTTTAAAGATATTCTAGAAATCCACTTTGCAAAGAAAAAATTGCACTGACTGCTTGATCAGGTCTATTAAGTTATGAAGATTAAGACTCAAATTTTATTTTATTTTATTTATTTATTTATTTATTTATTTTTAAGACTCAAATTTTAAAATGAGTTTCTTAGCATTTCCAATATCCATGCCAATCCGCTTATTTCTTCTCATTAAAGTGACACTTTGTGGTTTGGAAGCCATGAACCAACATCTGTGTCTCAGACCCATAAGCTTTGATGCACAGCGTCTTGCATTAAAAAGGAAAAACATTTACTTCCCAAATTAAGACAATATGGTTTGATTCCCTTTAAATCCTGCCTGTTGATAACACTACTTCCTATCTTTGCCCAGAGACCTTTTATAAAGAGTCTGCCCTACATTTGATAACATTCCAGTTTCCCCATCGAGTACCATAGCTTCTTCTCCGCAACTGAAAACAATTACTCCCTTATGCCTTCCCATCTGCCAGTGTATGTAAATCATTTGTTGTTTGAACATGTAAAGCTGTCAAGTCAGAATACAGTCCTTTCCAAGATCAAATTTGCTAGATACACAACAGTCACCTACCATTACATTTCACTCCAATCAAAACCTAAACTAGAAGATATGCAAGCTTTTTGAAATTCTGGCATTTTATAGAACACACTATGGGAAAATAGGAATGCACGATGGAAAACTTGGAAAGGTTAAACAGAAATTATACATGATTCTAAATCAGGTAGAACCACTAAACAGACTTCTCACATATTTTTTACTTATTATTTACTATATAAACTAAGAGAAACTTACTAAATCTAATTGGGTTCCATAAAATGTAAAGGATCACTGCCTTATCTTATGTAACCAAATCATCCTTCACATAGGGAAAAGAAACATTACCTTCTACAATTTTTCTTTTATTTTTTTTAGTGCAAGTTCTAATTTTATTCTTATTGAAGCACTGCCTTTAAATTACCACTCATGAATACATGGAAAATTGCCTGGTCTTAGAGTTCCATCTCGTGGAAATGTGAATGCCACATTTAACAAAATCAGTGCTTGGGCTGCATGGCTAAGTTAGGCTTTTTGTAATGTAAGCATTTTTCCCTATTAAAATCTGACAAATTAGGGGATCCCTGGGTGGCTCAGCGGTTTGGCACCTGCCTTTGGCCCAGGGTGTGGTCCTGGAGTCCCGGGATCGAGTCCCGTGTCGGGCTCCCGGCATGGAGCCTGCTTCTCCCTCTGCCTGTGTCTCTGCCTCTCTCTCTCTCTCTCTCTGTGTGTGTGTGTCTATCATACATACATACATAAATATTTTAAAAAAAATAAAATAAAATAAAATAAAATAAAATAAAATAAAATAAAATAATCTGACAAATTAGAAGAATGTGTTTCCCTATTCCGGAAATTTTTATGCATCACCGATATTAACTGCTTAGCATTTTCATTCATTTGTCAAATAAGACTTAAGGGACAAGAACTTGACAAAACAGGGACGCCCGGGTGGCTCAACAGCTGAGCATCCACCTTCGGCTCAGGGCGTGATCCTGGAGACCTGGGATCGAATCCCGAGTCGGGCTCCCTGCATGGAGCCTGCTTCTCCCTTGGCCTGTGTCTCTGCTTCTCTCTCTCTGTCTCTCTGTCTCTCATGAATAAGTGGATAAAATCTTAAAAAAAAAAAAAAAAAAAAAAGAACTTGACAAAAACATCCTCAAATAATTCTGTACATCCTCAAATAATTCTGTTTAACCAGGTGTTTTGCTGTAGGAACTTAGAATAAAGCCAAATATTTTCTAAAGTACTCTAAAGTACTTTATTTTCTAAAGTATTTTATTTATTTTTAAAAAATAAAGCAAAAGAAGTCTTGTATAATTGTATACAAGTCTTGTATAATTCCACTAATTTCACTATCTTTCAAACAATTGTCTTTGAATTTAACACAGGATTTTTGTTTTTTTTAAACATGTTAGCTCAACTAGTTTTATTTATTTATAAACCAGTGAACTCTTTAACTTCAATGTCCCTGAACTCTGCTGTTAGACTCAGCAGACTACTTAAACTAAAAGTAGGCTTCTTGGCACCTGCACAAGTTTCATTTAATAACTTGTCAATGGGTTAAACTATTTGTATGATGGCTTGCTCTATGTGTGGGCGGGCCCCTGGAGTATGTATACACCAAACAGGTAAAATTAAACCATGGGTAGCTATTTTTCCAACATGTACAAGGTCACTAATAAATAACTTACAATCTCAATCGAGGTTCAACACATCTGACAAAATAATCATACTCATCCTCCTCTTCTTCATCCCAGCTCCTCCAAATATTTTGATAGAAAAACCTAAAAGGAAATTCATATCATTCAAATTCAATCACTGGCTCAGTGTTAGGGATTTGGAGAGGTGCAAGCTAAAGAGTAAATCAAAACAACCTTATTAGCCACAATAGAGAATGATGCATAAATGCTAGGCTTGATAGTTATGAGTCAATAGAACTTCTTTGGATTGGCTAAAGCTTTTTGTTTTTGTTTTTAAGATTTTATTTATTTATTTGACAGAGTGAGAATGAGAGAGAGCACAGCAGGGGGAGTGGCAGAAACAGGGAGAAGCATACTGCCTGCTAAGCAGGGAGCCCAACTTGGGACTCAATCCCAGGACCACGGGATCATGATCTGAGTGCCCCTAAAGTAGTTTTTCTATAATATTGGTTCCATTATGACCTTTATTTAATTAGAACTATTTATTAGGGCACCTGAGTGGCTCAGTTGGTTGAGCATCTGCCCTTGGTTCAGGTCATGATCCTGGAATCCTAGGATCCAGCCCCAGGTTGACTGAGTAGGAGTCTGCTTCTCCCTCTCCCTCTGCCTGCCCCTATCCCCAGTTCATGCTCTCTCTCTCTCTCTCACACACACACATAAATAAATTAAAATAAAATAAAACAAAAAAATAAAATAAGAACTGTTTACTGACCATCTGTAATTGGTTGGATGGTGGTGCCATTTCTTAATATAGAAAAGATTGGGAGAGAAACAGATTTGGGTTGAAAACAGAGTTGTTTTCTCCACGTGTGAATTGAGATGCCTATCTGACCTCCAAGTGGATGACGTCAAGAGGGAAGATGAATAAACAAGCCCAGAGCTCACCAGAAAGGTCAGGGCTAAAGATATAAATCTGAGAGTTGTCGGCATATTGATGGCATTAAATGTTCTCAACCTTGGCTGCATGTTAGAGTCCCCTCAGAAGCTTTCAAAAACTAGTTTTCAAACCTATTCCAGACCAATAAATCAGAATCGGGAGCGGGGAGGATATCAGATACAGAATCCATATTTTTTAAACCTCCTCAAGTGATTTAACAAATTTTTATTATGGAAAATCTCAAACATATACAAGAGCAAATAGTATCATGAATACCATGTATGTATCACCCAGGTTCAACAATTATCAACACACAGGCAATCTTACTTCATCTCTACCCTAACCCATTTACTTCTCTGCTCCCCAGCCCCACCATCTGCACACCAGATTACTTTAAAGCAAATGTCAAACATATAACATCATTCACACATTTTAATGTGTAACTCTAAAATAAATCTTTATACTAAGAAAACGTTATAATTCTTTCCTATCCAAATATCCAGTTAGTGTTGAATTTACCCTGTTTGTCCCTTCTGATATTATTGCTATTGTTTTATCATTGGCTTTTCAAATAGGTATCCAATTGTACTTAATTAAATTACTTTTATTCTAAAGATTATCCCCTCTCCTTTTCTCCCTGAATTTATTTTTTTTTTTTAAGATTTTATTTATTTATTCATGAGAGACAGAGAGAGAGAGGCAGAGACACAGGGAGAGGAAGAAGCAGGCTCCATGCAGGGAGCCTGATGTAGGACTTGATCCCGGGAACCCAGGATCATGCCCTGGGCTGAAGGCCCCAACCACTCAGCCACCCAGGGATCCCCCCCTGTTTTTTGTTTTTTTTTTTTTAAGATTTTATTTATCTATTCATGAGACACACACACACACACACAAAGAGGCAGAGAGAAGCAGGCTCCATGCAGGAAGCCTGATGTCTCCTTGCAATTTATTGAGTTTTCCATACTCTGAATTTTACTGATCGCATCTGTTTCTTTTATTTCTGGTAAACAGATAGTAAGATCTAAAGACTTGGTCAGCTGTAGGGAAGATTTTTTTGGCAAGGATACTTAAAGGGGGACACAATGTACTTCCAATCAGGAAGTATATGACACCTGGTCATCTCTTCTGATGATGAGGTTAAGAATGACCAGGGGATTCAGGTGTTGTCAGCCTGCCTGATGCATCTACTACAAAGTTTACCATGAGTTTTTAATCAGCTAATCATGACCATCGCCTAGAACCTTTATTTTATTTATTACAGGTTATAAAATACTGATATTCTGATCCTATCATCCTTTTTCATGTATTAGACTACACCTATAAAAACAATTCCCAGGTGATTCTAATGTGCTTCCAAGGCTGATTAAAGAGAGAGAAGGGTAGATAGCCTCAGATGGATCCTGGGTAACTCCAACATTTTAAGTTTTGAGGAGGAAAGGAAGAGCAGGCCAGGATGACCAAGAAGCTGGAAGGAGAGTGTGTTAAGAGATGAGAAGGATCAAACAACTATAATGTGACTGAGAGGGAAAGCAAGATGAAATCAGAGAAGAAGAATAAATAAATCAAATCTTAAAAAAAAAAAAATTCTCTATCTTTGAATATTTTAAAATATTGCAATGACCAGCTTTACAGTGTGAGTTTTAAATCTGGGTACATAACGCAGACCAGAATTACTGCCCTTCATCTGACATTTCTGGCCATGAGGTTATTTTCATCAACTCTCCTTCTCCTCTCTTCCTACCTGACATGTTCAATTGCAAGGGCTGTCTGGTCAAATACTCCAGAATCATCAAATACCACCCACAGCTCCTGCAGGGGCAACCGATGTTCCTTCAGATCGAGGAGCTCATTCATACACTCCAAGGTAAAAGAGCTCACTTGAGATTCACAGAGGTATGGGTCGGCAAGCCTCACCACTGCCTTCAAGGCTGCAAAGTCCACATCTGTGACCTGAAAATTAAAATAATGTGACTTACATGGAAATCAAAATTAAGATACACACAAAACACTACAGCCTGATTTTTTTTTTTTTTTTTAAGTATGTAATGGCAACAGGGAGCCTTCTTCCATTATATAAAAAATAAACAAGAAGGGCCTGGCTCTTACCCAAATGGAGCTTACATTGTAACTGAAGAGACAAACAAACAAGACAAGACAGTATTGAGCATGTGACAAAGTATAACCAGAGGGGTGGTGGTCTGGTTTTGCTGGGATGATCTGGCGAAGTCACTTCTTAGCTGGGATGTACGGGATGAAAGAGAAGCAGCCATCTGAAGAGCAAGAAGGTGAAAAGGCCCTGTGGCAGAGAAAAGATTGGCTGCTGGAGCAGCAGACAGGCAATATTTCTTACTGGAATCAAAAGAAAGAAATGGGCAGGGGAGGGGCAGCAGGAGATGAAGTGAGAGAAAAGGGCAGAGAGATCAGGACAGAAAGGACATTGGAAGGAGCTTGGACTTTATGTTCTCTAGACAATGAGAAACCACGAAGCCAACATCAGGGCTTCGGTAAATGCAATGCATTAGAGGTGTTAAGCAGGGGTAGGACACATTTAAGTCCATGACTTAGACAACTTTTAGGGAATAGGTCAGGGTGGAGGTGGGGGGTTGCACGTGGACAGGACGACTGGGGCACTGACGACACTATGGCAACAAAATTAATAGGACTTTACTGCCACCAAAGATAGTAACATAATAAAAAATTTAAGCCACCAGGAACAGCTGCCACCCACTGCCTCGCCCATAATCACTGCAGTAAATGATGCCATTTTGTAAAGGAGCTGTAGCAACAACTTGTATTCTCACTCCCTGGCTTAACATTTTAGATTAACTGGGGTTTTTTGTGGTCCAGTTAACACTGAGAAAAATTCACAGCTGTAATTAGAGTGCAAATTTACTGTAAAAGTCCCAGTCAGGTGAAAAATAAGATTGTTTTTACTTTTGACAATGCGACACATTATCAAGAAATTAACCAAGTACCTACAAATTTGTTAGGCAAGAAATAAGCCAGTTTTAAAAGTCTTGCTTGGTTTGAGCTACTTAATGGGCTACAACTAAGAAGGTAAAAAATTAACTGAACTTTCTACATTGACTTCATAATGAGGCCTCTTTATTTTTTAAATGGTCTCAAATACCTCCTCCACCTCATAGGTTTATAATCCACTTCTGCCTGTCAAAGGACACTGAAAGTTTAACCACCTCAATTCCCTGTTAGCTCCTCCTTGGCCACCTTTAAAATTCGTGGAACACTTCAGACACCATGACAATTAGATGTGAAAAACATGTTATTTTCAATCAGCTCATAAACTTTAATTAAAAATAAGCACTTTGGCTGTAAGTCTGAAGGAAAGTGCTTTTAGCTAGAGCCAAATGTCTTTAACAATGGAATTAAATTTACCTCAACCAGCACCTCGAACACGTTAGTGTGCCAGACTGCCTGCCATCCAGATGGTTCAAGGACCTTCTCCAAGAACTCAGCTGTGAATTCTCTTACTTCAGAGGCCTTGCAGTCAGCTACAAACAAATTAAACACAGTTAAGAATGGAGACTGTAGGGTGGCCCAGGTGGCTCAGCGGTTTAGCGCCACCTTCCGCCCAGGGTGTGACCCCGGGGTCCCAGGATCCAGTCCCACGTTGGGCTCCCTGCATGGAGCCTGCTTCTCCCTCTGCCTGTGTCTCTGCCTCTCTCTGTGTGTCTCTCATGAATGAATAAATAAATAAAATCTTTAAAAAAAAATTGAGACTGCATAAAGCAGAGAAAAGTTCATAAATCCACTTTCCCAGAACCAACTGGCAGTCTGGGAGACGGAGACAATCTACTTGTAAACTGAAAAGATAAAAGAAAAAGAAAAAGAAAAAAAAAAAAAAAAACCCAAGACCGTACTCACCTAAAATGTAATCTTGATAAGCTCTGAATCGCTCGTAGAACAAAAGTTGACTTGTCTGGAATATTTCTGGGAAATGAGTCTTTCCCTCGGGCACAAAACTTTGTAAATTAGAACCTGGCTTATCATGATTGCTACAATCACTGCATGAATCTTCATCTTGAAACAGACCTAAAAGAATGAAAATAAGCAGGCTTAACCATCCCAGACACTTCAGTGTTTACAGACTGCTTCTAATTTCATATTTTCATTTAGAAATTCCTAAAAAAAAATACACACAAGGATTTGGGTGTGATGCTTTATTTACCTTTATCATTGTCAGGAGAAATCAGTTTTCCAAACTTGAAAACACCTCAAAATCCAAGCTCTACTTCAAAACAATAAGAACTTAAAATCTTTCATAGGTTAATTCTTTGTTGTTCTATGAAGTTTTTCAGAAGGCAGAGGGAAAGGGTTGTTTTTGATTCACTGGCAATCACCAAAGATCTCCTTTAAAGGATAAAGCCGTGATTCTTACTATAGCTAGCAACTTATAATGGTCCAATATCTTACAGATATTTTTTTTCCCAAAATAATTCCATAAAGCTGCATTAAAGTTAGGAGCTGGTATCCTACATTCCTTCGCAAATGAGGTGAAGCCGTCCTTTGTTTTCTGCAATATGAGTCTGTCAATGGCCCTCCAATAAACAGATTCTTAATAATGCATGAGGTTTACTTCACTAAAGCCACCTCGTTAAAAGTTCCTCCTCACTAATTTCAGTGACTGTGTCTAGAGAAAAGATTAGAAAATGCTCATCACATTAGGTTTGGGCTGTAATTGACATTTCATGAGGCATGATTTGGTCAGGGGCATATCTAACTCTGTATAATACGATGTTCTTAATAGACAAAACAAGTACCAAATAAACAATGCCGAGGATAGCATTTACGCTGGCAAAATGGTCTCCACAGCTTATTTCAGGGAGGGTATCTTTCTCTCCACCGCAGCCCACCTTGGCACCCCCTGCTACTCGTATTCCCTCCTTCCTTCAACTTCTTTGCCTCTGTTCAGGCCCCACTAGTGACCACAGGGTACTCAGGGCTCTACTGCTCACAAATGCCAATGCACATGAGCCTCGGAGGACATCAGTACCTCACCAGCTGCGTGGCAATGTCTCTGTGCCTCAGTTTCCTGTCCTATAAAGGTAAGATGGAAATAGATGCCTATTTCACTTAAATTAAGATTAATCAATTTGTTGGTCATGATCACAATAGTACCTGTTAAATAATATAAATAAATGTTTATTAAAGAAATACTACTTTTGCCTCACACCCGTTAGGATGGGATTATCAAAAAACAACAAGAAAAATATCAAGGAAACGAGTCTTGGTGACGATGTAGAGAAACAGAACCCTGGTACAGGGCAGGGTCCCTGCCTGGCTCAGCGGTTTGGCACCTGCCTTTGGCCCAGGGCGCGATCCTGGAGTCCCGGGATCGAGTCCCATGTCGGGCTCCCGGCATGGAGCTTGCTTCTCCCTCCTCCTGTGTCTCTGCCGCTCTCTCTCTCTATCATAAATAAATAAATAAATAAATCTTTAAAAAATAATAATAAAATAAAATAAAATGGTACAGGGCAATGGAGAACAGTATGGTGGTCCCTCAAAACTTTAAAAATGGGTGGCCCGGGTGGCTCAGCGGTTTAGCGCTGTCTTCAGCCCAGGGTGTGATCCTGGAGACCCAGGATCGAGTCCCACGTCGGGCTCCCTAAATGAAGCCTGCTTCTCCCTCTGCCTGTGTCTCTGCCTCCCTCCCTCCCTCCCTCCCTCCCTCTCTCTCTCTCTCTCTCATAAATAAATAAATAAATAAATAAATAAATAAATAAATAAATAAATAAATAAATAAATTTTTACAAAAATTTAAAAATAGAATTACTGGGCAGCCTGGGTGGCTCAGCAGTTGAGCACCTGCCTTCAGCCCAGGGTGTCACGCCGGGGTCCCTGGATCCAGTCCTGTGTTGGGCTCCCTGCATGGAGCCTGCTTCTCCTTCTGCCTCTGCCTCTGTCTCTGCCCCCCTTCTCATGAATAAATAAAATTTTAAAAAAATAATATAAAAATAGAATTACTATGGGACGCCTGGGGAGCTCTGGAGGTTGAACGTGTCCCTTCAGCTCCGGTTGTGGTGGAGTCCTGCATCGGGCTCCCTGCTCAGTGGGGAATCTGCTTTTCCCTCTGACTGCCCCACCGCCCGCCCCTCTAATAAATAAAATCTTAAAAAAGAAAAAACAAAGCAGGATCTCCAAAAGACATTTGTACGTCCCATGTTCAGAGCAGCAAAGGGCAGGAGCATCCCAAGTGTCATCTACACACAAAGTGGATGAACGGATAAGCAAAAGGTGTCATCTACACAAAGGAACATTATTCAGCCTTAAAAAAGGAAGGAAATGCTCACACACACACCCCACACACCACAGATGAGCCCTGAGGACACAGTCACAGCAAGAGAAGTACAGCGGGAAGCCACCGACCCGAGGGGCCTAGAGTGGCAAGTGCCCTGCGGTGGCCAGGGGGTGGGGGAGGGGAGGCTGGGGGTCATCGCCAGGTGTAGCATTCCCGGTGACAAGGGGGAGTGACGGGGGGGGGGGGGCAGCTGCACAACAACGGGAGTGTCTCTAACGCCTCTAAGCTGCGCAGCTGACAGTGATTGGGGGGCACCTGGGGTCGGCGGTCAGCACCGCCTTCCGCCCAGGGCGTGACCCCGGGTCCCGGGTTCGAGTCCCGCGTCGGGCTCCCCGCGTGGAGCCTGCTCCTCCCTCCGCCTGTGTCTATGCCTCTCTCTGTCTCTCTCTCTGTGTCTCTCATGGATAAATAAGTAAAATCTTTAAAAAGCGAGAGGGAGCAGGAGGGGGCCGCGCCGGGCTGTGCCCGCCCACGCCGCGAGCTCACGTCCCCTCCGCGCCGCCGGGAGGCCCACCCACGCCCCAGGCCCACGACACGGCCCACCGCGGGGCTCACCCCTCTCCGCGGCCACTGGCTCCTCGGCGTCCTCCCGGCCCCGGCGCCCCGGCTGCGCAGCCATGGCCCGCGGCCCGTCCGCCATTTCAAATTTCCGCGGGCTGTCTCCTCGCCCGGT
The DNA here is from genome assembly GCF_011100685.1 of Canis lupus familiaris. NCBI lineage: Eukaryota > Metazoa > Chordata > Mammalia > Carnivora > Canidae > Canis > Canis lupus. Next base: position 8,507,312 of record NC_049236.1, on the reverse strand, counting down.
AACAGGCTGACGCCGGCGCTTCCCATTGGGCCGTGGGCCGAGGCGGCGGGCCAATGAGAGGGAGGCGTCCGCGGCGCGGCCCCGGCGAGCCCCGCCCCGCTGACGCCGCGCAGAGCGCCACCTACCGCGCGGGCGGACCGCCTCCTCGCCAGGCCCCGGGTCCTCTACTCTCTGGGAGCGACGTGCACGAAGCTGAGCCGGAGCATGGTTTTTGGGGTGTTTTCCGAAACGCTAGCAAGCCGCGCCGGGAAGTCGGCCAAGCACGGAAGGCACCGGACTGGGGATCAGAACACAGCGTGTAGGCTTGTTTCTGCCACCACCGGTGGGATCGCCTTAAGCCACTTGACACAAGGTCACCTTCGGTTGTGCCGGTGACCTGGGCTCGCGGCTGCGCACCTGCCCGGCGGAGCACCAGCCCCGCCCCAGCACCCCCGCACCTCGCCCCCGCGTGTGTGCACAACGCCCTCATACACTCACACTACTTCCAAAGAAGGTCAAAGTTAGTAAAAGAAAAAAAAAAAACTAAAAAAAAAGTTAGTAAAAGTGTGCTTTTACCCATAAGGGTCAGAGGCAACGATTACCTCCAGTAACAACAGCTCACACTGACTGAGCCTCGTGCACAAGACACCCTCCCGCATGCTCCACCTGTCAGCTGCAGCCGTCCTGTTGTACGTTACCTACCCGCAAAAAAAAAAAAATTTTTTTTTAATCCAGCAATTCCACTTCTGGGTATGTATTCAAAGGGGGAAAAAAACCACTAAGTCAAAAAGATATATGCACTTCTATGTTCATTTCAATATTATTTACAATAGTGAAGAAATGGAAATAAGTGTTCAATAATAGACGAATGGATGAAGAAGATGTGGTATACATATGCAACAGAATATTACTCAGCCATCAAAAATTTTGTGGCAACATGGATGGATCTAGATGGTATTATGTTAAGTGAAAGAAATCAGACTACATTTATCATCATGATCACTTCCTTAATATAAATACTGAATAACTATGCTGTATATATCAACTACATTTCAATTTTTAAAAACCTATCAGCAATTATACACTCTTGGGAAAGTCTGTGTTTTCATAGGCATTTGCAAATCCTCAAAAAAAGTCATGAAGGCGTACATCAGTGCGTACAGAACGTTTACAGCGGCATGATTTTTTTCAAAAAGTTTTTATTGTGGTAAAATACAAATATAATGAAATTTACCATCCTATTTTTAAGTGTATAGTTCAGTGGTTTTAAATTCATAATGTTGTGCAACCATCACCACCATCCATCTCCAGAACTCTTCATCTTGCAAAACTAAAACTCTATACCAGTTTAAAATTAACTGAGCACTATGTTACTCAACCTTCAGAAAAATCCTATTATCCTCATTTCACATTTGAGGAAACAAAGTCTCCAAGAAGTAAACCAACTCACCCAATTTAACCCAGCACAGCCAAGATTATAAACCAGCCTTATTGGGCAGCACCTGCCTTCGGCCCGGGGCATGATCCTGGGGTCCTGGGATCGAGTCCCACGTCAGGCTCCCTGCGGGGAGTATAGATAGAATATTATGTGATCGTTAAAATAGCACTGAGGAAAATTTACAGCAATGCTCCTATAGGTCTTCATATGAAAAATATAGAATCCAAATTTCAATGTACACTGCACTGATGATGATGATTAAACTGGATAGATTTTTTTTTTTTTTTTTTTTTTTTGCTCTGCCTATCCTCTAGCTTGGCTAAGAACTGCACCCTCATCCACATGGTTTCCACAGGAGCAGCTGGGTGAGTGCACACATGCATGTACACAAGTGCAATTCACACATGTGCAGGCGATAGCTGGTAAGGTTTTCCTGAGACAACACACCTTTGATGTATGGGCCCATTCAGCAATGCCTCCTTGTAGTAAGATTTTCTCTTTGTCACTATACTACCCCACAAATTATCTGCTTCCTGTGAGTCTTAAATTAAAAATGGGCCACACACAGTCTGGAAAACAGGGGAGAACTCCATGCTTCTCCCTCTGCCTGTGTCTCTGCCTCTCTCTGTGTGTCTCTCATGAACAAATAAATAAAATCTTTAAAATAAATAAATAAACAAACCAGCCTTACTCCAGAAGCCACCCCGTTAGGCTTCAGCCGGGCCCTGACTCGGGGCTGTGGTGGGCAGGGGACAGCAGAGATTACCAGCACCAGGATGTGGGCTGAGCCCACAGAAAGCCAAGAGCCTGGTTGTGACAGGCTGTGCAGTCTTGTCACGGGGAAAATGTACCCACTTTCTGCCCTGAGGGTAGACCTTGGGCTGGAGTCCCTCAGATGCCTTATGACTAAAAGGAATTAGAGCCCGGGGAGGCAACTGTGGAAACCTGCACTTAATTCCACTTGCTTTTCCAAGAAATATGATTTCTTTGACTTTTGTGTGCAGCGCCTGACCTAACATTTATTCGTTCACTGAGCAAATATTGAGTTCCACCAGGTGAAAACACACAAAACAATAAAATCAAGACAAGCATCAGGCCTTGAAGACAAAGCTAGCTTTCTCATCATTGCCCTTTTAACCCTCCCACCCACAAATGCCACAAGTAGCAGGATTTCTCCTCACGTTTCTCCCTCAGCCCTGGAGCCAATATAGCTTTCTTCTTGTTCAATTACCAAATATTTCATCAACTGTTAAGATATTACCTGAACCAGTACTTCTGGGAAAGTTTTAGAAAGGAGTAGGAGGCCACAGAGCCGAGACATAATACCTGTGCTGCTGCAAACTCCATTAAGGATAAATTATTTATTAAATTGGATGCATTTCCAAACCTGCATCAGTGTTTATTCATTACTTATGTAACTATATGGAAAGTTTTTAGAGCTTTCGCCTAAATGGAGACCTAGAAGGTGTACACATTCCTTGGGAGTTTGCTTTCCCTGCCCCCTCCCCCTTATCCTAAGGAAAGAATTTTTTTCCTTCTTACTTTCCACTTGTGGCCCATCTCAACCTTCCACCTTCCCTAAGTTGGGATGGCACCCATTATTCCCACTCTTTTTTTTTTTAATTTTTATTTATTTATGATAGTCACACAGAGAGAGAGAGGCAGAGACACAGGCAGAGGGAGAAGCAGGCTCCATGCACCGGGAGCCTGACGTGGGATTCAATCCCGGGTCTCCAGGATCGCGCCCTGGTCCAAAGGCAGGCGCTAAACCGCTGCGCCACCCAGGGATCCCTCCCACTCTTTTTTTATATCTTTGCTCTCTTTCCCAACACCAGGTCCTTATGTTATGTCTACACAAGGGCTCAAAACTAACTGCCCTCCCCAAAATCTTCCCAAAGCGCAGTTGCAAGCCTAAGATAGAGCCTACATGCCTTCTTTCTCTGTAGTGCCTTCCTCTCCTGCGTTCTTTTTTTTTTTTTTAAGATTTTATTTATTCATGAGACAGAGAGAGAGGCAGAGGCAGAGACACAGGCAGGGGAGAAGCAGGTTCCATGCAGGGAGCCTGATGTGGGTCTCAATCCTGGGACTCCAGGATCATGTCCTGGGCCGAAGGCAGGCACTAAACCGCTAAGCCACCCAGGGATCCTGCATTCTTGAAGGCCAGTGGCTTGCTCCATCGCCCTCCACTTCCCAGGAGCACTGAGTGCCCAGCACCTCACCTCTGTAGTCTTTCTTCCCTTGGCTTCTGGGTGCTCATTCTCCTAGTCTTCCTTCCTGCCCTTGTGCCCCTTCCTTCCCCTCTGGTTCCCTAAACCTAGGGGTTTCCCAAGGGCATGTCCTGACTTCATCTGTCTCAGGAGGTACCCCAAGTGTGTGAAGAGGGCCAAGTGTGGACTGTGCCAATCACTGTGAGCACACGGGAAAGTGGATTTGCTAATTCACTTGACAAATAATAAACAGAGAATATAGGCTATGTGCCAGGCACTGCTCTAGATTCAAGGGAAATGGGCAAACAAGACAGGTAAGGCCTCTGTCTGCGTGGAATTCACAGTCTACTGAAGATACAAGTAAAAAAGCAATTAAGAGTCTATTATGAAAAATACTAAAAATAAAATAAAGGGGCACCTGAGTGGCTCAGTCGGTAAAGTGTCTACCTTTGGCTTAGGTCAGGATCCCGGGGTCCTGGGATCCAGCCCCACATGGGCCCCCTGCTCAGCAGGGAGTCTGCTTCTCCCTCTACCCCTCCCCTTGTGCTCTCTCTTTCTCAAATAAAAATAGATACATAAAATTTCTTTAATAAAAAGGATATTGGGATCCCTGGGTGGCGCAGCGGTTTAGCGCCTGCCTTTGGCTCAGGGCGCGATCCTGGAGACCCGGAATCGAATCCCACGTCGGGCTCCCGGTGCATGGAGCCTGCTTCTCCCTCTGCCTATGTCTCTGCCTCTCTCTCTCTCTGTGACTATCATAAATAAATAAAAATAAAAAATTAAAAAAAAGGATATTGCCTGAATCATGAACCATTGAATAATGCCCATAAGATCTTTAAGGTTTATTCAGTTGAATTTTGTTTTTTAACAAATGTAATATTACGATGCTATAAGCCAAAGGCTCAGGGTTGGAATCAAGTGGTTTGGACCGTTCCTACCGTGTTGCTACCCAGAGGCCTCCTGGAATCATAGATTCATCATTAGCCTATTTCCTGAGTCAGCGTCACTGAAGGCTACCTGTATTGGGGGCCCCTGCCCCTAGACCAGCCCACTAGTTTCCCCAAGGACAGAAACACGTCTAAGGTGGTGGGTGATTCATGGTGTAGCTGAGAGCTTTGACCCTCTGGGAGACAGGGGCCCGCTGTAGGTCCACTGTCCCACACCACAGAATGTAACTGCGCATCCACATGAATGAGTTTCTGGGAGCAGACATAACTCAAGGTAGACCGGCAGATTCTGCCCAGCGCAGAAGGTGGGGAGGGCCCCCAGAGCCTGGGAGGAATCCCACTGGGGAAGCTTGTCCCTCTACCTGCTGCTGTAGGAAGCCCCCCGTGGGCCCAGGGTGCGCAGGGATCCCATGATGTCCACTCTGCTGCCGGGAGAGGTGAGATGCTAGTCTCTGCTAACTCTGATTTGAAAGTCTGGGGCCCCGTTGACAAAAACAAAGACCAAGGAATAAAGCCAGACCTGAATTTTGGGTTGTATTCTCCACTAGAGGGCGGCTTAAACTTTCAAAAGAAATTAAGCTCTTCAGCATTTGGTAAAACGTGGAGTTCTTTCTGCAAGTTTCCTCTTGAGATTCTAGGCCTTGTGGGAGGCTCTAGGGATGGGAACGGAACAAATCAATGTAGCTCTTCCCCATGGAGCTCACAGACCAGTGGGAGGGAGACACCCTAAGCAAGAGAACACCCGGCGACTGTAGAGTCAGAACCTGCAATCATCGCCGTCTAGGAGAGAGACTCCCGGAGCAGGAACCCCTTTGCACTGGTAGACCTCACCGAGGGGAGGCTATTGGGCTGAAGCCTTCAGGAGAAGACAGAGCAGCCATGGTGGCAGGTGGCAGGGGTTTCAGGAAGATGAGGGGAATCCGGGAAGGAGAGTTGGGGATGCAAGGGGGCGGTCCCCGCTCCGGAGGCTCTGAGGCAGGAGAGAGTTCCGTGTGTTGCAGAAGCAGAAGATGGCCCGTGAGGCTTTGGCAGAGTGACGGAGGAAGTGGCTGCCAAGAAGTCTGCTGGGTAACACAGCCTCAAAGGCTTATGAAGGATGCTCCATGGAAAGTTCAGATATTATTCAGCACGTAATAGGATGCCATTGATAAGCTTCAAGGAAGAAGAGGTGATTTGACTGGTGCTCTGGCAGGAACATTCTGGCTGCTGTGTGGAGAATGCCTCGTAGAGAGACTTTGGTGTTTGGGTACATTTGCTACCTGCCCACACAGATTGTGTAAAACTTTAAACTTTGCTGCAGTCTTGAGGCAGAATTTCTTCTCTGGGAAACCATAGTGTTTGCCCTAAAGGACTTCAGCCAATCAGATGAGGCCCCCACCAAGGTGACCTCTTTCACATGAACCCCGGTGACTGTAGATGCTAACCACATCTTCAGAGTGCCTTCACAGGGACACTTACCTTAGGGTTTAACTGAATGACGGGTACCGGCCACGGTGGCGCACACACCTAATCATCGCAGCATAGGCTCCGATAAAGGAGCCAACTACTGGTACACAGGGCAACTGGGAGGACTCTCCGCGGAATCTTGCTGAATGAAAAAAGTCAATCTCAACAGGTTATATGCTGTATAATTCCATTCATATAACATTTTTGAAATAACAAAATTTCAGGGTGTCAGAGTGGTTCAGTCGTTTGAGTGTCTGCTCAGGTCATGATCTCAGGGTCCTGGGATCAAGTCCCATTTTCAGGCCCCTGCTCAGTGAGGAGACTTCTCCCTCTGTCCCCCACCCCTGCTCCCCGCCACCCCGCCACTCAAACTCTGTCTCTCTCTTGTCAAATAAATAGATAAAATCTTTAAAAGGAAAAAAAAGAAATAACAAAATTTTATTTTATTTTTTTAAGGCTTTATTTATTTATTCATGACAGACACAGAGAGAGGCAGAGACACAGGCAGAGGGAGAAGCAGGCTCCCTGCGGGGAGCCCGATGCAGGACTCGATCTCAGGACTCCAGGGTCACGACCTGAGCTGAAGGAAGATGCGCCATCGCTGCCACCCAGGCGTCCCTAAAATCCATTGACTTTAAATCAATTTTCCCAGTTTTACTTATCTCATCATGTGTGTATATGTGTGTGTGAGCACATACTAAGTTCTATAAAATTTTATAAGCCATGTAGGTTCATATACCCAACACTGCAGTCAAGATACTGACCAGTTCCAACATTGCAAGGCTCTCCCATGTCACCCATTTAGAACCACACCCCCCTCCTTCCTGTTCTCTTTCCTCCACCCCACCCCCACTCCCAGTGCCCATCTCTTTTTACCACTAATTGCTCTTCCATTTCTAAAATTTTATCATTTAGGGACCCCTGGGTGGCTCAGCGGTTGAGCATCTGCCTTCAACCCAGGGTGTGACCCTGGGTCCTGGGATCAAGTATCGGGTTCCCTAAGGAGCCTGCTTCTCCCTCTGCCTGTGTCTCTGCCTTTCTCTGTGTCTCATGAATAAATAAAATCTTAAAAAAAAAAAAGTAGGGGGCAGGCCCCAGGGGCAGAAAGAGCCAGGGTCATGAGGAGTGGTCCACTGTAAACTTTCAAGTTGGGAGGGGGTTAGGGAGAGCGTAAGTCTGAGGAATTTTGGAAGCAAGGCTTCCAGGACCTTGAGGGTTAGCTGTTGTTGGGAAAGGGTCATTTATTACTGTCTAGTGAAACCTGAGTCATGAGACCCTTCCGACGTGTATCGGTGGGTCATATGCTTGGGGTGATTGCCGATCTGTATCTGGGGGGTGGAGATCAAGAAGTTTCCAAAGGGACTATTACATCTTAAAACCAACTTACAGGATCCTGGAGGTTGCGCTCAGATTGCCTTTGGCCTTAGCCAAGCACCAGCCTCGAGGGAGGCAGCCGAGCCCCTGGAGGAATGTCACTCTGCCTCCATCCAGGGGTCAATGGGCCAGGGGTCAATGGGCTGTGAGCAGTAAGGAAACTTAATTTCTCTTCTGCCTTTGTTTCCCACATCAACAAGATCGGAGTTTGTCTCTGCGTCTCTTCGTGTGCTTCCCCTCTTTGTCTCTCTGTCCCTGCCTCCTCTCCCACTTTGTCTCTCTCTCCCACCACGTTATCCAGAATCCTGTTTGGAGGGTGCCTGACCCCAGTCCCCAGGAAGAGGCTTGCCATTCGATATCCCAGCAGAAACCAGCACCTGGGGCCTGGTCACAGAGGAAGAGCCCAAGACTCAAATACCATGTTTCCCTTGCAGTTTGAAGGCTGTTTGTCAGCCCGCACCAAGCACCTGCCTTGTACCCTGCTTGTCATCTTCATGCTGTCCTCATTTATCTGTCCAGATGGAGCAATTCCAGGAGCATTCTTTGGCGTTCGGTGCATCTTTTTAACTTAGTCCTTTTTTTCTTTTCCCCCCTTTTTTAAGCTGTATGCCTGCCTGGCCCCATCCACGTTTTTTTCAGAGAGGTGGTTTTGTTTCTATGGCAACTGAGGGTCTATTGTAATCAAATATGGAGCCCCATTCAATCGCAGTCTTCTCATCCCCCTGCGGTTTGCTCTGATTTTTATGTTGTATTGTGCTGCTTTTCTTCTGCATCCTCAGGCAGTGGCATTAGTTTTGCTGTATTGGGCAGAGGCCGCTCAGAATGCCACTTTAGATGGCTTAAGAATAGGTACTAAAAACTTTATGTCTGTCTGGGGCACCTGGGTGGCTCAGTGGTTGAGCATCTGTCTTCGGCTGGGGTCGTGACCCTGGGGTCCCAGAATCTAGTCCCACATTGGGCTCCCTGCATGGAGCCTGTCCCTCCCTCTGCCTGTGTCTCTGCCTCTGTGTCTCTCATGAATAAATAAAATTTTTAAGAAAATGCTTGTGCCTAATTGCCCTTTAAAAGAGCAATAACCTCCAAGAACATTTCCCTCAACAACATTCTCTTGTCCTAATAGCATTTGATTTACATATCTGACTCCAAATTGTTCTAGGTCTTTCCAAGCCAACAATAATAGTAATAATAATACGCTACCATTTATTGAATCCATACTATGTGTTCTTGTGTTCTCAAAAAAAACAAAAAAACCAAAAACCCCCAAAACCAAAAACTAGAAGAAAAATGAGGCCAAGGGAACAGACATACAAAACACAAGCCCCAATTCATTAGATTCCATGGACATAAAATTGTCAAACTGGCAAAAGTGTGTCAATTCTTGGTTTATTTTCTTTGTATTTCTTTCATACAGATAGGTACAAGTTTAACTTATTTCAGTTCATGGAACACACCTGGATAGCCTAGCTCTAGCTATAAAATATGGGACTGCAGTGCAGGTCAAGCATTAGCCTTACGAGGCTGAAAAGGCTGCCTGCCTGTGACTTGAAGTCACACGAGGACTCCTAAAACTCTCTCCAGGCTTTACTTGGACATCCTAGCTCCTTAAGCCCTTCTATGCTTTCTTGGACGTACTCATCATTTCTATTACTGCTGGTCTGTTTTTGCCACCAGATGAAAATTCTCAAAGCTAGGGACCTTATCTTGTTCACCTTATTCCCAGTGCCTAACTGTGCCTGGCACCTAGCAGGGGTTCAGCTTTTGTTCAATAAAGAAATCTGCAAATTAAGATTAAATCAGAGCTCTGCTTAAAAACAAACAAACAAAAAACAAACAAACAAACAAAAAGCAGAGCTTTGGTTTCTTAAATGTGGTCTCTTCACCTCACCAAAAAAAATCTGAAATACTTTATACCCCGTGCTAACATTCTTTTACCTCTGAACCTTCCCGAGCTCAATTCAAGTATTCTTGAGTCACAGCTTTACCTTTCCAGCTGTATTTCACAGAACATGTGAGTAAAATGAACATGTCAACTTCTATTCCACAATCAGGTTTATACAGAATAAAGTGACACCTGCAAAGTACAGAGACGGTTTGCTGGAATAGCATTCTACAGAAAAGCTTAGCATACTTGGTAGACTTTAATGGTACCAATTCTGTAACTTTATAGAGACTTGTTCCTATAAAACCTGGCACCTGTTTAGGCTGCCATAACAAAATGCCATAAGCTGGGTAGCTGATAAACACAAGTCTAGTTCTCACAGTTCTGGAGACAGAAAGTCCAAGATCAAGGCACTAGCATGGCTGAGGGAGGGCCCTTCCCCAGGCTGCTTACTGCCAACCTGTGTCCTCACAAAGTGGAAATGGGCAAGCAAGCTCTCTGCCTCCTTTATAAAGGCACTAATCCCATTCATGAGATTCCACCCTCGAGACCTAAGCACCTTTCAAAGACCCCACCACTCAGCATCATCTTTGGGGGTTAGGACTTCAACATAGGAATATGGGAGTCAGGAGGGGCACAAACATTCAGATTATAGTGTTTCACAAGGGCTAGACATTTATGAATGAGGGGCGGGGGACAGATGTTGAGGTGTTAAGTGAGGTGGTCATTTGAAAATATAAGTTTGCAACTTCCCGTACATGGTGTGCAGCTTAATTCCTCTTACCACTGAGTATGAGCTAGACTTAATGACTCCCTTCTAACAGAATTAACAGTATGTCACTTCCAAGGTCAGGTCATAAAAAGGCATGTGGCCTCCTCTTAGCCCTCTCGCGTGGGTCCCTCTGGGGAATCTGCTGCTGTATCATGAGGACACTCAAGCTGCCCCTTTTTAAAGGCCCACAAGAAGAGGAACAGAGGCCTCCAGATAACCGTCATGTGAATGAGCTAAGAAGCCAGCCCCAACCAAACTTTCACAACGACCAGCCAAGCTGCTTGCAGATTCACCCAGAAGATGGTGAAATAAATGCTTGTTTCAAGACACTAAGTTTTGGGATAATTTATTATATCATAGATACAGGTGGTGAGCCTCCTGAAAGTTTATGTGGAGGCACCAGGCCGAGGAGAACAGGATAAGGCCAAAGAAAAGCAAATGGATCTAAACAGAAGAGTAGATGGTGCCTTTGAAGAAGCAAGTGCTGTAACTCAACAATGTCTTTGTATTAAACTCCACAGGCATTTTACTAGCTCCTTCTACATATTTAGTACAAAAGGGTAAAAGTCCAAAATTGTTAATAGCAACTTTATTGTTCCACTGGTGCAAAAAAAAAACAAAAAACAAAAACAAAAACATAATTGTACGATGCATTTCCCCCTAAATTTACAATAATGAAGGTTATACATAAATTATATTGATCACAAATTTTCTATTTTATACTAATATTTAGAACAAAATTATTTGGATAAATATGCCCAGAGGACAACATAAGTTCTTAATGGATGACTGAGTCCAAATATGCAAAATATAGCTTTTGGTATTGACCATGGTGTTTTAGAATTCTCAGACATGCATTAATATATTCTAGTTTTAGGGAAAATTTTACACATGGCCTTATCTTGCATTTAGGGAAAAGCCCAAGCTGAATTTCACATATGTAGTATCCCTTTCCTCTAAATTATTCTCAAATTGGACTAGAGAACAAAGAGACAGACACTTTCAGGTTAGTACTCCCAAGTAATGAAGGAAATTACACAACCAACAAAACAGAATAAAGGAAGAAGAGCTTCATTAGTAGCTAAGAGGTGGTTTGTCTTTCCTTTTTTTTTTTTTTTTTTTTTTTTTACAGACCACATGACTTTTAAATAGCAGATCAATCATGCCACCTGGGGTGATAAGACAGATTGAACACTTATGAAGTGAATAACTTTATTAAGGTCCTGAAGGTGAGTGTCCGGAGGTGCTGGGTAAAACACATCACAGGTAAGAACGGGAAACCTACCTCAGCATTTCTGAAAGGCACAATCTATGGAAGGGAAACCTAGTATAATAAAACCCTTACTGGATGTACATGGAAAAGAGTAGGGTGAGCCTGTTTCCTTTTCAAAGGACGAGACCTTCATAAATTGGACCCTCAGATTCTGGTGATTCCCGCCTCAAACGCAAATGCTCCAATGTGTTATGAAAATGTTTGTTGATCTGCTCTGTTTCTTCACTGGACTCAAGATTTGGGAGATCTTCACGAATCTTTTGGATAAGCTGGTTCAAAACTTGAATTGTGACCTACAAGAGAACATGTACAGTTACAGAATCTAGCATGTACCATATAAAAAAGATAATTCAGTAAGAATTTTTGAGGATCTTGTGTTACTCTCAACAGTCATCAAAGTAATTATAAAAAAAGAGAGATGAAAACATGATGCCTGGTTCGAGCAACAACTACTGGCAACTCACCAAAAAAAGACAAAACAACAACAAAAAGAAAAAAACCAAAAACTTAACAAAAAATAGAGCATCGTGTACCAATACAAGAAAAGCAAACTTTTATTTAACTGATAAATCTTGACCAACACTGTATTAGTGCTAAAAGGGTAACCCAGGGCAGCCCGGGTGGCTCAGCAATTTAGTGCCACCTTCGGCCCAGGGTGTGACCCCGGGGTCCTGGGATCGAGTCCCACGTCGGGCTCCCTGCCTGGAGCCTGCTTCTCCCTCTGCCTGTGTGTCTCTGCTTCTCTCTCTGTGTCTCTCATGAATAAATAAATAAAATCTTAAAAAAAAATAAAAATAAAAAATAAAAGGGTAACCCATATAAGAAATTATTCTAAACTTATGTGATAACCAATAAGCCTACTATATTTATATATTTTTTCAAACAGTGACTAAAAAATATTCCATGAATATTATAAAATATTCATGAACAAAAGAGATGAGAATTTTCTTGCACATATGAGTTCTTCCCTTAGAGAGATGCATCTATAAACCAAAGAATACTAAAGAATGAACAGAGACTAGTAGGTGCATTCTCCAAACTCTGACCCTTGTAAACAAAAAAGAAAGCATCAAGATGATAAAGTTTTTTATGTATCAAATCTCTGAAGAGCAGGAAAGAAAAATATTAGTTCAGTAACAATATTTTATTACAGTTACTTACCGCATCATTTTCCTTTTCATAAAAATAGATATATCTGTTCAGAATTTCTATAAAAAGTTGCACTTGTAAAGAGGGGTCCATGCACTGATTTGCTATTTTCAGAGCTTTCTTTAGGCATTCCATTACCCTCTTGCCTCCATGAAGCTAGAATAAAAGGGTGAGGTGGGGGGGGGAGGGGGAGAGTATTAAAGAGATTAATGAATTACAAATGTCCCATTTCACACCAAGAAATAAACACAACACTACAGTGGCTCTTTTTTAAGGTGTACAACAAATTTAAATCTCTTCATTTCTTTTTTTTTTTAAAGCACGCAGCTATAATTTACAAATAGAATTTATTTTATGTATTTATTAATTAAATGTTTTGGGTTTAAGATGTATATTTTTTAAAAAGCAGTGTATAAACTTACTGTATTATAATATACTCAAAGTGGCGCTTCACCATAGGATGTAACTCTACACATTATACATTATTGTCCATTTTATTTCTCTCTTTTTGTTTTAAAGATTTATTTATTTATGATAGACACAGAGAGAGAGAGAGAGAGAGAGAGAGAGAGAGAGAGAGGCAGAGACATAGGCAGAGGGAGAAGCAGGCTCCATGCACCGGGAGCCCGACGTGGGACTCGATCCGGGGACTCCAGGATCGCGCCCTGGGCCAAAGGCAGGCGCCAAACCGCTGCGCCACCCAGGGATCCCCCATTTTATTTCTCTTAATAAACAAGGCAACTTTGTCAGGCTTCCAAGCCCTCCAGATGTTTCACCTCTAGTGCACAAGGCCATGGCAGCTATCCCCTTCCTGCAGCATGGTCGGGAATGACCTCCCTCCTTACCTCCTCCCCATTTTTGTCTGTGTTTCTGCCAGACCAGAAGAGATGTGCACAGGTGCTCACAGCTCGGCCCTGATCGGGTTTCTTCAGAAGTTTGGATGCAGCAAGTGCACACTGAGTTCTCAAAGGTTCATGATTCTCTTCACTGAAGCACTTCATCCTCTCAAAAGTACCAATGATCAAGGTGATGGCAGCCAGCTGTGCTTTGGAATCACTGATTTCATCTTCATACAGAGAAAATGCCTGGTGAACAAGAAGTAGAAAAAACCTTTACCACCATCTATTGGAGTGTTTTCTAAAGTACTTCCCACCAAAACCCCATTTGGTGATAGGCTCTGTACTCCCTTCACACGTTGACCCCTCCCTTGGAGAGTCCTAAGACACAGCTCATGCAAGAGAGTTGTTTTAACTTTTCTTTAACCCAGAGTTCCCAAACTAAATTTAACAAAGGAGCTTTTCACTCCAGCAAACACTTATACCAAGACCCACCCAGAAATCTTAAATCTCATTAGCCCCTAGTGGATGGTCCATTTTCCTGCAATCATTGCAACTAGAGCATTAAGGAGTTCCAAGACGGTGGGAAGGGGTGGTTATACATTCACTGAAGAGGAAATCCACGTGCACTATATCTTACCTACAACAGGTGGCTGCACACAGCAAAACTGATCAGACAACACAGAAAGGAGAAAAGACAATTACCTGGGACATAAATTCATATGCTACCGTTTCATGATTTTCAAAACCAATTTCTCCAGCAGCTAGAGCCCCTTGAAGGAAGAGTCTCAAGGGTAATTCTGCTAGCTCTGCCTTGATCAAAGCACTGATAGTCTGGTGAGCGAATGAAAAAATCTTCTGGCATTTCTTTTCCCATTTGTCATCCTAAAAGAGAAAAAAGTTTAAATTACCTTACTTACTTTCAAGATGAGCCAGCTCAAGAATATTCATTTTCTTTTTTTTTAAAGAGTTTATTCATTTATTCATGAGACACATACAGAGAGAGAGAGAGAGAGAGAGAGAGAGAGAGAGAGGGGCAGAGAACACGGGCAGAGGGAGCAGGCCCCATGCAGGGAGCCCGATACACGGAATTTGATCCTGGGTCTCCAGGATCACACCCTGGGCCAAAGGCAGGTGCTAAACCACTGAGCCACCTGGGCTGCCCAAGAATATTCATTTTCTTTTTTTTTTTAATTTTTATTTATTTATGATAGTCACACAGAGAGAGAGAGGCAGAGACATAGGCAGAGGGAGAAGCAGGCTCCATGCACCGGGAGCCCTACGTGGGATTCGATCCCGGGTCTCCCAGGACCTGGGAGAACCCTGCGCCACCCAGGGTTCCCGAATATTCATTTTATGAAGCTTCTATAGAACAAACAGGGAAAGCAGGAGCGCTGAGCTCAAGGTTCTCCTGTTATCCTCCTTCATCTCATTTATGAAGCACACAAGTCCATCAAGCACAGTATCTTCTCAAACAGATACTTCTATCTACTATCTTCTCAAACACAGATACTTCTCAAAGTATCTTTGTGGTTACTGGCTGTATAATTTTTGAATATTTGGCATTTTGTTTTTACTCATCAGAAACTCAAAACACACCCCAACTGGACAGAATTAGGAAGATAAACAAATGGATTTTAAACACTGAGATCATCCCTAAATCCACCACCCAGCATTGATCACTGATAACATTCTGATGTTAACATCTTTTTTCCTATGCAAATGTACTATAACTGGGATCGCTATTCTTGTTTTGTTTTCTACTTTATAGTAACTCATCGAATGAGTTAAATTGGGTTCATACTGCATATACTTGCATCAAACTTCTTTTCCTTCACTTATTTTGTCATAACAATCTCCCTCACGATACTAAGTTCCTGGAAATCACTTTAATGACTAGAAAATATTCCACACACTGGATATAGCATAATTTACTTAAATATTTCCTT
The DNA here is from genome assembly GCF_011100685.1 of Canis lupus familiaris. Classification (NCBI taxonomy): domain Eukaryota; kingdom Metazoa; phylum Chordata; class Mammalia; order Carnivora; family Canidae; genus Canis; species Canis lupus. The sequence goes on along the minus strand of NC_049236.1, from coordinate 8,492,063 downwards.
TTGGAAATAATCTGCAATACCACAACGAATGCTAATGTTCCATATACACAAGGTTTTTTTGAATCCCTAATTATTTACTTAGTATAAATTCTTAGAAGTGGAATTATTAGATCTTTTAAGGCTCTCCATATTGCCAGTTTTTTATACAAAGACTGTAGTATGTCACATGCCCACCATTACTAGGTGAGAATGCATTCTCATAATACCATTGCCATTGCAAACCTTCTTTATTTTTTCTCTTTACCAGTTTGATTTCTAAAACAGAGGTTCATTGCTGTAATTACCAGTGAGGTTAAATATTTTATCTATATCTGACCATTCAAATTTCTTATTAAAGCAATCAGTTCTTTTCATTTTTTAAAAGAGGGTAATAGTCACAGACTTGCTGTAAGGATTAAATGCAATAATCCAAGTATATAGATAATCCTTGGCACAGTATATGGCACATAGTGAATGCTAGCTGCTATTTCTATTGTTACATTCACCAAAATCTATACATGGAATGCTGGAAAAAGTCCTAAATGAGCAGGTGGCATAATAAAAACTGACCGGCTATGTCATGCTGGCAAGTCTACTGAATAAATCTTGTTTCTCCAATATTAGAAAAGTAAGTCTACTGAGTTTTTATTCTTTAAACACTAATTTGACTGTCCAACTTTAGGTACATCAGATTGAAGGATTTCCTATAAAACTATCATCATTGAAGATTTAAGCCATGATTTTGCTTAAGGAATACGTGCATAAAAAAAGTACATGATTCATAAAATTATTCAATTTCAGGCTTTTGGAGAGAGGTTATTATGCAATGCCAGGCAAAACTATCTTGAATTAGATCTCACCTATTATGTACTTGCAACCTCTGCTGAGATTACTGTATCACTTTAGAATTGGTAGAGACTCTAAGAAAGTAAAATCATTCTTAAACTAAAGCACTCTGAGCCAATTTTGTAATAAACTTATCAATGTCTCCAAGTAATCTTTAAATACGGAAAAACTTCTAGCATAAATTTACACTGTTTTAATCTTTCATTTCTAAGTGTTTTTTGTGATCCCTCAGCTAGTATGCAATCTACCAACACTACGGTTAGGAAAACTTAACACAGGATGTATAAAGAATTGATCTATTGAAACTGGAATTTTATTATTCCATAGTCTATTTCTGTATATATTTGAAATATTCTATAACAAATACACATAAAGAAGAAGAAAAAAAAGAAAAAAAGTAGTGACATACTTAAATGTAAACCCACCACTTTAGAATTCTCTTTGTAGCGAAACGCCAGCTGGTAGGCTGCAAACACCAAAGGTGGCAGCGTGAAGCGAATCCGTTGGTTTCCACCAGCTCCAAAATGTTTTCGTGCGGTGTTTAAAATCTGACCAAAAAAAAAATCCCCCCCAAACATTAATCTTTCCTGCACTATGATTAATCATTTATAAAATTAAATGAGGGCTCTAATCATTGTTATTGCTACAATTTTTAATTGCATCTGCTGCTATACCAGGCTTAACAGTAGATGCTTACATTTCTTATTGCACTGAGTCAATAAAACCAACATCATAACCAAAACAGATAGTAACCCTATTTCACAAATGAAGAAGGTTCAAAGAGGCCACATAATGTGCCCAAGGTTACAGGACCAGTCAGAGGCAGAGATACATGTTAACATATTTTCATATGCATATGTACAAAGTCGGCTGTTCTGACAGAGATTGCAGGTTCTGAAGACAGACTTCTACTAACATTTACTTACCTGAGTGACCCTGAGCAAATTCTTTACCTTCTCTTAGCTATTAAAGTTTCATTTGCTTTTGTTGTTGGGAAGATCAAGTAATACACATGAAGAGTTACTAGTACCTGACACAAGGCAAGGGTGCCAGGGCTTAGAAAATGTTGGCTATTACTAGAATGCAAAATAGCTATATGTATTTTGTTGGTATGTCTTACCTGCTAATTTGGAGAAAAAAGACAATTAAGGTAAAAGGAAATGGCAATATACTTTAAAAGAGCCACTGTGAAATAAACGTCATATTGTCTCAGAAAAAAACCGCAAGAATTCATGAAATACTTTTTAATATGTGTGATACAATGTGTGACATATCCAGGTTTTTAAAATTTCTCTGATATAATAGATAAGCGAATGCATTCTCCCTTGGGGAAGTCAGAGCTACTGATCCTCGCCGTAAAGGTCTCTCAGTGCACAGGCATAATCAACTGGCTACATGTGGAAGGGATACTTCCTACTACTACATTTGGAACAGAACAAAAAATGAAAACACACGTAGGCACGTATGTGAGACACAGAAACATAAGGGAATCAATCAGCCAGTCACTATGTACAGATCACACACAGCGCACAGAGTGTGACGCTGGCCTGCCCAGAATGTTTATCAGTAAGCCAAGTCAAAGAGTATCACACTGCCGACAGAAATCATTCTTCTTCACACTGCTTGTGATGGAATACAAGAGTGTCAACTACAACAAAAAAAGTCACCAGGAGAAAGTCAGGACTCAACCTCAAATGAAAGTGTTCCCCATCATATCATCATCTAACAGCCTACAAATCCAACAAGTTAAACTACACTTTTCCCAAACAATAATTAGATTGCCATCTGTGCTAACTTCCATTAAAATAAATCATCATGCATCAATCACCAATATTCCTACTCAGGCCTATTCATTTCACAAAGATTTATTGAGGACTAATGATAAAGAAAGGAAAACTTCTGATTGTTCTTCACCAGGAAAAAGAGGTTAAGAAAAAGAATTTGAATTTTAAAGTCTTTTCATACATTTTTAAATTTGTCAACTTATATTTTCAGACCTCAGGCACATAAATACAATTGAATATACGGATTGCTGCTTATACTCTAAGTTTTATCCTGATAAAGAAAGTTATGACAAACTGGATAAAAGGAGCATAGTTAAAAAAGAAAATGAACATGAAGAAGTACTATCCACTCAACTAAGGAAGATGGGCTTTCTATAATTCTTAAGTCCTCAAAGAAACTAGAGCAACCAATATATTTCCCATAAGCTCACAATTATGCATTTCTATATAAAGTCAAACTCCATGGGTATCACTTAATCTCTTATTCAGCTGCAACTTTTTCAAAACCTTGTAAGACCAGAACTGTTTCAGACCATTTTAGGTACATCTACATGGAATTTCGACCTAGGAGCCGTGACAGTATGTGATAACTGAGTTAACTCCTACCAAGTACTGCTGATCCGGGTCCTCAGACCGCAGAAGATGAATGAATCTGCCCACAAGGCTCTGCTCATCAGCAAAGTCTTCTGGATCAGGGTCTTCTATGGGCTGATCTGGCTGATCCTGAATCAATGTGGACACCAAATTCATTATGGAATCCACCTGTAACATGAGAGATGCAGGAACCACTGAAGTGAAACCATCAGCATATAAAGTCACTGTCAAAGCGTTTCTAGTTGTGTAAAGTCCCAAGGAGCAAACTCTTTACCTTCTCTTAGCTATTAAAGTTTCATTTGCTTTTGTTGTATTAAAAACATAATTCCTTTTATTGTAAGAAGGTTGATGTATATTGATGTGCATATAGACAAGAGTAGAAAAACACACACCAAATATTAACTAATAGTAGTTATTCTCTTTCTGGTGGGCTTATAGTTTTATGTATATATTTTTTAGGATTTTTTAAAAAAATTATTTATTCATGAGAGACACAGAGAGAGGCAGAGACACAGGCAGAAGGATAAGCAGGCTCCATGCAGGAAGCCGGACGCATGACTCGAGCCCCCCCAGGCATCCCAGATTATAGTTTTATTTTTTATTTTTATTTTTTTTAAAGATTTATTTATTTATTCATTCAGAGAGAGCAAAGAGAGAGGCAGAGACACAGGCAGAGGGAGAAGCAGGCTCCATCCAGAGAGCCCGATGTGGGACTTGATCCTGAGTCTCCAGGATCACACCCCGGGCTGCAGGCGGCGCTAAACCGCTGCGCCACCGGGGCTGCCCAGATTATAGTTTTATAATTTCTTCTTTATACACCTCTAATTTCTAATTTATATAATGAATAAACTCATTGTAATCTTTTTTAGTATTAAATTACCCTCTTCTCCCATTTCATATGTCTGCCTCAAAGTCTAAAATCATTACTATATTGTTTCTGTTTTCCTAATACCGCATGTTGGTATTCTCTTACCTGGTCTTGAGAGACAATTTCTGTGTTATAATCCAGAACATTACTAAGCACATAACAACTCATGCTCTTTCTGGACTCATAGTCAAAATACTCAAAAAGTGGGTGAAAATGTTTTAATTTCAAGACTGTTAAGATATTGTTGTAAGTGTCAACAGGTATCTTCAAAAGTCTGGTGAGCTCTTTTGAAACTGCACTACTGGTAGCAATACTACAAAAAAGAAAAATAACAGCCTTTTAATGAGTAAAATTAACTTTCTATATATACAAATACACTGCATAAAAACTTGAAGATTTTCATTTTCACGTTAAAGGAAACAGGTCAAGTGAATTACATCACCTCAAAATACTCCAATGACTTCCTTCTAAGAAGATAACGATGCCTATCTAAATACAAACATGTACTCATCTCTTAATGTTCTATTAATACAAAATAAGACATAACATCGAACAGGTTATATAGCTGGAGTTAAAATGACTGTCTAGAATTTGACATTTTTAGGAACATATTTTAAGTGATAGTTAAGTTCTTGAGCACCCAGTAAATGATGTATACTCATGATGAAAATCAGTAGGGAGAAAAATTCATCCAAAACTAGCAACTCCACAAAATAGGAAAAAAACTGCTTCTTCTGCATCAGATGTTGGTGATTTAGGAAAAGCAGGCTGAATTTAAGGTAGCAGCTTATCGGAGTACTCCGTGCAGTGGAGGATGGGACAATAAGGGGACTGCTGGGGAAAAGGTAAAGGGATCACAAATGCCCACAATGGCCACTAGAGGATGCCAAAGACTAGGAAAGCACAGTTGAGGAAGCTCCCAACTATTGGCAACAAAATGGACTTTCCTTGATGGTATCAAAAACAAAGCTCAAAATAGAAAGATATTTTAAACCAATTTAATTTCACCTTAAAAAAAAAAAACAAAAAAAATATATATGCTCCTAATTTTTTTTTTACAACTTATTCATCTGTAGAAAATCACTTCCTATGAAAATACTGCTTAACATAAACACAGCTGACCCATGAACAACATGGATTCGAACTGTGCAGGCCAACTTATTCATGGATGTTTTCCTACAAATATAGTATGGTACTACAAATGTATTTTCTCTTCCTGTAATTTTTAAAATAACATTTTCTCTTCTCTAGCTGACTTGATTTTAAGAATATAGTATATACTACATGGAATGTACAAAATATGTGTTAATCAACTTACTGGTAAGGCTTCTGGACAACAGGCTATCAATAGTCAATTTTAGGGAGTTGCAGAGTTCTTCAATTGCGCAGAAGGTTAACCTCCACATTGTTCAAAGGTCAACTGCTAATTCCCTTACCAGTTTGAAAACGTATTCATATATTAAAGGGGTCTGAAATGGAGAGACTCTGGTCCATGAAGACTACTTAAGAGTCCATGAATGCCACTATTTGATCATGTACACAACCAACATATTGGTTGTTACTTTCTGCCCTGATTAATACCAAGCATTATCAATCTAACAAATGCTTAAGACAAATGTAAACATTTCAAAAAGCAATTAAGAAAAACTAATCTAGAATTAAATAAGTGCTTTATGAGGGTTTTTATAAAAATGTAACTTTGACTTACTGTTCAAGGTTGAGCTTATTAAATATCTCCACTGTAGTTTCTAGAACTTTATCAACATAGTCCACACGATCAGGGTAACACTTCATAGCAAGATTAATTAGAGAGACTTGTAAAGATACAACATCCTCTGAAGGCATGTCTTGTCTAGACTGAAATATTTAGAAAACCACAGAATTTATTTTAAACAATCACAAAAGGGTCTACCTCCTGAGAAGTTCCAAAGTTTTAAGAACTTAGGAGAAAAGCCATACAAACCTGTATTACTGTAGCCACCTGCTGTGAAAATATGTCAAAAAGTTTAATATCTGCTGGGATTCCAGGTCCATCTTCACGGTGAGCAAATAAAGCTAATCTGAAAAAGAAAACAATCTGTAACAAATACAGGGATTTAGGTAGTCGGATCATGGATGACATTTTGTTCTTTATACTTTTCTATATTTTCTACAAGGTTTTTCTCCTAGAACACTAAAAAAGATTTTAAAAAGGACTGGAATGGAGTCGATCATTTTTTTTTAATTTTTAAATTGGATTATTTGCTCTTTGGGTGTTGAGTTGGTCAGTTCTTTATATACTTTAGATACTAATCATTTAGTGGATAGGTCATTTGCAAATATCTTCTCTTATTCATTAAGTTCCCTCTTAGTTTTGTTGACTGTTCCCTTCACTGTGCAGAAACTTTTTATTTTGATGTAGTCCCAATAGTTTATTTGTGTTTTTATTTTCCTTGCCTCAGGAGACATATCTAAGAAAATGTTGCTATGGCCCATGTCAGAGAAATTGCTCTCTTCTAGGATTTTTATGGTTCTAGGTCTCACATTTAGATCTTTAATTCATTTTGAGTTTACTTCTGTGTATGGTATAAGAAAGTGATCAATTCATTTTTAACCAGTTTCTTCAATAATGTCTTATTTTACTGTATTCTTACAATATGTTCTATTTTACACCATACATAAATAATTTTTTTTTTTTAAGATTTTGTTTGTTTATTCATGAGACACACACACACACACAGAGAGGCAGAGACACAGGCAGAGGGAGAAGCAGGCTCCAAGCAGGGAGCCCGATGCGAGGCTCAATCCCAGGACTCCAGGATCATGCCCTGGGCCGAAGGCAGGCGCTAAACTGCTGAGCCACCCAAGGATCCCCCCATAAATAATTTTCAACAGCCTGATTTTGCAATATTTTTTGAAGCTTATTCAAGTAGACAGGGATAAAAATTCGTTAGTGACAAATGTATTTTAACAGCCATGATTTGAAAGAGAAATCTTCAAAAGATAAATCTTAACTAGCCTCCATTAAGAATATGTCCAATTCGCATATAATTCTTGCTGCCCAGATTTAAACTGATAATTTGGAGAATGTGCCATATAAATTCTCAGACTTTAATAACTTAGGTATTTAAAATGTAACAAAAGGTATTTGCAGAAATATATCTTCACTTGGGCTCCTGGTTTCACGATGTCAATGATGTGTAAGCAAACGAGCAGGACACATATTATATACTAGCACTCAGTATGGTTGCCAAGCAGGTACTCATTAAAGCCATTATCAAAGGCCAAGTTTTATACTTTTAACCAAGATGAATGCCTAAAATAGTAAAATTCAAACATAAGGGGAATTTTCTAAACATATTTAATACTTCAAAATTCTTCTTTTAAAAAATGTGACAATAGAGTGATTACCTAAACATTCTTAATCATACATCTAATAGCTACTTGGTTAAAAAAACAAAAAACTCCAAATCAAATCAGTTCCCACTAAAAGGTAACATTCATTATTGTAAAAAATACATTTTATTCTTTGAATTTTAAGATTTAAATAATGGATCTGTAGGACATTGCCAATTAAATGTATTTCCATGCCTCCTGCCTAAGCTAGACAATCACCTGGAAGAAATTCATACTTACAGAACTAAACTGTTCATAAGTGTAATTACTTTACAATCATTAATATAAAAAAGATGTAAAAGAAATAAGCAATTCACAAAAATGTTTTAAATTCATTAGTCCCAAGTTGGAACACTGCCCTCTAGTGTTGGAAGCACTTACCTATCAATTAAAGCAATGATTATGTTCTTCACATTTACATTTTGGTGTAACTCAGCACAGGCCCGGAGAAAAGGATTCAAAGTCTGAAGGTGGAATTCATCAGGGAAAACCTGAAAATCAAATAATAATTAATTGATACAAGTAAATGTATTTCACATTATATTTTGGACTTATGGTAAAGTTCATATTTGTAGAAATAATTGTTTTAATCTTATACAACTAAATTCAAATATATTACTTTTGAGCTTCCTTAAAGCTCAGATAAATATTCCACTAACCAAAATACATCTACAACTAAACTAAAACTAACAAGAACTGGAGAACTTAGAGGCTACTCTTTTCCTACATTTTGGAGGGAAAAACACATCAATACTAAGACCAAGTCATCAGTAAGAGAAAAGAATCCTTTACTCAGGACAGCTTATTTTTTATTTTTCTTTTCAAAAATTTATTTGGGATGCCTGGGTGGCTCAGCGGTTGAGCGTCTGTCTGTCTTCTGCTCAGGGTGTGACCCCGGGATCTGGGATCAAGTCCTGCATCGGACCCCCTGTGAGGAGCCTGCTTCTCCTTTTGCCTGTGTCTCTGTCTCTCTCATGAATAAATCAATAAATCTTAAAAAAAAAAAAAAAATTTACTTGAGAGAGAGAACATGAACCCGCAACTGGGGAGGGAAGCAGAGGGAGAGGGAGACTCCTCACTGAGCCCAGACCAGCATGCTCAATCCCAGGACCCCAGATCATGACCTGAGTCAAAATCAGGAGTTAGCCACTCAACTGACTGAGCCACCCAGGCACCGAGGACAGTTTATTTTTTATTCTATCAAGATTTTTTTTTTTCAAAACAAAACTATTTAAGATAAAATGAGTCCTTTTAAAAGATGCAATATATGTTCTCACTTACCTGAATAATACACTCCATGAGATACTCTTGAGCCAAAGCATCCCTGCAATTCACAACTTGCTCCAATATGCCAGTCAAAACAATCTAAAAGAAAAGAGTAAGAGTTAAAACATTTTTAAATGCTAAGCCACGCCTCTAATAACATTTAAGCTACTAATTTGATAATCTTTAGATTTTTCCTTAAAAAAAAAAAAAAGATTTTATTTATTTATTCATGAGAGACAGAGAGAGAGGCAGAGGCAGAGGGAGAAGCAGGCTCCCCGTGGGGAGCCTGACATGGGACTTGATCCCAGGACCCCGGGATCATGGCCAGAGGCAAAGGCAGACACTCAACCACTGAGCCACCCAGGTGCCCATGAATCTTTAAGATTTTTCCAACCCATAGTTTTTAAACGAAACTTTAACATTTCACAGAGGAATTTTTTTTTTTTTAATCTTTATGATAGTGAGAGAGAGAGAGAGAGAGAGAGAGAGAGATTGAGAGGCAGACATAGGCAGAGGGAGAAGCAGGCTCCATGCACCGGGAGCCCGACGTGGGATTTGATCCCGGGTCTCCAGGATCGCGCCCTGGGCCAAAGGCAGGCGCCAAACCGCTACACCACCCAGGGATCCCTCATAGAGGAATTTTTAAATAAAAATTTAAATTCTGGGGATCCCTGGGTGGCGCAGCGGTTTGGCGCCTGCCTTTGGCCCAGGGCGCGATCCTGGAGACCCGGGATCGAGTCCCACATCAGGCTCCCGGTGCATGGAGCCTGCTTCTCCCTCTGCCTGTGTCTCTGCCTCTCTCTCTCTCTCTCTCTCTGTGACTATCATAAATAAAAAAAAAAAAAAAAAAAAAAAAAAAAAAAAATTAAATTCTGGACTTCTATTTAGAAAGTCATTTAAGACGTTTATCAAATTCATTTCTCTTTTATAATTTGTGCCTTTTGTATCCTAAGAAATCTTTGTCTAATCCAACATTATAGGATTTCCTTTGTGTTTTCTTCTAGAAGTTTCATAGTTTTAGGCTTTATATTTAGGTCTCTGATCCATTTTTTAAGTTTTTCTATATGGCGAGAATGGGTCACCATTCAAGGATCTTGTTTGCCCAGAGATGTCCAACTGTTTCAGAAAAATTTGTTGAAAAGGTTACCACTATGCTTTTGTCAAAAGTAACTCATTACATATGTGTGACACTATCCTGGATTATCTCTTCCAGGGGTGAGCAAATCTAGCTCAATGTCTGCTTTTGTAAATCACTTTCATACTGTCTGTTGTTGCTTTTTGCCACAACTTGTCGTTTAGTAGTTACAGACAACAAGGCTTGCAAAATCAAAAATATTTACTACCTGGTCCTTTTTTTTTTTTTTAAGATTATTTATTTATTTATTCATGAGAGAGACAGAGAGAGAGAGAGGCAGAAACACAGGCAGAGGGAGAAGCAGTCTCCATGCAGGGAGCCTGATGTGGGACTTGATCCCAGGTCTCCAGGATCACACCCTGGGCCGAAGGCAAGGATCCACTGAGCCATCCAGGGATCCCCACTGTAATAATATTTAATAAAAATATTTTAATTAAGAAAATCAGGCTTCAAATTTATCTCATGATGTAAGAAAAGGTAACAAGTAAAAGGATATAAACCTGTTTGTAACGTTCCACATTTACACCTTCCAACTGACTGAGGCGCACCAAATTTGTTCCCACTAAAATTCTCAGTTCTTGTCTTTCTCGTTCTCTTTTTTCTCTATCTCGGCTATGTCCCTGATGTTGCATTCGCACCCAGAGTTTGTTCATCTCCGCAAAGTTAAGTAGTACAAAATCCATGGAATCACTGATATCGCCAGTTGTTTCTTCACTGCAAAGAGAGAGTTGAAAAAATCTTTACATCTGCTATTTACACTATAGGACCAACTTATTGTTACCATTCTCCTTTGTACGTTTCCTTCTTATCCCTTTAATACATTGATACTTTACAGAAAAGACTTTCAACTTCATTGGCTTAGTGTTCAACCTCAAGGGAAACAGACTCAAGAGAAAAAAATACCAGGGAGAGGACACAGTGCAAGTATAAAGGAACAAAACACTTTCCCCCATTCCCTACCTTGGCCCAACTTTTCTCAGAGCAACTCTATTAATTCAAAAAGCCTAAAAAAAACCTGATACGCATAACGTACTGCTAACTACACCATTAAAAAAAATATACATATATATATATTTAAAGGTTTTATTTATTTATTCATGAGAGACAGAGAGAGAGGCAGTCACAGGCAGAGGGAGAAGCAGGCTCCATGCAGGGAGCCCGATGTGGGGACTCGATCCCGGGTCTCCAGGATCATGCCCTGGGCTGAAAGCAGGCACCAAACCGCTGAGCCACCCAAGGATCCCCAAAAATATTTTATTTATTCATGAGAGAAAGACAGAAAGAGGGGCGGAGACACAAGCAGAGGGAGGAGCAGGCTCCATGTAGGGAGCCGGACGTGGGACTTGATCCCAGGTCTCTAGAATCACACCCTGGGCCAAAGGTGGGCACTTAACTGCTGAGTCACCCAGGGATCCCCAACTACACCATTTTTAAAAAAAGATTTTATTTATTTATTTGAGAGAGAAAAAGAGAGCACAAATAGAAGGGTGGGGCTGAGGGAGAGGGACAAGTGGACTCCATGCTGAGCACAGACCCCGATACAGGGTTCAATCCCAGGATCCCAGGATAATGACCTGAGCTGAAGGTAGATCTTTAACTGACTGAGCAACCCAGATGCCCTAACTACATCATTTTATTGTTGAACATTTTCAATTAGAATATAAACTTTGTGAGGGAGGAGACCATATATTTCCTGCTGATTTTTCATCTCATAGGACAGGGAATATAGGCTTTTTAAAAAATTTTTTTAATGATTGCCTAATTAAATGCTCAAAATTGACAGTCAAATCATAATAAAACAACCTCATTATCTTCTCAGCATTGTTAAATTTTTACCTTTTCTATATCATTTATCACATGCATGGTAAATTTTTATATTTTTTTCTCTTAAAAAGAAATTGATACAGATACACTAGAAATTACTGAACTGTATACCTTAGAAACAAATGAATAAGTAAAGTTAAACAATGAGTGCCTGACTGGCTCAATCAGTAGGGACATACGACTCTTGATCTCAGGGTCCTGGGGTTTGAGCCTCATGTTGCATGTAGAGATTACTTTAAAAAAAAAAAAAAAAAAAAGTTTTTTAAAATAAATAAATAAACTTAAAAGGAATTAAGGTCCTCAATCTAGGAAATCTGCATATAAATAGTTCACCTAGTTGGTTGTAGACCACAGCTGGTTGACCATCTATCTTTATTGTGGGATACAAGTGAAATGGATGTGGATACTGGAATATTGGTCACAAGAGACAGGGCTCTCAAAGGCTTTTTTTTTTTCTCTTGGAGTTAATATGCAATTTGTGTTCACAGATAACTTAAATCACTTCTATCCAGGGCATCTAGCAGTCCATAAATGACAAAAATTGATAACACACTCAAAAAACAATATGAAAATTAGCTAGCTCATGGAAAAAGTTAAGCATTTGTCAGTATTTCACTACAAATATAATTTCAAAATATAACTCATTTAAAAAGTCACATCTTCAAAGAATACTTAATGTAATGGAAAAATACTCATAAAAGTATGTTTAATGAAAAAAGCAGGTTCTAATAAACCAGACATAATTTTTATTTTATTTATTTATTTTTTAAAGATTTATTTATTCATTCATGAGAGACACCGAGAGAGAGGCAGACACAGGCAGAGGGAGAAGCAGGCTCCACGCAGGGAGCCCGATGTGGGACTCGATCCCGGGACCCAGGGTCATGTCCTGCGCTGAGCCACCAGGTGTCCCTAGAAGAGTACATTTTGCATCATACCACATATACTGAAGAATTCTACATCACAAAGGAAATCTCCAACTGAAATGTTACAAGTACTGGTGGGAGGAAAGAAGTAGTACTTCTCCCAAGTCCTGTGGGTGGGAGAAATACTGTTTGTTTTTTTCTATACACTTTTCTATACTTCTTATATAGTCTACAACAAAAAAGTAGAACTAAATCAAAAAAGAAAATCACAAAAAAAAAAAAAAAAAAAAGAAAAGAAAAGAAAATCACTTACTCTGTTGGCTCTCCTTCATCAGGTAAGATGTTTCTGGTACACTGAAGAAGATAGTTTCGAAGAAATAAACCTCTTAAGGGATGCTGCACACCACGACACATTTCTACCAAATCTTTTAAGATATCTTTCCTGGACTGAGGAAATGACTTGACATATACAACTCCAACTGTGATCAACAGGTAACTAGGGGAATTATGAGGAAACATTGGATTAAAATATTCATAAATAAATAACAGACTCAAGTCAAGAATTTGATTATGTACAAACATATTGAACCCAAACATATTAAAGCAAGATGGACCATTCTACATTCCATTCTACAATGAAAATATATCTAATTTAAAATGCAACCACTCACTAACCCTCTCCCCAATCTGTACATATATTTATATACAAATTACACATATACTTACACACATACACAAATATATGTGTATATATAAGTATATGTTGCACACACATACACATATACATACATAAGTATCATTATCATCTTTAAGCATACTAGTAAGAGATTAAATGTCATATTAATTTTTCTAGTAGTCAAAACACTAAACAAAATAGTATATCTGCTTTTTCTATTTCTATATAAAAAGTAAAATTATACCTTAAAGCCTTAAAAGAAAACTCAGAATATCTACCAAAATGCTAATTTCAATTTGCTAAGAAATTAAATAACCTTAAAATTGGTTTTTAAAAATCAAAGTTTAAAGGCTATATCATAAAGTGGAAAATGCAGATATAAAAGCCCTCAGATTCTCAGTTACTTACAGCCTTGGGATAATGTTTCCAGCATACTGTACAAGTTCATAGAGATCTGCCACTTTTCTTCCTTTAGCAAATTCATCTGTCAGGTAGACCTCCAAGTAGTGTAGTTCATCAGAAATAGCCATATCTTTTAATTACGATTAAGGACTGACATAAAGCCAAGCCAACGTAAGCAATACTCTGGAATTTGTTGGGAGTCATTAAACTATTGGGCAGATACCTTAAATGAAGATAGAATTTCAGTTGGGCTTTCCTTATTTTAAAATAAGGGTTTTTATTCACTCAAAACAAATGAGCAAAAAGAAAAAAGAGACAGACAAACCAAGAAACAGACTCTTAACTACAGAGAACTGATGGTTACCAGAGGGGACAGGGGTGGGGGGATGGGTGAAATAGGTGATGGTGATTAAGGGAGGGCACTTGTTGAACACCAGGTGATTAAAATAAAAACTTAAAAAATAAATAAAATAAAATGCAAAAAAGATAAAATAAGGTTTTTAAAAGATGTCTGGTAAAGCAAAGCAGTAAAAACAAGGAATGCCCATCAGACTACTAGAGGGTTTTGAAATGGCAAATCATTGAATTCATTTTCATTTGAGTCATGCATGACAATGTCTAAGCATTAAAGAACCAACTGCCTAACAGCCTCAATACCCCTCATGAAGGAACTAAAAATTGAAATACAACAACAAAGAAATTTAAGCATAAAGGGTTTCTGATATTAAGTCTTTCTTTTTCCTCGCTTACAAAATCTACATGGAGTACTATTTAGTTAAGACAATGAAAAATAATGTAACACCAGAAAAACGCAACAAGGAAAAAACAAAATATGGCCTTATCAAGAAAAAAAAAGTACGATCAAAATGGTCAATCCTCAACATTCAAAAGATACAAAGTTCATAGTAGCTCTTTGGTGATAACATAGAAGTCCGGAGTTCACCAAGCATATTAGAAGCATGTTTCAGAGCATCCATAAGCTTGTTTTTGTCCTACAGAAATACCAAGAGAATGGAGGGGAATGTTTAATTTAAATAAAGATATAACTTGGATTTGTTACACAGTATACAGAACTTAAATTATTTTAATCACATGTCAGGTTTTTTTGTTGTTTTTTTAAGAGTTTATTTATTTATTCATGAGAGATGCAGAGAGAGAGAGAGAGAGAGAGAGAGAGAGGGGCAGAGACATGGGCAGAGGGAGAAGCAGGCTCCATGCAGGGACCCCAATGTGGTACTCGATCCTGGGACTCCAGGATCACGCCCTGAGCTGAAGGCAGATGCTTAACCCCTGAGCCTTCCAGGCATCCCAACAATCAGATTTAGTTTCACCTTGCCTTCTTCCTACTGAAAGAAAAAGATTCATGGTTTCTCACCAGGACTGTGAAGCTTAGCAAGTCTTATGTACCTAAGACTACACACTTCCTGGCATAACTAATTTTTTCAACTCCTAATGATTATGAAACTAGCGCCATGAATTCACATGCGCCTGCAATCGAGAGAGCTGGCATACCAATTCTTTTAAAGCAAGTTACTATCCTGACAATGACTTTGTCATAGGTAAAGACTCTTCAGAGATGTCTGAAATGACCATCCCTGTAAGTATACTTTCCTCCTCACAATGCCCATGTGTCCCACTAAACACATATTATGACAATGCCTTTAGATACAGGAAGCAATATTCATACTCAGAAAGAGACAAAAACAAGCAATATCAAGTTCCATACCCACTCATATTCTCTATGCCAAGACATTTTTTTTTTTTTTGGAAGAAAAAAAAAATACAATACATACAATTGGTTAAAACAGCTTATCACTAAGCTTTAGAAATTGTGAGGCACTTTACAAAGGTAAAATCATCATCATCAGAGCAACTTATAACTTGAAGTACCAGCCTGTTTGGTTCTATTTCTTAAGTTTTAATGCAGAGAATCTATAGTTTCTACACAGATTACCTCCTACTCTGTCTTTTAGAATATGAAAACACAGAAATTTTCAAGCTGGTTGCTGCAAAAATATATGTCCATTCAGGATGAAAACAAAAGCCTTCAAGATAGAAAAAAGCTGAATAATCCAAAATGAAAGCATTTAAATACATTCTTTCAAAAAATATTTATTCAGCACCCATTTTATGTCAAGTACTCCTCAGGTTTGAGGTATAGAACCAATGAGACCAGTAACCGAGGTCAGATATTGGCACGGCGATAGAAGGTAAGGTTTCTTGTCCTCGTGGGGCTTCTATTCTGAGAGGGAAGACAGACAATCCCAAATCATAAATGCAAATGCAAGTAAACAGGGCTCCCTGTTGAAATTGCTCCATGCAGTGCTTGAGGGACATGGGACAGAGGACACTGAAGATTACATTCAGCAGAAGCAGTGGTGCTATACAACCTTGCAAAACACACAGACTGCAATTTTGCCTCTCACGTTGACATTCTTACCAGGCATCTCTTCATCTGGAATGACTGGACCTTCACAGCCTGGATGGCTTCATCCAAGAGCTTTTCCTGCTCATCCTGAGGTGACTGCTGTGTTGTAGGCTAAAAAACAACAACAACAACAAAAAACTTTCATTAATGTCTCATTAGCACTCTCTTCCAAAAAATCTGCTACTTCTGTAGTTCTAGCCATAGCCCTTTCCCAAGGCTTTCATAAAAGCCTCATTCCAGTCCTAGATCTTAAACCCATTTATCTATTTTTGACAACTATTTTTTTTTTAATTTATGATAGTCACAGAGAGAGAGAGAGAGAGAGAGAGAGAGACACACATAGGAGAGGGAGAAGCAGGCTCCATGCACCGGGAGCCCGACGTGGGATTCGATCCCGGGTCTCCAGGATCGCGCCCTGGGCCAAAGGCAGGCGCCAAACCGCTGTGCCACCCATGGATCCCTATTTTTGACAACTATTGAACCGAGAGCTATACCGAGTCACCCAAATTAATAGCATAATAATACTGAAGGGGAACAGTAATGTGTAGAGAATCTCTACTCTCAGAAACTGACTCAACATTCCTGTAGCAGGCTGGTCCCAAAAAACATGGTGTTAGTTTGAATCCAACAACAGAACATGGCCATACAACCAATCTGAATCCTTGTGATAGGTATAGCCTAAACAAAATCTCTAAAAGCCTCTTTTTTGCTCTATACTACTTTTCATCTAGACTAGTTTATGAAACACTGACCTTCTCAGACAATATACAACGAGACTAAAAAACTAAGAAATAAAATAGCTGAAATTATTAGTGACTGACAGAAGACCACAAGGAGTACTCTCCTCAAGTCCCTACCTTACCATTTAATGTAGAGAGGTCTACAGCTATAATGGATACCTAGATACTCTTCTTTTTGTTATCAGCAAAACCCTGCCTGCAAAATTAATTAGATCTACCAAACGGAACTAACCACGCGATCCTTTACATGTATAAACACCGTGTTTATACCTCTACTGCAGCATGTGTTATTTTGTAATTACAAATTATGGCCATTTTTATGTCCTCAGGACCCAACACACTGCCTAACACATAACAGATGCTTCATAAATGCTCAGTGTATGAATGAAATGAGCTGGTTTTAGAATGTTTAGGTTTATATTTAATAAAAAATGACTAAAGAATCAACAGATGGGGGTGCCTGGGTGGCTCAGGTGGTCAAGCATCTGCCATCAGCTCAGGTCATGAACTCAGGGTCCTGGGATCAAGCCCGCATCCAGCTCCCTGCTCAGCGGGCTTCTGCTTCTCTCTGCCCCTCCCTCCAAATGCAGATTCTTTCTTTCAAATAAATAAAATCTTAAAAAAAAAATCAACAGACAAATGGTTAAGTTATAGTATACACATATACATAAATATATATATTGGAATATTATTCAATCATAAAAAGGTCAAAGTAGTGATATACGTGACATGAATGAAACTAAGAAACATTATGCTAAGCGAAAGAAGCCAGGCACAAAAGACCATGTAAGGTCTGAAGTCCATTCATATGAAATGCTCCCCCCGCCCCAAACAAATCATCCATAGAAAGAAAGTAGACTTGTGGTTACCAGAGGAGAGAGTGGGGGAATAACTGCTTAATGAGTACAGGTTTTCCTTTGGGAGTGATAAAAATGTCTTGGAACTGGAAACGGTGGTTGTGTAACACTGCAAATTTACTAATTGCTACTGAATTGTTCACTTTAAAATGGTTCCTCTTGGGACTCCTGGGTAGGTCAGTTGGTTAAGTGCCCTGCTCTTGATTTCAGTTCAGGTCATGACCTCAGGGTCCTGGGACTGAGCCCCAGTTAAGCTCTGCGCTCAGTGGGGAGTCGGCTTGAGGATTCCCTCTGCCCTTCCCCTCACTTGTTCTCCACTCCCTCTAGAGTAAATAATCTTTAAAAACATAAACGGGCTAATCTTATATGAATTTCACCTTAATAAAAATGACTAAAGGTAAGATGCCTCTATACGATGAGATGGAAAGGAGGAAGGCAAAGACTTATGTATAAACATAAAAGTTAGGGGATCCCTGGGTGGCTCAGCGGTTTAGCGCCTGCCTTCGGCCCAGGGCGTGATCCTGGAGTCCCGGGATCGAGTCCCACATCGAGTTCCCTGCATGAAGCCTGCTTCTCTCTCTGCCTGTGTCTCTGCCTCTCTCTCTCTATCATAAATAAACAAATCTTAAAAAAAAAAAAAAATAAAAAAATAAAAAAATAAACAAATCTTAAAAAAAAAAAAAACCATTGTGAATCAGAATCACTTATAAAAATGGAAAACTTTTTCTTGGTCTAATTTTGGAAAGAGGAAAAAAATTAATAATAAATGCCAAGCGTCTCTATTTTTTTTTTCCCAATGGCAAACTCTAGTAACCTGTGCTTCCCTATGACCACACTTCTTCACAAGCATATACAAATATCAAAGAAAAACGTACGTCTTTTAAACTAAATTTAAAGGGAAACTTAATTTATACAGCAGAACTACTAGTGTTAAAATGTCTCAGAGGCAAAGACAACCCCAGCATCTGAGGATTCTGACTTCATGAAATTCACCATTCATCCTGGACTGGTTCTCTGAGAAATTCAGTGACACCAAGCTAAGGTTTGGATTTTTTTGGCCCTTTATCTCTAGATGCAACAGATTTAACAATTATTAGAATCAATGGACTTCATTAGGTTCAGAGATAAATATAGATACATCAGGAAATTTTTATAATTACTTTTTTATTATGGTAAAATATATATAACATACAATTTACCATTTTAACTACTTTCAAATGTGCAGTTCCATGGCATTAAGCACATTCACATTCTTGTACAGTCATCAGCACCATTCATCTTCAGGAGTCTTTCATCTTTCCCAAGAGAAAATCTGTACCCATAAAACAATAACCCTCCATTCTCTAGTGCTACCCCACACAACAACCATTTTGCTTTCTCTGAGTCTGACTTCTCTAAGTACCTCATATAAGTAGAATTACATGTTTTTGTGTCTAGCCATTTCAACTTAGCATTATGTCTTCAAGGTTCATCCATGTTGTAGCATATGGCAGAATTTCCTTTCTTTTTAAGGATGAATAATATTCCATCGTAGGTATATACCATATTTTATCTATTTTTCTATTGATGAGATACTTGGCCTGCTTCCACCTTTTGGCTATGGTGTATAATAACCTTAATACAGCAAATAAAACTGTGGTTACAAAGAGACTACAAACCTAAAAATTTTTTTATAAACTGAATAGATTCATTGATCTATTAAGAAAACTTCAGCAGAATTCTTCTATTTTGCATCAGCTGGGTTTAAAATAAACATATAATATAGGAAACTACAGACTTATTACAAGGTAGGCTACAAATGAACTAAAACTATAATAAGGAAATGTTATTTTTAGAAATTACTCCCCAAGGCAATGTAGCTATTATACAAATGTAGCCATTATATGGCTATTCTAAGGGAGTGTCTTGAGGTTCTTCCTGGGAAGTGTCACATAGAGCAAGAGCAGTAAGAAATGTTGTGAGCATGGTTTGTTTGTTTATTTATTTTTGCATGGTCTCATTAAACACAAGCCAGGTAATCAATGTCTGCTTACTTATGGAACTAGTTCCCCATTTACAAACGGCTTTGTACTTAATGTACTTAAAGGTTACATGGATGAGAGAAAAATGGAAACATTACAGAATCAAGATCAAACTAACATTAGGCTCTCTTGAGCTTGAGACCCAGGCCAAACAGTACTCCCAAGAAGTCTACATAGCCGTCAGGCTCAGAGAAAGTGATCCACCATGAGTGGATCACTCATAAAACTGCTCTCCATTCAAACCACGTGTATTCATTTCCTCTTCTATTAAACAGAGACAGTAAGAGTACTTATATTACTATTATGAGGAATTAATGAAATGATACAGATAGAACTCAGAATATGCCTAGCACTTAGTAATCAAGCACTTTATAAGTGTCACTATTATTATACCTCCCCTTAGATACAAGCCATTATCTCCAGCCATCTAAGCACTTATTTGGTCCATCTCCTCACTGGTAGGTTGTAGCTGTAATCCAACACGCTGTAAGTCAACTGTAAGAGGAAAATCTCACAGATACAGAACTTCATCATATTCAACGTTAAGTACTACTCTTGTAATTATAAGGCACACGATTGCAATTGAAGTAGGGAGCTTTAGGATGATGAGAGCTTGGCAACTTCAAAATATGATTTGAACACTAACCTGGCTCCAGCTTCATCTGCCAATACATCTCCCCAGGAATTCTAGGCTGGACACGCCACGAACAACATTCACTTGTCCCAGCTTCATCTATTAGCGACACTTATTCTTCTCCATTTGGAGAATCTTTTTTTCCTTTTTTCAAACTTTTGCTAATTTGTTTGAGACACAGCACAAGCAGGAGAAGAGAAAAGGAGCAGCAGACTGTCCCGAGCAGGGGGCCCGACGCGGGGCTCGACCCCGGGACCCCGATCATGACCTGAGACCAAGGCCACCCCGCGGCCGCTCCCCCGGGAGGGTCTCTGCTTCCGTCGCTCGCAGGTCCTCGCGGGAGCGATCGCGTCACCGCGCCCTTCTCCCAGGTCCCCGGCCCCGCAGCCCGGGCTCCAGCGCCCGCACAGCGCCCCTCACAGTTACATCCGGGCCCACAAGCACCGCTCCCGCCTCACTCTCGGCGTCGCTCCAGCGCCCGGCACGCTCCGCATTGAGGCCACAGGACGCCTGAAGTGACCCGGCTCCCAGATCCTTGGAGCCAACACTTGTTTCCAGACGCAAAGGGGAGACTCCAGGATGACGAGCGACCCGCCCAAGTCCGCATCCGGGCTCCTCTCACAGGTGCTCGCGAGCGCGGGGCTGCGTCCAGCTCATCGCCTCGAGCGGGCTCACCCTGCACAGGGCCGAGGCGCAGGCGGCCAAAACTCTGACTGGGGCGCCCGGGGCGCGGCGGTCAGCGCCGCCCTCCGCCCAGGGCGTGACCCGGGTCCCGGGATCGAGTCCCGCGTCGGGCTCCCAGCGTGGAGCCTGCTTCTCCCTCCGCCTGCGTCTCTGCCTCTCTTCGTGTCTCTCACGAATAAATACATTAAAATCTTTAAAAATAAAAAACAAATGAACCCCGTGACCGTCACCTCACGAATGCCCACAACAGGCACATCCTAGTCAAACGTCTGCATCGTCCTCGCACCAGCCGCCGACCGTAAGAGTTCTCGGGGGCCCAGTCCCCGCGGAGGCAGGACGGCCCTGACGGCCGCGGGCGCCTCACGGGGCCCCGCCTCGCAGCGCGGCTCGCGGAGCAGCCGGTCCCCGGGAGGCGAACAGGCCGCGGGCACCGCCTGAGGACGCGGCCCCGCTGAGGAGGCGCAGGCGTGTGGGCCGCAGCCCAGGGGCCCGCTGCAGCGAGCGACCCGGAGCCGGCCAACAAGGGTCGGTGCAAACAAGTCGCCCTTCCGTCAGGGCAACGCGCACCACACGGGACGCCCCCGTAAGCAGGCCCCGCAGCTCGCCGGCGGACGCCGCGGGGAAGAGCCGAACACCAGGGCGCCGCTCCGACCCTCCGGCAGGTGGTTCTCGCGCAGCCAGAGGGCGCCACGCCGGAAACGCTCGCCGGCCGGGGCGCGACCTCCGGGCGGCCCCCGGCCCCTCACCGCGGCGGACCCACCCCCGCGACGGGCGGCCGCAGGCCCAGGCACGCCTCAGAACCGGCAGCCACCGCCCACCCCGGCCTCGGATCAGCCCGCCCGCGGCCTTCCCCGGCCTGCCCTCGTCCCGCAGGCCCAGCCCGGCGGCTCCCGGCCCCGACCGGCCTGCGGGGCTCCGGCTCCGCCCGCGCGGCTCCGCGGCGCTGGGAGGGCGCAGGGGTCGGGGGCAGGGCCGACCGGGCCCCGCGGCCGCTCGACACTCACCATGGCGACTCCCCGAGCCTGCAGCGAGCAGCACCCACCCCGCGCGGAGCCTCCCGCGGTCAGGTGACGCTGCGGCCGCTGCAAACCCCGCCCTCCTTAGCCCCGCCCCCGGGCCCCGCAGACGGCTCCTCGATTGGCCCGCGTCTGGGAACTCAAGTCTCGCGTGTTTATGGGCTCCTGCCACTCCCCGTGGAGGGACGGGCCGAGCGCCGGCCAGTCCGTCCGCGGTGTGTGAGGGGGGCGGGCGGGGGCGGGGCAGCGGGGTATCTCTCGGCGGCAGGAAGTAAAGGCGTCGTCTGAGAATTTGTTACGACGGGAGGAATGGAAGGAGAGGGCGCGGCCGGTCCAGCTTCCCCTGCCCGGGAGCGTGCAGCCGCGGTGCGCACGCGCGACAGGAAGACGGCTTGATGGTGGAGAGCTCTCAACTTGTGGTCCCCGCCAGTCCAGATGCAGCAGGGGGTGTGGCCTGGCTCCCGTCTCGGTCAATCCGGATCAGCAGGGGGTGGGGCCTGGCTCCGTCCCAGCCAGTCTGGATGCAGCAGGGAGTGCGGCCTGGCTCTGCCCCAGCCAATCCAGATGCAGCAGCGGTGGGGCCTGGGTCCCGGCCAATCCGGATGCAGCAGGGCTCCGTCCCAGCCAATCCGGATGCGGCAGGGGGTGGGGCCTGGCCCTCACTGGCAGGCGCGGGGTTTGCGCGCGGCTTTCGTTCGGTTGCGGCTGTTCGCGCGAGCGGGAGTCGGCGCCATGGCGTCGGGGCTGATGTCGTGTTTAGCCGCGCGCTTGGGCATCGCGGAGCCGGAGGTGCTGAGGTGGGTCTGGCGGCGGCGCCGGGGCGGTGAGGCTCTGCCCCCAGGAGCGCCTCCCGCGGCGGCCGACGGGGACCCGCAGGACGGGGCGCTCGTAGACGGTGGGAACCGCGTGCGGGGCGCCGCGCGGCCTGAGGGGAGTCGGGACCTGGGTGGTTCCGCGGAGCCTCCCGGCGGCCTGTGCGCGGCGGCGGACACCTGGCCGGGCGCCGCGGGGCGGAGGGGCGGGGGCGCACCCTGCCGGCCGCTCTCGCGGCAGCGGCCGCCTCGTCAGGTTGACGGACGTGTGAGGCGGTCTCCGGCCTGAGCGGGGTGCGGGTGCGGGTGCGGGTGCGGGCTCGGGGGGCGTGAGGGGGCGGCCCGTGCGGGACGGGGTCGGAAACCCGGCTGTGGCGGCGGAAGGCCCCAGGCCGCCTCGTCCCCCGCAGTTTGGGTGCCGTTGGCTTCGAGGAACCGGCGGAAGGAAGCGACCTCGGGGGAGCTGGCAGCCTTCAGGGCGCCGCAGCGGAGGAACGAGAGCAGGTGCTTTTTGTTTCAAGAAACCGAAGAACTTAACTTTTGCCCTAAAGCGTTTGAGCTCGGTGGTGCCCGGGGTCAGGGCTGCTCCATCCCCCAGGACAGCGCCGTCCAACCCAAGGATGCAGGCTCCGTCCCACCCCGTGTAAGCCTCGCCGCGCCTGGGCCCCGAGTGCGGGCCGCCCCGCTGCCTCCGCCGTTCACCACAGCGAGCGTGTCGCCCTTATAACCAGGAAAGCAGAGGAGTACCTGCGACTGTCCCAGGTGAAGTGCGCTGGCCTGTCGGCACGCACCACGGAAACGAGCAGCGCGGTCATGTGCCTGGACCTCGCGGCGTCCTGCGGGAAGTGCCCCCTGGACAGAGTGAGTAGGTGCTGCCGGCCGCCGGCAACCTGCTGCAACGGTGAACTGTTTTTAAGAATTTATTTATTTATTTGAGAGAGAGAGAGAGAGAACACGCAGGGGGCACAGAAGAGCAGGCTCCCCACTGAGCAAGGAGCCTGAAGTGGGGCTGGTCCCAGGACCCGGGGTCATGACCTGAGCTCAAGGCAGATGCTTAACCCCCAGGTGCCCCAACATTGAAACTTACGTATGCACTTTAATTTCTTTTTTGGACTAAACTCAGAACTCTTGTTTTATTTTTTTTATTATTTTTTTAAGATTTTATTTATTTATTCATGAGAGAGAGACACAGAGAGAGGCAGAGACACAGGCAGAGAGAGAAGCAGGCTCCACGCAGGGAGCCCGAAGTGGGACTCCATCCCAGGACTCCAGGATCAGGCCCTGGGACAAAGGCAGACACTTAACCTCTGAGCCACCCAGGCGTCCCAGATCCCAGAACTCTTGTTTTAGAATTTTCCTGGCTATTGTCATGTGTGATTACTCTAGATAAGGTTTAAAATCATTTTCAGAGTTGGCAGAAAATTCCATTTACCATCTAGTTTCCTTGGCCACTTCTTTCTTTACTCAAGACCATCTTTCATGTCGCTGCTAGCATCGTGCTAAAGCACATGCTTTGTTTTTTAATTTTTTTAAAAGATTTTATTCATGAGAGAGAGAGAGAAAGACACAGGCAGAGGGAGAAGCAGGCTCCACACAGGGAGCCCGACGTGGGACTCGATCCCAGGTCTCCAGAATCATGCCCTGGGCTGATGGCGGTGCCAAACCGTGAAGCCACCCGAGCTGCCCCAAATACACATGGGTTTTAAAGCATGCACTTTAGGGACCTCTGGGTGGTTCAGCGGTTTAGTGCCTGCCTTCGTTCGGCCCAGGGTGTGATCCTGGAGACTCAGGATCCAGTCCCACATCAGGCTCACTGTGTAGAGCCTGCTTCTCCCTCTGCCTGTGTCTCTGCCTCTCTCTCTCTCACTCTGTGTGTGTGTCTCTCATGAATAAAAATATTTTTTAAAAATGTGTATTTTTCTTCTAGCATCACAGTGGTTGAGAGCACAAGCTAGGAGTCAGGAAGAGTTAGATGTTGAGACCAAATCTCAATACTACCAGTTATTAGCTCTGAGCTTCCTCTCCTCATTCATAAAGTGGGGATAAGAGTATCCATTTCACTAGATTGTGAGGATTAAACCATATGTAGTACACTTAACAGTGCATATCACTTAATGATACACTCATTAAGTGGTGGCATTAAAAACCCCATTAGCTCCCAGTGGGTTGGCTCCCCATTAGTTCGAGCTTCTCTTGAACACTAACCTCAAGCTACACGATATATTTCCTTAACAGACCATGTACTTTAATGACTCACAGCTTTGTAAATACAACTATTTTTTTTTCTTACCTGCATTTCTTTTCTGGCAAGCTCCAATTTGTCTTACATGACCCTGCCTTGCTGTTACATCCTTTCTGAAGCTTCTTTTGACTTTCTGTTAGAGTTGCTTTCCCTCTGTTGTTTGCCAGTTTCCCCCTCTCGTCCCTCCTCTACACACTCATCCTTCCCACCTCTACTCCGGATACTTCCTTCTTTCCTTTTCCCAGCGATTTCCTCATTGGCACTTTCATTGAAAAACAGATGACCGTGTATATATCTCTTGTGTTTTTATTCACAGCTTGGCTGTACTAACACTTGTTTTTTAAATTATCTGTGCTTATGCATTACTGTCTAGTGTGAACCCCTTGAGAGCAGAACTCAGCTCTGCCTAACATGATTACTGACTTTTGACTAAATGAAGCTAAATGGTTAGCTAGACCCAGCCACTTGTCATAGAATTAATTTTGAAAAATTGACTTACTAAACAAGTGTTTAAGGGCACCAATGTATAGAATGATTATCATTATAATTTTTATGATAAGTGCTTTTTTTTTTCTTTCAAAGGCTTATTTAATTAAACTTTCTGGCTTGAACAAGAAGATGTATCAGAGCTGTCTTAAATCCTTTGAGTGTTTACTGGGCCTGAAATCAAGTATTGGAATAAGAGACCTAGCAGTACAGTTTAGCTGTACAGAAGCAGTGAACATGGCTTCAAAGATATTGCAAAGGTATGAAGCATAAAGAACCTTAATTAAAAATTTGTACTAAATTTGTACTGATACATTAAGCAGAATTATCTATGTTCTATTTTCAGTCTTAAAAAATAACTGATATGGTAAGGTGGCATAATGTATATCTCATGCATTTAAATAGCTTATAAATTCTGATTTATATTTTAAGTCTCTTTGAAATAATATTTTTTAACAAATAATTCTACAAACACTGCTTTTTCTTAGCTATAAATCCAGTCTTCCACAAACACAGCAGTTGGATCTCGACTTATCCAGGCCACTTTTCACCACTGCTGCATTACTTTCAGCATGCAAGTAAGTGTGCCTTTTAACATTGAGAAGAGTCCACAATTTCCAAATAGATTGCTCATTCTCAAAGAGGACTTCTAATTCAGTGATTTCAACTCAGAACATATTTTCCCATATAAATAATATTAGAAATAGTAGCCAAGTGACCAGATTCTGTTTATCCCACAATATAGCTGACAATTTGGAACCACTGTTGCCAGAAGTTGAGCTGAAAGCAGATGCTCAACCCCTGAGCCCCGCCTGGCATCCCTGAACTGAACATTTAAAAGTGCTATGATTGTCATTCAGCAAATCAGTAACATCTGAGATTCACAAAGAAAGGATTCTTTAAGGCACGAAGCACTAAAGCAGATGTCTTCTATATGCCCCTTTTGTTACATAACAAATCTCATATATATTTTTACTCAGTCCAATAAATAACTAGCTTTAAAAGGCAAATATACATAGTTATACCTAATAATATATGTTTGGACTAAAGGGAAAACTAAACAGTTAGGGCATGGGTAGAAAGGAAATAAGTTGATAATCTGGTTGGCCAGAGAAGATAACTATATTGGTCTTAAAAACCAATTTGTCAAATTCTTTTGCAGAATTCTAAAGCTAAAGGTGGATAAAAATAAAATGGTAGCTACATCTGGCGTAAAAAAGGCTGTATTTGACCGACTATGTAAACAATTAGAGAAGATTGGGCAGCAAGCTGACAGTGAGTATTCATTCCATATTTCAAGAATGTGTCATTTGAAAATGTAAACCAGCTGGTAAACAACAAATGTTTTCAAACTTGCAAAATGGCTGCTTTCTGAATTTTGTATTTAATGTGGACCAGGGGATCCCTGGGTGGCGCAGCGGTTTGGTGCCTGCCTTTGGCCCAGGGCGTGATCCTGGAGACCCGGGATCGAATCCCACGTCGGCTCCCGGTGCATGGAGCCTGCTTCTCCCTCTGCCTGTGTCTCTGCCTCTCTCTCTCTCTCTCTCTCTCTCTCTCTCTCTGAGACTATCATAAATAAATAAAAAAAAAAAATGTGGACCAGGTAAGTTGGTAGTGAGAAATTTTTTTGTTTTTCAAATAAAGTAGCTTAATAACTTTTAAAATACCCGTGATTGTATGACTGCATGCCTAAAAAATAGGTTTTTTGTTAACATGCTCCAGTTTGAATGCCAGCCTCCATATACATAAACTGGAACAGGAAAGATTCTTAGGTCTGACAAGAGAAACCAAGGGCAAGATTATTCACCTTCTCCTTAACCTTGTATTTGGTCAGTCATGGTGTCTAATTGTTTCTTGTGATCCCAAATAAGCCCAACTACTAAAATTAAGAATCAGAAAATTTAGCCCTGATGACATATTTTTTTTTTCCCTGAAGGAGAGGCTGGCGATTCAGCTACTCCACCAAAGAAGAAAAAGAAGACAATGGCTGAGACTCCAGCAAGGGGTAAGGTGAACTAACACTGGACAGACTTTGAAATCAGTGCAATGGGATTAGTGTGCAGTGGGTTTAATATGGTAACTAGTCCTGTGCTACTTGCCTGACAAGAGTCGGGTTTTTTGTTTTTGTTGTTTTTTTTTAAAGATTTTATGTATTTAATCGTAAGAGACACACAGGCAGAGACACAGGCAGAGGGAAAAGCAGGCTCCCCACAAGGAGCCCGATGCGGGACTCGATCCCGGGAGCTGGCAGACTCTCAACCGCTGAGCCACCCAGGCATCCCAAGAGTCAGGTTTTAAATAAATCTGGACAATCGTTTGGTGAGACCAGTTTTCTCAGCAGTCATTTACAGAAGTAAACAAAAATAGCTTGTAAATACGAACACACCTGAAGCCAAACTGCTTAGGTTCAAATCCTGCATTATTTATCATCTACTGGCTCCATAACTTTAGGAAAGTCACTTAATTTCTGTAAATCTCAATTTCCTAGTCTATAAAGTCGTGATTAGCAGCCACTTCATAGACTTGTGGTGAGAGTTGAATGACATGATGCTGTTGAAGTACTTGGTACAGTGCCTTGAAGCACAAGATGAGTGCTTGATAAATGCCAGCTACTTTCAGGGTGTTGTGGGGTGCTCGGAGGAGGAGAGAGCAAAAAGCTGATGTTAGCTGCTGGTTGCACCTTTTGTTTCAGCATGATAATCCCTATTTTTTATTAATTAATTAGATACTTGAAACAAGTTTATTAACTAATTAGACACTTGAAACAAGTTGGCTTTTTTCTTGTCAGTGAAAGATTTGAAACACTTGAAAATTTTCTCTCCCAGAAACAGAGAAGATAGTAGAGAGCCCATGTAAACTGCAAAAAGATGAAGATCTGACACAGGATTATGAAGAATGGAAAAGGAAAATTTTGGAAAATGCTGCCAAAGCACAAAAGGCTACAGCAGAGTGATTTCAGCTTCCAAACTGCTATGGGCTGCAAACAGTACATCTGCCACCTCACTGAAGATGTGAGGGCTTTGGAATTTTGTTTCAACTATTATAACAAGGATCCTTAGACTGTTGCCTTAATAGCAAAGAAGCCAGCACTGGGGCTAAGCTCTTGGCGGCAGGCTGGCTGGTGACACGAGCAACAAATCCTTGTTGGTCAGGCACGGTGCCTGGTTGCCTTGGCCTTGGCTCCCCACAGGTCTGCATTCCTACAAAATGGAATTGGAGCCATTTTGCTCTTTTGTTTATTCAGGAGACAGTTCCCTGTCCTATCCAGAATAAAATTCAGGCTGAATGGAGTCTTGGGGATTTTACTTAACGTTTTTGTGTAAATTTTTTGTTTGACTAAATCAATATGTGGTAAAGCCTAAGTTAATAAAATATTCTTTTTGTATGCATTCATGTCACCCTTGTCATCAGTTTGGGGGAATCATTGCTATGCTAAAAGCTGTCTACTTTAGTAGAAAAAAGCTATATGCTGAACCATATTGCTCACCAAAGCAGACTCTGAAATCAGACTTCCTGGCTTAAGACCCTGCTCAACCACTTGCTACCTGTGAAACCTTGAACAAATTAACTTCTTTATGCCTCTTCTATAAGTAGGACTAAAAATGGTGTCACTTCATAGCATAATTTACAGGTATATCTGAGCTGATACATGTAAAACATTTATTTAGCACAGTACCTGGTATAAACCAGTAAGTGTTTAGCAAATGTTAGACTGGAGAGAGAAATTCACATATAAATATCTCACGTGGTGATTTACACACTAGCCTAGTAAAAAGTCAGATGGACGAGGGTTATTTTCTTTGACATTCCCTTACTGAAGAATGTAACCTTATTAAATACTCCTTATTTTGAAACTATAGGGAAGGGCCTTTGTGGAAAATAAGTTGCTAGCGGCTCTGAGGCATCATGCCAGGCACTAATTTTATTTTATTTTATTTTATTTTTTTATTTTTTTTATTTTATTTTATTTTATTTTATATGATAGACATAGAGAGAGAGAGAGAGAGGCAGAGACACAGGAGGAGGGAGAAGCAGGCTCCATGCCGGGAGCCCGATGCGGGACTCGATCCCGGGACTCCAGGATCGCGCCCTGGGCCAAAGGCAGGCGCTAAACCGCTGAGCCACCCAGGGATCCCCCTAGGCATGATTTTAACTAAAATTAAGAATACATGGTCTAATTATTTCCATAAAGAATGTAGTAAAAAGACTACATCCAAATTTTAAAAACCTATTCAGAATGATATCAGTAATACTAGTGGGTGCATTTTATCTGCTAGAAATAAGGCATGAGGGCAGCCTGGGTGGCTCAGTGGTTTAGCGCCGCCTTCAGCCCAGGGTCTGATCCTGGAGACCTGGGATCGAGTCCCACGTCAAACTCCCTGCATGGAGCCTGCTTCTCCCTCTGCCTGTGTCTCTGCCCCTCTCTCTCTGTCTCTCTCCTCTGTCTGTGTCTCTCATGAATAAATAAAATATTTTTTAAAAATTGGGGTGGAGGAGCGGGGATTGCCTAAAGCAATCTTTCCAAGTGCCCTCCTAGGGCAGCAATTCTTTTGACAACAGTTTTCTAACACATTTACATTCCCAGTGATGGATGCTTACTACCTAGTGAGTATGTTTCAGTACTATTGTAGAGATTTTGTGGAAGCTCTGTTCTTTAACACCTCATAGTATTTATTCATTTAACTGATTTGAAAAATTTATGAGAATTTTCAAATGTATAGAACAGTAAGGAGAACAGTATAATGAAACACTCTACCCAATAGTTAACAAAGATTGCTTAACTTACGCTTGCTTAACTGTATTCATTTTTTCCTGAAGTCATTTAACCTAGTCATGACCACATTACTATTATCATACCTCACAAAATTAAGAGTAATTCTATGTATTATTCTTTTTTTTTTTAATATTTTATTTATTTATTCATAGAGACAGAGAGAGAGGGGCGGGGGGTGGGGTGGGGGCAGAGGCACAGCCAGAGGTAGAAGCAGGCTCCATGCAGGGAGCCTGATGTGGGACTCGATCCAGGGTCCCCAGGATCACACCCCAGGCTGCAGGCGGCGCTAATCCGCTGCGCCACTGGGGCTGCCCTATTCTTTTTTTTAAGATTTATTTAGTTATTTGAGAGAGAACGTCTCAAGCCGACTCCATGCTGAGTGTGGAGCCTGACACAGGGCTCAATCCCAGGACCCTGAGATCATGACCTGGGCCAAAACCAAGAGTCCAATGCTTAGCTGACTGCATCACCCAGGCACCTCTGTAATTCTATGTATTATTAAATATAAAATTTAGAATTTATTTCCTTGAATGTCTCTAAAATATCTTTATTGTTAGTTCATATCAGCATCAAAACAAGGTCCCCACTTGACATCGTATTGCTAATTTTTAATTATAAAAGCAATACATACTCGTAAAAAAAAAAAAAAATTCAGGGCGGCCCGGTGGCTCAGCAGTTTAGCGTCGCCTTCAGCCCAGGGTGTGATCCTGGGGACCCGGGGTCGAGTCCCACGTCGAGCTCCCTGCAAGGAGCCTGCTTCTCCCTCTGCCTGTGTCTCTGCTTCTCTCTCTCTCTCGTGAATAAATAAAATCTTTAAAAAAAATTTCAAGTTAATCAGAAAGTTATAAAGTTAAAACTGGAATTCCCCTCTCCCCATCACCCACACTCCACACCCCATTGCTAAGTTTCTTGCATATCCTAGAAAATTTTAATTCATGTATAAGCATGTGTCCCTCCACAAATGGGATGATGACAAATATATGTTCTATAATTTTCCTGTAATAAAGATGGCTGTCAGCATATCTACATCTGTTTAATAGCTGCAAGGTATTTCCCTATATTGATGTGGCAAATTTTATTTAACAAAATTCTTACTAATAAGCATGTGAGATTGTTTTCATTCAGCTATTAGCAACAGTGCTACAGTAAACATTTTGCATAGATTTCTGTCCACTTGTTCAAGTATTGCTGAGAGATTTCTAGAAATGAAATTGCTGGGTGAAACTGTGGGTATGACTTTTTTTTGGATATATGCCCATCGAAAGTGGAAGAATTCCATTTTTCCCACAAGCATGACAATCTAACAGGTGAAAAAAGTGGGTCCTGACTGCTTTTTAGAGTTTCTCTGCCCAGCAGTTTCCAATGACTATTTATTCATTCAGATGGAGAATCCATTAGAAATAGTTGGTACCAGCACAGTTTTAATCTAAAAATACCAGCAAAGCAGAGAACTGAAAATATCTGTAAATTTAAAGCTTTAAAATTTCAGATAAGGGAGGCTAAAATCCCATTACCTCTCTCTTGTGTGGGCTTGACCTAAACAAAGCCCTTGAGGGGACTCTTGGTGTGAGGATTGGGGGGAGGATTAAAATCTGGCAGGCAAAGGATTCTCTCTATATCTGCCTCCCAATATAGAAGCCATTAACCACATGTGGCTATTAAGCACTATTAAGCAATGTGGTTAATGCAACTGTAGGACCGGATTCCTATTTTTATTTAAATTAAATGTAAAAATTGGAAACCCAATTATTAGAAAACATTTGAGGTGTTTCAAACAACTTGAATATATTTTTCCACAGTAAGTTTCCTGCAATCTAAATCTAAACAAGCATGTTGATGAAAATCTACTGTCTGAATTGAAATGTTTGTTTGTTTGTTTGTTTGTTTTAAGATTTTATTTATCTACTTGACAGATTTTGTGCACACACCAGCAGGGGGAGAAGTAGAGGGAGGGGTAGAAGCAGGCTCTCTGCTGAGCAGGGAGCCCCCTGCAGCACTCTCTCGAGGACCCAGGATCAGGACCTGAGCCAAGGCAGACTCAACTGAGTGAGCCACCCAAGCGCCCTGAATTGAAATGTTTAAGTGTAAAATACCAGATTTTGGAGATTTGTATGAAAAAAAATATATAAATTATCTCATTAATAGTTTTCATGTTGATTACCAATTGAAACAATGTTCTTGAACTTACTGTGTTAAATTATTGAAGTTAATTTTACCAGGTTTTTAAAGAGCTATTAGGAATCTTAAAATTGTGTATAAGGCTCATATAATATTTCTGTCAGTGCTGCTCTAGATCAACGTAGCTACATTTTTCTGGGGGAGAAGATCCACAGCATTCCCAAGAGCCTGAAGTCCCAAAGGAGGTAAGAATCACAGTACCTGACACAATTATAAGGTAACCCCTCTGGCTCCTTCTGGAGGCTTCGCTCATAAAAACCTTTTCAGAGAAGTAACTCACTTTAAAATAAGGCATTTTACCAAGTCACCATACTCTCCCACGAAGGGGAGGTTTTCAGCAGCCGTCTCCTCCGACGTCCATCCACTAGCTGGCCAGCTTGGAGCAAGGCCTAGATGTGGCGGTACTGAGAATCTTAGTTCCTAGCAAGGGTTAGCTTCCTGGAGAAAAGTTACAGTTTGGGAACTGTAGCAGCGGGATTCACCTCGCCACCTTCTGCCTCCCTCCCCACACCCGTGTCCTCTGCCAAAAAAAAGCAGGAGGAGGGGGTCTTTATTTGAACAAAAATCCTGAAAGGCTGTGAAACTATTGCATGGCTAATTAAAAACTGAAAGTAAAAAAAACCCAAAAAACTAAAAGTTTTAGTAGTTAAACTTAACTAAAAATAGTAGTTATACTATTAAGACTGCTGACTTGAGAAGTTCATGGGGATAGCACAAAAATCAGGTTAGAAGTGAGGAAATTAAAAGCATTCTTTACTTTCAAATAATGAAGTACTTCGTGTTATTCATTTTATAGGTCAGTTAACTGACAACATCAAAAGTGGTATATCCTTAATAAAGCAGTAGCAGAGCAGTTTATTGTCTCATGATGTATCATTGGCGTTTCTTTCAGCGGCACATCATTACACTTTTTTTTAAACATTTTTATTTATTTGTTCATGAGAGACAGAGAGAGAGGCAGAGACATAGGCAGAGGGAGAAGCAGGCTTCCTGCAGGAAGCCTGATGTGAGACTCAATCCTAGGACCTCGGGATCACGATCTGAGCTAACGGCAGACACTCAACCACTGAGCCACCCAGGCATCCCACATCATTACACTCTCTCTTTTCCATATTGCATATCAGTTCCAAACTTACTAGACCATAAATTCATAACCAGGGAAGGGAGATCAGGACCAAGACTACCAATGGCAGCACAGGGCCGATTAGGAGAAGGTGGATGTGTGTATAGATTTTAAAAGCACATTCAAAATGATCATTGTTCTGATTTAGCCATGAGAAGTGGTATATTTTGAAGTTTCAAAGAATATTAAAGGATGTGCGGCTTCATTCTCAAAAGGAAGCACAAGTTAAAACAAGTTTGGGGATCATTGCCCTAAATCCACATTGCTTTCCACAAGCACAGGGTAGTACAATAAGATGTCAGCTCACACTTGAGCAAATCCAAGTTCTAAGAATTCTTTGTGCTGGAGGGAATAACACTGAATGTCCCCGTGTAATAGTCTACTGAGTTCTTCAATCAGAATAAGTCTAGACTTTAAATTGGGCATATACGAAATAGAAGCTTTCCTACCTACCTAAAGCATGCCTATGCTTATCACCCAAAGCAGGTATACTTGAAAAGTAAACACCGCATTTCAACTTAGTATGATCTCAGAAGGCAGAAAAAATTTTGTAGGTCACTTTCCTTACAGCCACTTTTCATCCATGAGGAAGGCAACAGCCATAACCTTCCTTTACAAATAAGTGGAATCAATATTAGTACAAGACCGGATTATCAAAAACCTTGAGTCATCACTTCACCACCAGTCTCAATAACTTCTGGACCCACGGGAGCAGCAGAGTTGAGAATTAGGGACAAGTTGGAAATTTCCTTAGCCTGTTGGCAGCAGTCACCACGTAGAAATGTTTCTTGTTAAGGAGAGAAAAAAAGAAGAAAAAAATATACTTTTAGACCAATTGCTTTAAGAAGAAACAATAAAAGGACTTAAGCAAGTTTAGCCACTTGGGATTATTCAAAGATGAGGATCTAATGGAGAAAACAACTTTGTGGCAAAGTTCTAGTGGAATTGCCACACAACTTTGGGGCATCCTGGAGTGAGTATGAAGTGAGAGAATATGGTATCCTGTCCTTTTCACGTGAAAAATGGAGCCCACTGGAACACTGGTTTTCAAATTGTGGCTCACAGTCTACCAGTGGGTCATGAAGTCAAATTGGTGGGTCGTGACCAGCACTTTTTTGAATGAAAACAAATATCAATAGAATAGAAAATACCCGAGTGCATCGCACTCCATTTAGCAAAAGTTAGGGTATTTTTATTTCGTATGGATATGTATGTATACTGGATCTCTCTAGGTCAGGGCTTTTGTTTCTGTTTTTGTTTGTTTCTGTTTTTTAGTGAGGATCCGAGTTGATATCAAAATGTTGGAAAGCCACTTTCCTGGAGGACAGATGTTTCTGAGACAGATTTTATGTCCATGGTATCAAAGAGTTCTGTTTGTAAACAAAATTACAAAGCTTTAGAAACTTAGTATGGTTTTCCCAGCTCCTGTTTCTGAAACATGAAGGAATCAGACCTCAGGCTGCAGGCAGGAAGTTCCAAGCACTCCACTACTATTGTCGTTGAGAACATATGCTCAGACTTGAGTCTGTCATTACAAGTGTCCACCCAAGTATGAACTTTTATGCCAGTTGGTTTTGGTCAATGGCATTTCTAATCAAGAAAACAGGTTTTGACATAAGACATTTTTTTTTCCTCTAAATAATTTTTCTATTTAGAATGAAAATGTAAGTAAAAGCTACATTTCTTTCAAAGGACACATTAAAAAGACAAATGCCACCTTTCCTAGGAAAAAAGATACCTTCCATTTCCTCTGAGCCATGTATTTCTGCAGTAGTAATTGGGATTTGAGACGAACTTTGGATTTTGAAGCTTTGGCAGGCAAATTATTCAACCACTCATGTTTCAGGCACTGTGTGGCACTCATCCTGCAGCTGTGAAATCAAACAGAAGTTGGAACTTTTAGTTAGGGTTGCCTTTTCGGGTTGTCCAGAAGTTGGTTCAGCCGGGTAGGAAGCCTGAGTCAGTGGAACGGATTAATCATTCGGGCAGATCCACGCCACATACTGAAAAGGAACTCTTCGTATCTAAAATTCTCCTCCTTAGAAGTACAAGAACGAGATCAGCAAAATGCTCCCTGCCCTCTGTAGAGGGAATGTATCTCAGTGATTAATCACCTTCCCGGAGAGAGCTGGGGAATCAGGACAGGGAGTAGGAAGGCCAGCCGAGCCTGGAAATGCTCTTAAGAAAAGAACAAAACCTTGAAAGAACATGAGCCTTGAAAGAAGCTTGTCTCTCGTTCCAGAGAAAAATGTCAGTTTCATTCATCTAAATTAAAAATACGTTTCCTCCCATGACTTTTCACAATCAGAAAGAATGAGATAGTAAAGGCCAGGGAACTATGGGCTGTCTCAGAGCCCAGGCTCTTGGGCCTCACCCTGGGCCATTTGCAAGTATTTATGTCTGATGAGTACCAGAAAACTCCATGGTTCCACCCATGGCTTTGATACGGCTGCTGAAAACTAAATAGGCCTTCGTTATCAATAAATGAGGTTTTCTGGCCTTTATTCTGGGGAATAATATCTGCATATCTCAGCTTTTATTCAACATTAACCTATTAAAAGTGATAACTTGGTAATAGTACTAATTTATATACGTGGTCTTTTCTAAAACTCTATCAAGAGTTTATGCTCCTAAATTGTTTATTTAACAGTTGATTTCTTTCATCTCTCTTCCTGTTAATTTTTTTGCTCCAAAGAGGTAGCAGACTAAGAAATCTTGGACACAACTGGTCCAGAGGAAGCCCAGCACCAGCCCGCTCTTGACAGCACCCAGATGGGCGGTTACCATCAAAATGGTTTGCGCCTGATGAGCAACGAAGGGTACCTCTTCTCTTTGACGAGCAGGCGGGAAACAAAGTCCTTGGCCTCCTCCGACAGCCCTTCAAAGGTGTCAGCATCAAAATCCCAGCTACAGTTCACAATAAAATTCATGGTCTCTGCATCTGTTTCCCCTAGAAACGGGGACAAACCGCTGAGTCTACAGAAGAGGGAGAGGACCGTCAGTGCGCAGAGCCGCATCTGCCGACACGCAGCAATGGGAGAGAGGTCTTCCCAAGGTCAAGCAGCATTAACCAGAACCAAGAGGGTTCAAAAGAAAAGCACCCCCCGGAGATAGTCCAGAGGGTTCTGCTAGGGGAGGAGGTGGCAGGACTGAAAATTTGGAGGCATGAAGAGTGTCTGGATAAACCCCCAGTTGTGCTCACCTACTTGGCTTTTAGCCTGAAGTGGAGGATAAATTGAGACCCAGTCCAGACTGTCCATTTATCAGGTACATCCTGACTTACACATACCCTTCAAGTCTCTGAGACAGCCTGGCTAGCTTCACCCCAGCCCAAGCCACAGGACCAAAGGAAAACTGGTGCATTAGCCTGTCTGGAGTGAGCGCAGAGAGACAGGACTCTACCTGCTGCCTTGGGCCTCAAACTTCCCCCTCCAGAGGCAGCACACACGTATGGGGGTGTGGCCCGGGAGCAAAGTACATGCCTTGACGGGGCCTCTGAGGCAAAGCCAAGGGAGGCCACACATCTCCCCTTGGGGCACCCCAACTCTGCTTCCTCGGTCCGGAGAAAGCAGGGGGCACGGGGCAGGGGGGACAGCTTAGTAGAAGATGCCCCAGCCGGCGTCCTGCCCGACCCACCCTCCCCGTCCTGCCCCACCTGTGCCGCAGCACCTGCAGGCCCACCCAGAAGTTTCAGGGAACCAGTGCCCCCCGGAATCAGCTCAGCGACCGCTAAGAGTTGGTGTGTAAATGCCCTAAGTCCTGCCCCTGCTCAGATAGAATGATGGAGGGGCTGCTCCTCAGTGGGTCCCAGACGTCCCCGGCAGGATGAACTCCAGGTGCCCACAGGATGACTCAGCAGCCGTGCTTTACTGGGGTCTTCCTCCGTCTCGTGTCCCTAATCCTCTGCCGGGAACATCTCTCAAATAAGACTCGCACTCAAACCTTTGCTGCTCCTAAGGAGACCCAAGCCAAGACCGCCGGCCCCGGACCCCTTGGGAGCCAGGCTCCCGGGCACTCACAGCATGTAGGTAATGACCCCCACGCTCCACATGTCCGTCGGGAAGGACACAAATTCATAGTTGACAACTTCCGGGGCCAGGAACTCTGGAGTGCCGAAGTTCACCTTCAGCTTTTCCCGAGGCTTGTACCTGGGGAAGAAAGGGTCCAGAGGACCGTGGGCCGAGCCCCAAGAGACGGTGTAGAGGCTGGGACGACTTCAGGCAGGAGCCCGACGTTCCCAGACTCCTGTCCGCCGCATTGGCTGGACCTCGCCTCCCACCACACCACCCAGTGCTTTCCTGGGTCATCATACCCCCCGGCCCCAACTCTAGACATTCCTGAGTCCCTGGGGAGAATCAGAAAAGCACGGTCCTCTTCCTCCAAGCAATTACAGTGTGAAAAGGAGAGACGATCAGCATGTCTCCTTGAGCTTGCCGCCGCGTGAACAAGCGCAGACACGCTGACAGCAGCTGTCCGTGGAGGGCTGCCCTCGTGGCACGAGTGTTTGGTGAGTACTAGAAAAAGTAACCATGCAACTATGATGACCACTCCTCATCGGGAAAGCACAGATGAAAACCACAAAGACGTACACTGCACATCGTGACTGCTATAAAACAACCAACCAAACAAAAGAACAGAAAGTAGCAAGAGTCGGCTAGGATGTGGAGAATTGGAACTCTGGCCAGTGGGAATGTAACGTGGTGCCATCACTATGGAGAACAGTGTGGCAGGGCCTCAAAAAAATTAAAAATAGGACTACCACGTGATCCAGCAATCCCGCGTCTGGTGTATATCCAAAAGAATTGAGAGCAGAATCTTGAGGAGATATTTATACACCCACGTTCACGGCACTATTCACAGTAGCCAGATGGAGGAAGTAACTCAAGGAAGTGTCTATCGATGGATGATCGCACAAGTAAAACGTGGTAGATACATCCCGTGGACTATTGCCCAGCCCTACACGGGGCAGTTCTGGCACACGCCGTCATTTGGGTGAGCCCCCGGGGCCTTATGCTGAGCAAAAGAAGTCAGCAGCAAAGAGACAAATACTGTATGGTTCCACTTTGATAAGGTACAAAGACAGAGACAGAGGGTAGAAGGATGATTTCCAGGGGCTGGAGGCAGGAGGAAACTGAGCGGTTACTGTTTAATAGGTACAGAATTTCATTTTGCAGGATGAAAAGAGTTCTGGAGATTGGTTGCACAACAATGAATTCATTTAAAAATGGTCGAGATGGTAAGTTTTATGTGTATTTTACACAATTACAAAAAGAAAGAGAATTAGAAAAAAGGTTCTAGACAGCACGATTAATAAAGGCTAGAAAGAGAACTAATGGCTGAGTGAGAAAGGGGGTGGTCAAAGGTGGTTTTTAGAACTTCTAGACTTTTAGAAAGCCTTTAGCTAAAATTTAATGGGCAACGACCAAGATGTCCTTTGGTAGGTGAGTGGATAAATAAGCTGTGGTATATCCAGACAATGGAATAATATTTAATGCTAAAAAGAAATGAATTGGGGATCCCTGGGTTGCTCAGCGGTTTAGCGCCGGCCTTTAGCCCAGGGCGCGATCCTGGAGTCCCAGGATCTTGTCCCGCGTTGGGCTCCCGGCATGGAGCCTGCTTCTCCCTCCTCCTGTGTCTCTGCCTCTCTCTGTCTCTCATGAATAAATAAATAAAATCTTAAAAAATAAAATAAAATAAAAAGAATTATCAAGCTATGAAAAGACATA
This sequence comes from Canis lupus familiaris, assembly GCF_011100685.1. Classification (NCBI taxonomy): domain Eukaryota; kingdom Metazoa; phylum Chordata; class Mammalia; order Carnivora; family Canidae; genus Canis; species Canis lupus. The sequence continues at coordinate 8,452,727 of NC_049236.1, read as the reverse complement.
GAGGAAACAAGTCCACAGTACTAAGTGAAAGAAGCCAGCCTGGGTGGGCTGCATACTGTAATGGTTCCAACTACATGTCGGTCCAGAAAAGGCAAAGCCATGGAGACCTAAAAAGATCAGCAGTTGCCAGGGGTTGGAGTGGGAAGAGCAAAGGAGAGATACACGGGGCGAAAAGAGGATTTGTAGGACTTAAAAATACTCTGTACGGCACCATCGATGAACACCCGTCATGATACTTTTGTCCAAACCCATAGAGTGTCCAACACCAAGAGCGAACGGTAAAGTATGGACTTCCGAGTGATAGTGTCAGCGTAGGTTCATCAATGGTGACAAATATAACCCTGGTCAGGGAGGCATGACAGGGGGCAAGGGGCACATGGAAAATCTCTGTACCTTCCCCTCAATTTCACTGTGAACCTAAGATGGCTCTAAAAAAAAATAGTAAAGTATTAATTTATAAAATGTAATGGGCACTTTTGATTGGCCAGGCTAAAAGTTTTACATATATAATCTCTTCTCGTTCTCACAACAGCCCCATGAAGTCTGTAAGATTACTGTCCCCATCTTGCAGATACGGCAATTGAGAATAAAATGAATATTTTGCCAATGTGCCCTGCTTCCCTTAAACCAAGGAGGCGACTGGTCAAAGAGTTTTCTCTTCGAAATTTGCCGAGAGCCAGGTCAATGCAGCCCTCGGGCAACACGGCCCATATTCTCCCAGTGGAAGAGCTGCAAGGGTCGTCTTGGTGGCCTTACGTGGGGAGCAGGGGGCGGGAGGAGAGCGGGAACCCTCTGGCAACACGCCGCTGCCCTCTGACCACTGACCCAGGGCCAAGGAGCAGAGCTGAGAGGGACAGCTCGCCCCAGAGCACGCAGCCTGCGAGGCCCTGACGCGTCCTAGGGAAGCCGCAACGTCCTGCAGCACCTCGGGGCCGAGGATAAGAAGAGGGCGAAACAGTATTTGATTCATCATGTGGGGAAAAACCTTTGTTAAATAAATGGATGCAGAGGCCTTGATGAAGATCTTCATTTGGGTTTTGTTGTAAAATAGTGTGTTGTTTTCTTTTGAAAAGGTGCAAAATATCTATCACTACTGACAGGACGTTAATGTTTGGGAAGAAATGAAAACTGGTTTGTTTTGAATACGAGCGCGGATACGCACGTTCCAGCAAATGTGTCTGCAGCTGTGAGGTGGGCAGGGCTTTGTGATATAAATGTACGTTTTCAGGGTATACTCTCACTTCTAAAATGCATGTTTTGTTTCACAACTAAAGATCTGAAGCTTCTCCATCCCCTGTAAATGAAGAAAAAAGAGAAGACCCAGGCTCTCAGCCCCTGGAAGGCACATTTGCGGGCCTGGGCGGTGTTTCCCTGCTTCGTCCTGCCCCACAGGCGCATCCTGATCCGGGACTGCAGCTCATTGCACCTGCGGCAGCATATGTTGCCCTCCCGTGGACGCTGGGCTTGGCCGCCAGGGCTGTGTGGGGAGCGACAGTGGGCCCAGCCCAGCCTGCGCTGTCGCTCCCCTGCCATCACCATGAGGAGAGGACGCGCGTAGCAGACCTGTCCTCACTGACCCGCATCTTGGATCCAAGCCCACGTCAGCTCAGTGAATGGGAACCAGTGATTCCCAACCAGTGGCACTTGGGTAAATATGGAACAACCAGCTGTCTGATTAGAGCCTGACTGGCAGCAGGGGCCACTCTCAGTGGTGTAAATACTGATTTCACCACGGCTCATTTCAAACCCCCATCATGACGCCACTGAACGCGGAGTCGGGAAGAGATGTGCCCACAGGCGCACCGTTCCACGGCCTTCCGCTGTACGGGTACGACAGGCGCAGGTAACTCCAGGAGCAAAAGTAGCAGCAAGGATTTTAACATTTGAAAATGTGATCTTTGTTTTTATTTTATTTTTATTTATTTATTTATTTTTATTATTATTATTTTTATTTTATTTTTTAAAAGATTTTATTTATTCATGAGAGACACAGAGAGAGGCAGAGACACAGGCAGAGGGAGAAACGGGCTGCCCACGGGAGCCCAATGTGGGACCCGATCCCGGGTCCCCAGGATCACGCCCTGAGCCGAAGGCAGGTGCTCAACCGCTGAGCCACCAGGCTGCCTCTGATCTTTGTTTTTAATATAATTTCTTTAATTGTAAGTTTATACAATTTTAATTTTTAATCAGTGGTGTGTTTTGACAACTGTTTACAAGGCTGCCTATCATGAGCGGCTATGAGGTGGGTCCAGCATACCAGTCCCCCAGCTGGGTCGCAGAAGTGGAGATGAGAATAGATGACTGTCTTGAGCCTCTGCCATCTGGGGTGGTTCGTTACACAGCAGTACTGTGGCAGGACCCAACCCCACAGCTCTGCCAAAATAGCCACCGAGATCCCGACTCCAAATTCCTAGCATAAGGCCCTCTGTGATCATAGGGTCACATACGGGGTTGCAGCCCCACAGCAACGGCGTGGGCACCTCCTCGACCTGCCAAAGGATCTGATGAAATGGGGCTTGGATTCCAATCTGAGCACCCGACTGGCAGTCAGGAAGCACAACCCTGCACCCCAAATTCTGGAGACCAATCTCAAAGAAGATCCTTCCCATTCCAGCCCCATCCTTGACCCTTGACATGTCCCTATTTAGACCCACGATGGCTCTCACTGCCCCACCCGGTGTGGTGCTGGTCCCTCTTGCTGGAGGTCAGGGCCCCTGAAGACCTGCAGTTCTCCCGTGTGACTGGAGGCCCTACACCCACTGCAAGTCTCCGCTGCTCCTAATCGCTGCACCCAGAAATACGCCTTCGCTTTCTACAGTGTGTATTATAGGGCGCAGCTGGCTTTTTCCTCCCTCTTTACATTTAATTCTTCGGGGTATAAAACAGGCTCTCCAACCCTCCCCACCCCCCGCACATTCCCCCAAGAGTCTTCCTCTCTGATTGCCTCATGCTCCCCAGGGAGCAGACCGATGTGGCAAATCCCACTTTGCCAAATGATCCTTCTGCCAAGGCCAGTCTGCCAGGCTGCTGCGGATGTTTCTGATGTTTTCCTTTTACCTCCCGGCTGCAGCCCCAGCAGGCAGCCCGCCCGCGGGATGGGCTCCTGAGCAACCCAAGTGCCACCTGCACCTGCACCTGCCTGGCCGCGGACCGTGGGCGGCCTTCCCGCCGATGCGGTTCCCGCGCTTGTTTTCTGCCCCGGGCCCATCGGCAAAATCACTGCCACTAACGCCTGTGACCAGGTGAGCAAATTCAGGAGAGTCGGGGGTGGACCTTGACCGCGCGGCCCCTCTCACGCCCCAGGTCACACTGCGCGGCCCGGGGCAACGTCCGGCTCCCTGTTAGCCCCCCTTCTCCCCGCGCCCTCTTCCCTCAATCCCCCCCAGAGCCTGCATCCCCTAGGACACCCCCTCCCCGCTCCCGTCCCGCCCCCCAGTCTGCCCCCCTAGGCTGCTGGGTCCTCCTTCCCAGACTCCAAGCCCCCGCTGCTAACTCTGCCTGAATCCGGTTTGTCACTGTACATGCTCCTCTGGCGATTGGACATCTGGGGTGGGGGCGCTCCACATGCCCTGGGGAGGCTGCGCATTCAGGGGGAACAGAATTGCCCGCTGCCTGAACGTTGCCCCCTGGAAGGGCGGAGAAGTCTGGGCTGGGGCCCCGGTGGCTCAGCGGGGGAGCATCTGCCTTGGGCTCAGGGCATGACCCCGGGTCCCCACGGGGAGCCTGCTTCTCCCTCTGCCTCTGCCTCTCTCTCTGTCTCACAAATAAGTAAATAAAAACTTTAAAAAAATAGTCTTAGCCGTTACAGGGCTTTGTGGCCCTCCAGAGGTGCAGGCACATAGGACTTCAGCTGCATGTAGGACACAGGACAGACACAAAGGACCTCTGCGGCATTAAGCTTCATGGGGAGGGGCCCGCGGTGAGGGGAGAAATGTCCACAAAGGCTCTTTGGAAAGTGATAACAGAGACCTCGTTCTAGCATATAGGACATGCAAGTGTAGAGGATGTGGCCAAACCTTATAAGACATTATTTAGGAAAACATTAAGCAATTTTTTACATTATGGATTGAATGTGATTTTGAAGCATTTGGGTTGGGGGGTTTGGTATTGTTCCTGAAAAACCAGCCACTGGGTGATGGGGACCCTGAAGTTCAGTAGGGTTATATACACTTCCCTCTGCCATTACTCTCATGACCTCACCTTTGGCCTCCCATCCTTAATGTGGGCATTGGAAATGCATCTTTTACCCCTACAAAGAGGTAAGTACATTTACCACTTCACCCCATGGGAGAGGGACCCAGGAAGACGCTCTGTGGTTTTGATTACTGTTTCTGGGAGGCAGGTCTGGACACCAGAGGCTGAGTGGCTTTGTCTCCCTGGGACAAGGTTTTGCTTTCTTCCCCTTGTGGATGGAGTGGAGGACACCATTAGTCTTATAAGGCGACAAAGACAACTTCTTTGGGGAAAATGACCACCAGGGCGACAGAAAATTTGAAGAGCAGAAAATTCAGCTGTACCTAGAAAATATGTGATTCTCAGAGAAATGTCATTCTCGGTGGAAACAGAATTCTGGAGAAAGCCTGGAGGATGGACATACAACTACCCCTGTTTGTAGACTGTTGCTATAAGGCAGAAGTCCTTGCTTCTCCTTGACAGGCTGTGGGATTAATTGTATTTCAAACCTCGTCTGAGCAGGGAGGATGTGACAGTTCAAAGAGCACCACTGCATGGGCATCCTCAGACCCAGTCTGTCCCCACCGCAGCCCTGGAGCCAGGGTGTGCCGAGCTATGTGACATCTAGCACCGTCCCTGCCCCTGGAAGCCTGCAGAGTCTGCAGCGTGAAGCCACCCCAGTCCCCAGGGTCCTCTGAGGCCTGTTTGCATACGCAAAGGCTACCAGCCGCTCCGTGACAGAGCGTCCTGTGTCAGTCGCAAACCCAAGGATTGGCACATCCAAGACAGTCACAAGGAGTCCCCGAGGAGTTTTGTCAAAGTGCCAGATACAATTCTCTTACCTTCTGGCCAGCCCGAAGTCAATGATCTTAATTTGATGTCCTGTCTGATTGACACACAGTATGTTCTCCGGCTGGGAAAGAGAGAGACATGTGCTTAGCTCAACCGGCAGCCAAGGTGTGCACCTGCCACACTTCTGTCAATAGGCCGCAGTTTCCCAGCCTCCAGGAGAGCCAAGGGGACAGGACAGTCCTACAGGGATATGTAGATCGTAAACGGGAGGAAGGGGGGCTTGAGACAACAGGGAGTGGCATGGCTTGTAGAGAATGGGGGCACTTCTGGCCTGTGTAAAGCAGCTCCAGCCAGTGGTCACCACACGGAATGCAGGCCCGGTTGTTCGAGAGAAGCCAGACTACAGATTTTTATGTAAAATTCCATGCTTTTAAATATTGACAACCAAATGTAAACATACGTCCCATGTGCAGGAGTCAAACAGAACATCCCTGTGATGTAGACTTGGCCCACAAGCTTCTTGTTGGAGACTGTCGGCTCGGGGTCATGGTTCTGAAAGTCGGCTGTGCATTAGAATGATCAGGGGAGCTCTAAGGTCCTGATGTCCAGGCCCAACCCTGACCCATGACAGCAGAATCTCGGGGGTGGGAACCAATGCTGCAGGAATCTGGTCAGGAGATCAGAGCTCTCAATGTCAATCCCCCATTTTGTGATGACAGCGGTGACCCAAGGGATGGAGGTGGTGGTCCTGACACGCTTCTCCTCTAAGTTCTTCAGATTAGCTTGGACGCCTGGGGGGAGCCTGGCACGATGCTTGCTTCTCGAGCCAAACAAATTTGGATGGGGTTGGGGTGGATGCACATGGAGGGTTTATGGTAGAAAAGCCTTGGAGACCGAGGCCTAGCGCCCGAGGTCTAGGGGTCTATTATCTGCATCCGTGGCCCTGGGCCAGTCCCTTCTCTTTCCTCAGTATCTCCACCTGTGCAATGGGAGTAATAACGACTTCCTGCCTTCCTCCTGGGAGGGTATAAGGATCGAGTCACACATATGCTGCTAAATACTGTACAGCTTTCAAAGCAAATGTCAGTACTATTCTCCCAACAGGAGGCTTTATTGTTATTTATGTTATAATGGAGTCATCCAGCTCCTCAGGTAAGAGCAGGAGAATGGGGATTCGAAGTCTCCATATCTTCTCTCTAAGGTCTAGAGCAACACTGTCCCATGGAAATATAATGTGAACTATATCTATAATTAAAAATTTTCTAGCAGCTACAGTAAAACGGTAAAAAGGAATGAAAAAAAAGAAATAAATGAACTTAATTTTTATAATAGCATTATTGAAAATAAATAATAAATAATATAATATTCATTTTAAAGTATATAATTCTGTGGATTTTATTTATTTTTTAATTTTGTGGATTTTAATATATTCACAGTTATGTAATGATCATCACTATCTAATTTTAGAACATTTTTCAGTCACTCTCCATCCTTTCCCTAAATCTTGTAACCAATAATGTATTTTCTGTCTCTTTCAATTTACCTGTTCTGGTCATTTCATATAAATGAATCCTACAAATGCCAGCCTTTTGCATCTGCCTTCTTTAATTTAGCATAATATCCTTAGGGTTTATCTATATTGTACTATGTATCAGTACCTCCCTCATTCCTTTTCACAGCTGAAAATTATTCCATTGTATGGATATACCATCTTTGTGCACCTATTCATCTGTTAGTGAATATTCAGGTTGTTTTCACTTTGGAGCTATTATGCACAATGCTGCTAAGAACACTTACGTACAAGTTTTAGTGTTGACTTATGTTTTCAATTCTCTTGAGTACATACTTAGAGGTTAAATCACTGGGTCATGAGGTAAGTCTGCATTTAACATTTTAGGATCTGGGGATTCCTGGGTGGCTCAGCGGTTTAGCGCCTGCCTTTGGCCCAGGGCGCGATCCTGGAGTCCCGGGATTGAGTCCTCCCTGCATGGAGCCTGCTTCCCCCTCTGCCTGTGTCTCTGCCCCTCTCTGTGTCTCTCATGAATAAATAAATAAAAATCTTTAAAAAAAAGATTAAAAAAAATAAAGTGGGTGCTCAATTTTACAATCCCATCAGCAATGTATGAGTTCCAGTTTTATTTTTTGAAGATTTTATTTATTCATGAGAGACACACAGAGAGAGGCAGAGACAGACAGAGGAAGAAGCAGGCTCCCTGCAGGGAGCCCGAAGCTGGACTCGATCCCAGGACCCTGGGGTCACACCCTGGGCCAAAGGCAGATGCTCAACTGCTGAGCCCCTCAGGTGTCCCCGTCATTTTTATTTATTTTAACTTTGTCTAATGCGTGTGAAATAGTATCTCACTGCAGTTTTTATTTGCATTTCTCCAATGACTAATGATGTTGCTAATCTTTTCATATGCTTATTGCCCATTTGTATATCTTTATTGGATAAATGTCTTTTCAAATCCTTCGCCTATTCAAAAATTTGTCTTTCAATTTTTGAGTTGTAAGATTTCTTTACATATTATAGACATAAGTCCCTTATCAGATATATTGTTTGGAAATATTTCTCCCATCCTATGGGCTATCATTTCATTTTCACAATGATATCCTTTGAAGCCTAAAGGTTTTTAATTTTGATAAAGTCTAATTTATCTATTTTTCTTTTCTAGCTTTTGCTTTGAGTCATGCCCAAGAAATCATTGCCTAGTAATCCAAGGTCACAAAGATTTACTCCTATGTTTTCTTCTAAGAATTTTATAATTTTAGGTCTTACATTTAAGTCTACACTCCATTTCGAGTTAATTTTTGGTTATAGTATGAGTATATGCTTTTGCATGTGGGTATCAAGCTTGGTGTCCATTGAAAAGATTATTCTCTCTTCATTGAATTGTCATGGCACAGTTATCAAAAAATCAACATCCTACAAATATAAGGGTTTGGTTTTGGACTGTCAACTGTATGCCATCGAGCTATCTATTCATCCTCATACACATAACTCATTGTTTTGATTTCTGTAGCTTAGTTGTAAATTTTGAAATTAGGAGATGTGTGTCCTTCAGCTTTGCTCTTCTTTTTCTTTCTTTCTTTTTTTAAAATTTATTTATTCATGAAAGACACAGAGAGAGAAAGAGAGAAGCAGGGAGAGAAGCCGGCTTCATGCAGGAAGTCCAACGTGGGACTTGATTCCAGGCCTCCAGTATCACGCCCTGGGCTGAAGGTGGCACTAAACCACTAAGCCACTGCGGCTGCCCTGCTCTTCTTTTTCAAGATTGTTTTTGCTATTCTGCATCCCCTAAATTTCCATCTGGATTTTAGGATCAATGCATTAATTTCTGTAAAGAAGCTAGCTGCAATATTGATGGAGATTGTGTTCAATCTGTAGATCAATTATTGCCATCTTAACAAAATTAAGTCTTCCAATCCATGACTATGGGCTATGCTTCCATTTATAGGTCTTCTTTAGATTCTTTTAATAATGTTCTGTGGCTTTAAGAACACAAGTCTTGCACTTCATCTGTTAAATTTATTCCTGCATATTTTATTCTTTTTGATATTTCAGTAGCACCCCCCTATTCATGGGAGATACATTCCAAGACCCCTAGTAGATGCCTGAAACCACAGATAGTACCAAACCTTATATATGCTATGTTTCTTCCTATATATACATTCCTATGATTAACTTATAAATAACTTATAAATTAGGCACAGTAAGAGATTAACAACTAATAACAAAACAATTATAAAATATGTATACAGCAATGTCCACAATAGCCAAACTGTGGAAGGAGCCTCAGTGTCCATTGAAAGATGATGGATAAAGAAGCTGTGGTTTATGTATACAATGGAATATTCCTCAGCCATTAGAAACGACAAATACCCACCATTTGCTTCAACGTGGATGGAACTAGAGGGTATTATGCTGAGTGAAGTAAGTCAATCGGAGAAGGACAAACATTATATGGTCTCATTCATTTAGGGAATATAAAAAAATAGTGAAAGGGAATAAAGGGGAAAGGAGGAAAAATGAGTGGGAAATATCAGAAAGGGAGACGGAACATGAGAGACTCCTAACTCTGGGAAACGACTGGGGGTGGGTGGGTGGAAGGGGAGGTGGGCAGGGGGTGGGGGTGACTGGGTGATGGGCACTGAGGGGGGCACTTGATGGGATGAGCACTGGGTGTTATTCTATATGTTGGCAATATATGTTCAAATTGAACACCAATAAAAATAAATGTATATAAAAAATAAAATAAAATATACTATAATAAAAATTATGGGGATGTGGCCTCTCTCTCAAAATATTTTATTCTACTACGTTCAGGCTTCTACTTGGGATGACAGGAAATGACAAAATGCCCAGTGATGCGGAGTGAGGTGAATAATGTAGGAATCGTGCTTTAGTGTTAGGCTACTACTGACCTTCTAACCGTACATCAGAAGGCGGATCATCTGTTTCTGAACTGTGGCCAACCACAAGTTACTGAAACCATGGAAAAGGAAACCAAGAGGGAGGACTCTTCTATTGTAAATGGATTCTTCTTAATTTTATTTACAGATTATTAATTACTAGGTATAGAACTACAAGTGATACACATTTGTCTTATATCCTTTAACCTTGCTGAACTCACTTATTTGTTCTAATAGTTTTCCCTCCAACTCCTCAACATTTTCTATATGCAAGATCATGTCATCTGAGAACGGAGTTTTACTTCTGCCTTTCCAATCTGTATGCCTTTTACTTATTTTCTTGTCTAACTGTCCTGATTAGAACATGAAGTACAGTGTTTAATAGCAGCGGCAAGAGCAGGCATCCTTGTTTTGTCCCTGATCTTAAGGAGAGAGCACTCAACTTTTTGCCATTATGTATAATGTTAGCTGTGGGTTTTCCATACATGGCCTTTATCAAGTTAAAGAAGTTTCTTCTGCACTTACTTTGTTTACTGTTTTCATCATGAAAAGTTGTCTGACATCGTCAAGTCTTTTTTCTGCATCTATTGAAATGATCATGTGATTTTGTTCTATATTCTATTGATATGGCATATTACATTGATTGATTTTTCATATGTTAAGCCAACCTTGCATTCTTAGGATAAATCCTACTTTGTCATATGTATAATCCTTTTTACATGTTGTTGTATTCAGTTTGCTCATATCTTATTGAGAATAATCACAAAGATTATTGATCTTTCCAACCAATCAAGTTTTGGTTTCACTGATTTTCTCTATTGTTTATTCTCTGTTTCATTTATTTATGCTCTACTCTTTATTATTTCCTTTCTTCTTCTGCATTGAGTTTAACTTGCTCTTCTTTGTGGGATCTTAGATTACTGATTCGAGATATTTCTTCTTGTTTAATACTGGGGTTTGCAACAAATTTCCTCCTGGGTTAAATGCATCCCATAAGTTCTAGTATATTGTGTTCTCATTTTCATTCATCTTAAAGTATTTTCTAAAACTTAACTCCATAATATATTTCATGTAACCCAATATGCCCAATATTTTATCATTTCAATAGGTTATCAATATGAAAAACATTGAGATATTTTCCATTCTTTTTTTATATTAAGACTTAGAAATCTAGCATGTATTTTATATTTACAACACATCTCAACTCAGATACTAAATTTTCATCAGAAATATTTTAGATGTATTTAGATTTCATGAAATTTATAGTTGAAAAGTAAATTCACATATTGAAGTCATTCCAAATATACTTAAAAGTATGATAATAACCAGAGTGTCAGTTTTTAAATTTAAATAAATTAAAATTAATAAGATTTAAAATTCAGTTCCTCAGTCACACTAGCCACATTTCAGGTGTTTAATAGCCACACGTGGGCTTGTGGTTATTGTATTAAACAGTAGCTCTGGGGCTCTTTCTCCATGTTTAAATCATATAACACTTCTAAGAGGTAGATGCTGATTCCCCATTTTGCAATCGATGAGCTTATGTAAGATCAATCAGTAAGATCAAGGAATTTACCCAAGATCTCATGGCCAGAAAGGGACTAAACCACCACATGCCCTGTTCCTGGCTGGGAAATGGGCCTTAGTAATGATTATCTCTTGCTGCAGAGACACAAGTATTGCCCCAAAGGCTGGTCTTTGACCCAGGACCACAGAGCAGAAGCCTGAGTTTTCCCTAACAGCCAAGCTCACAGAGCAGCTTGTCCAGAAGCTCTGAAATCAGTTCTAGTGATCTAGGAAGCCTGAGGCCAATTCCCTACCATCTCCATCATTTTTTCCCAGTACTCCAACCTTACAGTCTGAAGTCAATCAGAAAAGATGCTCAGAAGAAGTGATGGACACCCACACAGGTCTGTCCAACTTACTGCACACCTCCTGTGGGAAGCCACTGAAATTCCTGGAAGGTGTTATAGAGAAACACCTTCCTGTTGGCCCAGCAGAGTGGGAAACCACAGAAACAGGCACCATGTACCAAGTCCTGACTACCAGCCAGGCACTGCACCCAGCACATGGCACTCCTAAGACCATCCTAGTAGACGAAAGAGAATGTAATGCATTCATTCAATGCAATATCACATGGCCCTTAAAGAGAATGAGAAAAGATGTCCACGATGTACTGTTAACTAAAAAAAGGTAAGTTTAAAAACAAGATGTGTAGCATGAGCACCTGTGTATGTATCATGTCAAACTGCTAATAGAGAAGACCTCTTAGCATGGAGACTGGATGGGAGGAACTTTCACTCTGTACTTTATATATATTTGTTATGTTTCTATTTTAATTTTTTAAATGAATCTTAAAATTTTTTAATTTAAATTCTAGCTAGCTAACATACAGTGTAAGATTAGTTTCAGGTATACGATTTAGTGATTCAGCGCTTACATACAATACCCAGCGCTCATACAAGTGCCCTCCTTAATTCCTATCATCTATTTACCTCACTGCACCCCCCACCTCCCCTCCCCTCTGGTAACCATCAGTTCATTCTCCATAATTAAAGCATCTGTTTCTTGGTTTCTCTCTCTCGCTCAAGATATTTTTAAAGAAAAGAAGGTCATCGTATCATTTAATCTTCAAATAACACTGAAAGAGGTACGATTATCCACATTTTACAGATGAGAGAACTGAGGCTCAGAGAGCCAGCATGACTCATTTATTCCGGAACTAGGAGATGGCAGAGAGCCAGGAATGGAAGCCAAGATCGTCTGTTGATAGAGCTCTTAAGGTAAGAGAGTAGCAGACGCTCAGGAGCCCTGGGGGCCAACCCACCACGTGCCCAGGTGGAGCCTGACCTTGAGGTCCAGGTGCAGGATGTAGTGTTGATGGAGGTAATGCACACCCTCACAGATCTGCTTGGTGAACAAGATCACATCCAGTTCGGTCAGCTGGTATTTCTCCTCTGTGATCCGGTCAAAGAGTTCACCCCCGTCCACGCTGCCAGGGCAAAGAGAGGCAGGCACTGACCTAAGTGAGGCTCTCGGAGGACTTGTCCACTCTTATCACCAAGAGTCTAGGGAGGCCAACCCAGGAAACCTGAGGGTGCCACTGCCCTCCAGGTCTTATGGAGATCTTTGTTCTGGTCTGTTCTCAGCTCAGTTCAGAGTGCAGGTGGTAAAAAGGAATCGATGGGCCAAAGGGACGACTGGGGATTGTTTTCAGTGTTGACAATCCAGGCTCACTCTGGATACTCTGGGCCAAGATTATAAACTCATTTGTCTACAGGGGCCAATTAGCACCTACATGGCAGGAATTCAAAATGGGGAAATAAGACCAGATGTGAGACAAACGTTTTTGTGAAATACAGCCCTTCGTCTATCTCTTGTTTTTCCAGTCTTGGTTGCGACACGACAGGACAAATCTTACCAGAAGGAAAATAGCAACACAAGCACAAAAATAAGTAAATAAATGGCCTCTGGGCCTCCGGCCTCAGCTTCGGGGTAGTTGGGAATGGTGGGGACTGTGGCAAATGGGAGACTGGTTGCCTGGTCTACAAAATCAGCCAGTAGGAGCTCCAGCACCGTTTCCAGCTGGAAATGCAGCTCCAGCATTACTAGATCTTTCACTTTTTTTTTTTTAAAGCAAGATATCTGGGTTTCAGTGTGGAAATCTCCCAATTTCCAATTCTTAACACCTAAATCAAAATCATTAAAAATTGTGTAGGCCAAACTGACACACATGTATAGGTCAGTCAGGTCCACTGCTGGTTTATGACAAATGGCTTTGTCCTCCATGCTCCATACTGGAGGCGATGACATTTCCTAGATGTCGCGGAGAGGGGAAGGGAAAGGGAGAGTGTTGCCTAGAACCACAGGCCCCGGCCCCGGGCCCTAAGTCCTGGCCCGCAGACAAGTCACCGCTCCACCTCCCAAGACACTCACTACTCCATGACGAGGGTAAAGCTGTTCTTGCTCTCAAAGGCGTCATAGAGCTGGATCAGGTTCACATGGCTGAGCTGGTTCATGATGTTGACCTCATTCTTCACGTCCTCCTTGCGGAGTCAGACGGGACAGGAGTTTCCAAGAAATGGGTCAGGAAGATGAGCCAGCCATGTCCCCCAAGACACGTGCATGCCCACATCCTCCTTCCCTGCTCTCACCTCAGTCTCCAACTCATCACCCAAACCAAATTCTCACAACAGAAGGGACCGTAGGTCAACCCACCCTCCTACAGATAGGGAACCTCAGGCCCAAAGAAGGAAGGCTGGAGGTACAGAGGGACCCTGCTGCCCAGAGTGTGGGAGTCATGGAAAAGAGGCAGGGAAGCTGGCAGGGTTCCTGAGCAGCATGCAGGGGCCTGGGGTGGCTTGGGGCCAGGAGGCAAGTACAGGAGCCCTGAACTTGGCCTGAGATCCCGGCTGGCCCAGGGCAGATGCCTCACCCGGTCCTTGGCACTCTTCACTTTGATGATCTTGGCTGCCAGCGAGAGGCCTGTGGACTTCTCCGTGCACCTGTGCACCTGGCCAAACCGGCCCCTGCAGAGACACGACGGTACGGCAGGCTGAGAGCCCCCGCAGGCCCCCTCCATACATGGTGGGCCGTCCTGCACCCTGGGCTTCCTGGTCCTGCCCTTGGTTCCTAAACACCGTGGAGAGTACCCTGCACCCTGGAGGTGCTATAGTCATGACTCACACCACATGGGTTATCCTGATACCTAGAGAGGACCTTCTTCACCCTATCATAAGTGGTCTATCCTGCACCCCAGGGACTGTCTCCCTCACTCCACACCACCCAGATGGCCCTACCACCTCCAGGGCGCAGTCCCATGCCCACACTGTGTGGGCCTCCTGCACTCACCCACTCTCTGTGGACTATCCCGTCACCTGCACGCCGTGCCGTGTGTCCCACTCCTGGCCTTGGCTCCTGATCGACCCCTTCCCAAGAGCTTCCAGCAGCATGCCAGGTCAGGTCTCCAGGGGTCTCTGCCCCCCCCCGCCGCCCCTGCCCCTTATCGAGGTGGAAGCCCACCTACCCTCCCAGGACGTCATGCTGGCACACTGTGTAACCGGCCGCTGTCGACGTCTCCTTGACGCTCACCACCCGGTGTTCGAAAGGGGCTGGTGGGGCTGGGCTGTCATCTGTTCGGAGACAGTAGCCTGTGAGCCCCCTGAGCACAGCCCGCCACTCTCAGCCACCCGCTTGGTCCTCCCCAAGGGTCACCTCACGGGAGTCACCCACGCGGCAGGGGGGCAAGCTGAATTCAGAGAAGTGAGGTCCCTGGCCCAACGGCCACAGCGAGGCAGTGACAGACGGACAAACCCACGTGTCCCATCACCTCCAATGGTGCTCTTGGCAAGATGGACAATTATACCCAGTCTGTTCCCTAAAGTTAAGAGGGGACCCAGGTGGATCCGTGCAGCCCACAGGAAACATGAGGCTCGCTCGAGCAGGGCCATCAAGCAGAACTTCGTGATGGGACTCTGTTTGCAGGTAGGGGCAGGGCTGCGACCCCGCCAGGGCTGGGTGCAGGGCGACGGCTGGAGGATCGAGTGCCCCCCCCGCTCTGCTTTGCACCCTCTCACGTCCTGACGGGGCGAGCAGCCCGTGAGGTAGCCCTAGAGGGTCAGCTTGGGGACGCTGGCCTGGAGGGGGCAGGACACCAGCACTTGGAAAGATAAAAATAGTCTAAGTATTTTGGAAAAATCTTGCTGTCCAGAGGTGTATGAGCCTAGAAATGGTGCACAAAACAGAGTAAAGGAATAAAACAGCCACAACGACCGAAACTGCTCTATGTATTAGGGCCTGGGAGACTCTGGCGGGAAGTCGGTGGCTTGGTTGGGTTTTTCTGGGCTTGTCATGGTCACTTGGCGCTCCACCAGCAGGTGCGGTGAAAACACTGCTATTTTCTCTAAGTTCATCTTAAGAAGAGCAGCTCGTTGCTCCCCAAAGTCGAAGTTTGAATTTGCCTTGAGAGAATATGGCTCATTCTTTTCTCGTGTCTGCGAGGGCGGACCTGGGCCCCGGGCCCCAAGGGTGACACGTCTGGGCTGCTGATGCTGCTGTTTTTCTGGGAGCCTGGAAAGGTCAGTGTGTCTCCAGGATTGTGAGTGTGTCTCAAAGATTCCAAATCTAGAGTTGGGCTTGAAGTTTGCTTTTCTGCCCCCTCGGTGCCTTCTGTCCCGAGTGGCTGACGAGCCACGAGGTTTGCACGCAGGCTTCTGGAGCCAGACAGCCCGGGTCGGATCTAGCCGTGTCCACACTGCCTCCGCGGCCCTGGGCGGGTTCCTTAGCCTCTCCTGTTTCCATTCCTGCTGCCCCCCAAGCCTGCGAGGGGCAAGGCCGGCACAAAGCCCCCGGCTCGGGCCATAGGCCACCCTCAGTTCACGGTGGCTTCATCACCGCCCTAGGCCCCAGAAGAGACTCCGGAGTCTCAGGCTGGTTTCAGGAATCGAGGTTGGTCTTGGTCCACATTGGGACCAGTCACAGGCGGCGAGGGAACAGCGGGAGATGCCACCAGGATGGGGCCACCACAGAGCCCAGGAGGGGCAGGGGCCCAGGTTACCTGCGGACTGCGCAGCCCTTGCTCAGGGACTTCCCGAAATTCCAGCAAAGGTGGCCTTCGCGCCGCACGTGGGAAGGGGGCTCAGACCGGAGGGAGGCGGCCCCCGGCGCTGGAGGGATGGACGGCGTTTGCGCGGCTCACGGCGCGGCCAACACCCCGCCCGGCACTTGGTGCTCCTTCTAACGGGGCCTTCCCTGGCTGCACCCGGAGCGACACGGGTGGCGGAGAGCATCCACCCGTCGAGCCCCAGGGCTTCCCCCTCCGTCCACGTGTCACCCCAGCTCAGCCCGCGGCGTCTCGGGGCCTCCCTCTCCACCTCCAGAGGCCTGGCGGGTGGCTCCAGGTCGGGGACTCCCCCAGACCCGTGTCCTCGGTCCCTGGAAGCTGCGGGAAGGCCCCCGGGGAGCAGCCCCCCCAGCCCGCTGACCTGGGGCGCACAGCGGGGGTTCACTTACCCAGAACCACGGCGCCAGCCTGGGCCCCAGAGGGCCCCCGTCCTGCTCGGCTGCCCAGGTCTCCAGCTGCGCGGTCCTCCCCGGGCTCGGGCTGTCCTGCTGCCGAGCCCTGGTCCTGCGGCCCGTCCGGGGCCCCCGCGTCGCCTCCTCTGGCCGCGCCGGCCCCGCTCGGACCCCCGGTGGCCTCGGCCCCGGGCACCTGCTCCCCCTCGGCGTCGCTGCGCTCCCGCGGTGGGGGCCTCCCGCCGGCTCCTCTCGGGGTCTGGCCTGCTGACTTGGTGGCGGGGGCCCGCAGGGGGGGCCCAGGTGGGTCCTGCTCCCCCCGACGGGCCGCAGCCGGGGCCTCCACGGGGGGTGCGGGGCTGAGGCCGGCCGCGCGTGTCACAAGCAGCTCCCCGGGCGTGTCCGTCTCCTGCACGTGGATGGCGAGCCTGGGGCAGGGGAACCCGCGGCCTTGAGAGCACGGACTTGCAGTCGCCGTGACCCGGTCAAGCCGCCCCCGCGATCACGGGCCCACTGGCCTCAGTTCCTCACCCAGACGAGGGCTCCATGGGTCGTGGTGGAGTAACGTAGATTGTGCTTAGACCCGGCAGAGCCCACCCGTGACCCAGGCCTCAGGGAAAGACTGCCCCGGATGGGATCCCGGTTGCCCTCGGGGGCCTGGAGGCCCGAAGTGACCTGGAGGGACGCCTGGAGGCACCAAACCCTCCCGAGTCCCTGAAACCTCTTCTGCCCAGGAGGCCCGAGCCCAGAGGCAGCACACTGGGCGCCCCCCTCCCTCCCGTAGGCCTCGGTCTTCCTCTCAGTTAAGTGAGTAAAGGTGAACCAAGTCAAATATCCCCCTGGAACCCCAGGTGCCACATATTTTATTAAAACCAGGCAACTGTGGGCCGCCTGGGTGGCTTGGTGCGTCAAACATCCGCCTCTTGGTGTCAGCTCAGGTCACATCTCAGGTCACATCCCAGGGTCGTGGGATGGAATCCGCTTCAAGTACTCTCCCTCTGCCCCTCCTCCGCTCTCCCCCCCCCCCCCCCCCCCAACAAGCAAAATCTTGTTAAAAAATCAGGCTCACAGAGTCCTCGGTCCTCATTCCCCGCACCAGGCTCCCGGCTCCGGGGGAACCTGCTTCTCCTTCCCCCCTAGAGCTCTCTGTGTCTCCCTCAAATACGTACTAAAATCTTTCTTAAGTTTTTAAAAAGAAAAAAAAAATGCTCTGGAGATCACAACAACAACCTGAATATACTTAAGACTTCCGAACCGGACACTTAAACGTGGTCGCGTGGGTAAGGTTATGTGAGGTGGTTTTGAACCACGCGGGAAAGAAGTGAGGCTCCTCCGTGGCAGGAAGGGCCCGTCCGAGCCCGCAGGCCCCGTGGGAGCTGCGCCCGCGCTGGCTGCCCCTGCCCGGGAACCTGCCCAGGAACCTGCCCTCCGCTGGCCTCGGCGGGACAGGAGCAGCCCCAGCGGCGGGGACCACGGGGTCGGGCGTCTGGCTGAGGGACGTGGGAGGCGGCAGGAAGGCCAGGGCTGGAGGGGCGCGGGGGGTCAGGTGGCCAAGGTCACTGCTGCCCCTCAGGCTTCACGCCCACAGGCTGAGCGAGGGCCCAGATGCTGCCGGGTACCCCAGGCCCCGAGGCCGCACGGCGGGGTTAGAGCACTGCCAAGGGCACCACATCCGCCCAGCCCGGGGGTGGGGGGCAGGGCTCAGGCCTGGCAACCCCCCTCCACCCCGAGGAAGGGCCGCTGGTGCTCGCTCACGTCCGGGCCGAGGCAGGTGCCTATGCATCCAGCTCAGGGCTGAAGGGAGACCTTGCCCCTCGCGCAGCATCCTCTGGGGCCCCCACCGTGTCCACCCGCACCCCTAGGTTCCCTAGTTACAGCCCTGGCCAGGATCCAGGGATGCCTGCCGGGAGCCCCTCCCCTGAGCTGGCTGAGGCCCCACAGACACTCACTTCCTTCTAGAACAGAAGCAGACAGCCGGTCTGGGCTCCTCTGCGGGTCAGCAGCCCTCCCCCCACCCCTCCCACCCCCTGCCCCGTCTCAGGAAGGGACGGGCTGTGTTACAGGTAAGGACAACCCAGGGCAGGGGCAGGAGGGCCACAGGCCCCCTCCAGAGGGGGAAGCAGCACATCCAGGGGCCTGGGATGCACAGTCGCACGGAGCTGGGGGGCCTGGCCGTCAGCACGGGGCCTGCGGGGGGCCAAGGGCTGGACCTGAGGGCACGACCCCACCGCCAGGCCCCGGTGTAATCGTCCCCAAAGCCCCCCTGGACCGACTGAGCCTCTACCCCCTCCCTCTGAATCCCCGTCCCTGTCTCCCACCTCGGTATCTGGGGCTTAATTATTTTATTTTATTATTTTTTTTTTTAAAGATTTACTTATTTACTTATTCATGATAGACAGAGAGAGAGAGAGGCAGAGACACAGGAGGAGGGAGAAGCAGGCTCCATGCAGGGAGCCCGATGCGGGACTCGATCCTGGAACTCCAGGATCACGCCCTGAGCCAAAGGCAGGAGCTAAACGGCTGAGCCACCCAGGGATCCCCTCTGGGGCTTAATTAAAGGCTGATCGGTGGAGGCAGGATGGTGCAGTGGGTAGAAGCAGATTCCGGATCTGAACCCCGGATTCGGCTTTCAGCTTTGTGAGCCCCCCGCTGTGTGGCCCTGGACATCTCTGCCTCTCCCCTGCTTCCCACACTCTGGGGGCGCGGTCTGGGGCACCTGGGCAGGGCCTCTGTGTGCCTGGCTGTCCTGAGAGCTCCCCACCGATTCCCCCAGGATCCCCCCAGGAGCTTGGGAGACCGCAAAGGGGGAGGGAGACCTGCGCCTCGCTCTACACGGAGTAGGTCAGACTTTCAGATGTTGGGATTTTAAAACTTCCTTTGGGTAAATCTAATGGGCGCCGGGCGGGAGCAGCGCTCTCAGCTGCCCACAGCACCCCCCCCCCGCCCCCCGACGGCCTCCCCCGGGGCTCTGCGCAGCGAGGACCTGCGCCCCTTACCTGGGAGGCGGCTCTCCGGCGGCCTGCGTGGCCGGGGCCGGGCTGGGCAGCCCTGGTGGCAGGTCAGGCCCCCCGAATGCTGCTCCCTGGTCTGTGCGGGGGGCCTCCCCGAGCCTAGGGGATGCTGCAGACCATCCCCGGCCGGTGCCCGGGCTCTCAGGCAGCGGCAGGAGGCCGGGGGGCTCAGGGCCCGGGCCAGGAACCGCATCTTCCTGCCGCCGCAGGGCCTCCGCCTGCGTGGACACGTCTGCTCCTGGCCCCGAGGCGCTGACGGGCGCCGGCCTGGCCGCTGGGCCCTCCGGCGGGGCCGCCCTCCGGCTCTCTGCGGGAAGACAGGCCCATGAAAACGCATCCCAGGCCGAGGGCCTGTCCCGAAGCTACTGCGGGGACGTGCAAAGGCCACGCGGCCGGCGCGTCTGTAACAACCCAAGTGACCCTCAGCAGGAGGCCGCGTGGCCGAGCCATGGCCTATCACACGGGCGGCTGCACGGCCGTAAACAGACGCGACTATGTCCAGATGTGCTACAGGCCGATCTCAGGACGCGCCGTGGGTGACGGGACCGTGCTGTGCTTCTGTCTCCCTAGGAAGGGAGGACACGTGTGCGCGTGTGCAGGTGCGTGTGTAGAACCACGTGGAACGTGGTCTAAACACACAGAGAAGACAAAAAATGTTGTGAGCGGTTCCATACATAAAGGAGGAACGAGGATAGAAGCTGGGCTTCTCTTAATATATCCCTTGTTTTGTCGATTTAATTCTAGAACCGTGTCAATACTACACCAAATTGTGAAAGAGGATGAAACGTGAACACAAGCGATGCAGGAACATTTAAAGCAAAGTGAAATAGGCCCGAGGTCAGGCTGGTGGCACAGCTTACATGGAAGGGAGCTCGTCCGAGTGACTTTAAAATAGAAATACAAAAATAAATAAATAAATAAATAAATAAATAAATAAATAAATAAATAAATAAATAAATAAATAAAATAGAAATACAGTGAGACACACACGAAGGGTTAAAACATGAAAAAGATAAAGGAGCCTCAGTGGTTTGCTAGTGACCACACTGTCGGCGGCGGCGGCGTTGGCATTTTTATTGTGAGACGGACAATAATGATCGCAGCCGTGGGGCCACTCACCTTCCCAGGGCCCCCTGATCTCGGCCTGCACGGCTCTGGTGCTCAGCGCATGCTTTGGTTTGGCTCCTTTCTCTTCTACTCGATCTTTGTTCTGAAAGAGCAACGTCATAACCATCATCATCACTCGTGCGGCCACCGACGTTTGCTGAGCACCCACCGCGGGCCTCGGGTAGGACTCAGGTGGCCTCACGTGGTCTCGCGGGAATACTCGAGGGGAGATATTGCTACTGTTGTTCTAGCAATAAAGACCCCTCCCCAAGGTCGCCAACGCCAAGTCCTTTCTAATGTGTCGTCACATCCCGCTACGGCGCAGACCCGACGGGGCTCCTCTACAGAGCGGGCCTCCAGGAACTTAGGCCAAGGAAGCAGAATAAATCCAGTCTTACGGTGACAATTCAGGTTGGTGAGTCACGGCCTTTACAGGCTTGGCTTGACGTGGCCCCTGACGTCAGATGTGCCCTGGTTTGGGGGTAAAGGGGCGGCTGGGGGCGGGGGAGTGCCACGGTCAGCTCAGTGCAGGCCAGGGATGGGGGGCATCCCAAGCCGCCTCTCCGACCCTTGGCCAGACCTGCGGGGTTCAGACCCCACCTTGACCCCTTGGCCACGATCCATGACTTCTGCGTGTCTCCCCTTCCCCATCTGTGAAACAGGAAGGATAATACTACCTGCCTTGCGGAGTCAGGGAGGGGCCTGGGGGAGTGAATTGTGGAATCCTAACAAGCGTGTGCCCCGCACCAAGTGCCCCATAGCTCTGGGATCACATCCCGCCTGAGCCAGGGGTCGCCCGTGGCAGGACTGTGTGGGCAGCTGCATGTGCAGGCGCCAGGGGCCCGGGCGGCTCTGGTTTTGACGCAGGGGTCCGTCCGGGCCAGTGCTCCCACTCCTGACCGGCGGGAGCACCCAGGATCCCTAAGCCTGGCCATTCCTACATGACCTGACCCCTTGCTGGGCCCTCTGGTGCTTCTAGAGGTTTCCAGACTTTGACTCCGCCTGGTCCTTAACACCGTGGCAGGTCTGTCCCAGCCCCGAGGCCCTGGCCACAGGCACCTGCCACTGAAGGCCCTTGCCCTGGCACAGAGGCCCTGACACGGAGCCAAAAGGAGCTGCAGACACATTGTGTCTGGCCTGCACAGCGTTTTACATTTTTAAATTTGTTATTAACACTTTGAATCTAGTAGACTGTGTTTGAAGGTTTTATTTATTTCCTTGAAAGAGAGAGAGAGAGCGCACAAGCACGGGGAGCAGCAGAGAGAGGGAGAAGCAGGCTGCCCCTGCGCCCGGAGCCCGATGCGGGGCTCGATCCCACAACCCAAGCCAAAGGCAGCTGCCCACCGACAGCTTCGCATCGCCCTGCTAGAAGGCTTTTACATTAAGTTTTTTTTAAAGATTTTATTTATTTATTCATGAGAGACACAGAGAGAGGCAGAGACCCAGGCAGAGGAGAAGCAGGCTCCCTGCAGGGAGCTCCATGGGGATCCGATCCCGGGACCCGGGGTCACGCCCTGGGCCGGAGGCAGACGCTCACCTCAGAGCCCCCCGGGAACCCCTACATTAAATGTCTAAGTTCCTGCAGGGGGCTCAGGATCGCTCCGTGTTTGGACTGTGTGGGTGCTGATGGGGTGTAACCGCGTGCGGAGCCGTGTACCTAAAACGGACGGACCGAGTGTGCGAACGGGCCGCTTACCGTGTGCAAATTATGCCTTAATGCCCCTGGGTACAACCCTGGTTCCCAGAGTCACCTCAAGAAAACCGGATGACCCGGCACCAGTAGGCCCAAGCGGTGGGGGTCCCGGGGCAGCTCCCCTCACGGGCCTGGGCCTCCAGCCACCGCCTGCCCGGCCTGTGGGACCCAAGGCGGCAGGTCCGTCCCTGGGGGTTCGACACATGGATCCCCTAGCCCGGCACCAGCCACGTGCTGCCACGCAGCTACCGCCGTGTGCCCCGCATCCCCATACTCAGCACGGGCCGCTCCGGGGCCTCTGCGCACACTCGCTCCTGCCACCCCCGGAGCCAGGGACAGGAAGCCGTGTCACCCATGCCTCCCGCTTTCACCCCGGTGGGCAGCGATGCAAAGGTGCGGTCCCCTGGCAGACCTTGCTGGGCTCACAGCCATCCCCCACCCACTGTCGCTGTGGGCACACACACGCGCACGTACACACGCACACGCACATGTAGGCATACACACATGCAGGCACACCCGGGCACACACACCCGCATGTAGGCACACAGGCACGCACGCACACACACATGCAGGTTCACACGCACACACGCACGCACACGCACACATGCAGGCACACACGTAGGCACACACAGGCTCATGCATACACATGCACACACACATGCAGGCACACACACGTAGGCACATGCATTCAGGCACACACAGGCTCACGCACACACACGCACACATGCAGGCATGCACACACGCAGGCACACGCAGGTTCACGCGCACACACGCACGCACACGCACACATGCAGGCACACACACATAGGCACACGCATTCAGGCACAAAGGCTCATGGGCACACATGCATACGCACACGCAGGCACACACAGGCGCAGGTGCACACGCTCATGCAGGCACGCGCACGCGCACACACACAGGCACAGGCACACACACATGCAGGCACACATACACGTGCAGGCACATGTACACACGCACGCAGGCACACACACAGGCACACGCACACACAGGCACACGCACACACATACAGGCACATGCGCATGCAGGCAATGCACATGTACACATACACACATGTAGGCACACACGCAGATGCAGACACACATGCAGGCACATGCATGCAGACACACACACTTACACACATGCGTACACACGCCCCCACACACGCAGACACACACCCACACACACAGCCGGGTCGCGTGTTGTCCAAATCTTCTTCAGAGGAAGAAGAGCGCTGCACAGCATCCTAGAGGAAGGGCGTCTTCTGAGCACCTCGGCCGGCCTGACCCTGTCCTTCGAGGGGAGCAGCTGTATCGGTAATGATCTAACTCATCGTTACCAACACGAGCACCACCGGGTGCAGAAAACCCAGGAGGACCTTCACGAAGTCTTGGCACCATTTTCTTTCTTTTTTTTCTTTTGGACTTTTTTTTTTAAGACATCTTTAAAAATTTTAATTCCAGTAGAGTTAACATATAGTGTGATATTAGTTCCAGATGTACAATATATGGATTCAAGGGGCGCCTGGGGGCTCAGCTCAGCTCACGATCCCGGGGTCCTGGGATGGGCCCCACATCAGGCTCCCTGCTTCTCCCCCTCCCTCTCTCCCCCACTCATGCTCCTGCTCTCACTCTTTCTCTCTCAAACACAATTTATTTTAAAAATAAAAAATAAACCAATATTCAGCTCTTCCACACGACACCCAGGGCTCATCACAAGTGCTCTCCCTTTCCCACCCCCTCCCCTCTGATAACCATCGATTTGTTCTCTAACGTTAAGAGTCTGTTTCTTGGTTTGTGTCTCTCTCTCTTTTTTCCCTTCGGCTTGTTTGTTTCTGAAATTCCATAGTCCTGGCACAATTTTCAAATTTAGGAGCCAATGCTAGGATCTGCTTCAATTCCACCGATCATGACTATGCCCCCACCCTCTTAGGAAGTTTGAAGAGGGTCTCCAGAAAGTCTCTGTTTTCAGCACTAACAAAGGGTTAAATAGCGGGGCTACTATACCCATTCTCCGGATCCTCCCGTGAGACCCGCCCGCCCCGTCTGCAGCCGGAGGTAGAGGCCTGGTGTGGAGGACAGACCAGGAGCTGACCAGGGCCTAGACTCAAAGCTGTAGATGGTTACCAACAGGTGTACTCCACACGGAGACCAGAGGAGAGGCCAGCCACATGCCAGCTGAGCAGCACAGACAAGACGGGGGGCAAGAACTCCGGGTACTCTACGATTTCCCCCTACTTGCGAATGCCTACATATCTGCAAAGTGTTTGGTAACTAATTTCACAATATATAAGGAGCTCTTACAAATCAATAAGGAAAAAAACTTAAGTAGAAAAGCAGGAAAAGGGATGCCCGGGTGGCTCAGCGGTTGAACATCTGCCTTTGGCCCAGGGCGTGACCCCAGGGTCCTGGGATCGAGTCCCACCATCGGGCTCCCGGCAGGGAGCCTGTTTCTCCCTTTGCCTGTGTCTCTGCCTCTCTCTCTGTGTTTCTCCTGAATAAATAAAATCTTAAAAAAAAAAAAAAAGTAAAGCAGGAAAAGGACATGAGCAGCGTTCACAGAAAAATACAGGTTTTAAATCTGTGCAAGATGCTCAAACTTCTGGTAAAAGAAATACAAATTAAAACTACAATGAGGTATATCATCCCATCTACTTCTGGTTATGTCTAAAATTTTCCATAATGGAGTGTTTTCAATTTTTTTATGAATTAAAGAAAAAGAATTAACACTAAGAGGCATATAACATACGTAAGGGGAAACGAGCATAAAGACAATCAGGAAAATCCAAACACTAACTTTGGTAATGTTAAATTACTGTCTACTTTTTAGTCGTGAAAATGGCATCATAATTACATTTTTTTAAAAGATTTATTTATTTATTCATGATAGACATAGAGAGAGAGAGGCAGAGACACAGGCAGAGGGAGAAGCAGGCTCCATGTGGGGAGCCCGACGTGGGACTCGATCCCGGGACTCCAGGATCGCACCCTGGGCCAAAGGCAGGCGCCAAACCACTGAGCCACCCAGGGATCCCCGATAATTACATTTTTTAAAAGAGGCCTTATCTTCTAGATGAATGCTAACGTTTATGGAGGAAGCGATCCGCTGTCCCAGATTGGCTTCAAAATGATGCTGAGACAGGGAAGTAGGTGGGGAGCAGATGCAGCCACGTTGGCCCCCGTCATGGGTTCACAGGGTCACGAGACTGATCTCTGTGTTTATAAACGTTTGAGAATCTTCATATAAAAATTTTTGTACTTTTTGCAAACATTCTTGAAAATGTTAAAGGAAACCCCCCATGCGCGATCAGGTCTCAGTTTTCAATTTACCACACGAGCAAAGGATGAAATGGGATAATATGCTTTGTTAGCAAAGGGGAGGCAACAAGTCTCCCGTAAGCCGTTGACGGGACGCCGGGCTGCAGCAACTCCTCTGAAGGTCAGTGTGGCCTTATGTCCACAACTCTACCCTTTGGCTTGGCCTTGCCCCTTCCAGGAGGGTATCGGGGAGATAAGCTCGCACGTCTACGGGCATTCACCACCTGGCTATTTATAGCAACTAAAAGTGAGAAATGATATAAACAAACCACGATGTGGAGCCAGTGAACAAATAAGACTCATCCCCGAGCTGCAGACCGCGCGACTTTAAGAACGAGGAAGCTTTTCCTATGTAAGAACACAAAACAGTGCCCAAAACACATTAATTTAAAAAAAAAATCAAGGCCAGCATAACATGAATAATATTGAGTTCCACCAAAGAGGTGATGCTTATGGATAAACAGACTCTGGGAGGCTTTGTAGGAACCTGGTGCCCACGACTCCGGGGGCCGGAGCCGCAGGGACCTGGTGCTCTGATACCACGTGGATGTTGTTCTGTTGGTCTGTTCGTATTTTAAAGATTTTATTTATTTGGGAGAGAGAAAGAGGAAGCAAGAGAGAGAGCACGAGCAGGGAGGGGAGGAGGGGCCGAGGGAGGAGCAGAGCCCGCTGAGCAGGGTGCCCGATGCGGGGCTCGACCCCGGGACCTGGGACCATGACCTGGGCCGACCTGGGCCGACCTGGGCCGACCTGGGCCGACCTGGCCGAGGGCGGACACTGAGCTGACTGAGCCCCAGGCCGCCCTGTTTAAGTGAACTCCAGGCCCAGTGGGCGGCCCAGCGCCAGCTCGAACTCAGCGCCCTGAGATCAAGACCTGAGCGGAGGCCAGGAGGCAGACGCTCACCCCTTCCCGGCCGAGCCGCCAGGCGCCCCGTGACCGCTTTACCTGAGCGCCTTAACGTTACAGAAGTTTCTCTGCCATCTGAGGTTGTTGGGGCGCCGGGGGCCCCGTCAGGGAAGCCTCGGCCTGGGTCTCAGGCCCTGCGCCGCGCCTGCCCGAGCTCCTCCCTGTCCCTCTGCACCGCCCTCATTCTGCAGCCTTAATAAGTAAATAAAAATACAGATAAGTTTGCTTATGGGGGGAAAAGCAGCAGGTCGCCTGGCCCGCGGCCCGACGCGCAGGGAACTGGGGAGTCTGCAGGCCTGGGAGGCCCAGCCGGGTAGGGGGGAGCCCCCGCACCCCGCTCCCAGGAGCCTCGGGGAGCCAGCCACCTGCAGGCCCCACCCCCTCGCCTGGTGGACGAGCGCGGGGTCTGAAGGGTGGCCCTGGGTGGCCCTGGTGGCCCCGGGCGGCCCAAGGGTTGCTAAGTGGCCGACTCTTAGCTGTTCCCAAACAGAGTGTGGCCCGGCCGCCGCCTCCTCTCTCACAACAGCAGCCCTGGTTGTGCAATCCTCGGGAACAGCCGCCCCCAGGAATGCCACCGTCCACCCCCGGGCTCCGGCTCCCTCAGCCTGTCCCCAGGGCTCACTGTCAACACTCAGCTTCCAACCGGCAGCTGCACGTCCGCCTTCTCGCCCACTCGGGGACACAGCCCAAGGTTGGGGACGGGAGGGGGACGGGGACGGGGAGGGGGCTCCGCTGGGCCGATGGGCTCCCGCTGCTTCCTCCTCCAGGTGTGAAGGGACAGAGGAACCAACAGAAGTCCCTGGAATGTGTATGCTTCACTGTGCTCCCCTCCCGAGCGGCCCGTGTCCTCCCACTCCTGAAGCGGCCCAAGGCCCACGGGCCCCATGGCCACTGCCTCTCCCTTCCCGGGAAGAGCGGCCGGCCGGGGACCTGCCCGGGGACCCCACGGGCAGCTGGGGCAGGTGGCCCAGGAGGGCACAGCACTCCCCCGCATCTCAGCCCGGCTGTCCCAGGTGTCCCCGGCAGGCCAGCTGTTCCTGCAGCCCCGGGGGAGGGGGGGGACAGCGGGCTAGGGCGGGGGACACCAACCTCCACGGGGCCGTCGGCCAGGCTGCCTTTCCTCCAGGGCACGCTCCCCTGCATGATGAAGTCCACGACCTTCGAGTTCTGGAACACGGCCCCCACCACGGCCACCACCTTGTCCACGGCCACCAGCATCCCGAGCAGGGCCTCCAGCCTGGCGCCGTGCTGGGCCGCCTCCTGCCGCACGGCCCTCACCAGCTCCAGGACCTCGGGCCACCCGGCCTGCGCGGCGGCTGCGGGGGTGCGGGCGGCCCCAGCGGGGCCCGGGACCTGACGGGCCTCCAGCCGGTGTAGACCTTGCTCCAGGTGGCCCAGGCCCTGGCACACACACTGCAGTTTCTCCGTGACGTCTTCTTGGAAGTGCAAGAGCTTGTCGACCTTCTCGTTCAGCACGTTGAGCTTCGTGTCCATGGTGGTCAGGCAGGCCTTGCCGGCCGCCGGTGGCCCCCGGGGCTCCAAACCCTCCTGGGGGGCTCCCGACATCCTGAGGCGGCTGCGCGAGGACGATGAGTCACGGAAGCCACGGCCTCGGGCGTTCACGCGGGCGAGGGGCCCCGGCAGCTCATTGCCGTCCACAGTCCGCAGCCCAGCCCGCACGGTTGCGCGGGGCCCGGCGTCTGCGAGCCCTCGCCTCCGCTTATCTCTGGGTCGGCCGCGGCGTGAGTGACAGCTTGGCAGGGCCCTTCCCCTTGGGGCCCCTTGACATGGTGGCAGCATCTAGCATTCCTCCCTGAGAGGGTGCTGACGGGCAAATATTCTAACAATCTGCCCAGGCCGGCAGGGCTTCGGGTGCTTGGACCGGAGCTTGGAGGCATGGGGCCCCTCAGGAATGAGCTACAAAGCTGGGCTTTACGGGGGGCCTCGGGGATCCCCGCGCAGCACGAGGCCTCCAGGGGCGCCCGGGGGCTCCGGAGTGAGCTTCTGCCAGCTCAGGCCGTGACCCCGGGTCCCGGGATCGAGTCCCGCGTTGGGCTCCCTGCATGGAGCCTGCTCCTCCCTCCGCCTGGGTCTCTGCCTCTCTGTGTGTCTCTCATGAATAAATAAATAAAATCTTTAAAAAAAAGAAACGTATAAGGCCTCCAGAGGCCCAAAGCGCCGAGCCGCGCGGCCGGATCCCACCTGCCACAGACACGCCGCGTTCACAATGAAAAGCAAGAGCAGAAGTAAATGTGGGGCCGTTCCGAGTTTTCCCGTGACAAAGCGTTTGATGCTTTTGCAAATTAAAAACAAATTTTGGGTGCGGCTACCTTGCAGCGGCCCGTGTATGTGCTTGGACTGCCTGTGGGTCTGTGGGCCGTCCCCTCCACGGCCTCGGTCACTGGGCGCCTGGGCCTAATAATAGACGTGAGGGAAGCAGCTCAGGCTCCTCGCCAGGTGCCACCCCTCGGCCGTGCTCCCCACGGAGCCCCCCGGGCACATCTCCAGGGTCCCCACCCCCCCCGGCACCGACCACGCAGGCACCGGGCATCAATGTCTAGAGGCCGAAACGGCCGCTGCAGCAGCCCAGAGGGCAGGGGACCCGGCTTCTCGCAGGTTCCACCCACTGCAGCCTCCGAAGCCCGGTTCTGAGGGGACGAGCCCAGAGCAGACAGGCCGCAGCCCACCCGACCCGCAGGTGCTGCCAGGAGGCACGGGGAGCCGCCGTGCTGGGGAGCCGAGGGAGACACGGTGTCCCGGCTGCCCCCCTCCCATGTCCCTGCAGCCGCCTCCTCCACAGAAGCAATCACAGAACACACCGGGGGCGGCGACCACAGGCCCCAGCTCGCGGGTCTCCATGGGGCCAGCTCGGTCCCCAGGCAGCCACGCACTATCTGGACCCATCGGTGGGAGCGGCCAGGGCGTCGCGGAACGACGGCCTGGAACTCAGAGCACACGTGCCGTGAAACACACAAGAGTAAACAGACTCTTCTTGGAAAAAGAGATTCGGGGACCCCCGGGCTGCAGCTGCTGTCCCCCAGGAGGGCCATGCGCCCAGGACCGCACCCCGCGGAGGGGACCAGCGCATGGCCAGAGCCTCTGGGATCGACGGTCGGATTGCACTCTAGGGAAGCCTAGAGGATTCTCCGGGGCGCAGGGCACAGCCCAACAGTGGGTTCGGGTCCCCCACAGTGCCAGCCAGCTTCTGGGGTGCCCCCCACCCGTGCAGGCCTGGCACTGCCCGATCCCCTTCATCTCTCTGCCCTGAGGACACGAGGGTCCTGGCAGGGCTGAGGCTTCTCTGCGGCTCTCCCCACAAGCAGGGCACCGCCTGCGTCCAGTGGGCACAGACCGCGGCAGAGGCAGGCGAGTCAGGGGGCGCAGACGCGAGCCCCATGACGCCTCCTCTTTCCTGGGGAGGACGGCGCAGCCAACCAGCGTGCGCTGGACCCCAGACTCTGGCCTGGTGTTCCTGGGGACAGCCAGTGTCCCCCGTGCAGCCCCAGGGGCACATGGACCCCGAGACCCCAGGCAGAGTAAGAGGGGAGCGGCCACGCAAGGCTAAGGAGTCCGGGGCAGGCAGTGAGTCTCCTCCTCCCACCTGTGCTCACAGTGGGCGCGGCCCGGCCGGGGGAGCCCTCGTCCCTGGAGAGCAGAGGCCTGCCTGGAGGTGGAGGTCCTGTGGGGCCGGGGTGCGGGCCGCCTGTTACCGGTGTCGGCGATCCCCTCGTCCGATGGTCTCCGGCAAGCCAGCCCGTCTGCCAGCCTCAATCACTCAGCACTTCTCTGTGCCTCAGTCACTCACCCACTTCTATCTATATGCACAGATAAAAAGGGATCGCCGGGTATCCAAAGCCCCCGGGATGAAAAGGGGGGCCCCCCAAACAGAAACATAACAGCGGAGGAAACAGAAGAACATTCTGGAAAGGCTCTCCTTAGTTGCTACAGCAAAGTGCAAAAGGGCTATGGCAGCCACTACAAAAGAAGAAGGTGGTGCGGCCTAGAGTACAGGAGAGGTCTTGGAAATTAAAAATATGAGAAAATGCAGTCAAGATAATATCCCAGAAAGTAAAATTAAAAGATGAGGAGGCCCACGGAGGGAGAGAGGAGGTAAGAGGTCAGACAGTGGATCCCCCCTACCCCCCCCCCCCCCCCCCCCCCCCCCCCCCCCCCCCCCCCCCCGGTCTGCTTGTCCGGCATTCCAGGAGGAGAGACAATGGGGGCAGGACTTTATTAAGGAAATAGTAGAGTTGTCGTGCGACTTTAGAACAAGGGGGTAAGGAGAAGATCCCAAACTCTCCAAAATGAGAAAGAAAAAAATCAACAAGGAAGAACTAGAATCAGAATGACATCACACTTCTGGCCCTAAAAGCAAGTGGAGGGATCCCAGGGGGCTCAGCGGCTGAACACCCGCCTGCGGCCCAGGGCGTGACCCCAGGGTCCCGGGATCGAGTCCCGCGTCGGGCTCCCTGCATGGAGCCTGCGTTTGCCTCTGCCTGAGTCTTTCTCTCTCTGTATCTCATGAATAAATAAATAAAATCTTTTAAAAATACCCAAGAAAAGCCCAAAAGCAAAAACCCAATGGGGCGCTGGGTGTAGAGGGTCGGGGAGAGGTTTGGGGACAGCAGCGGTGTCAGGGGGCACAAGGACGTTCAAGTGCGAGACTCAGTCTCAGTGACGGGGGTTTGCATCGACCTGTGCGGAGTCGGCGGAGTGGGGAGGGGCCATGGGGTGGGGGGGCACAGCCGGATGACCCCGTGTGGCCACTGGGACGCGGGGGGGGGCCTGCAGGGTCGGGGTACAGGCCGTAGTGGGGGGGTCGGGGTCTTCTGCGGACGACGGTCTGGTTGTAACAAAATCACACGTGGCGATTACCCGGGAGGCGGAGGCCGGTAGGTGAGGACAGGGAGGCCTTTCCTCTTCCAGGACGTGCGGAGGGTCAGCTGCGCCCGGGACCCCCACGACCCCCTGGGGAAGCCCAGAGCGCAGCTCCCTCCCCTGCCGAGGCCTCAGCCCGCAGGAGCCTCTGCCCCCCTCAGGTCACCCCGGGGGGCCCCCCTCCATCGAGGTCCCACTCCCCTCCTCCCTTCCTCCCCCTCCTCACCCCCCGCCCCCCGTCAAGCAGAGCTGCCCACGGCCTTCCTGGCCCAGGAGGACCTGCTCTTGGGGCCGCTTGTCACCAAGACCCCGAGTCCTGGCTCCGACTTGCAGGTGCGGGGCCTGAGCTGCCCTTACTGCGAGGACCCCACCCCCCCCGCAGGTGCCCCAGGTGCCCCAGGAGCCCGAGGTGCCGAGGCCGTGGGCCGGGCCGAGGGGCCGCGCTGACGTGTCCAGAGCTCGGTGCCGCGATAAGCCTGGCATTTCCGCTTATCTCTGCCCCCGCTGGGCCCCAGGGGCCTCTGGGGCTGCACGCGCTTATCTGGTTTGCGAGGCGCTATCTGCTTCCCGGGCCGCTTCCTGCAGCGCTCAGGGAAGTGTCCCCTTGGGACGCAAGCCCAGGGCACAACGGGCCTCAGGTCAACCCCAGGATCGCGGGGCTGGGAGATGCCGCCGCCCTCGGGGAGCCCTCCAGGCTGCGGCTGGAAGGCGAGGGCCCTGCTCTTCTGGGGGGTGGGGCGCTGCTCGGACACTGGCCGACGGCCTGGTCATCTCCAGGCAGGGGCCCAGCTGCTGCCCCTTAAGGACAACTATTCAGGAAGCAACAGGACCTGCAGCCCCAAGGCTGGAGCAGGTGGCTGGAGGGCAAAACAGGACCTGCGGCTCCTGCGGGTCGCTTGCCCCGGCTCTGGCCCGCAGGGACCTCTCTGTCCAGGTGACCCCACAGCCCGAGGTCCAGGGGACCTCTCTGTCCAGGTCGCCCCGCGGCCTGGGGATGCTGAGCACCGCCCCCCCAGCAAAGGAAAAGCTGCTGCTGTTTGCCCGTTTCTGTTTGACCACGGGCGGCCGGTGCTGAGCACCCGTAGCTGTGGATCTTAGGGACCCGTCTCTGCATCCCGCAGGACAGATTAGGACTCGTGCTCCCCCAAGTGCAGAGGGACATTAACCTAAGCTTACGACCTTCACCCAGCTTCACCCGAAGCCGCAGAGGAAGCCACGGGGCCGGATCCAAACCCACGGTTATAGCTCCTGCGATGCTGCCACTTGTAGGGACAGGAGGGACCCCAGAGGCCACATGGCTCACCCCTTATTTTGTAGACACGGGATTTGAAGCCCAGGGAGGGGAAGCCACTTTCTGGCGGCCACACGGTGGGTCGGCGTCAGCTGAAAGGAGTGTCTCCTACACATCTCCCACCTAGAGCCTGACTTCGACGCGGGCTGCATTCACCACCAGCGCAGGGACATGGTTTGCACGCGAATCGGCCAACAGTTGCACCACCCTGCAGGCCTCCCACCTGCTCCCATGGGTCAGACACCACGGCCGCAAGATGCGTCCACACCTGCTTACACTCGAGCACATTTGAGGTGGGCGCATGGTGGTCCCCGTCCTCCCCGCGGGAGTTGCCGCCAACCTGGACCTTGGCCCTGGCTCTACAGCTGCAGGCCCTGTGCTGGCCACGGTGGCAGGGGTTTGGGGCCCGGGCGCCTACGTGCCTGCGTCACCCCGGGACCCTGACTCACGTGGCCTGCGTGGCGCCAAAATCAACGCCTTGGAGCAACAGAGAACGGGCGCTGCTCGCCAACTGCTAGGCTCGAGGGACGTGGCTGTGATGGGCAACGTCCCCACGATGTGACGAGAAGAACCCCGTCGTGGCCTGCTCAAGTTCTCCGTGTCCAGCCCAGCCTGAGCCTCTCAGGAAAGCCTGGTGTCAAGCTTTTGGGCGTCGAGTCTGAAGCCCGAGCACAAGATGCACCGTGGGGCCCGGAAGAGAGGGTGCGGCTGACCTGGGGGGCAGGCGCCAAGAGCAGACAAGAGAGAAGGGGGACACATACCGAGCGGGGTCTGGGGCCGCAGGGTGGCAGACGGGGGCAGCCGCTGGATGCGAGGGCGCAGTGGGCGCAGTGGCCCGGAGGGCGGGACACGGCTCCAGGCCCGATGGCTGCCCGGATGGCAAGGCTGTGAGGCTCCAGGTTTCCGCAGAAACCCCCCCGAGTTACCTGGGGCAGGTGGCGGAGGAGGCAGAGACATTGGGGGAAAATCGGCGAAGAGGAAAGGGGGCCTGAGCTGAGCCTTGGTGGACGGAGGAGATCCGGGGAAGCTGAAGACAGGGCCGCTCCTGGGAGGACTCAGAAGGAGCCTGGCGGCGGGAGGGACGGCGCACAGGCTGGCCTCGGGTGACGGGGGGGTCGCGGAGGCCCAAGGGCTCTGCAGGCAGGGCCCCGAGGAGGGTGGACCCGAGAATCGGGCAGAGACGTTCAGACCCAAAGCAGCAGGATACGGGACGGCCATCCTACGGGATGCTGGGAAACGACATGATGGCACATGTGGAGTAGGGGCGCCGGGTGGCTCAGTCTGCCTTCAGCTCAGGTCAGGATCCCAGGGGCCCGGGTCGGGGCCCCCTGCCTCGTGGGGGGTCTGCTCCTCCCTCTGCCCCCCGCCCCCTTGCCTGTGGTTCAAATAAATAAATAAATAAATATTAAAAAAATGTATGGAATAAGTTACGGGGGGCGGTTAGTGAATCAGAGAGGACGCAGAGCCACCTTGGGGGTGTGGGAGCGCTGTGAGGCCGAGTGCTGCCCACAGGTCGCTGTGCTTTGAAGCCTGAGTTAGGCTGGCGGGGAAAGACGGGGGGAGGGGGAGCCCAGGGCCCGACAGCAGCGCAGATGGGTCGGAGGCACAGGGTCACCGCCACACAGAAGCCAAAGCCAGCGAGTGTTTACCGGGCCGCGGCTGTTGCCAAAACACGGGCGCGCTAAGGAAGTGGGGTGACCTCTGAGAGAGCAGGTCTTTGACAGTCTTTGAAAGCAAGAGCAGGCTGAACTCCTCAGGTCCTCAGCCCCACCCCCGCCCCAGCTGGAGCCCAGGACAGACGCAAGAGCCCCCACCCCCCCCCCACCCCCCCCCACCCCC
This sequence comes from Canis lupus familiaris, assembly GCF_011100685.1. Lineage (NCBI taxonomy): Eukaryota > Metazoa > Chordata > Mammalia > Carnivora > Canidae > Canis > Canis lupus. The sequence continues at coordinate 8,418,298 of NC_049236.1, read as the reverse complement.
CCCGCACCCGCACCCCCTGCTGCTGCAGAAACACAGCGATTTGAGCTGTTCCCCACCCCCACCCCACCCCCACCCCCGCCCCGGGATCCAACAGGTGGAGGCCCCACCACAAAGCAGGTCATAACCCAGCAGGTACGCACGGTGCAATCCGCGTGCGTCTGCGTGACACTTGCACATGATCTGTATGTGCCGTACTGCTTTTATAGAATTATTCCAAAATCTTAAACGTGGATTATTTCTGTTATTAAACAAGTTGGTTTTTTTTTTTTTTTTTTTTTTTTTTTTTTTTTTAATTTTTATTTATGATAGTCTCACAGAGAGAGAGAGAGAGAGAAGCAGAGACACAGGCCGAGGGAGAAGCAGGCTCCATGCACCAGGAGCCTGACGTGGGATTCGATCCCGGGTCTCCAGGATCGCGCCCTGGGCCAAAGGCAGGCGCCAAACCGCTGCGCCACCCAGGGATCCCACAAGTTGGTTTTTTTTGTTTTTCTAGAATAGTCCCCATTTACACAGACCCGCGGGCATCACTAGAGACAATATGCAGCCCGGAGAGGTTGAATGAACCTGGGACGGAGCAGGACTGTCTCGGGGCTTCAGTGGCAGAAGCAGCATCAGCCCCCGGGGAGCGGAGAGCGGGGAGCAGGGGGGCTGAACCGGCCCGAGGCCTCCCCGCAAGGAGCAGACCCCAGGCAGGAGGAGCAACGAGCCCTCCCTGCACTTGTCTCTCCAAGCAGGTTTTTGGCCCATCACGGCTGGGAAGCAAGCGCCCCCCACTCCACGTGCGACTCCCAACCCGCAGAGAAAGGCGGCTCTGGAGTGTGGGTCACACACGCAGCCCCCCACCTGCACAAAAGCAGGGAGCGCCCCAGACACCTGCAGCCCAGGCCTTCACGGCTGCTGGTTGGTTTGCTGGGACCTCAAAGCGTCTCCTGGAGGCTCTCCGTGCCCCTAAGGCGCCTACGGAAGCCCAAACCCCACCCGGTCGCCGGGTGCACTTACATACCACCTTCCATCCATGGGCCACGGCTCTGTCGGGAACACCGGCTCCCTAAGTCCCGGCGACACGCGTCAGTGTCCTCGCCTCCATCCCGGACTCGGACACACTTGGACACGTGGGCAGTTAGGTGGCCCGTCAACGGCTACAACCCAAGACAACATCCCCACGAGCCGCCCCCGGCCTCCCTGCCTCCCTGCCTCCCCTGGCCCCTGCGAGCCCCTCGCTGGCCTGGCCTGGGTCTCACGCACACACCGCGTCTCCCTGGTGCCGGGGGTGGCCTCCTGCTTCCTGCTCTGGCTTTGGCAGCTGGCCCAGGGCAGCGCGACCAGCCACAGGCGCCTCAGCCTGCGTGAGCGGGAGGCTTGGCTCCCCGGGCCCGGGGCGCGTGTCCAGCTGTCACTCGCCCGGGCGCCCCGCGGGGGGGCTGGGGACGCGTCCCTTCGCAGGTGACGGCACCACGCCCCGGCCGCCCAGCTGCCGCGCGTGTCCTGGGACGAACGCTGGGGTCCGAGCCGGGAAGCAGGGCGAGGGTGGCGGGGCGAGCCCCTTGGGTGGGGTCGGGCCTCGGGGAGCGGGCTGCAGACGTGCTCTGGGGCCTTCGGTCCCCGCCGGGCCCGCGGCAGCGAGGACACCCGAGCTCCGTACCAGGAGCCCCGGCACACGCGTCACGGCCACCAGCTCTTTCAGGCCCTCGGTGTTACCACTAATGACCTCACGCTCAGCGGAGCCAAGTGGCCTAAAGGAGCCACAACATCCCGGGGCTACTTGCCCGCGTCACAGACTCTCATGGATTTAGTCACTTAAAGCAACAGAAGTCCACCCTGTCACAGATTCGGGGGGCGGAGGCCCACAGCCAGGACCCTCGGCTGTGCTGCCTGCGGAAGGTCCTGGGAGAATCTGTCCCTTGCATCTTCCAGCTGGTGGCAGCTGCTGCGCTTCTGGGCTTCGGGCCACCTGCTCAGCGTGCCCCCCCCCCCCCCCGAGCTCGCTGCTGGTCTCTGTGTCACACCTCATCCCGCGCGGGACGGTCGGGACATCACACGTGGCTCCCACTCGGTGACCCAGCGTGATCTCGGCATCTCAAGGTCCTTCGTGTAGGCATTTCCGTGAAGTCCTCCTGCTGCTACCTGGCGCCACCCCCGGGAGTGTGGGGAGCCGGGGACACACGTCCTGGGGCCCAGTCCAGCCCGTGAGGCCCCCCAGGAGGTAGAGCCCCCAGGTTTCCCTGCACGGGGTGAAGCGGGTGCCGGAGCCTCACAAGTAAGAGCACAGGCTCAGGCCGACGAGCCGGGAGTCGAAGGCCAGTCCCACCACCTGCTCCCGCGGGACCGCAAGCCACGCGCCAGACCGCAGGATGCAGGACACGCGGAGCGGGAGATGCAGGAGTGGGAGGGGAGTGGAGGCTTCGTGGGGTGTCAGAGCCAGGGGAGCAAGTGAGGTCCTTTCTGTTAAAGCTGGAGCCGGACCCGACTTAGCAGACGGAGGTCAGTGAGCAAGCACCAGGCTTCTAAGGACAAAGAAATACGAAAATGGGAAGAAAAGGAAATTCTACTGCAGAGCCGAGGGAAGTCAGTGCTGAGCAAAAGTGGTAGAACTTTCAAAACCATAAAGTCCTGCCGGAACTTGCCGTGCCAAGGGTTTCTGCTCTTCGAAAGTGGACAATGTGATCTTTCTCCAGGACAAGTGGGGACCTGGGTCCCCAAAAGGTGTATTTTTGTCGATAGATATTCCTGCCACGTTGTTATAAATAGGATTCATCTGGGAATTACACCCTGATGGGCCTCTTGAGGTTAAAGTGATTCCAATTTCAAGACCTATAGCAAAAAAATAAAAAATAAAAAACATAGTAAATTAAGAGTTTGGAGCATAGAGAATAAACTAAGAAAAACAGGCATAAAATAGTAGGAAGAGAACTGTAGAGGGGGAACAAGAACACTTGAATCTGGGTGTTTGTTATTAGTATGTTTGAGAGATGACCTGCACGCTGGCTCGCTTCCTGGACTCTGAGCAAAATAAATGTGATTTGACTGTGTTCCACTTGTTTTAGCTGGGACAGGGCAACATGCACTGCGCTTCCAAACGTTGTCGTATATTATGATGCGTTCGCTTGCTGTAGTCCCTCCAATTAGGCTTTTTAGTTCAATTTACTGGGATTCTTTGCAGATATGACACAGGTCTCTCCATTAGGGTCTCTATTACAGGAATGTAATAGATTTTGCCATTTTTAGGAAAAAGAAAGGCCGTAAACGACTTAAATGTCAACCAGTAGGGGGAAGAAGCATAGCTTTACATCCACTGCCATAAAAAGACATACAGCCAAGTTAAAATTCACAGAACAACACGTACAACTGGATCCTATCTGAATGACAAAGATAAATCCTCTGACAACCAGACAGACGGAGGTATGTGGATCCATTAGCAATCGTGTAAGACGTACACCCAATTATTAACAGCGGTTAATTCCTGGGCAAAGAGCAGAATTGGGTTAGGGAAAAAGAAGGGAAAAGCCAATTTCCCTTTATAGTCTACGTGCTTTTGTGTTTGCATTTTTATAAGGAGCATGTTTTTGTACATTACTTGTTTACTCTTTTAAGCAATAAAAGACAAAGTATTTATTTTAATGGAAATATTTCATTAATATTTGGGGGTTTAGCTGGAAACATTACCTGTGGAGTAACAAATAGTAAATGTGTGGCTTCTTCTGACTTTTGTTAATGAACCCGACATGCTCTCGGCCTTGACTCTGTATTAAAGCAACGGAAGTGCATGAGGTGAGGGAGGCTAGAGGGAGAGCAGCCCTGCAGAGGACCAGGTAGGTGAGGACCAGGTAAGGGGAGGACCCGGTAGGGGAGGACCAGGTAGGGGAGGACCAGGTAGGGGAGGACCAGGTAAGGGAGGGTCAAGTAAGGGAGGAGCAGGTAGGGGAGGACCAGGTAAGGGAGGGTCAAGTAAGGGAGGAGCAGGTAGGGGAGGACCAGGTAAGGGAGGATCAGGTAGGGGAGGACCAGGTAAGGGAGGACCAGGTAGGGGAGGACCAGGTAGGGAAGAGGTAGGCGCAGGAAGCTGAGGGAGAGGGTGACTGGGGGAGGCCCGGCCGCAGAGGAGGGCGCCACAGCCTGAGGGGCCTCACCTGCTTTCCTCCACCCACCCCTGCACTTCCCAGCCCCTCGCCCCCACCCAGCCAGGACAAGCAGCTGGCATTCAGCCTCAGGCGAGTGCAAACAAGTCCTCTTCTCCAGGGACGTCAGACAGTTCGTGGTAGGGCCTAAGGTTTTGGGTCCTCAGCTTGACGGCCCCCAGGAAAGTCCTCATCCTGGCTGGCGGGCGGGTGCCCTCAGACTCAAAATGAGCCCCGCCCTGCCCCCACCCGGCCTCACGCCCAGAGCCCCCAGTCAGACTTCTCACTGGGGTCTACAGAACCCAGCTCACGGATCTTCTTTCTGAAATACGACAAGACACACAAATGTCGTTGAGATATTAGCAGATCCAGAAACTTGAGAGGGACCAAGACAAACTCTGGTAGAATCAAACATAATCATGGAATAGAGGAAAACTTGGCTCAAAGAGATTTAACAAAGATTTTATAAAACCAGAAGAGGATGGAGCACCTGGGTAGCTCCGTGGTTGGGCGTCTGCCTTCGGCTCAGGTCATGATCCCCGGGTCCTGGGATCGAGTCCCGCATCGGGCTCCCTTCTCCCTCTGCCTGTGTCTCTGCCTTTCTCTCTCTGTCTCTCATGAATAAAAAAGTAAAATCTTAAAAAAAAACAAACAAAAACAGGTCCAAGTCCCTGCTCCGCTGTGTCAGGTATACTTGGACCCAACCTCGAGCTTGCAAATAAACCCTCATGCACTTGCAAAAACAAAACAAAACAAAACAAAAACAAAAACAAAACAAAACAAAAAAAAAAACAAAACAGAGAATGTGTTGATTTGAAAAACAAATCAGAAAAGTGATTAGAGATTTAAAATGCAACAGCTAAAATAAAATGTTCCGAATTAAAATCATAAGACAACATAAAGGATATCTTCCAGAGAATTAAGATAAAGAGAGGAAATGTGAAAGAACAGATAAAATGCAGAAGTCCAATGTTAACCAAATGGAATCCCAGAAGGAAATAGAGAAAAGGTGGGAGTGAGAGGGGAGGGCTGAATGAAGCCCAGCTCCCTCCACATCCTAGCGTTACCTGTTTCCCAGGGGGGCCTCTTGGACCATCATCAGTCCCATCAAGACTGGGGGATGGTATATTCAGGAAGGGGACTTGAGGGAAGCCAAAAATGACAAATGTCTACTACTTTCTTTTCTTTTTTTTAAAAAAAGATTTTATTTATTTGAGAAAGAGAGAGAGGTCAAGAGAGGGGGGTGTGTGGGGGGGAAGGAGAGGGAGAAGCAGACTCCCCACTGAGCAGGAAGGCCATCATGGGGTTTGATCCCAGGACCCCAGGATTATGACCCGAGCCGAAGACAGATGCTTAACCCACTGAGCCACCCAGGCAGCTCTCTACTACTTTCTTAATGTGGCCCTAATAGCACCAAGGAAGCCAGGACATGGTCTTTGTTCATGTGGACACTTGGACCCAAAGGATAACTCATTTGACTCATCCAGAGAAATGCTAAAATTAGGACAGGGTGAGCAGAGCCCTGAGATTATCACTAATGACATTCCTCCAGGCAAACATCAGTCCACCGTTTGGATCTGATTATTCAATTGCTTATAATCTCGCTCAACTCCCCAGGCTTCAGCTCGTTTCTCCATCTTGTTTATAAGGATGTCATGACTTTTTGCAACACATTGGTCTCCAGAGTGTAGCAGGCACCCCCAGGTGAGTGCCTGGCTAGTAAACACCCTGCCTTTTCTAGGAACGGGACTATGGGAATCCCTGCAGCCGTGTCTGTACTATGAGATTCTGGTGCCCAACCAACTAGTCATGACTGACTAACCCAACAGTAGATTTCTGATCAATTTAGAACAATCGGATTTTCTATTCTAGAAAGCTGAAAATTGGTCCAGTAAGGGATTCTAGAGAGAGTCATTAGGCTCCAACCTACAAAGCAGGGCCACAAAATCCTATATATTGAAAAAGGGTAAAAAAAAAAAAATCAAGAAAGCCACAAATGAGTAAGTATAAGACAAAAGGCACAAAAATTTATTTGTCAAGAACCAAGAATTATGATAGAGGCAAAGGTAGATTCACTGGAGACCTTCAGATCTCAACTGAAGAAGCTGAATACATTAAAGACAGGTTTTAGGAAGCAGTCAAGACAAGGAGAGATGCGGGCATGGTAAGGACTCTTAGGGAAGGAGAAGCTCAGGTGGCATTTTGTTCAGGAAAACGTAGGAAGGCCAATGTGAAGACCATAGTAATCAAGGTAAAAGCCAGCCAAAATACGAACAAAATATCGTGATCCAAAATTTGCATCTGAGGTCCCCTGGCTGGCTCAGTACAGCATGTGACTCCTGATCTTGAGATTGTAGGTTTGAGCGCCACGCTGGGTGTAGAGATTACTTAAAAATAAAATCTTAAAAAAAAAAAAAAGATGACATCTGAAAGACACGCTGCAACACATACTTGGAGAGGACCCCTGCATGATCAGGAAGGTGAGACGGGCACTTAGCTGTCTGTACTTTTATGTAATATTCCTGAAACAGTTTTTTAAAAAGGTCTTTTTACCTACTTAACTCCCCTATTTTCCAGATGATGTCTATGTTGCTTTCCTGGCCACTCCCAGTAATATTAAGCTACTTGAAACGTATTTCCCTGTTTGTTCTCCACCTTACAAGCTGTTATACTTAAAATTTTTTTTTTTACTTATTTGACAGAGAGAGATTGAGCACAAGCCAGGGGAGCAGCAGGCAGTGGGAGGGGGAGAAGCAGGCTCCCAGCTCAGCAGGGAGCCCGATGTGGGGCTCCATCCTGGGCCCTGGGATCATGACCTGAGCCCAAGGCAGACAGACAGACAGACGTTCAATCAGCTGAGCCAGTCAGGCGCCCCCGAGCTGTCCTACTTCTGTTTTGGAACTGAGGTCGCGCGGGCCCTGCTCTACCCAGACTCTGCCATTTACCAAATACATGACCCTCGGCAATTTTCTTAACTCTGCGAGCTTCGTTTTCCTGATGCAGAATTATTAAACACAAGCAAACATGGGGAGTTCACGGCATCGAGCTTGGGACATAGTAAGTACACCCTACACCGTAGCTCTTTTCTACCGTTTTCACTATTGTTTTTTTTTTTTTTTTTTTTTTTTTTTTTTTTTTATGATAGTCATACAGAGAGAGAGAGAGAGAGGCAGAGACACAGGCAGAGGGAGAAGCAGGCTCCATGCACCGGGAGCCCGACGTGGGATTCGATCCCAGGTCTCCAGGATCGCGCCCTGGGCCAAAGGCAGGCGCTAAATCGCTGCGCCACGCAGGGATCCCCACTATTGTTCTTTTTAATCACAGTCACATGTTGGCACTGCCGTAAAGACACCAACAAGGGGACTCAGATGTGTTCAACGGATTCTTTTGTTACAAACAGGAGTTGGACGTTTTTAAATGTGTTTTATATTTTTATGACCTCAAAATCACACTTAAAACTTTTAGCTCTGAACTTCTTGAAGGACAGAAGTTACATTTGTCTCTAGCATCAAATATACGTGGCTCTCAACCCGCAAGAGGCAGACAGCAAAATTGTGTCAGAGCTCCTACTACTGGAGTGAAAACAGATTTACTTAATGGTGACCGATGAAAGTCCCCAAGAGAAATGTCCATTTGCAGGTCTCATTAGCGGCCTTATACCAGACAGTGAGGGCGGTTTTGTCTGTTGTATGTTTTATATCTCATCGAGAGAGAAAATTTTCCAACCCAAAGAAGAGTGAAGGTTAAAAGTCTATCACTGAAGCCTTGGGGAGTCTCACCCCCAAATCATGTCCATTAGTCCAATCAACCACCCTTTTCTGGAAGTTTGCCACATAGAAACAGCAGAAGCACCCTCTGAAAACAGCCCACCTACATGGGAAGCAACTTGGAATCACTGTTTCAACTATTACAAAGAAGTATCTTGGTTTATGTGTACAATGGAATATTTCTCAGCCATCAGAAATGACAAATACCCACCATTTGCTTCGACGTGGATGGAACTGGAGGGTATGATGCTGAGTGAAGTAAGTCAGTTGGAGAAGGACAAACGTTATATGGTCTCATTCATTTGGGGAATATAAAAAATAGTGAAAGGGAATAAAGGGGAAAGGAGAAAAAATAAGTGGGAAATATCAGACAGGGAGACAGAACATGAGAGACTCCTAACTCTGGGACACGAACTAGTGGGGGGGTGGAAGGGGAGGTAGGAGGGGGGTGGGGGTGACTGGGTGACGGGCACTGAGGGGGGCACTTGACGGGATGAGCACTGGGTGTTATTCTGTATGTTGGCAAATTGAACACCAATAAAAATAATTTATTAAAAAAAGGAAATATCTTTCACATGTCACACAACTAGCATAGAAAAATGAAGCAGTGGGTGAGGAGTCTGCTTAAAATTTTCTCTCTCAAGGTGCCTGGGTGGCTCAGTTTGTTGAGTGTCCAAGTCTTGATCTCATCTCAGGTCTTGATCTTGAGGTCATGGGTTCAAGTCCCGCACTGGGCTCTACACTGGGCAGGGGGCCTACTTAAGAAGAAATCAAAACAAGAGAACTGGGTTCTTGATTTTGTGAGGGTCCACCATTCTGAGCATTATTAGGCTGTCGAAACTCAGCAAGGCACGGTGTGCTCCATGCCAAAGCTCTCACTGGAGATAACCCAGTTATAACCCAAGCTTCCTTGACCCCCCAGAATAAGAGCACAGATTGGGAAGTTTCTACATTAGATGGATTCTCTTGTATCCCTACTTAAAAAGGAAAACATCGATGCCAGATATAGTGAAGGTTGACTGATAAAAGGATAAATTCATGACTCTAAATGTCCATTTTTGCTCCTCTACCCTCTTTTATGTAATAATTATAGATGTTGTTTCTTGAACTACGCTGCACACTTTGCTTCCCCAAATAAATTCCACCTGTGAGGTCCAAGTCCCTGCTCCGCTGGTCGGGTATACTTGGACCCCCCCCACCAAAAAAAAAAATTCCACCTGTGAATGGCTCCTCACCCCATGCCCAAATTCTAATCTGCCTTTCAGGATGACCTGTCCTATTGATTTCGGACTTACCTGGCAAGCCTTCTCAGTCACGGAAGCCAAATCCTTGCATAAATTTCTTACTATATGTATCATTTGCTTCTGGTTCTCTTCCCCTGGTTCAATTATTCTGACTGATACAGACACTGGTGCCAGAAGTGGTTCTAGAGAAACAGAATCTTAAAGATGAATTTTCCAAACTGATTCTCGGTTTTCTGGGATTGGTTCTCTGATCTCATTAAAGACAATACTGACTCTATTTCTAGCGGTAAAGAGGACACTAGTAGTCCATGACAAGACATGTGCAAAATATCATCATTTGATAGGAAATCATTAGGAAATCGAATACCTGGAGAAAGTGAGATTCTAGGTGACCACGTATTTGTTACATTAGACATTTCAGTGGAACTAAGGAGTCTAATGAGATAGGCTGCTTGTCCGAGCTGCGGTGGAGAATGCCAAGAGGGCTTTTCTGATTCCCAGCTTCAGCTTCACATTGACCTGAAAGGGAAATCTGCCCTGGGATGAGCCCTCCTCTCCTATAGCCTAGTGGCTCTTCCTGCAAGGGGCGGAACTACATGCAAACAGGCTCTTGACCTAAAAGTGTTTTCCGTTAAAGGGAGAGCACCGATTGGGAAGGAATGGGATTCTGAAAATTGCAATGGGGACGTGAAATCGGGGACACGGAATCTCTCAATTCCCCCAGGTCCTCTTTGCCGGTAGAATCAGCTCTTTGACTCTTGCCTGAGATTAGCCCTTCTTTTCCAGAACTAGTTGTCTTACGAGGCACTGTTGACTGTCCTCAGCATCTGCTCCTCTCCTTACTTCTGGGAGACTGTAACTCGAGGTCAGTCCCAGCAGGCTCCAAAGGGTGAGTCACAGTGTAACCCACGCACCAAAAGACGCCCTAGTACACCGACAGGCCTGCATGATTTTTTCCTATTAATAGAGATGTAAAATATGGGTCATATGTGAGAATAGACCTTAAGGGTGTGAGATGATGGTAGAAAGAATACAAAGTTGGATCCGGCTGACTATATTGGTATGAGTCTATTAAGCAGAGATTCTGAATTCAAAGTTTTAACTTAAGGGGATTAGAAAAGGATCTAATAGTTTGGCTGGTCAGCTGTACCATGGATCCAAAGGTTTCAACTACACCAAATGAAGCAGAAACTTGCCTTGGCACATTGTAAAGAACGTCCTGGTGTATAGTATAAAGGAAAGTATCCAAAAGCTAAGAGATACCGTTTTCTTCCCTTCCTTATCCTCCTATCTCTAACATAAAATATACTAATAAATTAACTTTAGATCACAGAATTTTTTTTAAAGTATTATTTTTAAAAATATTTTATTTATTTATTCATGAGAAACACACACACACACACAGAGGCAGAGACACAGGCAGAGGGAGAAACAGGCTCCATGCAGGGAGCCCGACGTGGGACTCAATCCTGGGTCTCCAGGATCAGGCCCCGGGCCAAAGGTGGCACTAAACCGCTGAGCCACCGGGCTGCCCTAGATCACAGAATTTAATGTTCTTGCATGCTCTCATGGAGTAAGAGCAAGCTTTGGGTTGTATAAAAGGCAATTGTATTGATGAGGGACAGGAGCAGGAAAATGTTTACCCTTAGCCCAGAAGGCTGACCTAAAGCCTGCATAGTTTTTTGATAAGAATCAAATACATGCTGGTTGCTACATTCTTTAAAGGGTATCATGATTGCCTCACCAATAGTTAATATCAAACTGAATGATGTGTGTGGTGTCTAAATGGGATGTCTGTCCTGATTGGACGGGGACCCCCAAATGTGGGGTGATGATTGGGGGGAAGCCAGTGGTGCAGGTGGTGAAAGAATTCACCTGAGGTAGAACAAAGGAGATAGAAGTTTACTGAAGGCACCACAAGGGGGCAGCGTGCGGGAGAGGAGAGAGAGGAGGAGAGGAGAGAGGAGGAGAGGAGGGGAGAGGAGGGGAGGGGAGGGGAGGGGAGGGGAGGGGAGGGGAGAGGAGAGGAGAGGAGAGGAGAGGAGAGGAGAGGAGAGGAGAGGAGAGGAGAGGAGAGGAGAGGAGAGGCTGTCTGCAAAGAGGCAGTGGAAGGCGAGAAGGTCTGGTGAAGTATGGAATTCTCTCTTTTTGGGTAACTGTGCCTGATTGTAAGTAGCCCACTGGTCAGTGAGGGCCTATGGATATTTTGATATGGGTCACCTTACGGACCTGTCTGTATTCAGCCAGGGGGTCACTGTGGGCCCTCTGCACATTCCATCACTCAAGCCTGTTTGCCTAAAAGCAGCCTCTACAATATGCACCCGATGAATCTTGCAAGAGTAGTTTTCTGAGCAGTAATTCAAAGAAATTGGAAGAAATTTTTATAATCTGATACTCCCTGCATGTCCCACTTCCCTTTGATTACTAAGTATATAACCACCAGCCTCACATAGCAAAAAGTGCAGCTATAGGTCCTGTCCCCACGCTACTTAAAAAAACTTACTAAGCTGCACTATAAACATCTCAAGAATTCTTTTTTTTTTCCCAAGAATTCTTTCTTGACCGTGCACTAGAAGGCTCCACATCAGTATCATGTTAGGCAGAAGTAACTTTGTTATTGCCTTTATTTGAGATTAAGCATAGCTTGAGGTGTATAAGGGTAGCAAGCTACCAAGGGGGTAGACCATGCTCTGTGTGTCCATTGACTAAGCTACAATCCCTAGTTATTCAGATATGAATCTGGGTATTGCTATGAAGGTGTTTCATAGATGTGATAAAGACCATAATCAGGTTTCTGACCTATAAAGAGCTTGGAGATCATCACTCCCATCCTTACAAGAGCTGAAGAAACTGAAAAAGCAATGACTTTCTTGGGATGGTTGGAGAATTGAGGTTGAGGGACAAATTGCCGCCCTAAAAGCTGGAGAGATATGCAAATACAGAGAATCATGTAATGATCTGTTTACGTTGAGCAGAAACCCCTGAAGCCATAAACAGAACACTTATACGATAATTCTGGATGCTGGAAGCTGTATGGGTGAGTGTGAAAGTGAGAAACTCCTGGGATTGAAGTCTTGGTGAGGAGGGAGAGGGACACGTTTTTATGTGTATTCATTCCAAAGACTCCTACCAGGCTCTCAAGGTTAAGAACCAAGAAAAAAAGATCATAGATCTGGCAGGAGGAGAGGAAAAAATAACCATCTTGAAATCCACCCAGATCGTTCTCCATATCAAAACCTACTCTCTACAGGAAAAGCCGTTCCAGAGTCTTATCTACCTAGAAGGAAGGACATTTATCTAACTCCTGCCCTCTCTAGCCTTCCTGTCTCACAGAAGAGAGTTAGGGGGCAAATAAAAGCCAAGAAACACTTGGGAAGGTGACAGCCCAGGAATATAGTCCTGCCACTAAAAGACTGAAATGTAATCAAAAGATTAAAGAGTGTTTCCCCTTCCCCACACCTTCTCACCAGTACAACACTGGGTTACAGCTGAAAGAACAAGGTATAGGCTCTATTAAGGAGATCTTCTCTGGGAAATTAATGGCAGAGGTAAAACCATGGACAACAAGGAGTTTGAAGCTTCTGGCACCCACAACTACAGTGAACAATAACCACAGCCCAACTCCTAACCTGATTAATATAAAGCCTCACATTAAAGACCTCTTACTGGGACACTGGGTGACTCAGCGGTTGAGCATCTGCCTTTGGCTCAAGACGTGATCCCACGGTCCCAGGATCGAGTCCCACATCGGGCTCCCTGCAGGGGAGAATTTCAGTGAAATACTGAAAGCCTTCTCCCTAAGATAAGCAACTAGACAAGGAGTATCCAAATTGAAAAGAAGCAAAGCTATCCCTACTAACAATGACATGGTCCTATACATAGGAAATCCTAAAGAATCCACAAGGAAGCTACCATTGCTAACAGACAAATTCAGCAAAATTATAGGGTACAAAAATCAGTTATGTTTCTATACACTAGTAATAAATAATATGAAAAGGAAATTTAAAAAGTAATCCCATTTGTAGTAGAATCTGAAAGAATAAAATATCTGGGTTTAAATTTAACCAAGGAGATAGAAGACATACACTGAATAAAACATGGCTGAAAGGAATTAAAGAAAACCTAAATAAATGGGAAGACAACTTGTGTTCATGGATAGGGATACTAACTGTTGTTAAAATGTCAACACTACTCAAACCTCTCTACAAATTCAGCACAATCCTTATTCAAAATTCCAACAACGTTGGAAGACTCATACTTCATACTCATACTGGTTTCAAAACTTACAAGGCTACAGTACCCAAAACAGGGTTGTACTGGGATAGACCTAAGACATATAGATCAATGGAATAGAATTGAGAGCCCCCAAATAAACCCATTCATCCTATTCAACCCATGTGCCAAGTTCATTCAGTGGGGGAAAGAATAGTCCCTTCAATAGACGGTGCCAGGACAACTAGATATCCACATGCAAAACAATGTTAGACTCCTACCTCACACTACATACAAAAACTAACCGAAAATGGATCAACAAGCTAAATATAAGAGCTAAAACCATAAAATACTTGGAAGAAAACATAGGGGTAAATCTTTATGACCTTAGATTTGGCAATGGGTTTGTAGAGACATCAAACACAAACAGTAACAAAAAATAGATAATCTAAACATCAAAATTAAAAACTTTTGGACAAAGATCACATGATTTCACTTACACATGGAATCAAACAAAACAAATGAACAAACACTCTTGAATACAGAAAACTGGTGGTTGCCAGAGGACAGGTGGGCGAGTGAAAGGGCAAAACAGATAAAGAGGTAAAAACCTCCAGGTATAAAATAAATAAGTCATGGAAATGAAAAGTAGGGAATATAGTCAATAATATTGTAATAATGTAGGGTAGGAGATGGTGACTACACTTATGGTGAACACTGAATAATATATGGAACCATCAAATCACTACGTTGTACATCTGAACCCAACACAACATTGTATCTTCTATTTCTAGAAAAAAAATAAATCTGTGCATCAAGGACATTATCAGGAAAGTAAAAAGACAAAAGAAAGAAAGTAAAAACAATCTACAGTCTGGGAGGAAATTTTTGCTAATCACCTGATATGCAGAAGATATAAAGAACTCCAACAAAAAGACAACTCAATTTGAAATGAGCAAAGGTATTGAACAGACATCTCTCCAAATCTATGAAAATGGTCAATATGCAAATGAAGATGTTCAACATCATCAGTCATTAGGCAACTGCATATCAAAACTACAAGATGAAAAAAAAAAAAACCCTACAAGATGAAAAAAACCCCACAAGATGCCACTACTAGGATAGCTGTAGTAATTACACAAAAACAAAAAACAAGCATTGGTAAGGATGTGGAGAAATTATTGAATCATGTACATTGCTGGTGGGAATGGAAACTGGTGTAGCCGGTTACCATTGTGGAAAAAGGTTTGGCTCTTCCTCAAAAGGCTAAATATAAAATTACCATAGGACCCAACAATTCCACTCCTTGGTATATAACCAAAGGAACTAAAAGAGGGGCTCCAACATAAACTCGTATGTTGATGTTCTGAAACTGCATTTTCACAATGGCCAGAAGATAGAACACAAGTACCTATCAACAAATGGATAAATGAAAATGTAGTATATATATAAAACATAGTACTATTCAACCATAAAAAGGAATGAAGTTCTGATATATGATACAACTTGAAAAAAATGTGCCAAGTGAAATAAGTTGGAGACAAAAAGACAAATATGATTCCACTCATATAAAATATCTAGAATAAGCAAATCTGTAGAGACAGAAAGTAGATTACAGTTTACCAGGGGATAGGGGAAGAATGGTAAGTAACTGCCTAATAGCTACCGAACTTTTATTTGGGATGATGAAAGTTTTATTTTTTATTTTTTATTTTCTTATAAATTTATTTTTTATTGATGTTCAATTTGCCAACATATAGAATAACATCCAGTGCTCATCCCGTCAAGTGCCCCCCTCAGTGCCCGTCATCCAGTCACCCCCACCCCCCGCCCACCTCCCCTTCCACCACCCCTAGTTTGTGTGATGAAAGTTTTAGAAATAGATAGTGGCAATGAATGCCACTGTGAATATATGCCCCTAAATTATACACTTAAAAACAGTTAAAATGCAAATTTTGTTATGCATATTTTACCACAATTTATCATAACATACCAAAGGTGCAGTATAACTGGGTGGATTGTAGGATAAATCAATTTTATCTCAAAAAATATTTAAAAATTGTCAGGACCTGTGCATCCACTTGGAAAGTGTTTTTATTTCCCAGGTTGAAGACCACGGCCGTAGCACAGTCACCAAAGGAATGCAGGAACACTCAGGCTAGAGACGC
This sequence comes from Canis lupus familiaris, assembly GCF_011100685.1. Classification (NCBI taxonomy): domain Eukaryota; kingdom Metazoa; phylum Chordata; class Mammalia; order Carnivora; family Canidae; genus Canis; species Canis lupus. The sequence continues at coordinate 8,402,792 of NC_049236.1, read as the reverse complement.
AGCATCACATAGCTACCATTCTGCAAAGCACGTTGGAGGGCAACAATTCTGCCCATTGCTCAAAGATCATAACTACAGTAATGAGTATCCTAACATACAAAATAAACACTCTAGAATGAAAAGCCTGCATTAGTTATAGAATAGAGGTCCTCTATTTCTGACTGAAGAGTAGGCCAGAACAAGACTTTTCACCACAATAAAAAATTATCATTAATTCCTTGGTGAAGAAAAAATTGGAAAGTGGTTCCTGAATCTACTATATTATCTTTTAGCTGTATTTATCTGTGCATATGTAAACTCCATTTATCATTTATGGAGGAGTCTGATTAACTCAACAAAATATTATCTCCATAAAGTTCCAAAGTAAAGGACCTTATGAGACACAGGAAGAACTCTAAAACATATTGTAAGCAGTGGCATATGATCCTATTTAAATACAAAAACTGTGAGGTCCTAATTCCAAGGCAGATAGTTAAGTACACACCTGCCTCTCCCACTGAATGTAACTTTAAATCCTAGACAAAACGCATGGATTGGATCCTCAAAACTCTAAAATATAAATGGTAGTAGCAGACAAATTAGGAAAGCAGACCTATGTTCTAAATTCCACAGAACTGGCAACGACTTCATAATTCTTCAGTTACTACACAGCTTGGACCCAAAGGCAGCCAGAAACACAGAAGTATGCTCTGAAGGAGCCAAGAGAAACCCTCCCTTTCTGACTGAAGAGTGGGAAAGAGGGCTCCTGAAGATCAGAGGGTGGGTCACAGCTCTTCCCCCACCTCCTTCTTCTTTTCTTACTTCTTCGCCATTCCAGGTCCCAGATGATATACCATAGCAACCGTATCTGGTAAGGCACTTAAATCTCAGAGGATTCAGAGTGAATAGATCCCTTCTCTTTGACCAAAAGAGCTATGATCCCAAGAGTGTGGGCAAATCTCCATTGATTTTCTTCCTTCCGTCTCGTTACCTTCTCACCACAGATGCAGTCACAGGAAGTGTACAGCAGAAGGAAGAAACTAAAGTCTCAGCTCTTTAGATGAAGGACTGGGAAGGGAGGCTCCAAGGAGCCAGAAAGTGTCAAGGACTCTATAAAAAGTAGCAAGATGAAGAGTGTGATCCCACAGTTGTTTGAATTATTCAAGTTACCTCTGAGCTGTACATACAATGGGTCTGACCCTATATATATAGCACAAGTTCTGAGAAGTGAGCTACCGGGAAGAACTATTGTCCAGGTCTAATTTACCACTGAGTAATACACATGCAGCAGTGATCCAAGTAGTGCTGCAATCACTTAGAAACTGAACTGATACTGGAACCATAGGTCATGGAAGCACATCAAAACATGCAGCCTGAACCTAACTTGGCTGACTATTATCCTTAGTTACCCAGAGATTCATACACAATATCTGAAAAGTCAAAGATGAAATCCAAAATTATTTAGCATACAAAGAACTAAGAAAATTTCAACTCCACAATCAACAAAAACCAATCATGACGTGACACAAATTTTAGAATAACCAGAGAAAGATGTTAAGGCAGCTATTATAACCAGACACTAAAGGTGAACATTTCTGAAGCAAATGGAAAGATAGTTTCAGAAAAGGAATATAAAGAAAGATCAAATGGCAATTTTAGGAATAAAAAATACAAAAATAAAAAATTCACTGGATGAACTCAGAATGGAGATAAAAGGGGTCAGTGAACTTGAGATAGGTCAATAGAAACCATCCAATATGAACAGAAGAGGGGTTAAAAAAAATAACTGAGGAGAGGCCTTGGGATCTGTGAGACAATACCAAACCGTCTAATATCATTGGAGTCTGAGTCAGAGAGGAGAAAGGAGGTGGAATAGCAAAAATATGAATAGCTGAAAATTTTATGTAGTTGTGGAAAGATATGTACTTATACATTCAAGAACCTCAGAAAACCCCAAATGAAAAATTCAAAGAAAGCTCACCCAAACATATCATAATCAAATTAATAAAAAGGACAAAGATTCCTGAAAGCAGCCAGAGAAAATGTTTCATAGGATGAAAAAATTATTTGAATGGCTGCATATTTCTCATCAAAAGTCACGGAGGTCAGAAGGAAGTGGGAATTTTTAATGTGTTGTAAGAAAAGAAATGTCAACCTAGAATTTTATATCCTCTAAAAATATCTTTCATGTATTAAAGTAAAATAAAGACATTTTCATATGAATGCAAACTATGAGAATTAGAAATCAGCAGATCAGCTCTAAAAGACATGTTAAAAGTAGTTTTCCAGGTGGGAAGGATATGATACCAATGGAAACTCAGAACAGCAGGTGTTAAGAAAGAGCAACAGAAATAACAAATATCCAGATATATGTAATGGACTGTTTTCCTCTTGAGCTCTTAAAAATATGTACAATAGTCATAAACAAAATATACTATATCATCCAAAGGGGTTTTATAATTTATAAGACAACTATAAAGGGATGTAAATGGTGATAAGATACCTACATTCCACTTGAATTGGTAAAATACTGATTTTAAGTATACTGTAAAAGTTTAAGTACATTTAGGGTAATCCCTTAAAAAAAGTAAAAAACTAGACAAAGAGATACAGTAAAAAAACCACAACAGATAAAATACTAAAAAAAATGCTCAAGAAATCCAAAAGAGGGCAGGAAAAGAGAAATGGAAAAATGTAGAAGAGAAATCATACAGAAAATAATAAAATGGCAGTTCTAATCCAATATATAAATGCACATAGTCTAAATAAACCAAGTAAAATATTGAGATTATCAGAAAAATTAAGGCGTGGATCACTATATGCTCTCCATAAGAAAGTCATTTCTAATGTAATGACAAAGATAGGTTAAAAGTAAAATGACAGATGGGATGCCTGGGTGGCTCAGCTGGGTCAACCAGCTGCCTTCCGCTGAGGTGAAGTGAGTCTGCCTCTCTCTCTCCTTTTGCCCTGCTCCCTGCTTGTGCTTTCTCAAATAAATAAATAAAATCTTAAAAAAATAAAATAGAAAAGACTTACCATACAAAAACTAATCAAAAGAAAATAATCCTAGATATTTATGTACCAAACAACAGAGCTTCAAAAACCAACAGTCCTAAAAAAGGAAGAATAGATCCATTATCAAAGCTGGAGATTTCAACATTGCTTTTTCAGTAATGACACCAGTAGAAAATCAGCAAAGACAGAACTGAACAATACCAGGAGAATCCAAACTCTTTTCAAGTATACATGGAACACTTGGCAAACAGACCAGATCTTATCTCCTAACAAACTCTAACATTTTAAAAGAACTGAAATCATACAAAATATGTTTTGATGATGAATCTGAAAATCAACAACTGCAAAATAACTAGAAAAGCCTCCAAAAGTTTAGAAATGGAAGAAATATCAAACAATATTAGAAACAATTCTGAATTGAACAATAAAAATTTAACAATACTTGTGTGACAACTTATAGCATTAAATGCTTTTGTTAGGGCAGCCCCGGTTGTGCAGCGCTTTAGCGCCAGCCTGCAGCCCAGGGTGTGATCCTGGGGACCCGGGATCGAGTTCCACATTGGGATCCCTGCGTGGAGCCTGCTTCTCCCTCTGCCTGTGTCTCCGCCTCTCTCTCTCTCTCTCTCTCTGTGTCTCTCATGAATAAATAAATAAAATCTTTAAAAAAAAAATGCTTTTGTTAGAAAAGTCTCAAATCAACAATCTACGCTTCCACCATAAGAAACCAGAAAAAGAGGAAAAAAATAAACAAAGCAAGCAAAAGGGAGGAAATCATAAAAAGTAAAAATTATTGAAACTTTACTGCAAGCTGTTTCTTTAAAAAAGAACACAATTAAGAAACTCTAGTTTAGGGCAGCCTGGGTGGCTCAGCAGTTTAGCGCCGCCTTCAGCCTAGGGCATGATCCTGGGGTCCCGGGATTGAGTCCCACGTTGGGCTCCCTGCATGGAGCCTGCTTCTCCCTCTGCCTGTGTCTCTGCCTGTCTCTCTCTCTCTGTGTCTCTCGTGAATAAATAAATAAAATCTTAAAAAAAAGAGACTCTAGTTTAGACAAAAAGCCCCATGATTGGTGTCAGAAATGAAGGAAAAGGGGCGCCTTGGGTGGCTCAGTCAGTTGGGTGTCTGCCCAGCATCCTGGGATCCAGTCACCGAGATAGGCTCTCTGCTCAGCAGGGGGTCGGCTTCTCCCCCGCCCCTCTCCCTGCTCTCTATCTCTCAAATAAATAAAATGGTTTTTTAAAAAAGATGACTATTGCTGATCCCCAAAACATAGAGACTACCACAAGGAATTTTACACATAAAAATTCTATAACTTCGATGAAATTGACCAAACTACCAAAATTCCAAAGAGAAAACTGAAATTATTCAATATCGATTAAGTAAATATAATTCCTAGTAAAATCCTTTTGAAATACACGTCTAGGCTGTGATGACTTCAATGCCGACTTCTACCAAACATTTAAAGAATAACATTAAGTCTATACAATTTCTTCAAGAAAGTAGAAAAAGATGGAATATTTTTCAAATCATTATATGAAGCCAGGATCATCTAATTACAAAACCAGATAAAAATACAAAAACACTAGGTTCAATATACCTTAGGAACATAGGCATGAAAATCCTCAGTAAAATCTTAACTCAAGTTGAATTCATCAGTATATAAAAATAATAATACAATACAACCAAGTAACATATCAGAAATCCAAGGCTGGCTTCAATAATCAAAAATCAGTCAATGTGACCTACCATATTAACATTCTAAAAGAGAAAAAAAAAATCAATTTACCTGAAAAAACCATCTGACAAAATTCAACAAATGTTCATAATAAAAATTCCCGGCAAATCAGAAGGTATTTTCCTCAGTTTAATAAGAGGTATTCTACAACACAAAAACCTATAGTTAATTAACATCATACTTAACGGCGTAAGACTGTTTCCCCCACGACTGGAATCAAGGCAAGGATCTTCCTCTTCTCAACATTCTTTTTCAACATTGTATTAAGGTCCTCACCAGTGCAATAAGGTAAAAAAATAAAAACATTAGGGAGAGGGGCAGACATTCTCTCAACAATAAGAGGATAAAAGATTCCTTAATAATAAAAAAGGAAGATTTTGACAGTGGTAGAAAGAATCATTCTAGTCCAGCCTAGAGCCTCTCTTATGTCTCATACGTTTCATTCCAGAGAGTTTGCTTTGTATGTTAGGATTCTCATCACTATAGTTGTAATCTTTGAGCAATGAACACTACTAAGAAAATAAGTGGATTAAAATAGCACAAAAGAGTAACTAGAAAAAATTAAATAGGTGTACATGTATATAGATCTCCAAATGTAAAATACAAGCCTTATAATAACAGTAGTCATAGATGAGAAAAAAAACAGCTAAACATAAAAAGTTTAAGAATTCTATCTGGGGATCCCTGGGTGGCGCAGCGCTTTGGTGCCTGCCTTTGGCCCAGGGCGTGATCCTGGAGACCCAGGATCGAGTCCCACATCGGGCTCCTGGTGCATGGAGCCTGCTTCTCCCTCTGCCTGTGTCTCTGCCTCTCTCTCTCTCTCTCTGTGACTATCATAAATAAATAAATAAATAAATAAATAAATAAATAAATAAATAAATAAATAAATAAATAAATAAAAAGAATTCTATCTGGAGGGGCACCTGGGTGGCGGTTAGTTAAGCATCTGCCTTTGGCTCAGGTCATGATCCCAGGGTCCTGGAATGGGGACCTGCGTGAGGAGGTCAGTGAGGAGTCTGCTTCTCCCTCTGACACTCCCTCCCACTTATATTCTCTCTCTCAAATAAATAAAATAAAAAAAAATCAATCTAGAGAATATTTTGTATGCAGAATCAAACAAATCTGATCAATACTTTCATATGAGGTTTGCAAAGGACTTAATTTCTCTAAATTTAAAGGATAAACATATGCAGGTTGAAAGTAAAAATGAGATTACTTTATTATTATTTATTTAATAATTATTACTAAGATATTTTTGGTCAGAATTAGAGAATCAAATGCAATTTGATTTGTGAAAAGTCAAACACTTTTCAATTTGAATTCTTAGAAAAAAACACGTTACTTTTAGGAAACACCACAGATGTCCTGACATGTTGAGTCTTTTTTTTTTTTAATTTTTATTTATTCATGACAGAGAGACAGACAGAGAGAAAGAGAGGCAGAGACACAGCAGAGGGAGAAGCAGGCTCCATGCAGGGAGCCCGATGTGGGACTCAATCCTGGGACTCCAGGATCACACCCTGGGCTGAAGGCAGGCGCTAAACCACTGAGCCACCCAGGGATCCCCGAGCTTTATTTTTTAAAGTACTTTTGAAACTTCAAGATATGTGAATTTACTCTGGCTACATTTTTAAGTCCTTTGTAATTTTACACTTTTTCGTGATATAAATTGTCTCAAGATGTTTGATCATTTCAACTGACTGCTACAGAAGAAATAATTTGCAGTGTTTCCTTACTTTTAATTTTACATACCTTACATTGAACATAACCTAAGCCTTCTCTGCCCATATTCATGTTTTCAAAAAAAAAAAATCAAATCTCAGAAACTTAAGTGCCTCCCCCAAAATTTTTTGGAATATAGGATTGGGTAGGGAGGTAAACACATATTTGTATAGTTTAGCCTAACAACTCCCAAATACCTTTTACTTAATTTTGTTCACATTTAAGAATGAACTTATCTTCAACAGACCTAATCTAATTATGGAACCATTTAAGGGCATTGTGAATAATCATATCATTTATAGGTATTAGAGCAGAACAAATTTTGGATTATGTAATTAAATTACCATAATTATGCTCTTAGGACATCTGCTCAGAAGAGAGGTTTAACACCAATGAATGACAAGTAATATACTCCAAGACCATTACAACATTCAACAAATTCAGCTTTATAATGAGATAGCTTATAAACATATCAGAGAATATTTTTAGACAAACTTCCTGTTTTCCTGTTATATCACAAACAGGGGAAACCGAATTTGCCCCTCTGCCAAGGAACTTTTTCAATAAGCCAACAATTTAACATCATGAGCATCTGAAATAAATTACTTCTTTAAATGGCAAGCTCCAGCCTAGTCACCAGTCTCCTTCCTTATTGTATCCATGATTATTTTAACATGACTTTCCTCTAAGGGTCTTCAGATTGAATGATTAAGATTTTATTCACAGACACACACATACACACAGATAGAGGCAGAGAGAGAAGCAGGCTCCCGGGACTCTAGGATCACGCCCTGGGCTGAAGGCAGGCTCTAAACTGCTGAGCCACCCAGGGATCCCTATTTATACATTTTTAAAGATTTTATCCATTACTCACGAGACACACTCACACACATACACACACACAGGCAGAGGGAGAAGCAGGCTCCATGCAGGGAGCCCAATGTGGGACTTGATCCCAGGACTCCAGGATCAGGCCCTGGGCTGAAGGTGGCGCTAAACCGCTGAGCCACCAGGGCTGCCCAATATTCTTTTAAAAAGATGCCTATTCCATAAGCTGTTCTTCCTTTTTCTGAGGACATATTCAAATCATTTTTAGATGTTCATTACTTTTATATTTTCTTGTCAAAATGAAGATAGTGTTCTTGTATTTCAAATATCAAATCACATTAGCATGCTTAGGAATAAACTTTGTTACTGGGCTTTAAAACGCACAGAAGACAATTTAGTAGTACCTACAGGTCAATACTGGGGTTGTAAAGAAATTCTTAGAAAAATTCTACTTCCTACCTAGAGTACCCTTTAAGCTCCCTCTGCTGGCTACCATTTAAATAAAGTAGGAAAAAATGATCATCTTTTTAAAAAAATTTTATTTATTTGAGAGAGAGAGAGAGAGAGGCAGAGACAGAGGCAGAGGGAGAAGCAGGCTCCATGCAGGGAGCCCGATGTGGGACTCGATCCCGGGTCTCCAGGATCACGCCCTGGGCTGAAGGGGGTGCTAAACCTCTGAGCCACCCAGGCTGCACTCCTCCCCCAACCCGCTTTTAAGATTTAATTAATTTATTTGACAGAGCGAGGTTTCAAAGCAGAGGGACGGGGAGAGTGAGAAGCAGACTCCTCGCTGAGCAGAGCCTGATGAGGTACTTGATCACAGGACCCCGAGATAATGACCTGAGCAAAAGGCAGACACTCAACCTACTGAGCCATCCAGGTGACCCATTTTTTTCTTTTGAGAGGTGATGGGAGAGCAGGATAAGGCCAAGAGCACTACTGAAACTGAAAGGAAAATTCTCTTAAGGCTAAATCTAACTGATGGCTACCTTCCCTAATAAGTAAGGCTTCTGGACTTTCTTTTTTTTTTCTGGACTTTCAATCAGATTCGGACACTGGGGTGGGGATCAAGGGTACCTGAAATAAGGGAAGTTACTGTCAAGTTTGAATATTAAATTGATATGCCAAAATGCAAAAGCATTTAGTATAAAATAAATCAACTATAAAGTTACCATTTATCACTAGAAAAAATTAAGAATTTAAATATATTTCATAAACTTCATAGAACAAAAACTTATACCACAGTATTAATCTATTGGTTTCAATATTAAGGTTTATTTATTTTTTTCCAGAGTGAGGTTAAGTAACAATTTAAATAATTATCAGGATGTATAAATGAACATCCATTCAGATAAAACATTACTACTTAAAAGTGGCTATCTAAGAAATATTTTGTATGTAATAAATATATTTTATGTTTAGGTTAACAGGCACCATCTTGAGAGCAGAAAAGGTATTTTAAACCAATAAATAAATTACATTCAAGAAAACAAGATGTTTATATCTGAAGTATGATATATCCCCTTAAATGTTTTTCTTCATATAGCACCCAAACTTCCCAAATGTCTAGAAAGTATCTCCCAAAATATAACTCATACCTTAAGTCATAAAAATAAAGGCCAAGAAAAAAATCAATTTAAGACAAAATTTACAGTTTATATTCTTAATTCCCCATTCAATAAAATATCAATTGCCAATTTATTAAAAGTAAATGAACTGTATATATGCAATCTGTTAGTGCTGAAAATCTGAAATATAATATTCTTAAAAGTCACTCTTTCTCAAAGTACTTAAAATATTGCATCTCTGGTGGCAAACCTGAAAACTATCAAGCATTTTATTTCCCTCGTTTTCATTCTTCCACTCCCACCTCTACACCTTTATCCTTTAACAGCCATCCATTGTTTTTTATTTTTTTTTTGTTTTTGGTAAATATATTTACTTATATCCCAAACACAAAACACTGACAATACTCCTTGGTAAACAAGGAAATCCCAGAACAGTCCCAGCCTACAGCTTTGCTACCAAAGTGTGGCACAGGCTAAATGACAGGGGGAAAAAAAAAAAAAAAACAATCAATGGCCCTTATTGATGCAGTCAGCATGCTCCTGAGAGTCCTCAACTGTTTGAGAGTTTGCTGATGTAATCCTGAAGACAGTTGCAACACACTTGCAGACAAGTATCAGAGAATAAGTCTTTGATTGATAATTTTTCTATTTATTTCTGCCAAGGCGACTGAAAACACGAAAGCCTTTTCATCAGAGAGGTTAGCATAGATGTCAATTTCCTTTTCCTGTTTCTCTGTTAAAAGAAAAAGAGAAAGCTAATGTAAATGAGGTAATTAAAAAAAATACATGAAGCTTTCAATTATTTCTTTAGATGATAATAAATATACACAATACTAACAACATACATGAAATGTTATATAGTATCATCCTACTAAAACTAAAATTTTTTCAAAATTACATAAAGGAGTTACTGAAATGCCATGAACTAAATGGAAACTATATATGTGTGTGTGTCTGTGTGTGTATATATATATATACAGTCTATAATATCTACATCATTTCTGTAAGTCTCAAATATTTCTTTCTCTTCACTAGGATGAGTGAGCTCACTGTCTCAAATTTTCTCACCCTAAAGATGGTCCCCTTAACCCCCCTACCAATATGCCTTTATGAATATATTAACTTCTTTACCTTAGCCCTGCTATACAAAATAAGAATAACCAACATTTAATTCTATTTTTTCCCCTCCTGATTACAAATGTAGTCCAAGTTCATGGTAGAAAATTGAAAAGTACAGAAAAACAAAAAAGGATAAAAAAAACACCTATACTATGTTATAAGCCAGCAGAAATCACAATAAATATCTTTGCGCACAATCTGCCAAATTCTTTTTTTTTTCTTGCCAATTTCTTTTTTTTTTGGGAGGGGGTTCTTCTGATTGTACTTTTGTCTGTTTTGTTTTGACTTTTTAATCAAAGTTAAACACATATCTAAGTAGAGTCAAATTGTAATACAGAAGTCCTCCCCGCCACCCAACACCTCTCACTCCCCAAATGCAACTACTTTTTCTCAGTTGTTTCTTGTTTTTACCTAAGCAACATTTTTATGTGATGCTATTTCTTGGTTTTAGGCATTAATTGACCTCCCACCACAGAAAGTTATAATTTTATTGTTTTCTATTTCTTACCCCCTAATATACTCTTCCTATCTCGTCTTCCCATTACGTTATATCACAATTTTGGTGAGATCAATATTCAATGTTTACATTATTCCAACTATGTAAATGATTTCACTTTTCCTGCATTGTTTTTTCCCTGAAGAGATTTTTTTTTCATCTGTTTAGTTTTCATTACTAATTGAACCCAAACTCTCTCCAAGTTGCATAGATCTTCCAGAATGCTTACACATACTAGGTATTATATCTATTTTATCTTCTTGAAATCTCTCCAAGTCTTCTGCTCCAACCTAAAATGGTTGCTTTCTAGACCTGCTACACAATTATCACTGAGATTGCTCTTCAACATCATGCTGGATATAAACATCTTTCTATTGAGTTGAACCCTGTGTCCAGGATCTCAGAATACTTCTTTTTGGTTTACTTCTTCTTTTGATGCCATGTATCTTGCAGTAGTTTCCTGAGAAAGGGAGTATAGGTAGCAAATTTTTTGAGACCCTGAATGTTAGAAAGTGTCTTTAGTCTACCTTCATGCTAACGCATAGTATGATTGACTAAGATTCATGGAGATCCAAGTATGAAGGCAAAAAATTATCTTCCAACTAATGGTGCCACGTTTTTTTAAAAAAAAGCCAATAATTTTTTTCACAGTTATTTTAAAAATTATTGCTAAATTCACATACAGTGTAATACACACATCTTAATGTACAATTGGATGAGTTCTGACAAAATATACATGTGTATAACCCACATCACAATCAAGATACAGGAAATTCCTCATGCTTCTTTCCAGTCAGTACCTCTCCACCTCACCAGCAACTACTGTTCTGATTCTATCACCACAGAGTCATTTGCCTGTTCATGGACTTCATATAAATGGCATCATATAGCATGAACTGTTTTGTGTCTAGCTTCTTTCCTTCAGCATGTTTTTAAAATTCATTGAAGCTGTTCATATATAAGTAGTGTGTTCCTTGGTGGGTAGTATTTCACTGCATTAATTCCAAGTACCACTTTGATTCTTTTCTCGCTCTTTTTCCCCTGAGCCCTTGAAGGAGTTTTCCTTTAATCAAAAAGATAGGATTTGTGATGATATGCTTTGGCATAATCTCTACTTTTAAACATCCACTGGTCTCGGAATTTGGTGGGCCATTTCAATGTGGAAACTCAATGTCCTTCAGGTTTGGAAAATTTTCTTGAATTATTTCATCAATGACATCCTTCTCCTCCATCTTCTCAGTTCTTTTTTTTAGAACATCAATAATTTATAGATGTTGAACCTTAAATTTCTCATTTAAATTTCTTATCTTTCCCATTCTATTTTTTCATCTCTTTTCCCTTTCCCTTTTTTTTTTTTTTTTTTTTTTTTGAGAGAGAGAGAGAGAGAGAGAAAGAAAGAGAAAAGCAGGCTCCCACACTCAATGCAGAGCCCCACATGCGGCTCAATCTCACAACCCTGAGATCATGACCTGAGCTGAAATCAAGAGTTGGATGTGTTTTAACCAACTGAGTCACCCAGGCATCCCTTTCATCTCTTTTTTATTTCTCTACATTCTGGTACAACTGATTCTTTCAATAAACCTGTTAGTGTTTCATTTCTGCAAATCTTTATAAACACACATTTTTTTTTTAGATTTGCATTTTAAAGTTCATTTTCTAGGTACTTTTTTGACAGCTGCTTTTCCATTTAAATATCTTCTTATTCTCGTTTCATGACTATAATATCTTCTCTTGCTAAAAACATTAATGACAGTTTTAAGTTTTTCTTTTTCCTGCAAAAACCTGTTTTATCCAAGTTATTGTTTTTTCCTGTTAATTTGGTCTTAGCCTTTCATAGAGATACTTTCATCTATATATCTGGGTAATTCTTGATAATATGCTCATATTTAAGAATGGGATCCAAAAAGCTGATTAGTTCATATACATCTGTGGAGCTTGACTGTGATCACCAATTTAGGATGATCTGACTGGGCCATTTGTCTGTGAAATCCCTAATGAAAATACCTTTATTTTAGGCCCTTTCTCTTAGGTTTTTTAGATTTCCTAGAGAAGATACTGCTAATCTCCTATCTGGAATGATCCAAACCTAACCACAGAACTCGGTATTTATCAACTCTAATTTTCACATAACCTTCCTGATCTCAGTATAGTAGCCCTGCCCTCAATGACCCCTGGGGTTCCCTAAATCAGAGTTGTCTCATCTTTTTGAAAGGATACATTTGGAAGGAGGGAAAATGAGGTAAACAGCCATTAAAAAACAGACTTCCAAACACTCTCATTTTTAGCCTCATCTTCACTTCTACACCTCCAAATATAATTGACACAAAAATTCCTGATCTTAAGGCAGTTGTATAATAAAAATCTGCTTCTTTTTTAGTTTTCCCCAAAGGGGCTAACAGTTCAGGTTTCATGGGTCTACCAAAGCAGTTACCGCTTTCTAGAATTCTGCTGCTTTTCCCATTCCTTGTTCTTGTGGAATTTGGTCCTTTTTATTTTTATTTTTTTTGAATTTGGTCCTTTAAAAAAAAATCCTTTTACTATAATATTACTAGGATTTGAAGATGATGGAGCTAGGTATTGTTATTCGATCTACCAACATTAACTTGAACTCAACATAAATCTTGTATGTTCATTAATAAGATTTCCAGAATTGCCCACTATATTTTAATCTAAATGTCATTCCTAGTATTTAAAATAATTTAAATCTAGTATTTAAAATAATCATAGTTCTCCCTCATATAAAATGAAAATTTATCTTAACCCAACCAAAAATTTTTAAGTTTAATGGTTTGTTTTTATGATTGTATAAAAATATGCTGCTATCTAGATGTCTAAAAAGCTTTCCTTTCCATTCTTTCTTCTTTCTCTTCTTTTTTAAAATATAGAATACAAAGTCAATTAAAAATGTGTTTTTATACACTCCTTATTTAAGGTAAAGCTTGCTTCAAAGTTTCCAAGTACCTTATGAGCAAGGAATCAATAAAAACTGAATTAAAGCAAACAGCTACTTAACAGTAAAAAGCATATGAAAGAAGTCTAGATATGTAAAAATACAGAAAATTTCAAAAGTTCCTGTTTCTTATCCATATTATATTTAGAGAACATGGTCTGCCTCAAGGGTTGGTAAAATACAGCCCAAGGTCAAATCTGGCCTGCCACCTGTTTTTATAAAGTCTTACTGGAACACAGCCATGCCCATTCATTTACATATTGTCTCTGGCTGCTCTCCAGCTACAATGACAGAGCAGAGTAGCTGCAACAGAAGACTGTATGGCCCACAAAACCTAAAATATTTATTATCTGGCTCTTTATAGAAAAAGTGTGCTGACTTCTTCCCCACCCCGCTCCCATAGCCTACATGAAAAGATTCCAGTTTTACAAAAATTGCCTTGAACATCTTCCTGTTTGTATTAAAAATAAATCAAGAGCATATCTTACTCTAAAAATAGCTTAAAACTTTCTATAATAAGCTGAAAATATCAGACAAAAAATTTATAGCCAACTAGTTTAAGTTATCATGAATAAAAAGTTCAGACCTGCATACACAGATTCCTAGCACAATTATCTAGATTTCATTTCCCCAACTAAAAGACTGTCATTATCTGTTTTCTCATCTCCTCTCACTCACCACCAGAAGCATTCCTTCTCCACTCTTTGGGTTATATTCCCTTTACTTCAACTGAAAAGAATGTTCTGTTTTCTGGGCCAAGCAGTATTTCTCTGTTGTTTGTTTTGTTTTGTTTGTTGATTTTTCTTTGCCTGGTTTCCCTTCTAAAACAGTTTTTAGTTTCTTTGCCTGGTTTCCCTTCTAATCATCCCATGTTAAAAAACACATTTAAGTTTAGAAAAAAATTTAAACTCTCTGGAAGAGCAGCATAAGAGAAGGAGAAAGAAAATGCAGTAAAATTATCCAAGGAATTAAGGCGTATCTAAGTATTCTTCAAAGAAAACAGTCAAATACGATATAAGCCTTATTCCTTTATCCATACAATACTAAGAAGCCATTAACTCTGAAAAAGCTAAGGACAGCTATACCAGTGAAGTTATTTTCCCTAACAGTCATAATTTTATTCAAATAAAAGCATACAAGGCAGAGAGAAATGGTAAACAGATAAAAAAAAGTTCTCAATGTCTAAAATAGGAGAAATTTATACTTATGCTTGATTATTTAAAACTGAATGCCTGAAAAAGCAAAGCATAACCCGCCAACAAGAAACCATAAATGCATTTCACTGAAGATGAAATTATTTTGATAGAGGTTTTTAAGTAATTATAAAGAGCAACTATCACTTTTCCATTAATTACAGGCTTGGAAGTCTCGATTTCAAAAGATATTCATTCATGGCCATAAAGGGGTTCATTATCCTAGTCTAGTCTCCCTACTCTTGTATCATCTTTGAAATCTTCCATGATAAAAGGTTTTTTAGAAGATGTATAAAAAGAGAAGCTGAAGTTTTAGTTAATGGTTAAAAACAGGGATCCCTGGGTGGCGCAGCGGTTTGGCGCCTGCCTTTGGCCCAGGGCGCGGTCCTGGAGACCCGGGATCGAATCCCGCGTCGGGCTCCCGGTGCATGGAGCCTGCTTCTCCTTCTGCCTGTGTCTCTGCCTCTCTCTCTCTCTCTCTCTCTCTCTGTGTGACTATCATAAATAAATAAAAATTTAAAAAAAAAAAAATGGTTAAAAACAAGTTTTGGCAGACATACTACTTATCAGAAGAAAGGAGAAAATCTGTAAGGAGAAATACAAATATATTTTGGACCAAGAAAAATTTACATAAAAAACTGCCTCAAAGTAAGGAAGACACATCAGCAATTTAAAAATTCATACTGAAGAATACTTTCAATAGTAAATTTTTAAAATTCATAGTGCAACAGTTTGAAATAAGTCTAACAAAACTCAGATTTATCTTTAAAAACAAAAAACAACCATTTTAACAGGCTTCTCTATAATACAAATTATTATATCTGAACTCTAATATCAGTTTATAGCAAGGTGAATTTTACCTAATTTGAGCCGTTAGCTTTAGAATTCAATTCTGTGTTTTTTTTTGTTGTTGTTGTTTTTGATTTTAAAACAAGCATCTACCCTGGAGGAAATGTTTTCAAACTAAAATTATGAGTTGTGATTTTAAGTCCAAGAGCTCAATGCCTACCAAACACTTTCTTCACTACTACCTAATTAAAGTCTAGAAAAATTTAATACTTGAAAAACAAAACTGCTTGGATTTATTCATACCTCTTTCTTCCTCATGTTTTTTGGCAGATGCAGTTTTAGGTCTTCCTCTTCCTCGTCTGATATGATCTGAATGGCTGTTACTTCGAGACCTCTTTCTGTTTTCTAAATCCTTATTTACTGTAGAATTTATCTTCTCTCGCCTAACTCTCTCTGTTCGCCTCCTCTTGGCCTCATGCTTGTTCTCTGTATGGATGAATAAAAGTGATATATTTTAGGGCTTAGCAAGAACTGTTTGCCCAAGTTCTCATTGTCTTCTTTTTCTTTCTAAATAGCACTAGAGTTTGCTGCCTGGCATATTTTATAAAACTACAACCGTAACATCCTTGTTCCTCACACCCACACAGGAAAAAAAGAAATTCAACAGAATTCAGATCCACATTAACTCAGGAGGTAGGAAGATTTGTAACAGAAGACCAGTTTCTTTATTTGGCACCTTTAATTTCAGCCCCTACACGTTCACACAATTTCACAGCAATCTTTCTGCCTTTTTCCTTCTCTGCTTCCAAGCTAAAAATGGTAAAGTATTAGCAAAGGAAAAAAAAAAATTCCATTCCTTTTTGCCCCCTACTCAAAATACAGACTGAAATACGTCAAATATACGGAAGCTGACTTTAAACTGACTTTAGCCATAATACATTAAGGTTACCAATAAAAAGCAAACAGAAAGCATCCACAGAAAATATAAAAACACTAGGGAAGTAATAAGTAGTTTGCACTTTAGCCACAGATGAGGTCATTTCTGACATTCTCCAAGCATGCAGATCTCTAAATGAACAGCAAAAGGGGGAACTTTACTCAATATGGTGATTTAATTAATGCAATAAGCCATCCTTCTACTCCAAACAATTCAAAATGCTGGAGAAGGCCAAAAAAAAAAACAAAAAACAAAAAACAAACTTGCTTTAATATATACCTGAACTCAAAAGCAACAAAGAGAATTCCCCAAATGCCTAAAACCACAATGATAAAGGGCCAAAACATATAAAATTCATATCCCAAGAAGAGACCAATTTAAAAAACTTATAAGTATGCTTAATAAGTTAGTGTAAAACTAAAAACAAACAAACAACTGTTTAAGTAAAATGGTAATGGTTATTTCCAAACATCATACCCCCAGAGAAGTAGTTAAATCTAATCTCAGACATATACCTGATGATACAAGAACACTTAAGTATTCAAGATTGCAGGGAAGTTATCAAAGACAACCAGGGTCTTGTTAAAGGACTCAAGGGGTAACTTGAAAAGGCTCCCACTGACCAACGTAGGACAATTTGGGCATCAATACAAACAGTAACTGTAATAACAAACTGGAACATCAAATATACTTAAAACTACAACTACGTGACACTAAATTTTAAAAATACAAGCAAAAACTAAGGAACCCCCTATTTTGAAAACTTAAATAGAATAGAAAGAACAAAGCATTTTTCCTGCCTTTTCTATTCCAATTGTACTAATTCACTCGGTAACCGAAGTATAGATAAAGAGAGGTTTGTCATTTAAGAATTACTGTGGCTAAAAAAAGAAGAATGATAAAATTAAAGTATTACAACTTTCTTTCTTTTTTAAAAAAGATTTTACTTATTTATTTGAGAGACAGAGAGCACGAGTGGGGGAGCAGGGCAGAGGGAAAGGGAGAAGCAGACTCCTTGCTGAGCAGGGAGTCTGACCTGGGCTTGATCCCAGGACCCCAGGATCATGACCTGGGCCGAAGGTAGATGCTTAACCGACTGAGCCACCCAGGCGCCCCTATACTTTTCTTTACTTACATTGTCTTTGCAAAATTTTGGTATTAGAATATTAGCTTCATAAAACAAATTTGGAAGTGTTCCTTCCCTTCATTAGCTTGCATTAATTCTTTAAAGGTTTGGTAGATTTTTCTAGTGAAACCATCTGGAGAAACCTGGAGATTTCTTTTTTGGCTTTTTAAAATTATGAATTCAATTTCCTTGATAGTTGTAGTGCTGTTCAATGACCTATTTCATATTAGGTCAGTTAACAGATATAGTCATAGAGCCTTTGTGACTGGACACCTCATTGGTCCTGAAGGGCTTTCCTGTTTGGTGGCAGTGGCAGCAAGTGGCTCCTGGTGCACCAGGTATCACCATTTTCAACAAAAATGAACTAAAGGATATAAGTGCTAAACATAAATAGCTGTTAACATTACAAAAACAGAGACAAGCAGATTTTATATGCCACCTGACAATACCTACCTGTTAGGTAGTCTTACCAGGAAAATTAAATCCTATCAAACTTTTGAATCCAAATGACAATTTACAGGAAAAATAAAAGTCACTAGAGGAGTGCATTATCCTACATTCCTACACCATGAAAAACCAAATAGGACATCCAGATGTACACGTGATAGCTTCTTTAACACAATTTGCAAGGAAAAAAAAAAAGAAAGAAAACAATAGGTAAAAGAGAGCTAAAAAAGATATTGCCCATATGTACTGTGAAGACCTTAAAACTTAAAAAAAAAGTTTTTATGAGAAACCTGAAAATTTCAGCACCAGTTGGGTATTTTTTTTTTTTAAAGATTTTATTTACTTACTTGACAGAGCGAGCGAGCACAAACATGGGGAGCAGTAAGAAGGAGAAACAGCCAGGGGGAGAGGGAGAAGCAGGCTTCCCACTGAGCAGAGAGCCCAATGCAGTGCTCATTCCCAGGACCCTGGGATCATGACTTGACCAGAAGGCAGACGCTTAACTGAGCCACTCAGGCACCCCACCATTTGGGTATTTAATATTAAGGAATTATTAATTTTAATTGTGCTTATATTTTTAATCGGCTGTCTTTCAGAAACATACATAACTGAAATTACATGAGATTTGCTTAAAAAAATATGCAAGGGAAGGAAATAGACATGGGCGTGAATGGGGCCAGGCTTGGCCATTTTCCTTCTACTCTTGTGTATGCTTAGAATTTCTCAAAAAAAGAAAAGGTTTAAAGGAATAGGTAAAGCTTTTTATAGTATGCCTTTTAAAGTTCAACAATGAATTTAAGTTTGTTCCTCCAGCTACCCACCCATCTCTGCAAACTTCTATTAGCCAAACTTCTCAAAAAAGAGCTCTCTGTACTTTCTGCCTTCAGTTTCTACCTCCCATTCACTAATCAATCCACTTCAATATAGCTGCCCACTCAATGAATGAAACTGATCAAGAAGGACAAAAATTTGTTATCAAATCTAACAGCACCTCCCTTTAATCACCTAAATACCAGCTCTCAAAAGTCCAACAAAGAGGACTACTCTTTTTCTTAACATATTCTTCACTTGATTTTTCAGGCTTTCAGGTTTCCCATCTTACCGTCATTCCTCTCTAGCTCCTTTGCTGTCTTCTCTCAAGTACTTTCTCATCTTTAATATTAAAGCCCTAGGACTCTGACCTGAGCTCTCTTCTCTGAGAGATAATCCATAGACCTAAAACATTACACTCTGTTGTTTATGATGGTTCCAAATTTTATACTTTCAACTAGGACCTCTTCCCAAAGCTCCAGACTGCCTGACAGTTTCACTCTAATTTCTTACAAGTATTTCAAATGTACTAAAAAATTACTCTTGATGTTCCCTCTCGCAAAGCTTCACTGCACCACCCGTTTGCAAAAGCCAAATGATTTGTAGTTATCTGTGACTCAGGCTGCTGCTTCTTCTATCATCACAAACATCCACAGGTACTCCTTGCAAAATATATCCGTAATTTCTTCATCTCTCTACCTCTACGGGCAACATCCAAACTGAATATATTTCCTTCAGAGCTGCCAAAATTATCTTTCAAAAAATTCATTTGTATAGCTTCCTTTCTAAAATCTTTCATTAGCTTTTTATTATATTTAAAAATAAAGTCGAATTTCCTAACCAAAGACTACAGTGCCTATAAGATCTGAATTTGCCTTTCTCCAATCTTCTCTCATACTACAACACTTTGTTCACTACGCCCCAGACATGCCTTCCTTTCAATAAACCAAGTTCCTTCCTCAAGTGTCTGCATTTGTTAATCCTTCTGCCTAGAGCTCTCATCCCAAAACTCTGAATGAGACTACTTATTTACTTAAAATGTTTATAGTTTACCCACCTCTGAGTCTCACAGCCCAAATTTCTTTTTATATTCTACCTTTATAATCTGTTATTTACTTATATGCTCAATCCTCCATTAGAATATAAACTCTGAAAATTGGGATGCCTCTGTCTCACAGAATCTAGAATATTACCTACACATATTAAGTGGTACTGAATAAATAAAATCAGACTGAGCACATGCATCTGCTTCCTCCTTTCTGGAAAATCCCACTGAAATGAGAATAAACATAGGTAAAAGGTAAAGAGAAAAAGGAAAGTAAATCTCTCGTGATGGAAACAAAGAAAGGATGCTATCAATCATCCAGAATTTCAGCAAACCAGCAAGCTCACAGGTTCTGATTAAGAAACCAGAATAGGAAAAAAATAAAGAAAGAAAGAAAGAAAGAAAGAAAGAAAGAAAGAAAGAAAGAAAGAAAGAAAGAAAAGAAAAGAAAAGAAAAGAAAAGAAAAGAAAAGAAACCAGAAGAGGGGGCACCAGGGTGGCTCTGTTAGTGGAGCCTCCAACTCTTGATTGCAGCACAGGTCATGGTTTCAGGGTTGTGGGACTCAGTCCAGTGTCAGGATCCAGGCTCAGCAGGGAGTCAGCTTGAGATTCTCTCTCTCTGCCCCTCTCCCTGCTCATACTCTTTCTCTAAAATAAATCTAAAGAGAAGAAGGAGAAGAAGAAAAAGAAGAGAAGAAGAAGAAAAAACAACTAGAAATAGAAGACACTACAATCCAAAACATAAACAAAATATGGCTCCTATCGAAGGGATAGCTGTTCTTTGTGAAAATACTTCAGAACAGGACAAAAACTACAGTAAGGGAGGGCAGGCCACAGAGTGATCATCAGAATATCTACAGAACTACAGCAGAACAACTGACATAAGGAAGTGAAACTCTCAGGAACCAAGTAATGTTCAAAGGAACTATGAACCTTCAAAACATAGAAGATACAAACAAATAAATGGCAGCTCCTCATAAAAATGAAATCCTATTAGGAATTTCACATTTTCTCCCAGGATGAAGGTATCCCAATTTTGGCAATCATGGAATTCAACACTGCCTCCCAGCACATGTAATTTACACCCAAAAGCCTGCCAATAAGCTCTATGGTCAAAATAGACCCTTAAAACAGTGTAGGATGGTAATGCAAGTTATCTACACTGATAAATCAAATCCTTCATTTATAAATATCAATAGGCAATTAAGGATTACCAGCAATTTAAGGAAAATAAAAAGTATAACAGAGAAGGAAGAAGATAAAACAGAAAAAGGCAGTTCATGGGCAGCCCCGGTGGTGCAGCGGTTTGGCGCCGCCTGCAGCCCGGGGTGTGATCCTGGAGACCCTGGATCGAGTCCCACGTCGGGCTCTCTGCATGGAGCCTGCTTCTCCCTCTGCCTGTGTCTCTGCCTCTCATTCTCTCTCTGTGTCTCTATAAATAAATAAATAAATAAAATCTTAAAAAAAAAAAAAAAAAGAAAAAGGCAGTTCAAGAAACAAGAAAAAAACAGCGGTGCCTCAGTGGCTCAGTCAGTTTAGTATATGACTCTTGGTTTTAACTCAGGTCATAATCTCAGGGTCGTGGGATCCAGCCCCATGTTGAGCTCGGTGCTCAGTGAGGAGTCTGCTTGTCTGTCTTCCTCTGCTCCCGACCCCCTCAAATAATTAAATAAATCTAAAAAAAAAAAAAAAAAAGAACCAAGAAAAAATAATCTTAAAACATTCTAATGTATACCTTCAGAGAGCTCTGATTAGACTTTATGTCATTAAGATTCTTTTGCAAAAACAGAAAGCTCAATCCTAAAATTCATATAGACTCCAAGCAATCTGAAATAGCGAAAGAATCCTGAAAAACAATGTCAGAAGTTGCACATTTCCTGATTTCAAAACTCACTACAAAACTACAATAATCAAATAAGTGTGGTACTGACAGATATATAGACCAACAGAATAGAGAGCCCAGAAATAAATCCTTGAATCTATGGTCAAATGATTTTCAAAAACAGTGCCAAGATGATTCAAGGAGAAAAAGATAATATTTTCAACAAGTTGTATTGGGAAAACTGGATATCCATATACAAAAAACAAAAACGAAAACAAAAACAAAAACAAAACAAAAAACCAACAAAAAAAAGTAGCTGGACCCTTATTTTATACCTTATATGAAAATTAATTCAAAATGGATCGAAGACCTAAATATTACAGCTAAAATTATAAAATGCTTAGAACAAAAAGGAGAGAAAAACTTCCTAACATTGGACTTAGCAATGATTTCTTGGATATCACAATGAAAGTATAGGAAACAAAAGAAAAAATTGACAACCTGGATTTTATTTTTATTTCTTTTAAAGATTTTTATTTATTTATTCATGAGAGACAGAGAGAGAGAGAGAGGCAGAGACACAGGCAGAGGGAGAAGCAGGCTCCGTGCAGGGATCCTGACGTGGGGACTCGATCCCTGGTCTCCAGGATCACGCCCCAAGCAGAAGGCAGTGCTAAACCCCTGAGCCACCAGGGCTGCCCAGCAACTCGGATTTTAACAAAAAAAAAAAACTTTTGTGCACCAAAGGACAGTATCAACAGAATAAAAAAGGCAATTCATGGAATGGGATAAAATATTTGTAAACATTTATCAGATAAGGGATTAATATCCAGAACAAAAAGAACTTCTAAGAACTGAGTAAAAACTCAATTCAAAAATGAGCAAAGAACTTGAATAGACATTTCGCCAAAGATGACAGGCAAATGAAAAGATATTCAACATCACTAATCACTAGAGAAATACAAATCAAAACCACAAGTTAGCACTTCATACTGATTAGAATGGCTCTTATCAAAAGCACATAAAGTAAGTGTTGATGAGGATGTGGAGAAATTGGAAACTCTGGGTATTGCTGCTGCTAACATAAAATGGTGCAGCTGCTTTGGAAAACGATATGGCATTACCATATCATAGATATACCATATGATCCAGCAATTCTACTTCTGGGCATATATATAATAGAAATGAAAGCAGGAAATCAAATAGATATTTGAACAACTATGTTCATAGCTGTATTAGTCACAAAAGCAAAAAGGTGAAAGCCAATTCAAGTGCATGAGTAAACAAAATGTGGCATGTGCATAAGGTGAAATATTAGAGAGGAAATTCTGACACATGCTATAACATGGATGAAGTCTAAAAACATTATGTTAAGTGAAACAAGCCAGACACAAAAAGATAAATATAGTGTGATTCTAAATAGGCAGTAACTACACTAGTCTTTCACAGGTACAGAAAGAACAGAGGTTGCCTTGGGGCAGTGGGGAAGGGGAATGGAGAATTATTGTTCAATGGGTACAGCGTTTCAGTTTGGGAAGATGGAAAACCGTCCTGGTGGTTAATTAATAGTGGTAATGGTTTTGAGTACACAACATGAATGTACTTAACACCACTGAAGTGTACATTTAAGATGATTAAAATACTGATTTTATGTTATGTATAATTTACCACAATAAAAAATATAAAAAAGAGTAAGAGTCAATGATAAAGAAGAAATTAGAAAACAGAATGAACTGCTCAAAATTAAAGTGCAGGAGACAAGCTAAATAATGGACACATCTGAAAGACAGATTTATAGCTCTAAAAGAGAAATCAATGAAATTTCCTGGAACACCAAAAAAACAGAGAATAGGTGACAGGAAGTGAAGAGAAATGAAGGAAAGATCCAAGAAATCTAATACTCATCCATGACATAATTACTAATTATCTACCCAGTATTCATTCTCCCCCCTCTTAAAAGCACAGAATGTTCTGATCAAGAGGGCAATGGGCCCAGCTGAAATATATACATTCAAAGACTCTCCTGCAGATGATGCGGCCATGGAATTTTGTTCTGGCCAATAAGTAAGTGGAATTGGGTAAGGCTTCCAGAACGATTTTTTGTTTAAAGGGGCAATCACAGCTGGCGTGTCCCTTTGTCCCTCTGTCCTTCCCTCTTCTTCCTACTTGGAATGCTTATGGAGTACCTGGAGGTACAATAGCTACCTTGTAACAATGAGGATGAAAGCTACATCTCAGAACAAAAGAAAAAAGAACCCAGGTCTTTGATGGTATCATTGAATCACTAGTCCTGTAGAGCCAACTTCATCTTTCTTCACTAAACAGTGAAAAAAACCCCACCGCAGTGTCAGTCTCAGTAGACAGTAATCCTGATATATCATCCAACAAGTATGCAATATACCAGGAAGAAGAGAAAAGAAAATGGGGTAAAAAAAAAAAATCATAGGTAAAAACAGCTCTACACTGAAGATCTGAGCCCTCAGATGGAAAGGAAAAATGATAATGACATTCAAATGTGAGTACAGGGGCTCCTGGGTGGCTCAGTCAGTTAAGCTCGGATCATGATCTCAGGGTTGTGAGATCCAGCCCCACAATGGGCTCCATGCTCAGCTCAGAGTCTGTTTGGGATTACTTCTCTCTTCCAACCCCTCTGTCCCTCCCATTACTTGCATGAGTGCACACACACTCTCTAAAATAAGTAAATAAATGTGAGTACAAAGTAAAGGCCTTCCACAATTGAAAACAGGAAATGTACCAACAGATATTTCTATGAAAAATTTTTTTTCAGGTCTGAAACAACTTTCTGGAAAATTTATTTCAAAAACAAAAACATACAAGTTAAAAACAAAATGGCACACAAGAAAAATAGGCTTATCCTAAGAGTACAAAGGAAAGAAATCTTAGTATGACAGCTATGCAGCAGACCTAAAATCAATCAGTCTTAATTAGAAGAAATCAGAAGATTCTACAAAAAAAGTCTTAAAAATGAATATAGTCATCATTATATAAACTATATGATTAAGAACCCAAATGTACAGGCACAGAGGTAAATATAGGTATGCATTTTTCCACCAAAGACAAAATAAAAACTTAAAGCCATGTCCTATACATGAATGTACAGCAATTTTAAGTGATTAGCACATAAGAAACAATGTTTTCTGAAATAACAAAACCAATGTCACTGTCAAGTAATTAAGAATTGAGGATCACTAACTACTGAATTAGTAACATTCAATCACTGGGTTTATAAAGGTACTAGCAATTGGCAATAATCATTTCACTTTTTTTTTTAAACAGGGTTTTTTTTTTTTTTTTTTTAAGATTTTATGTATTTATTCATGAGAGACACAGAGAGAGGAAGAGACCCAGGCAGAGGGAGAAGCAGGCTCCATGTGGGGAGCCCAATGTGGGACTTGATCCTGGGACCCCAGGATCACAACCTGTCAACCAAAGGCAGACGTTTAACCACTGAGCTGCACATCGGGCTTCCTGCATGGAACCTGCTTCTCCCTCTGCCTGTGTGTCTGCCTCTCTCTCTGTGTCTCTTATGAATAAATAAAATCTTAAAAAAAAAATTGCTCAAATTGAGTTTAAGGCTTAATTTTTTTCCTTTTTTAAAAAAGACTTTATTTCAGCACACCTGAGAAAGAGAGAGAGAGAGAGAGAGAAAGCATGAGCATGGGGGAGAGGGACAAGCAGGCTCCCTGCTGAGCCAGAAGCCCAATGTGAGGCTTGATCTCAGTACCTGGGATCATGACCTGGGCCTAAGGCAGACATATAACCGACTGAGCCACCCAGGGGCCCCTGAAAGACTTAATTTCAAGGTTATTTTTTAAACTCTAAAGCAATCACTGAATTTAGAAATAAGGTCCTACATGAACAAGATGGTTAATTTCTAAAAATTTATCTCCATTTAACACTGGCCCCCCAAAAAGAGTAAAAGAAACACATACCTAACAAATTAGGACATTAGTTAGAAAGGTTGTCAAAGAATTATTAATTGCCCTAAGATTCTATGGACTCATACAAAGCACTGAGCATTTCTTAATACAGATTTATTTATAACACTCATCTCTTCCCCTCATCAACATGAAAAAACTTGTAAAAATCCTTTAATTTCCATAATAAATTTTTTAATGTATTTTCAGCTAGATAAATTTTTTTTTTTAAGATTTTATTTATTCACGATAGACATAGAGAGAGAGGCAGAGACACAGGCAGAGGGAGAAGCACGCTCCATGCAGGGAGCCCAATGCGGGACTCAATCCTGGGACTCCAGGATCGCGCCCTGGGCCAAAGGCGGGTGCCAAACCACTGAGCCACCCAGGGATCCCCTAGATAAAATTCTATACAAGTCTAGTGTCCTCCCTCCCTCCCTATTTCTACTGTGTTAGGAAGATATACAGATTAGTATATTTGAAAAAATGTGAGTTTTGAGCAATTCAAGCTTAGGTAAATCTGACTTGACAGATTATTTTCCTCCTACGTGTCACAAAGTTACAAAAGAAATTTCAACCCACTGAAATTTAAAATTATCTTTTATAGCTTTGATTTCACTTTTAAAATAAGTGCAACTTGAACTTCACAGATGGCTCTTTCTTGTTTTAAATGTTTAATTATGTAAGTAAAAGTCTTCCTTAATTCCTCCCTTGTTATTCAGTGATCTATCCATTTACGTATCACATGTAGAAATCACTTTGTGGGGTCTAAAAAGCAAATGAAAAATTGAACCATGATACAGTAATTCTACTGCTGGATATTTATCCAAAGAAAACAAAAATACTAACTTGAAAAGATATGTGCACCCTCATGCTCACTGCAGCATTATTTACAACAGCCAAGATATGGAACCAACCTAAGTGTCCACTGATGGATGAACGGATGAAGATAATGTGGAATTTTATTCAGCTGTAATACAGAATGAAATCTTGCCATTTTTGACAACTTGGATGGACCTTGAGGGCACTATGCTAAGTGATATATCAGAGAGAGAACGGTAAATACCGTATGATCTCACCTATATGCAGAATCTTAAAAAACAAATCTGAGCTTGTAAGTAACAGACAGATTGGTGGTTGCCAGAGGTGAGAGTTGGGGGGCTAGGGGGTCCAAAAGTACAAACTTCTCTAAGTTTCTATACTACAAATAAGTCATGATGGTGTAACATAAGCATGGTGACTATAGTTAATAATACTGTATTGTATATTTGAAAGTTGTTAAGAGTAAATTTTAAAAGTTCTCATTACAAGAAAAAAATTTTTGTACAAAAAACGAGTTCATGCAAGTATTGTTTTATACTTTTTCCCTATATTAACTTTGTTTTAGAGATTTTTCCAAGTCAGTACATACAATCTAATTAGCACATACTGTTGTTCCCTAAAAGATGTACCCCACTTAACCATTCCGCTACTGATGATATTTGGGCTAAAACTTTCTATTATAAACAGTGTTGCTTATAAATCCTAATATATATCTCATTGTGTATTAAAAACAACTGTATCTTCAGGATACATACCCACTGATAAAAATGTCTAGATCCTAAGTCATGTGCATTTAAAACTTGTTAACAACTATAGTCAGACTATCCTACCAAAAGGTTGAGCTGATGTACAACTAGTATGAGACTTTGGATGCTGCCAGACTCAGGAAAGCACCTGGAAATCCTTGACAGTTTTGTCAGGATGTGGGTAAAAAGAATGGTATTTTATTTCAACTGCATTTTCTTGATTATTAGCGAAGTTCATTATCTTTCCAGATATATATTATTCATTTTCATTTTTTTCTTTATGAATTCTCTAATTAAAACTGGAATGTTCCTGGATCCCACTGACCATGACCATGTTCATCAAGTACTTTTATGTACTCTTCTCTATCTCCCACATACTACAAACTATCCAAGGCAAATCTTACTTTTAAGAAATTTAATTGTAGAAATGAATATACTAAACTTGTTACATTAGCCATTTTCATCTGCACTTCAATCCTTTATCTAAGGCTTCTACTATAATAAGCCTGTATTATACTCAAGTAAATAGCAGCTGCTCACAGAGGTTAGTTAACTTGTTAGATAGTGACAAAACTGGAATCTGAGTCTGAAGCCAAGGTTTCCACCCCCCCTTATCTGTACTATACCAACTGTTCTCTAGGCTTCAACACTCTTAACCCTCCCCTCCTTTGGTTTCTATGGCGTAATTTACTCCTGATGTTCCTCCACCCTTTTAAACCATTTTTTTCTGTTTCTTTTGCTGGTTCCTCTTCCTCCTCCAGGGAATTTCTAGGCTTTAATGTCTCATCTTTACTTCAAGGTTAGAGGGCTACTCTTATTAAACAACAGAACCTTAGAAAATTCCAAATGTAAAATAATGATGAACTGCTTCTTACTCATCACCATGACTTACGTAACACTACTCTCCACTGGTGATTCTCCTACAACTGACATGTACACGTGCAACTTCTCAGTTGGCCTGCACTCCCTAATAACCTCCAGCCGTTAAGATCGGTGTTTGCCAGAGTTCAGTCGCTAAACTTCCCCTTCCTACCCTATGGACCCTCTGGGACAAGCTCATCCATTTCTCGTCAACTACCATCTATTCCCTGATGGCTCAAAAGATTTATCTCCAGTTGAGGCTGTTTCCTGAGCTTTAGACTATATGTCCAACTGGGGAAAAAAAAACTCACATGGATGGTATTTCATAACCATATCCAAAACTTAATTCATCTTTCCCTCAAAATTTGTCCTCCTTGGGGATCCCTGGGTGGCTCAGCAGTTTGGTGCCTGCCTTTGGCCCAGGGCGCGATCCTGGAGTCCTGGGATCGAGTGCCACGTTGGGCTCCCGCCACGGGGCCTGCTTCTCCCTCTGCCTGTGTCTCTGCCCCTCTCTCTCTCTATCATGAATAAATAAATAAATATCTTTAAAAAAATGTGTCCTCCTTTTTATACTCCCTTTTGTAATTAACCCAAGTCACTGGAAGTAACTCTAAAATTCTTCCCTCTGGTTGAAGTGATCCTGACTCCTTAATACTTGCAGCACCTGTCCCTTCTCTCTGTCCTTGTTGGGTTTCTTCTTTACCTCATTTCTCACCTGAACCACTGGCATATGGAGGGAGCTTGAAAATATTTGTTGGATATAAAATAACACACTTGTCCCACTAGGGCACAGACCATGTCTTACTCATTTTGGAGACCCGGAACTGAGTTGACACACCACCCCAGATGTCTACTGAATCAATCATTCCAGGGTTCCATACCTGAATCAAACTCTGAGGAAATAAGAACCAGGGACCCATTTTTAAAAGCTCTCTGGATGATTTCTATATAGCTAATCCAGTAAAGTCTTTATTATATTGATAAAAGAGAGCAAATTCAAACAAAGGCTGAAATGGGATTTAATGACTTATTACCTCTATAGAGATCTAGAATAAACAGAACTCCCAGACATAAACAATTCTTGAATCACCTGCTACTATAACCTAAGCACCTACTAACTATATATATAAACTAAGCACTATATATATATATATACATATATATATATGTATATATATATATATATAACCTAAGCACTAACTCAGCATTCTCACTCAGTTAACATACTGCAATAGCGCACTTCTACCCTGTATCCCCACAATCTACTCCCCAGACAGCAGCCAAAATGGTATTTCTAAAAGGCAAATCAGAGCACGCAACCTTCCCTTCACTCCATCCCACGCCCTAGGAATAGTTTCTCCTCATAGTTTAAGAACAAAATAAAAAAAACTTTACTCTGGTTTACGAAGTCCTACACAATCTGGCCTCTGCCTATCCCTCTGGTCTCATCTCCCACACTCCCCTGCTCTTACTGTCTACACTGCAACCACACAGGCCTTTTTGTTCCTAAAATATACCAAACTTTTTCCAGCCCTAAAATTTCTGCATTTGCTATTTCATCTGCCAAGAATGTTCTCTTTGATTTCATCATGGCTAGCCCCTTTGTTCAAATTCAGCCTCAGTTTAAATGTCCCTCTCAGAGGGGCCTTCTCCAATCACTCAACCAAAAGTAGCCTTTTAGTCACATGCTAGGACAACAATCTATTTTAATCTATCATTTAATTTTAATTTATCATTGGTCAAAAGCTGGTGTTCTCCCTGTATTTATTCACTGTCTATCTCATGCCTACAAGAATGTAAGCTCCACAACAGCAGTGAACCTGCCCTGACAGTAGATTCGTTCATTACTTTATACCCAAGTCTTAGAACAGTTCCTGGCATACAGCTGGTACTCAAAATTTATCTGTAATCAATCTACTCTTATTTGGAGATCACCCCCCTGTTATGATTTTATCCGAGGATAAATAACAAAATTTCATCTTTTTGAACTTCAAAATTCAATCCATTGAATAAAGCCAATTTGATTACATTAATGAGAAAGTATAATTCCAATAAAATTATTTTTCAGATATTCTAAACCAGAGAATTATAAAAAAGTAACTAGTGTCTAAAAATTACATTCACATCAAAATCAAGTTATATTTTTCCAGATACTAATTCAAAAAAAAATCTAAGTTGTTATAAATTTTACTAGCACTGAGGAGGATAAAACCCAACGTCCATCAACCAGTGAACAGATAAACAAAACACTGCCAAGCAGTAAAAAGAATTCTTACTGATGTACATAACGATACAGCTGAATCTTACGTTACGCTCAATGAAAGAAGCCAGGCAAAAAAAAAAGTACATACTGTATGATTCTGTTTATACATAAAGTAGTAGAAATAGCAACAGAGGGATCCCTGGGTGGCGCAGCGGTTTGGCGCCTGCCTTTGGCCCAGGGCGCGATCCTGGAGACCCAGGATCAAATCCCATGTCGGGCTCCCGGTGCATGGAGCCTGCTTCTCCCTCTGCCTGTGTCTCTCTCTCTCTCTCTCTCTCTCTATCATAAATAAATAAAAATTAAAAAAAAAAAAAAGAAATAGTGACAGAAAGCACATCAGTGGTTATCTGGGGTTGAGGGGTAGCAAGGAGAGAGTAATAAAGAAAAACTACAAAACTTCAGGGGAATGATGGACATTGTTCATTATCTTGATTGTGGTGACTAGTGTAATCATAGGACAAAACTTATCAAACTATATACTTTATATATGTGCAACTTATTGTCAATTATACCTCAAACTATTTTTTAATTTTTAAAAATTAGATTATGCCCTTGCTTAAAACCCTTCAATGGCTCTCCATCCTCCAATAATAAAAAACAGAAAATTTGCTATAAGATTTATCAGCATTATAAGGGAGTTAACATTTAAATGGAATGAAGAGCGAACTAATGTTATAAGCTGATTTCCAACAGCTAATAAGAACCAAAGACATACTTCAATAGGTTTTAATTTTTAACTTCAACAGATATAAATAATATATTCACAAAAATTAATTTTACATTTCTACATCAAAAAGCTAAATATGTGATAAACTCACAATTACCTGTAGAAGGTGGTGATTTCTCTGGGTGTTTTGCATTTAAAAGTTTTCTGCTAATAAATATGTAACCACAGGGACACGATTTACATGCAACAGGAACCTGTACAAAAATAAGAAAAATTATATTACTATTTTTCTATTAGACTTCTCAATGTTTATGTAGTCTCCTGAACTGAATCATAGATTTATTTAAGGAAGTCATAAATTTATTTAGGAATCATGGATTTATTTAAACCTGCCTCCTTACCAACAAATTGAGACTGGTGGTGTGTCCAATACATCTTCACATTCTCCTAATGCTTTACAATACCATGTATATAGAAAATGCATGAAAAATGTGCTGATGGGAGTGACCAACATAAAACCATAACAGAAAAGACCATCAGACCAAGGGAAAATACGTGGGGGAAAAAAGGTAGTATTTCCTAAAATGTTTGATGGCAGTTATGTAAACCAACTGGAAAAGGGAACATGGCTGGGAATTAAAGTAATCCCAGCACAAGAATGAGGGCCCAACTCTAATAGTGAGAATGGAAATGGAGAAAGATAGATGCGCCAGACATTTCAAAAGGGGAAAATACTTCCATTATTCCATTTCATTAGAGAATGAAAATACTAATTTGAAAAGATATATGCACCTTTATGCTTATTGCTGCATTATTTACAATAGCCAAGAAAAGGAAGTAACCCAAGTGCCCATCCACAGACAAATGTATGAAGATGTGATATACATCTCAGGTGTGTATCCACTGAAGTTAGGACGACATGTATGGACCTAGAGATTATGCTAAGGGAAGTAAGTCAGAGAAAGACAAGTATTGGTAGATTTCACTTATATGTGAAACCTAAAAAACAAAACTAATGAACAAACAAAAGAAGAAACAAAGCCATAAATACAGAGAACAAACTGATGGCCTCCTGGGGGGTAAGGGAATGGGCAAAATGGGTGAAGGCGAGTAGGAGGTACAAGTTCCCAATTATAGAACAAGTAAGTCATGGAGTTGAAAGCACAGGGAATACAGTCTATGGTACTAGAATAGCCTTGTATGGGGACAGATGGCAGCCACATTTATGGTGAGCCTACAGGGCTGTCAAAACACCACATTGTACACCTGAACTAATGTAACATTGTAGGCCAATTATACTTGTCTTAAAATTTTTTTAAAAGGGAAAGTACTGAAAATGGCTCCCGTACTAATATGAGAGGGCAAGATGCCAATTACCACTGATAAAAAAGAACAGTTTAAAATTACTTTGAGGGCCAAAAGCATACCATAAACCAAAGCAAATGTAGGAGAAGGTAGGAATCAAGATCTAGCATCTTTTAGTTTCAGCTCCAGGAAGGACATTGGATAAAACACTCAAGCTTGGGGATCCCTGGGTGGCTCAGCAGTTTAGCGCCTGCCTTTGGCCGGGGGCGTGATCCTGGAGTCCCGGGATCGAGTCCCGTGTCGGGCTCCCGGCAGGGAGCCTGCTTCTCCCTCCTCCTGTGTCTCTGCCTCTCTCTGTGTCTATCATGAATAAGTAAATAAACCTTAAAAAAAAAAAATTCAAGCTCTTCAAACTTCTGTTTCTACATGTGTAAATTACAACTGCCTCCTTTCCCTATTTCAAGTCTACAATGATTTTTCAAAAGCTAAATGTCATTAAAAATCATTTTTAAAATGTTTGATTTCTCCACAATCATTTCACTAATATTAACTGTAAAAATCCTTGAAATCACATGTTCACCAAAAAACAGAAATTAATCTCAACCAAAAGCACTCACAGAATATTTTATGATCAGAAAATTGCAATTTCCTTTTGTAAGATAAATTCCATTTGCCCACTGTTCTGCTTGTGTAAAAGTTTAGTTACAATTATAAAGCTTTTTATCCAGGGACGCCTGGATGGCTCAGTCAGTTAAGTGGATGACTCTTGATTTTGGCTTAGGTCATGATCTCCGGGTCCTGATTTGAGCCCCAAGCAGGGCTCCATGATTAGTGGGGAGTTTGCTTGAGGATTTTCTTCCTCTCTCCCTGCCCCCACTTGAGTGCGCTTTTTTCTTTTTTAAAGATTTTAAAAAATTTATTCATGAGACACACACACAGAGAGAAAGAGAGAGAGAGAGAGAGAGAGAGAGGCAGAGACACAGGCAGAAGGAGAAGCAGGCTCCATGCAGGGAGCTGACGTGGGATTCGATCCTGGGTCTCCAGGACCACGCCCTGGGCTGCAGACGGCACTAAACCTCTGAGCCACCAGGGCTGCCCAAGTGCACTCTCTCTTTAAAATAAATATACCCCCCGCCAAAAAAAAAAATAAATAAATAAAGCTTGCTTTCTCTGTGTAAAGAATGCTTCATAGTCTGAAATATAAATACTTGATCTAATTAAGCTAAATTAGTATTTTGGGTGAATTTTCTTTGCATAAAAGTACTAAACAAATGATCTCTAGTTTGCAGGTAAGAAAAATAACATTGAATCCTATAAAAATAGTCAAACTCCAGATAGGCCAAATAACATACTTAAGAAGCATTAAG
The DNA here is from genome assembly GCF_011100685.1 of Canis lupus familiaris. Lineage (NCBI taxonomy): Eukaryota > Metazoa > Chordata > Mammalia > Carnivora > Canidae > Canis > Canis lupus. The sequence continues at coordinate 8,369,244 of NC_049236.1, read as the reverse complement.
AATGTGATGAGATTCTTTCAAGCCAGGACAGAAAATGAAACGTTACATTTTCTAATACGGTAAAACGCATCCAAAAGAGGTTATTTTAAAAATTTCACATCTTCATAGAACTAAACTCAAAGGTACTGACTCATTTCCTTTACACTTACATCATTAAGGGCATTCACTGTAATATAAATTGTTTTAAATTAATGTTATCCAAGAAACACAGAAACATGATGTCCTTATTCAAAAGCTCCTTTGCCACTTGGCAAGCATTTTCTTCCAGCTACTAAAACTGAACAAATTTAAAGTTAGGTCTCTTATATGCAAGAAAAATATTATCAACACATATCCTGAATTAGGAGAGGGCTGCACTTAGATGAGACATGTACATATGACTTTGGCATGAAAGAATGCACAAACACTGATAGGCTGATTTTCACTCCTTAATGAGTCTTCTATGATCAAGAAACATTTATGCGCCTAAGTCACCCTAAAATCCCTTTTAAAATGGAAAGCTCCTCTTCCCAACCCCAACCCTGAAAAAATACAACCAACCACCACAACCCAAATCCTAGTAAAAGAATTCTTAAATAAGGTGGACTTCAATAATATTAATCTCTTTACAGTATAATTTGCTTTTCAAACAAAAATTCTATGTTTCCTTCAACTTTTAGTTGTAATACCAAAGATGATACTAATGAAAATTCTAATGCTATACTCTTAGGGTTTTAAAATAGAAAAAAACCCAAATTTTTGTTTATTGATGACTTCTTGTTTATTAATTTATCCCTCGAAAAGTGCATTTGGGTTATTTATATGTTTACAATAAATCACGTAAAAACAAGTAAAACGCTAAAAAAAAAAAGTGCAAAATACATCCTGGTCCTATATTGTTTGATCTTACAAAGTTCAAAATAACCACATTATAGAGAACTCATTTACATTCTTTGGTGCTAAGAGAATCAAAGTGACCTACAGTGGACACGTTTTGCTACATAACACATAAAATTTCCTATAAATAGGAAAAAAATAGCTGCTCTAATAAAAAAATTAAAAAACAGACACATACACAAAAGATACCAGACAACTAACAAGAATCTTTAATGTGGCTACATACAAAATGGTTCAGTAATGTGAGCTACTGGATGTGAAACCTCTCGAAAATGAAAAGTACTGTGGTTTAGATGTTTCAGAACGGTATTTTCAATGGAGGCCCCGTAAAGGGGATGTTATAAAACAACTGAAATCTAGGCCTTGTTTGCTGATCTCTGTACCTGTTTTTAAACCTACACACACACGGACACAGAACATAGGTAAATCTATTTAAGTGGTGCAGTCTTCTCAAACTTTAAAGAATTTACATATTATTTTATGTTTATAAAGTATACCAAAATTCTATTCTAATATTCATCAAAGACTTAGAATAACAGTAATCTCATGACGTTTAAAAAACGGCTTTCTGGATTATAATTTTTTTTTCTCATTTATAACTATAAGAAGCTTGTACTGCCTAATAATTAGCTAAAATTAATCTTTTAAAAAAATAAAATCTTTTATTTCCTTCAGTCCAGTAACTTTCAGTGAAGCAATTTCAAGAATTATCAGAAGTTTTATTTAGTCCTCATGTATACTTTCTTCTCTCAAATACTCACAATAAATAAAGAACAAAACCAACATTTTAAATTATGTAGTAGCTCCCCATGGACTCAACTGTGTCCCCCACTAAATCCAGATGTTGAAGCCCTGACCCCGAATCTCAAGGTACTTGGGAGGTGAGAGGGTCAGGTTTAAAGTCATGAGGGTGGGGCCCTCACGGTGGATTAGCGGCCTTCTAAGGGAACCAGAGAGTTCTCTCTGCTACAACTCCAACTTCCAGGCTCCAGAACCGCGAGAAAATAAACAGTCTGAGCCACTTAACCTCTGGTTTTTGGTTATAGCAGCTGGGAGCAAGGGGCCGCGGGGTCCTTGATAACGAGATGAACGTGTGCTTCCAAATTAAATGTCCAGCACATCTTGTTGAAGATTACCGGGATGCCCAACAAGCTTATCGTCCTTCCTTTTTTTTTTTTTAAGATTGATTTTCTTGTTTTTCTTTTTCTCTTCCTTTTCTTTTCTTCTTTCTTTTTTTTAAATTTATGATAGTCACAGAGAGAGAGAGAGAGAGAGAGGCAGAGACAGAGGCAGAGGGAGAAGCAGGCTCCATGCAGGGAGCCCGACGTGGGATTCGATCCCAGGTCTCCAGGATTGCGCCCTGGGCCAAAGGCAGGCGCCAAACGGCTGCGCCACCCAGGGATCCCTCTTTCTTTCTTTTCTTTTCTTTTTTCTTTTCTTTTCTTTTCTTTCCTTTTCTTTTTTTCTTTTCTTTTCCTTTCTTCCTTTCTTTCTTTCTTTCTCTTTCTTTTCTTTCTTTCTTTCTTTCTTTCTTTCTTTCTTTCTTTTCTTTCTTTCTTTTTCTTTCCTTTCTTTCTCTCTCTCTCTCTTTCTTTCCCTTCCTTCCTTCTCTCTCTCTCTTTCTTTCTTTCTGAATGATAGACATAGAGAGAGAGAGAGAGAGAGAGAGAGAGGCAGAGACACAGGCAGAGGGAGAAGAAGCAGGCTCCATGCAGGGAGCCCGACGCGCGACTCGATTCTGTGACTCCTTTTCTTTTTTTTAAACAGATATTAAAAACAGGTTATTTTTCTCTAAAGAGTACGTTATGCCAAGTAAAATAAGGTCAAGATTTGCAGTAACTTGTGCCCTACAGAAACTGGAACGCGTGAACCTGCTCCTGGAGCACAGTTAATTGGAACAAATGGAAATAACTTAAATATGGATATAATCTCCTGCCAAAGGGACTTCAATCACAAAACCCAATTCTGCCAGAATTTAACGACTCTAAGTGGCAAACTCAGTTTCAACGGCAAGAACGCCGTCTTCACTCTACTTGGAGGGACACGGCGGAGTCGCCTTTAGCCGCGTAAGCCCGGAGGGTCCGGGAACCGTGTTCTCCTTGCGCCCCCAGGCCCGCAAAGGCGTCTGGGTAAGGCGGCAGCACGCGCGCTCAGGCTCGCTCAGCCCGCGAGGTCGCCCTTAACGCACCGACACCAGCCCGTCGGTTCCAAATTTAAAAAAAAAAAAAAGAGAGAGAGAGAGAGAGAGAGAGATCCCTGGGTGGCGCAGCGGTTTGGCGCCTGCCTTTGGCCCAGGGCGCGATCCTGGAGACCCGGGATCGAATCCCACGTCGGGCTCCCGGTGCATGGAGCCTGCTTCTCCCTCTGCCTGTGTCTCTGCCTCTCTCTCTGTGTGTGACTATCATAAATAAATAAAAATTTAAAAAATAAAATAAAATATTATTTTAAAAAAGTCTCCATCCATTTCAAATTACTCCAGATTTAGGAAAAAAATTTAAAAAAAATTTTTTTTGAAGAAAAGGGGAGGAGGGAGGTAGTCATTTTGAAAAAAGATTCTCTGAGAAAAGCAAGAAAAGAAAAAAATCACCCCCAGCCCCGCGCGCGCGGGCGTGAAATCGGGGCCTCGGGGCGGTTCTCCCCGAGTTCGCGCCCGACCGGCCGCGGGCTGAGGGAACGTCCATTATTCCCGCGAGACGGGACGCGCGCCTCACGCCGAGAAACGGTTTAAAAACCAGGTTTTTAAAATCACAGCCGTGACACTGCTAATTCTGTGTGGAAACGAGTCATTCAGGGCTCATCGAGCTACACGTCGGTGACTAAAGAGACCTCGAAGCACACAAACGCCCGGTTCTGAGGCGGCGGCGGCGGCGGTCACGTCCCACGGACCCAGCGCGGGGGCTCGCGGCCGCCGCCGTCAGGAACGGAAGGAATATGTTCGTGAGGAAAAAAATGTCCAAATTTGGCCAAACTTGAAGGCGCGGCGACCGCGGCCCGTTTGTCACACGGACGCCGCACCCGGCCCGGGAACAAAGCGGCCGCCGGGCTCCCGGGCGGAGGGCGCGGCCGTGCTCGGCCCCGGGCCCGGTCACCGGGCGACCCCCGCGACCCCCGCGGCCCCGCCGCCAGGTGCGCACCGGCCGGACCGCGCCCCCGTGACCCCCCCGGACTCCCGTGCCCCGGGCCGCCCCCGCCCGGCCCCCACCTGCTGGTCGCACTCGGGGCACGACTTGGTGGCCATCTTCACTTTCTTGGCTCGACTCGCAGACATGCTCCCCTCCTGCAGGGCGGCGGCGGCGGCGGCGGCGGCCCGGGCTCCTCCCCTCCGGCCTCCGCGGCCCAGCCTCTACCCGCCGGCTCCCCGCGGCCGGGACCGAGGCTCAGGCGGGGGCGCGCGCGTGCGCGGAGCCTGCGTGCCGGGGGGTGGGGGGTGGGGGGTGGAGGGGGGCGGGGCGCGGCGTGGGCCTGCGCAGCCACGCCCCCTCCCGGCCGGCGGACGGCGCGGGGGCGGGGCCTGGGCGGGGCGCGGCCGGAACGAGCGTCGGGCTGGACCAACGAACGCGCGAGGGGGGCGGGGCGCGGCGCTGGGCTCGCCCCGGGGGCGGGGCCTAGCGACGGGGTGGGCGGGTCGGCGCGGAGCGCAGGTGGGGCCTGGCCTGGAAGCGCGGAGGTGAGCCGCTCGGGCCGACTGGATGCGCGGACACCTGCCCCGGCTCGGCGCTGAGACCTGGGTCCGCCGGAAGTCCGTACTCACTAGGCGAGTGTGGCCCGTGGCCGGACTAGATTACAGCAGAGCTGGGCTGCTGACGGCAGTAAATTGGTGGACTGTTTGGAATTTTATATCAAAATGTACAATCCTCTTGGCCTTTGACCTAGCCTTATCACCTAGCACCTCTGTCCCTACGAATCGGTGGAAGAGGTATTTTCCACCTGTACTCAAATCCATTTGTGCAAAGATGCACTCATCCAGCGCCTCAGCCCCTAAGAATCACTGGAAAAAGGGGATCCCTGGGTGGCGCAGCGGTTTGGCGCCTGCCTTTGGCCCAGGGCGCGATCCTGGAGACCCGGGATCGAATCCCACATCGGGCTCCCGGTGCATGGAGCCTGCTTCTCCCTCTGTCTGTGTCTCTGCCTCTCTCTCTAACTATCATAAATAAATAAAAATTTAAAAAAATAAAAAAAAAAAGAATCACTGGAAAAGGTATTTTCCACCTGTACTCAAATCCATTTGTGCAAAGATGCTGCACTCACCTAGCACCCCTGCCCCTAAGAATCACTGGAAAAGTTATTTTCCACCTGTACTCAAATCCATTTGTGCAAAGATGCTGCACTTTGTGGCACTGCTTCTCGGAGCAAAATCAGAAACAGCCCAGGTGTCCCAACAACAAACTGCTTGAGCAAATTAAGGCGTGCATACAATATCGCTGCAGAGCGATGTGAAGGGATACAGTGATCCCCCACATGGTGTTCATTGGAAAACCTTAAGATTGCGCAAAAATATGAGAATATATTTGTACTTGCATATGCATTAAGACACTGGAGACAAGGAACTGCGGGACAAGGACAGGAGGGAGACTTATTTTTCATTCCATATCCTATTGTAGTATTTGATTTTTCTACCACGTCAACCTAGTGTGGCCTTTCACCCATAAAGGGAAAGGATTTGAACGCGACTGTCGAAGTACCAAGTAAGCCAGGTGACCCGCTGTTGAGGGAATTAGTCCTAGAAAGCTTTCTGGAAAAGTCACCGAAGCTGAATCCCCAAGGATGTCAAGGGGAGGTCTCATCAAAAGTGAAGACCTACCAGGCAGACGGCACCACGTGGTCAGCAATTTGGTGTTGGGGGAACGCCAGGTCCAGGGCAAAGAGTTAAGGCTGGGGAGGTGGGCCATATCCAGTTATGCAGGGTCTTTGCTACCACGGGGAGAAGTTCAGATTTCATCCTGAGGGCAATGGGGCTATAAGGGTTTTAGGTTGGGGAGTAATAGGATTCGATTTGAATTTGAGAATGATTGGTCTAGCAAGATGCCCCAGGTATCAGACATGAGGAAAGAAAGGTCAGTGAAGGAGAGGGGAAGAGATTAAAAAATATATATATGGAGGCCATAACGTAAGGCCTCATAGTAAAACTTGAGGATCAGAGATATTTTCAGGATGACTCTGAAGTTTCTACTGCAAGGACCGGAGGAAGAGGAGTAGCCGTGGAACATGGTGCTACCATTTTCTGAGAATGACATAGGGCACAAATCAGAAATCGGAGCCCTGCAATCCAGGCCCTGAGTTTTCTGAGAGTTTTATTTGAGTAGGTCCTTTTTCTGGAAATCTCCTCAAAAGGCCACTTGGCTGGGGTTGGCGATAAGGGAGAGGTCTTTAACTTATTAACATTTACTAGGTACCCACCATGTGCTGGATTTTGAGGTCTAGAAGGGGTATGATCTTGGGAACCAAAAACTCCCTGCACGCCTGGGTGGCTCAGTGGTTAAGGAGACTGAGAGTTGGCTGACGAACCCCACCTGGGTTCCCCCCTTCTCTCTGGCTGCCTTCTAGCTAACAGGGCTCGTGTGGCATTATCTCTGGCCAATGACATATAAACCAGGCTGCTGGGTGGGATTTTTCGGAAGGGTTCTGAGTTCCTGGTAAAAATGAACAGATTCATGTCCTTTGCCTTTCACACTGTTCCTTACTCTCTGTGGAGCATGAACGTGAGACCCTGAAGGTACAGAAGCCACCTTCTGACATGAGACCAGGAGGAGGTTATCTATTGTTTTTTTTTTTGAGGTTATCTATTGTTATGTAACAAATGACTTCACAACTTGGTGGCTTAAAACAACAAACATTTATTACCTCGGTTTCTGTGGGCCAGGAATCCAGGTGTGGTTCTGCAATCTCCTCTGATGCTCAGCTAGGGGGGAATCTCTTTCTAAGCTCACTCTGGATCGTCGGCAGGCCTCTCTGTCCCTCATCACCTAGTCTCTTAACAACATGGCAACTGTGGGGGGCCTCACAATATGGCATTTTGGCTTTCCCCAGAAAAAAGAATGAGAATGAATGTGCATGACAGAAGCCACATTCTTTTTATAACTTAATCTCAGGGGCACCCGGGTGGCTCAGCGGGTGAGCGTCTGCCTTCGGCCCAGGGCGTGACCCCGGGATCCTGGGATCGAGTCCCATGTTGGGTTCCCTGCGTGGAGCCTGCTTCTCCCTCTGCCTGTGTCTCTGCCTGTGTCTCTGGGTCTCTCATGAATAAATAAAATCTTAAAAAAAATTTTATGGCTTACTCTCAGAAGTGGCATCCCATTACTTCTGTTTTCTATTAGATGCTAGGGCCGCCTAAGTGGCTCAGGCAGCTGAGCAACCAACTCTTGAGAATGGCTTAGGTCACGATCTCAGGGTTCTGGGATCGAGCTCCGGGTTCCAGCTCCATGCTCAGTGGGGAGTCTGCTTGAACATTTCCGTCTCTCTCTCCCTCTGCCCCTACTCACCCCCTTGCATGCACACACGAGCTCTCTCTCTCTCAAATAAATTAATCTTACTTAAAAAAAAAAAAAAAAAAAAAGCTAGTCACTAAATCCAGCCCACACTCAATGAGAGGAGAGCACACAAGGGCAAGAATACCAAGAGGCAGGCTGCCTACCTCAGATGCCACGCATGGAACCATGATCAATCCACTAAGGATGAACAAAAAGCTGGAAAGCACCTGGGACTTACTGCATCGTTAAGTACCTACAGTCATGGCCTGTCTCCCTAGATTCCTTATAATGTAAAAGAGGGAAAACAGCTCAAAATGAGATACAGCCCCACCCCCACGAGAATAGATAAAAATACCATCAGATGTTAGTGAAGTGGGGGCGTATGAAATGGTGTAATCACTTTGGAAAAAGGCCTAGGAAAACTAAATATACACATAGCCTGTGACCCAGTATTTCCAATCTTAGGTATCCGTCCAAGAGAAATGAAAATATATGTCCACAAAAAGACTTGTGCAAGAATATTCATAATAGCTTTATTTATAATAGGCTCAAACTGTGGGGAAAAAACACACAAATGTATCAAATAGGTAAACAGATAAATTATTATATTCATTTAATGGAATACTAATCAGCTTTTAAAAGGAATAAAATGTTGATACAGCACAATGAATTAATTTCAAGAACATTATGCTTAGTAGAAGAAGTCTTACACAAAAGAGCACACACTGTACAATTCCATTTATGTTAGTTCTAGAACAGGCAAAACGATTCCATGGTACAAAAAAATCAGAGCAGTGTTTGCTTCCAGCAGGTAAGAGTAGGGATAAAATGAAAAGGCATGAGAGAACTTTCTGGGCTAATAGTAATAGTCTGCACCTTCAGAGAGGTTTGTGTTACACAAATGTTTGCATTTATCAAAACATACAGTCAAGATTTGGGCATTCATCAGATTTAAATTTATAAGAACAAGAACTGTAAGCCAACACGGAACTCTAGGTAATGACATGGCTGCTGAAGCGCTTAGGGTGAAATGAGCTAATATCTGCTACTTTGTATTGAAATGCACTTAAAAAAAAGGATAGCTAGGGGAGTAGGGAAGTGATAAAGTCTAGTAAAATGTCAATGGTACGCTTTAGGCGGTTGGCATACAGGTGTTAACTGTAAAATTCAGGTATTTTTTATGTTTGAAAATTTCAATAAATTACAGTAAAGAAAACCTACTTAGGTTTTCAATTATTTGCTATCAACATATTCCTGACTTATACTGATACCAAAACAAGGGCTTTCTACAAAGTGGATGAGACTGGCTCTAACACTCATTCATTCATTTAACAAACATTTACTAGGTACCCACCATGTGCTGGATTTTGCGGTCTTGAGGGGGTATGATCTTGGGAATCAAAAACTCCCTGCACGCCTGGGTGGCTCAGTGGTTCAGCATCTGCCTTCAGCTCAGGTTGTGACCCGAGGGTCCCGGGATCGAGTCCCCCACTGGGCTCCCCGCAGGGAGCCTGCTTCTCCCTCTGCCTGTGTCTCTCATGAATAAATAAATAAAATCTATAAAAAATCTCTGCTATTGTGAATTTTATAATCTAGCAGAGAAGATGACACATACGATCACACAAACATGTAACAACTGTGATCACAGCTATGAAGGAACCATATTGGGGCCCTAAGGCCCCTGACAAGGGGACCTGACCTATAGTGGGGTGGGGTAATCACGTAAGACATCCTGCAGGAAATGTGCGTGATGGGGAGAGCTCTAACGAGGTGAAGAGCCGTGGTAGCACGGACAGAGTAGTTGGGGTCAAAGGAAGTGAATGGAGGCTACTGTGGCCAAAGCACCAACAGAAAGAGGAAGAGAGCTCACCATCCTGACAGGTCCCCGAAGGGTCTGTTTTCCCCTGGCTTCTCTCCCACTTCGCCCTAGGTCTGTCGTGCGGGGGCTGTAGATGCTCTAGGCTCACTGTAAGCAAGGAGACCAGGCAGGAGCTTCTTTAGTAACAGCCACTATGGACATAATAAACGAAACATCAAACCATTTTCTTAAATGTTTTTCTTTGTTGTTGTTGTTTTTAAGTAAACCCTCCACAACACGGGGCTCTAACCTGTGACCCCCAGATCAAGAGTTGCATGTTTCACTAAGCCAGGTGCCCTCCAACGTCACTTCTTACTCCCCTGTAATCAGGACCCAAGCTACCTCAGGGATGGGGAGATGGGACGTAGCAACCTCCACCTCCACTCCTTCCCTTCTTTTGACAACCAACCAAGGAAGTTTCGAAAGCTTTCTTTTCTGGGAAAGGAAAATAAGAGCAGTAGGACACTTGGCAGCCTTTTGTGTGTATAAAATTTCTCATTTTTCGGGGATCCCTGGGTGGCTGAGCGGTTTAGCACCTGCCTTTGGCCCAGGGCGCGATCCTGGAGTCCCGGGATCGAGTCCTGTGTCGGGTTCCCGGCATGGAGCCTGCTTCTTCCTCCTCCTGTGTCTCTGCCTCTCTCTCTCTCTATGTCTATCATAAATAAATAAATAAATCTTAAAAATTTTTTTTCTCATTTTTCTTGGAAATCTAATATAGCTCCTAAATAGTTATGAATTTTAAGCTATAGTTTCTACTTTTCCAAAGCAATGGAGCAATGATCATCATGATTCCATGTTGATGCTGTTGACAACATTTATATTTCATATTTTCGAAAAGGAATGATTTTTAAAAAGATACAAATAGCTGCCATGGGGCGCCTGGCTGGCTCAGACAGTGGAGTGAGCAACTCTTGATCTCAGGTTGTTAATTCAAGGCCCGTGTTGGGTGTAGAGATTACTTAAAAGTAAAATCTTAGGGACGCCTGGGTGGCTCAGTGGTTAAGCATCTGCCTTCAGCCCAGGGCGTGATCCTGGAGACCCAAGATCGAGTCCCATGTCAGGCTCCCTGCATGCAGCCTGCTTCTCCCTCTGCCTGTCTGTCTGTGTGTCTCATGAATAAGGAAAATTGTTAAAAAAAAAAAAAAAGAGAAAAATCATTAAAAAAAAAAGTCAAAGTAAAGACAAAGAAAATGAGAAGTCTCGTCTTTGTCCTGAAAGGGAGCTTTTCTTTGGTTCCTGTGGGACCAATGATACACTGGGGCGGGGGGCACTTACTGCAGAAAAGCCACAGGCTCAGAGTGACTGAACAAGTTAGCCTCCTTACAGCTGCGTACCTCTGGACGGTCCAGGCAATGCACCAGCCTTCACTGAGACTGAACTCAGCCATGTGGCTGGCCCCGCACACAGAGGGGCCTCCAAGGTGTCCCCTACACCTGACTTTGCCTTTTCTGCTTCTACTTTTCATGGTATTAAATAATATTTATTGGGCAGCTACTCTGTGCCTGTGCTTTATATGAACTGTCCCTCTTCCTCCCCAAGCCCTGCAAGGTGGTTTCATGAACTTTATCTTAGTTAAGTAAAGGAAGGCTCGGGGAGTGGGGTATCAGTCAGCAATCTTTCTTTTGCTAACATGGAAAGCCAAGCTCTGCAAAAACGGCTTACGCAGAAAGGGTAATGACTGCCTCACATGAACCAAATGCACTAATGGTTCGGGCCCAGCTCGGTCACAGGAGCCACAGGATCTGCCGTTCTCGCTGCAGCTCAAGTCTGCCCCCTTGTTGGGCCTGGTGAGGGGGACTGCTGGGAGAGCTCACGGCCCGTAGCTGCTCCTTTCCCTGTCCTGCCACAGGTCACTGCTGCTTCTTGGAAGAAACCACCCATCAGGCTGACCCGGGCCATCCACTGACTGCGTCAGGCCAGCACGCCGTCCGGCCCTGGGAGTCTGACAGGGGTCTGCAAACTGCGGGAAGGGTGGGTGGTCATGAGGCAGCTCCTCCCCACCGGGACAGACCAGGGAACTCAGGCCACTGCCCCTCTCTGGGGCCATCCCGGGCCTTTCTCCCGGTCCTTCCCGCACGTCTGGTTGTAGCCTCGTTCCCGTATAATCGGAGCTCAGTGTCGGCCCTCGCTCTCGGGAGGAGGCAGCCGTCGGGCAGGAGCCGCAGAAACACTGCTGAGAGTCCCTGACGACCCGGGGACAGGGCAGGAAGGCGAGCAGATGACCCTGAGCAGGCCGGGTGGCCAGGCCCTCTGCTCACGAAGCCCACGTCGCAGCACCAGGCTGCCTCCGTCCAAAGGAAGGGACGTCTCTTCAGACACGCATCCCATGGTCTTTCATTCTTCAGCCACAGTCAATTCTGCTTTAGGACATTTCCGTCCATCTTTCCCTTCGTTCCTCCCCCGGGTCTCTCCCTCCAGTTAAGATCCATCCAGGACGTCCTTGGCGCCCTGAGCTCCTAGGATTCCTCGGCCCTCCTTCACAGGACAGCCATCGCGGATGGTCAGGAGGAGAGGAGCGGGAAGAGGAGCATCCCAGGGTCTCTACCCCAACCTAATCCCCGGATGCCATGAGGAATATCTGCCAGCGAGCTACAGAATCATAAAGAGGCCACTAATTATGGTCTCTGGTAGGTCACTGACATTAAAAAAAAAAACAATCAGCGTGGGAACCACATGAAAGAAGGGACCGGCTCCAGGAGACAGAACAGGGATCATCCTCCAAAAGCACCACTGTGCCCCGTCTCCTGTGTACACGGCTTTTGGTATTAGAGACATGCTTTCATTTCTTTACTCAAAAAGTATTTTCCGAGAGCCTGAGAGCTTTTGATGAAGTTGCCCGTCTCCCTGAAGCCCGCTACAGCCCCCTACCCAGATCTTTGCATGGCTGAGCCCTAAGCATCGTTCACACACACATACACTCTGGGTAGATCCTCATTCCTCCAGGGAAGAAGCCCGAAACTCAGGGGCAGCTCGTAATTTTCCAGAACCTTAGGTACCTGTAGGTCTTCACGTTCCGCCAGAGTCTGGGAAGCTATTAAATTGAGAAATATGAAAGTGGCTTTACGTAAAAATGAAAATGTTGTATTTTTCAGAAAAAGAAGTTTTTATTTGAGCAAAATACGCAGTTAGCATTCACTACTTTCCCCCAATGATAAATTTCTCCAAATATTACATATTTATAAAATTCAGCATTGTTAAAATTTATTCAAATCCTTCAATTACTGTTGTCTATTGGAGAATGTTCTGTTTCTTGGAGTTCCAAATGGTAAAAGAGGTGGTAATGTTGAAAAAAGGTCAGGTGAGTGTGATGGATTTGGCAAAAGTCCTTGGGCCAATGCAGTTACTCCCTTTGGTGGTCTGGGGTTTCAGTGGTCAAATGATGGAAAAGTACAGGTCCCTCCATACCTGCTCACCAATGCAGCGCTTTTAGACCCATTTTTGACAAATAGTTTCAACTTCTTGACAAAAAGATGCTACTATTAGTTTTGTCTGAGTCAAAAGCAATGAAATACTCTCTTGGCGGACCACCATAGAGTTACCAGAACCTTTTTTTGATTACAGTGATGGTTTTAACACGTTTGGAAACTACATCAACATCCAACCATTGTCCAGACCACTATCATTTTTTTTTGTCAAAGCTTAAGATTTCTCCAAAATAGGTCTCTGCTCTTTCAAATCCCAAGGTAAGAACACACCTGTAATCATCTCCGTTTATGATCATCTGTCAGTTGGTGTTACCTACCCACTTGTCCAACTTTTTCACCTTTCCTATTGCAGCCAGGTGTCGAGAAATTGTTGTAGCAGAAACTCCTAAGTCTGCCGCAAGGCCTCGAATTGCTGTTTTGGGGTTAGCTTCCACCATGGCTCTCAGTTGATCTTCATTTAAAACAGATTTGGGTCTCCCTCGAGGCTCATTTTTCAGACTCAGATCTCCAGAACGAAATTTTTCAAACCACCACCGGATAGTCCTCTCACTAACAGAGCCTTTTCCAAAGACAGAATTGATGTTTCTACTTGCTGTGGCTGCACTATGTCCTAGTTTAAATTCATATAAAAATAGTATTCGCAAATCTTTCAAAGACGGGGCACTGTTCACTTCTGTGGAGGAAACAAACAATAAAGACTCAGCCATCAAAGGACATAATATCATCAGGAATACTACACAACGCAACTGAAAATAGACCTAACATTAAGTTAATCAATCATGGTCAAGCTTTGACTTGTCAAATCGCAGCAATTTCATCTGGAGGATGCATGTTTTTATCGCTGTTCTCCTGCCAACAGCTTCCAGCAGGCAGATGACTGTAAGTAGGAATAAATTTCCAGTAATCTGATAAGCACTGCCATAAAAGAAATGCTTTTGAACTAAAATAGGAGTTGTGCTCTTACGTCTAGGAACTTAATGCCTGCCACACGATATTTCCAGTGCTATCAGATTAAGGTCTCAGATCCATTTAATGCTTGGGGGAAAAAATCCTCCCATAATGGGTTGATAAATAATTGCTTCCAATGTTTTCTGACAAAAGTATTTGTAGATCTTCCTCTTCCCTGCTTCATATGATCTGAATGACTGCCACTTCACAAGTTCTTTATGTTTTCTAGATCCTTATTTACTATGGAATTTTTCTTATTTTGCTTATTTCACTTTCTTGGGCTTCATAGTTAATTTTGGTGTAAATGAATAAAAATGATATTTCAGATATATGAAAGAACTGTTTTCCATTCTCCCCTGGTAGTCACGTATTCTAAACGGTACTAGGGTCCACTGGCCACTAGAGTTTTTAAAACTAAGACCATAACATACACATGCCCTAAACCTACCAAAGGGGTAGAGAAAGAAAAAAAAAAGAGGGGGAGAGAGAGATTGATTCAGCAGAATTCAAATCTAGACAATGTTTGGGAGAAATCTTGGGGTATGAAGAGGGGGATTCTTCTTTTCAGCAGCTTTAATTCCAGTCCCTTACAAGTACATATTCCTCCAATAGTAACTTTTCTCCCTTTTTCATCCCCTATGCTTCCAAGATGGCAAAGTGGAAAGGGAAAAGGTTTCTATTCCTTTCTACCATCACTTGAGTTCTAAATTATTTCAAATAAGTTGATGTCTTCCATTACAAAAGCAGAAAAAAATTCTGACCTCAATCACAATATACTGTTACCAAAAAACAAAAATACATATGCAACTGTAAGATAAGTATCTGGAAAGTGAGTAGCTTTATTTTAGACCCTAATACCCTGAGAGCAATTATCCTATTGTTCATAAATGGAATAGGAATAGGGGAAAGAGGTTTCCCATCAATATAGTAGATTTAATTAATGCAAGAAGCCACCTCTTCCATTTCAAACGTGCTAGTTGAGATATAAGTGAAAATCAAAACTTGTTTTAGTACAAAGCTAAGTCCAAAAGCAAAAGAGAATTTCCCAAATGCAAGAAAGTGAGAAAAGCTAAAAACACAAACAAACAAACAAACAAAAAAACCCCCACAGTGGTGAAGGGACACATGAATAGAATTCGTATCTCAAACTACAAATAATGGAACAATCTGAAAGAGACATTATAAGACAAGTTAAAAAAAGACATTTTAAATCATGCCTTTAATGTTCAAAGAGAAAACAGAAATAGATTTCAATAAACAAGAACAGATTATTGTAGAAAAAAAAAAAAAACTCCCACATACTTGTCACATCTCCTTCGTTTCCTCTAATCTCTGAGAATGCCTTGGTCTTCCCTTATTTTCCATGACCTTGACCTTATCAAATAAGGATTTATCAAATAACAAATCCTACGTTTGTTCATTACTGCTGGGGTGTCATACCTTTTAGTCATTCTCAGTGGACACAGCTAGGAAATACATGCATAGTAACCCACCCATACCTTGTCTGGGTATGGCTGATGTTTCCTGATGACTGGACTAAGGTTATACATTTTTGGTAAGAATACACAGACATGACGTATCCTTTCTAGTGCATGGTATCATGGGTTTCAAGATGTGCATACGCTTTATTATTGTGATGTTCACCTTGATCACCGACTAAGATAAATTCTGGCAAGTTTCATCCTAGTAAAATTATCTTTCCCTTTGTGATTAATGACGATCCTGGGGGACATACTTTGAATCTACCTAAATTTTACTTATCCTCAAATTTTCACTAATTTTACAATCAATTGGCGGATCTTGTCTGCAACAATTATTACTGTTTTGTTAATTCTTATTTTCTATTTCCCTCAATCCATCCATCCTTCCACAGGTATTAACTGGAATTCTACTATAAGTGAGAAATGTTCATTTCCCATTTTATATCTGTATCAGTATGCACTCACGGATATTTACTTTATTATTCTATGGAATATAATCCAATCATTTCATTATTTCTTTTGCTCAAAGTGCTCCAGCTTTGTCCATTTGAACCATCTTCTTCTTCCTTCCTTCTTCTTCTTCTTCTTCCTTTCTTCTTTCTCCTTTTTCTCCTTTTTCTTTCTCCTTTTTCCCTTCCCCTTCCCCTCCTCCTCCTCCTCCTTCTCCTTCTTCTAGTACTTTGTTATTACCTGGCACACATCAAGCACCTTTAGTATTTTCTGTGTCAGTCCTGGAATCAACCACTTCTCCAAGAAGTGGAGAATCATACTTAGAAATAAAAACCTGAATCCTACGTTTGTTCATTACTGCTGGGGTGTCATACCTTTTAGTCATTCTCAGTGGACACAGCTAGGAAATACATGCATAGTAACCCACCCATATACTGATATTTCGGATTCCAAACTGACCCAACAGAGTTCATTTTAGCCTTCTCCTTTCTGTATTTGTGAGAAACCCAGTTTTTGTTGTCTAAAACATATTTACTGATTTGTTCAGTTTAAGTGCACACATATGGCAATTTTGGAATTGCTCATTTATGCCCCTGTGACAAATATATTTACTGACTACATTACAGCATTAATCTGCAGTTCTTTTTTATCTTCACCATTACAGCATCCAATCAAGAGGTTATTTTCCAAAACAACTTGGAATAAAGTTTTCTTCCCCATCCCCTTTAATGTCACTCCTTCCTCATTCCTGATACACCGTTCTCATCTCCCCACTGTTTTGCACCCCTTTCCCACCTACCCCCCCGCAGGTTACCAATCACATCACTTTAGTTTCCAGTTTATCCTCCCAGTATTGATTTTACGCAAATGACTGATACACTTGAACTGTCTTGTATCTCCTTTTTTTAAAAAATATTCATAATTTTCTGAGTCTTTTAAAAATTTTTTTTATTTATTCATGAGAGACAGAGAGGCAGAGACACAGGCAGAGGGAGAAGCAGGCCCCACACAGGGAGCCTGATGTGGGACTCGATCCCGGGACCCCAGGACCATGCCCTGAGCCAAAGGCAGGTGTTCCTATCTCCTTCTTTCTTAAACAAAAGTTCATACTATAGATACTCCTGTGCTTTACCTTTGTCGCTTAACAGTATATTATCTGAGAAACACTCTATATCAGTCAATACAAATCATTCTCATCCTTTTTTTTTTTTTTTATAGTTCCATTACTCCACTAAATGGATATACCATAGTTTAATCACTTTGCTTTGTGTGGGCATTTAGACTGTTTCCAATACTTTGCAATTAATTGCATTACATTGCTGTAGTGAATTTTTTGTGCATATGTATTTTTGTATCGTTGGAGGTATATCTTAATGGTAAAAACCCAGAAATGGTCTTGCTGGGTCAAAAAGTAAATCAATACATACGTAGTATTTTTAGATATTGCCAAATTTCCCTTTGGAAGGGTTATGAAAATTCATATTCGCACCAGCGATGTAGGAGTGCCCATTTCTCCACAGCTTTACCAACAAAGTATACTGTCATATTTAAAAATTTTTGCTCTTGGTAGGTATTATTTTAATTTGCATTTCTCTAATTATGAGTGAACCTGAACTTTTTTCATATATTTCAGGACATTACTATGTCTTATTTTTTTGTGTGAGTTGTCTCTTCATATCTGATTCCCATTTTTATATCAGGTTTTTGGAACTTTGTCCCTGAAATATGTTGTTTTGAAACCGTAAGTCTCACAACCACTATTTATTGCCAAGGTGAACTCTGATCTTCTGAGGGACTTATCAATAGGATTTCTGGTAGCAAGTATGAGCACCAGAGGGAGCACCCAAGGGCCTCCAAACCTTTTGGACTCACTGAGATGGGGATCAATGACCCCCAGCAGGGTTTGGTCATATTGGATGAAGACATCTTAGCTCCTGCTTAGAAGCCTCATCCACGTATTTCTGGACCCCAGAGCTTTGAAGAATTGTACTAATCTGGGCCATGTGACCACTATCCTTCACACAGACTCAGAGGTCTACTCCAGGAAATCATTCCTTGCCCAGAACCAGAACAGTTTCTAGTAGCTTGCACTGCAGTGTGCACTGCGGGATCATCTCCGGGGGCTGCCCATTCACCTGTATAAGATTGTTGCCCTGTCTGCAGTGCACCACACCTGGGGCCATCATTTTGTGTCTAAGGACCAGAATGCAGTGGGCCCTTGGGCTGCATGGCCGACAATGTAGACAAGAGACCTTCACCACGTGGTGTCACAACCAGAAAAGCTTTTATCCCTCATATGTTCTTTAAAGATTTTATTTATTTATTTATTTATTTATTTATTTATTTATTTACATAGATAGAGAGCATGAGCAGGGGGAGGGGCAAAAGGAGAGGGAGAAGCAGACTCCTCACTGAGCAGGGAGCCCGATGTGGGGTTGGATCCCAGGACCCTGAGATCATGACCTAAGCCTAAGGCAGACGTGTAACCAACTGAGCCCCCCAGGTGCCCCTTGTCCCTCAGATTTTAAGAGCTGTTTAAATATAAAATATATTGTCCTTTTTATGTAGTATATATTGTGAATATTTTCTCCCAGTTTCTCTTTGACAAACTTTTATTTATGGCTTTTTTTTTTGTTTCCAAGAATTTAGTGAAATTTATCTATCTTTTCCTTTAATGCCTCTGTATTTTAAGTTACAGTTAGCAAGCCTTTTTCTACACCAAAATTACAGAGGAATTAACTCATGTGAGTGGTGGATATAAAGATGGCTCTTTTAATAATAGTGCAGGGACAAGTGGGTAGCTATTTAGGAAATGCTAAAAGTGGATCATTCACTGTTCCATGAAAAAAAAGTAGATCACTTTTCAAAAAAGTTTCCAAAAACTTTCCAAAGTTCAGCAAAGTTGTAGGGGACAAGAGCAAAAATCAGTTCTGCTTTTATACACCAGTGATGAATAATCTGAAGAGAAAACTAGGAAAGCAATTCCATTTCTAACAGCTATCAAAAATAATAAAAATACTTAGGAATATGTATAACCAAGGAAGTAAGACTTTTATGCTGAAAACAGTGCTGAAAAAATTAAACAAGATCTAAATAAATGAAAACGCAATCATATTCATAGGCAAGAAGACTTAACATTGTTAAGATGTTGATATTAGCCAAAGCAATCTAAAGATTCAACATAATCCTATCAAAAGTCCAACAGCCTTTTTTTCCACACGGAATTGCAAAGGGCCCTGAATAAGCAAAATAATCCTGAAAAAAAAAAAAAAAAGTTAGAGAAATCACACTTCCTAACTTTGAAACTTACTACAAAGCCACAATGATTAAAATAATATGGTATGGGCATAAGAACAAACATAAAGACCAATGGAATAGAAATCCCAGAAATAAACCCTCACACATATTGTTAATTGATTTTCAACAATGGTGTCAAGACCATTTAGTGGGAAAGGATGGTTTCTCAACAAATAGTACTGGGGAAACTATATCCACATGCAAAAGAATGAAGTTGGACCGTAACCCACACCACATACAAAAATTGGTTAAAAAAATGGATCAGAGACCTATAGATAAAAACTAAAATTACAAAAGTCTTAAAGAGAACATTGAGGAAAATCTTCATGGCACTGGAATTTGGCAATGATGTAATGAATATGACAACAAAAGTAAAAAAATAGGTAAACTACACTACATTAAAATTTAAAACTTCTAAAAAAAGAAATTTAAAACTTCTGTGCAAAAGAAATAATTAATAGTGAAAAGGCAACCTACAGAATGGAATATTTAAAAACCGCCTATCTGATAAGGGGTAAATATCCAGAATATATAAAGAACTCCTGGGATCCCTGGGTGGCGCAGCGGTTTGGCGCCTGCCTTTGGCCCAGGGCGCGGTCCTGGATATCGGGGATCGAATCCCATGTCAGGCTCCCAGTGCATGGAGCCTGCTTCTCCCTCTGCCTGTGTCTCTGCCTCTCTCTCTCTCTCTCACTGTGTGCCTATCATAAATAAATAAAAGTTTAAAAAAAAAGAACTCCTACAACTCAACAACAAAATACAAATAGCCTAATTTTAAAATGAACAAAAGGACTTCAATATTTCTCCAATGAAAAATATACACATGGACAACAAGGATTTGAAAAGATGCTCAACATCATTAATCATTAGGGAAATGCAAATCAAAACCACAATGAGACATCAACTCACACCCATTAGGATGGCTACTAACAAGAGAAAATAACAAGTGTTAGCAAAGATACAGCAAAACTGGAATCCTTGGGCACAACTGGTAGGAATGGAAAATGGTGGAAGCCTCTATGGAAAACCACCATGCTGGTTTCTCAAAAAATTAAAAACAGGATTACCATATGATCCAATAATTCTACTTCTGGGAATATATCCAAAAGATCTGAAAACAGAGTCTCAAAGAGGTATTTATACACCTACATTCATAGCATCATTATTCACAATGGTCTAAAAAGTGGAAACAACCCAAGTGCCCATCAGCCAATAAATGCATAAACAAAACATAGTAATTGCATACAACAGACTATTATTCATCCTTGAAAAGAAAGGAAATTCTGACACATGCTATAACATACACGAACCATGAAGACATGATGCTAAGTAAAATAACCTGGTCATAAAAAAAAAAAAATACCGTACGATTCCACTTAAATGATGTACCTAGAATAGTCATATTCCGAGACAGAAACAGAGGTTAGCAGGAATGAGAGTTGTTTAAGGCTATAGAATTTCAGTTTTAGGAGGCGAAAAAGTTCTGGAGACTGACAGCACAAAGACGTGAATCTACTTAACACTACTGAACTATATACCTGAAAATAGTTAAGATGGTAAATTTTATATTTTTGTATTTTACCACAATTAATAAAAACCAAAAAAAAATTAGATAAGTTTGACCTTATCAAAATTAAGAATTTTGTGCATCAAAGAACACTATCCAGAAAGTGAAAAGACAACCCACAGAATGGCAAAAAATACTTACAAATCATATTTCTGGTAAGGGATTAATACTGAAAATACATAATGAACTTCTACAGCTTACCAACCAACCAAAACAATGCAGTTAAAGATGGGCAAAGGAGTTGAATAGACATTTCTCCAAAGAAGATATACAAAATGGGGGCCCTTGGGTGGCTCAGCAGTTGAGTGTCTGCTTTCGGCTCAGGTCATGATCCCGGAGTCTCGGGATCAAGTCCTGTATGGTTCTCCCTGCATGGGGTCTGCTTCTCCCTCTGCCTGTGTCTCTGCCTCTCTCTCTGTGTCTCTCATGAATAAACAAATAAAATCTTAAAAAAAAAAAAAAGATATACAGATGCCTATAAGAAAATGAAAAGATGCTTAACATGGTGTTTAGGGAAATGCATATCAAAACCCAGTAAGGTAAACAATTCACAACTACTTGGATGGTGATAATAATAAGAAAAAAACATTGGGGGCACCTACATGGCTCAGTCCATTACGCATCTGACTCTTGATTTCCGCTCAGGTCATGATCTCAGGGTTGTGAGATGGAGCCCCTCATCTGGCTCCCCACTGGGCATGGAGCCTGTTTCAGATTCTCTCTCTGCCCCCCCAACCTCCCCTCACCCCTGTTCATGCACTTTCCTTCTCTCCAAAAAAAAGGGGGGAGGGGGAAGTCAACAAATTTTGGTAAGAATATGAATTATTGGAACCCCTGTAACAGCACAACCAGTATGGAAAACAGTTTGGGATTTCCTCAAAAGGTTAAACACAGAACTACCATATGACCCAGCAATTCTACTCCGAGGTACCTATCCAAAAGAACTGAAACCAGGGATTTGAACAGGTATCTAGACACCAATGTTCGTTACATCCTGTTGCCCATCAGAAGACTGAATTTAAAAATGTGGTATATACATAAAATGGTAATTATTCAGACATAAAAGGTAATGAAATTTTGATAAATGCTACAAATGGATAGACCTTGAAAATATTATGCTTCTTAAAATAAGCCAGACACAAAAGGACAAATATATGATTCCACTTTTATATGAGGGGCCCAGAATAGGCACATTTTCAGAGATACAAAGCAGAGGTTGCCAGGGAATGCGGGGAGGTGTACAGGGGCAGGGCAGTGGGGAAGAGGAAGAGATTGTTCAGTGGGTACAGAGTTATGTCCAGGATGGTAAAAAAATTTTTAAGTAAAATACCAGTGATGGATACATAGTATTGTGAATGTTTTTAATGCCACTGAATTGTACACTTATTAATGGTTAAAATGATAAATATGTTACACATATTTTACCCCAATAAAAAAAAAGAAAAGGTCCATTTTACCCTAGTGATCTATGTTAGTATGTTAGTTAGTATGTCATATACTAGCTTCCCATATGAATTTGGGTCTAATTCTGCACTTTTTATTCTTTTCCACTGTTCTATTTGTTCCTGCCAATGCCACAAGGTTTTAATTATACAGGATTCATTGTGTGTGTGTATGTGTGTGTGTACATATATATATAATATATACATATATATTCTTTTAATTAAGCAAGCTCTGCGTACAATGTGGGGTTTGAACTCATGACCCTGAAATCAAGAGTTGCATGCTCCACAAATTGAGAGCACCCCAGAGGCTTTATAATAAATTTCATTTTTTTCATAATATATTTTAATAGCTGATAGGGTTATTCAACCCTTACAATTTCTCTTTTTAAATATTTTCCTGGATATTTCTAAATCAATTTTATTGGGACACCTGAGTGGCACAGTCAGTTAAGCATCTTGGTTTTGGTGCAGGTTATGCCCTCAGGATCCTAAAATTGAGCCCTGAGTCTGCTCTGTGCTCAGATTGAGATTGAGATTCTCTCTCCCTCTCCTTCTGCCCCTCCTGCTCCTGCTCTCTTTCTCTCTCAAATAAACAAACCTTTAAAAATAATATAACCAGTGTTATTGGGCTAGAACTCACATCCTGTACAATTTACCCATTTAAAATACAAATGGTGGTTTTTAGTACACTTGCCAGATTGTGAATCCAATTTTAGGACATTTCTCCACATCCAAAAGAAACTCTGTACCCATTAACAGTTGTCTCCTATTCTCCCCCCTCCCTTTACCAGCCCTAAACCGTTAATCTATTTACAATCTATAAATTTGTCTATGTGGACATTTTCTATAATTGCAACCATAAAATATGTGATCTTTTGTGACTGGTTTCTTTCACATAGCACATTTTCAGGAGTGATTCATCCTGTAGCACATATCAATACTTCCTTTCTTTTTACTGTCAAATAATGTTCCATCGTATGGATATATGACATTTGTTTATCATCAGTTGATGGATATCAGGACTGTTTCCACTTTTTAGCTATTATGACTAATGCTGCTAATAACATTCACATATAAATGTTTGTGCCCACTTCTGTCTTCAACTCTCTTGAGTTTATACCTAAGAGTGGAATCGCTAGATCATATTATAACTATATTTAACCATTTGAGAAACTGGCAGATGGTTTTCAAAGTGTCTGCGTTGTTTTACATTCCTAACAGCAGGGATACGGATTTCAACTTTTCCATTTCCTCACCAATAATTGTTATTTTCTCTTATTACTGCATCTTAGTGATCTCATGATTTTGATTTACATTTCTCTAATGACTAATAATGTTGAACATCTTTTAGTGTACTTATTGGCCATTTATAGATTTTTTTTGGACAAATTCCATTCATATCCTCTGCCCATTTTTAAAAATAGGTTATTTCTCTTTTTACTATTGAGGAGTAAGAGTTCTTTGTATATTAGGGATAGAAGTCCTTATCAGATATATGATTTGCAAAAAGTTTTTCCCATTTTGTGAGTTGTCTTTCTGCTTTCTTGACAATATCTGCAGCAAAATAAAAAAAGTTTTAAACTTTGCATAGCCCTATATACGTATGTGTGTACGTACGTCATTTGAGCTTTGGGTGTCATATTTAAGAAAACATTGCCTAACCCAAAGTAACTACGATTTACTGTTTTCATCTAGGAGTTTTATAGCTTTGCTAGCTCTTATAGTTAGATTTATGAATTTTTAAAGATTTTATAAAAAATGTATTAGAGATACAGAATCAGAGAGAGAGAGAGCAAACAAACCAGGGAGGAAGAGGGAGAGGGACAAGCAGACTCCACGCTGAGCCTGATACAGGGTTTGATCTCACAACCCTGAGATCATGACCTGAGTTGAAATCAAGAGCTGGATGCTTAACCAACTGAGCCACCCAGGCGCCCCGTATTTTTAATTAATTTTTATGTATGTCGTGAGGTAGGGTCCCAACTTCATTCTTTTGCATATCCAGCATCATATCCCAATACCATTTGTTGAAAAGACTATTATTTCCCATTTAATTTCCTTAGGACCTTTACTAAAAGTCAACTGACAATTATTCTGGGTATTTTTGCATGTTTGTATTTCCACATGAACCCTAAAATCCACTTGTCAAACTCAATGAAACAACTTGTTAGGATTTTTATTAAAATTGCATTGATTTAATAAATTAACTTGGGAGGATTAACATCTTTAGGATGTTGAATCATCGTATTCAAGAGCAAGGGATGTTTTACCATTTCCTTAAATCTGCTTTAGTGTCTTTTAGGAGTGTTTTATTTTATTTTATTATTATTTTTTTTAATGTGTGAAACTTCAGAGAAGTTTTTTTTTTTTGTATATTTTTTCATTGGAGCTTGATTTGTCAACATATAGTATAACACCCAGTGCTCAGCCCGTCAAGTGCCCCCTTCAGTGCCCATCACCCAGTCACTCCACCCCCCGCCCACCTCCCCTTCCACTACCCCTTGTTCGTTTCTCAGTTAGGAATCTCTCATGTTTTGTCACCTTCACTGGTATTTCCCACTGATATTTCCCCCTTTCCTCTATAATCCCTTTCACTACTTTTTATATTCTCCGTATGAATTAAATCATATAATGATTGTCCTTCTTCATTTGACTTACTTCACTCAGCATAATACCCTCCAGTTCCATCTATGTCGAAGCAAATGGTGGGTATTTGTCATTTCTGATGGCTGAGCCATACTCCATTGTATACAAAGACCACAGCTTCCTTATCCATCATCTGTCAGTGGACACCGAGGCTCTTTCCACAGTTTGGCTTTTAGGAGTATTTTAAATTTGTTTTATGCCTTTCTTAATAAATTTATTCCTAAACATTTAATCCTTCATGTCGCTATTGTAAATGGGCTTTTCTCTTACATTATGTCCAGTTTAAGCTATTTCTATATATGAAAGCTGATTTTTGTATGTTAATTTTAAATCTTGATCCTTCCCTGAATTCTTTTACTGTAGGAGTTAGTTTTATCATTGATTCTCTGGAGTCCAGTTACACTATGATCTGCAAATAGATACTGTTCTACTTGTTCTTTTTTTTTTTTTTTACTGTCTTTTTACTGTCTTTACTGTCTTTTTACTGTCTTTACTGTCTTTTTTTTTAAGATTTTATTTATTCATGAGAGACACAGAGAGGGGAGCGGGCAGAGATAGAAGCAGGCTCCATGCAGGAAACCTGACATGGGACTTGATCCCGGGTCTCCAGGATCACGCCCTGGGCTGAAGGTGGCACTAAACTGCTGAGCCACCCGGACTGCCCTCTACTTATTCTTTACCCACTTTTATGTCTCTTATTTATTTCTCTTATTTGTCTTGGCTAATTTACCTCTAACATAATGCTGAACGATAGTGAAGATAGTGAGGATGCTTGCCTTGTTCCTGACATGAATGAAAATTCCTGTAGTGTTTCCCCATTTATATAAGATACTAGGGATGCCTGGGTAGCTCAGTGGCTGAGCATCTGTCTTTGGTTCAGGTCATGATCCCGGGGTCCTGGGATCGAGTCCCACGTTGGGCTCCCTGCATGGAGCCTGTTTCTCCCCCTGCTTGTGTCTCTGCCTCTCTCTTTGTGTCTCTCATGAATGAATGAATGAATAGATAAGAACTAGCTTTAATGCTAAGATATATACTTCATCAAATTAAAAAAGTATTCTTCAAATCCTATTTTCTTGAGTTTCTCTATCATGGATGGGTACTTAATTTTGTCAAAGGTTTTCTCAGTATCTACAGAGATCTTATTATTTTTTCTTTATATTTATTAACATGGTATATGATACTAATAGGTTTTCTTATATTGTACCAATCCTGCATTCCTGGAATAAATCCTGCCTTAGAATTTCTGCCTCTGTTTTTCTCTCTGCCTAGAATTTGCTTTCCCTAGTTTTCATGTCTAGCCCCTTCATCTATTCAGACCTTATAAAATATCTCCTCCTCAGAGATGCATTCCCTGGACCACTCAATCAAGAGTAGCCTTCCAGTTAACCTCTAGGGCAGTACCCTATTTTAATTTCCTACCTAGCACTTATCATGAGCTGGTATTTTCCCCACATATCCCATATGTATATTCCTATGTGCACACCTTCAACCACTATGACGGTACTAAAGCTGTCTTAGAAGTAGATTACTGTATGCCCAAGATACATAGTACCTGGCATATGTTAGGCACTCAATAATTGTTTGTAATAAGTCTACCATTTTGGATTCACTACTGTTACGTGATTTTATTACAGGAAAAAACTAGGAGTAACAAAAACCCACCTCTGAATACACTTATGGTATAAATCTAGATTTCTCAACTTTAAAGAGAAAGCTAAAAACTCAAACAAGGGGATGCCTGGGTGGCTCAGCAGTTTAGCGCCTGCATTTGGCTCAAGGCATGATCCTGGAGTCCTGGGATCGAGTCCCGCATCGGGCTTCCTGCGTGGAGCCTGCTTCTCCCTCTGCCTGTGTCTCTGCCTCTCTCTCTGTGTCTCTCAGGAATAAATATATAAAATCTTTAAAAAAAATAAAAACTCAAACAAAATTGAAGTGCACATTTTTTTAGATAGTCTAAATCAGTGAATCAAAAAAAATTACTAGTACTTTAAAAAACTGTAATACCGTGGCTCAGCGGTTTAGTGCTGCCTTCAGCCCACGGTGTGATCCTGG
This sequence comes from Canis lupus familiaris, assembly GCF_011100685.1. NCBI lineage: Eukaryota > Metazoa > Chordata > Mammalia > Carnivora > Canidae > Canis > Canis lupus. Next base: position 8,342,732 of record NC_049236.1, on the reverse strand, counting down.
AGACCCGGGATCAAGACCCACGTCAGGCTCCCTGCATGGAGCCTGCTTCTTTCTCTGCCTGTGTCTCTGCCTCTCTCTGTATGTGTCTCTCATGAATAAATAAATAAAATCTTAAAAAAAAAACTGTAATATTAAAATCAGGGTTCTCTTTCTTCCAACTAACATTATCTAATTAAAATATTATTAATAAAGGACTTAACATTTAAATTGGATAAAGAAAAAAAATCAATGTAAATGACTAATTGTACCTAATAGAAACCAAAGACATACTTCAATAGACTTTAGTATTACAATTCTCCCAGCCAAAAAGAAAAAAAAAACCTCACAAAAATTAATTTTAACTTTATATAATGGAAACCATAAAAGACAGAAAAGTGATAAACTCTCTCAATTTCTCAATTACCTGTAAAAGGTGATGATTTCTCTGAGTGTTTTACTATTAGAAGTTTCCTATTAATAAATACGTAACCACAGGGACAAGATTTACATGCAACAGGAACCTGGAGGGGGGAAAAAAGGAAAAAAAAAATGTTACTATTTTACTATTTACTGAACTTCTAAAGTGTTTATGTGGTCTCTTCAACTCATCAATAAATTACTTGAAGGTAGAGATTATTTTAATTTAATCTCCACATCTTGGGCAGCCCTGGTGGCGCAGCGGTTTGGCGCCGCCTGCGGCCTGGGGTGTGATCCTGGAGACCCGGGGTCGAGTCCCACGTCGGGCTCCCTGCATGGAGCCTGCTTCTCCCTCTGCCTGTGTCTCTGCCTCTCTCTCTATGAATAAATAAATAAAATCTTAAAAAAAAAACTCCACATCTTCATAAAAACGATTTGAGATAGGAAATCATACCCCTCCCACTCTCCTAGTCCTTTACAGCGCCATGCATATGCTAAATATTTAATAACACTAATGTAAGCGGCTACAGGAAGTATGTCAAGTAAAAAACTATTTCCTAAAATGTCAGTCTCAGAATAGTTACAATGTGGGTTAGACTAGAAAAAAGGTTAGGAAATTATTACATTAATCCCAGGATGAGAGGCTGTTGTCCTGTTCTGGGATGCTGGCAGGGGAATGCATCCCCCCCCGCCCCCCAAAAAAAACCAAACAATATATTTGACAGACATTTTAAAGGGAGAAAGAAATAAGTCTTGGACACAAATTCATTACTAATCATAAAATAGAACTAAAAACTTGTAATTTAGGTGATCCCTGGGTGGCTCAGTGGTTTAGCGTTGCCTTCAGCCCCGGGCCTGATCCTGGGGTCCCGGGATCGAGTCTCATGTTGGGTTCCCTGCATGGAGCCTGCTTCTCCCTCTGCCTGTGTCTCTGCCTCTCTTTCTGTTTCTCTCATAAATGAGTAAATAAAATCTGTAAAAAATTAAAATAAAAACTTGTAATTTCTTTTTTAGCTCATCAGTTATTTCAGAGTACATTGTTTAATTTCTACAAATTTTTGAAATTTCTAGTTTTCCTTTCTGTTGTTGATTTCCAACTTCATCCTGTTGTGGTTGGAAAAGATACTTTGAACGATATTGGTCTTAAAAAATGAACTTTGATTCTGACCTTATTCCATATATAAATATTTCAAGATGGACTGTAGACCCACATAAAACATTTTAAACTAGATAACTTCTAGAAAATACTTAATAAAAAATCTGCCTTCAAGAGTTTGAACATGAGAGAGGAAGAGGGCCAGGATCAATTACTGGAAAAGGATTATTTATTTACAATTGCCAGTTTGAGGGAGACTACAAAATAGGTGCTAGACATAGGTTCTCCCAGGCTCCTGTAGAGGAAAGAACCGGAACAGATCTCATTTGCCTGGCAGGTTTCTGTTTTCTTTTCTAAGGTCTTTACTACCTGAAGTAGTCTGTGATCTTAAGAGTTTTAGTAAAAAAATGATTATGTCATTTACCAGCTTTATTAAGTTATAATTAACATACAATAAACTATACATATTTAAAACGTACTATTGGACAGGTTTTGACAGCTGTGTATGCCCAAGAAACTCACCACCATCAGGATAGTGAATATATCCATCATCCCTAAGTTTCCTCATATACCCTGTAATCTACCCTCTTACCTCTCCTTAGCATCCCCTTCAATATCCCCAAGCAGCTACTGATCAGCTTTCTGAATTTTCTAGTTTTATATAAACAGAATCATAAATACATGCTTTTTTTGTTTAGCTTCTTTCCCTTAGCATAATTATTTTGAGATTTGTCCATGCTTTTGAATGTAACAAGCTCATTCCTTTTATTGCTGAATATTATTCCATGTAAAGATAAACCTCAGTGTATCTGTACATGTTGACTGTTCCCAGGCTTAAGCTATTACAAATAAAGCTCCTATGAACTTTCATGGAAAAGTCTTTATATATATATGTGTATACACACACACACACACACATTCTTTTTTCTTGAATAAATAGCTAAAAGTGGAAATGGCTAGATCATATGGTAGGTTTTTTAAAAAGAAAACTACCAAACTATTTCCCAAAGTGGTTGTACCATTTTACATTCCCACCAGCAGAGGATGAGACGTCCATTTCCTCCATATCCTCGTCAATACTCGCTATGTTCTTTTTAACTTTAGTTATTCCCATACGATCTCACTGTGGTAATACACGTATCCCTAATGACTAATGATGTCGGGCATTTTTCTATGAGCTTATTTGCTGTTAAGTCTACTCTGGTCAAATGTCTATTCAAATTTTTGCCTTTTAATTGGGTTTTTTTTTATTATTAACCTTTGAGAGCTCTTTATATATTCTGGATACAAGTCTTCTATTACATACATGCTTTGCAAAGCTTGTTATTGGTTCATGTCTTTCCTTTTTCTAAACAGTGATTTTCAAAGAACAGAAGTTTAATTTTGATTAAGTCCAATTTATCATTTTCTTCTTTTATGGGTCATGCTTTTGGTGTTGCAACACCAAACAAATGCCTAACTTAAGTTCACAAAGATTTTTTAGTATTTTCTAGAAGTTTCATAGTTTAAAATTTTTCATGTAGATCTACAATCCTTCTTGAAATATTATTTGTATATGGCACAGGTAAGAATTAAAGTTCATTTTTAAAGAATTATTTATTTGAGAGAGAGAGAGAGAAAGCAGGGGGGAGGGGCAGAGGAAGAAGGAGAGAGAAACTTAAGCAGATTCTACACTGAGAGCAGAGCCTGACATGGGACTTGATTTCATGACCCCAAGATCATGACCTAAGCCAAAACCAAAAGTCAGATGCTTAAATGACTGTGCCACCCAGGTGCCTTAAGTTCATTTTTTAAGACAGTATATCATTCAAAGTATCTTCTCCAACTACAACAGGACCAAGTTAGAAATTAACATCAAAAAGGAAAACTAGAAAATTCAAAGCATTTTAGAAATTAAACAATATACTCTGAAATAACCAATGGATCAAAAAAGAACTCATAGGGATCCCTGGGTGGCTCAGCGGTTTAGTGCCTGCCTTTGGCCCAGGGCGCGATCCTGGAGTCCTGGGATCAAGTCCCATGTCGGGCTCCCAGCATGGTGCCCGCTTCTCCCTCTGCCTGTGTCTCTGCCTCTCTCTCTTCTCTCTGTGACTATCATGAATAAATAAATAAAAAATCTTAAAAAAAAGAACTCATAAGGAAAATTAGAAAATCTTAGAGATGAATGAAAAAAAATACAACCTATCAATCATAGGACACAGTGAAAGCGATGTTATGGAGGAAAGTTATATAGCTGTAAATGCTTACATTAAGAAAGAAGAAAGATCTCAAATCATCAACCTAACTTTACAACTTAAGCAATTAGAAAAAGAAGAGCAAATGAAACCCAAGCCAGCATAAAGAAGGAAATAATAAAGATTAGAGATAAACAATATAGAGAATAGAGAAACAAAATCAATGAAACAAAAGTTGGGTTTTTTTTTGAAAAGATGAACAAAACTGACAAGGCTTTTCCTAGAGACAAAAGAGAGAGAGAGAGAGAGAGAGAGAGAGATTTAATTACAGACATACCTCATTTTATTGCACTTTGCTTCATTGTACTTCACAGATACTCTAGGTTTTACATATTGAAGGTTTGTGGCAATGCTTCATGGAGCCAGGCTATCAGCACCATTTTCCAATAGCATTTGCTCACTTCGTGTCTTTATCATATTATGGTAATTTTTGAAATACTTCCAACTCTTTCACTATTATCCTGTTATGGTGATCCATGATCTTTGATGTTAGTATTTTCATCGTTTTGGACTGCCTATACAAGACCCATACAAGACCACAAAACTTAATTAATAAATGTGTGTATCCTGAATGCTCTACCAATTGGCCATTCCCCTATCTATGTCCCTCTCCTCAGGCCTCTCTGTACCCTAAGACATGGAAATATTGACATTAGGCCAGGTAATAACCCTACAGTGGCCTTTAAGTATTCAAGTTAAAGGAAAAAGCACACATCTCTCATTTTAAATCCAAAGCTAGAAATGAGTAAGCTTAGTAGGAAAGCCATGTCAAAAGCCAAGAAAGGCCTCTTACACCAAAGAGTCAGCCAAATTATAAACACAAAGGAAAATTTCTTGAAGGAAATGGCTCACTCCAGTGAACACAAGAATGATAAGAAGGTGAAACAGCCTTATAGTTAATTTGCAGAAAGTTTTAGGGGGCTGGAAAAAGATCAAACCAGCCACCACATTCCCTTAAGCCAAAGTCTAACTCAGGGCAAGGCCCTAATTCTATTCAACTCTATGAAGGCTGAGAGAGGTGAAGAAGTTGCAGAAGAAAAGTCTGGTTGCATGAGGTTGGTTTGTGAGGCTTAAGGAATGAAGCAGCCTCCATAACCTAACAGTGCAAAGTGAAGCAGCAAGGGCTGACAGAGAAGCTGCAATAAGTCACCCAGAAGACCCAGCTAAGATAACTAATGAAGGTGTCTACACTGAATAATAGAGTCTCAATGTAGATGAAACAGCCTTATATTTGAAGAAGATGCTACCTATGACTTTCACAGCTGGAGAGAAGTCAGTGCCTGGCCTCAAAGCTTCAAAGGACAGGCCGATTCTCTTGCAGGGGTTAATGCATCTGTGGCTTTAAGTTGAAGCCAAAGCTCATTTACCATTCCAAAGATCCTAGGGCTCCTAAGAATTATGCTAAATCTGCCTATGTTCTATTAATGGGAAAACAAAACCTAGATGATAGTACGTCTGTTTCCAACATGGCTGATTAAATATTTTAAACCCACTATTAAGACCTACAGTGGAGAAACAAAGGTTCCTTTCAAAATGTCACTGTTCACGGACATGGCACCTGGTCATTCAAGAGCTCTGGCGAGGTACAATGAAGCTATGTTGTTTTCATACCTGCGAACACAATATCCATTCTGCAGCCTATGGATCAAGGAACCATTTTAAGTCTTCTTATTTAAGAAATACATTTTGTAAGGCTACAGATTCCTAAATAGTGATTCCTCTGATGAATCTACACAAAATAGATTGAAAATCTCCTGGAAAGAATTCACCATTCTGCACACTATCAAGAATAGTCATGATTCAGGGGTCCCTGGATAGCTCACTTGGTTAAGCGTCTACCTTTGGCTCAGGTCATGGTCCCAGGGTCTTGGGATTGAGCCCTCACCAGGCTCCCTGCTCAGTGGGGAAGTCTGCTTCTCCCTCTCTCTCCCCCTCTACCACTTCCCCCTGCAAGTGCTCTCTCTCAAATAATAAAATCTTAAAAAAAAAAAAAAAAAAAAAAAGAACATTTGTAATTCCTGGGAAGAGGTAAAAATATCAACAGGAGTTTGGAAGAAGTTCATTCCAGACTTCATGGGTGACTCTGAGAGGTTCAGAAGTAAATACAAGATGTGACAGAGAACTAGAATCAGAAGTGGAGCCTGCAGATGGTCGGAATTGCTGCAATCTCATAATTTTAATGGATGGGGAGTTGCTTCTTATGGATGAGCAAAGAAAGTGGTTTCTCCAGATGGAATCTATCCTGGTGAAGATGCTGTGAAGACTGTTGAAATGACATCAAAGGATTTAGAATATTACATAAACTTAGTTGATAAAGGAACACAGTTTGAAAGGACTGACTCCAATTTTGAAACAAGTTTTACTGCAGGTGAATGCTAACAGTATTGCATGCTGCAGAGGAACTGGGAAAGGAAGAATCAACCAATGACGGCAAACTTCACTGCTCTCTTACGTCAAGAAATCGCCACAGTCACCCCAACCCTCAGCACCACTACCCCGATCAGTCAACAGCTGTCGACATCAAGGCAAAACCCTCCACAAGCAAAAAGATCACAACTCACTGAAGGCTCGGATGACAGTTAACGTTCTTCAGCAGTGAAGTATTTTTTAGTTACGGTATATACACTGTTCTGTTAGACACAAAGCTACTGCATACTGAATAGACTGATGGTGTAATACAGCTTTTATGTGCCCTGGAGAACCAGAAATTTCATTTGACTTGCTTTATTGCAATATTTACGTATTTCACACACTCTAGGGTGACCATAATTTTTTCACAGGGTTACATTAGTTTCAGGTTACCACACAGTGATCCGACAATCCTATGCATGACTCGGTGCCCACTGTAAGTGTGCCCTTAATCCCGCTCACCTATTTCCCATCTCAACTGCCTCCCCTCCGGCAGCCATCAGTTTGTTCTCTATAGTCTGTTTTTTGGTTTTTCTCTTTTCCTTCTTCATTTGTTTCTTAAATTCCACATGAGTTAAAGTATACAATATTTGTCTTACTCCAACTGACTTATTTCCCTTAGCATTACACTCTAGCTCCATTCATGCTGTTGCAAATGGCTAGATTTCATTCTTTTTATGACTAATATCTCATTGTGTATATGTGCCACTTCTTTATCCATTCATGGACTGGTGGACACTTGGGCTGCTCCCACATCTTGGCCACTGTAAATACTACTGCAATAAGCACAGGGGTGCATGTATCTCTTCGAATTAGTGTTGGTTTTTTTTTTTAATTTTATTTTAGGGGTACTCAGTAGTGCAATCACTCGATCATAGGGTAGTTCCGTTTTTAAGTTTTGTGGTTTTTTTTAAGATTTTTGAAAATTTATTCATGAGAGACTCATGGAGGCAGAGACTTAGGCAGAGGGAGAAGCAGGCTCCCCATGGGGAGCCCAATGCAGGACTCGATCCCAGGACCCTGGGATCACGACCTGAGCCAAAGGCAGACGCTCAACCATGGAGCCACACAGGCATCCCCCATCTTTAAGCTTTTGAGGACCCTCCACACTGTTTTCCAAGTGGTTGTACCCATCTGAATTCCCACCAACAGTACACGAGGGTTCCCCTTTCTCCACATCCCCACCAACACTTGTTGTTTCTTGTTTTTTATTCTAGCCATTGTGACAGGTATGAGAGGATACCTCACTGTAGTTTTGATTTGCGTTCCTCTGATGATGAGTGATGTTGAGCATCTTTTCATGTGCCGGCTGGTCATCCGGATGTCTTCACTGGAGAAATGTGTTGTCTTCTACCCTCTTTTTATTTATTTATTTTTTATTTAAAAAAATTTTTAATTTTTATTTATTTATGATAGTCACAGAGAGAGAGAGAGAGAGAGAGGCAGAGACATAGGCAGAGGGAGAAGCAGGCTCCATGCACCGGCAGCCCGACGTGGGATTCGATCCCGGGTCTCCAGGATCGCGCCCTGGGCCAAAGGCAGGCGCCAAACCGCTGCGCCACCCAGGGATCCCTCTACCCTCTTTTTAATGGAATTATTTGTTTTGGGGCTATTGAATTGTATCAGTTCTTTATATATTTGGATACTAACCCTCTATCAGATATTTCATTTGCAAATATCTTTTCCCATTAAGTTATCTTATAGTTTTGTCGATTACTTCCTCTCCTATGCAGCTTTTAATTTTGATGTAGTCCCAATAGTTTATTTTTGCTTTTGTTTCCTATGTCAGAAGACCTATCTAGAAAAATGCTGCTACGGCCAATGTCAGAGACATTACTGCTTGTGTGCTCTCTTCTAGGATCTTTATGATTTCAGGCCTCCCATTTAGGTTATTCATCTATTTTGAGTTTTTGTGCAAGGTGTCAGAGAGTGGTCTGGTTTCATTCTTTTGCATGTAGCTGTCCCAACAGCTACTTGCTGAAGAGACTGTCTTTTTCCAACTGCATATTCTTGCCTCCAATGTTGACGATTAATTGACCATATAATCGTCGGTTTGTTTCTGAGTTCTCTATTCTGTTCCATTGATCTGTGTCTATTTTATTTAAAATATTTTATTTATTTATTCATGAGAGACACAGAGAGAGGCAGAGACACAGTCAGAGAGAGAAGCAGGCTCCATGCAGGGAGCCGTGGGACTCGATCCCAGACCTCTGGGATCACACCCTGAGCTGAAGGCAGATGTTCAACTACTGAGCCACCCAGGCATCCCTGTGTCTATTTTGTGCCAGTATCATAACATTTTGATTACTACAGCTTTGTAGTCTATCTTGAAATCTAGGATTGTGATACCTCACAGTTTTGGTCTTTTCAAGATTACTTTGGCTACTTGGTCTTTTGTGGTAGAACAAATTTTGGGATGGTTTTAGCTCTGAAAAATGCTCTTGGTATTTTGATAGGGACTGCATTAAATCTGTAGATTGCTTTAGGCAGGGCAGACATTTTTAGAATATTGGTTCTCAGTCCATGAGCATGGAATACCTTTCCATTTGTTTGTGTCGCCTTCAATTTCTCTCATAAGTGTCTTATAGTATTCAGAGTACAGATCTTTTTTTTAAAAAAAGATTTATTTATTTATGATAGAGAGAGAGAGAGAGAGAGGCAGAGACACAGGAGGAGGGAGAAGCAGGCTCCATGCGGGGAGCCCGATGTGGGACTTGATCCCGGGACCTGGGCTGGGCCCAGGGTTGTGGCCTGGGCCAAGGGCAGGCGCTAAACCACTGAGCCACCCAGAGATCCCCTAGAGTACAGATCTTTCACACTTCCTTAGTTAAGTTTATTCCTAGATATTTTATTATTTTGGCCATTGTAAACAGACTGTTTTCTTAATTTCACGGTTTCATTAATGTATAGGAATGCAACAGAAAGGCACCTGGGTGGCAGCCCTGGTGGCGCAGTTTAGCGCCGCCTGCAGCCCCGGGGTGTGATCCTGGAGACCCGGGATCGAGTCCCACGTCGGGCTCCCTGCATGGAGCCTGCTTCTCCCTCTGCCTGTGTCTCTGCCTCTGTGTCTCTCGTGAATAAATAAACAAAAATCTTAAAAAAAAAAAAAAAATTCATGGGATTATGACATGTCAGTAAAGGATTAACCAAAGTCCTTCCGGAGAAAATAGACCTTTGGTGAAGTTCGGCACTCCGACCCTGTCGGCCTAATCAGGTACTGTTACTAGACGGTATTGCTCGCGGTAAAAGTGGCCCCTTATTGGCATCTGAGCGGGAATCCGGGCACCTGGTGAGGGGCCACAGCTTCAGGCTCCCCAAGCACAGGAAGTACAAGCGGGCCTTTCCCTGCAAAACCCTGGAGGCAGCGGCCTCCCTCCTGGGCTCCGCAACCGGGCTTCTAGGCCGCGGGCAGTCCCGTTCTCACCGCCGCGCTGCCGTCTGGGCCCACGGGGGGGCGCACCTGCGAGCGCGCACCTGCGAGCGCGCGCGATGCTCTTCCGAGTCCACGCAGGTTTTCCAGCTGGGCCAGGGCTGGGCCTCGGGGGCTGGCTGAGCCCTGGACCGCGCGGGGACTTGGTTCATAAAGTAGACGCTAAATGTTCAAGGTAAATTCACCTTTTTGAAGCCAGACAACGACCTACCATTCACGGAGGGGGGCCTAGAGAAACTGCGCCTTCGGAGGACAAGCGCAGGTCACCGGGTCACCGGGTCACGCGGGGCACCGCCGAGCGCGCCGAGGTCGCCCCCTCCCGGCCTCCAGCAGGTCACTGCGTCGCGGCGGGAACAAAGCGGCCGCCGGGCTCCCGGGCGGAGGGCGCGGCCGTGCTCGGCCCCGGGCCCGGTCACCGGGCGACCCCCGCGACCCCCGCGGCCCCGCCGCCAGGTGCGCACCGGCCGGACCGCGCCCCCGTGACCCCCCCGGACTCCCGTGCCCCGGGCCGCCCCCGCCTGGCCCCCACCTGCTGGTCGCACTCGGGGCACGACTTGGTGGCCATCTTCACTTTCTTGGCTCGACTCGCAGACATGCTCCCCTCCTGCAGGGCGGCGGCGGCGGCGGCGGCGGCCCGGGCTCCTCCCCTCCGGCCTCCGCGGCCCAGCCTCTACCCGCCGGCTCCCCGCGGCCGGGACCGAGGCTCAGGCGGGGGCGCGCGCGTGCGCGGAGCCTGCGTGCCGGGGGGTGGGGGGTGGGGGGTGGAGGGGGGCGGGGCGCGGCGTGGGCCTGCGCAGCCACGCCCCCTCCCGGCCGGCGGACGGCGCGGGGGCGGGGCCTGGGCGGGGCGCGGCCGGAACGAGCGTCGGGCTGGACCAACGAACGCGCGAGGGGGGGCGGGGCCTGGGCGGGGGCGCGGCGTTGGACACGCCCCCGGGGCGGGGCCGAGCGACGGGGTGGGCGGGCCGGCGCGGAGCGCAGGTGGGGGCCTGACCTGGATGCGCGCGGAGGTGAGCGGCTCGGGCCAGACGGGATGCGCGGACACCTGCCCGGGCTCGGCGCCGAGACCTGGGTCCGCCGTGAAATCCGATAGTCACCGAAGGCCGATTCTGCCGGACAAATATGAACACCTGATGGGTTTCACACTGAACTGCTCAGAAAGGAAGGACACCAAAAAGGCAGGGAGCCTTGAAGGATGGAAGGAGGAGGGAAGACGAATGGAAAGAAAGGAGGAGGGAAAAGTTACTTACTGTTACAGCTAACGTTGATTTTTTTTAGTTGCAGGATATGCAAACTACAATATCTTTTTTTTTTTTTTAAATACAACAGTTTTAGGTTCCGAAAAATTAAGCAGAAGGTGCACAGCTTTCCCACACAGAGGGCTTTCCCACGGTCAAAATCTGGCAACAGAATAATATATTTATTATGATCAGCGAACCCACATCCGCACACCGTTGTCACCCAAAGCTCAGCTTACCTTCAGCTCATTCTTGGTGTCGTACCTTCCACGGGTTTGGATAACGTGTAGAGATTTTAGAGATTTATAAGTGTCACCCAGAATAGTTTCACTGCCCATAAGAATCTCTTGTGTTCCGTTCTTCCCTCCTCCCCCTTCACCCTCAGCACCCACTGATGTTTTTTTTTTCTGACTCCTTCATTTTTGCCTTTTCCAGAAGGTCATGTAGTTGGGATCCTCCAGTATGTAGATTTCTCAGATTGGCTCCTTTCACTGAGTAACATGCATGAAAGTTTGCATTGAAGTTTTCTCCATGTCCTTCCAGGGCTCGATAGCTCATTTCTTTTTCGTGCTGCATAATAATCCATCATCTGGATGCACCACAGTTTATTTTTCCCTTCACTCATTGAGGGACATCTTACCTGCTTCCGAGTTTTGGCAATTATGAATTAAGCTGATACAGACATCCACGTACAGATTTTTGTATGGACATACATTTTTAAGTCACTTGGGTAAATGCCAATAAGCACGATCACTGGATCACACACCCAGAGTGTGTTTAGTTTTGTAAGAAACTGCCGAACGGGGGCAGCCGGGTGGCTCAGTCGGTAAAGTATCTGCCTTTGGTTCAGGTTATGATCCCAGGGTCCTGGGGTCCAGGCCCATGTCGGCCTCCCTGCTCAGTGAAGGATCTGCTCTTCCTCTCCCTCTGCCCACCCACCCATTTGTGTGCTCACTCATGCTTGCTGTCTCATTCTCTCTGTATCTCCCTCTTTCTCAAATAAAATCTTTTTAAAAACAAAAGAAAAGACCCTGCCAAACTGCTTTCCGAAGTGGCTATACCATTTTGCATTCCCACCAGCAATGAGTAAGAGTTCCTGCTGCTGTACATCCTCACCAGCATTTGGGATCATCAATGTCATGGAAGTTAGCTATTCTAACAGATGTTTAGAATTTCATTGGTTTTATTATATGGTCTCATTCATTTGGGGAATATAAAAAATAGTGAAAGGGAATAAAGAGGAAAGGAGAAAAAATGAGTGCGAAATATCAGAAAGGGAGACAGAACATGAGAGACTCCTAACTCTGGGAAACAAACTAGGGGTGGTGGAAGGGGAGGAGGGCGGGGGGTGGGGGTGACTGGGTGACAGGCACTGAGGGGGGCACTTGAGGGGATGAGCACTGGGTGTTATTCTATATGTTGGCAAATTGAACACCAATAAAAAATAAATTTATTTATTTATTTATTTATTTATTTTTTTTAAAGTAACATTTATTTTTTTTTAATTTATTTATGATAGTCACACAGAGAGAGAGAGAGAGAGAGAGAGAGGCAGAGACATAGGCAGAGGGAGAAGCAGGCTTCATGCACCGGGAGCCCGATGTGGGATTTGATCCCGGGTCTCCAGGATCGTGTCCTGGGCCAGGCGCTAAACCGCTGCGCCACCCAGGGATCCCAAAAAATAAATTTATAAAAAAAAAAGAATTTCATTGGTTTAATATGCATTTCCCTAATGACATATCAAGTGGCTTTAGGCTTCGTTTGTTGTTCTTTTTCTTTTCTTTTTTTTTTTTTTAAAGATTTTATTTATTTAGTAGAGACACAGCGAATGAGAGAGAGAGAGAGAGAGAGGCAGAGACAGAAGCAGGCTCCATGCAGGGAGCCCGACGCGGGACTCGATCCCGGGCCTCCAGGATCACACCCCGGGCCGAAGGCGGACACTAAACCACTAAGCCACTGGGGCTACCCTGTTGTTCTTTTTCTAATAAAATAATATAATAAAGACTACACCTAAAGGAGTGAGATTAGGTTGTTTATCAGAGATTTTTCTTGCTTCTTAAAGTAAGCCTGTGTTGCTATATACTTTCCTCTTGGAACTGCTTTTGTTGCATCCCAGACATTTGGACCATTGTATTTGTATTTTCATTTTCATTTATTTCCCTGGTTATTTTTTCCCATTTCTTCTCTGATTTCCTGGTTGACTCATTCATTGTTTAGTAGCATGTTGTTTAACCTCCATGTATTTATGGTCTTTCTTAATTTTTTCTTGTAGCTGGCTTCAAGTTTCATGGTGTCGTAATTAGAAAAGATGCATGGAGTGATCTCAATCTTTTCCTATTTGTTGAAGCCTGATCTGTGACCCAGTATGTGATCTATTCTGGAGAACGTTACATGTGCACTTGAAAAGAACGTATATTCTGCTGTTTTAGGATGAAATGTTCTGAATATATCTGTTGAGTCCATCTGGTCCAGTGTGCCATTCAAAGTGTTTCCTTGTTGATTTTCTGTTTAGATTATCTGTTCATTGCTGTAAGTGGGATGTTAAAGTCCCTATTATTATTATCTTGTTATCAATAAGTTTATTTATGTTTGTTATCATCGTTTTATATATTTGGGTGTCCTCATGTTGGGTGCATTTGTAAGATCTTCTTATGGGCTGTCCTTATTATCACCTCTCATGGCAGTTTTTGTTTTAAAGTCTAGTTTGTCCGATATAAGTGTTGCTACTCTGGCTTTCTTTTGAGATCCATTTGTATGATTAATGTTTCTCCATCCCCTCACTTTCAATCTGCAGGTGTCTTTAGGTCTAAAATGAGTCTCTTTTAGGCAGCATATAGGTGGGTCTTGGTTTTTTATCCATTCTGATGCTGTATGTCTTTTGAATGGAGTTTAGTCCATTTACATTCATTTTTCAAAAATATTTTATTCATTTATTCATGAGAGACACAGAGAGAGAGAGGCAGAGACACAGGCAGAGGGAGAAGCAGGCTCCATGCAGGGAGCCTGATGTGGGCTTGATCCCGGGTCTCCAGGATCACGACCTGGGCTGAAGGTGGCTCTAAACCGCTGAGCCACCTGGGCTGCCTATCCACTTACATTCAAAGTAATTATTGACAAATATGTATTTAGTGTCATTTTATTACTTGCTGTGTCATTGTTTCTCGAGATTTTCTCTGATCCTTTGTCTTTGTCACTTTTGGTCTCCTTTACAGTCACACAGTCCCCTTTAATATTTCTTGCTGGCTTACTAACCACAAACTCCTTTAGTGTTTGTTTGTCTGGGAAACTCTTTATCTCTCCTTCTGTTCTGAATGATAACCTTGCTGAATATTCTTGGCTACAGATTTTTCTCACCCATATCGTGCCACTCCCTTGTTCTGGCTTGCCAAGTTTCTGTTGATAAAATTCTAGCTAGCCTTATTAGTTTTCTCTTGTAAGTTAAGGACTTCTTTTGTCTTGCTGCTTTTGAGATATTTTCTTTATCATTATATTTTGCAAATTTAATTACAATATGTCTTGGTGTCACTTTGATTTTGATGGGAGTTCTTTTTATTTTTTAGGATTTTATTTATTGATTCGTGAGACACACAGAGAGAGGCAAAGACACAGGCAGAGGGAGAAGCAGGCTCCCTGTGTGGAGCCCAATGCAGGACTCAATCCCAGGATCCCGGGGTCATGACCTGAGCCCAAGGCCGACTCTCAACCACTGAGCCACTCAGGTGCCCCTTGATGGGAGTTCTCTGTTCTTCCTTAATCTGGATGTCTGTTTCCTTCCCCACACTAGGGAAGTTTTCAGCTATTATTTCCTCAAATAAATTTTCTGCTGCCTTTTCTCTCTCTTCTTCTCCTGGCACTCCTATAACATGAATGTTATTACATTTGATGGCATCACTGAGTTCTGAACGTCTATTCTCATGTTCCATAATTCTTTTTCTTTTTTGTTCAGCTTCATTTTTTCCATTATTTTGTCTTCTAAATCACTTATTCATTCTGTTCATTGCATCAAGCCTGTTTCCAATTTCAGTTATCACCTTCTTCATTTCTGGATGATTCTTTTGAACTCTTTTATGCCTGTGGTAAGGGTTGCCCTGATCTCTTCCATTCTTTTCTCAAGCCCAGCAAGTATCCTATATGATGCTTTAAATTCTCTATCAGGCATGTTACTCATATCTATTTCATTTAGATCTCTGGCCTTATCTTGTTCTTTTATTTGTAATGAATGCCTCTGTCTTAGAATTTTGTCTAAGTCTCTGCTGCCTTCTGTGTGTCAGAAAGCCTGTTGTGTTACCTGCTCCTGAAAGTAATGGCTTTATGAAGAAGAGGTCATACGGTGTCCCGGGCCTGGTGCTTCAGGGAGTGTGTCTGGTGTGTGCTCCATGCACTTTGCTGTTGTGTTTTGGCTTCTCTATCCCTCAGGCCACTTGTCTGCAGAGGCTCTCCTGCCTGCAGGGAGCATTTGGTCCTTGGCTAGAATGTGGCAAGTTGTAACTAAGTGAGCTCTGGTCCGCTTGTTTTTTTTTTTTTTTTTTTTGGTCCGCTTGTTAAATGAGACCTCATACTACTTCCTCTAGAACTGAGGTCCTGCAGAACTCTCTGGTCAGAAGATATGTGTGGGCAGGGGTTCCTGCTGGCCTTCTGGATGCCTTTTACTGTTTTTCTTATCTAAATGCTGTAGTTGGGACTTCCAATACTACATTGAAGAAAAGTGGCAGGAGTGAGCATCCTAGTCTTGTTCCTGATCTTAGAGGAAAAGCTTTCAGCTTTTCACTTTTGAGTATGATGTCAGCTGTGGATTTGTCATGTTGAGGTATACTTCTTCTAATACTCACTTTGTTGGGAGTTTTTTTTTTATCATAAATAGATGTTGAATTTTGCCCAATGCTTTTCTGCATCTGTTGGATGATCATATGATCCATTTTTATCATATGATTTTTATGTCCCTACTTGTTTTGTTAATGTTTGAATCTCCTTAAGTTTTGGATGTTGAACTATCCTTGCATTCCTGCAACAAATCCCACTTGATCATGGTATGTGATGCTTTTAATGTATTGTTGAATTTTGTTTGCTAATATTTTGTTGAGAATGTTTGCATCAGTGTTCATCAAGAATATTGGCCTATATTTATTGATTTATGTATGCCTTTGTCTAGTTTAGGTGTCAGGGTAATGCTGGCCTCATGGAATGAGATTGGCAGCATTCCTTCCTCTTCAATTGTTTGGAATAGTTTGAGAAGAAAATATATAAACTGTTCTTTAAATGTTTGCTAAAATTCCCTTGTGAAGCAATCTGATCCTGGACTCTTGTTTTGGGGAGTTTTTTGATTACTGATTCAATTTCATTATTAGTAATCATTATGTCTGAATTTCCAATCTTCCTGATTCAGTCTTGGTAAATTGCACGTTTCAGGGAATTTATTCATTTCTTGTAGGTTGTCCAATTTGTTGGCATTGTGGCATAGTGGTCTTTTATGATCCTTTGTATTTGTGTGGCATTGGTTCTAACTTCCTCTCTTTCATTTCTAATTTTATTTATTTGGGCTCTCTCTTTTCTTCTTTTTTTTTTTTTTTGAAGATTTGTTTATTTATTTTAAAGAAAGAGAGGGAGAGTGTATGTGAGCAGGGGGAGGGGCAGAGGGAGAGAGAGGGAGATAATCCTCAAGCAGACTCCCTGCAGAGCACAGAGCCAATCCCAGGATCAATCCCAGGAGCCACTCAGGTGCTCCTTTCTCTTCTTGATGAGTCTTGTGAAAGGTGTATCAATTTTAATTTTCTTTTTCAAAAAAACAGCTCTTAATTTTATTAATCTTTTCTATTATTTTTTGAAGCCTCTATTTCATTTATTTCTGTACTGATCTTTATTTCCTTTCCTCTACCAATTTGGGGCTTTATTTGTTACATACACTATCCCTCTCTTTCTCTAAAATAAATAAACAAATCTTCAAAAAAAAGAAGAAGAAATTCTCCTTGAAGTATTCCCTGTTAGTTTCAAAGACAGGTTTTTGCAGCTCATCTCTACTGTGTAGGATTTGTTTGGGGTCCCTGATTTGGAGCTTGAATCTCTCACTCCTCAGGGAAAAGGTCTATACATTTGAGGTTCCTTCTGACAGTGGAACACTGCACCTGGTGTGTGGTTTTTCTGAGCAGGACCACATCTCTGCCTCTTCTGTCCATCTCAGTGCCATCCCTTGTTGTGGAAGTTCTGTTCATCCACGTTCTAGGTTCTCTTTAGAGGCGATTATTCTGAGTATAGGTGTAGATTTGTTGTGTCCATGGGAGGAGGTTAGGTCAGGATCTTCCTAGGCTGCTATCTTAAAACCTCTCCTTATGTTTAACATTTGAAGGAATTGTCAAACTGTTTTGCAAAATAGCTGCACTCTTTTTCTGTTGTCTCTTTAATCCAATAATCTTTCTCTAAAAATACTATTTTCAAAAGAAAAAAAGATTTTCTAACTGTATGATGACAGGTGCTAACTAGACTTATTGTGGTGATTATTTAGCAATGCATACATATACAAATCATTATACACCTGAAACTAATACAACGTTATATGTTAATTATGCCCTGTTGATTTTTTAAAATTTATTTATTCATAGAAACACAGCTAGAGAGAGAGGCAGAGACACAGGCAGAGGGAGAAGCAGGCACCATGCAGGAAGCCCGACGTGGAACTCAATCCTGGGTCTCCAGGATCACGCCCTGGGCTGAAGGCAGAGATAAACCGTTGCGCCACCGGGGCTGCCCTGCCTTGTTGATTTTTAAAAAGATTATTTTGGTTTTGAATTTATTTCTTTGTGGTTTGTTTGTTTTAGTAATCTCTACCCCCAGTGTGATGCTAGGACTCACGACCCCAAGATGAAGAGTCACACGCTGTACTGAATGAGCCAGCCAGGTGCCCCTTCTTTGTGTTCTGTATGTAAATCCCATTTATTTTTTAACAGTTTTATTGTTTCATTAGTCAGTATGCCTCCACAAATAATACATTACAGTTCTAGCTCTTGATTGTTAATTTTGGCTTTTCTTGACAAAACCAAAAACAATAAAGTCTCTTTTGTCATATTAGGGTGAAAAATAATACATTTTCCTCTTCTGATTTAGCTAATAATATTAAACTACAAA
The DNA here is from genome assembly GCF_011100685.1 of Canis lupus familiaris. Lineage (NCBI taxonomy): Eukaryota > Metazoa > Chordata > Mammalia > Carnivora > Canidae > Canis > Canis lupus. The sequence goes on along the minus strand of NC_049236.1, from coordinate 8,324,813 downwards.
TATTTTTTGAGACTTAATTAAAAACTTAAATGATTAGGAACTTAGGAGCAGCTTAACTGGGTAGTTCTGGCACAGACGCTGTCATGAGGAGGTTGCAATCAAGCTGTCAGCTAGGACTCAGCCATCTGAAGCCTTGGCTAGAGCTAGAGGGTATGCTTCTGGGATGACTCAGCCACATAGCTGCTGACAGGAAATCCTAGTCCCCTGTCTCATGGATCTCTCCACAGGGATGTTGGAGTGTCCTCATAACCTGTCACGGGATTCCCTCCAGATCACGTGATCTAAGAGACATAGCAAGGGTAAGTTCGTGATTCCTTTCATGACTAAGTCTCAGAAATCCCAAACCATCATGTCTACTATGTTCTGTTCATTAGAAGTGAGCCAACAAGTCCAGTCCACACTCAAAGAGAAAGGAATTAAGCTCCCTTTCTTGAAAGGATGTGTATCAAAGAATCTGTGGATATCTTTTAAAGCTATCACGCTGGCTGGTGGCAGGTGCCCCATTCCTCACCATGGGGGCCTCTCAGTAGGACTGCTTGAGTGGCCTTATGACCTGGAAGCTGGACGTCCGCAGAGCAGGGGATCCAAGCAAGAACAAGACGCAATCCACAATGTCTCTTATGGCCTAGTTTCAGAAGTTACACTCTTCGTAACTCATTTCATTTCATCCAACGTCATTTCTGCAACGTGCTTCTGGTTGCATGGGTCAGCCTCGCTCAGTGGAGGCGGGCCTCAGGAAGGGCGTATGTCCCAGGAGGCAGGGATGGGTGGGGGCCATGCTGGGTGCTGGCTACCACGGGTACCCAAGGGAAGCAACAATTCACTCTGCAAGGCCATTCATTCTCTTTGTGTCACAAGGGAAGTGACATAAAAGTGGGCTTTTGGGGTCCCACTGACCCTAAGGGAAAAAATGAGAAAAATCAGGAGAGATCCTCTAGTCTATCTTTGACCTGACGGCAGAAGGAACGAACTGTGGCAGGTGCCGGAGGAGTCCCCTTTCCACTGGCCCTGATGCTATCTCTAATCTTGCTCACGATCTTTTATGCATGCTTCCAGAGCCCTGTAGGTGCCCTCCTCACGATAAGCAATTAGACCAGGCAGGAGCTTCTTTAATAACAGCTATTAAGTACTTGGTGAACCGAAATGGCTATTCAAAGCTACTTTTTGTTCTCTGTAATAATTAGGACATGAGCTTCCTCAGGGAGATGAGGAGCCTTGAGATGCAGCAGCCCCCACCTCTACACCGTCATTGCTTTAACATTCAGAACACAGAGTCTCTACCAACGAGTCTTTTAAAGCTTTTACATTTTTGGTAGGAGAACAGAAGAAAAGCAGTGGGAAGCTCAGCAGATTTTTAAAATATAAAATTTCCCATTTCTCTCAGAAAATTGAAAATAGCTCTTGAGTTATAAATTAGAAGTCTTTGTTCTTTCTTGGTTTGCTTTTTTTTTTTTTCCCCAGAAAGCTTTGGAATTACCACAATGCTACAAGTGTGGTCATATTTATTCTTTTTATTTTGTTATAAACCTTGCACACTTCTCCAAAGGAATAGTTTGCAAACAACAATAACAAATAAAAATTCAAAGAACTGTCCAGGCCACGAAAAAGAGGATGAGAATCTTCATCTTTGGCCAGAAAGAAGACTTTCTTTTCCTCCTACATGGACAATAACGCGCTGGGTCAGGGACCACTCATTGCAGAGAAGCCCCAGGCTCACAGCGACTCAAGAGGCCAGTCCTCCGTTACAGCTGGATACCTGTGGACGGTCCAAGCCCAGCACTGGTCTTTGCCGAGTACTGGACTCAGCCCCCTGGCCAGCCCCGGACACAGAGGGGCTTCCAGAGATGTCCATTCCATGCTTTGCCTCCTTTGCTTTGTCCGAGGCTATTTACTGGGCAGCTACTCTGTGCCTGTGCTTTACATTAATTGTCCCTCTTCCTCCTCAAACCCGGCAAGGTGGCTTCGGGAGCCTCATTTTACAGGTAAGTAAAATGAAGCTCAGGGAGTGAATTATCAGGAACCTTTCTTTTGCTGAAACAGGGATCCCAAGCTCTAAATGGCTTAGGCAAAGCATATTTATTAGTTCACATAACCAAGAAAGCCAAGCATAGGATGGGCCTCAGGCACAGCTGGATCCATATGCTCATGTGAACCACCAGGACCCTATTTCTCCCCTGACCCTTGTTCCCGTACTCCTGCCAAGCAGGCTCGTCCTTCTCGGTGTTAGGGAGATGGCTGAGGCAACCAGATACGCTCCGTTGCATTAAGTGTGGCAGCTGTGGAGGTGCTCCGTTTGGATCCCCCTTCCAAAAGAAGTTGTTATTCAAGTTCAAGGAGCACCAGTGGCTGGGCCTCCAGTTGTACCACCTTCAGGATCCGTGTCCTTCCACGTCAACTACCAGCTGACAGCGGGACATGGCAAGGAGTGCTAGTCCCTGGTCAGCCCTGCACAGTGCATGACTCCTCTCGTGGTCAACGTTTGCTGCAGGGCTCCCTTCGGATTGGCTGAGAATGTCATCTGATTGTGTCCTGAGGCTCTCCCTGTATCTTTCCTGAGCATCACCTTCTGCCCTACACGTACCTGTGGTCTTCAGGAGTCAACTGACATCCCACATCTCATTAGCTCCCATCCTCACATGGGGAGACGTCGTTGCTTCACCAAGATCCCTTTGGATCCCTTTGAACTTTCAGCGTTCTCCTCTGACTCCGGCATCTACTGGCCACATGCAGGCCGTGTTCTCAGAGCCCCAGGGTCAGCCCTTCACCCTACCTGAACACTCAGAAGGCCCAGGGCCTAGGTTACTTCCATGCTTCTTCCCCTTCCTTCCCACCTGACCGCCGAGGTGACTGGCAGGTGGAGAGTTTCAATGCCAAGGCTCTCTGCTTCCAGGCAGCCCCCCGGAGCTCTCCTGCAGCATCAGGCTGAGGTGACCCCTGTAGGACTTTGCCTGGGGGCACACCTGGCCTGGCTCTCTCACCTCCACTGCCCTGCCTCTCCCACCTCACTTCCCATCTGCCCTTAATAAACTACTTACACGTGAATGCTCCTCTTAGCGTGCTTCTCAAGAACCCAACCAAGAACCGGTGGTTGGCACCCAGTAGCACGGGTCACGTGGCCTCTTCCATAGAACAAACCCTGCGGGGTCCTCTCCCTCTTTTTGCTCCATCAGACCTGAGTTGTTGTTGCTTCCTGCGGCCATAACCGTGGCACGCTTCCCCAGGCCTTGACTGCTCCCTGGGCTCCTTCCCACACCTTCGTATCTCCCCAGTCCCTGCTTTGGAGTGCGCGACCTGCTTCTTGCCAAAACTCTGAATCATAAATCTCACCATTACAGGATTTATTTTTTAAATTTTCTATCCTCTATCTATCTATCTATCTATCTATCTATCTATCTATCTATCTATCACCTACCTACCTTCCTACCTACCTAGTTTGAAATGAGACTGAAGGTTAACATCGTGGAATGGTTGACCTTTCACCCTATCCAATCAATTATGCTCTGGGACGGCATCTGTAATAAGCTAAATGAGAGACAATATCACAAATCTGATTTTCAGGGACACCTGGGTGGCTCAGCGGTTGAGCGTCTGCCTTTGGCTCAGGGCTGATCCCGGGGTCCTGGGATCGAGTCCCGCATTGGGCTCCCTGCATGGAGCCTGCTTCTCCCTCTGCCTTTGTCTCTGCCTCTCTCTCTATGTGTCTCATGAATAAATAAATAAATAAAATATTTTTTAAAAAATCTGATTTTCAGGTTCTTCCTGACTTAAGGACAGAGGTAATGACCTTCTTCCAATTGGCCCTCAAGAGCCTTCCAGCTGGAAAGAACCAGTAAACAACTTGCAAAAGGTGACCTCTGGCGCTAGATGGCAGCTGTGACCCGCCAGTGCTGGTGCTCACAGAAGCCACCGACAGTCCCAGCTTCTGGCTCTGCAGGTCCAGCAAAAACCAGTTTGCCTGCCGAGCTGGCTCTTGAACCAGGGTTGTCCCTCATTCCTCCAATGCAGAGGCACACCGTGGTTTTCCAGCACGTTGGGTACCCGGGCCTCCATGCCCTGCCAGAGTCCGGGAAGCTCTGTAGCGTCGTCCCTCAGTGCATCTGTTCCCAGCTGCTGACACACTGACGCCGACCCAAGGGTCTGGACTCGGGGCAGAGGCTGCAGACCCCAAGGGCTCAGGGAAATCCCTCTCAGCAGAGGAACTGCGGGGTTTAGGCTGCCTCTGCCGCTAACTGACCTCCACGGTGGCTTCAGCTCACCTTTACCCACACCCTCTTTGGCTATATATATATTTTTAAAGATGTATCTATTTATTTTAAAGACAGAGAGTGAGAGCCTGTGGGGTTTGGGGGCCAGAGGAAGAGAATCTCAAGCCGACTCCATGCTGAGCAAGGAGCCCTGATGCAGGGCCTGATCCCACAACCCTGAGATCATGACCTGAGCCAAAACCAAGAGTCAGATGCTCCAGCAACCGACCTAGGTGCCCGCCCCCTCTGGCTTTAGCAAATGAGTGATATCAGTTAAAATCACTGTATTAATAGAGACCCTTTTAGTTGCAAGTAACCAAAACCCTGTGAGAATGAGCTTAAGCCAAATAGAAGGATGGGAGAATTGTTTAGCCAATAGCTGAGAACCATACATATGTGAATTTATAAAAATTTATTTATTTATTTGAGAGAGAGAGAGAGGCAGAGAGAGCCTAAGAGGGGGAGAAGCAGAGGGAGAGGGAATCCCAAGCAGACTGCCCGCTTGGCACAGGGCTCGATCTCACAACCCTAAAAACCGAAATCAAGCGTTGGACACTCAACTGATTGAGCCACCAAGGTGCCCTTCTATATATGTGGATTTAGACACAACTGTATCCACGGAGTTCTAGGCACGGCTGGATCCAGGTGCTGAAAAAAATCATCAGGAATCTATGAGTCTCCATCTATCTTTTCCCTTTTCTTTTGAACACAAACTCCTAAGTGGTGAAAGAAATGTGTCTTTCTTCATATTTTTGCTGAGACTCCCAGACTTGACCTAGGTTCACATTCATCCCTAGACTAATCACATGATCACTAGTCAAATGCCCATTACCAGAGAAGGCATAGGTCAGAAGGGAAATGAGGAAGGCTTGGATTCCAAAGAAGAAGACTCAGGGCATTATCACCTGGAGAAGGACACAGAACGAGCCACGTCAACAGATGCCCAGTGATGACCAAGCAGGCTAGGTCCCTTTCTCCTCTGCCCCACTCCCTCACATATCTACTGACTCATTTAGTACACCTCAAAGTCTCTTACCAGAAAGCCTTTGCAATTTTCCCTCCACATTCCTACGCAGGCAAAAGTCCTGTTTATTCAACCTCTGTGTCCTCCCACTGCACAGTCTCCTAACATCCTGTTGTTTTCCCTCAAAGCACTGATCAGTTCTAGATTGTATAGTACATGCAATTATTAGCCTTGTGTGCATCTTTCCACTAAATTACAATCTTTAAAGAAACAAGATTTTGGTGTCCCAAAAGCCTAGTAGAGTACAGTACAGTCACCGCAACAGTAGGTGCTCAGTAAATACGTATTCATCAATTCACTGCGGACTTACCTATTAGCCACTGGTGATAGTGAGTCTAGTCGGACAGGGTCTCTGCCCGGCTTCTACATGAGTGAGGACGACAAACAAGTAAATCAGTGCTCACCGTCCAACTGCAACAGTTTCTCCAGGAATGGTGGACTCAAGGGAGCCAAGAGGAGGAACATCTAGATCAGAAGGATCTAGGAAAGTTTTCCTGAAGAGTTAGGATGTTGACCTATCTTTAGAAAAATGAGAAAAATAAGCAAGATGAGTGAGAGGAGGAGGCCCTCAGAATTATGTTAGGAAACATGGAAGTGTAACATAGCCCGCTATTTCCTGGGAGAACTAATGGTCAGTCTCATTTCACTTAACTGTCTAGAACAGAGGTAACTAAATAAGAATTAGGCCTTTTCACTAAGACTGTGTTTTTAAAGAAAAAAAAAAAAAGAAAAGAAAAGGGGGCAGTGCCTAAAGTAGAATTTTTTGGGAAAATAAAGTAGATTTCTTTTGGACAAGAAAACTAGCTTAAAAGGATAGGGAGAAGCTCTCTGATTATACCAGCAACTGGCAAGACAACTGGCACATAGTAGGCCCTCGATAAGTGTGCGAATGCCTGGATGAAAGTGATTCAAAATCAGTAGGTTTTGCTTAAAAGGAAGAGCATAGCCAGCCAAGGATACGGCTCATTAAGAATCCATGCAGATTCCTAAAGGCACACAAAAGAGATAAAGGGCAAAAGAAATTACTTTAAAGCAGGAAGGTTTATGTAACACTGTGTGTGTAGAATAAAAAAAGTGCCCAGCTTCACATGCCATTTGCTGCCAGGATCTGAGATTGTTACTAAGAAAAGGGTGGGAGGAGGCTGCTGGGGGGAATCAGATGCCAGGCCAAGACACAGGCCCAGAAAACTCAACATTTGGGGCTTGAAAAGGAGGCCTGGAACACAAGCCTCTTTTGTTTTTCAGGCTTCTCTTAATTACTATGTTTGAGACGTGGGATTTATGAAAAAAGCACTATTCAAAAGGACAATTTACACTCTATTACAGAGAGAGTTCAGTCTCAGTCCCCGCTTTCCCCTCTGGTTGCAACCTGAGTCATTTGTGGCATGGCTGTGTGAAGCACGGAGGAGAGCTATAAATGGTTTTATAAATCAGCATGTTTCATCGCAAACTGAAGCGGCTGCTGCTCCCAAGGCTGGCAGCAAAACCATGAATCAGAGTCTAAAGTTCTAGAACAATGTCTGTGAATCAAATCTCACAACGGGTTGTCCTTAATGGCATTCTCCAGCTATGACCTCACCCCAGGTCTCCTCCATGTAAACCACACCCCATCACGGGCACGTACGGAACCTGGAAGCTCTTCTGTCCATACTGAGATGGATGAGCTAATAAAGGGGTAACTTCCCATCACTTTACCTCGTGCCCTTTATTCAATACTTGCTATGCAGAACATTTCCCCTACATTCTCCTCAGGATCATTAAGTCTCTCTCAGTCATGGTGAAGACTTTAGATCTTATCCCATACTAATCTCTGTTCCAAGTGTTTTATGCATATATAATCAAATTTATGTCACGACAATCTTAGGGGGGACATTGCTATCATCCCCCACTTTTCAGATGAGGAAGCTGAGGCCCAACGAGGTTTGGTAACTTGTCCAAGGTCACCTAGCCCTTAAATGGCATAGCTACACCCATATTGGAACCAAGGTCATTAGGCTCCATACTCAACACTCTCAACTACTGTGATATGCTGCCTTGTAAGAGAGGGTGCCACCTAGCCAGGGAGCTAACCCTTGTAACATCCCCACTGTCAGCCGTGCCTGGCCCCCCTCCACCTCCCCAGCCCCCAACCCCACCACCATTTGACAGGTTCAGAAGAAGCTGCCAACTCTGACGAGCCATGAGCCAATGAGCATATCAGTGTTACCCTGACCTCAGTTATTGGCTCGGGGCTGGGCCTGTGACTCTATCAGAGCCAGTGAATCATGATGGGACTTTTCCTGGGGCTTCTGGGAGAAGAAAGTCCTCTGTTCTTTATTGGTTTTGGTGAGGGGAAGATATGGGGAGAGGAGCTACCACAGCACTTTTACTGCTATGAAGGGAGGCCGCTGAGAAGGAGTCAACAAACAAAAAATGCAGAACAAAGAGAAGAACCTCCAGCACAGAACTACCAGGGCGTTGCCAAGAGGACACAGCGTTGGGCTCATGCCATGCAATACAACGGGGGGGAGGGGGAGGCCTGAGGGTGGGTAGGGCATATTGCCATGACCTGATTGGAGCCCTAAATCCAACAACTCTCGAAGCGCCAAATACCTCCATCCTGTTTGAGTCCATGAACCAATGTATCCCTTTTTAAAAGCCAATACGAGTAGGGCTTTTTGCAACTTGAATCATAATGCACAATAATTCAAAACAAGCTCAACAAACCTTGTGATAGCAGAGCCAAACATCCCATTAATTACCATGGTGGAACAGAAAGATTATTGATCAAGGGTGAAACCATGACTTAAGGCTCTCCCCATGCTAAAGAACAGAGAAAGAAAAAAAAAAAAAAAAAAAAAAAAAGAACAGAGAAAGAGCCAAATTTCTTAAATTCTCAACCATTCTCAAGAGTTACATTTTTGTAGAAATAATCCTCCCCAAATAGGTATTAATGGATTCACCTTCATAATTACATTTAACTTGATACCACGTTAAAATGACTTTAAACGCTCTCAGCAGGGCAGAAAGTAATGGACCAGAGATGGGGCAAGGTCAGCCAGGCATCAAAACATAGCCAGGGAATTTGGGTTGGTGAGGTGGTCAAAGAGGACTTTAGCCTTACACGACTCTCTATTAATCTCTTAGAAAGGAATGTATTTGTAAATCATTCATATAATTAAAAGTTAACTTTAAAATAGGGTTAAAGGACAAGTCGTGTAATTGCATGATCATACTTTTTTGGGTAGTTTTATGGTTTTAGTGACACAAACACGATGCACACATACGCTGTCTATTCACTGTCTTCACTGCAGGGCCTGGCATTGGGCTTGGTGACTCCGATGGCCAGGTGGGCTGCTCTCTCCACAGTGACTCTGCGGTTCTCGGAGGAGACTTTGTGGGCGATCTTTGCACAGTAAGACGTTGCCCATCAGCAGCACTTCAAGCTCCTTGACACTGTGGACTAGGAGTTCCCAGAATCCACTGGGCAGCACCTGCTTTGTTTTCTTGTTGCTTTTGTAACCAACGTTGGGCATCAAGTTCTGGCCTTAAATCTTCTGTGGGCTGTATTGTCAATGCCTCTGGGTTTCCGCCTACTGCACTTAGCTTTGACATACAGGTCTGACTGGTGCTGGATGAACTTCCTGGTCCTTTCCTGAACGATCTTGGGCTTCACCAGAGGTCTGAGGCCAAGTAGGAGATGGCTGTCACCGCTGCAGGCAGCACCGAGGAAGAGCTACCATACTTGTTGTTTAAAATAGTGGATCCCCTGAAGTGAAATGTTATATAAAATACATAGTGAACATTTGTTTGTTTCTCTTCTTTGGTATAGAATTAAAAAATATGATAGCTTGCTTCTTGGGAACCACCCTCTCCTGTTCACACTTAACCTTGGTTCAGATACGTGGTCTTTTTTTTTTTTTTTTAAGATTTTATTTATTTGAGATAGAGAATGAATAGAAACAGAGGGAGCAGCAGACTCCCCACTGAGCAGGGGGCCCAATGGGGGGCTCAATACGAGGACCCAGGGATCATGACCTGAGCCAAAGGCAGATGCCTAACTGACTGAGCCACCCGGGAGCCCCAGCAGACACATGGTCTTGATGAAAATATAGTAATTTGATTCCTGAGCCCTCCTGGCTCTTTTCCTCTCCATGACAATTCTGGAAAGAGGCAGCAGTGGCATAGTTTTTTAATCTCCCTGAATCCTCTCTCCATCCATCCATCCAACAAACAAACAAATAAAAAACCAGAGTAACTAGATGCTAAATCCAAAAACAACAATGGACAACATCGATTGACAACAAAGTCAGATGATGGCGAATCCCCACAAAATTCAGAAATGCAAGAGAGTGAGGACAGCCGGCAGCACCCCTGTAGGACCCGCATTATATTTACATTTATACAGGAGGACGTAGGGGGAGGAAACAGGGCAACTAATGGGCCTGATAATTGTATTCGCAGAAGGCAGGGTGAACTAATGCTAGCCAGGCAGTCGAAGTGGCGGTTGGCTCCAGTAGTGGGGGAGTACAAAGGGTCTCTGAGAAGGCCTGATGAGGCTGGAATAGTTTAAGCAACATGGGGTCATAAAGCTAAGTGACCAAGTTGCTCTCAACAAAACTGATGAAAAATATAAACTAGTGTTTTAAAACTGGCTAAGAGATACTTCAAAAGATTTAAGATATCAAAGATTAACACGAATTAGAACTAGAAAAAGACTGCGATTAAGTGACAAAACCTAGGGGAGATCAAGAATAAATAATTTCATTCAGAAATAAAGCTAAACTAAAAACAAAACAAAACAAGAGTGAATACATACTATGGATATTTGAGAAATAGAAGGTGAAACAAGAATGGTTTTTAAATTCCGAATAAAAAAAGAAAAAGAATTTGAGAGAAAGTGTACATATTGAAGCCATGTAAATAAGATATGTTACATTAAGAGTAACTGCAAATGAAAACAAAACCAACAGAACCTGATGAATAGTAAAAATTATAATTCAAGAAAACTTTCCTAAAATAAAGATTTGAAACCAGGCACCCGGGTGGCTCAGTTGGTTAAGTGTCCAACTCTTGATTTTGGCTCAGATCATGATCTCGGGGGTTATGAGATCGAGCCCCTCATCGGGCTCCACACTGGGAGGCATGGGGTCTGCTTAAGATTCTCTCTCTCTCTCTCTCCCTCTCCCTCCACCTCCTCCAAAATAAAAAAAATAAATAAAGATTTGAAACGACATTTTGAAAAGGTATACCTTAAAACTGGAAATATTGACCCAGAAAGACATATACTAAGACATATTCTAAACTTTAAAGGAAAAAGAATAAAACTGGCCCCTTTTGTAACTAGGCCAAAGATCCAAGTGAATTATAATGGAAAGAAAATTAGATTTTCATTAGACTTTCAATAGCATTTCTTTATGGTGGAGGAAAACAGAGTCACATATTTAAGATATCCAGGAAAGAAAATGTGAGCCAAAGATTTTGTATCCAACTGAGTGTAAAGGGTAAGGAAACAACCAACCTGCTATTGGCACATGGAAACTCATGGAATCTTGCTTAGAATTGTGGTCACTTTGAAAAAAGGTTGGTTGTGATTGAGATGAAACATATGGATTCCTTCCAAGGTGGCCAGCACAGGTCTACCTTTTGTCATAAGTGGTGGCTATGTATGTTTGGTGTAGTTTTCTGTATATGTATTTTATTTTCTAATAAAAAGCTTACAAACAACAAATATAAAATTTTAGACGATTATACTTAGAGAAATTTGAATATGGACCAAAGATGATATTATGAAACTACTGTTAAATGTTTACATATGATATAATGGCATTGCAGCTGTATAGTAGAATGCTCTTATTTTTTAGAGATGCCTGCTAAAGAATTTACTGTAATTTTACTTTTAAAATGTTTTATCAAAAAAAAAATCAAATTTCCAGTCACGTTTTGTTATTTTAATTTCTTCTTTTTTAAGTTTTCCTTGTTAGGGTGAGGAGGAGCAGAGGGAGAGAGAGACTCTTAAGGAGAGTCCATGTTCAGCACAGAGTCCAACGCGGGGCTCAAGCTCAGGATCCGGAGGTCATGACTTGGGCGAAATCGAGCGTCAGACACTTCGCTGACTCAGCCGCCCAGGTGCCCCATTGGCTTCTAGCTGAGGTATAATACTTACAATATTATGCATTATATACAGATGTTAAGTCTTACGGTGAAATGAGTTTTGACAAATGCCATTATTCTATCAAAATACAGAATATTTTCCCCAGAAAATTTCCTCCTGCCTCTTCCAAGTTAATGTCCTCTCCAGCCCCTCACTGAGGGAACCACTGTTTTGATGATCTCCTTCACCAAAGATTAGTTTTACTTGATGTAACACTTCATATAATGGAGTTATATAATACATAATCTCTAGACACACTTCTTTTATATCTTAATATCCCCGAAATTAGAATGTATCTTAGAAATTGGTGGTGCTTAAACAATTAATGGCAGTGTTTTCTCTTTTCTTATTGTTATATAAAATAATGGGGCCTCTTACAATCAATGGCATCTTTGATTTGATGAAGTATTTATATCTAAATGAAGTAAATATGGCAAAAATGTAACAGTCATTGAATCTAGTTGGTGGGTATATGGGTGTCTTACTTTTCTATGAGTTTGAACATTTTTATATAAAAAAATTTACTAAATATATAAATAAATTAAAGGATATCACAATTGTTGTACCCTGCATTGGCCTTTTCTCCTCCTTAATTAAAATGACCCTTAAATAATGGAATCATCTGGAGCCTTTCTTGACCTCTGTGAAACCCCGACCATAGTAGGGACCTGGGTCCTCTGGACTAGCACAAGATCATTCAGTCTTTGTAGGATTTGCTTTTTTCTCAGATATATTATTTTTCTATGCTCTATTTCCCCGAACTTTTCAAAAGCGAAGAGCTTCTGTCCTCTGGGTCCTGATGCCGTAAGAATGAGGAGCTCTGCACTTGGGATCACAGCATCTAATCAAGTGTCAAATCCCACAAGCTGAGTGCCTGAGTCTGAGGCAAGAAAGAAAAGCTGGGGCCCAGAACCAGCACGTGGCAGCTGGAAGGTCAAGGTGTTAGTTCTTTAAGTATAGACTCCCAGTTCCTCCTTGTGAATAGTCATGAATCCATGTTAACAGGTACATAAAGATGTAACTCTGACATTAAAAACAAAGTGTGGGGAGATGGAACTGTAAAGCAGTGTGGTTCTTATATGTGATCAAAGCTAAGTTGGTATTTATTTAGAGTAGACTGCTATGGGGCGCCTGGCTGGCTCTGTCATTAGAGTGTGAGACTCTTGATCTCAAGGTTGTGAGTTCAAGTCCCACACTGGGCGTAGAGATTACTGAAAATAGACTGTTTTAACATTAGGTTGTTACATGTAATCCCCATGGAAACGAGAAAGAAATTATCTATAGAATATGCACAAAAGTAAATAAGGAGACAATCAAATCAGGTCACTATGAAAGTTGACTAAATGCAAGGGAAGGCAGTGATAGTGGAGGTGAAGGACAAAAATAATCTACAAGACAAACAGAAAACAAATAACAAAATGCCAATAGTAAGTCCTTTCTTATCAGTAATTCTGCTATTGTAAATGGGCTAAACTCTCAATCAAAAGTCATAGATAGGGGCACCTCGGTGGCTCAGCAGTTGAGCATCTCCCTTTAGCTCAGGCCATGACCCTGGGGTCCTGGGATCGAGTCCCATATCGGCTCCTGCAGGGAGTCTGCTTCTCCCTCTGCCTGTGTCTCTGCCTCTCTCTGTGTCTCTCATGAATAAATAAATAGAATATTTTTTTAAGTCATAGATTGACTTGAAACTAATATAACACTGTATATTAATTATACTTGAATTTTAAAAAAACCACATAAGGTTGGGAGAATGGCTTAAAAAACCCAGGATTCATCTATATGCTATTGTGACATAGTACAATTCATATTTGGTGCAACATCCATTCATGATAAAAACCCTCTGCAAAACCGGTCCAGAGGGAACATATTTCAACATAATAAAGGCCTTATCTGAAAAACCACAGCTAACATCATACTCAGTGAAAAAGTGAGAGCTTTTCCCCTAAGGTCAGAAACAAGACAAAGATGTTCATTCTCACCACTTTTATTCAATATAATACTAGAAGTCCTAGCCACAGCAATTAGGAAGCATACAGGAAAAAAAAAAAAAAAAAAAGATGTCCAAATTGGTAAGAAAGAAGTAAAACCCTCACTATTTGCAGATGGCATGATAGTCTATGTAGGAAAATCTAAAAGACTCCACCAAAAAACAAAACTAGAACTGATAAATGAATTCAGTAAAATTGAAGGATACAAAAATCAACGTACAGAAATCTGTTGCATTTTCATATATAGTACTCATGAAGCAGCAGAAAGTGAAATTAAGAAAACAACACATTTACAATTGCACCAAAAACAATAAAGTATCTAGGAATAACCTTAACCAAAGAGGTGAAAGACCTGTGCTCTGAAAATTAGGAGACACTAATAAAAGAAATTCAAGATGATGCTAAGAAATGGAAAGACATTCTATGCTCATGAGTTGGAAGAACAAATATCGTTAAAATGTCTATACTACCCAAACCAATCTACATACTTAATGCAGTCCCTATCAAAATACCAATATCCTTTTTTCACAGAACTAGAACAAACCATCCTAAAATATGATGGAACCACAAGAGAGCAAATAGCCAAAACCATCTTGAAAAAGAAAAATAAAAGTAGAGGTATCATAATTCTAGATTTCAAGTTATATTACAAAGTGGTAGTAACGGAAACCATATGGTATTGGCACAAAAACAGACACACGGATCAGTGGAATAGAATAGAAAACCCAGAAATAAACCCACAGTTATATGGTCAATTAATCTTTGATAAAGGAGGAGAGAATATACAACGAGAAAAAGACATTCAAGAAAGATGTTCAGAAAACTGGACAGCCACAAGCAAAAGAATGAAACTGGACCACTTTCTCTCACCACACACAAAAATAAACTCAAAATACATCAAAGGCCTAAATGTGAGACCTGAAATCCTAGAAGACAGCGCGGCAGTAATGTCTCTGACGTGGGCCATAACAACATTTTTCTAGATATATCTCCTGAGGCAAGGGAACCAAAAGCAGAAATAAGCTAGTGGGACTACATCAACATAAAAGCTTCTGCACAGCACAGGAGACAATCAACAAAATCAAAAGGCAACCTACAGAATCAGAGGATATACTTGCAAATGACATCTGATAAAGGGTTAGTAGCCAAAATACGTAAAGAAACGATACAACTCAACACCCAAAAAACAAATAATACAATTTACAAATGGGCAGAAGTTGTAATAGACATTGCTCCAAAGAAGACGTCCAGATAGGGGATCCTGGGGGCGCTCAGCAGTTTAGCATGATCCTGGAGACCCGGGATCGAGTCCTGCATCAGGCTCCCTGCAGGGAGCCCGCTTCTCCCTCTGCCTGGGTCTCTGCCTCTCTCTCTCTCTGTGTCTCTCGTAAAAAGATAAATAAAATATTTTTTAAAAAAGAAGACGTCCAGATGGCCAACAGGCACATGGAGGGATGCTCAGCGTCACTCATTGTCAGGGAAACGCAGAGCAGAACGACAGCACCATGTCACCTCACACCTATGGGAACGGCTAGAATCAAAAACAGAAGAGACCACGAGTGTTTATGAACATGTGGAGGAAAAAAGGAACCCTCTAGTCAGTGGATGTGCAAACAGTGCAGCCACTCTGGGACACAGTATGAACGCTCCTCACAAAGTTAAAAATAGAACTACTAGGTATTTACTCCCCAAGTGCAAAACCACACACGCACCCCTGTGTGTCGCGGCCGTACCGACCACGGCCAAACCCAGGAAGCGGCCCAAAGTGTCCGTCGACAGACGAATGGATAAAGAAGATGTGGTGTCCATGTAAAGGAATAGTATTCAGCCGTTGGAAACACAATCTTGCCATTTGCAAAGACAAGGCCGGAGCCGGAGAGTGTGATGGATGTGGAACGCGCAGTGACAGAAAGACAAATACCACCCGATTTCGCTCTTGTGTGGAATTTAAGAAACAAACCAAATGAGCAAAGGAAAAAAAAAGGAGAGAGAGAGAAAAACCAAGGAACAGACTCTTAACTGTAGAGAACCAACTGATGGCCACCTGAGGGCAGGCGGGCGAAATAGGTGATGGGGATTAAAGAGACACTTATCACGATGCAAAAAAAAAAAAAAAAAAAAGTGAAATAAAATGATAGAACAAAACGGAGTTGGTCTTTGTTCCCAGTTCCTGGCACGAGCTCCAAAACTCCTGGAGCAGCCTGAGTACTAGGAGGGGCTTCCGTCATTCCTGGGGAGTCCCCGCGAGCACAGGGGTGTTCATGCTGACGGGCGCCTGCGGGAGCCTCGGTGGCGGTGGCGGTGGCGTGGCAGTGGCGGTGGTGCAAGGGAAGGGCTCAAGGCTGGGACTTTCAGCCCCGCCTGGTGAACTCCAGGGAACTGAGTCAGAGACTCCAGGGAACTGAGTCCAACGTTCAAGGACGTCAGCAGTCCAGCCGCCCGATGAAGCCTTGATCAGAACGAGGAGGCCTGGCGAGCTGGCGGGCGCGGGGGTGCGGCCCGGGCAGCCCTGGCCGTGGCCCCGACCCACAGCCTCCCACGCGTCCCCTCCGCGGCGCTGCTCCTGCGTCGTGTCCTTTACAAGACTGTCATCCCGAGGGCAGTGCTTTCCTGAGCTCTGGGAGTCCTTCTAGAGAACGGCTGAGTCTGAGTGACACACGGGGTTGTGGAGTCCGGGGTTTGTAGCCATCGGGGCACAAGTGCAGGTAGCCTGGGGACTCTGCTTGTGACCAGTGGCACGCGGGGGCAGCTCTGTGGGACCCAGCCTTTAACCTCCTAGGTCCCAAGTTCTAGTTCAGCTCTTGATCCTCACAGGTCGCCCTGTCCCTCGGAACCCCGGTATTGCCGTCCCTGCTGTGGGGAGCCCGATGGTGCACGTGTCGCTGTGTTGCTCTGGGCGTGTCCGAGACGCAGCAAAGCGCCTGACACGCTAAAATTGCTTAATAGATATCAGCAGGAATGTAAACGAAGCTTTGTGCCAGGCCCCCTGGGGCTAACCCGGGCCTACGAGAGACAGATAAACGCACAGATAAGGTTCTAGGTAAACATCTGTTCTATTTCCTCAAGCGGAAAAACAAGAAGCACATTTGCTTCCCTAACACAGAGGGGTCTGAAGAACGCTCAAGAACCAGCATTTAAAAGCTAAAGGAAGAAACGAGAACTACAAAGCATAAGGCTCGGCATAGATATTCTTTATCTCCTATGTTCCTGGGTCCTGAACCTATTTAGCAAGCCTCTCTAGGTGAAGGATTCTGTGGCTTCATGAAGAAAATATCTGGGAAAAGTTGGAGAGGAAACCAGCTGGAAAAATTTTTTTTTAAGATTTATTTATTTATGATAGAGAGAGAGAGAGAGGGGCAGAGACACAGGCAGAGGAGAGGGAGAAGCAGGCTCCATGCCGGGAGCCCGACACGGGACTCAATCCCGGGACTCCAGGATCACGCCCTGGGCCAAAGGCAGGCGCCAAACCGCTGAGCCCCCCCGGCCCTCCCTCCCAGGCTGGGAATATTGATTGCAACCGTTGCTTAATATTTAGTCTGTGTTTTAAGGGGCGGAGTGGCTGCAGCCACCGAGTTGGCTGCTGAGGATTCTCTATGTTGGTTCCTTGGACGGTTTCTAAAATCCTTCCTGAAGGTCTGTGACCGAAGGAGTAGAGCCAGGGGTTCATACCCCTGCAGGACCAGGAAGCAAGAAACCAAGGAATGTGGACCCACGAAGAGTCCGGGTGAGAGCGGCTGCATGAGCGCCTGAAGCGGGTACTGGCTCCTTGTCCCCTTGTCCCACACCCTTTCCTGCCCTCAGCTCCAGCACCCCCTGTGCTCGGCTGGACCCGTCGCTAGGACCACGCGCTGCCCCTGCCTTGAAACGCCGTCGAGGCAATGCTGCGGTGTAAGCGCCGCTTCTGGAAATGTCTCTGCTCGGTCTCCGTCTCTGTGGGCCACCCTTGCTTCGCCCCTGCAGTTGCCTGGTCTGCTTGGCTTTGGAGCCTTACGAGTTTATCTTTAACCCACTTCGCACATCACTTGGAGAGCTGCACCCACGTGTGTGTCCTGGCTATCAGCTCAACTCAACCAATATTTGCTTCGTAGGGAGGCGATAATTTGCCTCAAATTGACTCAGAGTGGCTGGAATCTCAACAAAATCACCCCTAATTTTCTCCTAAAACTTGAAGCCTGACTTACAAAAAAAAGGGGGGGGGCCTCCGGTTAGAAAGGGAATCATGAAGGGTGAGGATGGGCACTGCCCGGTGTGCGGCCGAGAGAGGGCGGGAGGTGGAGAAGCCTGAGCGGCCGCCTCCCAGAAGCTCTCCGCAGCCTTCGGCTTTCTGAGACGTACATTGTTTCCCTTTTCACATTTTCTGGCGCTATACGGGAAATCCTTGTGGTTATTTTTTATTACGGTAAAATATGCATAATACAAAATTCACTATTTTGACCATTTTTAAGTGTATGGCCCAGTGGCATCAGGCACATTTACGTTCTTGCATAACCATCACCACCATCCAGCTCCAGAACGTTCTCGTCATCTCAAACTGGAACTCTATACCCATTAAACAACACCTTCCCACTCGACCTTTCCGCCAGCCCTTGGGAACTCCTGCTTCTATAAATTTACCTATTCTGCGTGCCCTTTATGGACGTGGAATCACAATATTTGTTCTCTCGTGCCTGCATAATGGGCCTTTGTCCTTTCCACTTAGCATTGTCCCATCTTTACGTTTCACTTCTGTGCAGCACAGTCAGGATTTCCTTCCTTTTAGAGATCGGAGAACGTCCCATTACAGGTTGTTTACCCACGCGTTCGTTCGTCAAGGGACGTCTGGGTTGTTTCCACCTTTTGGCAATTGTGAATGATGCTTCTTTGAACATCGGTGTACAAATACCCGCTCAAGTCCCTGCCTTCAATTCCTCTGTGTATACAGTTCCCTAGAATGTGGTCATGCTGCTTTTGCCTTTTTTTTTAAAACTTATTTTTATTTTTTCAAACACTGATAATACATCAAGCGAAAAGAAAGATCAGTCACCAATAAGCCCACCATGCAAAGATAACCACCATTAGCA
This sequence comes from Canis lupus familiaris, assembly GCF_011100685.1. Taxonomy (NCBI): domain Eukaryota; kingdom Metazoa; phylum Chordata; class Mammalia; order Carnivora; family Canidae; genus Canis; species Canis lupus. The sequence continues at coordinate 8,306,364 of NC_049236.1, read as the reverse complement.
ACGGAGTGTTTGGTCTTTCAGACTTTCTAATCTACCCTAATATCCAAAGGAAAAGAAACTTTAAAAATATCAATTTAGGGATCCCGAGGGGGCTCAGCGGTTGAGCATCTGCCTTTGGCTCAAGTTGTGAGCCCGGGGTCCCGGAATCGAGTCCCGTGTCGGGCTCCCTGCATGGAGCCTGCTTCTCTCTCTGCCTGGGTCTCTGCCTCTCTCTTTCTCTGTGTCTTTCATGAATAAATAAATAAAATCTTTAAAAAAAGTAAAAATGGGCACAGTGGTTTAGCACTGCCTGCAGCACGGGGTGTGATCCTGGAGGCCTGGGATCGAGTTGCGAGTCGGGCTCCCTGCATGGAGCCTGCTTCTCCCTCTGCCTGTGTCTCTGCCTCTCTCTCTATCATGAATAAATAAATAAAATCTTTAAAAAAAAAGTAAAAATATCAATTTAGGGGCACCTGGCCGGCTCGCCAACAACTGCCCAACCCTGAGGAAATCTGGACGGGAATACTGCGCCATGTTGCCCAAAACTGGTGTCCGTCGCTACGGTGGCAATAAATACTGAACTGGGCCCAACACGTGGGAAACGCGTCAGAGTTTGCGCTCCGGCTGTCATTGATCCAGAGGATTCTCATATTATCAGAAGCATGCCAGAACAGACCGGTGTAAGTCAATCCTGCAAAATTTTTCTTTAATAACACCAGCCAGACCTTGTTTTATTTATTTATTTTTAAATTTATGATAGTCACACACAGAGAGAGAGAGAGAGAGAGGCAGAGACACAGGCAGAGGGAGAAGCAGGCTCCATGCACCGGGAGCCTGACGTGGGATTCGATCCCGGGTCTCCAGGATCACGCCCTGGGCCAAAGGTAGGCACTAAACCGCTGTGCCACCCAGGGATCCCTAGACCTTGTTTTAAAAATACTGTTATATGTTAAAAAATAAAAATAAAAAAATAAAAGTACTGTCATATATAATTTTATTATAATTTATATTTATGATATTTATATTATAGTTAATATTTATAATATGATGTATCATATATGAATATTTGTATTTATAATTATATATTATTTCTTTCTCTCTGAGCAACCCTTTGAGGGAGGCACTGTCGTCACCTCACTGACAGGTAAGGAAACCGAGGCACAGCGAGCAGAGGTTGCAACCGTGCCCGCGAGGGAGCCAGGTGGCTGGAAAAGGAGACTGAAGGCCTTCAAGCTGGAGCCGGGGGCTTGGAAATCAGGGGGACATGCAGGCAGTTGTGCAGATGAGGAGGCCGAGGTGAGGGTGGCCCTGGCTCAAGGTCGTGGGACACATTAGTGACAACCCTGGAAGCAGAGTCCGGAGCTCCTAGCTGTGCTCTTCCCACTCGGGTGCTGCGAGCCTTGCGGGGTCCCTGTGGTCCTCCACTTCACTGCACCTCGAGACCCGGTGGTGGGACGAGCGCCGGGCGGCAGTCAGGTGCCTGCGGACTCTTGGCCTCAGCCCAGGGCACGACCTCGGGCATCAGCTGGAGCCCACATCAGGCCCTGGGCTGGGCGTGGGCACTGATGAGGGGTCTCTCTCCCTCTGCCCCTCTCCCTGCTCACGCTCTCTCTTAAGAACCAAAACTTAAAAGAAAAACCCTGATGATAGGAAGTCCCCGGGCAAGCCCAGCTCTAGAGCCCCGGAGCCCGCGTGTCGGACTCTGGCATCCGTGTTTTAGGCAAACACGCGGGGGCTGCTGCGCGGAACCACTGCCCGGGCCGAGGCAGCTGATGGTCGAGGGCCCTGACCCCCACCGGGAGCGAGGGTTCCCGCAGGTCCCCCAGCCCCCAGCTCCAGCACCCTGTGACCTCCCGGAGGACCTCGCGCCCCTTCCGTGGCCCCCAAGCCCGCCTGCTCTTTGTGGGACAGCGTCTCCCGTCGGGTTCCCACCCGCTGATGCCGTGGCCGCACTGCACCCTCTGCACCCTCTGCACCCCCAGGGGCTGCCCGGGCCGCACCCCCTCCTGCTGCCCCGCACCCGCCGCCGGAGCTCGGGCCTTCCGGAGTCCACCTGACTCGCTCCACCCAGGCTGTGGGACAGGTGCACGGGGCATGGTGCTCACTAGGTTCCGGGGTGCAGGAGAGTCCAGGCCGGCAGCGCCACGGCCCCCCCGCGCGCCCCCAGCTCCCTGCCCCAGTCCACCCTCCGCAGCAGGACTGTAAGCACCAGTACTACCCCGTGGCCTGTCCCCGAAGCTGCCGGAGACTCCTGGTTGCTCTGCGGGTACAACCCAGAATTGTACACTCGGGTGGAGGCTGCCAGTCCTAACCGCTCACCCCCCGACTCTGGCCTCCCAGCCCGGCCCCTCCTGCCCGAGGCCTGCCCCGCTGTCACCCCAGCGCCCGGCCTGCACCTGGGGGGCCCCGTCCCCGACACCGAGCCCCTGTGAGGCGTCCGCTCCTGCACGGGGCCTGTCCTGCTGTCATCCGAGTGCCCAGCCTGCACCGGGGGTACCCCGTCCCCAACACCAAGCCCCCTACGAGGCGTCCCCTCCTGCCCAAGGCCTGTGCCAGCCCCGGGCCGGGCCTGCGGGGTGAGGGCACCCAGGGCAGGGCCGCTGGGAGGGCGAGGCTGAGGGCGAGTTCTCCTGGCTCGCTGTCTGCATGGCTCCCCGCCCACCGGGGCTGCACCCCTCACCCTGCTCGTCGCCTCCCGGCAGTTCCCGGGCTGCCTTGACCGGGAACCCTTCCCTCAGACGCCTGGGCCGTCATGCAACTCCGTCCTCCAGCCCGGCAGTTAGCGTAGCCGCAGCTCGCGTGGGCTTATCTAGGGGGGTCTGCCTTGCCCGAGCACTTGTGTGGAGGCGGGGACCCTGTGCGACTCCCTGCGGCCCAGAGCCCACGCCGGCCCCAGACACGCAGGAGGTGCTCGGTCAAAAGTCGCTAAGGAACGACGCCGGGCACTGCGTCCTGCAAGCAGGTGACTCCCCGCCGCGCGGGGCAGCAAGGGCTTCTGTGCTCCTGCAGTCTCGTCCAGCGCACAGGCGGGACTGTCGTGACTGTTCCATCAGGTGTTATTTGCGATATTTAGAGGCCAGCTCCTGCCCCCTCCCCAGTCGGGTCTAGAGGGCAAGATGGGGGCAAAGTTCGTGCTGTCACCACCATCATCACCTCCGTAGCTACCACCCCAAAGCCCTCCTGGGCTCAGCGCATTGCAATGCCTGTGCAAAGCCCCAAACCCCGAGAGACACACTGGTCCCTGCGTGTATGGGCTGCAGCATGGGCTTGGAAATCGGTCCCTGCTCTGCACCTGACTGTGCCCCGTGAACACGTCACTTGGTGTCCCTGAGCTTCGTCTGCAAGATGGGGATGATGCCTGCCTGTTTCACTTCATTGAGGTCTATCAGGTTCAAATGCGGTGATGAGTATGAAAGCGCTTCGTGAACCGAAAAGTGTGGCTCACAGGAAAGAAAGGGAGCTTCCTTCTCACGCAACCATGACAGATTGGCAAAGGACATAATTGAGACATTAACTTGTTTCCTAAATGATGACGTGCGAGAGCCCACGTGGATGCACTGTGTGCTAGGCATTGTTTTTCCCAGTTTTGCAAACGGATTTGTGCTCACCTCTCTCTACCCATCTACCCTCCCAGCTCCCCGGCCCCTTCTGATCACGGGTGGAGATGACAGGAAGCGCATGACCCTTTGGCAAGGGTGGGGGTGTTGCTCCACGACTGGGTAGAGTAGGTGAGAACATGGTATTGAAGGCAGCGGGGTCCTTAGAGAAGCCAAACTCCCTGCGGCGGGGGGGAATCCTTTACCTGGAGACTGCGTCCCTGTCCACTGGGACAGAAGCCAGGAAGGAGGCAGCATAGATCTAGGTGCTGGGGGCGGAACCATTGATGAGGAGCCTGAATAAGTTTCCTTTGTGGGAAAGCCAGTTTCCTAACACAGGAATATTCAGAGACATCTTTCGTTTCTGCTGCTCTCTCCATTCCCCCTTCCCCTTTATTGGCAATCAACGTATTTAATTCAAGCGCATGGCGTTCATTCTTTTGACAAGGATGCGTAAGAGTGACCCACAGCACCAGGTTCCAAACTCTTGGCTTTTTTAACGGTCGCCTCCCCGAACTATCATCACAGACAGTGAGATGAGTGCGTGACCCCACTTTACAGATGGGAAAACTTAGCTTACAAACGCTCAGTAACATGCTCAGAGTCAGCCAAGAGGTGAGTGATTACATGCATCTCCATTCAAACCCAGATTTTCTAGCACCTCCTCCCCTACGCTGCTGTGTTTTTTAGGTGCCCCCTTGCCCCTTACTTTCACAAATCTAATGTGGAGTGTGTGTGTTCGTTGGGGTGAGGGAGCTTTGGGCTGCTTTTCTGCCTAAAAAACACCTAGATGCAGAATTTCCAAGACGAGAAGGGAGCTCAGGGGTCACCTCATTCCATGTACTTTGCAGATAGAGAGCCTGAGGCCCAGACAGGGGGTGCTCTCTGGTTTCTGGCGCTGGCTCTTGCGCCGAGCTCGCTCTGCGGGACCCAGGTGCCCCTGCCTACCTGGGAACACCTTTGCCAAGAGTAATGGTCGCTCTATGCTGAGCGCTCATTCTTCAACGACTATGCAGCAGCGCCTACCTGTGTGCCGAGAAGCCTTGGAGAGAAGCAGGACCTCCTGCAGCTTCGGCCAGGCGTGGGAAGGGGACCGCAGGCCCGCAGGCGTGCGAGCTGGACTATGCCAGGGGCTTGCAGGGGCGTCGGCAGGGGGTGCAGGTGCGCAGGGGCTGCAGGCGCGACTGGCACCTGCGGGCCCGGGATGATGAAACCCGGGGCGAGGACTGCACCATCCCGGCCCGCGGCCTCGCAGCTGTGCGGGCGGGGCTTGCGCACGCGCTGCGCCCCCGGGGGGGTGCACCCCACGAGGAGCTCGGAGCTCGGAGCTCGGAGCTCCCGGGCGCTGCAAGGACCCCGCCCCGCCCCCCGCAGAGGCCCCGCCCCCGAGCGGCCCCGCCCCCTCCGCGGCCCCGCCCCCGCCCCCGCCCGCGCGCGGACTGCGCTCCCGCCTCCCGCCCCGCCCCCCGGGGGCCGGCGCGGGGCCCTCTGGGACTTGTAGTCCGGCGCGCGCCCCGCCTGGGCGCCGGCAGCCGCCGCGGAACTACCAGTCCCAGCAGCCCGTGCGCGGGGCGGGCCCGCCGGCGGGGGGCGTGCGGCGCAGGGGGCCGGGCGGGGCGGGCGCCGGGCGCTGAAATGCGGCTGCGGGCGCGGGGCCCCGGGGCGGGCGGCGGGCGGCGGCGCTAGCGGGGCGCGGACTCGGGCGGCGGCGGCGGCGGCGGGGCCCGGCAGGCGCGACCGACGCTCCTCTCTCGCGGCCCGACTCCCCGCGGACGCGATGCAGCGGGCGGCGGCCCTGGTCGGGCGGCGCTGCGGCCCCGGAGCCCCGGGCCCGTGGGGTCGGCGTCGGAGCAGCGCGGCCGCGGGGGCCTCGGCGCTGCAGGTGCGGCCGGCGCGGGGCCGGCGCGAGCGCATCCTGACGCCCGAGTCCATGAACCCGCAGGTGAAGGCGGTGGAGTACGCGGTGCGGGGGCCCATCGTGCTCAAGGCCGGCGAGATCGAGCTGGAGCTGCAGCGGGTGAGCGCGGGGGCTCGGCGCGGGGGGCCTGCTCGGGGGCGCGGGGGGCCGGGGGCCCCTGCTCGGTGGGGGCGCGGGGGTCACGGGGAGCAGCCCTGGGCGCAGGGGGGTCCCCTGCTCGGTGGGGGCGTGGGGGGCAGCCGCTGGGCGCGAGGGGGTCCCCTGCTGGGGGGGCACGGGGGTCACGGGGAGCAGCCGCTGGGCGCAGGGGTCCCCTGCTCGGTGGGAGCACGGGGGTCATGGGGGACAGCCGCTGGGCGCAGGGGTCCCCTGCTCAGCATGCTCCCCTGGGTCCTGGGGGTCGCGGGGTTGCAGAGGGACAGCTGCTGGGTACGGCCGGGGGCCCCTGCTAAACTTGCTCGCAGAGGTCACAGGGTGACAGGGGCAGCCGCTGGGCATGGCCTCAGTCCCCTGCTCGGTGGGGTCACAGGGGGCACGGAGGAGCAGCTGCTGGGCGCGGGGGTCCCCTGCTCAGCGTGCTCACAGGGGTTGCAGGGTGCAGCTGCTGGGCACAGCCAGGGTACCCTGCTCCGCGTGCTCACCCCCACCCCAGGTCGCCCACAGCCTGCGTCCCTCCTCCCACCCTGCCCCCGCTGCCCCCTGCTGTCCTCCCGCTGCCCCCCACACTGGCACAGAGCAAGGGCCGCGTACACGGCTCACTTGTTGAGCTGAATTCCTGACTTGTGATGCCCATTGGTGCCAGGAGGCTGCCTGTGGGGACTGGGACCGGGAGGCCGCCCGCCTGCAGCCCAAAGAGTGATTGGGGGGTGGGAGAAGGTGGGGGGGGGGGAGGGGGGGAGGGGGGGGCTGGGGAGGGGTGTGCCAGGCAGGCAGGGACAAGGCTCCGGCACTCTGGTGTGTTGGCACCAAAGCTTTCTTCCTGGACGTCTTGGGTCGCCTGCGGGTTGTGAGTCCAGGTGGGGAGCAGGCCTGTCCCGGGCGCCTGCTGGAGCCTTGCTCAGCCACCGCATTTGTCTGAGGGTCGGCTCATTCCCGGGGCTGCTCCAGGTCCTGAGCCTCTGGGGCCCTACAGGGATGGCGCGGGTCGCCCCTTGGCTGGCTCGCTGGCTGGTATCTTGGCTTTAGTTGGCAGTTGTGTGTAAAAGTGGCCACATGATCAGGAGTGATCTCTCCCTTCCCACAACCAAGGTCAATGGGGGTGTGTGTGTAAAAGATGCCCCTGAGGATACGCGTTCTGACCTGAGTGGAATTTAGAAGACCGAGTCAAGAGCAATATATATATAAAAAAAGTAAATACTCTGAAGATTCGCAAGATCTGATGAAACAGCTGCTTGCTCAAGACGGCTCCAGCCTAGGATGTGGGCGGGGGAGGGCTCCTGGGTTTGCTCTCAGTGGCGCTGGAACTGGGGGGCTCCGGGGCCGTGCGATCGCCGTGCCCTTGAACCCGAGGGAAGCCGTGAGCTGAACAGTCCAGTCCTTGCCCAGGGTCTTGCCTCGGAGTCCTCGCAGGCTGACTTTTGGGCCCGGCTCGCAGAGGCACGGCGGCTTCCCGGGCGTCCCTGGCCTGCCGTGCGCCAGGGACAGAGCGCGGGAGCTGGCCACTGTGCTCCGTTGCGCATCTGGCCCATGGGCTTGTCTGTCCTTGCAACAAGTCTCCCTGTTCAAACAAAGCTGAGATTCAGTTGTTCCCGGCTTATCACGTTACCTGATTCCTCTGGTTTCCGAGCGGCTAAGGATTAGGAAAGAGAAAATTCCCGGGATTCAGTCTGCCTCTTGCTGAATAGCAGCTTGGGTGTGGGCTCGGGAGGAATGAGGACGATTAGGACAGAAGGGTGTCCTGTCTTGGGCTCCGGGAGGCCGGCTGCCAGTCTGTCTCTGGGCAGAGCCTCTCCTCCGCCGGTTCTTTAAGGATGGTGGGGTGTTTCAGGGGGGCAGCAGAGAGAGCTAGGGGGGCCCCGTAGGTGGGAACAGGGCTGTGAGCAGAGGTGGGGGGAGCAGAGCCAGGGGTGGGGGGCAGCAGAGAGAGCTAGGAGAGCACCGTAGGTGGGAGCAGGGCTTCGAGCAGAGGGGGTTGGGGGGAGTAGGGGGGGGTTGAGGGGGGGGGAGCAGAGAGGGGAGAGCAGAGAGGGAGGAGGGAGAGCAGAGGGGGCAGAGGGAGCAGATAGGGTGGGGGGAGCTGAGGGGGGAGCAGAGAGGGAGGAGGGAGAGCAGACGGGGTGGGGGGAGCAGATAGGGCAGGGGGGGAGCTGGGTGGGGGTGAGCAGAGGGGGCAGGGGGAGCAGATAGGGCTGGGGGGAGCTGAGAGGGGGGAGCAGAGGGGGAGCAGAGAGGGCAGGAGGGGAAGGTGAAGAGCGCTGTGGCAGGGCTCCGAGGTCATGGGACATGCATGAGACGGAATCGGTGGAGGAGCCTTGGGAGCCCAGGGGTCCCAGGGGTCCCAGGGCTTCTGGTGCGAGGTGGGGAACCGTGAGGGGTCCGCAGCAGGGTGGGCCGTGAGTGAGGGGGACACACAGCCCGTGGTGTGAGCCGGCAGCGCCTGTGACTCCCGCGGCCCCGAGTCCACCTGCCGGCCCGGTGCCTCCATCCCAGCTCTTCCCTCCGTCTCACTCTGTCCGCTCGCTCGAGCCAGCAGGGTCGGGGGGCCGCCGTTTTGGGGGGCAGCCCCTCTGCACCCAGCTGGCATGCGCAGTGCCCCCCCGGGAGAGCTGCATTTTCCCCTTTTCTGGCTCGGCCCTGCACAGCTTCATGCTCCCGCCTCTGAACTGCGGCGGCCGGACCGGACCGCTGTCATGAGGGCCTGAGCGGGGGCGTCGGGGGGTCAGGGCCCGCAGGGGGTGCGGTGACGGTCGCCCTGGCCACACACCCCGCCCGCGTACCGCCCCTGCAGCCGCCCCGGCCCATGCCCGGCACCCTTCCTCCTGGTGCTCTGCAAACAGTGCGTGCTGTGGGGCAGCCACGGCTGCTGCTGTTTGGCTTGGCTGCGGCGGCCCGTCCCTGGCCCGGTCCCCGGGTCCTCGGGTCTGCGGGAGGCGGGAGGCCGGCCCAGCGTGAAAGGGGCCATTCTCGGAGGCCAGTGGGGCCGCCCTGGCCCGCCCTGAGGCTCTGGGGGAGAAGCCGTCAGCTCTGCAGGCCCCAGGGCGGGAGCAGCCGGAGCAGCCAGAGCAGTGCGAGCGTTACAGGAGCCTCGAGGCCTCTGGGTTCCTCCTCCACCCACTGCTTTCTCCCTTTGTGGCAGGAGGGGAGGACGGCGGCACACGTGGAGGCAGAGCCGTGGCTTCACTTCTGTTTGTAAAGTCCGCACGGTTGGGGCAAAACGTTTGTAAACGGGAGAAACTGGCGGCGAGTGTCACACGAGTGTGTGCTGCGTCTACACTGGTAGAGTGGGCGGTGCCGTGCAGCCCGGGGTTAGGCCTAGGGCTGGGACAGGAGGCTTTCTCTCCAGGCCCAGGGGGTGGGACCTCCCCCATTGGTTTCTTTAGAGCTCAGGGGCCGCCTTATATTTTTTATTTTTAAAGATTTTATTTATTTATTCCTGAGAGATGCAGAGACATAGGTAGAGGAAGAAGCAGGCCCCATGCAGGGAGCCCGACGCAGGACTCGATCCCGGGACTCCGGGGTCACGCCCTGAGCCCAAGGCAGGTGCTCAACCGCCGAGCCCCCTGGGGATCCCCTCAGAGGCCACCATGCACCTGCATCCTGGGCTTCGCCTTACGAGCGAGAGCACCTTGGCCACAGTCTATCCCTCTGCAAGATGGGCCAGGTGATGCCTCCTAAAGACTGGTTGGAGGTGTTAGCGAGGCTGCTGTGCAGGCAGCGGAGGCCAGTTGTGCCCTGAAGAGCCCTTTCTCCTCTCTGGGGCTCGGAGTGCGTTCTTTGGGGTTTGCCCCGTCTTGCCGCCGCGCAGGACCCTATTGGGGGCTCAGCAGCTCTCCGTGCGTCTCAGTCTCCACGGGTGACCCTCCTTTAGAGCCCCAGAGGTCAGTGGCCTGCACCCCCGCCCCGTGTTAGTGGTGAGGACTCAGCCCTTGCAGCTCTGCCGACCGCTTGGTCCTGGGCAGCTCTAGCGCCCGCGGTGCTCCCTCCAGCTCCACTTGTCTTTCCACCACGGTTGGGGCCAGACTCTGTGCTGAGCCTCAGTTTCCCCAGCTGTGAGTTGCGCCTGTGCGCAGGGACCGTGGGGGCTGGCTGGTGTCTGGTGTCTGTCCCGGGGGTCCCTGTAGCACCTGCCGCCTGCCCTGGTCCAGTCCATTGCCCAGGGCTCTCCACGCGGTGCGCCCGGTGTGGGGCTCGCCGGGCCGTCCCCTCCCTGTGCCCCCTTGCGGTTCTCCACCAGCCCAGGCTCTGAAGGATCGCGGTGTCTCCGGGCTTGCTCGTCCTGTTGCCCGGCCTGGGCGACCCATAAGTGTTTGTGGAACGGGAGGGAGGCTCTCTGGGAATCGGCGGTCCCACGAGATGATAGAAGCCGTCCCTCGCTCAAGGAGCTGCCTTTGTCCCTGGACTCTCGTGGTGCTGCTGGAGCCTGAGCTGGGGAGCACCGTGGTCGTCGTGCTCCTCCTCCCTGCGGACACCCTCGAACATCCGCCATCCCTCCAGCCTGGGGGCCTGTTCCCTGACCCTCACTAGGCTGGATGGGGGCAGGAGCTCCCCTGGGTAGGACCTCATCTCCCGGCCCCACGGGGAGGCAGCTCGGGGTGGATGGACGCGGGCGGGTCACCTGGATGTGCACCGGGGGTGTGAGCGTGAGCTGGGAGGCGGCCTGCTGGCCTCTGAGCCCGGGCTGAGGCGGGGCCACTACCGGGTGACCCAGGCCTGGTGAGCCCGTCCCCCATCCCATGTGGACCTCGAGCACCCAGACCCCTGAGGTGGCCCCAAGCAGCGTCCTGCCCTGCTGCCCAGTCCAGGGAGCCAGTTCCCGCCGCCCCGGCTCATGCGTCGCAGCAGCGTTGGGGGCCTAGGGGTGCCCAGGCCCAAGGGAAGGGGCGCCCCGTGTTCCCAGGCCCCTTGTCAGCAGGCCCAGCGTCGGCGGGCAGCGCGGGGCCACCCAGGGCCCTGCTCCAGGCCAGTCCCCCCTGTAGCGGCCTACGCAGGGTCCCTGGTGCTGGCCCGGGCAGGCTTTATGTGGACCTGAGAGTGGGCTGTGCTCGTTCCACGGGGCCAGGCCCAGAGTGCAGCAGTGGCTCGTACACTGGCGGGGGGGTGGCGGTGGGGGCTGGTGCCAGGCGGCTCAGGCCTGGCCTTGGCACACAGGGCCTGAGTCCCTCCCCCAGCCCAAGCCCGCTCTCACCCTGTCCTCCTCCTGGAGCAGAGGGTGGCCCCGCAGGCCGTGGCCTCAGGACCCTTGGGCTGCTTCTCCCCGAAGCCTGGACCCCCTCATCCTGAGCAGCCCTGGGGAGCGCTGCAGAAGGGGCGGGAGGGTCTCCAAGACCTGTGCCCCACAGGCTTTTGGGGCCAGCTCCTGGCCTGGGCCTTCTCCCCGGGGGTGTCTGGGGGCAGCAATGAGGCTCACGACCCGTGTGCCGCTGCTTTTCGTCTCCCTAAGGTCACTATTTTTTACTTAAAGTGTAGGTCACTGATTTTAAAAACAGGAAGTTTTCTGAAGGTGCTTTTATTCACACAGGGCGGGAAAAGGAAAACAGAGAAGGAGGCGCTTGACTCTGGGAAACTAAGTGGGGGCTGCTGGCAGGGGCCCCGGGGCTGGGGCATGAGGGAGGGCTCAGGGGGGTGCTGAGCCCCGTGTTACGCGGCGGGTGAACCACTCAACTCCCCCTGAAACCAATAATAGGGTTTCTGTTAACGACATTGAACTTAAATTAAAAAAATGTTTAAAAAGACATGGAATCATGGAATCGTCCCTTTGAAATCCGAATCCAGCATGCCCTTGGGGGAGGGAGGTTGGCAGGCCCTCGCCCTCCACTGGCTCTCGCTTCCTCCTCCTCCGTGACCTCCCTGCCTCATCCTCTTCCTCGGTCCCCTGCTTTGTAAGGTGATGATGCCTGTGCCCGCCCGGAGGTCCCGACCTGCTCCTGGCGGCTGATTCCACGGAGCCCCCGGCGTCGGCAGGTCCCACATCCTCCGCCCGGGACGAGGTCCTTCAGTCCCCCCCGCCGGGTGGTCTCCAAGTCCCTCCTCTCCGGGACCCTCTTCCTGTGCTGGACACGTTGCCCAGGCCGCGGCCATGAGTCTTTCTGTCCCTGATGCTTTAAAAAAAAAAAAGTGACAATCAGGCCACATTGCTGTGCGAAGCCAAGCTGCAGGGCAGCAACCAGAGGTCCCTGCTGCGGGGTCTTCTGGGGGGACGGTGGCCTGGCTGCCGGCTGGAGCCAAGCTCCGGGGCGGGTTGCGGGTGCCCCCTGTCCCCATGCCCGGTGTCTCGCGGCCTCTGCTGCTGACCTCTGCCTCCTTCCAGTCGCTTTGCCGCGGGGCCCCGTGTTGAGGCGTCCCCGCCAGGCCGCATTGGTGGACCCTGGATGTGCGACGGCCTCGGGGTGCCCGGTAGCCTGGGAGAGCTCTCGCAGCCTCCGTACGAAGTGGGGGGCGGTGAGTCCAGTGGTTAGGGATGGGGGGTGGTGCTTGGCTGGCTTCAAACCCCAGTGCCTGTGTTGAGTTGGGCGGGTTCTCAGCCCTTTGAAGCCTCATTGTCCTCATTTGTAAAGTGAGGCCGATGCTGGCTCTTCACGGGGCCGTGGTTAAGGTGAAACGGGGCCGGCTGCGTCCAGGGCTTGGCGCTACGCCTGATGCCGGGTAAGACTCAAAATAGGGGTGTTTATTAATATCCCGCGAGGCTGGCGTGGCCTCTGGCATCCAGGATCGAGGGCCTGACCACCTGTTGCCTCCTCTTTGCTCAGGGTATCAAGAAACCGTTCACCGAGGTCATCCGCGCCAACATCGGGGACGCCCAGGCCATGGGCCAGCAGCCTATAACCTTCCTCCGACAGGTAAGTGGGCGTTCGAGGGTAGAGGCTGCTGGGGGGGGTGCGGACTGAGGCTGCCGGGGCTCGTCCCATCCCTGCCTCCTCCTCCCGCCGAGCAGCCCCTGTGGCGCCACAGCAGGCGCTGTCGGGGTGGCCCCCCTCCAGTGCCGGGGTGTCTCCTGGCTGCCGCCTCCCCTTCCAGAGTCCTCTAGGAAACTGGGCTTATGGGGGGCTGCCCTCGGGGACGCGCTGCCCTCCCACAGCCTGGGATCTTGGCTCCTGAGTGTGCAGCTTGGTCGAGGGCATCAGAGAGGCCGTCTGGGCGGTGGAGGCCCGGGGGGCGGGGAGGTGGTCGGGCGCCCCGCGGCCTCCTCTGTTGTGAGATGCCCCGAGGTTGAGCGTGGACTCTGCCCCTGCCAGCGGGGTGGCCCGGAGCGCTGCCTTCGGGGACGGCTGGGGCCTTGGTGCTGTGGTGAGTGTGATGCGCCCACCAGGGTGGCGTGTGACCCTGCTTGCTCCGGGGTCTCAGGACGCAGGTTTTGACGTTTCAGTTGGAGCACCAGCTGTGAGGATGTGGACGTGGGTGGGATTGTGGGCTGAGGGGAGAAGGTGGGTGCGGGTGTGCGGGGGGTGCGCAGGGGCTCCCGGGCAGGGCCTGGAAGGCGGCCTCCGGGGGGCCGGGACAGACGAAGCCCTGACGTGGCCAGGGTTCACAGGGCAGCTGCGGGAAGCACCAGCATGGACGGGCCGCCCTGCCCTGCTCCCTGCGTGGGGGTCGCGGGAGTGCTGGGGCCTGCTTCGCTCCGGGAGTCCACCTGGGATCTGGGGAAGGGAACCTGGGCCGGCGCTGGCCGGGGCATGTGCACTGGACCCCCCTCGCGTGGCCACTGCTGCCAACCAGCTGCCTGTGGACGCAGCTGCCCCAGACCAGGCCGGGGATGACATGGAGCAGCTGCGCCAGGGGAGGTGGGGAGCCTGGCTGTCCTGGAACCCCGCGGCTGGGGGGGCACGTCCCCACCACGTGCTCCAGGCACGAAGAGGCCAACGTGGCCCCTGTGCAGTTGTGCCCTGGCTGCCGTAGGCCTGGCCTCTCCCACCCGTGGGGCTCCTGCCGCCTTCCCCAGCTGGTCCTCAGAGCCGCTGGGTGAGGGGGGTGCAGGCCAGGTCACTGACCTCTGAGGAGCAAGGAGAGTGAGGCCCTCCCCTTCCCTCCCCTCCTCCCCTCCCCCCTCCCTCCTCTCCCCTCCTTCTTCCCCTCTTCTCTCTCTCCCTCCCCCCTCCCTCCTGTGCTCCTGGTGCAGCTCCTCACCTGCCAGCCTGGGCTTGCCCTGCGAGCTGGGGTTACTGGCACTTTTGCAAACATTTCCTTGCTTAATCCTCTTAATTTGTGAGGCGAGGGTGATTGTGTCGTAGGGAAAGGAAAGCTGACCCGGCTTGGCTTTCTGTTCTGGCTGCAGAAAGGGGATGATGGATGGAGAGAAAAGGGGCAGGGCCCCAGGGCGGGGGTGGGGGTGGGGGGCCCTGCATGTTAGGAAGGGGTCAGGCTCCCCGCCCTCACCCTGCTCAGGGGACCCCGGACCTGTGGCTTGGGGTGGGTGTGCGAGCTGCTGTCCTCGGAGGAGTGGGGGCCAGGGACTGCGGGCCGCCCTCATGCTCCCTGGCTCCTCCCTGGCAGCCCCCTTGGGGTCCCGAGTCGGGGCTGAGGCACCCCCACCCCCAGCATCCCTCCCCGCCCTCCCGCAGCTCTCAGGGCCAAGCCTCAGGGGGCAGGCCTGCTGGCACAGGCCCCCCTTCACGCCCCTGTGGGCGCCCCGGGGTGGGGGTGCCAGGGCCCAGCCGCGCCTCTGTTCTCCCAGGTGATGGCACTGTGCACCTACCCCAACCTGCTGGACAGCCCCAGCTTCCCAGAAGATGCTAAGAAACGAGCCCGGAGGATCCTACAGGCTTGTGGCGGGAACAGCCTGGGTGAGGCCCCCTGAGCAGCGGGTCCCAGCGGGTCCCAGCGGGCGGGAGTGGGCGTGGGCTGGGCCCTGGCTCTGCCCTGGCCCCAAGGGGGTTACCCCGAGAGTGAGCGAGTGTGTGACTGTGTGATGCGGACTGGACAGGTAGGGGCAGCCCCTCCCTCCTCACCGCAGGCTCTGGGAACCCGGAGCTGAGCACCCAGGGGGAGGCCGCAGCTGCAGGGGCTTGGGCTTCACCCCCCGGGGGCCGGCCCCGGCGACTGAGCCTTCGGTCAGGGCAGGGGTTCTTCCGGCCTTGGTTTTTCTTTTGTTTTTTTTAAGACTGATATTTAGAAGTTTTTTATATTTATGTACGTATGTATGTATTTTTAAGATTAATCTAGAGGGGGAGCAGAGAGAGGAGGAGAGGGAGAGAGAATCCTCCCGGCTCCCCCCCCACAGAGCCCAATGCGGCTCGACCCCAGGACCCCAGATCACAACCTGAGCGGAAATCCAGAGTCAGGGGCTTAACCTGTCCCCCCAACACCCCCGAGAGGGTTTGACCTGGTGACTGGCCTCAGGGACAGGCCCTGTGAAGGGACGTGGGTGGCTTTGTGCAGGTCCCTCGCTCGCCCTGCTGTCACCCCACAGCAGGAGTCGGGGTGGGGTGGGGGGAGCTGGGAGGGGCCTGGGCCGCCTGGGGGATCCTCCCTTCCCACTATGCTGTGGCCTTTGGGCCTCTTTGCTGGAAGCCCATGTGCAGCCATCTGCCTCCTTACGGAGGGAGCACCCCATGGAGGGAGTGAGTGGAGCACCCCAGGAGGGAGCAAGTGGAGCACCGCATGGAGGGAGCGCGCCCAGCCCAGGAGCACCCCAGGAGGGAGCGCACACCCAGCCCAGGAGTACCCCAGGAGAGAGCGAGTCCTGCCCTGGAGCACCCCACGGAGGGAGCGGGCCCAGCCCTGGAGCTCCCCATAGAGGGAGCCAGTGGAGCACCCCAGGAGGGAATGAGTGGAGCACCTCATGGAGGGAGCGTGCCCAGCCCAGGAGCACCCCAGGAGGGAGTACGCGTAGCCCCGGAACACCCCAGGAGGGGAGCAAGTCCTGCCCCGGAGTACCCCACGGAAGGAGTACATTCTGCTCCAGGAGCACCCCAGGAGGGAGCATGCCCAGCCCTGGAGCACCTCAGGAGGGAGCACATGCCCCAGGAGCACCCCAAGAGGGAGCGGGCCCAGCCCCAGAGCACCCCAGGAGAGAGCAAGTCCTACCCCGGAACACCCAGGGAGGGAGCACATCCTGCCCCAGGAGCACCCCAGGAGGGAGCACATCCTGCCCCAGGAGCACCCCATTGAGGAAGCGGGCCACCCCAGAAGCACCCCAGGAGGGAGCACATCTTGACCCAGGAGCATCCCAGGATGGAGCACGCCCAGCCCCGGAGCACCCCAGAAGGGAGCATATCCTGCCCCGGAGCACCTCAGGAGGGAGCACATCCTGCCCCACAGCACCCCAGGAGGGAACCTGCCCAGCCCCGGAGCTCCCCTCAGAGAACAGCCCTGGAATTTGGCCCCTGAAGGATGTGGAGATGATCTTCTCTGGTCTTTGCTGCTGAGATGGATTTCCAGCCTCGCTCTTTGTTCTCTCCTGTTCTTTGCCTTGTTTACTTTTGCGCCGTCCCTTTGCCCAGAGCCAAGCGGGGGTCCAGCTTTCCTTGCAGCAGGAAAAACAGTTGCTCTTGGGTTTTCTAGGACATGTGCCTGAGTGTTCTGGAGCGTGAAGAGGGATTCTTGAGGCTTGCTCAGCACAGGAGCAGCTACCTTTGGCCTCTGCCGTCCCCCTGCCCCTACCCTGCCTTTTCCAGTCTTCCTGGGGAACAAGGGCCCTGTGCTCGCCTCTGTTCCTCTGTCCAGAGTCTGGTCGCTGTCCTTCTTGGTGTCCCTGTCGGGCGGGGGCCGGCTGCTCTTGCTTTCCTCCCGCCGGACTGGGCAGGGTGCCAGCACGCCGTGGGGCAAGCCAGCCTCGGGCTCGCCCTCTCCCGCACCCTCTGCCCCACAGCAGGCACTTCTGAGAGACCTGTGGCCGTGGGCTAGACTCCTGGGGCTGCAGGGGGAGGCGGGAGGAGGCAGCTCGCCCTCTGACCCCGCTGCCCGCCTCCTGCGGTGTCTGGGGGAGGGGGAGGGTCCTTTGTTCAGCCTTGGAAGCTTCTTGAAGTTTTTGCAGCTCTGTGTGCAAGGGCTGTTGGGCAGGAGCTTGGGAGGCCGAGTTCACGTGAGTCCCCGCCTGGGGTGTTGTAGCAAGAGGAGGGTTGGTCTCGGGGGTTTTGGGGACCTGCCCTGAGCTCTGTGTGGGGACCTTACGAGGGCAGGTGGGGTGCATACCCCTGACCTCTCCTCCTCTACACTCACCTCCTGGCCTTTTCAAGGAGGCTAAGCCCGTGGCCGGTGTGGAGAAGCCCTGCCCTGGGGTCGCCACCAGCCCCCCGACCATTGCAGGGGTAGGGCAGGGACCTCCTGGGGCAGGCACCCGTCACCTGGGCCTACCTGCCCTACCTGCCCATAGACGTAAAGGGAACATGCCCAGGGCTACCCTGACCCAGTTTGGGATTGTTAACTACGTACACAGGTCTTAGAGCGCATCTGGACATGTTTTAATCGTGCCCTTTGGAATCATTTTTTAAAAAAATGTTTATTTGAGAAAGAGCCAAGTTGGGGGGAGGGGCAGAGGGCAAAGGAGGGAATCTCGCGCGGACTCCCTGCTGGAGCTGGACGTGGGCCTCAGTCTCACGACCCTGAGACCATGACCTGAGCCAAAATCAGACTCTGATAGTCAACCAGCTGAGCCATCGGGCGCCCCTAAAATTGCTTTTTTGTAGAGTTTTCTTATTTTCTGTTTGATGTGTGATTTAGTTCTCAGGTTGTATCTTGGATTTTAGGATTAAGGTGGACTCCAGATAACCAGGGAGGTGCAGACCCTTGTCTGCCCCCCCACCCCCACCCCAGCACTGCTCTAGGTGCTGGTGGACCAGGTGGGGGTATTTTCAGGCTCACAAAGTTCACTCTCAGATTTGGGAGAAACAAATATCTAGAAGAATTCACGTAAAAAGTAATCTCTAGTTTTCATGAGTTCTTGGAGAAAAAGAGAGCTGTGGGGCTCTAACAAGGGACTCTGTCGAGGGAGGGTTTAAGGAGCAAATAAGATTCAAATTCATGTGGACGGTGAGTTGTAGAGAACCTGCAGGTGCGTGCCAGGCTGAGACGTGTGCGTGCAAAGGCCCTGTGGTCTGAGAACAGAGTGTCAAGGGAAGAGGTCCGGACGGGGCTGGGAAGTCTGGCAGTGCCCGTGATGCCAGTCTGTGGGCCGTGTGTTCTGGTTGCCATCAACAGGGGCAGTGGGGCCAAGCGGGGGGGTAGAGACGGGCAGAGGAAACAGGTGATGGCGCCTCCCTCAGGGAGCTTAGGGCCAATGGGGAGGCTGGGCTTCACGTGCATACAAGGGGCTGGAGGAGAAGCGGGGAGGCCTGGCTGCTGGTGGGGGGAGGGGAGGATGGCCAGGCCTGGGGGCGCAGGCAAGCACCCTGGATGAGGCCTCTCCAGCGCCAAGGGCGCCTCCCCACTGTTCTAATCCCCAAAGTATTCCAGATGCATTAGAATATGCATGGGGTTCCTGCTGCCTGCCCTTCATCCTTGGGGGATCGCGGCTCCTCAAGGTTGGCTGATCCTGAGGCCCAGAGCCCCATCCCGCTCCTGGTGCCTGGTGGTGGTTTTGCCGGAGCCTTGGAAGGAATAGGTTGGGTCTCCCTAAACCTGGTGTAAAGTTCCAGGGGCGTAAAAGGCCATAGAGTGAAAAGCCTGCCTCCCCCCTGACCCCCAGCCGTCCATCCACCTCAGCTCACCAGCTTGGGACTCCGACCAGGTTGGGTGCTTGCACAAGCACCTATTTTTTAAATTCTTTCCAAAAACAGTGGCCTGACAGTAAAAAAACCAAAAACCCTACAATAAGAAACCCCAAACCCTCCTTATTGAGGTATAAAACGAATGAGTGGTTTTTGCACGGTGCACACCTGCGCGGCCCTCACGCAGGTCAGGACACCGACGTTTCCAGGGCTGCTGAAGGCTCTTTGTGTGCCTCCAGGTTGCTTGGAGCTCGTGCGGGCCGAGGCGGTAGCAACCCAGCGGGCCCAGCAGCCTCGCTCCACAGGTTGTAGGACGTGTGTGGATCCCGGGAGGGTGGAGGAAAATGGGTCTGGGCACATCAGACTGATGGGGAGCCAGGGCCTGGACTGAAGCTCGACGCGCAGTAGCTGCTCCGGGAGTATTGACAGACGAGCAGGTGGGGGGTAGGTGGGTAGATGCACAGAGGTGCCGACGGCGGAGGGGCTGGCGGACGAGCGGATGGATGGACGGACGGATGGACGGGTGAGGGGACGGAGAGGCAGGTGTGTGGGTGGACGGGTGGGTCGTGGATGTGCCCCCGGTCGGTGGTGGCCACGATTCTATAGCCTCGAGTCCTGGGAGTGGGGTCCCAGGGCCTCCTCGGCCCCACCCTGGGGGTTATTTGGGGTCACCACCTCTGTAGAGCCAGCTGCCCCGCCCCTGGTCACGGTCCTGCCTGCTGTCTTCCAGGGTCCTACAGTGCCAGCCAGGGCGTCAACTGCATCCGCGAGGACGTGGCCGCCTACGTCACCAGGAGGGACGGTGGGGTGCCCGCGGACCCCGACAACATTTACCTGACCACTGGAGCCAGCGACGGCATTTCTGTACGTGTGGTGGTGGCTGTGATCCCTTGTTCACCTGTGTGTTAGGGCTAAGGTGTGAGCCTGCCGGCAGGGACCCACTGAGAGGAGGGCTGCCTGGGCCCTGGGTCCTGCAGGGTCTCAGTGGCTACAGGGGGGTTCAGGTCCCTGTCCTAGGACCGGTGTCCACTGAAGGAGTTGAAGGCGGAAGGAGGGCAGGCAGTGCCGGAGTAATTGGGTTTGTGTGAAGCTGTGGCCTTGGCGGGGAGGGGGCGTGATGGGGGGGAGCCTTCAGGAGATGAGGGGGGCCAGGGTGGCGGGGGCTCGCAGGTGCTGGGTCTGTGGCCCCGGCGTCCGGCACTGTGCGGCCCTCCCTCTCGCGGCCTCACCTGCCCCTTGACCTCTGAGGCTCCTGTTGGTGATGTGTGTGGGTGCCTGGTCGCTCGGCACCCTTCAGGGTCCAGCAGGTCAGCCTGTGTGCGGGGAGGCTGCGGTGGGGTCAGCCCCGCCTCTGCCTCTGTGCTCGGCTATTGGGGCCTCCCCTAGTTCCCGGGGACGTGTCGAGGGCCTGGAGCAGCCAAGGGAGGAGCCGCCGGGCTCTGGTGAGGAGGATCCGGTGTGGAGCTGCTTGCAACGGGGCCTCCTGCTGCCAGGGGCCTGCGTGTGAGCTGGGAGCCCCTGCAGAGTGGGGTTTGCAGGCAGCGTCCCCTGGGTTCCCGGGTGTCACAGTGCGGGTGTCACAGTGCGGGGACAGCGGGTTGGAACACCACCTGGTGGTAGTCGGCGGGGACTTCATCCTGATTCAAGAATCCCTTGGGGAGTCTGGTCTGTCCAGCGGAGGTGGGGGGGCCTGGCCATCACCAACCAGACCGGCCCCACCGTCCCCTGTTGTCCCCCGCTGGGACTTGGGAACGAGCTTAGAGGCCAACACGGGGCCTCCGGGGGCTGCTGCTCTAAGACACCCTCTTGAGAAAGTACGAGCCACGAGTCCTTGAATGGCTGTGCTGACAACCTTGACCATCTGCTCTCCCGTCTTCTTGGAGCAGACATGGCTATGCAGGTGGAGGGAGTGAGCCTGGGGAAGCCAGGCAGCTCCCGGGGTGCGGGGGCTGCAGCGAAGGCAGGCAGGGGTGGCTGGTGACGCTGGGGCTGGGGCCACCCGGGGGCGGGGAGTGGCGGTGTCCCCTGGAGACGTGACCTCTGTGTTGCAGACGATCCTGAAGATCCTGGTGTCCGGGGGTGGCAAGTCGCGGACGGGCGTGCTGATCCCCATCCCACAGTACCCCCTCTACTCGGCCGTCATCTCCGAGCTCGACGCCATCCAGGTGAACTACTACTTGGACGAGGAGAACTGCTGGGCCCTCGACGTGAACGAGCTCCGGCGGGCCGTGCAGGAGGCTAAGGACCACTGTAACCCCAAGGTGCTGTGCATCATCAACCCCGGGAACCCCACAGGTGTGTGCTCTGCTTTGTCAGCTTCGGGGGGCGGGGGGCGGGGCAGCTGGGGTTCCGCACACCTGGACCTAAGGACTTAAATAATGGGCTGTTCTCTTGGCTCCTGGCGTCCCGATCCAGCTGCAGGTTTGCTAAGACAAAGCCATAAAGTTGGCCACAGGCCACACTAAGAGGTGGACAAATGCAAGCATTTATTTATTTATTTTTTTGGACAGGGTTACAGTATTTTTTTTTTAAAGACTATTTATTTATTCATGAGAGACACAGAGAGAGGCAGAGACAGAGGCAGAGGGAGAAGCAGGCTCCATGCAGGGAGCCCTGGGCTGACGGCAGCGCCAAACCGCTGAGCCCCCCAGAGCCCCCCAGGTTACATTATTATTAAGATCACTTTTTTTTTTCTTGCGTTTGCAAAGAGTCCCCTTGAGCTTGCTCCCGCACAGCCCGTAATCGTAGGCCTCGTTTTACCTTGACTTCTGGTTCTTTGACCCAGTTTTCAGAACGCCGGTGCGTGCGTTTCTGTTTTTCTTGGCCGCGGTGTCCCTGGGTACCCTGAGACCCGAGGAGGAAATACCAGGTCAGGAACAACCGCAAACAAACCGAACAAAACAGTCTCTGAGAGCTGAAAGGCACTCTTAATTTTACATATTTTTCTTTAAAAACAAAACAAAACAAAACAACAACCACAAGAACAGACGCACAGCGCTGCCTGCTTCCCTGTTTCTGGGCCGCTGGCTTCATTTGCCCCGGTGTGTGCGGATGCGGGAACAAGGGCTCCTCTCTCCTCCTTTGTAGGAGGAGTCGGATCAGGGCCAAGCGCCTCTGAGTCGATTGTGGGATCTGCTTCCTCGGAACATCACCGAGGCTGCCTGAACGCAGCGAAAGCACCACTTGAATTCCTGAGTGCGGGTGCGGGGTGGGGGGGGCTCCCTGGGGGTGGGGACGGGTCCGGGGAGGAAAATAACCGCCAGTTTGGCTCCCTGTGCTGGTTGCACGTTAGCATCACAAAGGGAGCTTTTAAAACTGCCACAGGCCGGGCTGCCAGCCAGACTCCGGGGCGGGGCCCAGGCATCGGTATTCCCTGCGCCCAGGACCGTGGTTCTCAGACTCTCATTTGTTAAAAAAAACAAACTGCCGGGCCCTACTGCAGGGTCCCCTGGTGTAAATTAGGGTGGGGGTGCCGGGGGGCTTCCAAGTGATGCCCCTGCTGCTGGTCCCAGCCTGGCGCAGCCGGTCCTACGTGCGGGAAGTGCTGGGAAATGCTCCCTGCACCTAGCTCCTGCTCAGGGACCCGTGACTTCACGGCTGGGCCTTAGTGGGAAGAAACCCTGCGTCAGAGAGTATTTTAGGCAAAGGGGTCACGTGAGTGTATATAATGTGAGTGGTTTTTAAAGAGTGACTTTACAATGTGCGGAGGCTGGCCTTGCACTCTGGGGCCTGAGTGTGTGTGTGTGGGCCTCGGTCGGCTCTTGGAGGCGCAGGGGATGGGAGGAGGAGCCCACCTGTGATGGCCCCATACCTTGTCTGGAGCTCGCGCCAGGCCACTTGGGCTGAACGGTGTCCAGATGGATTGGGACAGTCAGTGGGACCCCCGGGGACGGTGAGCGGGGGCCCCTGGGGAGGGTGAAGGGGGACTCCCGGGGTCAGTGAGCGGGGACTCCCGGGGACGGTGAGCAGGGACCCCTGGGGAGGGTGAAGGGGGACTCCTGGGGTTGGTGAACAGGGACTCCTGGGGAGGATGAGTGGGGACCCCTGGGGACAGTGAGTGGGGACCCCTGGGGAGGGTGAAGGGGGACTCCCCGGGACGGTGAGTGGGCCCCCCCCCACGGTGAGTGGGGACCCCTGGGGAGGATGAGCGGGGACCCCTGGGGAGGGTGAAGGGGGACTCCTGGGGTCAATGAGCGGGGACCCCCGGGGACGGTGAGCGGACCCCCGGGGGAGGATGAGCAGGGACCCCCGGGGAGGGTGAGTGGGGACCCCGGGGGACGGTGAGTGGGGACCCCCGGGGACGGTGAGCTGGGGACGGTGAGCGGGGATCCCCGGGGACGGTGAGTGGGGACCTCCGGGGAGGATGAGTGGGGACCCCCGGGGACGGTGAGCGGGATCCCTGGGTTTTCAGGCAGACCCCCGGCTCAGGCTGTAGGGGTGGGTCACAGGCTGAAGTCCGGGGGTAAGCAGTGCGCCGGAATCCGCATCGTCGTCCGGGACCCGGTCCGTTCCCCAGGCCTGGTCGGAGCCCTCTGGCCGTCACCTGCCCACTGAGCAGCCTCAGCCCAGAGCTTCGCCCCGAGTTTTAACGATGACCCCAGGCCAGACTCCCCTCCGCCCAAGTCGGTCACTGCCCGTCCCCGAGCCGTCCCGTCCCCAGGCTTCTGGCCAGATCCCTGTTGCCGGGCCTGCTGGACGCAGAGGGGCCGTGTCCCCGTACAACAGCTGCCTGTCACTCAGGGGAAGGACGGTCGCCAAGTGGCGGGTTTTCTCACCGGGTTGTGGGACAGTTGCGCTGCGAAGCCCCAGAGGCCTGTCAGCCTCCTTGTGTGGCTGCTGCTGTGGGGGGTCCCCTGCTGGGCACAGCTGGGCGCCCCTCCCTGTGCAGCCCCGCGGTTGCTGCTGCGTCTGCCGGCTCAGGGATCGCTGCCCCCGCCCTCAGGGCTGCACAGGGCGGCCCGTTCCCTCGGGGCTGCAGGCCTGTGAGGCCCCGTCCTCCCCCGCCCCTCCTTGCCCTCCTGGGGCACCCGCCGCCCCCTCCCTCGGTGCGCAGACCTAACAGGGTGGCTGTGGGGCCCAGGCGAGTGCTGTAGGGTCTGCAGGCAGCTCGACCTGTGGGGACAGCGGAGTCCTGGCTTCAGGGGTAGCCCGTGAGCCGCACGGCCCCCGCCCGGCCCCGCGGCGTGCGTGCCCTCGAGCAGCCCCCGGTGCTGTGGGGTGTGGACGGGGGCGCGGAGTTTACCATCCTGCCCTCAAGACTCGGTCCTCTGGCACAGACGGTCCCACATCCGCACACACACCTCGTAACGGTAACAAGACAGCAGCTGAGTGTGGAAGGCTCCTCTGCCCACGCGCCCGGCTCCCCGGCTCCCTGCACTCGGGGGCCCCGGAGGCTGGCTGAGCCCCCCCAGGCAGGGCAGCTGCGGTGGGAGCCCAGGGCCCGTGGGGACACAGGGCGCCGCGTGGTCGGGGGTCTCACCTAGGGGCCTTCTGGTTTTGTCGGGGATTTTCCAGGTCAGGTGCAAAGCAGGAAGTGCATAGAGGACGTCATCCACTTTGCCTGGGAAGAGAAGCTCTTTCTCCTGGCAGATGAGGTGAGACGGGGCCAGGCCCCCTGGGGAGCGACGGGAGGGGGCCGGGCTCCAGCCTGTGACCCAGGGAACCTTCCAGGTGTCGGAGGAGGGGTCCTAACCGGGCCTGAGGAGGTCACGACCTATGACACGGTGACCTGAATCCTCCCTATATGGGTTTGGATTCTTGGTCACGTATTTCAGGAGGTTAATGCAAACTTCTTCCTTTCCCTTCCCTTCCCTTCCCCCTTCCCTTCCCTTCCTTAACTTATTTACTTATTTACTTACTTTTGAGATCTTTTCTTTAAATTCAATTTGCCAACACACGATGACATCCCATCGAGTGGTTACAAATTTCAGGAGGTTAATGCAAACCCCTTATTAATTTATTAATTAGTCAATTTACTTATTTAATTTTATTTATTATTTATTATTAATTAATTAATTTAGAGATTTTTCTTTAAATTCAATTTGCCAACACACAATAACACCCCATCGAGTGCCCTCGCGGAGCCCGTCAGGCGACCCAAACCACGGTGCAGGGGTGGCCGGGTGGCAGGCCTCCAGGTGATCCCGGCCAAGGCGGAGTCTGGCTGGTCCTGGGCAGCGGCAGCCACCCGGCTCGGGGCTGCGGGGCAGTCGGGGTGACTGTCCCCGTCCCCGTCTGTCCCCCCAGGTGTACCAGGACAACGTGTACTCTCCGGACTGCAGATTCCACTCCTTCAAGAAGGTGCTCTACGAGATGGGGCCCGAGTACTCGAGCAACGTGGAGCTTGCGTCCTTCCACTCTACCTCCAAGGGCTACATGGGCGAGTACGTTGGCCTTGGCTTCCTCCCGCGGCCCCACCACTCGGCCCTGCCCGCTGGCGGCCTGCTGCGCGGGGAACACGGGGCCCATCTCAGGGGGCCTGTGCATGAGCTCAGCCCTGGTGCAGGGACGCCCGTGCGGCGAGGTCCTGCTGGGGCCCCGGGCTCCCCGCGCTTCCTGCCGGGCCCACGCTGCTGCCCTGGGACTGAACCCTGAGGGGCCCGGGAGGGCAGCTGGGTGGACAGGTGCCAGGAGGCGGTGGGCCGCGGTGGGGGCGTCTCAGAGCCCGGGGCCGGGGCTGCCCCTGCCACCCCGTGGTGGTTCTCACACAAGGTGACCCGCTCGGGGTCCAAGCCTGGTCTTGGCACTGAGGGTACGGCGGTGGGTGACGCATGGCGCTCCCAGCCCTGGCCGCTATGTTCTAGCGAAGACAGAGGCGTAGACAAATGGGGAGAATCACCACGTGTGGTGGTGGGGGTGCACGCGCAGAGGGGAAGCGGGAATGCGGGGGGGGGGGGAGGGTGTACAGGAGGGAGGTACCCGTGCAATGCCCTGGGCACGGCTGGAGTGTGCAGGGGAAGCGGGGGAAGCGGGGCTGGAAACCAGTGAGCGGTGGAAGGCGGAAGGTGACTGGTCGCCTGGGCCCCTTGGGTTGGAGTTTACTCTCTCTGGAGCAGGAGAGGAGCCGTGGGGGGTGAGCGCAGGGTGGGTCGCAGTGGACCCCTTGGTACTACGCGCTGCCTGGCTGCCCTGTGGTAGGGCCAGAACGGAGATGGGGGGGGGAGGATGGGGACCCTGGGGAGGTTGGGGACCCTGGGGAGGTTGGGGACCCCGGGGGGAGGACGGGGACAGCTTCCAGGGCGTCTGGGTGGCCCCTCTGAATGCTGGTCCCCTCCCTTCGCTCTGCAGGTGTGGCTACAGAGGAGGCTACATGGAGGTGATCAACCTGCACCCCGAGATCAAGGGTCAGTTGGTGAAGCTGCTCTCCGTGCGGCTGTGCCCCCCGGTGTCCGGGCAGGCTGCCATGGACATCGTCGTGAACCCGCCGGTGCCCGGGGAGGAGTCCTACGAGCAGTTCCACAGGGTGAGTCGCGGCGTCCCGGCGCCACGGCTGCACCAGGCTCTCGGGGTTTCACGCGCACTCAAGGTCACCAACGGGCTGCGGGGTGCTCGCGGGCCCTCCTGGCGCCTGGGCCGCCATTGGGGCTGGTGTGGGGCGGGCGGGGTGGGCGGGCACCCTGAGCGGAGGCCTCCGTGCCGCGGGCTCTGACATGGAGTGGAGGATGAGCTGGCCGGGTCCCAGACCGAGGCGTCAGTGGTGGCCTTGCAGCTCCCGCGGTCCCTCCGCCCCTTTGAGCCACGCGGTCGACAGCCCAACGTTAACCAGTCGGAACAAGGACCTATGGGTCGTGTCCCTGCAGAGTCCATCCCAGGCTGCTCCAGGCTCAGGGGTTTGGAGCTGCAGTAAGACGCACGGATGTAAAATTTATTTGCGGTCTTAGCCGTGGTGAACCGAGCAGCCTGGTGTGTGAGTGCGTCCACGCCGTGGCGCGACGGCAGCGCCACCGTTCCCAGCAGCCTGTCCCGGTCCACGCGGTGAGCACGCCGCCCACTGGCCCGTCCTCCCCGCCGCTCGCTGCTGTGGCTGCTGCTCCACGTGGAGCTGCGCGGGGCGTTTCACACGGCGTCCTGCCTCGAGGTGCCTTTGCACCCGCTCCCCGTCCAAGGCTGAGCAATGCTCCGTGTGGGCACGTGGGCCACGTGTCACTGACCCCGAGGCCGCAGCCCCCGGCCCGGCCGACGTCCTGGGCAGACACGTGCTTGCCTCCCAGCCAGTTGCCGACAACGCTTGTGTCACGTGCCCCACGCATAGCATGCGGACCCAGCACCCCCAAGGACGTGGCGGGCTGACTCCTGGAAGCTTGTTCTATGGCGTTCCGTCCTTCCGGGGCCAAGTGCGCTCAGACGGCAGGGCCGGGGCTTTGTCATCTGGGGAAGGACGTCCTGTGGGGCGGCAGAGGCGCCGCCTGGGGCTCCATGCTCATGTTGCCGGCGTGGCCGCCCCGAGGCTCAGGGAGCCTGTCCTGTGTCCCCGCAGGAGAAGGAGTCGGTGCTGGGGAACCTGGCGGCGAAGGCCAAGCTGACGGAGGACCTGTTCAACCAGGTCCCAGGGATCCACTGCAACCCCCTGCAGGGTGCCATGTACGCCTTCCCTCGGATCTTCATCCCCAGCCGAGCCGTGGAGGCCGCACAGGTCGGACCTGGGGGCGGGGCACAGAGAGAGTCACAGGAGGGGGCGCCCGGGCGAGCGTGTGGACCCGGGCTCTGGGCACTGGTGCTCATGGGGGTAGGGGGGTGTCCTGCATGTGACCGACGGCCTGAGAGCCAGGAAGTGGTGGCTGCCTTGGTGGGGGCTTCTCGACCCATGGGCGAGGACGTGACACCCCGACACCGCCCAGGGTCTCCTTAGGGTGCAGGGGCCGGGAGGGCCTGGGGTCATGTGCAGGCCGTGCGCTGAGGATGGAGGGCCTGGGTGCTGCTCCTGAGGGTGCTGTCCCCTCCTGGGGCTCCTCCGGGTGCTTTCCCCCCCCACCGGTGCTCCTCAGGGTGCTGCCCCCATGCCCCCCCCCCATGTCCTCAATCCCTGGTGACCATTCAGCATGTGGCTCAGTTCCTTGTGCTGGAGCCAGCAAGCGATTCGCGGGTGCCGCAGGCTGTGTAGACCGGGTGGGGGGTGCACAGACCCCGAGGCGCCGTTCCCTGCAGGCCCCCCGAGCAGACCCCGGGCTGAGTGCTGGGTGCTGGGGGGACCCCCACCGAGGTTTGCTGAGCTCCTGCCGGGTGAGGGTCACCACGGGAGACCGAGCCGTGGGCGAGGAGTGGCGGTTCCACAGCCGGGCCACCCCATCGTGGCTGTCGGGGCCCGGTCCCTGTAGTGGGGGGGGGACCTGGCCGTGGAAAGAGCTGCCGCCAGGGCCGCGGGCTCCGAGTTTGCAGCGGGGAGTGCGCGGGAGCCTGTCCAGGCCCTGAGCCGTGTCCGCCCGCAGGCGCACGAGATGGCCCCCGACATGTTCTACTGCATGAAGCTCCTGGAGGAGACCGGCATCTGCGTGGTGCCTGGCAGCGGCTTCGGGCAGAGGGAAGGCACCTACCACTTCAGGTACCCCTGCCGCCCCGCACGGCCCCGGCACCTCCAGAGCCCGAGGGCTCGGCTCCGTCGTCCCTGCAGCAGGGGCCGGGGCCGCGGGGGCCGTGGGGGACGGCCTGCACGGCCCATCACGAGCCGTCTGAATGTTCCCAATGGGTGCCTCAGTTTCCCTGCCCTCCCCCGACCCCGCGTGCAGCGCCCAGCAGCTCGTCCAGAGTCTGTGAGAGGCAGAGCAGTTGGTTCCACGTACTGATGTGCGTGACCCCCGGGGTGCGGACCCTGCGGGGCGGTGCTGGCGCTGAGCGAGGGGCTGGGGTCTCCGTGCAGGGCGGCATCCTGGGCTTAGCCTGGAGCCCAGCCTGAGCCCGGCCGCGGGCCCAGCGGGCAGGTGCGTCTGCGGCATAGACGCTCGTGTAGGGTTGGCCTCCCAGCATCCTTGGTTCTCCTTGGCAGCTCGTGGGCGGCCTTCCCCGGGGGAGCTCCCGGCCCTGCCAGTGTCATTACCCCGCGACCTGGGATGCCCCAGGAGGGCAGCTGAGCCCGGAGGTTCTCCCGCCAAGAGATTTGGAGACCCCTCCCTTCCCCCCCCCCCCCCCCCCCCCCGCCGCAGGAGGAGCCGCTGGCTCTGCACCCGCGGGAAACAGCAAGTCCGGCCGCAGAGGAAGGGTCTACACGGCTCAGAGCCGGGCAGGCTTCCCGGCGGCGGCGGTGGCCCCATGCTGCCTGTCCTGCTGCCTCCGGGCGTGTGTCCATGGGGGGCGGGCGGGGGGCGGGCCGGGGGCGGGTTCAGCCTGGGTTCCCTTGTCCGTTGTGGGCGCCGTGTGCGCAGCTTGAGGCCGCACTGCTGTTCCCGGACAGGATGACCATCCTCCCCCCGGTGGAGAAGCTGAAGACCGTCCTGCAGAAGGTGAAGGACTTCCACATGACGTTCCTGGACAAGTACGCCTGAGGACCGCTGGCCTCGGCCTCCCTCTGGGCGCCTGGCCGCCCCGCGCTGGACTCGCCGCCCCAGCGGCCTGGCCTCAGGCCTCACGGAGGTCACCAGTCGCTCTCATTGTCATTTTGCCCCAAGAGACTTCTTTCCTTGTGCCTTGATGTCGGGAGCTCTTCTCTTCTGAGCAATGTGATGGGGGGTAACTCGGAAGTCCTGGGTGTTTTTTTTTTTTTTCTTTCTTTTTTTGAAGCAACCAAAGTAGAGGGGACTTGCTCAGCACAGGTGGCCGGTGTTCTCTGAATTGTCGCTGCTTTCGGGGAGGTCCTTTGGGGTCTAGAACAGCCAGGGTGTGTAGGGGGAGAGGTTTCTCTTCCGAAGACACGAGCAGGTGTCGGGAAACGTGTGACGACCGACCGTGGCCAGGGCTGGGATCCTAACCTCACCACCGTGATCTGTGAAATAAAACCCTCAGCGGTGTGAACATGTGGTTCTTCCGAACAGGAGAGCCTCGGGGTCGCTGGAGGCGCAGGAGGGTCACTGCTCCTGCCTGCAGGCACGTGGCCTGGGTCTCAGGCCAGGGTGGTGGCGGCCGCGGCAGGCGGCGTCGGACGGGGTGCCAGGCGGGCCTGTGACAGGTACTGGTGGCTACGGCCGAGGCGAGGGGTCCCGCAGGGGTGGGGGGCGCGAGCCAGGCTGCAGGTGAAGCAGGGCCCGCGGGAGCCCGTCGCGGGCAGGGAGGCTCTGCGCACCTCAGGGTGAAGCTGGAGGTCGTGAGGGCTTCGGGGAGGAGGGTCCTCTTGGGCACGTGCAGGCGGGGCCCCATGTGAGGGCTCCAGGCCTTGGGGGCGCAGGGGGCGCCCGGCAGTCTCCCCGAAGCGCGGAGGGCCCCTGCCTGCAGGTGCCCAGCCTCGTGGGCCAGCGGCCCGTCTCCCCCGAGGGCTCCCTGAGCCTGCGCACAGCGGCCCAGGGTGTCATCGGGGGCGAGGAGGCCCTGCAGGTGCCCGGTGGGCGAGGGCCATCCTCCAGGACCGTCCCCTCCACGGCGCCCGCTGTCCGCGTGGATCCAGCCCGTCGCCAGCTCGTGGGGGGTCCGAGTGCCCGGCGGCCTGGCCATGGAGACACTTGAGCTTAGAGCCACGTGTCGGCATCCACACGCTGCGAGCTCCCCCCGGGTCCGCCCCCCAAGGTCCCCAGGGCCGGCGCTGCGGGGGGTGGGTCGGAGCGCCCCGCTTGCTGGCACCCGAGCCCCCGCGGCACAGGGACCGCCTCGGAGCTTTTCCTTCCTACAAACCGAGGAGATGGCGCTTGTGCTCGGTGGACGGCCGATAGAGCGGGAGGTGCCGGCGCCCGGGCTCCCGGCGCAGAGGTCCCGTGGCAGGAGCTGGGCTATTTTTTATATTTTTGTAACAATTGCTTTTTTCACGGGGGACTGGGGGCCGGTCTTTGTAGTCTTAACAAGTCCGGTAGTTTTTTACGAACCTCTTCAGATGACGGTGGACACCTGAAGACTTTGCAACGTTTACATGACTTTTCAAACGACGCCGTAGGCACACGGCCTGCTGTGCAAGTCAACGAGGACCTCCCCGGGGGCCCACGGGGTCGGGGGTTCCTTCCTGGCGGAGCGCGAGGGCGACACATTTGATTTTTCAGACTGTGTTCCAGCGTCCTGTTCGGGGCCCACCAACGAGGGTTGTTTGTCGTTCGGGGTCGCGCTTTCAGTTGGCACCTGCAGGGTTTTCGGTGGGTCGGGTCGGTCCGCAGGGCGGGGGGGCCGGGGCCTGGGCCGCTCCTTCGCCTTGTTTGCGGCGGCCGGTTGGGGTCTGGGCCTGCGGGGTCCGGCAGGAGCGGCCCCCAGGCCTGCCCGCCTGGCTCCACTAGGTTCTCCAGCCCCCGCCCCCGCCCATGGACCCCGTGGTAGCTCTGCTGGAAATTTCTATACAATAAAGTCCGTGTCCAAAGTGGCGCCCGTGTTTCGTTTTCCTTGTGGTTCAAATCTGCTCGAGCGGATACCAGGCTCCGGCCGGGCACCTGCGTGAACTGAAGCTTCTGTCTTTATTAGAGAAGACTTGGGAGACGTGGGGGGAGCAGGATTACCGGGGCCGGGACGGGGAAGAGGAACTCGCGGGGTCCCGTCCGCTCTGCTATGGAGCCCCCTTGTCTGGCTCCACGCGGCCGCGTCCCGGGGGACGACTCTGACGGGCGACCTGCTTCCCCTTCTCGGGCCTGTGGCCTCGGTCTCTCGCGGCCCGGACGTGGCCTCGACGGGGCAGGAGGCTCCGAGAGGGTCTGGGGGCGGCGCGTTGGGGGGGGTGGTCAAGGGTCCTTGCTGGCTGCCGAGCAAGGGGACCGAGAGGAGCCCCGCACCTGCCCTCCCCTTTCCCACAGGCCGCACACGCGTTACCTGCGGGCTGAGCTCCGTTAGGCGACTTTACTAACCCCCCAAGGGCCGCAAGGGCTCCCCTTCTGTCCTCTTTGGCCCGGTTGAGCGCTGTTGGCAGACGTCGGATAAGCGCCCCCGGCCTGCAGCTTCCAGGGTGTGGGGCGTCCGAGTTAGGGTGGGGTCCCCGTCCTGCCGCAGCCGTTGGTACGGTGGCCACCGGCTAGCCCAGCGCTCAGACTCCCCCGCCCCGGGGTCCCGGGCATGAGCAGCATGTGGGTGGCGCCCCCATCCCCTCGGCCTCCTGCCCTGAGCCAGGAGACACCCCTGCCCCCAAGAAGAGGATGGACCGCACAGCCAGGGGCTCACCTCAAGGGGCCCAGGTCTGCTGCAGTTTCCTACTGAGATTTCATTTTCTCATTTAAAAAATATGTATGTACTGACATCTTTTTGTTTCCTCCCCAATTTTATCTCCTTTGCTCCAAATGCAAATACTGGGACCATCCCCTTGAAGTCCTTTTAAAGATACTAAATTTGGGGGACAGCCCAGGGGACTCAGTGGCTGAACACCTGCCTTCAGTCCAGGGTGTGACCCAGGGTCCCAGGATCGAGTCCTGCCTCAAGCTCCCTGCACGGAGCCTGCCTCTCCCTCTGCCTGTCTCTCTGCCTCGCTCTCTGTGTGTCTCATGGATAAATAAATAGAATATTAAAAAAAATAAAGATAATTAAATTTTGAAGATATTTAGGTATTCAGAATCCTAGTGACGGGTTCAGACCACAGAAGTATACATTACAGAAAAGCGTAAAACTCAAAAATATTATTAAATGTGTTCACGTGGCAAAGCTGGAAGCCGCAGGAGCACCCAGGAAGGAAGGCCCCTAACCGAGTTAAGCAAGCCTGGGCCCTGGGACGTTTCCTTACTGTCCCTTTTCTGGGAATATTCCTAATGTGGTCGGGGCGGGGGGGGGGGGGATCCCTCAAGGGACTGGAGTCTATCCGGCTTCTTGTCCTTGGCCCCGGGGCGTCACAGCGGCCCCTCCCAGCCTCCCCGCTCCTCCGTGTGGCTGTAAACTGAGAGCTCCACGCCACGGAGGGTGTTAGGGGCGGCCGACGGGCGGCAGGCAGGGGCCCACGGCCAGGTCCCGGGGGCCGACGCAGTAGAAGGACAGTGGGGGATGGGCCTCGAGCACAGGCCGATGCACGGAAGGAGCTCACGCGCGCCTGGACTGACCAGATGCTTCCTGACACAAAGCAGCACGAGGGGAAAGAAAAGCCTGGTCCGTGATCGGGGCCGCGGCGACCTCTGGGTCGGGCCGCAGACGGGGCGCGAGCCGAAACGGGGCATCCCGAAGGCAGGCTGAGAGGGTCTGTTGGCCGGGCCCCTGCGCAACAGGGACAGGACACGTGACCCCGAAAGCCTTGTGTGGGGAGCTGGTTTGGGGTTCCCTTCCTGCCCCGTGGGAGGAGAACTGCGCTCCCTGCTTCGTCTGCTGCAGGTCTCCGGGAGCATCACCCCTGCCCCTGGTTAGTATCTGCAAACCACGGTTTCATGTGGGTTTTTTCCCCAGTTTTTTTTTTTTCTTTTTTAAAGATTTTATGTATTTATTCATGAGAGACACAGAGAGAGGCAGAGACCCAGGCAGAGGGAGAAGCAGGCTCCATGCAGGGAGCCCGACGTGAGACTCGTTCCCAGGACCCCGGGGGTCACGCCCTGGGCTGAAGGTGGGCGCTCAACCGCTGAGCCACCCGGGTGTCCCCAGATTTAATATTTAATTGCTTAATGTAATCAGTATGTTCCTGGGGGTGAGGGGGGGCGGGGAAATGTATAAATCAAAGAGTTTTTCATTTTGTGAAATTGTTGCTTTTATGATGTTACATTCATCATAAAAAGTTAGAAGACAAAAAAAAAAGAAGACATAAGAAAAAAGGGAAAATCACTCCTGCAAATGTGAATGCACCTGGGTACGCAGAAGACAAAGGGCTCTGCGGTCACGTTGTGGGGCGTCAGAATGGCGCCGCGCATGCCTTGGAAAGGCCCTTTCAGGTTCTCAAAATTTATTTTTATTTTGTGAAAGATTTTATTTATTTGAGGGAGTGTGTGAGTTGGGGGCGGGGCAGAGGGAGAGGGGCCCGAGGACCCCAGCCAGGAGGGGAGCCTGGGGCGGCTCCACGCGGGGCTCGTCCAGGCCTCGAAGTCACAACCCGACCCAGTCGGATGCTCAACATTCAGCCCACCCGGTGCCTGGAAATGTCTTTTTTTTTTTTTGAAATGTCATTTTTACAATTGCACGTGGAAGCACATGGGGAGAAAACCCAGCGCCAGTCGGTAGTGGATTTAAAATACTTCAGGATGGGACGCCCAGGGGGCTCAGCAGTTGAGTGGCTGCCTTTGGCTCAGGGCGTGACCCCGGGGTCTCGGGATCGAGTTCCGCGTCGGGCTCCCTGCATGGAGCCTGCTTCTCCCTCTGCCTGTGCCTCTGCCTCTCTCTCTCTCTCTCTCTCTCTGTCTCTCATGAATAAATAAATAAAATCTGTAAAAAATACATAAATGTGAAACACAAAGGACATCATTGTTTTCAGCCTCGTGCACCTCCTCTCACGACACTCGTGATCTATTTTTAAGATCGTGCCACATCAAACGCATTTTGTTATATAATTAACGTCGCGTCATAAAACATTCTTTAAAACATTGTGTCTTAAAACGTACGTACGATGCGCTGAGCGGATGTCACAAAGTGTAATGGGGTGTTGTTGGGTAATTTCCAATTTCTCGCAGTCATCCGTGGTCTTTCAGGGAATGATCTTATATTGAATCTTGTCACACACAGGCGTCATTTCCCTGCCGGATTGGCCTCCGTGGGGATTTCCAGATGGAAAAATATTCAAGCACCAGGGGGAGCTGGTTGCCCACAGGATCCCCGTAGGCAGGAGGCTTTTTTTTTTAAGGTTTTATTCATGAGAGACCCAGAGAGAGGCAGAGACACAGGCAGAGGGAGAAGCAGGCTCCATGCGGGGAGCCCGATGTGGGACTCGATCCCGGGACCCGGGGTCATGCCCTGGGCCCAAGCAGCTCTCACCTGCTGAGCCCCCCAGGCGCCCCTTATTTCTTTTAAGGCGAGCGTCAGAGCTCGAGCTGAGCTCACTCCCCTCCAACCCCTATCCCAGCGCTGCTCAGAGGCCCGGGTGTGCTGAGTACACCCGCGCCCAGGGTCGGAGACTCTGCGTGTCACGGGGTGAAGTGGGTGGTGGGCGGACACGGAAGCCGGGACGTACCGAGGGGTGAACGGGTTTCCGTCCCGTGACTCATGGGGCAGGTGCTTCTGGCACGTTCGTGTCCGTGCTCACCAACCTCGTGGTTACCTTGACGACTGGCTGTGAGGACTCGATCAGACTCGATCCGGATGAAAGCGAGGGGCGCCTGGCTGGCTCCGTGGCTGGAGCATGCAACGCCTGGTCTTGGGTTTGCGGGTTCGAGCCCCACATCGGGGTAGAGGTTGCTTAAAAATAAAAGCTTAATAAAAAAGTTAAGAAAAAAGAAAAAATGAAAGATATTGAACAACTGAGTTTCCTCGAGAGTGTCGAGCCCCCCAGCCGCGGCGCTCCTACAGGCCAGTCCCCGCCAGAGACGGTGCTCCCGGGAGGGCCTCCCAGATTTCTGCTGCTCGCTGGGGGTTCGGGGCGTGACCCCAGGGTCCTGGGATGGAGCCCCACGGAGCCCCCTACTCCGTCAGGCGGGGACCCTGCCTCTCCCTCTCCATCCGCTCCAGCCGCTCACGACGTGGAAGAGGCCGGGGGAGCTGAGGCCGTGGCACCTGCCGCCCACGCCCAGCCAACACGGGCACTTGGTGCATCTCAGGCCCACGAAATACAGCGCAGTCACCTTCGTGGCCCTGGTCGCGGATGTGTGGGCCGTGGCCTTGCCTGGTCGCGTAGTCCTGGTCGCTCACAGGGGACCTGCCCCGGGGCAGGGGTTCGAGGCCTGCAGGGGAGCCCCCCGAGACGGCTCGTGTGCTGGGAGTGCGGAGGAGGGGCCGGGGCTTTTCCGGGGTGGCTCACGGGCGGTGCGGCATCGGGGGAAGCCATCCTCGGGATCCTGCGTCTCCTGGCTCTGTGGCCCCTCACGACGTCGCTTCTCCCGGAGACTCGCTTCCTGCGGCCAGCCGGGGCAGCAGCCGTGGCCACCACAGCTGGCACGGGGCTCCCGGGCGGAACGCGTGTGCAACGCTGGCGCCGTCCAGTCCTCACCTGGGGCCGCTTGGCTGCCGCGGCGTGGGCAGTGGCCACCGTATCAAGGCTGTCGGTCCACAGCACACACGCTCTCAATCCAGCACACACGCGTGTCCTGCACCGCGTGTGTACACACACATACACACGTATACCCGTGTGTACACATGCACACTCACATGCATATACACACGTGCACATACACACACATGCACACACATGTATACATATACACAGACATGTACACACATACACACGTATACACATATATACATATATACACATATACACACACTTTTATGCACATATACACATACATGTATATACACGTATACACACACATATACACACATAATATACACACGTACACATGTATACACACGTGTACACACATACACATACTTGTATACACACATGTACACACATGTATATACATATATAGATATACACACATACACGGACACATACACACATACACATATACACACGTACACATATACATAGACACAATATTCACGTACACACATATACACATGTACACACATACTTTTATACACATATACACAGATACGCACACACACACATATATGGACATATGCACAGACATACACACAGGTATATGCAGATAATACATATACACACATATACACCTGTATACATGTTTACACACATGCACACACGTATACATAGACACATACACGTATACACACATATACATATACACACAATATACACATATACACAGGTACACACATATACACGGACACACATGAACACATGTACACGTGCACACACATGCACACACACATACACATATTCAGACATACATGCATACATATATACACACGTATACACACGTGCACACATGCACACACGCCTTGGCTCAGGTCCTGGTCCCGGGGGCCGGGGATCGAGCTCGGGTCGGGCTCTCTGCTCGCCCTCTGGCCCTCCCCCTTCCCCCTGTACATGCCCCCCCTCCCCAATAGATAATAAAATCTTTAAGAAAAGGCGAGGTCGGGGCCGGGTAGACGGGGCGTGCCCAGGCAGCCTCAGGACTGTCTGGGCGCCCGAGGCCACATCACTGAGGGATCGCGGGTGAACAAAGGCAGCCCTGCGCCCCCCGGGGTAGCTCCGGAGGGACGAGGGCTCGGGCCGGGCGCTGCCGTGGCGGGGAGTCTGGTTCGTGCAGTGCGGGGCCGGCGTGGAGCACAGGGTCCTGCGGCAGGTGCCAGGGCAACCTGGCTCACTGGGCCCTGCGGGTGAGCCCCGGCCTGCTTGCGCGACGGGCCCTCTGGTGCCACCCAGCCACCCATCTGGGACCGAGGTGGGGCACCTGCAGCCATCAGACACCCCGGGCCAATGTGACGAGGGGCGGGGGATGACGGGTCACCGTCGGTCATGCCAGCGTTCTGCGTCTCGACGAGGGACCAACAACGTCTCTGAAGAAACAGCTCAGCCCTCGACCCGCCTTCGATGCCCAAGCCCTGGATGCTGGAGTCTAGCCTGTCAGTCGCCCGCGAGGGAAGCCCGATCCCGGGTGACACCAGGGTCAGTGCGTGAGGCCGGCGCGTGGGTGTCGCGCTGTAGTCACCCGGGGGGCCCCAGGGGTGGCGTCGTGCCCGACTCCTGCGTCTGCTGAAGCCAAGTGGATCCCTTCAAATACGGATCCGCGTTCTGTGGCTTTTGATTCCATTGTGAGTCACCGTAGCTTCCGGGACCGGAAAGTGTCCCTCACTGAGGAGGCAGGTGCAGAGCCCCAAGGCCGGGCCGCAGCCCCCCCACCCCCACGGGAGAGCGGGGCGTCAGGGCCCAGGTAGGGCTCGGGCCGTGCTCTGCTGGGGGCTCGCTCCCCCGCCCTCTGCCCCACCTGCTCGTGCTCCTCTCAGATAAATAAAATCTTTGAAAAAAAAATCAGCTTCCATCGTTGAATTGTAGGAATTCCCTAGCGTGGCCACTGATCCCTGACCAGCACATGATGTGCGGATCTCCCCTCCCATCCCGTAGGCCGGTACCTCTTTCTCCTGTGTTGCCCGTGCTCTCCGAGTCCAAGCCCAGAGATCGCCACCAACCCCGACATCACGAGCTCTCCCCTGGGCTTTCTTGTAAGACTTTTGTATTTCGGGTCTTCTGTTTAGGTCCGTGCTCCGTTCTGTGTTAAATTTTGCATTTGGTAGATTTCCACATTTCCACTCTTGGCTTCTGGCCCCAAATACGCCTTTCCTCCCCTTTCCCAAGGCACACTTGCCCCTAACCACGAAAAAGGCCATTAAAATGTAAGAAACCAATGCAAAAATTTATATTTTATTTGAATTCAAAAAATTTAAAATTGCTTTCAAATTCAGGAAAGTACCATAATGCAGGACCCCAGGGGAAGCCTCATATACAGAGACAGATAAATTAAATGTATATACTGCAGACAAGCCGAGAAGGTGTGTAGATTACATATTTACAGCACTTGATGTTTTCTGAAAACCATATTTATACATTTTGTTACATTTACAAAAAAGGCTTCCACTACCGCTTACCTACAATAATGAAAAAAAAATTTACACCGTTTTTTTTTCTTTCTTTTTTTTGGTACTGTACAAACTTTGTATAATAAAAATATATCTCTGTACAAAAGATTTTTTTTTTTTGTTTTTGTTTTACTTTTTTTTTTTTCTCTCATGGGATGGCGGTGGGCGTGTATGGTGTGGGTGGCGGGCGAGAGGCCTTGTCTGCCCGGTTCCTGCCAAGCCTCTGGGGTGGGGTGAAGATGCCAGAGGTGGGCATGGGGGACGCACGGCAGAGTGCTGGGTGCCCAGCGGCTGTGCCGTTTGGGGGTCTCCTGGGACCGCACACGGGGACACACGGGGGATGGCGGAGGTGGGGCTGGAGAGGGAGTGGAGAGCGGGGAAGGGAAGCAGCCAGAGGACTTCCTGCCTCGGTTTTCAGGGAAGGGGACAGAGGAGCGTGTGAGCGAGTGTGTCTGGGCCGGGCCCCCCCCCTGGCCAGCTGGACTGGCCGCCTCGCAGCACCCTCGTGCCCACCCGAACGGGAGGCCGGTCGGGCCGCCTGCCTAAGGATGCGGGGTCCCCGGCGCCCCACTCCCTCCCGTTTCTGTTTGCTTTTCCACGTGTGATGGACCGTCCGAGGCCAGCATGTGGCATGGGCCCGGCGGGGCCTTCCTGGGGGCAGAGAGGTGGCTCTAAAGCTCCCATTTGATTCCTAAACTAGTTCGCGTCCCAACAAGACTGATCCGAAATTCGGTAACAACCGAGGCACCGCGGGATGCTTGCACGTGCTTGCGAGGGATGGGGGGACAAGGCGACTTCCCTTCCCTCTGTGGTTTGCATTCGGGAGCCGCGGGTGCCGTGTCTGTGGAGCCGGGGGCTGCACCCGCTGGGGGCCCGGTGGCTGGTCCTGCTGCGGAGGAGCCCGCTGCCCTGCCTGGGCCCCTCCTGCCCAGGCCCCTGGGGTGGCCTCCCCCCACTGACGTGGGCCTTGCTTTCTCACTTATAAAGCAATAATGCTTCCTAGATTTGGGGTGTCGTGAGCTCTGGAAGCGGCATGGACAGAGAAGAGACGCACAGGGCAGCCCCGGGGCTGGGGCCCGGGGTCGGCCTGCCCCCCGCCGGCACTGCCCACCCCCCAGGTGCTGCAGGACCTCGGACTCCCTGACGGCAGACGTGGCCTGGGGCTCCGGGCCGGATTCCTGCCCCTCCAGCACTGCCCGGGGCCCAGAACGACTTTGTGACTCACTGGGTTTAAACGCAATAAAATTCTGCTGGAAAAAATAAACGGATTCCCAAAGTACTTCCCAAGACGCTCCTCTGCGCGGGGTGCTCCTGGCTCTCCGTCCATCCGCGGCCCAGCACACGCTCGTCGTCCTCCCCGCGGCTCTGTCTCCTGGGCTTGCAGT
The DNA here is from genome assembly GCF_011100685.1 of Canis lupus familiaris. Lineage (NCBI taxonomy): Eukaryota > Metazoa > Chordata > Mammalia > Carnivora > Canidae > Canis > Canis lupus. The sequence continues at coordinate 8,267,108 of NC_049236.1, read as the reverse complement.
CCCGCGTGGGCCTCGAGGGAGGAGGCGTGTGCGCGTGCGCAGGCCCCCCACGGGCACGTCCACGAGCTCCGCAGGCTTCCCGGGCCCTCAGCCCCACTCCCTTCCTGCCCCAAGTCAGGGCGCAGCGGGCGTCCTCCGGGCGGCAGGTGCGGGCGCGGGCCCAGCAGCAGACACAGGCGGGGGGCAGGCGAGGTCGCGCGCTGCTCGGGCCTGGAGCCCGTCCTGGAGAACTGGCCCGAGGGCGCGTCGCGGGGGCTGTGCCGGAGCAGCAGGGGGGGGGACACGGAGGAGGGGCGTCAGTGGCGGGTCCTCGCACCCCCACGGATGCGGGCGCAGGTGCAGGCCTCCCGGCTCCCACCCTGGCCGCCACGCACCCCGCGCCCGGTGCCCACGGCCCTCAGCCCCCAGGGGCTCAGGAAATGCTTTCGTTTTAGCTTCAGAATCAGGAGGACAAACGGCAGTGAGGCTGACGGGCACCGAGGACTGGGTCCGGGCCGATCACACTGGCCCGATGACCACGGCGTCTCCGAACCAGCCATAAGGGAAGACAGGGCCCACGCAAGCCATGGCGCAGCCCTCGCCGGCCTCACCGACCCCACGGGCCTCGAGACTTTCCTATCTCGGTTCCTATTTTGATTCCAGCTGTTGTTACGCCCCACGTGGATTTATCACCTAATTTCTCATTTTAAACATACGTGTGTGTGTGTTCAGGGGGGTTTCCACATGCCCCTCCCTGGGCCGGGCAATGCTCTCTCATGTCTTCACTGTGGTCCTGCTCCGGGCCGGGCCGGGGGGACCCTCCCTGAGGAGCCCAGCTGGGGAGCTGGGCACTGGGTGCGAGGTTCTGACGCCTTGAAGGCTGACGCCAGGCTGCTCAGACTTGGAGCCGCCAACTGCATGTGACCCCGGCCCGGGCCGGGGGGAGGGCAACAGAGCCCCAGGCGGGGAGCAGGGGCTATGGTGGGGGACGCAGATCAGGGGGCATCTGACTTCTCTCATCACCGCTGAGCCCCCGGAAGGCCCAATTTACATCAGCAGAGGGGCTTTTACTTTTTCTGTTTTGCTTTCTGTCTGTACGAGCCCTGAGTGGGAGAAAGAGAAAGGGATGGCAAAGATGAAACCAGGAGCCGAGCCTGGATCCTGCACCAGTTCCTCCTCCTCCTCTGAACCTTTGTGTCAGACGGATGCCAAGGGCGTGGGAAGACTCGGTAAGTTAGTTGTGTTCAAGGATGGCCTTTGTGTTTTCTGAAAATGACTTTCATCTCTTTCTGTATAAATGATCCTAATACCTGCCGTTCTAAGCTTACACTTGAGGCAGAGAAATAACCTGGGGGGTGGGGGGGAAGTGGCGGCAAGGAGGGCCGGGGAGGACCCAGGCAGGCGGGGACGGGCAGGCCCCAGTGCGCCCCGGGTGATGGTTACCTCCACGTGTCACCTCCCGTGGCGCCGGCCAAGCGCTAGGGGCAGGTCTACACGTTGCTGCCAAGGAATTTTTTCAGGTGTGTTTGCGTTTACATCAGTAGACTCTGGAGCAGCCTGGCTGCCCCACAGCGGTGGCCTCCTCCAGGCAGCGGATGCCCCTGGGTCAGGGTGAGGTCCCCCTGATGGAACCTCCAGGCTGCAGGCCTGTTCTGAGGTCCCCAGGCTTTCCAGCCACGCGGCCCTGGGCCCGGCTCCCGACCCTGACCCTCTGCCACCCCTGTCCACGCTCCCTGCACCCACGTGTCCGTGCAGCCCTACGGCTCCGCGCGTGGATGGGGACATGCAGGCGTCTACGCGGCCACGGGGGAGGGTGCGGCACCTGCTAGGTCTGCGAGCTCGCCCCCGAGGGCTCCGGGTCCCCCCCCAGGGCTCCGGGTCCCCCCCCAGACTCCTCTTCCCAGCCTGTTTCCCCATCCAACGGGGTTCCCGCCGGCACCCGCCCGGGAGTGGTGGGGAGGCCCTGGGTCAGGGGGGCGCAGCAGGGCCGCGACCCCAGGAGCAGTGTCCCCGCCCAGGCCCCGCCCCCGGCTCCCCGCGCAGGCCCCGCCCCCGACACGACGCTCCTGGCCCCGCCCCGGCCCCGCCCCCGACTCCCCTGGCCCCGCCCCGGCTCCCCGTCCCCGACCCCAGCCCCGCCCAGGGCCCGCCCCAGCTCCCCAGGCCCCGGCCCGACTCCCCGGCCCCACCCCCGACCCCCCGGCCCCGCCCCTAGCCCCGCCCCCGGCCCGACTCCCCGGCCCCGCCCCCGACTCCCCGGCCCCACCCCCGACCCCCCGGCCCCGCCCCTAGCCCCGCCCCGACTTCCCCGGCCCCACCCCCGACCCCCCCGGCCCCGCCCCTAGCCCCGCCCCGACTTCCCCGGCCCCGCCCCCGACTCCCCGGCCCCACCCCCGACCCCCGGCCCCGCCCCTAGCCCCGCCCCCGGCCCGACTCCCCGGCCCCGCCCCCGACTCCCCGGCCCCGCCCCCGACTCCCCGGCCCCACCCCCGACCCCCCGGCCCCGCCCCTAGCCCCGCCCCGACTTCCCCGGCCCCACCCCCGACCCCCCCGGCCCCGCCCCTAGCCCCGCCCCGACTTCCCCGGCCCCGCCCCCGACTCCCCGGCCCCACCCCCGACCCCCCCGGCCCCGCCCCTAGCCCCGCCCCCGGCCCGACTCCCCGGCCCCGCCCCCGACTCCCCGGCCCCGCCCCCGGCCCGACTCCATGGCCCCGCCCCCGACTCCCCGGCCCCGCCCCCGGCCCCACCCCCGGCCCGACTCCATGGCCCCGCCCCCGACTCCCGCCCCCGCCCCCGGCCCCGCCCCCTCCTCACCGGCTGCCGGAGGCGGTTCTCTCGGTGGCGGCGGCGGCGGGCGGCCGGGGCTATACCGCGGTACACACCGTGCTGACCGTGAACTCCGCCTCCGCGGCCATGATGTCCGTGGGCTGGATGTTGCGGTCGTACATCGGGTTCTCGAACGTGGCCCGGACGTTGGTGTTCTCGTGGCCCGCGTAGCCGTTGAAGGGAACTTTGGGTCTTCTCCTGGGGGCGGGAGGGTCCGGGTCGCACGGGGCGGGCCCGGGGCGGAGATGGGCCTGGCCGCGTCCTGCAGCCCCGCCCCGGCCCCGGCGTCCTGGAGCCCCCGTGCCCCACGCCCCCACCTTGCTCCGAGACACGGCTCCGCCCCCCGTGCCCCCGCCCCCACCTGTGCTCCGAGACACGGCCCCGCCCCCCGTGCCCCCGCCCCCACCTTGCTCCGAGACACGACCCCGCCCCCCGTGCCCCCGCCCCCACCTGTGCTCCGAGACACGGCCCCGCCCCCCGTGCCCCCGCCCCCACCTTGCTCCGAGACACGGCCCCGCCCCCCGTGCCCCCGCCCCCACCTTGCTCCGAGACACGACCCCGCCCCCCGTGCCCCCGCCCCCACCTGTGCTCCGAGACACGGCCCCGCCCCCCGTGCCCCCGCCCCCACCTTGCTCCGAGACACGACCCCGCCCCCCGTGCCCCCGCCCCCACCTTGCTCCGAGACACGGCCCCGCCCCCCGTGCCCCCGCCCCCACCTTGCTCCGAGACGCGGCCCCGCCCCCCGTGCCCCCGCCCCCACCTTGCTCCGAGACACGGCCCCGCCCCCCGTGCCCCCGCCCCCACCTTGCTCCGAGACACGACCCCGCCCCCCGTGCCCCCGCCCCCACCTGTGCTCCGAGACACGGCCCCGCCCCCCGTGCCCCCGCCCCCACCTTGCTCCGAGACACGGCCCCGCCCCCCGTGCCCCCGCCCCCACCTTGCTCCGAGACACGGCCCCGCCCCCCGTGCCCCCGCCCCCACCTTGCTCCGAGACGCGGCCCCGCCCCCGTGCCCCCCTCGCCCCGGGCCCCCTGCGCTCCGCTCCGGACAACGGCCCCGCCCCTCCGTGACTCCCCCGCCCCCCCGCGCTCCGAGAGACACGGCCCCGCCCCCTCCCCCTCCGTGCCCCCGCCCCCACCTGTGCTTGTAGAGATACAGCACGAAGCCCGCGATGATGAGGGCGATGAAAGGCACCAGGATCGCGGCCGCCACGGAGCTGCTGTTGGAAGCAAAGTGGCGGCCGATGGACTCGGGGTCGGACTCCAGCAGCCTGAGGTCTGCAAAGTCCCAGAGCAGAAACCTCAGGGCGCGGGGCGCGAGGTGAGCGGGGACCCCGCCCCAGGAGGCCCCGCGGCTCAGGGGACGGTCGCCCCCAGTCCACACCGGCCGCAGGACGAAATCCTAAGAGGGTGGAGCCTTCAGAAGTTTCTAAACTTCCTTCAGTGCAGGAGCTTTTTGATCTGGTGAAACCTCACCTGGAAGCCCAAGTTCCGAGAGGGGAGGGGGGAGGGGGAGGAAGAAGGGGGAGGGGAGGAGGGGAAGAGGGGGGATGGAGGGGAGGGGGATGGGGGAGTGAAGGAGGGAGGAGGGGAATGGAGGGAGGAGGAGGAGGAGTTGGAGGGGGGAGGGGAGGAGGACGGAGGGGGGAGGGGTAGGAGAAGGGGGAGGCGGACAGAGAGGAGGGGCGAGGGTGGGAGGAGGGGGAGGGGGCTAGAGGAGGAGAGGGAGGAGGACTGAGGGGGGAGGGAGGGGGAGGAGGGGTTAGAGGGGAGGGGAGGGGAGGAGGAGGGCTGGCGGTGGGCGAGGGCCGCTCCCCTGGGCACAGGCGAGGACAGGGAGCGACCAGGCGAGTCCCCTCCCAGTGGGGCTCCTGGCACAGGCCGGGGCCCAGAGGGGCGCGGGGACCCGGCTGCCCCGTGGTCCCTGCTGTGAGGGGTGGAGGGGATGTTCGAGCCCCAGGGAGGGGGGCTGCTGGGGGGGCAGGCCTGACTGCAGGCTGTGCAGGAGGCGGTTCCCGAGGCAGGCGGGGGCCCTGGGGGCTGCTGTCCAGTCAGCACCCCCCACCCAGAAGCCCCAGGGCCTGCGGCTCCCTGCACCCCTGGGGGAAGGGGCCCCGGGGCCCCACACCTGCGGGGCTGTGGGCCAAGGCCCAGGGTCCCTGCAGCTGGGCCCGACTGCCCCGGTGACATCGCGGCCCAGGTTGGGTAGCACGGTCTGTGGGCTCAGTCCCAGCCTTTACTCAAGCCTCAGGGCAGCCATGAAGCCCGAGTGGTCGAGAGCCTCTGGATTTGGCCCCTGAACCTCATCACCGCCCCCCCCCCGTGTCCCCCTCCCCTCCAGGTCCCCTCCAGGGGCCAGATGCTCCTCACCGAGTCTTTGAAAGCCAAACTGCCCAAAGCCGTGGCCCTTGACGGAGCCCTGGTAGATGAAGGTGCCCCCGGGGGACTCTGAGGACACCTGTGAAGACAGGGCTCTGTCACAGCACAGTGGCCCCGGCCTTGGCCGGGGCTGGGGGCACCGGTGCAGGCGGGAGGGCCGCTCACCCCCCCATGTGGGCCTGGTGGGTCAGGTGGGAGCACCAGCAGCGCAGGAGGGGGCAGCCAGGCCTGCGCGGGGCCACCTGGGGCCTGGGGGACCTCGGCGTCACCCCGTGAGGGAAAGGAGCCTCGGGAGCCCATGGAGCCCCCGTGATGGCCGTGCAGCCAGCAGCCCAGCACACCCTCCAGGAGCCACTGATTCCAGCAGGCGGCTGGAGACACTGGTCGCCTGGCACCGCCGCTGCCACCGCGCAGACTCCCAAGGGCAAACCTGAGCAGGGCTGTGGCTCCGCAGGGGGGTCCTGAGGATGCTTGGACTTCGGGGTGCCCACCCTCCCTCCTGGGGCCCTGCCCCTGTGGCTGCTGCGGGGCTCGTCCCCCCAGCTCCCTCCCCTTCTGGCCTCCAGCCTTGCTCTCTGGCCCCCCTCCCCCCCATTGCTCTGCAGTGGCTTTGGGACCTACTGCGACGGGGTAGCCAGGGCTGGGGCACCTACAGGGCTCCAAGGGCGCTCAGAAGGAACTTGGGGCACGGAAGCCCTGCGCTTCTCCTTGCGTGTTTGGGCAGGTGTGTTCTGTGCCCCACGTGGGGCTGGAACTCACGGGGGCCACAGGTCTCCCGACTGAGCCCACCAGGTGCCCCTCTCCGGCGTGTTCATGAAGCAGAGGCGCGACACCACAGGTGTCCCCCCGTGCGTGCGCCCTGACTCCTCAGCTCTCTGCCACCCGGACCCCTCGCCCCTTCCCACCCTTCCACGTCCAGCATCGAACATCTGGGCAGGGAGGCCGAGGCCTGATAGGCGACACTGCCCCACTCCTCTCTTGTGATGTTAGGAGTTACCACGCGGACCTGCCCTCTGCCTCAGGGGTGCCCCAGAGTGGGCCCCGCTGCCACACGGGAAGGCGAGGAAGCGGTCTGGAACCCTCGTCCTGGGCGGGAGCGGGTGTTTGAAGGAGGGGCCTGGCACCACCGCCTTTGCCCTCACCCAGCAGCGCAGCACCTCGGCTCGGGAATTCGCGGACACCGCTGACCCCCCGTGCTGTGGCACCCCAGCCTGCCCCGGAGCGCTCAGACGGGCCCTGGGCACCCAGCCTCCCCACCTCCTGGTCGTCTCCTGTGCCCACCCCAGGCCCGACCCCCCAGTTCCCGTGTTGATCGTACCCACCCCCCGCACCCCCCGCCTGCGATCGGGGCACAGGGCCGGCCCGGGGGCCCCGGGGTCAGGGCCTGGCCTCGGCAGCACTTACGTGCCCGTCCAAAGCCCAGTGATCGTCCTTGAACTTGTTCACAAAGATCTCCACGGGCCCCGCGATCTGGTAGACCTGGAGCAGGAGATGGAAATCCTCTTTCTTGTAAATTCCTGGGAACAGGAAGTTCAGAGAGCACACTCAGGGCCTGCAGGAGTCCCCGGGCCCACATCTCACGTTGTCGTCGTCGTGAACATTCCGTGCGTGACGCCAGGAGTGAGTGTGTGGGCTGAGTGCGAGGATGCACAAGAGCGTGTGCACGTGCCTCAGAGACAGCCGGGCTACTGACCTGTGTTTGTGACCCTCTGAATGCACACACATGTGATAATAGAGTGATTTTGCACATGTTAACCTGTCAGTTGACGCAAGAGCCCGAGGGCGCGGGAGGCACGGACGTAGGTCCGCGTGAATGTCTTCACGGCTCTGCCTTGGAGCCAACGAGTGAAACTGACTGTGTGTTCGTGCGCACACGTGCGTGAGCGGGAGGGACCATGTGTGGCCGGGTCCTAATGTCTACGTCCATTTGCTGGCGCATCCCTTTACCTGTCCGTTTCTTCTGGAAATGTTTGTTTCCTGAGAGATTTAGTTTCTCTGATTATAAAAAGATTGAAAAGTGGGGAAATTTTGGAAAATGCAGGAAGAAATAAACCATTCCTGATATTACTAGGAAATAGCTGCTGTCGACCTTTGGGTGGAACGACTTCCAATTTTTTTCTCCTTTCCTTCCTTCCTTCCTTCCTTCCTTCCTTCCTTCCTTCCTTCCTTCCTTCCTTCCTTCCTTCCTTCCTTCCTTCCTTCCTTCCTTCCTTCCTTTCTCTCTTTTTAAGATTTTATTTATTTGAGAGACAGAGAGCACGATTGTGTGGAGGGGCAGAGGGAGAAGCAGACTCCTTCCTGGTCAGGGGGCCTGACACAGGGCTGGCTCCAAAGACCCTGGGACCGTGACCTGAGCCACCCAGGCACCCCTCAGTTGTCTTTCTCATGAATGTTATTTTTCATTTAAAAACTGGAGTCGGGCAGTCCGGGTGGCCCAGAGGTTTAGCGCCGCCTTCAGCCCAGGGCGTGATCCTGGAGACCCGGGGTTGAGTCCCACGTCAGGCTCCCTGCATGGAGCCTGCTTCTCCCTCTGTCTGTGTCTCTGCCTCTCTCTCCCTCTCTGTGTGTCTCTCGTGAATAAATAAATAAAATCTTTATTAAAAAAAAAAAACAACTGGAGTCACATTATAAATGTGCTGTAGTGGGTTCATTTCTCCCCAAACTGGCATAGTATTTTAGCTATCTGATATATTATAATTAATATGCATTAATATATATGCATAATAATACATACAGTATGTGTATAAATGTATAATATACATTAATATTAATTTAGTTATTTTCAGACAATTTTGTCCTTCCAGTTTTTATGTAATATAAATAACCATGTAATATTAAAAATTCTCAGAAACATAATTAACGGGGTCAGTAATTTTCAAAGATCTTGACGCAAATTGCCAAACTGTTTTCTGGGACTGTATTATTTTATACGTTGACCATCAAGTGCATCACTCCCTTCACTAGACCTTGTCCTGCACTAAAATTTATCATTAAAAAAAAAATTCTTAGTGGGATAAGTGGAAAAATCACATTTTATGTTTACTTTTAGTGCTTTTATTACTGCTGAAAAGTACGTTTTCCTTTGTTTATTAACTGTCCAAATTTTGGCTCCTGGGAATTCTCTGTCCCTTTTTTTGGTTCAGTTTTAGGGATATTGATCTCTTTTTGAGTCCTTTCCTGTTCAAGTTATTAATATTTGTCACCTAGCCATTTCCCTTTAGTCTCTGGTGACCTTATCATGATGAAGATGAACACGTTGTCGTCCTCGCACCCATCACACAGGCCCCGCAGGACGCGGGGAGGCAGGGACCGTAGACCGGTCCCCGTAGAGGCCCAGGCCTGCCCCCACTGGCGACGCACCTGGAGGTATGACCTGCCCTTACCGGCCAAGTGCACCTCGACGCCGCTGTGGTCAATCATGGTGGCGTTGACTTTGCTGCTGACGGTCTGGAAGCCGGTCACTCTGAGCATGGCCGGCTGCTTCTTTCCCTGGTACTCGTAAGCCCCTTTCCATAGGGAATTCTTGGCAAAAACGTCCCCGGGCACTGGAGGAGCGGAGAGACAGATGACAGACGTGAGGGGACTCCCGGCCCCTGCCGGCTGCTCCACTTCACTCACTGGGTGACTGGGACAGGATGCTCCAATGTCCCCTCGTGACCCAGAGCGAGCGGGAGCTGAGCATGACGCCGACTCTAGTTTCCTTCTTATGGAACACACATGCCAACGTGGTGAGTAAAGGTATCAAGTCCAAAAAAATATAGGGCAGTCTGCAGTCATTTCGCACGGTCAGCCCGCATCTATAGTTACGTGCCCAGCTGTGCACGTCGCACTTCGAAAGGAACAAGCCCCGTGTTAGAAGTGTAAGCATTTCCGGGAGGCTCCCTGGGCAGGTGTCGGGTCTCCGGTCCGAATGACTGGACCCTGGCCCGGCCGTGCTGGGCAGCTGTGGTGGTGGGAGGCACCAGAGCCTGGCGCTCTCCTGTGTTAGTGGAAGGCGCTGGCTCTCTTGCGGGAGAGCCTGCTGTTTCCTTCAGGCTCCCTCTTCCCCCTGCAGTTGCCGGGGTGGGTAGTGGGCGGGGGAATCTGGCTCTTAGACAGTTTTTCACACCCTTTCACTGAGCCCGTGTTTCTGGGTAACTAGGCGAGGGAATCAATGCCAGTTTCTTGAGCTGAACATCTAGACCGTACCTACCGGAAGCCTGGGTGAGCGGTGGCTCCCGGGCGGTATTGACGGGTCTCCCACTAGGCCGGACCTCTGCTGGGGAAAGAGAATTGAAGAAAACACGTTCAGCCTCGGGCTACGCTCTATTGGGAAAGTCACGGCCACTTCTCCGACATCAGGTTAATGGATTCCCGGAGACCTTGCTTTGGACAACTCTTGGATTGGGAGTCGATACTTTGACCGTCTGGTGATACCATGGGCCCCTCTGGGAATAATAAAACATAAAGAGTTAAAAGCAAATCCATTTTATCAATTATTGTCATTGAAGTATTAAACCAAGAGTGAGGGTGCAGGTGAGTTCTTTATTACTCCATGACATGACAGCCCAGCCACCACCATAATCCTGAAGCAGTCAGGAACGTAAGCAGTGTTGCACAACACCAGGGACAACTGTCATCTGATACGAAATGTCTGCAGTGTTTGCTGGTGACAGAGTCAGAGGCGTTATTAACACTACGATGGGTTTTCGTCTACGTTCCAAATTAAAGGAGGCGCTACATTTTGGTGAGAGGGAAAGGAAAGGAAAGCTATCCAGGAAAGCTACCAGGCCCCGGGACCCAGGCCTGCCAAATGCCCTGATCCGCGACCCCGGTGTGAAAAGCCCTGTCCCGGACTCTGCTTTTCTCCCAAAGGCCTGGTACGAAGAAGGACCTTCCACCAATCAAGAGTGAGCTCCTTGAGGCCTGGTGGGGGTTCAGGTGGGGTGCTCCCTTCCCTCGGAGGCTGGATGTTAAGGCCGAGAAGCCCGTAACAGCTTCTGTCTCACACTATGCACCATAACTCCCAGCTCTTCCTCTTCGGTGTCCACACCGGCCTCCTTCCCAACCTATGAGAGGCTCAGGGGAGCCCGAGGGGGTGCACTTGGGGTGCCCCAGGGCTCAGCTTCCGTGGCGACCACTACCACCATCAACGTCCACAGCAAGAGCTCTGTGCCCGGTCCTGCTCTCTGGTCCCTGTTCGACACAGTCTCCGCGGACTTGTGCTGCCCGGGCTTCCTGCTGTTTGCCTGCTCTGTGAGGCCTAGGGACTGGAAGGTGGCAGCTGACGTGGCTGGGGCCCGGGCCTATGTCTCTGTCACCAAGCGCCTGAACATCTAGGCCCCGGTCGTGGGCGTTCTTCTGACCGTTATGTTCACTATTACTTTACCATTGGCTCACTGATGATGCTCCAAACAATTTCAGAGCTCACAAAAGGCTGTGGAGGCTACTAGTAGCTGCCCGTGGCCTGAGGCTGCCCCCCGCCCCCGTTCAGAGCAGTTTCTATGCACAGCAGTCTACGACTGAACTATTATTATTTTTTAAATTTAAATTCAGTTAGTCAACATATTACAACTGAATTCAAAGAAGCACTTGTGTCTGGAAAGGAAAAAAGGCCGAGAAGCCCTCACAGGTAAAGTCACAGATCCTGGGCCTGAGCCAGATGGTGCAGGTTCAGGTCCCTTCCTGGCATGTGACCTTGACTAGTCACTTTACCCCCGGCATCTCGGTCTCCTCACTGGGAACATGGGAAGTGCTGAAACATACCTCGCAGGTCGACGCTGAATAAGTGAGGCTGTGAACATGAGGTCACACTTAGCCAGTGTTAGTATCTTTTGTTCTTTTGTGCAGAAACAACAGAAATACCTGCTTCACCACCAGAGAAGGGCAGACTGTCCCTACTGCCTCCTCGAGGAGCTGGGGTTCGAGCACGGTCTTCCCGGCTCCAGAGGGCAGCTTACGTTTGTGCATGAAGAAGGCTGTGGAGAAGCTTTCCACGGTGACTCAAAGTATTGTTACGAATATAATGTCTCTATTGTCTTAGGTTTTATAAGAGGACGGCAGTAAGAGGGAGAAAGCACTTTATGGGCCAGGAGCTGTGCTGGGTCATGTTATTCACATTATTTCATTTATTCCTGCTCTCAAAACTGTGAGGTACAGATTACGGTCTCTGTTTTATAGAAGAGAGACTCGTTAAGAGGCAGACAGGTGAAGAGACTTGCCCCAAATCACACAATAAGGGGTGGAAGTGAAATTCAAATGCATCTAAAGCATTTTGTATTTTTATATACAAGTACATAATAACATGAAAAAGACCCACTTTAGACTAAATGTAACCAAGGAAGTTTAAGACGTATAAAGGGAAAATGACAGACCTCAAAAAAACCGAGGAAGACGCAAAGAGATGGGAAAATATTCCATGCTCATGGATTGGAAGAATTAATAATGTGAAAATGTCCATGCTACCCAGGGCAATTTACACATTCAATGTAATCCCTATCAAAATACCATGGGCTTTCTTTAGAGAGTTGGAACAAATAATCCTAAGATTTGTGCGGAATCAGACAAGACCCCGAATAGCCAGGGGAATATTGAAAAAGAAAACCATAGCTGGGGGCATCACAATGCCAGATTTCAGGTTGTCCTACAAAGCTGTGGTCATCAAGACAGTGTGGTCCTGGCACAAAAACAGACACATAGATCAATGGAACAGAATAGAGAATCCAGAAGTGGACCCTCAACCCTATGGTCAACTAATAGTCGACAAAGCAGGAAAGACTATAACAGTCTAACAACAGTCTCTTCAATAAGTGGTGCTGGGAAAATGGGACAGCCACATGCAGAAGAATGAAACTGGGCCATTTCCTAACCCCATACTTGAAAATAGACTGAAAATGGATGAAAGACCTAAATGTGAGACAGGAATCCATCAAAATCCTCGAGGAGAACACAGGCAACACCCTCTTTGACCCTGGCCACAGCAACTTCTTGCTAGACACGTCTCCAAAGGCAAGGGAAACAAAAGCAAAAATGAACTATTGGGCTTCATCAAGATAAGAAGCTTTTGCACAGCAAAGGATACAGTCAACAAAACTACAAGACAGCCTACAGAATGGGAGAAGATATTTGCAAATGACGTATCAGATCAAGGGCTAGTATCCAAGATCTATAAAGAACTTAACTAAACTCAACACCAAAGAAACAATCCAATCATGAAATGGGCAAAAGACATGAACAGAAATCTCACAGAGGAAGACGCAGACATGACCAACACGCACATGAGGAAATGCTCTGCATCACTTGCCATCAGGGAAATACAGATCAAAACCACCATGAGATCCCACCTCACACCAGTGAGAATGGGGAAAATTAACAAGGCAGGAAACAACAAATGTTGGAGAGGATGTGGAGAAAGGGGAACCCTCCTGCACTATTGATGGGAATGTGAACTGGTACAGCCACTCTGGAAAACTGTGTGGAGGTTCCTCAAAGAGTTAAAAATAGATCTGCCCTATGACCTAGCAATTGCACTGCTGGGGATTTACCCCAAGGATAGATGCAATGAAATGCCGGGACACCTGCACCCCGATGTTTCTAGGAGCAATGTCCACAATAGCCAAACTGTGGAAGGAGCCTCGGGGTCCATCGAAGGATGATGGATAGAGAAGCTGTGGTTTATGTATACAATGGAATATTCCTCAGCCATTAGAAACGACAAATACCCACCATTTGCTTCAACGTGGATGGAACTGGAGGGTATTATGCTGAGTGAAGTAAGTCAATTGGAGAAGGACAATCATTATATGGTTTCATTCATTTGGGGAATATAAAAAATGGTGAAAAGGAATAAAGGGGAAAGGAGAGAAAATGAGTGGGAAATGTCAGTGAGGGTGACGGAACGTGAGCGTCTCCTAACTCTGGGAAACAAACAAGGGGTGGTGGAAAGGGAGGTGGGCAGGGGGTTGGGGTGACTGGGTGACGGGCACTGAGGGAGGCACCTGACTGGATGAGCACTGGGTGTTATGCTATATGTTGGCAAACTGAATTTAAATACCCCACCCCCCAAAGAAAATGACAAACCATCGTTAGAAGGAATTAAAGTTCTAAATAAATGGGAAGACATCCCATCCCATGCTCATGGATTGGAATATGTAATACTGTTCAGATGGCAACACTCCCCAAACTGACCTACAGATTTATCGTGATTCCTGTCATAATTCCAGCTGTCTGTTTTGCAGGATTTCACAATCCAACCCTAAAATTTATATAGAAATAAAAGGGGCCCAGAACAGCCAAAGCGATCTGGAAAAAAGAAGAAAAAGGAGGACATACACTTCCCAACTGCAAAACTTATCACAAAATTATTATAATTCGAGCTGTGGTGGTGGCAGGGAGGCAGCTATACAGGTCAACGGATAAAACCAATGATCCAGATATAAGCTCACATATTTACGGTCAAAGGATCTTTGACAAGGGTGCCAAGACAATTTAATGAAGAATAGTGAAAAATAGTCTTTCCAACAGCCAGAGCTGGGACTACTGGATATCCATATGCAAAGAATGAATTTGGACTCCAAATGACCTTCCTCCCCCCCAAAAAAAATCCCCCACAAAATAAGCAAAAGACCTAAATGTAAGAGCTAAAACTGCAAAACTCTTAGAAGAAAAACCATAGACATAAGTTTTCATGACCTTGGACTTGGCAATAGTTTCTTAGGTATAATATAAAGCACGAACAATGAAAATATAGATAAACTGGAGTTTGTTAAAATTAAAGACATTTGTGCTTAAAAGGACACCAAAAGTAGGTCAAAAGATCCAAACTCATCAAATTGTATACATTAAATTTTTTTATATATCCATTTTTATATATCCATTATATCTCAATAAGGCTATAAAAAAACCACGCTATAATTTGAAAAAAAAAATTAACCTAGGGACTGAAATGGAGTTTAAAATGTGATAGTCTAATTTCATTTTAGGTGATGAGTGAAATAAAGGAGAAAGTACTTGTAAATTAAAAACAGAAAGTGAAAGACAGCCCATAAAATGGGAGAAAATATGTGCAAATCTTGTATCTGATGAATATCATATACTAGATATACAAAGAACTCTGGAAGAGACTCTGGACTAGGATGGTGACATAGGAGGCTCCTGAATCCCCCTCTTGCCTTGGACACACCGAACGCACAGCTACATATGGTTCAACAGCAGGAGTTCAAGTAGAAGAAAGGATCTACGTATAAAACTCACTGACAGAGGTAAGTGGACAGTTAAATTCAGAATACTCTAATATTGTAATTGTGGTGGGTAAACCAGATATAACTATAGCATAAAGATTAAAAGAAAAGTATTAAAAATAACTACAACTGCAGGGGCACCTGGGTGGCTCAGTTGGTTAAGCATCTGACTCTTGATTTCAGCCTAGGTCTTGATCTCGGGGTCATGAGTCCAAGCCTTGCATTGGGCTCCATGCTGGGTGCGGAGACTACTTAAAAACAAAAAAACAAAAAAACAAAAAAAACCAGGGCGCCCGGGTGGCTCAGCGGTTTAGCACTGCCTTCAGCCCAGGGTGTGATCCTGGAGACTCGGGATCGAGTCCCACGTCGGGCTCCCTGCATGGAGCCTGCTTCTCCCTCTGCCTGTGTCTCTGCCTCTCTCTCTGTGTGTCTCTCATTAATAAATAAGTAAAATATTTAAAAAAAACCCCAAAACTAGAACAGCAATAATTTGTTAATGAATACATGATATAAAAGGATGTCAGCTGTGACATCAAAAACGTAAAGTGGAGGGAGTGTAAAAAATGTTGAGCTTTTGTATGCACTCACACTTAAGTTCTTATTTGCTTTAATTAATTAATTTATTATTATTATTTTTTCAATTAATTATTTTTATGTAGGCCTCCATGACCTGGCATGGAGCCCAGTGTGGGGCCTGAACTCATGACCCTGAGATCGAGACCTGAGCCAAGATCTGAGATCCAGAGCTGGACACTTAACTGATGGAGCCACCCAGGCACCCAATTTGCTTTATTTTTTTTAAAGATTTTATTTATTTGTTCATGAGAGACAGAGACGCAGGCAGAGGGAGAAGCAGGCTCCATGCAGGGAGCCTGATGTGGGACTCAATCCTGGGTCTCCAGGATCACACCCTGGGCCGAAGGTGGCGCTAAACTGTTGAGCCACCCAGGTTCCCCCTGCAATTTGCTTTAAGAGGACTGTCATAACTATAAGATATTTTATGTAAGCCTCGTGGTAAACATGAAAAAAAAAACGTTAATTGATACATAAAAGGTAAAGAGAAAGGAATTAAACCATACCACACAGAAACCCATCTAATCCCGAAGGAAGAGAGCGAGGAAAGAAGAAAGCAGCCAGAAAAAAAAAAAAATTAAAAAAATACCAATAGGAAGTCCGTACTTGTCAAAAATTACTTTAAATGTAAATGGACTAAATTTTCCAACCCAAACATTAAGGAGTGGCTGAATGGACAAAATAAAATACAAACAGAAAACCGCAGACCCAACTCTATGCTGCCTATGAGAAACTGACTTCAGCGTCAAGGACACAGAGCTGAAGGTAGAGTGAAGGGAAAAGCTGTCCAAGCTGACGGAAACCAACCAAGAGCAGGGGAAGCCACGTTTCTATCGGACAAAACTGACTTTAAGCCAAAACCTGTACCAAGAGACAGAGGAGGTCATAAGATTTTGATAAGGGGCTAGTTCACCCCAAGGGTATAACAAATATAAATATTTATGTGCCTAACATCAGCGCAGCTAAATACAGAGGAAACGTTAACAGGTCTGGGTGAGATGCAGGCACAGGCACAGGCACGTGGTCACAGGAGGGGACTCCGGGACCTTCCTTCTAAGCACAGACTGAGCCTCCGCACAGCAAATGAGCAAGGAAACGCGGGGCCTCCCTGACCTTCAGTCAGAGGGATTCAGTTTCCATTTTTTAAGGGAGGTCTACATTTTTTTTTTTTTTGAGAGAGAGAGAGAGACTGTGGACACCCTTTATCTCTCAAATAAATAAACAGATATTTAAGCCCCAACAGGAGGAAGCAAACCCAAACCTAGGTCGGCCTCACTGCGTGCGTCCTTTGACTGCTCTGGTTTCATCTCCCAGAGGCTCGAGACCCCAGGAATGCAGAAGCAGGGTCCAGCTCCCGGGAACTGTGTTTCTCCCCCCTCGTGTGCCGCATCCCACTCTGGCACCGCGGCCACGTTTGGCCTCCCACCATGCAGGGCTCGCCCGGCGGGCGCACTCACCCAGGCAGATGGGCGGCTTGCCTGTCCAGCTGCCGTCGGCTTTGCAGGTGCGGTGCTCGGAGCCGCCCTTGAGGGAGAAGCCCTCCTGGCAGGAGTAGAGGAGCGTGTAGCCCATGGAGGGCAAGTCCAGGGCCCCGACGTTGGCATGGGACGGCGTCTCTGGCTGCTTGCAGTGGTGGGCTGGAGGGAGACAGCGTTGGGCCACGCGGGTTGGCTCTTCGGGAGGCCTTGACTGCTGCTGCCCCGGACGGAGTACCTGCTTCCTCTCCCTGCCAGGCCCCTGGCGCTCGGGCCCCCCTCCCGGGCCCCCCTCCAACCCCAGCCTCCACGTCTGTACACGTGGCCAGGATGCGGACGACCAGGTCACTCGCTTGGCCTGCACGCTGTCACCCGAGGGCTGACCTCATCGCTGTTAGTGTTTGCTGCCCTGACAGTTGTGTTCTGCCGGAGGCACAGGAGCTGCCTTTGGAACCCCCCAGAAAGGCTATCGTGGGGAGACATGCTCCACGAGGCCCCAGGGGCAGAGGCCACAGGAGTTCTACCGGCCCCGGGGAGCGGTGAGCGCCCTGCAGGGGTGTCCTGGGCCTCGGGCTCCCGTCCAGCTGCCGCGCGGTGTCACTTACGGACGCAGTCGGGTGGGGTTCCGCTCCAGGTCAGGTTGGGGAGGCAGGTCCTGCTGGTGGAGCCCTGCAGCAGGTAGCCCTTCTGGCAGCGGAACAGCACGGTGCTTCCCACCTGCAGGCCCGGGCACCCTTAGCCTTGCGGCCGCTGCCCCCCCACACCCCGCTGCAGCCTCCCTGCCCTCTGCTGGCCTAGGCCTCGTCCTCAGCCCCCCGTGGGCATCCCTCGCCGAGCAGGGGCCCGGGCGGGCGAGCGCATTACCTGGTACCCCTGGGAACTGTTCTGTGTCCCGAACTGCGGCGCACCGGGGTCGGCACACGTGGTCAGCGTCGGGTCTAGGTTGCAGAATGTGTGGTCAGTGGGGCTCTCGGCCCTCCGTTCGTCGCGGGGCCAGGGGCGGGAAGGACGGGGAGCCACCTGCTGCCCCTGCCCCCCGGGCTGGCTCGGCCCGCGGCCTGCTCTAGGGGCCCAGAGGCCGCTCCCTGCCTCCTGCAGACGAGCCTGAGGGCGGGGAAGGCATCGCCCTGGGCCCCCCGGGAGGCGAGCCCTGCCGGGCGCCCGCTCACCTATGCAGCTGGGCTGGGTGCCACTCCACGTCCCATCTGACTGGCAAAACCTCCGCGGGGAGCCCACCAGCACCAGGGGGGGCTGGCAGGAGAAGGACACGGACGACCTGTAGGAGAAGCCTCGGTCCTCTCTCCTGCCGCGGGCGGGGACTCCAGGATCTCCGCAGAACACGGCTGGGGAGAAGTGAGAGAGGCGGGTCCCAGGGTCTGCGCCCCCCGCCACCTGCCCCCTGCCCCCCGCCCCCCCGCAGCCTCTCAGCCTGCGCTGCGCAGCGCTGGGCAAGGCCACCCGAGCCGGGGGCGGCCCTAGAAGAGCTTAACTTGGGAACAACTACAACTCAGCGGCCCAAACTATTTTGTTTTCGTGCTCATTCCCTTCTAGTCTTTGCTCGGTTGCGTGTAAGCCTGTGTGTGGCTCTGAGCCCAACGTCCAATGCTGGAAATCTTGCTTTGTGCACTTACTTCCTGGCCGGTAAACCCCTTCCACGTTGATGGCACTACCATCCCTCAGCGGCTACACGACTTCGCAGCAAGAGGTCGTGCCCTACTGACCCTTTGTCCCAGCCTTCTTATCTGGCGTTTTCTATTATTGCGCTGTGAGCCGTGCCCTCCCCCAACCCAGGGCTCTCTCCTGCGGAGGCTCTGGGAGTGGACCTGGTCTGTTCAAGCCTGGTGGTAGCTCCTCACGTGAACTGCCAAATGTCTTCCTGAAGGGTGTGCGTTTACACGCAGTGGCCACGAAGGCGCCTACCTCATGGAGGGTCTCAGAGATTCCCGAAAGAACCACTACCAAATGCAAATTTGTGAAAGCAAATAGAATAAACACAGGCCCCTCTTCTGTCCCTCCTGCTCGGGCTCTTGGGTGTTTGCACACATGGCCTACTGAAATGCTTACTTCCCCAGGACGTTGCGGAATGTGTTCTAGAGGGCATTGGCTGCAAATGTGATTTTGATGCCTTTGAAATAAGCACAAAGGGATCTATCTACCTGTGATTTTATTCTGAGAACCGATATACTTTATTTTATTTTACTTTTTAAGATTTTATGTATTTATTCATGAGACACACAGAGAGAGACAGGTAGAGACACAGGCAGAGGGAGAAGCAGGCTCCATGCAGGGAGCCTGATGTGGGGCTCCATCCCGGGTCTCCAGGATCATGCTCTGGGCTGAAGGCAGACACTCAACCGCTGAGCCACCAGGTGGCCCTGAGAATCAATATACTTTTGAACAGCCTCAGGACCAAAGACGGCACTCAATACCAGCCGGTGGTTTGTGGTGTGGCGTGAGCAGGCCCACGGGCCCGCCAGCACTCTTGGGTTGTGCTGGTCAGAAAGCACACTGAGCTTGCACTTATTTCCCATAAACATTCACTGCAGCACTTACCAGAACAAGCCCGTTGCCGTGGGGAACACCAGATGGGCCCCACGTACTCTGTGAATAGGCTCTACTTAAAAGAAAGGGTCTCGTGTCGATCATATGTAGTTTTGGAGTTTTGGACTGAAGCAGTCTAAAACGCAAAATTAAATTTTATGTCTATTCTTTTTTCCTACTTTAAAAGTTCTAGTGGTGATAACACGAGCTGTAAATTTGAGTAAGAATTTTAGAGAAAATTGTCTGGAGAAATGATTGTTTTCAGACCAGATTTTGCTACTAGCTCACAAGGTCAGGTCCTTTTTCTGAGCCTCATCTTCCCTGCTGCTCGCCTCCTAGGATATCTCATTGTGAGAATCAGAGGTGACCCTGTGTGCAAAGGTCCCTATAGGAAGCAGCACAGCACTGTGAAATGCGAAATGTTATCTGTGTGCACAGGCTGATATGCTGTGACCTCCCAGCCGATGGGATCACATGTGGGTAATCACCAAAGCTAACGGCTCAGTGTGACTCCTCTTCCTCATCCCCGTCTTGCCTTGAATTAAATTCACTTCCTTCTCCATTAACTTTCAAACACTATTTAATAAACATCTTCAGCTCCTGATTTTCTGCTGCTTCTGGCACCAAATAAGTCCACAGACACGAGCCCTGCCTTTTGAGATCTTAGAATCTAAGCCAGGTAACACAAGAGAGTACAAAAGATGGAAGATACAGATAAATTATATGGCTTGAACATCAACAAAACTTACTGAAAGTACACAAGTGCATTAGGTGGTCATTTGGAAATGGTGGGATTGGGGGAAAAGTCAACTTCAGAAGCTACCTTACTGAGCAGTCTACCAAATGGGGAGGCGGCATGGAAAGAGCTGAGCGGGTCTGGGGAAGCCTGCAGGAAGTGGGTGAGGCTGAAATGAGCTCGATCCTGATGGGGACAAAATCCCTGATTTAGGGACTTATATTAAGAGGAAAAAGTGGTGTTCTGAGGGATACCTAGACAGACTAGGTCTGAACGGCAGGTCTATGCAGGAAGAGGGAGCACCAAGCACTGTGGAAGGCCCAGATGCAAAGTTTGCAAACAGTGATAAGAATTCCAAGGGTTATTGCCCATCTCAGTGGTCATCCACTTGGCCACAGAAAATATGTTGTAGAACACAGCAGGTTAGAAATAAATATATTTGACTTCTTTACAGTGAGCTACAAGAAAGCAGACTACCAGAGTGAAAGTTCCCCAAGACGTCACTGCAAGCATGAAGAACACCCTTCCTGCTATGATGTGAATGTGTATGTGTGCGCACAGTCAGGAGGTTCATAATCATATACAAAATAAAATGGAAGCAGGCTAGTATCCAGAATCTAGAAAGAACTTATCAAACTCAATACCCCAAAACCAAAAAAAAAAAAAAAAAAAAAAAAAAATCCAGTCAAGATATGGGCAGAAGACATGAACAGGCATTTCTCCAAAGAACAGACACGTGAAAAAAATGCTCAACATCACTCAGTCTCAGGAAAATACAAATCAAAACCACAGTGAGATACTATCTCCTACTGGTCAGAATGGCTAAAACTAACAACCCCGAAAAACAACAGACGTTGGTGAGGACGTGGAGAAAGGGAAACCCTATTGGTGGGAATGCAGGCTGGTGCAGCCCCTCTGTGAAACAGTATGGAGGTTCCTCAAAGAGTTAAAAATAGAGCTGCCTACAACCCCGCAATCGCACTACAGGTATTTGTCCAAAGGATGCAAACATAGTGATTCGAAGGGACACATGAACCCCATTGTTTATAGCAGCAATGTCCACAAGAGCCAAAATATGGAAAGGGCTCAGATGTCCATCAACAGATTGACTGGATAAAGAAGATGTGGTGTATGCATATATATACAAATATTATTCAGGCATTTGAAAGGAATGAGATCTTGCCATTTGCAACGATGTAAATGGAACTAGAGGGCATTATGCTAAGTGAAATAAGTAAGTCAGAGAAAAACAAATACAAAGATCATATGATCTCACTTATATGTGGAATTTAATAATCAAAACAAATGAACATAGGGGAAGGGAAGGGGAAATAAAATATGATGAAATTTGAGAGGGAGTCAAACCATAAGAGATGCTGAACTCTAGAAAACACACGGGGTTGCTGGAGGGGAGGGAGTGGGGGTAAGGGTAATTGAGTGTTGGGCATTAAGGAGGTGACATGATGTAATAAGTACTGGGTGTTAGATGCAACTGATGAATCACTAAATTTTACTTAGGAAACTAATAAAAATCTGAAAAATATATTCTAAAAAATTTTTTGAAAATTGAAAAAGATAAAATGGAAGCAGGATCAGCACCTCTGCTGGGGGAAGCCTCTATGGGAGCTGGGGAGTCTAGACCAACCAATCAGAAGTCAGTAACAGGCTGACTTGATCAGAAGTCCCCAAATCCAGGAAGAGGCAGCTTAATGAACAAGAGGTACAAATGGATGACAAAGAAAGAGCAGCTCTGTCTTGATAAGAAATGTGGTGCCAATTAAAACAACGAGACACCTTTTTAAACTTCCTGGGCTAGTAAATATTAAAAGATATTGGCAAAATCCATTATTAATGACACGAGTCAAGAAATATTCTCGTAAACTGTTGGCAGGAGCTTGAGGTAGGATTCTTTCTAGAAGACAGTTTGGCAACATGTAGCAAGACATACAGAGGCATGCCCTCTGGCTCAGCATTTTCTCTCTCCTAGGAATTTACCACCAGAGTAAAGAAATGTTATCCTCAACAACAATTATTGCAGAACTGCTTCTAACATGATTAAACCAAAGAAACCTAAATTCACCATCAGTAGAAGATTTTTTTAAAAAAGATTTTATTTGTTTATTCATAAGACACACACACACACACACACACACACACAGGCAGAGACACAGGCCGAGGGAGAAGCAGGCTCCATGCAGGGAGCCAGACGTGGGACTTGATCCCAGGACCCCGGAGCCATGCCCTGAGCCACCCAGGCATCCCCCAGTAGGAGATTAAACCAGTTGTGGTAGCTACAATAAGGAGATTCTTTAAGCTATTACAAACGATGATGTGCAGATCAGTATGCATTGATGGAGAAAGGTGGTTATGGCCTATCGATGAAGACAAGTCACAAACATGTCTGCACAGCATGATTTAATGCCATTTACAGAAAATTGTACATATCTGTGTACAAAAGCATTGCGGTTGGGGTGGAAGCACAGTCAAGAGCTCAACCCTGGTTATCTTTGGGGGGCTAGAGCTCAGATGACTCTCACATTCTGTGTCTTTTCAGATATGGTACATTGTTTTATGAAGACCATAATTCACTGTTTAAAAGCAATTTAGCTATTTCTCAAGAAGTAGAAAGAAGGGATCCCTGGGTGGCTCAGCGGTTTGGCGCCTGCCTTTGGCCCAGGGCATGATCCTGGAGACCCGGGATCAAATCCCACGTCAGGCTCCCTGCATGGAGCCTTGCTTCTCCCTCTGCCTGTCTCTCTCTCTCTCTCTCTCTCTCTCTCAATCTCTCTCTCTCATGAATAAATAAATAAAATCTTAAAAAAAAAGAAGTAGAAAGAAGAAAAGCAAGGCTTCTGAGTCCATACTCCACCTTGACACTTGCTTGCTACCTTCCTAATGTTTCCCTGAAGGTGTCCAAAGACCTTAAGGGATGACCAGACACCAAACGCTGTCTTTCCTGAGTCCACTTTTGAGCTTTTGGTCCTGACTTCTGCTGAAATATCCCAAACTGAAGCACATTTTCAGAGGAACCCAATGTCATGGGTATGTTGACAGTTTTCTACAGAATTAGATAAATGCCTAGTAGGAACAAAAATTGGTCCTAGTGTTTGTTCAAAGCATGGGCACCAAGAAAACCTACCAGAACCCAATTATGTGGCATGACAAGAATAAGTGAGTAAGTGAGCTCTGGGATGGACTTGGGTTCCTGGGGACACAATTAGACCAGATGGATAAGAAATAAACTCTTTCACCAAAAAATCATGTGTGCCCCAGGATCTTTTCTGTGCAGGTTGTTTTCCATAAAGACAGGCATGTTTCCAGCAGAGGCCCCTTCCAGATCTTTGGGAACTAGCCCATCCACTGAATAATCTTTCATGTTAAGAAACACCTTCCTTATTTCTGGCTTATTAACCTCCTTCCACCGTGACTCCACACAGTGTCCACAGTCAGGGCTCAGTTAGGATCTTCTCATTATTTTCCTTTAAACTCCCTTTAAAAGTGTCTCTGGCAGGGAGTTTCCAAGATGGCAGAGGAGTAGGAGACCTTAGAATTGTTTGGTCCCAGGAATTCAGCTGGATAGCTATCAAATCATTCTGAAGACCTGGGAATTCAACCAGAGATGTAAGAAAATAATTGCTGCAATTCTACAAATAGAAAAGTGACCACTTGCTGCAAGAATGACAAGATGGAAAAGTTCATTTCAAAAAAGAGGATAAGAGGAAGTACTGACTGCCAGGGAACTAATGAGTATAGATGTAAGAGAGATGTTGGAACTAGGGTTCAGAATAATGATTATAAAGATATTAGCTGGGCTTGAAAAAGGCATAGAGACACTAGAAAATCCCTTTATGGAGAAATAAAAGAACTAAAATCTAATGAAGTCGAAATAAAAAAGGCTATTAATGAGATGCAATAAAAAATGGAGGCTCTAACTGCTAGGATAAATGGAGAAGAGAGAATTAGTGATATAGAAGACAAAATGATGGAGAATAAAGAAGCTGAGAAAAATAGAGATAAACAACCACTGGATCATGAGGGGAGAATTTGAGAGAAAAGTGATTCCTTAAAGTGAAACAACTTTAAAGTCCTGGGGGTTTTAACAACCTACTCACTGCAATGGACAGATCATCTAAGGAGAAGATCTACAAGGAAACAAGGGCTTTGAATAATACACCGGACCAGATGGACTTCACAGATATTTTTAGGACATTCCATCGTAAAGCAACAGAATACACATTCTTCTTGAGTGCAAGTGGAACATTCTCCAGAATAGATGACATACTGGTACACAAAGCAGGTCTCAGCTGGTACCAAAAGAATGGGATCATTCCCTGCATATTTTCAGACCACAATGCTTTGAAACGAACTCGATCACAATAGGAAATTTGGAAGAAACTCAAACACTTGGAGGTTAAAGAACATCCTACTAAAGAATGAATGGGTCAACCAGTAAATTAGAGAAGAATTAAAAAGATTCACGGAAACAAATGAAGATGAAAATACAACTGTTCAAAACCTTTGGGATGCAACAAAGGCGGTCCTAAGAGGGAAGTATATAGCAATACAAGCCTTTCTCAAGAAATAAGAAAGGTCTCAAATATGCAATCTAACTTTATACCTAAAGGAGCTGGAGAAAGAACAGTAAACAAAGCCTAAGCCCACCAAGAGTAGAGAATTAATAAAGATGAGAGCAGAAATCAATGAAATGGAAACCAAAAGAACAGTAGAACAAATCAATGAAACTAGGAGCTGATTCTTTGAAAGCATTAATAAGACCCTTAACTCCCTGGCCAGACTTAGCAAAAAGAAAAGAGAAAAGACCCAAATTAACAAAGTTATGAATGAAAGAGGAGATCACAACCAACACTGAAGAAATACAAACAATTGTAAGAACATATTATGAGCAATCATATGCCAAAAAATTAGGCAATCTGGAAGGGATGGATGCATTCCAAGAAACATATAAACGATCAAAACTGAAACAGAAAGAGCTAGAAAACCCAAACAGACCATAACCAACAAGGAAATTGAGGCAGTAATGAAAAATCTCCCAACAAACAAGAGTTCAGGGCCAGACAGCTTCCCTGGGGAATTCCACCCAACATTTAAAGAAGAATTAATACCTATTCTTCTTAAGTGGTTTCAAAAAATAGAAATGGAAGGAAAACTTCCAAACTCTATGAGGCCAGCATTACCTTGATCCCCAAACCAGACAATAATTCCCCCAAAAAGGAGGATAACAGACCAATATCCCTGATAAACATGGATACAAAAATTCTCACCAAGATACTAGCCAATAGGACTCAACAGTACATTAAGAGGATTATTTACCACGGCCAAGTGGGATTTATTCCTGGGCTGCAAGGCTGGTTCAACATCTGCAAATCAATCAGTGTGATACACAACATTAATAAAAGAAAGACAAGAACCACATGATCCTCTCAATAGATGCAGAAAGAGTGACAAAATACAAAGCATCTTTTCTTGATTAAAACTCTTCACAGTGTAGGGATAGAGGGAGCATCCCTCAATATCATAAAAGTCATACAAAAAGCTCACAGTGAATATCATTCTCAATGAGGAAAAACGGAGAGCTTTCCCCTCAGGTCAGGGATGTCCACTCTCACCACTGCTGCCCAACATAGCATTGAAGTCCTGGCCTCAGCAATCAGGCAACAAGAAGAAATACACGGGCATCCGAACTTGCAAAAAAGAAGTCAAACTCTCTTTCTTTGCAGATGACATGATACTGTACCTAGAAAACCCAAAAGACTCCACCCCAAGATTGTTAGAACTCATACAGCCATTTGGCAATGTGGCAGGATACAAAATCAATGCCCAGAAGTCAGTGGCATTTCTATACACTAACAATGAGACTGAAGAAAGAGAAATTAAGGATTCAATCCCATTTACAATTGCACCCAAAAGCATTAGATACCTAAGAATAAACCTAACCAAAGAGGTAAAGGATCTGTACCCTAAAAACTACAAAGCACTTCTGAAAGAAATGGAGGAAGACACAAAGAGATGAAAAAATATTCCATGCTCATGGATTGGAAGAATTAATATTGTGAAAATGTCAATATTACCCAGGGCAATTTACACATTTAATGCAATCCCTATCAAATCCTATACCATGGACTTTCTTCAGAGAGTTGGAACAAATCATCTTAAGATTTGTGTGGAATCAGATAAGACCCTGAATAGCCAGGGAATATTGAAAAAGAAAACCATATCTGGGGGCATCACAATGCCAGATGTCAGGTTGTACTACAGAGCTGTGGTCATCAAGATAGTGTGGTCCTGGCACAAAAACAGACACATAGATTAATGGAACAGAATAGAGAACCCAGAAGTGGACCCTGAACTCTATGGTCAACTAATATTTGACAAAGGAGGAAAGACTCTCCACTGGAAAAAAGACAGTCTCTTCAATAAATGGTGCTGGGAACATTGGACATCCACGTGCAGAGGAATGAAACTAGACCACTCTCTTGCACCAGATGCAGAGATAAACTCAAAATGGATGAAAGATCTTAATGTGAGACAAGATTCCATCAAATCCTAGAGGAGAACACAGGCAACACCCTTTTGGAACTTGGCCACAGCAACTTCTTGCAAGATCCATCCATGAAGGCAAGAGAAACAAAAGCAAAAATGAACTATTGGGACTTCATCAAGATAAGAAGCTTTTGCACAGCAAAGGATACAGTCAGCAAAACAACAAGACGACCTACAGAATGGGAGAAGATATTTGCAAACGACGTATCAGATCAAGGGCTAGTATCCAAGATCTATAAAGAACTTATTAAACTCAACAGCAGAGAAACAAACAATCCAATCATGAAATGGGCAAAAGACATGAACAGAAATCTCACAGAGGAAGACATAGACATGGCCAACAAGCACATGAGAAAATGCTCTGCATCACTGGCCATCAGGGAAATACAAATCCAAACCACAATGAGATACCACCTCACCCCAGTGAGAATGGGGAAAATTAACAAGGCAGGAAACCACAAATGCTGGAGAGGATGCGGAGAAAAGGGAACCCTCTTACACTGTTGGTGGGAAAGTGAACTGGGGCAGCCACTCTGGAAAACTGTGGAGGTTCCTCAAAGAGTTAAAATAGACCTGCCCTACAACCCAGTAATTGCACTGCTGGGGATTTACCCCAAAGATTCAGATGCAATGAAACGCCGGGACACCTGCACCCCGATGTTTCTAGCAGCAATGTCCACAATAGCCAAACTGTGGAAGGAGCCTCGGGGTCCATCGAAGGATGATGGATAGAAAAGCTGTGGTCTATGTGTACATGGGATATTCCTCAGCCATCAGAAAGAACAAAATCTTGGCATTTGCAATGACGTGGATGGAACTGGAGGGTGTTATGCTGAGTGAAACATAATCAGAGAAGGACAATTATCATATGATCTCACTCGTGTGGAATTTAGGGACCAGCACAGAGTGTTATAGAGAAGGGAGGGAAAAGTAAAACAAGATGAAATCAGAGACAAAGACAAACCCTGAGAGACTTAATCACAGGAAGCAGACTGAGGGGGGCTGGAGGGGGTGGGGGGACGGGTATTGGGGTGACAGGCAGTAAGGAGGGCTTGGGGCACGAGGAGCGCTGGGGTGACATGAGCCTGAGGGACACCGACCTCCACCCCTGGAAGCAGTAATACATTACATGGTAACATGACCCCACGTCCCCAGCCCGGCTGACCCTGCAGGGGGCCGTGTTGCCCCAGGTCTTCCCAGCCGGCGGCAGGGCCCCCACCGAGGCCCGGCGGTCGGGACACTTACGGAAGCACTGAGGCAGCTCTCCGGTCCAGGACCCGTTCCCCTCACAGGTGAGCACGGCGGGCAGGGACAGCTGGTAGCCCTCCAGGCAGGCGTAGGTCACGCTCGAGCCCCACGTGAAGTCGGATCCCACCACCTTCCCGTTGGGAAGCAGCTGAGGGGGCTTGCACACGATGGCTGGGGCCGGGAGACCGAGGCACCGGGTTCTGCGGCTGGCCCCCGCCCCCCACCCTGCGCCCCACGTCCCACACCGCATGCCCCAGGCCCCAAGCCCTGCACCCCAGGCCGAGGGCCCACGCCCCACGTCTCACATCCCATGCCCCACCTCCCAGCCCCACACCCCATGCCCCAAGCCCCACCCACGCCCGCTGGGGCTCTAGGCTACACAGGGAGACCCAAGGACGCCCTGTCCTAGATGGGGAGCTGGTGTCCCTTTGCCTTTTACGATGTCCTCGAGTGCCCCGGCCCCCCCACGAGGTGTCACCAGGGCCCGGCTGTCGCCTCCCCCGATGCTTCAGGGCCCGTGGCCGTCCCCTGTGCAGCCCGGACGCACCTTTGCACACGGGCTTGGTGCCGTTCCACGTGCGGTCCTTGGTGCAGCTCAGCACGGACACCCTGTGAGACTCCATCGTGTAGCCGGGGACGCACTGGAACGTTACGGTTCTGTTGTACCTGAAGTCGCTGCCCAGCCGGAGGCCGTTGGCTGGAATCCCAGGGTCGCCACAGTTTATGACTAGGACCAAGGGGACAAGGCCTCGTCGCTGTCTGCACAGGCCTCCGCCATGCCGCACCCCGGGAGCCCCCGGCCCCGAACCGTCCAGAAGGGCAGAGGCCTGCCCAGGGGCCGCGGCTCCCCGTGAAGGTCCCCTGCAGCCCCAGCGCCCCCCGACCCTGGGGTGGGAAGCCAGCCGAGGCCCGGAGAGCTGTGCATTCGGTGCCGAGGGCTGCGGAGGCTCCTGCCGTCCTGCCTGGGGGGCCCTCGGGACATCGCGATGGCAAGTGGGGGAGGGTCTGCTGAGCTCGGGCCTCGGAACAGAAGTGACCCGGATGTGGGGATCTGGACGGAGCCCCGAAGTCACAGGGCTTGGAAAGGCCCCTGTCGTCAAACTCGCTTCACTCCATCGGGGAAACCCAGTGAGTTGCTTCCCAAGGGACGAGGTCTGGGGCCGCCCCCAAGAGGGGCAGGAAGGGGGCAGTGGGGCTGCGCAGGCTGGAGAGGCGGCCGTGTGGGGTGGGCTGGGGCCCAGGGGACCCACAGGGACAGCGAGGCAGGTGGCGGCTGTAACCTGGCTGAGAAGCAGGCCGAGTGCGGACAGTCTGGCGGGAGAGGGACCGGGAAGCCGGTGGGGGGGCGGGAACCCCAGGCACTGCAAGCCCCCTGTCCTCTGCGCTGCGCGGGGCCGCAAGCGACACATGCACCCCAAGTGACCCCTTCGTCCTGTGGGGGTCAGGCGTGGCGGGGGAATGGGCCCGTGCCCTGGTGCGACAGCCCGCGGCGGCCTCACCTATGCACTCGGGGTCGCCGCCTGTCCAGGTGCCGTTGACGGAGCAGTGGCGGCTGAGCAGGCCCGCGGCGTAGTAGCCCTCGCGGCACTCGTACACCACGGAGCTGGCGAAGCCCAGGCCGTCGCTGAACACCACCCGGGCGTTGCTGGGGGTCCCCGGGTTTCCACAGGAGATCACTGGGGGCCAGAGGGGCGTGTTAGTCACCGGGTGGGCAGCCGGGAGTGGCCGGGGGCCCCGTGTGCCACGGGGGTGCCCTGTGGTCCCCGATGATCCTCAGGCTGTTTTGGTGTCTGGGCCTCCCGCCCTCAGAAGGGAAGACACACCCGCATGCACTCTCCTTAACCGTCATCTCTTTTATGATCCCCCCTAAAGTCCTAAACAATTCCTTAATGTCACCAGATGTCCAACCAGAGCTTAATTTGCTTCAAGTGTTCCCCCTCCCTATTTTACAGTTGATTTGTCTGAATCAGGGTCCAAAGGGGACTCCTGATGGGCACGTCTCGGAGACTGAATTCAGGGATTCCTGTCCCTCGTCCTGCATCCGTCGGGCTCCAGGGCTTCTCCGGGGCAACTCCCCCCTTTCCGGACATCACAACAGCCCCCGGAGGCCCTGCCCACGAGGTGCTCTGTCCCTCGCAGCCGCTGGAGCCGCACAGGTGGTCCTGTCTCCCCCCCGTGTCGCATCACAAGGCACAGGACGTCTGGCTGGTGGCTCCCTCGTGAGGCTGAGGCCGACGGGGTGGGCTCGGGTTCGCCCACGTCACCAGGGCAAGGCTCTGCGGGCCGTTCACTGAATGGTCTGGACAAGTGCTTGATGACTGTCGGCCGGACTCCTTATCTCCTTGGGGGACAGAAAGCCGTGGCACCGACCACTGGTTCTCTCCACACCAGCTGGCGTTCTTGAGTCGGGACTTGCCGTCATCAGATACTTGCCTTCCCTCAAATACAATTCATAAAGGAAGGCTCAGGAATGTTCGATTTTCTTTTTTATCAGGTGTGAGATAATGATTTGGTTTCCTAGCAAGCTCCGCGGATGACCCATAGGCCCTGGGGCTCGTGGATTTAAACTTATTGTGTCGCCACCCACTGCTGCTATTGTTCGTATTAGCAGGTCTCTGGCTGGAGGGAGCCTCTCCAGGTTGGCTTGTGTGCTCCTCGGACTCGATCCCACTTGCCTCCAGTAGGTTCCCTGCGGGAGTGACAGGAGGGCCTGTGTTCATCGTGTATATCCTGGCCCCATCCCGGAATCAGCCACTTCTCTGGAGAGCTCTGCTTCCTTTCGATGGAGAAGGGACTTAAGAACCATAATCTGAAAGCTCGGAGTACTCATTGCCACGGAGGTGCTCGTGGATTCCACACTTTCAGGATGGCTAGAGCTGGGAAAATGACTTTCTAAGCTGAAAATTCACAGAGTTTATGCTGAGATTACCAATCCAAATTTAAAATTGAGAATTTTTCCTTAGCTTCTTTATTTTTCTATCTCTTTAATGCCAAAAATCTTGGTTCTTAATCACAAATAATGTCCTCAAAAAAAAAAAAAGAAAAAACAAAACAAAACAAAAACAAAACAAAAAAAAACAAAAAAAAACAAATAATGTCCTCAAAAAGTTTCAGAATGGTATTATCCATATTATTACTGACAATATGAGTGCTGAAAACAATTTAGGATTTCATTGTCATTCTCTTTGTCCTCGGGGCACGTACGCCATAGTCAAAGTCCACTTTTTTTCAAGTCAGTTGAGATAATTCTCTGGATCATTGAGTCACTGCTTCACTATGTAGTTAGGTTCATTCGTTTTCATTTTGATTTTGATATTTAGAGATTGCTCGTTTCTTTTTTTTTTAAAGGTTTTATTTATTTATGCATGAGAGACATAGAGAGAGAGGCAGAGACACAGGCAGAGGGAGAAGCAGGCTCCACGCAGGGAGCCCCATGCGGGACTCGATCCCGGGACTCCAGGATCACGCCCTGGGCTGAAGGCAGCACTAAACCACTGAGCCACGGGGGCTGCCCAAGATTGCTCATTTCTGATCTTCGATTTAACTTTACTTTGCTGCGGATATACAACATGTATGTGGTCCCAAAGTCAAATGTGCAAATGATTCCTATATAATGAGCCCACCCACAACAAGTATCTGTGCTGCCTACGTGCTGGGAACATAGTGGACGTCACGTCCCCTATCCTTGAGGAGCCTTAAGGACCTACTTATAAATAGTTGAATTAAAATATGTAGTAAGTTTTACACTTTAAGGAAGAAGACGCTGTAAGAAGGGAGGAGCTCATTGAGGCTGCAGATGGGAGGCTGAGTAGTGCTTTGACAGGTAAGTGGGAGTTTGTCAAGGAAAGCCACGGAGAATCGCGGGCGTGTCATACACACACTCATCGGCCATTCACCTCCAGGTCTGAGCTCTCAGCCACCCACTTTCTGTTCCCTGGACGCTCCCGACATGGTGACTGACTCCATGCTGGGATCTGAGTGGCCTGAAACAGCGGGTCACAGCGGGTATTTGGGAAGCATTCTGCATTCTGCAATCTCCTGCTGCCAACACTCTTCCACCGCCACAGATCTCTTACGATGCCTACAAAATCCTGTGGCAATAGGGGCTCCTGGGTGGCTCAGATGGTTAGGTGATCTCAACCCGAGTTAGATCTCGGGGTCGTGAGTTCAAGCTCCCGCAGGGCATGAAGCTTACTTAAAAAAAAAAAAAAGAAGAAGAAATCCTATGGAAACTAACTTTGCAAAAGCAAAGGCAAGTCAGAAAGGCAGACGGGTGGGAGAGGGCCCCAGACCGTCTGTAGCCTTTCCTGGGCAGGTGCCCCCTGACGGGGGCCAGAACATCGCCTCTCCCTCTGTAGGACTTCACAGCCTCGGCCTCGAGGGCCAATCTCTGACCATCGCCTCTTGTCTCTTTAGCTCCTACCCTCAGGGATTCATTCTCTGGTGACATTTTGATTTCAGTGGGACCTAGAACCCACCGGTCCCGCCACTTTGCCACTGCCCCTTATTTGTCTCATTGGCCATCTCCCTTCTCATCCAGCAGGTGCCCGAATCCATCACAGTCACTGCCTTGCACACACCCTCGGTTCCCTTGCCACTCGCTGCCAATGTCTTGGCTGCCTGATAAAACCCCAGCTGTTCGCCTAGTGCTTTGCCTGCCTTATGTCCACACCCGTGGGACAAAGACACAGGTGGAAGCTGCAGCTCTCACCTTAAACCAATGGCCTGGTTCCTTGAGTGAGCCTTTGGCTCCGCCAGCCACGGCTTCTTTCCCTATTGGACCCCCTTGCCTCTCTTCCCGCAGCCTCCTCCTTCTTCCAGCACCTTCTCACACACCCTAACTCTCAGCGGCTATGCCGATTCCTAACTAGCAGGTTGTATTTTAGGGAGAGACAGCGAGTTCCTGGGAGCAGCTACAAAAAGTTAGACTCTGGGGAGAGAGGCTTTAAAATCAAATTATTTTCAGAAATTTAGAAGCGGGTGGAGAAATGCCGCTTCCCCCACTGGAGCTGCGTCAGGACCCATCAGTACCGGCTTCCCTTATGTTTAGGGACTTTTAAAAATTAGATTTGTATTTCTTTTGGCACTTTGGGAACTTGCCCTACAGTCTCTTCCCTTACGCGACAGTGCGAGAGTGCGTGGTGTGTCGGCCACACCACCGTGAGCCGGGTCCCCACTACAGCGTGGGACACAGCGTCACTGGGGGGCCGAGAGATGGGTGAACAGGAGGGGTTCTGGGTCCCTTCTGCAGCCTTCCCTAGGCGGGGCCAGGGAGCATCGATGGCCCCAGGCCGGGGTCCAGCGGGGGTGCGAGGGCAGCCGCAGGGCGCGGGGACACGGGCTGGGGGTGGGGCCCACGGACGTTACCTCGGCACTCGGGCTGCGCGCCGCTCCACGAGCCGTTGCCCTGGCAGGTGCGCTCGGACGATCCCCGGAGCGTGTGGCCCGCCTCGCAGCTGAAGCGCAGCAGGCTGCCCGGGCTGAAGCTGTCCCCCAGCCGGATGCCGTGCGCGGGGGTCCCCGGGTCGCCGCAGAGTCCCGTGCTCGTTCCTGTAGGGGCCAGAACCACAGTGGCCCCGCTGGGTGAGCCTGGACCGCGGCGGGGGCACCAGGAGACGCAGACACAGGCCGGGGTCGTGCTCCCGCTGCGTGGACCCGGCCTCGCTGCCCAGGAGTCAGAGCATACGAGGCCCGAGGTCCCGGGTGGGGCCCCGGGGACCGCGCAGCACGGAGAAAGGGAACCGCCTCACACAGTCACAGTGGCTGCAGCCAACAAGTGCGGGAGCGGAGGTGTTGGCGAGGACGCAGAGGAGGGGTACTCCACACCGAGTGTGGGAAGCCAGGCTGGTGCCACCACCCGACGGCAGCGTGGACGGTCCTCAGAGGGTCAGAACTGGGCTGCCCTACGACGCAGCCACCGCACTGCTGGGGCTTCACCCCAAAGATACTGATGTACTGAAACCAAGGGACACCGGCTCCCCAGCTTCACAGCCGCAGTGCCCACAGTAGCCACACTGCGGGAGGAGCCACGGTGGCCATTGACAGGTGATGGATGAAGAAGACGCGGTCTATGTATACAATGGGGTAGCAGCCATCAAAACATGAAATCTTGGTATTTGCAACGACGTGGATGGAACTAGAGGGTATTATGGTAAGTGATGTAAGTCAATCAGAGAAAGACAATTATATGATCTCGCTCATATGTGGAATTTAAGAAACAGCACAGAGGATCATAGAGAAAGGGAGGGAAAAATAAAACAAGACAGAAGCAGAGGGAGACAAACCATAAGAGACTCTTAATCACAGGAAACAAACTGAGGGTGGCTGGAGGGGGTAGGGGGGACGGGGTAATGGGGTGACAGGCATGAAGGAGGGCATGTGATGTAATGAGCAGTGGGTGTTATATAGGCCTGAGGAATCACTGAGCTCTACCTCTGACACTAATAATACACTGTGTTAATTAATTGAATTTAAATAAAATTAAAAAAAAAAAAAAGAGAAAGCAGAGGGAAGGCTGTGTGGTGGAGATGAGGCCTTTGCTCTCTGGCCAGTGCCAGTGTGGCATGTCAGTGGGCCAAGCTGGCCCTTCCCTCCTGTCCTCCTCCTTCCCGTCACCCCTTCTCCACAATCTCTATGGACTCTGTGCACTCTGAATCCCGAGTTCCAGCATTTTAGCTCACATGCCCAGAATTCTCTTGGCCCAACTATTGGGAGCGTCTCCTAATGTCTCTATCTCCTAAACTCTCCCTGTAACCCATCTTCCACTTTATCCTCAAACCTGGACAATGAACAGCCGCCAACCATCTGGTCTTGTTTCTTTCCTGCTGAGACATCTCCACTGGCTTCCTGTTGCCTATGGGTCAAAGTCTAGAGCCCTTAGTGTAGTCTCGTCTTCCCAACAGTCCAGCTGGAATCTGGATCCTGGGCCTGTAGTTGAGGATTCCTGAATTCTCCAAGTAAGCAACACAGCTGAATTTTGGGCAACGTGTTTTGGACTCTCTCATTCCATCCTTTGCCCCTTGCCTCCTGCTACATTTCTGCGTTTATCTGGGTCCTGATAGTGAACAGACCCACCCATCTACGTTCATTTGGGTCCTAATAACGTACAGACCCACCCATCTGCATTTATCTGGGTCCTGATAGTGTAGAGACCCACCCAAGAGAGTGCTAAGGACCCAAGAGGCAGAGGAGGGTAGAGAACAGGAGACAAAGCCACAAAGGAAGCATGAGGAAGGAAGAGGAAAACTAAGGAAAAAGTGGCAACTTCATGAGAAGATAGGTTGCCATCTGACGTGGCAAGTACCTCCTCATGAACCACGTGTATGGGCATTAAATGGTAACGTCTGGGTGAGCACATCTAGCTTGTGGGAGTAAATAAATGTTTTGTGTACACCCCACCATTTACCATACCATCTTCTTGATCTTGGAATTCCTTTCTTTTGTCATTTAGTCTCAGAGTGTGAGAACACTGTAGAATCCGATGTTGCTCTCTACCAAGGAAGGGGGATTTGTTCGATCTTCAACTCAAACATTTGGGAAAAAGGGCCTATCTCACTTGCCTAGATTTTCTTCCCTGTTCAAGTTTTCTGGGGTGGAGCTAATGCAACAGGCTGCACTGGGTCTCCCTAAAGGCAGCTCTGATGGTGAGTACACTAACTCTCACTCTGGCTAGGTGACCTCAGCTGGGGCCTGAGGGTGGAGGTCTCCAGTCTTGGGAGTTTATTTTGACAGAATGGTCCCCACTGTAGCGTTTAGGGCGCTGTTTTGGTGATATAAGGGAATCTGGGATGGAATATCGTCCCATGGGGGCAGACGGTGACTACCGGCCCTCTACTGAGGTGTATCAGCAAGATGAGGATGGTAGAAATGGGCGATGTACAACCTAGAGTGTCTCAAAGCTAGACCTCGCTGCATGCCCTGACGGCCCCGGGGCTTCTAACCTGTTACGCGTCACCTAGGTGCATGGCCACATGGAACGAGCCTCAGAAATCTGACCCTGGCTTTCTGAAAGCATATTTCTTAGGACTGGCAGGAGATGGTGCAGCAAAAGATGGTGTCTGTAAGTCTCAGGAAGGGAGGAGTGATATTCTCACGAGTGCACGTCTAGTCACTTATTCTTCACACCTCTCAGTTTCTTATCTAGGGAGGCCTGGGCTCCTCCTAGAAACGTACGGAAATAAGTATCTGGACAGGGCTCTGGCCAGAGAGGGGACCTCACAAACTTGCGTCTTGTCTAGTGTTGCAATGTCTGGGCTACATGGGCTTGGCCAGAACAGACTAAAGGGAGGAAGCTGCGCTTAGATCTCCAAAGGCTGAAGTCTGGTTGGGACTTCCGATAGCTGTGTTCTCTGCCTGTGAGATGGGGGTCTCTCTCCCACTGATCTGTCACACTCACACCTTGGGGGCTTGTCCATCTCCCCCCTCCCCGCCAAGGGCTCCCTCATGCCAGGCTCCATACCTGAGCAGTGGGGGAGGGTGCCAGTCCAGTGTCCATCCAGCCCGCACATACGGGTGGCATTTCCAATCAGAGTCCTCTTGCCGGTGCAACTGTAACGCACGACCGCTCCCACAGTGTAGCTGTCCCCGGACATCTGGGCGTGGGGTGGGGAGCCTGGATGGCCACAGGACACCACTGTGGGGAAGAGCAAACATGTCAGCAACTGCACAAAGGGTTGGATCATCATCACAGGACACATGCTAGGCTTTCCGTAGCGACAAGCAGAGAAGAGGAAGCCTGGGTATCTACTGAAGTTTGCCTCCTGCTGACATGCCCACCTGCCATCAGCGGACAAGGCCCACCCGCCATTTTCCATATGTGACATGAAGAGTAATACTTGTTTTAAGAGTTAAAGGAGCTAATAAGTGGGAAACTGCTTGGCGTGTAGCAGGTATCCAATGGCATCTGTCTCCTCTCTCCTTTGCCTCTTTTGCTCATCTCTCCCTAGTTCCTCATTGCCGGAGGACATACCCAAGGGGTCTCGGGCAGGAAGGCAGTATACATACCAAACCTAAGGTAGGAGAGACCACTGTCATCCTAGGACTGTCTGCACTGGCTACAGTTCCAGAATAAGGCCAGTTCTAGTCTTTTTCCAGCTGCATCTTACAGATGCCCACATCAATCGTCCCCAACTTGTCCCCTTGAGTCTGCAAGTTCCCTCTCCCGAAACACCAAATTGTACCTGAACACCAGTGATAAGATTCGAACACCAGATTATCCGAAGAAAACGAAAGTACTAGCTTGAAAAGACACGTGCCCCCCATGTTCACTGCCGTGCTGCCGCGGGGGCCCCCGACATGGTGTTCACCCAAGCGTCTACCGGCGAATGAACGGATAGAGACGATGTGGCGTGTGTACAAGGGAATGTCATTTGCTTATAACAAGAATGAAATCTTGCCATTTGTGGCAACATGAACAGACCCTGAGGGCATTATACTATGTGAAAGAAGTCATTCAGAGAAAGACAAATTCCATATGGTCTCACTTCTCTAAAACAAAGCAAAACAGAACACCCAAACAATAGAGCTTTCAGATACAGAGAATAGACTGGTGGTTGCCAGAGGCAGCGGATGGGAGGCCAGGGGGGTCGAAGGGAAGAAACTTCCAGTTACAACATCAGTAAGTCACGGGCTGTGATGTACAACAGTGACTAGAGTTACTGACACGGTATTCCATATTTGAAAGTTGCTAAGAGGCTAGATCTTAAAAGTTCTCATCATAAGAAACAAAATTCTAACGCTGGGTATGGTGATGGCTGCTAATCAGACTTACTGTGGTGATGGTTTCATGATGTATACAAGTATCAAATCATCATGTGGGGTACACAAAACTAGTATTATGTTGTACGTCAATTATAACTCCTTTAAAAAAGAAAGATTAGGGGCTCCTGGTGGCTCAGTTGGTTGAGCGTCTGTCTTCAGCCCAGGGTGTGATCCTGGAGGCCTGGGATCAAGTCCCACATCGGGCTCCCTGCATGGAGCCTGCTTCCTCTGCCCGTGTCTCTGCCCCTCTCTCTCTCTCTGTGTGTGTTTCTTGTGGATAAATAAAATCTTTTAAAATCTTTTTAAAAAAAGTTGGATTTAGATACACATATAAAATACAGATATAAAATCTATACCTATATCTGTATTTATGTAATTTCTTACTGGCTTTTGTTCCTGTTTTTTTGGAGAACTCAGACTAATTGAGAACTGAGATGAATCCTAGATCTATATTGTTGTGGGAAAATACAGACAGTTGTTATTTTAAGGCAATAAATTGCGAGATATTTGTTACACAGCAATAGATAACTGACTGGCTTCCCCTAGAGTGACTGATCCAAGAGACCAAGGTGGAGGTGGAAATGTCCTTTATGACCTAATTTTTTCTTTTTTTTTTTAACTTTTTCTTTTTAAACAAAGTTCTTTATATCAGAGGAGTTCTTTTTAAAATATTTTATTTATTTATTCATGAGAGAGAGAGACAGAGACAGAGAGGCAGAGACACAGGCAGAGGGAGAAGCAGGCTCTATTCAGGGAGCCTGACATGGGACTCAATCCAGGGACTCCAGGATCACACCCTGGGCTGAAGGTGGCGCTAAACCGCTGAGTCACCCAGGGATCCGATGACCTAGCTTTTTAAGTCACATATCACCACATGACACAGACCAACCCTGGTACAATATAGGAGGATATGACATATGGATATGAACAACAGTAGGTGAGGCCATTGGAACCATCTTCAAGGCTGACTATCCTATCACTGTGTGAATGTACCACAATTTTCATCCATTTCCTGTGGATGGATTTTGGATTGTTTTCTGCTTTGGGCTTTTATGAATAACATTTATAAGAGCATTTTTCTTCATGTTTATCAATGCATATATGTACACATGTATGCTGGCTACTTACTGAATGAGGTGATTGCAGTTGGCTATTTTCAGATCTTATTTAGCTATACAATTTTTCTTTGGTTAATTTGAGGATAGTGTTAAATTATGGTAATATCTAATAGTCTCTGAAAAAGTGTATGCAAAGCCTGAAATTATTTATTTATCACTGGGTTGATTGAGGCTACTTAGGTATCTGTAGAATTAGCAACCAGAGTATACTCTATTGTTTTATTCCTTTCCTGTGGTTTGTTCTTTTCAAAGAGGAAAAAAGTCAACAATAAAATGGAAAGATAAAACAGTGTCAATACCATTTGGCTGTTGTGGGTAAGGAAAACCCAGAAGATGTAAGATAATAAAGAGGAACAACTTATACTCAGTGTGTATTTGCATACAAACCAGGGAGACGAAGAGCACAGAGAAGGTGAGTAACTGTTTCTGCATTTCTCAATTTGTCAATATAAAAACATTTAAAAAATGTATTTAATGTTTATGCTTTTGTCCAAATGGGATCTCCAGATCCTGCAGTGGCTGTTTAGTTTCTAACTGCAAATAAGTTTTTTTTTTAATTTAATTTTTTTCTAACTGCAAATAAGTTGAGATGTGTACATGAAAATAGGCAAGATAGATATTTAGCACTGCTAATAATAGACTTTCTTATATTACAAGGGTACATACATAATGGGATTGAGGAAAAGTATAATATTGTAATTAAAAAACAACACAAATCACGATTAATGGTTGGGTGTGGACTATGCTGAGTCCCACAGCAAAATAAAAAGGACCCCATGATGGTTCCTAGGCCTTAAGTATGAGAATTGTACTTGATGATGGGCCAGCCTCCAGGGCTTCCACTGTTTCTTAAAGCACTTTATCAGGGAAATGGCATATGATATGGATCTGGGTCATGCATTGCCCTTGGTCCCCACACATCCATGCCAATTAAAATAGTTTGCCTTCACCTGGAAGGAACAGCTGATTTTCACAGACTGAATTGATCAGGGGATATGTAGAGTACTCTACAATTTTCTATAAGCCTATTCACAGGTACTTTGGTCTTTCAGAAGTAAAAATTCAGTTAGCCCACTAAAATAACAATCATGTCATGACAATCATGAAATATTAGTGAAAATGGTTATTCTGAGAGTCATTTGGTATCTTATAGGCAATGAAATTTCCTCAGGGTCTGGTGTTTTTGAAACATTCTCACCAAATCTAGGAAAAAACTTTACTTTTCCCCATCAAAAAAAAAAGCGAATAGGGGATCCCTGGGTGGCTCGGCGGTTTCGCGCCTGCCTTTGGCTCAGGGCGATCCTGGAGTCCCGGGATCGAGTCCCACGTCGGGCTCCCAGCATGGAGCCTACTTCTCCTTCTGCCTGTGTCTCTGCCTCTCTCTCTTTCTGTCTATCATAAATAAATAAAAATAAATCTTTTAAAAAAAAGTGAATAGTCTAATTGGGTTCTAGTGTTAGTATGTCATCTTTCTGTAAATCTTGCTGAAGCTCATATTCAGAGTGAGTAATAAACATTGGTGTCCTCAGGAATGTGTTCTAAAAAGAAGATCAGATCTCTCTGTCCCTAATAATGATATAATGTAGTGGTCTCAGTAATTAGTGAATGCAGAGTTTAGCCCCTTGTAAATCCCAATGAGAAAAAAGTCACAACTGGCTTTCTGAAGTAAAAAATATTGGCAACTATTGAGCATTAGTCATTTTTTCTTTTCTCTTTTCTTTTCTTTTCTTATTTCTTTTTCTTTTTCTTTTTTTTTTTTTTTGGTGAGAGATAGTGGCTATCCTGTTTCTAGGCTTTGGCTTCTGCAAGACTGAGAGCCTGATTCTGGTTCCCGCAGATTAAGATCAGTCCAATAAGAAAGCACAATGTAAACATAATAAAACACATGAGAAATGAGTCACAATAAGTGAGAATCAACAGAAACAATAATAACAGAATTAGACTCATAAAGACGATGATACTGTAATTATCAGATATGGAGGGCATTATGAGTATATTTAATATGTGAAAGACATAAAAAGAGCATGTTTATAGAGGCACGGCACACAATGGAAATAATCAAGCAAATTTCAACAACAAACAAAACATCTCAAATGCAAAAGAAATAACTGAAAATAGAAACTCAGTGAATAGTTAAACCTCAGCTAAGACATAGCTAAAATGGTAATTAGTGAATGGTAGGACAGATGAGTTGCTTATGAACAGTTTTGAAAGAACAAACTCATGTAGAATGGTGAGAAGATTTCTACCTCTATAGGTAGAGGTGAAAAGCCCACCAAGACTAGTGTAATAGCTGATTATCCAGAACAGAATTTTAGTTCAACTTTAAATTAGTTCAACCTAAAAAACACAATAATATTTATGTAAATTACTAATGTGGAGAGACCTGGGGAAATCTATCAGAAATGGGAAATATGAATGAGAGTTTCAGACACAGAAAATCACAAGAAGGTCTCATGTTGGAGTCCCAGAAGTAGCGAAGGAAGAGAATGAGGAAAGACAGTATTTTTAGAACTGATAGCTGAGAATTCCCCAGATGTCAAAAAGCTTTGAAGCCTAAGGAATCATCAAAAGGATAAATAAAATATCCAAACACAGTGTAGAAAAATTCAGAATGCCAACAAAAAAGAGAAGATCTTAAAGGCATCAAGATTAAAAAAAAAATCAGACTACCTCAAAGGTACAATGATTAGATTGAAGGTAGACTTGTCATTAAGAATAAATGCCAGCAGAGTGCACCAAGGGAGATATGTCAACCTGGACTTCTGATCCAGCTAAATTCTCATTTAATAACCAGGGAAAATGCAGAACACCAAAGACAGAGACAGATTTTTTTCAAAGGAGGGAAAGACTTATAGCTGACTCCTCCAGAGCAATAAAAGAGGTCAGAGGATATTAGAAAGATTTCCTTAATGGACTGAGAGAAAGTAACTGCCAACCTAGATTTCTAATCCTACCAAAAATATCTTTCAAAAATGAGGGACATATAAATGTATTATAGACAAACAAAAACTCAGAGTGCTTGCCCCTGGGAGATCTTCATTAAATAAGCTTCTAAAGGATGCCCTTCAAATAGCAGGAAGATGATCCCATGGGGAAGGACAAGATATAAGAAGAAATGAAAAACAAAGAAACTGGCAAATATATGGATAAGCAAAAGTGAACAATAATTTCATAGAACAACAATAATAATACATTGTGGGTTTAATAAACAAGGCAAAATTAAGATATAAGAAAACAATAACGTAGAAGTCAGAAAAACAAACCAAATTAAAGTGTTCTGATGTTATTGTATGATATAGGAAGAAGAGAGAGAGATTATTTTTAGACTTTTATAAGTGAAATTTTCCTGCTATAATTTCTTTTTTTTCCTGTTATAGTTTCTAACATAGCTATTAAATGTAGAGCATATAACTTACTAGAGAAGAAAAAGGGAATTATAAAAATAATCCAGTTAAAAAAAGAAAAAAAAGAAACTCATGGGTAGAACAAACACAAAACACAGAATTAGATGGTAGATTTAAAATCTAAATATATCAGTAGTTTGACATGCTTAAAGTGATTAAAAAAAAACTTTCAACCAAGAATTCTATAGCTAGCAAAACTATCCTTCAAACATGAAGGGGAAATTAAGATATTCCTGGATAAACACAGAGAACGCACCATTTGTAAACCTAGAAAGAAATTCTAAATTATAAAGAATTTCTACAGGAAGTCTTTCAGGCTGAACTGAAAGGACATGAAGGCATATGCAGAACTGAAAAACCCTGGTAAAGGTAACCACATAGGTAAATATAAACCACAGTGTAAATGTATCTTTTTGTTTTAATTTTCTTCTCCTATCTGAGAAATGGCATGAAGCCATAATTGGAAATTTGTGTTGATAGGCATGCATTGTCTAAAGATGTAGTATGTCCAACAGTAACAGCACAAAGGAGGAATATATATATATATATATATATATATATATATATATATATGTATATATATATATATATTCGGCTCCATACTCAGCATGGAGCCTGCTGGAGATTCTTTCCCTCTGCCCTTTCCCCTGCTCTCTCTCTCTCAAATAAATAAATAAATAAATCTTTAAAAAATTGACAAACGTGTAAGTAGTCTAGAGAGAGAGAGAGAGAGAGAGAGAGAAAGAGAGAGAGAGAGAGAACGATTCAAATTACTAAATAAATAAAGAATGAAAGTGGGGACATTACTACTAACCTACCCTGCTGGAATAAATAAATACTAAATAATTAATAATAAATATTAAATACTATGAATGTGAACCATTGTATGCAAACAAATTAGATAATCCAGACGAAATGGACAAATTCTGAGATGTACACAGACTACCAGGACTTCAGAAGAAGTGGAATATCTGAATTGAATTATAGTGAATAAACAGAATCAATTAATAAAAAACTTTCAAAGAAAACCCAGGACTAGATGACTTCACTGTTGAATTCTATCAAATTTTTAAAGGAGTAACACCAATCTTCCCGTTCCTAAAAACAGAAGAGGGACATCTTCCAACTCATTTTATGAAGCCAGCATCACTCAGAGCCAACAACATCACAAAGAAAGGAAACTGTGGATCAACATCCCTTACGAACATAGCTGCAAAAATCCTCAACAAAATACTAGCAAATCAAGTCCAGCAGCACATTAAAAGGATTAAACCATGACGAGGTGTGATCCATTCCCTAAACACTAGAGTGGTTCAACATATGAGAATTAATCAATCAATCGATATAAGGCACTGTGTTAACAGAATGGGGGGGGGGAACCACACGGTCATTTCAACAGTTGCAGAAAATGCATTTGACAAAATCCAACACCATTTCATGGTAAAAATGTTCAACAAACTAGAAATAGAAGGAAAATTCCTCACTAGGAATAGAAGCGAAATTCCTCACTCATAAAGGGAAAGATTTACATAAACTCTCCGGCTAACATCATCCTTAATGGTGAGAAACTGAAGGCTCCTCTCCAAGGACTAGGAACAAGAGGTGGATGTCTGTTTTGCCTCTTCTATTATTATTTTTATTATTTTTATTTTTATTACTATTATATAGGCTCCACATCTAGCATGCAGCTCAGTTCAGGGCTTGAACTCATGACCCTAAGATTAAGATGTGAGCTGAGATCAAGAGTCAGATGCCTCA
The DNA here is from genome assembly GCF_011100685.1 of Canis lupus familiaris. Classification (NCBI taxonomy): domain Eukaryota; kingdom Metazoa; phylum Chordata; class Mammalia; order Carnivora; family Canidae; genus Canis; species Canis lupus. The sequence continues at coordinate 8,223,531 of NC_049236.1, read as the reverse complement.
CTGAGTGAGATACCCAGGCTCCCCTGTTTTGCCATTTCTGTCCAACGTCATATTGGAAGTTCTAGCTAGGGCAATCGAGTGAGAAAAAGAAACAAAAAGCATCTGGATTGGAAAGGAAGAAATAAAACTATGTTCACGGATGATATGATCTTGGATTATTATGTTACGTCGGATCGGCCAATGGTTTCTTAAATGTGCCACCAAAAGTGCAAGCAATGGAAGAAAAGAATACATAAATTGGGTTTCATTAAAACTAAAAATTTCCATGCGTTGGAGGACGTTATCCAGAAGTGAGAAGGCAATCCGGAGAACGGGGCACGTCTGCAAATGATACATCCGATAGGGGTGCGGTAGCCAGAATATATAAAGAGCTGCTAAAACTCAACAACACAAAGACAAACATTCAAGTCTGGGAGAGGGTAGGGAGCTGGAACAGACATTTCTTTAGAGAAGAGATACCAAAGGCCAAAAAGCATAACAGAAAAAAGACACTTGACCTCGCTGGCTACTGGGGACAGGCAAATCAGGACCGGCACGGACACTGCATCACCCATTACGGCTGGGAACCCACCCCAGGGCCCGACGGGGCCACGTGCAGCACGGGAGTCACACGCGTGCACACGCGCACGCACACACAGGCACATGCATGCACAGGGCGGGGGCTCCCCTGCAGCCCAGGGCATGTGTACTTACGGAGACACTGCGGTCGGGGCCGGTCCCACGTGCCGTCCCCCTGGCAGCCGAGCACGGGCGTGCCCAGGAGGTAGAAGCCGCGCTTGCACTGGTAGGACACGGTGCTGCCATAGCTGAACCCGTGCGGGCTGCCGGCGTGCACCTGCCGCACGCTGTTCTCCTGGAGCCCGGGGTCGGTGCAGTTGACAACTGAAATGGAAATGGGGCGGTCAGACCCCGAAAGCTGGGGGGCGGGGGCTGCTTCCCTCGCCAGGCACCGGGACTGTGGAGCCTGGGGGGGGGGTCCCGCCCGGCGGGGCCGGTCCTCAGCGTCACGGTTCAGGGGTCTGCGCCCTGGGGAAGCCGCCCCCCGCGCCGACGGGCCTCTCTGTCCGCGGCCCGCTAGCAGCCTGGGTGGCCCTGTCGGGGCACATGAGCCCTGGAGGCGGCTCCGGTGCCCCGGGCCTGGTGCGGCGGGTCCTCAGCTGCGACACGGGTGCACCCAAGCTGACCCCGACGAGCCTCGGGCTCTTTCGGCAACGGGCTCGACGGCTCTGAAGAGCACGATCCGGGGCTGAGTCTGACTTCCAGCGGCTGAAGTGTCCCGGCAGCTTGACCCCAAGTCAAGGCCTATTTTAGGGTAATGACGGGGTCACGGTGATGCTCGGGGTGCGCGCCTGCTTCCAGAATGCCGTCCCGGCCACTCCCTCACCACCGCCTCCTTCTCACCCAGTAAGGGGGCAGGACGGGGGGTTAAAATCTTTCCTTAGTTTTTGGAGCATAAAGCGTTTTCCGTTTGATGAGCCCTGAGGCTCAGAGCGAGTGCCAGGCTGTGTGCAGGGCGCCGAGGATGCCGCAGGACCTTGGGGGCCGGCGTTCCCCACCTTGGCCTTGCGGACCCGCTGGCCGGTCCTCCGCAGTGGTGGGGACGGCCTGGGTGCTCAGGGCACTTCAGCGGCACCTCCCCCTTCGCCTCCGCCTGCCAGACGTCAGGGGGCCCCTCCAGGGGGCTGTGAGGGGTGCCTCGATGCCAGTCCCCGCTCGGAGGTGCCGGCTCGGATGACGCCATCCCCGCTCGGAGGTGCCGGTCTCCAGGGAAGAGGACAAACCGGCAGTTTCTGAGTTTGATAAGCGCTCTGACGGGGGCAGCGCAGAACCTTCCAGAAGCTCTCGACAGCGCAGAGGCCGGGCAAGGAGGGCTTGCAAGACGAGGTCGCATTCATGGGTCCTGCTGGCTGGGTGGACGGCAGCGTGACAAGGAGCGCGTTGCAGGAGGCCGTGGGGGGCCCAGAGCCAGGCCAGGCCTGGGGAGGCACTGGAGGCCGGGAGCGGCGCCGTCAGGTCGGAGGAGGGACGGGGCGGTGGGACAGGATGGAGGCGCCCAGGCCCCGAATCCAGGCCCCGAGCCTGCCCTCGGGGGGGCGGGAGCTGCAGCCACAGGACGTCTGCACCTGCACCCATGAGCGCAGCAGCTCTTGACGGTGACACGGGCGAGGACAGCCGGATGTCTGGAGATGGGTGTTTGCTGTGCCACGCAACTGAGGGGCCTGCTTCCCATTTCGGCCTTTTTTTCCCATTTCGGTCTTGAAAGGTGCACCTTGCTTGCCACGCGCCCGTGACCCCATGGATGGGGTCCCCGCCTATGGCCCCGCTCGGGGCCCTGTCCTCCCTACCCCACCCGTGTCAGAGTGACCCCAGGGCTCAAGCCACCGGCGTCCGCCCCTGCGTAGCAGAAGCCCGGGGCAGCGGCACCGGGGCGAAGGGGAAGAAGAGGGGGACTCACTTCTGCAGGTGGGCAGCGTGTCGCTCCACTGCCCGCTGGCCAGGCACTGCGACCTCGCGGCGCCCTCAGCCACGTACCCGGGGTTGCAAACGAACTTGACCACGTCGTTGAGGTTAAACTGGTTGCCCTGCGTGAGCCCGTTGACGGGGTTGCCCGGGTGCCCACAGGTGATGGCTGCAAATGGAAGAGGACACAGGTTAGCCCTTGCGGCTCCGCGGCCCCGGCTCCTCCTTCCCGCGCCCACGAGGGGGGCAGCCCACTCCTGGAGACAGTCTCTTCCCTTCCTGAAATCAGCCCGGGGCTGAGCCCTCCTTGGCGAGGGCAGCTCTGCCGCCTGCACGTCTCGGGAGGACTCATCTATGAGGCCCCGTGGGGCCCGGGCCGGGACTGTGGGTCTGTCACAGGCTGTCACTCCTGCCTCAGTTTCCCTGCCTGGATCCCCGCGGCGGCACCTCCCTCTCCCAGCACTGGACAGCATGATGCCCCTCAGGGGCCTCGGGTGGCACTGGATTGGGCCGGAGGCCACGCTCGTCAAGCTGGCTCAGGGATTGCTGCCCTTGGGAGCCCCGGGAGCTGAGAGCACGCCCCCCCCGCCCCCCACGCTGTGCTCCCTCGGGAGGAAGGAATGGCTTCTCCCTCCAGCCCCGGGGGGACGATGGGCAGTCGTGCTCCACCCCGTGCCCCCGTCCCCTGGGCCCAGCGCCGTGCAGCAGCGTCCTCTGGGGCAGGTGCTCTGGGGCGCAGGTGGCCGACGCCGTGAGGCCGCCCCATTGGGGCTCCTCCCGCCGGCCTCACCGGGCTCTCCCGTTCCACTACAGCCTCCAGCTCAGACGCGGGATTTTCTCATCTGTTCCTCCGGCACGGGCGGTGCGGGGAGGACTCAGAGTGCTCTGTCCCCGTCTGCCCCCTTCCTCCCAGGGCCGGGCCCCCCTCCACCAGGGGCACTGGTCTCTCCGGGGCTGCCGGGACATACGAGGTGCTGCCCCAGGGCCTTGGTCCGCTGCCCCTCGGCCAGAACAGCCCCTGGTTCCTGCCCTCGCCCCCCCCAGGGCTCCCCCAGATGTCGCTGCATCCGTGGGGCTGCCCCCGGCTCCCCAGCACTGCCCACCCGTCCCCATGGTAACGGACGCGCCCCTCAGGAGGGGCTTGGGGGCTCCGGCCGCATCTCCCTCTACTGAGGGCAGGTTCTTGGGTCTGCTCCTTGCTATGTCCTGGGGGTTGCCCAGCACCTGACACGCGAGGAGGGCCTGGCAGGTATCTGCTGAGGGCAGGCAGCTGTGGGCGCAGGGAGGGTGACAGCAGCCGACTCTTTGTGGTCGGTCCCCAGGCCTGCTGCGCACCTGCCTGTTGGCCCAGTCTCTTTAGATGGAGCTCTCGGGGGGATGCCCCGGCCCGGCCTTTCCCAGGTCCTGGGTCTGGAGGCTGACAAACCGCAAGGAGTGTTTTCTTCCCCAACAACTGGACCCATGGGGTGTCCAGCCCAAACCCACCCAAACCCAGATGGTGCGAACGGGGATGGGGCGGCAGGAGGTGACAGCCCAGGTCTTGCTGCGGCCGACTCTGGGTCAGCTCTCCGGCGTCCACTGCCACAGACGTGCCCGTGGGCTGCTGAGAGCGGGACACCTGCTGGCCGCGGGCTGCGGGGACAACGGCCGGCGGTCACCGCTCGGCTCCGCCCTTCCCTGACTTCCAACGGTTCACTCCGGGCTCACTCCTCGTCTCCAAGGTGAGGGCTCCGCTTGCAGCCGACCTGTGCAGGTGTCTTCCACTCGGTCTTCGGCCCTCTGTGCCCTGAGGACACCCGGGGGGACTGTGCTAAGGTCTGTGGCCTCAGAGGGCTCACTTCACAGGCCAGCGGACAGCAGTCGCTTGGGGAAGGGGGGAAGCAGGACAGAAGCGCCCGCAGAGGAGGGGCAGCTGCCCCCCCAGGGGAGAGCGGCTGCAGGAGGGCGCCGGCAGGACGCAGCACGCCATCTGGGCTGGGCCTCAGGGCTGAACGGACCCGGCCAGGCCACCCGGGGGTGGGACATAGCAGACGCTCCATAGGGTCTGCGACCCCCACCGATGACATGCCAAGTGCTGGGGGGCGCCGTGCGCCTGGGACACGGCCTGCTGCTCCCACCGACTCACGAAGGGCCATAAGCCCCCCTCCCCAAAGGCTAAAAAACGACTGGCGCAAAGAGAGGGACATGTGCTGGGTAGTGACACCCTTGGGGGCGCCCCTTTTGGAAGGATGGGTTGCCAAGGCGCCTGCAAAGGAAATGGAGGTGTGGGCAGCAAGGTAGAAAAAGGGAACTGGATGGGCAGTGGAGGCGGGGTGTCCCTGAGACACCCTCCAGGGACGCAGAGACCCCGGAGGGCTCCGTCCCCGCGGGGCCCTGGCTGGTGCAGGCTGGAAGAGCCGGAGCAGCCCAGGGGACAGGGGAGCTGAAGACAGCTTAAGCTCACTGAGGAGGCGGGCGGGAGGGGGCCCGGGAACCTAGGGAGGGCACAACCCTGGGCCCTGAGGCAGGGAGACTCTGCCAGGAGGTGGAGGGCGGGAGGAGGAGACGCAGGGGTGGGAAGCAGCGGGCGGAGGAGCCTTCCAGCCTCTCTGCAAAACGAACGTGAGGTTAGCTAACCAGCCAGTAATTACGGCCTCTCTGCAGCTGCTCATCTGAGCCCTACAGCCCTGCAGGGCAGCGCCACCGTCACCCTCGGGCAGTCGGAGATGGGTTTGGGGACGCGGCTTCCAGGTGGCTTCCGGAGTGCTGAGCCCCGCTGCCCTGGTTCGGGGCCGTGGTCGCCACCTGCCACCTGCGGTCACGGGCCGCTGAGAGTGCGGGCAGGGAGGCGGAGGGTAGGTCTCCAGGGAGCACCAGGAGTCGCAGGCGCGTGTGCGAGCATGCGGGAGTGGGCAGGGGGCTAACAGACGGTGTGGGAGTGGCCCCTCTGCAAACCTTGGGTTGACAAGTGGTGCCAGCTACCAAGCGCCCACCACTGGGAAGCCACTCATAGACGCTTCTCCTTTTCCCCTCGTCTTGGTCCGCAGACCTCTGCACACCTCTGGGCCCCGGGAGGCGACGGGCTTGCGGCCCAAGAGGTCCCGGGGTCTGTCCCATGGCGGCGTCGACACCACCCTCACCGCAGCAACAGTGAGAGCACCTGCTTCACGTCTCTATCCGGTGCCGTTTGCACTCCTTTGGGTCCGAAATACGACTGATTTAGTCCTCACAATACTCCAAGGTATCTGCTTTTTGTAGATGAGGAAGCAGATTTGGGTAAACTAACCCACCTGAGGTCAGACAGCCGTGGACACACGGCGGCAGGTCTGGGCAGGACCCAGACAATCCAGATCGTGGGGTCACCTGTCCAGACGCTTGGTTGCCCTGCCTCCCAGCGCCCACCAGCTTTACAACCAAACATCTTTAGGCGGACGCAGACATCCTCCACTTGTTTTCAGACCCCAACATTCTCTATTATTTATAACCCGAATCTCCGCACGCATACTCCGCGCCAATTCCTTGAAGGCATCTGAATTTGCATCTTCTGGATGAAACCGAATGTTTTGTGCAGACCCATCTGGAAGAGCAACTGAATATAGATGGGTCTGGCTTTGTGTAAACCCGACACTTAAGCAGCTATCAAGACTAATTTTTCACGCATTGCTTATTCAATACGTCTCATTACTTTATTGCTCCATCTCATAGACGAAGAACCAAATAAGAGGAAGAATCACAAACAAAAACCTGCCTTCGAAAAAATTAAACAAAACCAACCCCGCGCTTTCCATGAAGGCTCACTTTGGGGGAACTTTATTAAGTGAGGGATTTTCCAAATTACTTGCAGGCAGCTGAGAATAACGGTGGTCATCTGAATCCAAAAAAGAATATTGCAGATTAACGAGGACAAATAAAACTGTAGACAGCCCAGGCCTGCCGCATAACCCCAACGGAGAATGCTGTAAATTTTAAATTACGTGTGAGTGGGAAAACCAACAAAATACCCACACAGAACGGTTTCTCCCGCTTGTGTTGCGAGCCTTTGTGGAGAGCAAGGCTGCGCGGAGAAGAGAAGGAAGGAGCAGGGAGCGGCCTGATACTGATGTGAGGTCACTGCTGGTGAGAGAGGGTCCATCTTAAATGTGAACAGACTGAGAAAGGATCCTGGTGTGTCAGGGGCACGGACTACGGGAAGGGGGCATATGACTCTACAAACTTCCCTAAGTACCCAAGGAAAGGGCGGAAGTTGGGAGCAAGGAAACCATCACACAGAGAAGCGATACCTGAGTATGACATCTTCCCCGCAGCAGGTACATCGGACACAACAGAAGTCAGACCAAGCCTCTGAGGCGTAGTGATAAATGTGAGTGAGCGTAACTAACCTATTAAAAGAGAAATGTTTTCAAATGGGCTCACGAGGCAAGGCCCCACTCTCCACTGTTTACAAGATTTGGAAAGGCTACGATACAGGGATGGTTCAAAGTACACCCTGCCACCGGGAAAAGGACGACAGCAGGGTGGTAAGCCCGATACCAGGCCCAGTGCCAGTCAAGCTACAAAATACGAAGAGTGACAAAGAAGACATCATGAAGGCTAAAGTCACAATTTGCAACGTAGATATAATAGTTCTGAACAACTATGTGCCAAATAACACAGCAACTACCTTTAGGTAGCAGAAACTACAGGAAACGCAAGGAAAGATAGAAGCACGCTAAGAACGGAAAACTTTAAGACACATCTCTCAGAGCAAAATGGGTGACATGGAAAGAAGTGAGCATGCGGGGCAGCCCGGGTGGCTCAGCGGTTTAGCGCTGCCTTCGGCGCAGGGCGTGATCCTGGAAACCCGGGATCGAATCCCATGTCAGGCTCCCTGCTTCTCCCTCCGCCTGTGTCTCTGCCTCTCTCTCTGTGTGTCTCTCATGAATAAATAAATACAATCTTAAAAAAAAAATGTGTGCAGAAGGCACAGATGACATCACAAGGCACGTCTTATGATCATATACGGAACTTTATACCCGAATCTGCCTTCTTCTCAAACGCACATGGACCATTCAGAACAACTGATTGATTTTTACAACTACAAGGACATAAAGAGAGAAATTCCACGATGTAGAAATATTATACACAGTGCGACACAATCAGAAATGACTGACAAAATAGAAGTAGAATGGCCCTTCTGCCTAGAAAGTAGAAGAAAATAACTATTAAAAAACTTCTTGGTGACAGAAGGAATGAACCCAAATTACAGCATTTCCAGTAAATCAAACATTGATCATTGTAACCTGCGGGATCCGATTAGAGAAGTTATTGGAGGACATTTTACAACCTTAAGCCCTTATATCAGTAACAATAAAAAAATGGAAATAAATGAATTGGATCCCCGACTCAAAAGCTAGAAAACGAACAAACACGTTACGCAAAGGGAATCGCTGGGAGGGCGACGCGAAGGCGGAAGCAGGAATCAACGATGCCAAGGGCCGGAACCTGGAGACGTAAGGGTGCATCTTGCAGAAGGAATTAACAGAACGTACAAAACCTCCAGCGAACCTAACCTAGAGGGCAAGGGAGGAAGTCCATGCTGAGGCGGAGCCCGTGGCTAGGGACAGTGGGTGACATACTTACGCACACAGAACGGGGTCTTGCCCGACCAGAGGTGGTCCTGCTGGCAGATGCGCACAGACATGCCGATGAGCCGGAAGCCGGCGTTGCACTGGTACACCACGCTGCCCCGGTAGCTGTAGTTCTCCCCATTGATGTGTCCGTTGACGATGGGCTCCGGAGTCCCACAGTGCCCCGCTGCGGGGGGAGAGGAGGACAGAGTATAGATCGGAGGGGAGCTCAGAGAAGAGGAGTGGGGGCTTGGCCAGGGCGGGAAGTCGGGGACGGTGGGGAAAAGGACCAGGGCCCCCGCCACCCACTGTTTCCCCCGCTCCCTCCAAGAGTAGCTGTCCGGGAGGGGCTTTGGGAATCCCAGACATGAGGGAAGTGGTGACCCCAAATCCCAAGGCTGAATCCCAAAAGGCCATCCATCCATCTCTGAGCTGTAGCTTCTGGGTCTGTCCGTGGGTTAGAAATGATCACAGTCACCTCCGTGCCTCTGGGATTACCTCCCTCTTCTTTTCCTCAGCCAGTGTCAACAGCATCTGCTGCATGGAGGGCACCTTGGTCTACGTTAGGGCTGTGAAAGCCCGGAGGAGTCGAAGGTAACTATGCACAGCAGGTGCTTTGGCTGACTCCGTCCTTCCTTCCCCTTGGGTGGCAGGAGACTCAGGCAGCCCACCCTAGGTGAGGGACTTCACTGAATGGGGTTTGGGGGATGTTCCCAGCGCTGCTAACTCAGCAGTGCATCCCTAACAGCGGCCCGGGGCCAGTGGGAGGGTGGCACCGTTCACTCTGGAACAGAATCAAATCTACCCCGTGAGGTCTGTGTGGCCGGGACCCTCCTTGGCGCTCGAGGGATCCAAGAACGAACCGAGAGGAGAGAATACTTCAGAATCCGGAGGCTTGGTAGGGAACGGACGGGCTGTGGGGGAAATGAGGACTCCGTCCCGTGTAAGCCAGGTCGTTTCTACGCGTTTGTCATCTTTTATAAACACACACATGTACGTAGGCAATTATGCACATGTGCACCATGTATTAGACATGTACACGCACATGTATACACGCACTTGCATGTTTATATGCACACCCCTCCTATGTATGTATACGTGTGTGTGCACACATATGCACGTACATATGTATACGTGTGTGTGTATATGAGTAAAGCTTTGTCTCATCAGGCTTGAAGCTCTCATTCTTCCAGATGCCCCCAGGAGAAACGAGTTCAGGGCTGTAGCATGGAAGGTGCCCGGTGGCTGGTGTCTGGACTCAAAATCTTACGCCATAGGGAAAGTGACGCCGTTTAAAGACTGGAGTCCGGCTTTAGAAAGCTCTCCCCCGTTTAAAGGAGGAACAGGGCGGCGGGATAGGTCTGGGGGGGGGGGCGACTCACCAAGGCAGCGGACGTCCGAGCCGCTCCAGAGCCCGTTGGCCATGCACTCGCGCACCCGGGAGCCCACCAGCGTGTACCCCGAATTGCAGGAGAAGATCGCCGTTGCCCCATAGACGGACAGCGTTCCAATGCGGTGGCCGCTGGGTGGGACAGGGAGCTCTCCGCAGGAGATGACTGCAAGGATCACAGGCACTCAGTGGCTCGCGACGGCCTGAGAGAGGCCCCTGGTGGCGCTTCGTGGGGAAGCTCATAGGCGGGGCGACGCGGAGCCTCCTCCAACCCCGAGGCCCTACGCTAGACGGAGACTCTGCGGGGGCCCGGGCCCATCGGCTCCTCGTCCTGGCTGCAGAGAGCAGCGCCCTCTCCTCCCCGGGGAGCCGCGCACAGGCGCGGAGGGGAGGCCCAGTGGCCCAGGCCGCGCTAGGTGGGGGCACCTTCCCTGCACCGCAGCCGCCACAGCCTGGGACTTCTGCTCGGCCACACCCATGGTTACGGTCCACGGTGGGGTCCAAACGTGGATGCGTAGAGACATAGTGCCTTGAATCGCGGGTGTCGGGAGGAGGTCCCTCCTCGTCCCACCCGGTCTCAAACTTGCCACTCCTCGCTGACAAGCTACCTCCTCTATCATGTCCTCACTGATGAGGTATCATGAGTGCACCCCACGGCAGCGGGTGCTGTGCTGGGCCAGTCGGACCCCCATTTAAGGTGGAAGCACAGCTAGCGACCCTTCGCTGCTAGCCCTCTTCGGGCTGCCCTGGCTGAACAGTCCTCCCTGGTAGATCACGCTCGCTCTCCGGGGCACCTGCACCTAGTGTTTGGTCAGCGTGCAGGCATGAAGGCTCTCGCCCCAACGTGTGGCAGTTCCAAAGGACCGTCCGAGCTGCAGAGCTCCCTGTGGGGCCAGCTGAGGGCTGCACTGACACCACATCAGAGGTCCACTTCGCCACCTTCCCTTACACAGCATGGCGGGGCTCTCAGGAGTACTCCCTAAGGAAGTCTGTCTCAGAGTCGCCTCCCAGGGACCCTGGTCTTGTAAACTATCTTGAGGAAATAAAAACAGTCATCCAGAAGGAGAGGCAGCCACTTGGGGCCACTCCTTGTGCTACAGCATTCCTCTACACACGCTCCCGTTATAGGTCTTGTCACACCCCGTTATCATTGCTTCCTTATTTTGTCCGCCTCTCCAGCAGACTAGAAGCTTCTCTGGGGCAGGAAGCACAATCTTTTATCTTCACACTTCTATGACAGCTGGCACGACTGTTGACTATGTGAATGAGTGGATACTCACCTGGACAAAGGCAACTTTTTAGTAAAGTGATAAGATGCTAACAAGTACTTCCTTAAAGGAGAAAGGCACCTCCCCAGCTCCCGGTCTAGGTGAGTGTTCAAAGAGAGGTCCACTGCTGTCCCTGGTGATGCCCCTCCTCTCCCTCCCCATGTGTGGTAGAGTGCAGGTGGGCGGCACTGTGCTGAACCTGCCCACCTCCCCTCCTGGGCTTACTCTGGCAGGTGGGCATAGAATTCCCGAGGCTCCACTGGCCATTAGCCTGACAGCGGATGACCCTCTGGCCGGTGTAGTAGTAGCCGGGGTCACAGATGAGCATCAGCTGGGCCTGGAACTGGTACTGTGTCTCAAAGATGAGCCTCCATCGGCCATGTTCCACGCTGATGCTGCTGACATCGGGACAGGTCACAGCTGGGGAGACAAGAAGCAGCGAGGAGGAGTCATTGATTCATTAATTATGGAAGACACAGGCGAGAGTCCAGAGCTGGGGACGGGGGCACTGCTATGCGGTAATAAGAATCTTCGGTTGTCGGGCAGGTTTGTTTAATGCATGAAATGGACTGGGGTGGGGGCAGGGAATGCCGCAAACCAGGGTGGGCAGATCCACCAAAAAAAAAAAAAAAAAAAAAAGTAGAAAAAAGAAAAAAAGGGGAGGTGGTAGTCAGTGCTGCTTGTTAGATGTGAAACTTGTAAGTTCTCTTTGGTCAGGTCTTTATTTTTCAAGAGAAGCTAGAAATATGGATTTTTATGGGAGCTCCTCCAATTTCAAAATGTTGGGAAGCAATTCAGAAATCTCGTAAAGCTCACTGTAAGTCAAAGAAACAAAATAAAACAAATCAGAAGTGTAAACCCCAGGGCGCCTGGGTGGCTCAGTTGGTTAAGTGTCTGCCTTTGGCCCAGGTCACGATCTCCAGCCCCACATCGGGCCCCCTGCTCGTGGGGAGTCTGCCTCTCCCTCTCCCTCTGCCCCTCCCCACCACTCGTGTGCACTCTCTCTCTCTCAAATAAAAATTTTTAAAAAGTGCGTATATATAAAAAACATTTTAGAGTTCTGTGATCAAAGGACATTCATGCAAATGTTCTGGTAGTTTTTCCTTCTAAAAGGAATTTATTCCTAAGTTCTGTGATGGCTCGTGGAGACATCTCCGGGCACACTGGTCTATCAATGCCTCGAGAGCAATTTTGGACGGAAGCCCAACTTGGCCGATGACACTCTCCGTCTGTCTGTTTCCCGAATCTCCGATCTCCGTGTACCTGCTTCTTTCTCATTACTCGGTGCTCAGCTTGCCCCCTCTAGGATCTTCTCAGCTGCATCTCCAACCCCGCCTCCACCCCTCTCCACGCCCGAGGACTCACGGACACACTGTGGGGGTACATTGTGGTTGCTCCAAAGGCCCGTCTCCAGACACTCTGCTGTAGCCTCGGCACCTGCCTGGAGGTGATAGCCTTCGCTGCAGCTATACACAGCCTTAGTCCCCACTGTGTACTCTTTGCCAAACACCATCCCATTCTTGGGGGCCTCCGGAAGCCCACAGGAAAGAGCTAGCAAAGAGAAAACAACATTAGGAGCATGGTCTGGTTCAAATGGCATTCTGAGAACATATTTTAATCTTCTTTCTCCCCAAAAGCCCTAATAAAATTATAGTGAAGACCAGGAAAGTGGAAAAGCCTCGTAACAGAAAACAAAATGGGAGGATCAACAGCAGAGAAGACTTCAAAAAAACTTCAGAAGATGGAATGCAGATCGAAGTGTGTTGATAGATTACGAGAAGCTGTAGCTGAAAAGGTACGAGGGAGCTATAGGTAAGACCAGCTCCCCTCCACCCTCTCCCACAAATACAGTGTAGGGGCAGTTGAGCATCTATTCCCCAAATAAAATAGAGAGTTTTCTTTCCCATTTGAGGAAAAAAAATAGGAAGTCCCTTGAGAGAATCAGGGCTGCTCAGGTGAGAGATGGCATCCCAGAGCAAAGCTCTTCGGATTCTAGGATTTAAGAGCTCTCAGGCCAGCGCCCCTCTGCAGCACCCCTCATGCTCAACATACCAGCTCAACTTCTTCACGCGGGAGGCCTGGCGGGCAAAGACAATGCGTGTAATCACAACAAAGGTGACTCACGTTTGCTACCTGGAAAAATCAACCTCGCCTTTCCTTTGAAATAGGAATGATCACGGATCACTGCACATATGAAGAAAACCAGTAGCATAAAAGACATAAAGGCAAGATTACTGATAGAAAAAAAAAATAGAAATAAAGCTCTCTTTTAGGAAACAGGGCTAATTCAGGAAATAGAAAGTATATAAGCCTTAAGGTTTTGTGTGTTTTTTTTTTAAAGATTTATTTATTTATTAATTCAGAGAGAGAGAGGCAGAGGCAGAGACACAGGCAGAGGGAGAAGCAGGCTTCATGCAGGGAGCCCAACACGGGACTCGATCCCGGGTCTCCAGGATCATGCTCCGGGCTGAGACGGCGCCAAACTGCTGCGCCACCGGGGCTGCCCGCCTTAAGGTTTTGATTAGCAATATCTTGAGAAAGTCGGGGTGGCATATCATATTCATTAAACAAGAACAGAGGGCTTTGAAAAAAGAACAACAACAGAACAAGGAAAATCTCTCTTAAGTTAAAAATACGATCGCTAAAATAAGTATTAGATAGAAGAGATCGAGATGAAAAGTAAAGAGAATTTCCCAGAACGTAGGCCAAAAAGACAGAAACTGAAAACGGGAGAAAAAGCACTGAAGTACAGGAGGTTGACATCCAGGAGGTCCAACATCCCACCAGTCAGAGTTCCGGAAAGAGAGAGAGATCGCAGATGAGAATTTCCCGGAGATGAAGAGACACAAGTCTTTAGATTGGAAAAGGAGCCAAAGGGACGCAAAGGGAACCATTATTATAAACATCATTGTGGAGTTTTAGAAGATGAAATACACGTTCCTACAAGTTCCCAGAGAGAGAAAGAGAGAGAGAGAGAGAGAGAGAGAAACAGGACATCCCTGTGAAGGAGCAAGCATCAGGCTGGCATCACACTTCCCGTCAGCAGCAATGATGTCCAAAGACAATGGAGCACATTTCTGAAGGAAGTGATCTGCAACCCAGCCAACCTACCAAGCATACGTGAGGTCAAAAGTAAAGGTATTTTCAGACATTTGAAGACCTGGAGCATTTCCTTCTCATGAACCCTTTATGAGGGATTTACTCAAGGCTATGCTCCATGAAAAAGAGGGTGAAAACCAAGAAAGGGTGAAATATGGGATATAAAAATATAAAAAATGATAGCGCTAACGCAGCAGCACAAAGAAAGGTGACAGCTCAGGAGACAAACGTGTACGGCCACGTGGTGGCCGAGGTCATGACAAGGAGCAGGGTCAACGCTATGTTTATGGGAGGAACGCGCATTACTTAGGCAGGAGCAGTTTGTCCTTGAAAGAAGCTGATACAGCTGAGGAGCTAGTGCTCTGTCCGCGCATCGAGCCCAGGCCACCCTCACTCCGGGGCAGCTCAAGCAGAGGAAGTTCCCATCCACCCAGGCCACCAATGGTCCTTGATGCCACTGGAACCCAGAAGAGACATGGGCCAGGGCTTCTGTAGGATATAGGGAAGGATGGACTCTTGAGAGGGAGGGGGATTGGGATATCGAGATGGGAGACGCCTTCAAAGACTGGAAAAGAGAAGGAAATAGTGGATGAGGAGGAACTGAGGAGGAAAATGTGGAATGAAGACGAGTGTTTGAGTATGATATTCTCTTAATGCCTAAACAGCAGGACTTTAAGTTCCTCTGGTGGTAATAGGGGAGGCAAACTGTGACCAACGGATTGCCCTGCTTCCCTGAACCTCTTGTGAAGACCCTACTGGTGCGGGAGGAGTCAGTCTGGAGACGGCAGGTGAAGGAAGTGGACGGCAGCCCCGACTCCCTGCTCTGGGCCCAGCTCTTCCCACGCGGATAACTCCGAGGAGAGAGACACTGAAAGCCCTTCCCCTGATCCCCACGCCGAAACAGCCCCCAAACCCCGAGGTGAGAGGGGCACTTCCTGTGGGCAGGAGAGGAGGGCACAGAATCACCAAGTATTTGAAGCTGGGGCTGGGATGAGATCTCTGAGGGGGAGAATACGTAGTGAGAGGATGGGTTGGGGGGTTGGGGAAGGAGAGCGGACGCGTTAGAAGGCACGGGATCTCTACTGGGATGCACTTGGTGGAAAGGCACGGTTGGGGAGGAGCAACATGGAGTTGGAGCGATGCCAGGCCTTTCCTGGCCCCGGGTTATGGGGACCCGTTCCCTGAAGGGCCCCAGCATCCGTGTTCTTGGAGGGGAGCTGATCTGTGGAGGGAGGAGAGAGACAGCCTTCCAGGGAGAGACTAAGGGTGTAGGCTCGTAGGCTGTGGGCCACAAGCCGGGATTCCAGAGCCTTCAGCGGGAGGGCCCAGTGCAAGGGCAGCAGCAGGAGGCCTGGGGCTGGGGCTGGGCATGAAGTGCTGTGAGACGAGGACGGAGAAGCCTACAGGGCCTTAGTTTTGGGAAGTGACAAAGGAGAACGGACGTGAGAGGCGTGGTGGTTCCTAACTGGAGCCTCGGGAGACAGATAGTTAGAGACCCGGAGACCAAGCCCGGCACCAGTGGCCACCAGTATGTGCTCTGGGACCTTCCCTTAGGGCATCAAATAGAGCATGAGGGACACATCGTTGGAGGAGGCTCAAGCCCAGGCAAGAAGGTTCTGAGGGGCAGAGATGACAGACGTCACTAGACAGGACGTCACCACACTGTGAAGCAAAGAACAGGAAAATCAAACACGAGTGTCATTTCCTGCCAATATTGTTGGCAAGCCTTTTCTTCTTCTTTTTTTTTAATGCAGCAGAAATGATGTGACTGCGGGAGAAAGGACGACTGCCATGCGCTGGTGTAAGTGTAAGTGAAGGCAAATGTCCTCAAGGGCAGTGAGTGTCAAAAGCTGAAGATCTTGTATAGGTTATGGCCCAACAATCTCATTTCTGGGAATTTATTTTAAGAAATAAACATGGATGTCCACAGTGATGGAATTACGAGGATTTTAACAGTGGTGCTGGTGCAGAAGCAAAAAATAGAGAAATTCAAATGACCAACAACAGGACGATACTTAAATAAATGAGTTCTTCCTTAACGCTGTGCGACCGCGAGAAATAGTGACGAGGAAGTGTATTTAATTATGTGACAGATGTTATTAAAGAATATTAAGAGCTCTGTGCTCCGAGGATGCCGTTTGTGTAAACAATATATAAAAGATTGAAAGGAAATGTGCTGAAATGTTACACGGAGATCTGGGGTGATGGGATTACAGGTCGCTTTTTTTCCTGCCAAGTCTTTATTTAAATTACAGTCGGCCACCACGCAGCATAACATTAGTTTCAGGTGGAGGATTCACTGACTCATCAAAACACGCGCCCTCCTTAATCCCCATCACCCACTTAACCCGTCTTCCGCGTCTCTCTAGCCTTTTGTTTTTCCCGGATCCCTCGTCTGAGTTACTTTAAGGGAAGACAAATCCCATCAACTTGGAAAGGCAACACATGCAAACTACGGATCGCGGGCTTGCCCGCAGAGAGTGCACTGCGAGCCTCTACTCTTCCAGGTTCCCTCTGCCCGCGCCACCTCGGACCCAGTGCTCCCCCAGCCCACACTGCTCTCTCTCCAGTCCGTGGTTCTGCAAATGCTCTTGCTGTTGCCGAGAATATTCTCCTTGCCAATGTGTGGGCCCAAACCCCACCTGTCCTGGGAGCCGGAGCCCAGGCATCCCCTCTTGGGGAGCCGAGCCGCCTGTCACCTCCTTTCCACGCGCTCCTCACCTTGACAGAGAGGAATGGCCTCGCTCCACAGGTAGTAGCCCTGGGGGTGCCGGGTACAAATGGCCATGCTGTGTCCCACCAAGCGGTAGCCGGCGTTGCAGCCAAAGTGGACAGAGCCTCCGGGCTGGGTGCTGGGCTGGCCCAGAAGGAAGCCGTGGAGTGGAGCCCTGGGCAGGCTGCAGTAGGGAGCTGGACAACAAGAGGAGGCTCAGGGGAGCACGGGCAAGCAGGAAGACAGGTGCACCCCAGGCCCCTTGCCCACCCTCCCTTCCCCCATTTTCTGTCTTGGCCACCGCCAGGTCCACTGCACAGTGGGTACTGCAGTGAAGCCAAAGAAAAGAGAAAGACCACGAAGCGTGTGGCCTAGAGCAGCGCGGCTCAAGCAGCTAAGCTCCGTCCCCTGAAACCCATCGGCTCCCAAGAGGCGCAGGAAACAGGCCCCGGGGGAGGGGGCTCCAGCAGCATGTGACGCCAGGCAGTGGCTCTGGAGGCCCGGCTCTGACTGTCCGGGTCCGTGACTTGGGGCGCATCACTGAAGCTCCCTGAGTTTCGCTTTCCTCACCTGTACTGTGACCGGAAATGCCAACCTCAGAGGTTTTTGGACAATTGAAGTGGGATTGCGTCAGGAAAGCCCCCAGCCCAGCGCTTCAACAAAAGGCCCTTCCCCGTCGTGTTACGGGGCGGTGGAGAGGGAGCCGCGTGGTCCAGGACCATGGCCTCTCCGCGAGCAGCCTCAACGGGTTTCATCCGTTTATCCGACAGACATCGAGGGCCCACTATGTGCCCGGTGATGCTCTAAGCGCCGGAATATCACAGCGAAGAGAACAGTCACAACTCCCAGCGCGGGGGGCTGCCCATGAAGACTTGCCAGGGATCCCCAGTGGAAGTTCCAAGAGGCTGGCAGTGCAGTGGCCAGTGCACACGCTGGACATGCGCCTCCATTGCTCCAAGAGGCTCGGTACCCCAGGCAGGCAGGGACGGGGAGGAAGGCCCCAGGCCCTCAGCACGGCTGCCCCGTGGGGACATCCTCTGGCCTCTGAGTTGATGACCACACCCCTGTGCTGGCGCAACGGTGCTTTAAGGACGTTCCTCCGGGCTTACCTCATCTAGAACAAGCCCCTCAGCCACAGGACGCACTGAGTCCTAGTGATGGGTGTGGGCCAAAGTGTCCACTGCTTTTCCACTAAGGTTCTAGTGGTTTCACCGAGTAGTTGATCAACCTCTGTTGGCACGTGCTTTAGCTGTGCCCGACCCGTCACCCCTGAACACATATGGCTAGTCTTCCAAGACCTCAAGGACAGGGCAGCTCTTTGTGGTGCGCTGCTTCCCTACCTGCTGGGCCGGAGCAGCTGCCGGCCACCCCCGGACGCTGCCCGAAGCTCCCCGACGGCGACCCGAAGGTTTAGTTTTCATCCTAAGGAAACTGCCATCTGAAGGGTGACTTGTGGAATAATCACTGGGCTAGACCGGGACAGAGCCGGCCACCGCGCTGGGGGCACGAAGCCACCCTCCCTCTGGTGTGCATGGAAGAAAGGAATTTAGGGTTCACTCTGCAGAGACAGCGGACCCTGGGGCAGTGAAGATCCGTCTCCTCCCGGGCTCGGCTTGGCCTCATCTCCTGGAGCTCCTCACGGCCTTCAGCAGCTCCCATCCACCTCCATGCTTGCAGAGCCCCTCCAGTTGTCGGACCCGCTCCCCTTCAGAACGGGCTGGGCTGCTTATTAAGTTTTCTTGACAACCACATACGATAATCCCCAAGACGGGAGTTCAGATAAATTCCACTTTTTTTTCCCCCATCTCATTACACTTCCAAGGATATTTGTGTGCTCCTTGTAGACTGCAGCCCTGGTCAGTGCCTGCCTAGCAGGCCTCAATCTGCCTCTGCCTGAGTTACGGCGGGAAGAGCCGAAGACAGGCCCCTGTAGGCCGTCCCTTGGCTGCCTGTCTGACATTTCCCACCCGAAGACCCAGATCTTAGGGGTTCTCAGTTTTAAGGAATGTTCATCAACACTTCAACAGTGTTAGGGATGGGGTCACCTAGTAGGCATTGCCAGGTGATAAATAATGAACGTATCCAAAAGACACTGTAGCCTGGCGGTACGAGCAGAAGAGAGGGGCGAGCCTACAGCAGGGAGAGGAGTGGAAATTGGGAGGTGAAAACCATGGGGGACACTCGGGCAGCTGTGGTGAGAGGTTCAGACGAGGGAGGAAGGCCCCCGCCATCGATGGGGATACGGCCCACTGCTAACTTGGGAGTTTGGGGTAAGCTACCTCAGGGGCCCAGGGGCTGTGGCCCTTCTCATGGGCCCTCTGGTTTACTCACCTGAATACCGGATCTTAAAGCCCTTCCGGTTGTAGGCGTGGTCAGACGACCAGCGCAGGTACACAGAGTTGCTTGAGCTGGTGACAATCAGGGGGGCTGAGTAATTCCCACTGAGGGCTTTCAGCAGAGGACTCTGTCCCGAGGGACCTGGAGGGAGTACAGGACACAGGATTACAGACCTTGATTCGACACCTCAGGTGTAACCGCCTCTCATTTCTCCTCCTCAGGAGAAGTCAGTAGGTTCAGACGGTCGGGGTCAGTGCAATGATCTGTACGTCTGTCCTGTCTCTGCATCCCCGCCCTGGGTGCTCCTCCCTCCTGAGCCCTACCTAACACAGAGCTCGGGGAAGTCACTGCCATCCTACAAGAGTTGGCAGGTGAGATGAAATCTATTTGCCATCTTGGGACTTGCCAAGGTCAAGCAGCTGGTTAATGCAAGAGCTGGTTCGCCACCGGGGAACTTCCACCGTGTCACCCGCTTCACACGTGCACGCTAAAAACAGCTCCGTGCTTGTCATATAGAAGAGTGTGTGCTGAGTGAATACGTGGCAATAAGGCTACAGGCAAACACAGCGTCTCCGTGTCATACGTAACACAGTTCCTTAATGTTCCTTTCCAAGGTTCTTCCAGAAAGCCCTCCCTCTTCCTTTTTCCCAGCTTTAATGCCGCGGGAGTGCATCCTAAGGTGGCTGGTTCCAGGGAGGCAGGATATAAAGTGTGATGACTGTAACAGGATTTATTGCCCTGGAAATAGCCCTGAGTGATGGTTCTAGTATCTGCCAAGACAGCTCATGGAAGCTTGGCAGAGCTAATGGACCACATTAAACAAAAGAGAACCATCAGAACTGCTGTGACAAACTATGAAGGAAGGGGTCCAAGGCTCTGAGAACTGGCAAGGAAGAAGAAAGGAAGAAGAGGTCCACCACACCAGATCAGAATGCCCGCTAGCTGATATGTCCCTCAGGAGGGCCCGGGGCTACTCCAGTTCCCTTTTTTTTTTTTTTTTTTAAGATTTATTTATTTATGATAGACACACACACAGAGAGAGAGAGAGAGAGAGAGAGAGAGAGAGAGAGGCAGAGACACAGGCAGAGGGAGAAGCAGGCTCCAAGCTGGGAGCCCGACACGGGACCCGATCCCAGGACTGCAGGATCGTGCCCTGGGCCAAAGGCAGGCACCAAACCGCTGAGCCACCCAGGGATCCCTGCTACTCCAGTTCCTAGAGCAAAAAGGAATACACTTCTGGAGGGGTGAGCATCAGCAGTCTTGACAACCTGCATAACAGCCGTCCTCTGTAGCCTAAACTCATGGAAGGAGATGCTGTCACAGAGCTGGGCTTCCTAGTGTTGATGGGGGGTGAGAAGATTCTAGAATATAGGGGCCAGGAGGAGGCACTCAACAATCAAAAGTGAGGCTAGCATAAATACTAAAGTGAGCGGCAAGGTGGGAGGTGGGAGGTGGGAGAGACTACCCTGTAGGGTCTATGGTGATGCCTCACAGAACATGATATTCCTCAGGGCAAGATAGATGGGAAGCCCCTCAATATAGGAATATATGAACAAAATATCAGGAACATATAGTTAGAGCGTGAGGAAAGCTGACCTCAATGGAAAGCTGCAACCCCTCCACCCAATTTAGAGACTTGAGCCCGGTTCTATTTCTTATTAAAGAACACTTTGGCTGAAGGACAGACTGGGTCCCCTATGAAAAAGTACTCCCCTAAATGACATCAATTACATATACTAGTCATTGTCCAGTCCTTGCCCAAAAAACCCACAGCTATTTCCTCAGGCAACTGAATACCGGGGAAAAGGGAATCTCCAGGTGGTCCGAAGATTTCGGATGCCGAGTGTAAACTGATGCTGTCCCTGGGTGCCCAAAGCACTATTGTGGCCCCTCTGCTAGGTGACAGTCAGTGGAGCCCCGGCCCGTCCATCACAGAACCAGCCTGGCCAAGCAGTAGCCCCGCACTGTGTCATCTGTGCCAGGTGCAGTATCTTCATCAGAGCAGATTAACACAGCCCCGGTTACGCAACGCGCAGTTATTGACCCAGCAACGCGTTCTTTCCATACCCCTCGGAAAGGAGGACCGTAAGCAATTTGCATTCACATGAGAGAGACGGCAGTACACACGCGTGGTCCTGCCCCGGAGTGGTGCTAGTTCTCCTGCTCACTGTCGTCATAAAGCATGAAAAGAGGTGGGCCATCTGGACCTCCCGCAGGATGTAGCAGGCTGGCTCTCTCCATGATGACATGGTATTAATGGCGTCTGATGAGCCAGAAGGGACAATTAGTGTAGATGCTTTTAGAAGACCCATGTCTCCAGGGGATAAAGGGTAAGTTCTACAAGGAGTCAGGGGAGGTTTCCCCAGTGGTGTGAGGACACGCTGAAATGTCTTCTCCAAATTGAAGGGCGAGTTAGCGTGCCTTTTCCCTTCCACGACAAAGAAAGCAGCGCAACGTTTGGTAGACCCCTTGAGTTTCAGAGGTGCATACTCTCCACGTGGGGATCTTGCTAGGATCCATTTACTGGGTGACGTTAAGGGTGGGTGCTGGAGTAAGAAAGGGTTCGGTAGCGGGACCAGGCTGCAGCACGAGCACCCCTGCCTGTGCACCATGCAATTCATGGGCTCTCATGGAGGGGAGGGGTATTGGGGTTCTGGTGGTAGAGGAAGATGTGGCTTGGGGCCTCCAGAAAGCTCTCACAGGGGGTGACGGCGCAGGCCCCTAGGGCTTCGAAGCAGACCTGCACCATGGGCGGCAGGCAACTCCTCAACATTGGACTGACTTACCGTCGAAGATCTCAAACTCATCGTACTGCTTCTCACTGAGGAAGTACTCCACTGTGAGGGAGATGTTGTAGTCGGGCTGCACTCTCACCAGCCAGGAGCAAGTCTGGAACTGGGGATAGCTGCCCGGGTAGCTCTGACTCAGGATCACACCCGTGGAGTCTGTCAGAAGCTCATTCGTGGGGCAGTGCACTTGGGAGAAAGAAACAGAAACGCCAGGTTCATGAGACGGAGATGGAACCGGGGCTAACGAACTTCCCTGGGACAAAGGACAGTCACCGGGACAAGAGTATTTGGGTGCAAACAGGATCCCAACACCCACCATCACGCTGCTCCACGGCATGAGGTGGCCTCAGGTTCTGCGTCAACGTTACCTCACTGCCGGGATGCAGGCCTGCCCAGTTGGTTGGAACCACTTCCTAACTCAGAGGTGGGCTTTGGAGAAGGCAAGGTGACACAGACAACGCACGGCATCCTCAAATCTAAGAGTCGATCCATTAAACGGGACGGATTTGTACAAAGACAGTACTGGGCAGAGGTGATTACGTGGATGCATGGCCCGCCCCTGGCACTTACTAGCTGGGTGGTCTTGGACAAATTATTTCCTCCCTGTGCAATGGCTTCTCCACCCCTGATGTGGAAAGACAACACCTGCTTTACACGGCTATTGTATCCTGCACCACATTACGTCATTGCACACTAATAATGTTGTATATAATATTATAGGAAGGAATATACATAACGCATGCAGCTTGGTGCCTTCATAAACCCCAGGGACGATAATGGTAATGATGGTAATTACACCAGGAACAGAAGGAGCTAGCAGAGCTTGGCTGTGGCCTGATTAGCAGTATTAAGGTATTGCAAGAAAAACATGCCACCCCAAGGAGCACAGTTGGTGTAGACCTCAGAGAAGGGGTTGCTGGAGGGGCTAGGCTGGTTCTCCTGCATCTGCCCCCAGGGAGGTGAGAGAAGATGCTGGTTCTGGGGGCCCTGCATGTGCTGCAAACCAGGGAGGTGCTCTCCTCTCCCCCGGGGGTACAGGGACCTGTCACTACATCCTATGTGAAACCACCTGAGGATGATCCCTCTTTGTTTTCCTAGGCTGAGGACTCCATAGTGAAGTTCTGGGGACTGAGTCAATCTTAAGGGCCTTGAAACAGGCCTGGCATGGCCAGTAGTGGCAAGTATCCCAATCACTACAAAGGCAGGAAGCGGTGTTTTGCTGTACGTGTGCCTTCAGACAGGCTTCCTGAATGTGTTGGATGCTAGAACACTGACAAAGGAGAGTTTCTGGAACGGCAAAGCCGAGGACCAATCCCTGGGTCGTCATTTGAGATGAGGCCGTTCTGGGGAGGGGATTTAGCCACTTGCTCTCCACCCATCTCTACTGCTTCCTTCAAACCCTCTGCCTTTGCAGAAATGGGGCTTGTTAATCAGCCCTGGGTCTGGGCTATCAGACCGAAATGCTTGCTGTGGCCCCAGATTCACGCAGCTCATCTGGGATTCCGCTGAGGAGCTTTGCAATAGACTCAAAAAAATTTATTTATTCATGAGAGACATAGAGAGAGAGAGGCAGAGACACAGGCAGAAGGAGCCCGACATGGGACTCGATCTCGGGTCTCCAGGATCACAGCCTGGACTGAAGGCACTCACCCGCTGAGCCACCCGGGCATCCCGAAACACACTTTTTTTTTTTTTTTAAGTAACCTCTACACCCAACATGGGGTTCAAACTCACAACTTGAGATCTAGGGTCACAAGCTCTACCAATGGAGCCATCCAGGCAACTTGCCCCCCACCCGTGCTGCCCCCCACCCCCGCCAACTTTGAGTAGCTTTGAAAGGCACTAACTCACTTTTCCCAGGAGAACTTCCTTATTTTGTAAACAGGAAAGGAAAGCAAATGGCTTCTTGGAGGCAAACAGCCTTCCCTCTGAAAGCTCCTGATCCCACCAGCCTTTCCCCCTGGAACTCCTCCCCTGTTGGTGCACGGCTCTATCAGGCCTGGGCGTCGGCGTTTAGGAGCTTTCCCTCCTCTTAAGCTCAGGATGTCTGGCCTTCGAAGGCTCAATACTACTCTTCCATTAAATCACCTGGTCTTGACGTCTTTGGTGGGGTTTCCTCTGCGAACGTTCTTATTTCTTTTAAAGAACTGGGAAAGCACAAGCTCTCTATCCTCTGGGGTCAACTTTATTAAATCATATCATTGATTTATTGGCACAGGCTTACCTAAAGATAATCTCATGATTTAAAATTTTCTTTTGCTTCAATGGTTATGTCCCACTTTCCCTTCCCTTCTTTTGTACATTCCTGCTTTCTCCCTTTTGTTTAATTTACCGAACAGCTTGATTATTTTGCGGCTTTTTGTTCCAGGCATTTCTTTTTATTTATAAGTAAGGCTGTTTGTCTGTTGTATGACTCACGAATTTCTTTTTAAAATTCAACATTTTTGAGATATAATTTATGTACAATAAGTAATGAACAGACATTAGGTGCGCAGTTTAACGAGTTCTAGCGAAGCATATACCTGTGTAATCACCACCATAATCAGGATATAGATAATTTTCATCACTACAGAATCTTTTCTCATGCCCCAGGCTCCAGGAAATCACTGATACTCTTTTTGTAACAACAGATTAGTTTTGATTATACTATAATTTCAAGCAATTGGAATCAGACATGTTACTTTTGTGTCTGGTTTCTTTTGCTAAACATCATGTTTCTAAGAGTCGATCCATGGTGCTTTGTGTATTACCCCTTGGTTTATTTTTACTGCTCTGAAGCAATCACAGGACAGTTTGTTCATTCATTCATTCTTTTTGTTATTAATAAGCATTTAGGTTGCTTCCAGTTTGGGAGTATTATGGAATTCACATACAAGACATTTTGTGGATATGGGTTTTCATTTCTTTTGGGAAAATAGGGCAGGGATATGTCTAACTTTGAAAGAAACTACCAGTTTTCCAACGTGACTATATAATTTTATATCCCAACTAACAATGTATAAAAATTCCACTTGCTCCACATCCTTGGCAACACTTGGTATTTTCAGCCTTAAGTTTTAGCTATTCTAGTGGGTATGTAGTAGTATTTCATTAGGGTTTTAATATGCATTTTCCTGATTACTAACGATGTTTAGCATCTCTTCGTACATTTATTAGCTATTCATACATTTTATTTTGTAAAGTGACTAGTCAAGACTTTGTTCATATTTTTATTGGACTGCTTTATTATTGAGTTGTTAAAGTTCTTTATAGAGCCTAGATATAAGGCCTTTTAAGAAATATATGTACGATGAATATCTTCTTTTATTCTGTAGTTTGCCTTTTCTTTTTCACATTTAGGCCTGTTTTTTCTTCGTGTATTTTGAAGCTCTTTTATCATCTGCATATTATGTATACATATCCTTTATAATGGAGTTAACTCTTGTCATTGTAAAATCTCTCTATTTCTGGTAATACTCCTTGCTTGCAGTATTATCCAAAATTTCTTTATGATTCTTATGTTTACCATTTACATGATACATATTTTTTCTTTCATTTTCTTGCAATTTATCTGGTATTTATATTTAAACCGCATCCTTTGTAGGAAATTAAGTGATTACTGTTTAAAACCTCTAAATTTTGGCATGGTTTTATGCAGCAAAATCTTACGGATTGATATGACCATATCATTCAAATATAGTAGGTCCCTACTTATTTTTGGTCTGTCATTGAGAGAGATGTGTGAAAATATCCAGCTACAATGGTGAATTTATCCTTTTCTCTCTATAATTGTCAATTTTTCCTTTACACACTTCAATCCTAGAGGCGGGGCAAGCTGGCGGAGGAGCAGGATCCTCACCTCACCTGGCCCCACCAGCTCACCTGGGTAACTTTCAAACCATCCTGAACACCTGCGAATTCAACCTGAGATTTAAGGAGAGAACAGCTGGACGCTACAGAGAGAAGGGTGTCGCTTCTAACAAGGTAGGAAGGCAGAGAAAAATAAAATAAAAACGAATCAAGGGTTGGGGGGCCTGCAAGGAGTGGGGCTGAGGGAGGCAGTGGTGAAAGCCTCCGGGACAGGGGAGCCCCGATCCAGAGATGCGGGACCTTAAAAATTCCACACTGGATTCTTCCCGGAGGGAAAGGCGCTCAGCAGGGATCTTGGTGGGAACCACAGGGGGGTGGGAAGGCCTCCAGTCCCCAGGGTCACTAGGGGAGGAGGGGTGCCCGCGGAGGGGGCACATCCTGCTGCCTTGGGAGCGCGATTCCAGCAGCGCAGGCCCTGGATCCCAGGGTGCAGGGGGACACAGCCCAGGATCTGGTGCTCCCCCCGGGATGGGCAGAGGCAGGGAGGGCCCAGGACAGCGAGAATGCTCCTGCACTCAGGTGCCCCCAGGCTGTGCAGGTCAGCACCCTTGCCACCTGGGAGCATCCAGGCTCATGCGGACTGGGAGCTGCGGTAGTTACTGGGAGAGCCGACCCCAGGGCTGGCGCCGTCAGGGGCTTGTTACTCCTGGTGTCACCCCTGTGCATGGGAGGCGTGGGGCCCCCAGGGGACAGAGGCCTCACAGGACAAACAGCTCCCACTGAGCCCAGCACCTGGCAGGGGGCGGGGCATCTCCCCCAGGTGCACACACCTGAGAGTCAGCACAGCAGCCTCTCCCCCCGAAGACCAGCTGGAAGGACAGGAGGAGAGCAAGTTCTTGACTGAGCAGCCCTGGAGAGCTCCAGGGGAAGTCGAGGGATATACAGTACATAGAACCAGAGGGTAACCTGCCTTTTTGCACCCCTTTTTCCAGTATAACTCATTTTTATATCAGACTAAAAATTTATAATTTTTTCTCTTTTCTCACCTAAACTACATTTTAAAAAAAATTTATTTATTTATGATAGTCACAGAAAGAGAGAGAGAGAGAGAGGCAGAGACACAGGCAGAGGGAGAAGCAGGCTCCATGCACCGGGAGCCCGATGTGGGATTTGATCCCGGGTCTCCAGGATCGCACCCTGGGCCAAAGGCAGGTGCCAAACCGCTGCGCCACCCAGGGATCCCTCTCACCTTAACTACAATATTTTACCACCTCTTCATTTTTAAGTTTCTTCCTTTTTGACTTTCATATTTCTACAATTACGGTCCTAGATATATTTTTCACTTCTAGATTCCCTTCAACATATTCAACTTAATTTGGGGAGATATACAAGATATGTTTTGTTTGTTTTGTTTTGTGTTTTGTTTTCTCTGCCTCATTTTGTTCTCCAGTGGCAGAAGTTAATACCTTCTAAACATGACCAGCAGCACCCAGAACCAAGTGCAATACCGTGCTGGTTCTTTCTGTGAGACTAGATTCTCTCTTCCTTCCCACTCTGTCCCCCTCTTCTATCTCATTTATGTTTTGATCGGGCCTTCTATAAGTATTTCTGGTTTACATAAATTTAGGCATGAGCATCTTCTAACATACAGAATATACTCAGAACCAAGAGGATCACCCTCTAGGACCCCTCAGGAGGACTACATTCTCCCTCCACTACAACTTCATTACCACCACCATCTCCCAGTCCCCCCTTTTTCTTCTCCTTTTTTCCCCTTTTTTTCCTCTTTACTTTTGCTTTTTTCTCTTTTCTTTTTTTTTTCTTCTTCTTGGGATTCTTGGCCTTTTATTTTCTACTACTTTGTTTTAAAATTTGTTTTTCACTTTAGTGGCCCTTTGGTTTTATTTTGTTCTGATTTTTGTTTTTAATTTCTGGTCTCTGACCTCGGCAGAATCATCTAGGGTGAAATTTACTTAGGTCGTGGTTGATATTCTTGATGCAGCCTGCTCATACAACCACTCTGCACTGAGCAAAATGACTGGAAGGAAGAACTCACCACAAAAGAAAGGATCAGAAACAGTACTCTCTCCCACAGACTTACAGAATTTGGATTACAATTTGATGTCAGAAAGCCAATTCAGAAGCACAATTATAAAGCTACTGTTGGCTCTGGAAAAAAAGCATAAAGGATTCAAGAGACTTCATGACTGCAGAATTTAGATCTAATCAGGCCAAAATTAAATCAATTAAATAAGATACAATCCAAACTGGAGGTCCTAACGATGAGGGTTAAGGAGGTGGAAGAAAGAGCGAGCGACATAGAAGACAAGTTGATGGCAAGGAAGGAAGCTGAGGAAAAAAGAGAAGAGCAATGAAAAGACCATGAGGAAAAGTTAAGGGAAATAAATGACAGTCTCAGAAGGAAGAATCTATGTATAATTGGGGTTCCAGAGAGCACCAAGAGGGACAGAGGACCAGAAAGCATATTTGAACAAATCATAGCTGAGAATTTCCCTAATTTGGGGAGGGAAACAGGCATTCAGATCCAGGAGAGAGACCCCCCCCAAAAAAACAATAACAACTGTCAACACTTCGACATTTAGTAGTGAAACTTGCAAATTCCAAAGATAAAGAGAAAATCCTTAACGCAGCAAGAGACAAGTGATCGCTAACTCATGTGGTGAGAAATATTAGGTTAACAGCAGACCTCTCCACGGAGACCTGGCAGGCCAGAAAGGGCTGGCAGGATATATTCAGGGTCCTAAATGAGAAGAACCTGCAGCCAAGAATACTCTATCCAGCAAGGCTCTCATTCAGAATAGAAGGAGAGATAAAGAGCTTCCAAGATAGGCAGAAACTGAAAGAATATGTGACCACTAAACCCTCTGCAAGAAATATTAAGGGGAACTCTGAAAAAGAAAGAGGACACCCAAAGAAATAATCTACTGTAAAAACAGGGACTGAATAGGTATTATGATTACACTAAATTCATATCTTTCAATAGTTACCTTGAACGTGAATGGGCTAAATGATCCCATCAAAAGACACAGGGTTTCGGACTGGATAAAGAAGCAAGACCCATCCTATTTGCTGTCTACAAGAGACTCATGTTAGACCTAAGGACACCTCTAGCCTGAAAATAAAAGTTTGGAGAACCATTTACCATTCAAATGGTCCTCAAAAGAAAGCAGGGGGTAGCCATCCTCATATCAGATAAATTAAAGTGTATCCCAAAGACTGTAGTAAGAGATGAAGAGGGACACTCTATCATACTTAAAGGATCTAACCAACAAGAGGACTTAACAGTCATGAATATTTATGACCCTAATGTGGGAGCTGACAAGTATATCAATCAATTAATAACCAAAGTAAAGACATACTTAGATAATAATACATTAATACTGGGAGACTTCAACATGGTGCTTTCTGTAATTGACAGATCTTCTAAGCAAAACATCTTCAAAGAAACAAGAGCTTTATTTTTTTTTTAATTTTTATTTATTTATGATAGTCACAGAGAGAGAGAGAGAGAGAGGCAGAGACACAGGCAGAGGGAGAAGCAGGCTCCATGCACCGGGAGCCCGATGTGGGATTCGATCCCGGGTCTCCAGGATCATGCCCCAGGCCAAAGGCAGGCGCCAAACTGCTGCGCCACCCAGGGATCCCAAAACAAGAGCTTTAAATGATAAACTGCACCAGATGGATTTCACAGATATTTACGTAACTTTACATCCATATGCAACTGACTACACATTCTTCTCAAGTGCACATGGAACTTTCTCCAGAATAGACCACAAACTGGGTCACAAATCAGGTCTCAACCGATACCAAAAGGTGGGGATTGTCCCCTGCATATTTTCAGAACACAATGCTTTGAAACTCAAACTTAATCACAAGAGGAGATTTGGAAGAAACTCAAACATGTGGAAGTTAAAGAGCATTCTGCTAAAAGATGAAAGGATCAACCAGGAAATTAGAGAAGAATTAAAAAGATTCATGGAAACTAACGAAAATGAAGATACAACCGTTCAAAATCTTTGGGATATGGCAAAAGCAGTCCTAAGAGGGAAATACATCTCAATACAAGCATCCCTCAAAAAATTGGAAAAAACTCAAATACACAAGCTAACCTCACACCTAAAGGAACTGGAGCAAGAACAGCAAATAAAACCTATACCAAGCAGAAGAAGAGTTAATAAAGATTTGAGCAGAACTCAATGAAATAGAGACCAGAAGGACTTTGGAACAGGTTAACAAAACCAGGAGTTGGTTCTTTGAAAGAACTAATTAGATAGATAAACCATTAGCCAGCCTTATTAAAAAGAAAAAAAAAGACTCAAATTAATAAAATCATAAACGAAAAAGGAGAGATCTCAACCAATACCAAGGAAATACAAATGATTCTAAAAACTTATTATGAGCAGCTATATGCCAATAAATTAGGCAATCTAGAAGAAATGGACGCATTTCTGGAAAAGCACAAACTACCAAAACTGGAACAGGAAGAAATAGAAAACTGAACAGGCCAATAACCAGGGAGGAAATTGAAGCAGTCATCAAAACCCTCCCAAGACACAAAAGTCCAGGGCCAGATGGCTTCCCAGGGGAATTCTATCAAAGAAGAAACAATAGCTATTCTACTAAAGCTGTTCTGAAAGATAGAAAGGGATGAAGTACTTCCAAACTCATTCTATGAGGCCAGCATCACCTTAATTCCAAAACCAGACAAAGACCCCACCAAAAAGGAGAATTACAGACCAATATCCCTGATGAACACAGATGCAAAAATTCTCAACAAGATACTAGCCAATAGGATCCAACAGTACATTGAGAAGTTACTCACCACGACCAAGTGGGATTTATCCCCAGGATGCAAGGCTGGTTCAACACTGGTAAAGGAATCAATGTGATAGATCATATCAGCAAGAGAAAAAAACAAAAACCATATGATCCTCTCAATAGATGCAGAGAAAGCATTTGACAAAATACAGCATCCATTCCTGATCAAACCTCTTCAGAGTGTAGGGATAGAGGGAACATTCCTCAGCATCTTAAAAGCCATCCATGAAAAGCCCACAGCAAATATCATTCTCAATGGGGAAGCACTGGGAGCCTTTCCCCTAAGATCAGGAACATGACAGGGATGTCCACTCTAACCACTGCTATTCAACATAGTCCTAGAAGTCAGCCTCAGCAATCAGACAACAGAAAGAAGTAAAAGGCATTCAAATTGGCAAAGAAGAAGTCAAACTCTCCCTCTTCGCAGATGACATGATACTCTACATAGACAACCCAAAAGACTCCACCCCAAGATTGCTAGAACTCATACAGTAATTTGGCAGCGTGGCAGGATACAAAATCAATGCCCAGAAGTCGGTGGAGTTTCTATACACTGAGACTGAAGAAAGAGAAATTAAGGACGCCATCCCACTTACAATTGCACCTAAAAGCATAAGATACCTAGGAATAAACCTAACCAAAGAGGTAAAGGATCTATACCCTAAAAACTACAGAACATTTCTGAAAGAAATGGAGGAAGACACAAAGAGATGGAAAAATATTCCATGCTCATGTATTGGAAGAATTAATATTGTGAAAATGTCTATGCCACCCAGGGCAATTTACACATTCAATGTAATCCCTATCAAAATATCATGGACTTTCTTCAGAGAGTTGGAACAAATCATCTTAAGATTTGTGTGGAATCAAAAAAAGACCCCGAATAGCCAGGGGAATATTGAAAAAAGAAAACCAGAGCTGGGGGTATCACAATGCCAGATTTCAAGTTGTACTACAAAGCTGTGGTCATCAAGACAGTGTGGTACTGGCACAAAAACAGACACATAGATCAATGGAACAGAATAGAGAACCCAGAAGTGGTTCAACCAATATTCGACAAAGCAGGAAAGACTATCCACTGGAAAAAGGACAGTCTCTTCAATAAATGGTGTTGGGACAAGTTGATAGCCATGTGCAGAGGAATGAAACTAGACCACTCTCTTGCACCAGACGCAGAGATAAACTCAAAATGGATGAAAGATCTTAATGTGAGACAAGATTCCATCAAAATCCTAGAGGAGAACACAGGCAACACCCTTTTTGACCTTGGCCACAGCAACTTCTTGCAAGATACATCCACGAAGGCAAGAGAAACAAGCAAATATGAAGTGTTGGGACTTCATCAAGATAAGAAGCTTTTGCACAGCAAAGGAAACAGTCAACAAAACTATAAGACAACCTACAGAATGGGAGAAGATATTTGCAAATGATGTATCAGATAAAGGGCTAGTCTCCAAGATCTATAGAGAACTTACTAAACTCAACAGCAAAGAAACAAACAATCCAATCATGAAATGGGCCAAAGACATGAACAGAAATTTCAGAGAAAGATCCAGAATAGTCAATTTCATAGAGACACGAACTAGACTGGTGGTTGCCTAGAACTGTATGTTTGTGTAGGGCCTGGAAATAAAATGGGAGCTGACTACCATCATTTTTATCATTTTGGAGTGATTAAAATCTTCTAAAATGGTGTAATGGCTACACAGCTCTGAGTATACTAAAAATCACTGACGTATACACTTTAAATGGATGAATTATATGGTACATGAATTCTATCCCCATAAAGCTGTTATTATAAAAAAGCTGGTGAAGTGTCACATCACGAGAAGCCAAGTACAGCACCGAGTCCTAGAGGGAAGCATGAGGCTGAGGGTAGGAGTAAAGCCAAGAAGCCTGGAGCCGTGTAGATATGGAAATGGGGCCAGAGAGGAGAAAGTAAGGCTGGAGCAAAGCAGGGACGTTCCGGAGCAGGATCAGAGCTAAAGGCTACTTCATAGGGGGGTGGTTGTTTGGCATGCGAGTAGGTCAGCTTAACTCATAGATAATAAATTTCTCATTGTTTTAGAGCAGCTTAATTCTAGGCCTGTGGCTTCTTTCTTTCTTTCTCACTAGCAACCCATACTGCGGATTCTCTACTCCTGCTATATGGGAAGTGGGGGAGAAGCTGATCTGCTTTTCTACAGACAACTATTTGTTGGTAGCAGTAGTACCAGCCGTAGTAGGACTAGTAACAATAATAATAATAACCCACACTGGGCAGTTACTGGGTCCCAGCCACAGTTTTCAAACGTTTTACATTATTGACCCATTTAATTCCTGACAATAAGTCCATGGCGTAAGTAATATCACTATCCTTATTTCACAGATGAGAACATTGAGGCACAGGGCAGTTAAATATCTCGTCCTAGGTCAACCCCCTTTTGAGTGGAGAGTATTGTTTGAGGTCTTAGTTGGGATAATGTGGTGAAGCCAATTCATTTTCTGTCAAGGGGTCACACCGGAAGGAAGACAACTCTCAGTTGCTTAGATCAGCATACAGGACCTTGGGCCCATCGGGACTCCAGGAGGGCCAGGTTGGGGTGCAAGCCCACCTCTCCCTGAGGTCCCAGAGCTTCCTCTTTTTCAAAGATCAGTATGCCGTTTCCAGAGAATACCAGTCAGAAAAAAGGAAGACGGAAATCAAAGTGGTTACCATGGCGATCTGTAGCCCCGGACCTGAGTAGGACAGAGAATCTCTCCAGGGCAATCACTCCTTTATACAAACAGACATTCACCAAATGACCTCTTACTTGATGAGCAGGGACTGGGAATATAGGAAGGAGGAAGACAAAGGCCATGCTTCGGAGGAGCTCGGGATCCATACAGGCGCGGCTCCGTGCAATTACCTTCACATATTGGGGGTGGTCCTTCGAACTGCAAGTAGGTTCCAAGTTTGCAGGTCAGGATCTCATTCCCCACTAGGGTAAAGCCAGGGAGGCACCTGTAGCGGACGATGTCACCTGCCAAAGAGAGACCACATGGGGATTCCCTGGAGAAGTCTGCGCGGGGCGCCCCTTCGTACTTAAACCCATGTCCAGGCAAGGCAATCCGTGGTGCGTCGTGTTCTGATCAGACTTAAATAACCGGGTCAACCCCAATCGAACGACCCAGAAAACTGCTACCCACTTCTCAGAGCTCAGCCTCGCTGAGCCGTAGCATGTTTCCAAAGTCTAGGAACTTTGGAGAGTGTCTTGCGTGGATTTACTTCTCAAAAACCTACTGACTTGAATCTCGTCTGCCTGGCTATGGTGTTTGCCCCTTGGGGCAGACTCTGGATGGATGGGAGGGGGCGATGTGCCTTGCCCGCCAGCCACCCCCACACCCCCGGGCCGGCCCCTCCTTGCCCCCCAGCCCTTGCCGGTTTGGGAGGCGGTACCTATGTTGAATTCTTCATTCTCTGTGACGACTTCGGCATTGGGGAGGATGGTGGGAGGCGGGCACTTGGTGAGCGGATAAGCTGAAAAGACAGAAGCAGACAAGCTGGGGTAAGAGCGTCACTCTCAGGGCACGTTGTCATTCACTTGTTCACTCTCATTCCTCATTCCCTGGCACAGATACTAGTGGCTTTTGACCCGTACCCAGGGCAAGTGTAGCCAAGTACTATTTTGCTTATCTGCTGTCATCCTTTCCTGTCTTTGATGCAGAAGCCAGGAGGCGTAGAGTAACAGCAACGATAAAGGAGAGAGCATCTGAGAGGTCAGCGACAGCGCACTGGCACTGAGGGGAAAGGAGAGACGCATTTCCTGAGCACCTACACGGGCCAGGCACTTTCACAGCTGTCACCGTCGATTCTGATGCCGGCGGACCCCCCTGCAAGGTGTCCTCGCTCCCTTTACGGGGAAGCTGAGATTCCGAACACTTCACTCCCTTCTCCAGGGTTACACGGGAGGTGAGGGGCACAGGAACTTGAATCCAGGAGCGGCTGCTCTCAAATCCCGTATTCTTTCCACCGCTTGGCATCTAAGTACTGTGTGTGGCTCACGTGAGTGCCCACAAAGCCAGCTGGTTTCCCTTCTGACCTCTGGCCAAACATCTCTGGCTTCAGTGGGTTTTCTAAATTGGAAACCATCCCTCTGGGCAGGGACTAGGCTGTGTGGATGGTGTCGCTGAGACGAGGCTCAGGATGGGCCCAGAGCTTGGCTTCCATCCACTGCCTGGCGCACAGCTGGTGCCACGGGAGTGTGAGCTGCTATTGGCATTGCTACTGCTCTTGTTATTTCCAAAGTCACCCCAGAGCCCCAAATTATATATATATATATAATATATATATATTATATATATAATATATATATATTTTAAAGGACATTCTTTCCTTTTTTTTGTTTTTTTATTGGTGTTCAATTTGCCAACATACAGAATAACACCCAGTGCTCATCCCGTCAAGTGCCCCCCTCAGTGCCCACAAAAAATTACAAATATAATACACTATCTTTAGAGAAAATATGAAAAATTTTCTACAACAGTAGGAAGAAAATTAAACTCATCCACTGGCCATTTGGAAAGACCCGCTGCTAACACTTTACTGTGAGTTCGTAGAGCACGTACTTTCTGCATATGTATTTTTCTCTTACAAATTTGCAGCATGTGGTGCACTTTGTGTTGATCCTTGGGCACTTACTACTGTATTGCAGGAGTTTTCCTATGCAATTAAATTTCTTAAAAAATGACTGCAATGACTTCATAGAATTTAGTCATATGATTGACTAAAATTTGTTTAACAGATGCTCTATTTTTTTTCAGATGCTCTATTATTATTAACCATTTAGGTTTCCAAAGTTTTGCAATTTAAAATAAGATTGTGATAAACATTCTTTAAAATAAAACATCCTTCTCCACATATGCATCTTTTATGAATTTTTTTTCTTCTTTTTTTTTTAAACTAGGAAGGATTGCTGGATCATAGAGCAGCTCTATTTTTTATTTTTTTTCAGGAACCTCCATGCTGTTCCCCACAGTGGCTGCACCGGTTCACATTCCCACCAACAGTGCACGAGGGCTCCCCTTTCTCCACATCCTCGCCAACATCTGTCGTTTCCTGTGTTGCTGATTCTAGCATTCTGACAGGTGTGAGGTGACATCTCACCTTGGTTTTTATTTGCATTTCCCTGACGATGAGGGATGTTGAGGAGGATCTTTTCATGTCTCTGTTGGTCATCTGGATGTCTTCTTTGGAGAAATGTCTTCCCATGTCTTCTGTCCATTTTTTTAAAGTTCTTCGTGTACTTTTGGATCTACAATTTGCACTACTAGGTATTTACCCAAAGGATACAAAAGTACTACTTCGAAGGGATATATGTGCCCCGATATTTATAGCAGCACTATCAACAATGGCCAAATTATGGAAGTAGCCCAAATATCCATCAACTGATGAACGGATAAAGAAGATGTGGTGTATATGTACATGGAATATTGCTCCAGCATCAAAAAGAATGAAATCTTGCCATTTGCAATGACATGGATGGAGGTAGAGAGTGTTATGCTCAGCAAAATAAGTCTGTCAGAGAAAGGCAAATACCATATGATTTCACTCATACATGGAATTTAAAACAAGACAAATGAACATAAGGGGGGGGGGAGGAAAAGAAAACCAAGATACAGACTCTTAAGTATAGAGAACGAACTGATGGTCCCGAGGGGAGGTAGGTGAGTGGATGGGTTGAACAGGTGTGGGGATTAAGGCGGGCACTCGTGAGGAGTGACAGGTGATATGTGGAAGTGCTGGATCACTAAATTCTACACCTGAAATTAATATTACACTGCATGTTAACTAATTGGAGTTTAAATAAAAATTTGGAAAAAAAGGGAAAAAACTGGGAACGATTACATTGTACGAGCTTTTTAAAGTATGAGCATCTCCTACTGAACGAACGTCAGTAATCCATTCCTGGAAATCAGATGTTCTGCGTAAAGATGCTATTTCCTGTGACCTCAAGTAGGAAAAAATTACGGTGCATAACCCTAAACCTGGGAAGTATCTAAGATAATAAGATACATATATATGCAAAACCCATAATGCTAGAAATTAAATACTTGAAATTTTACTGCTTGATCGCCCAAGAATGAATACAGCTGTAACAAAACAGCGGTTCCATGTGTTTTAGCACAAGCACTTTGCATAGCACAGTGGGCCACGCCAACCCTCTCAGCGTGAGGCACTTGGAAATCCTCGCCCGAAGACAAGTGCGACGTGGGAATGTGTTCAGGACAGTGCTGGGTTCACAATGAACTTCTCGTTATCGTAACCTCTCGGAACCGGCAGCAACAGGGACACACATTCCAAATGTTCACGTGGGATGCTGGCCTTTACCCACTGCAGTTAGGATGCAACCTGACTTTTCCTGCAGATGGTTTCATTAAAAATGTTGTAGGACATTTTGACGATTTAACTAATTTCTTCTACAGATGTGTCGGCGGAAAAGACGTTGCATGGAGAGACACAGGGCTCCGTGAGACGCTGTTTTCAAAGCAAGAAGCACCCGTGGGGTGGCCACGCGGGTTTGACCTTGGTTTAACATACACCCGGGAGGACCACGCGGGCGTTGGCTTTTCTCTGCAGAAAAAGGGCTGTAACTGATACGGGCCACGGAACGGCAGCTTCTCCAGGGCCGGGTCTCATCATTGTCTCCTCCAACTCATTGAAGGATTATCTGCGGAGGCCTAGCCTGGGTCAGGCACTGCGTCAGGCGGCGAGGGTGCAAGAGTAACCAAGACACAGTCCTCGCCCTCCTGCCACCCCGAGCCTCCTGGGGAAGGCAGTCCTCCACGGTAATTGTCGCCAGCTTGATAAGCAACCAAAAAGGTAGCATTTCTTTTTTTAAAAAAAATTGGCATTTGATAACAAGTTAGGTTAAACATTTTCTTCCTATATTAATGGACTATTTTGGAATTTACTTTTTAACCTTCTATCAGTCCTTTGCCCCTATTTGTCTTACAAATTGGAAGAACCCAATTCATATTTAAGATTGACTTCTGGGGTTACCTGGTGGCTCAGTTGGTTAAGCATCTGATTCTTGATTTTGGCTCAGGTCAGGATCTCAGGGCAGTGAGGTGGGTGTGGAGCCTACGTAAGTCTCTCTCTCCTTCCACCCCTGCCTTCTCTTAAAAAAAAAAAAAGACTTCTGCCTGTTAAATATATTTTCACGGTTTATCCTCTCCTTATATTTGTCTGGGGCACTCTTGGGATTCGTAGATGCATGAAGTTTCTGCTTAGCCAATTCTTTTTTTTAAGATTTTATTTATTTACGGGAGACAGAGAGCGAGCCCGAGTAGGGGCGAGGGGCAGAGGCAGAGGGAGAAGCAGACCCCGCTGAGCAGGGAGCCCGATGTGGGGGGACTCCATCCCAGGACCCGGGGATCAGGACTTGAGCCAAAGGCAGATGCTTAACTGACGGAGCCCCCCCAGGCGCCCCTCTGCTTAGCCAATTCCCGATGTTTCCTTTATCACCCAAGGCTTTTATTTTATTTTTTAAAATTTGGTATCTTCCATTCTCAGCTGCACGCTTAATCTTTAAAATACACCTTCTGGGTGGGGAACTGGATGAAGGGGATCAAAGGGTACAAACCTCCAGTTATAAGATTGGATAAGTACCGGGGATGTCACGTGTTACATGATGTTAACACTGCTGTTTGGTATATCTGAATGCTGTCAAGAGAGAGCAGATCCTCAGAGTTCTCATCACAAGGAGAAAAAAAACCTATTTTCCCTCCTTTTTTTGGATATCTATATGAGATGACGGCCTTTAACTGAATTTATTGTGGTGATCATTTCACAATATACGTAAGTCATGTCATTACGTTGTATGCCTAGACTTACACAGTGCTGTATGCCAACTGTATCTCAATAAAATTGGGGAAAAAAACCCAAAATAATTGCCTCAAATTCCAAAATATATATATATATATATATATATATATATATATATATATCTTCTATGACACTTAACTTGCAGAAAAAACTCAGAAGAAATCTCCACTTGAACACAGCCTGAGTGTGGTTACTAGTTTGAGTGGGGTAGCTTTCCCATTATATTTCTTAAGAATTATATATTTCTGCTCAGAAATGCAGAATGCTGGTGGAATATTGAAAAACAATAAAATGGAAATTGCCCCAGTCCCACCACTACCGAGGTGTAACCGCTGTCAGCCTTCCGGTGCATGAGCTTTGGTCTTTTGCAGACAATCCCTCCTCCCCCTAGAGCCACACTATCTACCAGGTTATTGCTAAAGACCTGAGTGGGACAGCGGGGGAGACGTCCAGGACTCCTCCCTTCCCCCGGTCCCCTCTCCCCCAGTCCCTTTGGGCCGAGGCCCTGTCAGAGCTTAATCGGACCCCGATGTAGGCGAACATGGTAACGGACGGACAGGGAGGCCCACTGCCTCTTGCCAAGCAGCAGCCAGTGCGGCTACGGCCGTCGTAGGCCAGGGTCTCACCGGTTTGTCCTGGGCTGTATCTTTGTTCCTATGGTTTCCTTTGTTTTCCACCTTTTCTATAGGAACTATGCTTTGCTTACTTTTTTCTTTTAGTGACTTAAAAGTACTAACACCTATTTTTAATTTTTTTAGTGACTAAAATACATACTTGGAGTCCTGATTTTCCTAATTATTAAAATCAGCGATTGAATGACATCTACTGATTCCACCCTCATGAGAGATAAGAACATTCCCTTTCTCCTATTCCTCTTCTAATTCCTTGGGTATTTGTTAATATGAAATAATCCTTAAAAATCTTTTTTTTTAAAGATTTATTTTTATATGAGAGAGAGAGGAGAGTGTGAGTTCTAGTGGGGGGAGGCACAGGGGAAGAGGGAGAGAGAATCCTCCAGCAGACTCCCCTGAGTGTGGAGCCCGATGCAGGGTGCCATCCCAGGACCCTGAGCTCATGACCTGAGTCCAAATCAAGACTCAGATGCTCAACTGCCTGAGCCAAGCAGGTGCCACAATTTTACAAAATCTTTTAAGAATCATTTGCAATCTGTTTGGAATCGATATTTTCAATTATTATTAGGCTTAAAAGGTGGTTAGCTAGTTAGTGCTTCCACTTTAATCTTTTATACAACTTCTCTGTATCAAGTTATTGGCTCCTCTCTCCCTGGGGGTCCACATCCTGGAGGAACACTTCAACTGAGATGTGGGGATGCGGATTGTGAGCGCTCAGAGGTCTGCAGACGGCTGTCTCTTGCCTGCACATGTGATGCTCCCAACTATCTTCCCCCTACATATCTATAAAAATGCCTCTTTTGATTTTCTGGGATTGAATGCCAAATATAATTATTCAAAGGATTGTGGATTTTGGCTCCTCACAGGTAACTTTCTCGGCCTAGATTCGGGTAGATTGTGCCCTTCATCCCAGTAATTTGAAATGCTTGCCAGGCTGGTTGTGATTTCCCCCAGCATGCGGTGAGCTCTTTTGTTCTATTTGCACAGTTTTTCATTCATTTCAGAAGAGTTTTCTTTTATTATTTGTGTTCTGTCCGTCTGGTTCTTTCTGTCATGGATGCTTTTTATCAGGACATTCTTCATTCACTGGATCTCTTTTATTTCCCATTCTCTCCTCTATAATCTTCAAGTCTTTGCTCTTTCTCTCCTTCGTGTTGGGCTTTGCCTCTGATCTGGTTTTCTACAGCGTTTTGCTGATCCTTATGCCAATTTAATCGGGCTGTGGCATTTCTTCTTTAACTTTTTAAAAATTATCTAGCTCCCCATGTAAATAAAAATCTTAATTTGAAACAATCACAAAGGTACAGGAAAAGTTGGAAGCATCACACAAAAAAAACGTTTTTCACAAACCATTTGAAAGGAAATTGCCAACATGATGCCCCATCACCACAATATTTTAACATTAACATGCATTTTCAACAAAGCAGCACATTCCCTTTTGCAAAATCACAATACAACCATCAAAAACAGGAAATTACCTCTGATAATGGTAGCCAACTCACCCTCACCTCCGCTCATGTTTTACCACTTGTCCCAGGAAAGCTCTTAACAGCACAGGATTCAGTTCAGAATCATGCACTGTATTTTGTTGTCATGTCTTTTTTCGTCTGGAACCGTCCCAAAGTCTTTCCTTGACCTTCATGACTTTCACACTCTTGAAGATTATACATCGGTTAACTTCTAGTCTGTCATAATATATTACGTTACCCCCAATTTAGATTTGTCTGATTCCTCACAACTGGATTCACATTGTGCATCTTTCCTGGGCTATCACAGAGGTGATGCTCGCTCTTCTCTTTGCACCCAATCAAATGGGGGCATAACTGCAATTTGTCCCATTACTCAGCATGCTTACTTGGATCACTTGGTTAAAGTGATGTCCTCCAGCTTCTCCACTGTACAGCTACTCTTTTCTCCCTTTGCAGTTACTGTGTGGGGAGATAGTTTGAAAGCATGGAAATATCCTGTTCCTCATAATATTTTAAATTAATAATTGTTTCATTAATTAATTTATACCTGGATGGGTATATATAGTGTCCTGGTTTATTCATTCAGTTACCATGTGTTACCAAAACGAATTATTTGGATGCTCAAATTATCTGAGTATTACGGTCCAAGTATAATCCAAATTATCCCATTACAGTCACTGGGAGCCCCTTCAAGCCCACGTCTATGTCCTTCTGGCACATCTCCACCATTCTTTGGGCACCTTCTTGCTTTCTGCCATAAAATGTTCCAGGCTCATCTTGTGCTTTCTCTGCCTCAGTCCTGGAATCAGCCATTTCTTTTCTTTTTTTTTAAAGATTTATTTATTTATTCATGAGAGACACAGATTGAGAGGAGAGGCAGAGACATAGGCAGAGGGAGAAGCAGGCTCCCCGCAGGGAGCCCGATGCGGGACTCGATCCCGGATCCGGGGATCACGATCTGAGCCAAAGGCAGGCGTCCAACCACCGAGGCACCCAGGCGTCCCTTTTAAGGAGTCCTCATCTATTTTAGTGGAAAATGGTTTTAGAAACCAGTATCTGGAGCTAGATGTGTTCATTGCTATTGAGGAGTCATTGCTTCCAGGCCCTTTCAGTGGAAGGAGCTAAGGAATACACGTACGTGTACAGACCCATGTTTACATCCATATCTCCTTCTATATCTATGTGGACATATTGAAAACCATTGCTCATACTCATACTTCCAATTCCAATCCAATGCCCTGGGTATATTCTAATTTTTGCACTTGCCACATTTCTGACCTTCTTTTTTACAGTGCGATTCCTACCTGGAGTGACAGTTGAGATGGGAACTTGGTTCTCTAGTGATAGATTAACTTCTTTGATCAGTCACTCCTAGAGGACCCAGTTCCCATCTCAACTGTCACTCCTCCCTTACATGAATGCCCTGCTCCCCCACCTTGGAGTCTGAAGGATCCTCCGCGTGGATGGCATCCTCACTTTGCTGGGGCTCCTACCCGACATGGATGTTCCCTCAGTTTGCAGAGCCTTGATGGGTATCATGCCAGCCCCGTCTCCGTACAGATGCTGCCTCTCAGCATGGCCCCCTCTTCCCTCAGATGCCCACTTTCCTTCACCCCATTTAACAGCTTTAGGACTGAATTGTTCAGGAAGGGAAGGGAAGACATTTAGCTCCCCTTCTAGTTATCTCTTATTTGGAGTCCATGTTGTCGAGACTTTTACGCTGGAAGCAGATACTTTCCAAAATTTATCTCTATTTCCTAAACTACATGTTTCCAAGGGCATTTTCCTCTGCAATTCAAATCCACTTTTGTCATGAAAAAATACTGTAGAATCTTGTTCATAGCTCTCCTTAAGGTACTTTTCCGCTTATTAGTCCTTATATGAGAAGAAATTTATTGAAAGCTAATGTTTGCCTATAGATAGGCAGACATTCTTTCCCCCACACCAGTCCCACTCCCTGGTCTCTGCAAGTCTACCTCCTTCTTTTTCTTTAGTTCTTGTCTCAAATATTGCCTCTTGACAGGTTACCCACAATTATTTTACATGAAAAGAGTTCCCTGTCTTTTTGTTTGCTATCTTATGTGTTTCCTTCATAGCAACTTATTACAAATGGCAAAGATTTTATTTGTCTGTTATCTCTCTGTCCTTGGAGGAAGAAAGCTCTAGGGGGAGCAGGCGTTTCGCAGAGCAGGGAAGCATGAGTCAATGAAGATACGAAAACATGCTCACCTCATCATTAACATAAGAGTGAAATGCTATTTCATGCATCTGCCATATTGGCAAAAAACTTAAAAATTTGATAAAATCTTGTGTTTGCAAGACGGAGCCAGGAACAAGGTCAAGCTTCCCCCATTTCCAGTTCAAGTATATGTAAAGCTCTGCAAATTGTAATACGGAGGAGTATTCTATAGATGGGGACAAACCCACAGAAAACTTTAAATTTTTCAATGCTGTGTCCACTATTACAAAAATGAGGAAGCACCCAGACCTGTAACTTCGGACCCTTAGGAGAAAGTTGGCTGTTGATAAGGACAAACACACCCTGAATGGTTCATGGTCCTTCTGCTTGAAATCTCCACGACTTCACTTGTGCAAAGTACACCCTGTGAGGTCAACAGAGCCCTAGATTCCTTTGGAGGGGGAAAACCCTCTAGAAGATGTGAAGGGACAGGCTGGGGAACCAGTGAGTGAGTAACCCAGTGAGTTGACATGAACCTGTGAAATGAGAAGCCTCATCCCGCTGCCTCTAAACTTGGACTTGGCACCAGGGATCGGCACCAGGAGCCTCCCTGCCCTCACGGTGGAGGAGGAAAACCTCCACGTATGGGGGTCTGTGCTGCGGGATCCTCGTATAGGTTAACACATTGAACTCATAACTCCGAGGACACTGAGGCCGAGAAGCTACGTAAGTCACTCAGAGTCACATGACAGGGATCAAGCGCGGCCCTAACTTGAGAGCACGGTCCTTCCCTCCCACGTCAGGCTTCCACACTGACCGGAAAAGGCGATGGCGAAGATCCCACCCATGGCTGCGTCACGGTGGAACTTGAGCAGGGCCTGGTTGGATGAGCTGTGCAGCGTTTTCTTGGCCAAGCTCCGGCTGAAGACTCCAAGCTGTGGAGCTGTCTGCTGCGGCCCATCCCTGCATGCAGGAGAGAAGGTTCTGGCATCAGTCACCAGGGCTGCCTGCTTTATCTGGTCCCATCAGCGGCCTCACAGAGCCCTGGAGCGGGAGGCTGTGGCTCTTCCTGCGCCCACGCCCCATGCACAGCTCTCTCATCTCTCCCGACCCGGTCTGCCAACAAGGCTCACCGGGTTGTCAAATCTCACACTGGTTCCTCCTTCACCTGATCCTTCACAGTTGCCTCTGTAGGGGGCTCCGGGGGTGAGTTCCCCCAAGCAGCAGGAGCCCCTGGGCAGGTTCTCTGTCTGAGCAGCAGTAGGACGGGGCTGAGGAAACGCATCCCACCATCCGGGCCAGCCCCACTTCCTGTCCCCACGCACACACATGCCCATGCTGCCTTTCTAGGCAAGACTTTCTTCCCCGGAAACTCATCTAATCCCTTCTATCCGTGCGTAATCATTGCCTGGAAAGGGAACCGGAAATTAGCCCAGGGTAGTCTGATGACGGTTATCTAGCCCTGAGGCTCTGGGGAGGAGACCCCCACTATCCTCTTCTGATTCCTAAAATGGCAGTAACTCCTGAACTAAGGAATTCTTGGGTTATTTATTCGTCCAAAGATGCAGAGGTTTGGGAAGAACCGTCTAGGAGACTTATTGACTAATAATTCACACTCCCATTTTAAAATCACTTCAAGATATCCTAACCTATTACTCAGAGTGGAACTATCACGTTGGTGACCAGTAGGCCACATGTGGCTCTTTATATTTAAATTAATTTAAGTTTAAAAATCAGCTCCTCCGTCA
Organism: Canis lupus familiaris; assembly: GCF_011100685.1. Classification (NCBI taxonomy): domain Eukaryota; kingdom Metazoa; phylum Chordata; class Mammalia; order Carnivora; family Canidae; genus Canis; species Canis lupus. Next base: position 8,179,388 of record NC_049236.1, on the reverse strand, counting down.
CTCTAGTCACATTTGAGTACTCAGTGACCACCCGTGGACGGCGGCTATGGCCCTGCAGAACGTTGTGTTGGACAATTCTGGTTTGGCGGGAGACGACCAATGGGACTTCACCGAATTCCGCCCCCAAACTCTTCCATTGGTCTAGGTAGCTTATCTTAGGTAAATGTAGAATTTGGGTTTGGACTCTGGAAAAAAATGAGAAAAGTCTGGGTATCCCTGACCACTCCCATTCATACACCTACCACCGGTACGACGACCCCTAGCAGGACTTGGGGTTGGAAACCACCGCCCGCCCTTTCCTCTCGCTCCAAGGAGCCCCAAAGGCTAACTGAGGCGCAGCCCCTATTTACTATGTTCACCTGAAAGCCAGGAGGCTGAGCATCGTTTAAAGCCATTCGGCTCTTGGTTCTCTGAACAGAATGACGGGTGACTCGGTTTAGAGCCCAGCCAATGCCCCTTTCTAGTCAGCTGCCGTGGTGGCAGCCAGCCCTACCAGACGGTGACGAAGTCTCCGGACGGCTCTGTCTGCAGCAGGCTGAGGTTGAGGCGGATGCCATGACCAATGGGCACGGTGATCAACCAGGCACAGTCCTGGGAGCTGGAGTACGGACTGGGGAAGCCAGGGGAGTACACGGTGCCGTTGGAAGAGGTGATGTTCCCGCCGCAGGGGACTGCCGGGAGGGGACAGCAGCATGGTGAGTGGGGGAGATCACCCCCCACCTGAATTATTTAGGTGACGTCCTTCTGAAGTGCCAGCACCCGCCACAGGGTCAGGAGGGAAGGGGAGGGATGATGGAGCCGAGGGTGACCGTGGGGGTCCCCCCCCCGCAGACCCAGCACCCACTCCCCACCTGGCCCCGACCTTCAGTGCCGGTGCCTCTGTGGGCCAGCCCCCGCCCCTACCCCCCTTCTTCCTGTGGAGGACACCTGCCCAGAGGGAAGGTCACCCTGACACCCTCCCCCCTTCCGAGGAACGGAGTGGAGAATCAGGTCAGAGTCAGTGCCGCTGTAGTACTTTTGCTGGGACGAACTAAGAAATTATGGAACTATGTCTTTCATTTCATTTGCTCTAAGATTCTTCGAGGGGCACGTTTGGTCTTGACCTAAGAGATAAGGATTGTGGCGCTAGTGTCGGGTTTAAAGCGTGGCTACACTGCTTGTTAACTAGATGAGCTTAGACAGTAGTTTCCTCCCTCTCCTCACCTGTCCAATGGGACTAAGAGGGGCCCCGTAGAGGACGGTGGGAGCCGCTGGGTGAACTGACACCTGTGAACCATGCAGCCGGGTGCTTCCCTCACAGAAGGCATGTGCTGCAGAGCTGTGGGCCCGTCTCCCTATTTCCCTGTCCCCCAAAAGTGACACCCAATTTTGGCCTCACTCTGACCTTGGCTTTGGGTAAGGGGATGAAGAGGCCTTGAGGTCTCCATAATGTTCCAATTTAGTCACCAGGGAGGAGAAAAAAGGACACATGAACCAACCACCCCTGGTCCAGAATAATGAGTCTATTAGGCCGGCTCTGGGCGCCAAGCAGACATCGAGGTGGGGGCAGACCAAAGCGAAGAGAAAGCGTCCCAGTGCCTGCAGGCAGAAGATAGGGTTCCGGGGAAGCATAAGATCCTGAAAGGGGTACACATGGACGCATGGACGGCATCCCTCCTACACCTGCGGGCACCTGTGCAGTGTCAGGTGCAGCCTGGGGGAGACAGTGGGGTGCAAGGGCACCCAGGCACGAGGTTCTGTCTGTAACATCTACAGCCGGGGTCTGGCTAAGTGATGGAGATGCCAGCGTAGGCTGGAGGGGTCTCAATGTGGGATGCCCCAGGAGGAAGAGCAGGGCCCCTCATCTGGTCTTGGGGGGGTGAGGAAGGTTCTCGGTATTGTTCCCATCTGGATTTGGAGCTGAGGGAGGACAGGGCTCAGCAGGCAAAAGGCAAGAGAGGAGAGCCGTGTTCCATGAGGGGGGCCAGGATGCGCTAACAGGAGGCAAGAGGACACGGCACACTGGGAAGCTGGAAGTCCTTCCTGCTGGACACGCAGTCTGTGCGCGTGGACAGTACTGGGGCTGGGCAGGGCCCAGGCCTGAGGGACTTCATTCAAGGGTCTGGAATTTACCCCAAGAGAGGTGGGGATGCCTTGCTGCCTTCTGGGCAGGGGAGGGTCTGGAGCGTGTTGATGGTTTTGAAGGTCACACTTGGCTCCGTTGTGAAAAATGGATCGAGTAGCGCGAGAGCCGCGGTGGGGAGACCCGTGAGGAGCCTCGGCAAAGAGGCGGCCTGGACCAAGGTGGAGGCGGGACGGAGGGATGCGGATGCACCCGGAGGGTCATCAGGACGTAGAATCATCAAGACTCAGTGAGTACGTTAGATGGCGAGAGGGGGCCGCCCAAATAGGGGCCGCGTAAGCAGGCGACTAGCGGTGACCCTTGCTGATGAGGACTTCCACTGAATGGCAGAGAAGGTGACCTTGATTTTGGACGTATTAGGATCTAGATGTCTCTGGGTAAGTGAAGCTCTTCAGTAAGGACCCGGATATCCCGGTGTAGATGCCCGAAAAGAGAACGATTACAGCCTTCCCTTCCGATGGGCTGCGTCTTCCTGGGGCCGCGCGCTCCCCGGGCCGGGGCCTCCCTGGCCTGCCGCTCCTCCAGGCCCTCCCACGCTCGGCCCAGGCGTCTGCCCCAGGACCGTCCTATGAGTAGGCTGCGGCTCTTCCATATGAAAACAGGACGGTCCGGGTGCGCCTGGGCTCCTCAGCCTGGGTGACTCCTCCGAGTGTGGGAGTCCCCTGAGTTGCTCGCCTTGGGAGGAATCCCCAGGGATGGGGGAGGGAGGGACATACCTTCACACCTGGGCAGGGGGTGGTCCCAGTTCCGGTTCGTGCCGTGTTGACACGTGAGGACAGGATGGCCGGTCAGCTGGTATCCCGGGAGGCACTCGAAGGTCACGGACTGCCCGACATTGTAGCCGGCTCCCCTCACGATGCCGTTGGCAAAGGGCTCCGGGTCTGGGCACTCCTGGAGTTCATAGGCTGGCGAGGGTTAGAGAGAAGGTTACCGTATTCCCTCTGGACGTTTCCTCCTCCAGGACGTGGGCAGGCAGAGAGCCGACCTCGTGTGGAGCCGGGGCTTGGACTCACACGGACCCGCCCCGTCTACCAGTCGCCGCTGCCTTTGGGCCGGACATCATCGTGAGGACCAGGGGGGCTAACACACCACGGCCCTTTGCGCGGCGCCGGCACAGAGCCAGAGCGTAATAAATGTGGTTTTCCCTGTCTCCGTGGGGAGGGGGCTCGGGGGAGATGGGGCGACGCTGGGCGCTGGTTCACGGGCACCCGCCTGGGGCCGGGCCTCAGTTCTTTCCTGTGGGTCGTCTCGTTTAACCTCGACAACCTCGTTCTGGGTCACGGGCGCGGGAGGCAGTTGGGGGAGGCCTGAGTGGGGTCTTTGTGACTGAGGAGTGGGGGTCCCACGGGGGCACGTCCTCGGATGCGGGGAGGCGGCCGGCGCCGACCCCAAGCTCGTGCCTGGAGCCCCTGGGGCGGTCTGGGGTTCCCGCCACCGGTTGAGGGTCGCCGGCTGGGGCAGGAGGGCGGGTGCCTGAGGGGAGGCTGCGGCCTGGGGTCCCCGCTGGGAACCACCCCACGAGAGGGACCGGCCTTTGCAGAAAAAGGGACCCTTCGGGAGAGCGCCCGGGCTGCTTTCAAACGGGGCCAAAGTGCTCAGGGCCCACACCCGGAGGGAGCCGCCAAGGAGCGGGGGTGCCTCTGGGTGTGGGGCCGGGCCCGCAGGGGGGCATCGGCCTGCCGAGTAGGGCTCCCCAGGGGCGCGCAGGCTGGGCCCCCAGGGAGGCATCACGGTGGGAAGAGACAACTTTCAACCAGCGCCACAACGCAAATAGTGGAAATATGGTGAGAATTACTAAGACATTCACGTTATTAAGGTAGGAAGGACGGTGCCCAGCACTTTGGAACAGTTTTGTGTCCGGTCACTGCTCAGCTCCTTGCAAACCCGGTGTCCCCAGCAGCTGTGGTGGCTTCGGTGAGGCCCGGTGACCCGGAGGCCCGGTAACAGGGGCTTGTGCTGTTAGTAACAACTTCAGGGGAATGTTCGCCTGAGGGGAGACAGGAGAACCCTAGCCTAGGGAGTTCAGGGCGCCTAACGGAGGGATTTTGAGAAAAGCAAGGAGTTGGATTTCCTCAAAGGGCTGGGACCATAGGCAGCTGGGCCTGCTCCATAGCAGTGCCTTAGTGGGACAAGCGGCCCCTCTGGGAACAGGTCTTTTCACGAAGGAACACCTGGGGTGAGGGGTCAGCGTCCAGCTCCACGGGCCCTGCAGGGTGTAAGTGGAGTACGAGGGCCCGTCGGGCGGGGAGAACTATTTGCACCTGTCGTAAATCAGGAGGCCTCCGTGGGAGGACCCACCAAGTCACAGAGGTAAACGTGAGCGAGAGACGGATTGCACACACCCAGAGCCGACGCCTCGGGCCCGGCACGCAATCGGACCACCTCCCGGGGCGGGGCTGCGTGTCCGCTGCCCTTGTGCCTCGCTTCCCCCAGCAAGGGAAATCCTGAGAAGGGGGCCCCTAAGGAGGGCAGCGGGCCCGTCACAGAGACGGCTGCTGCTGCAGCGCTGGCCTGGGTCTGGGAAGCCTCAGCGGATGTGAGGGGCGGAGGCCAGGGCCCCGTGGAGGCGGGGAGGGCTCTTCCATGGGGAGGAGTCAGTGAGGCCCGCGGCCTCGGCCGACGACGCTCCCAGGGTGTATCACAGGGGCCCACGGTGAGTGAGGTCTGGCCCCACTGCGTGGACCCAGTGGGCGGGCCCCCAGGAAGCTGTCCTGGTTCTGGTGGTGGGGTCGTCAGTACTCGCACCGATGCAACAGGAAGCGTCTTCGGGGAGCACCTGGGCCTGTGCGAGCTGGGCTCTCCGGAGTCGAACTGCATCCCCCGACCAGATGCACATGTTGGGGTCCCAACCCCTGGCACCTGAATGGGGCCTTATTTGGAGAGAGGATCTTGCCGTTTCACCTGATGGCAATGAGGTCATCGGGGGGGGGGGGGAGCCCTCACCCAACATGACTGCTGTCCTTGTAAAAAGGGGAAACTTGGGGACATACAGGGATCTGAAGCCAGAGATGGGGGTGATATTTCCATTAGCCAAGGAGTTCAGACGGCCAGCAACCCCCAGGAGCAAGGACAGAGGTCTGGAGAGTGTTCCTGCGGCCTCCAAGCGGTGAGAGGACCAACACGTGTTGCCCCAGCGCCGCAGCCCCCTGGGGCGGGGGGGGCCAGGGAAGGAGACGCTGACCCCAAGCATGGGTCCGAGTCTCTCCCGTGACGGGATGCGGCAGCTGAGGTGTCACCACGTGCCAGCCCCCGCGGCCCGTCCCGGCCTCTGTCCCCGTCCTCTGGGGTGTGGCCCATTACCCCAAGGAGGCCGGCGCCGTTGGATCCAGAGCACAGCCGCTCCCCCCCGCCCCCCGCCGAGCTGTCCCAGGTGTGGCAAGCACAGCCACGCTGCCTCAGTTCCACCGGAGGCGGGAGGCGGCGGTGCCTGGGTCACTGGGCCGTGGAATACCCTTGAGGCTCTCCCGAAACCAGCGGCCCAGACCCTCGGCCCGTGTCCATCTCTGACAAGGGACAGCAAGGCCAAAGGTCAGGGCATCATGTATACACTTACATAGGAAACACAACAAAAAAAGTCATGAAATAGGACACATTTTCACAGGTATGTGGAACATATGTGTGGCAACGCATGGGAAAGATCTGGAAAGATCATGTCAAAACAACAGTAACAACTTGAGGGGAATAAGCCCAGGTGCGGAGGCTGTGGACAGAGAAAGCTTGACCTTGTCTGTGATGCTTTGATTTCTTCCTTCCTTCCCTTTGTCCTTCCTCCCTCCACCCCCTCTTCCTTTTTAACAAGGTGAGTGTGTTTGCAAACTATTAATATAATTAAAAATTAACTTTCAAAAAGAAAATTACAAAGGCGGTATTTATAGTACGATGCCATTTTGATTGAAATGAAATAATAATAATAGCTGCATCAATCTACGTACGGGAAAAATGGGGAACGCAAACTTAAAAGTTGGTATCTCTGCACAAGGTGCAGTTGGAGATGGGATGACAGGAAAACTTTGACTTTCTACGGCGGACTTACAAAAATCCCTGTAGTGTTCTAATTTTTTATAAGCATGTATTAGATTGGAAAAAAAGTTCGAAATCATGCAAGAAAAAAAAAAGTCAGTGGAAGGCTCTGGAAGGACAGGTTAGAACAAATGGTTCAGTCCGTCACACTAGGAAGGCATCTGAGGGGCAGGCCGGCCCCCCACCCTGGACGGGGCACCACCTGCATGGCCACAGGCGACGGCCCCTCACACAGGGAAAGCCTGAGGTGAGGGAGCACAGAGCTTGTTCCGGGAAAAAAACGTGCCCGGAGGAGCGGGGGCCATCACGTATTCCCCTCAGCAAGCAGAGCCCCGGAGAGCATGGCAGGCGCCCTCAGTGGGGTCGATGGGCTGGTCTCATCCGAAGGCTCTGCGGGAGCCCCGGGGCGGCGACCAGAGTCCTCTGTCATGTGACAGGAGCCGCTCGCTGAGGGTGATGGGGCTTCACACAGTCGGCCGAGGAAGGCTGAGGGCAAGGGGTGGCGGGACGCTGGGGACAACCCCTGGGGGCTGGGCCTGGATGGGGGGCTCCAGTGGTGCTGTTGGGCCTTAACCCTGGGAAAGGCTGGCCAAAGGGGGTTGGGCACCTTCACGGAGCCGGAGGGACCTGCCGCCCAAGGGGAGCCCTCCTCCCTGGGAGCCCCTGCTGCCCCTCGGCCCCCCGAGTTCCCTCTCCCGCACGTGGAGGGCAGAGCAGATGGGTAGGAGAGGGGGTGGACGGCAGCAAGCGGGCCCTCGCGGCGCTCACCCTGATACTCCAGCTTGAATCCTGGCCGGTTCTGGGAGTGGTCGCTGTGGAAATACACGGTGGTCTCGTGGGATGTGGAGAGGAGCGCGCCCGGGAGCTCGCTGCCGCTGAACCTGCCCATCATGCGGCTGGTCTCGTGGGGGCCGTTCCGGATCTCGATGAAGTCGTGGTTGGGCTCAGTGGAGAAGTTCAGGAACTGGATGTGAGCTCCTGGCAGCGAGACAGAGGCAGACAGTGCCCCAAGCCACACAGTCCTGCGGCGAACGCGCGGCCTGGCCTCCTGGAAGCTTCTCCCACTGGGCCTCGCTCGTCCCCACCACCGACGTCCCGCCCAACCGAGATTCGCAGAACCGCGGTCTGGAAGCCACCGTCCTGTCCGGGCTTTTGTCTTGAGGCAGGACTGAACTTAAAAATGTGCTATTCGAGTCTTCCATGTTCTGTCTCCCTTTCTGATTTTTCCTACCCATTTCTACTCCTAACTCTGGGAAACGAACTAGGGGTGGTAGAAGGGGAGGAGGGCGGGAGGTGGGGGTGACTGGGTGGTGGACATAGAGGGGGGCACTTGAGGGGATGAGCACTGGGTGTTATTCTATATGTTGGCAAATTGAACACCAATAAAAAATAAATTTATTATTTAAAAAAATAATAAAAATTAAAAGTTTTCTAAAAAAAATGTGTTATTTGCTCAGAATGAAGGGCTTCGGTCGTTCCACATGGCTCTCCATCCCCATCCCCACCCCGATTTTATTTTTTTGAAAACAAAGCTCGGCGCCAATGCTTGGTTTGTAGTTCACAGGCCTACTCTCGGCACAAAGACAGCTCTGCTAAAACGAACGTTTCACTGAAAAATAACTGTATCCGCTCAAAAGACTTGAGCTTCGGTGCTGCTGTCTTCTAGAATACTTACGGCAATTCAGAAAGCAGAAAAGCACGTTGTCAATGAAGTTTACACTCTGGGATCTTAACTGGGTTAATCGAGATCTCCTAACAACCCAAGAAGCTAAACAGATCTCCTCGAGCCCTTAACGTACATGATAATGCACGATGCAAAGTGGAGGTGGAAGGGATTTGCTTTCTGGTGAGATTTCTCAAAATTAAGATTATTATTAAAAATGATGTGGAAGAAATACATTCACCGAGCAGAGGAAAGTGTGCATTAGGCTAGTTGTGAAAGTCTGATTGCAAAGTAGTAGGTGCTCCCATAATTCTAACTTTTGCATTAAAAAATGAGAATAGTCACCGATGCCCTAATAATATTGACTGAGCATCCACCACGCGTCAGGGCTGTGCTGGGCACCGCGCGGGGGGCACCGTCTGGCAGGTCCTCGTCTTCACGGGGGCCAAATGGTCACTGAGGACTGGGCTGGGGTGGTTATCTCCGCAGGGTGGACTCACAGATGGACTTTAATCCCTAAAAATTTCTCTAATTTGCATAGAATGGGGATTTAAGTGTGATTTTTTTCATCTAATTATTTAAATAAAATAAAGGCTGCTAACACTGAAGACCCTCCATGTCTCCTGCTGTCCCATCTGAGGGTCACTCACAGAATGGGGAGATACCTCCCCAGTCCATGTTTTTAGATTCCCAAATGTGTGTCGGATTTGTCTCATTTATGTAAATGTTCTACCGTACAGTTGTCTAAACTCTTTAATTCAATATTGTGCTTTTCGGGGTCTACCCTTGCTGATACAAGGAGCAAGCTCATTGGTTCGACTACACAGTAATCGATCTCATTTTGTGAATGATGCAGCCGCGCTACATATGACCCTATTAGCGACCATGCAGGTCGTCTCCAAAGTGCGGGCAGCCCCGGCCCAGCACTCAGCCCCCGTCGCCGCAGCCCTGTGAGCAGCATGTTCACCAGGGGCCCCCACAGGCCTCGGGGTGTGCGGAGAATGGGGTGCCACTGCTGCCATCGCCGGGGTTCCTCACGGCCGCCTCGGGCCCCGGCCCGCGGCCAGGAGTCGCCCAAAAGCAAGGCCTCGGTGACTGGCCTGTGCAGACGCCGGGAAGCGGCCGCGTCTGAGGCGGGGAGAGCTCTGGGGGCTGCACACTGGGACCGACGAGGACAGCGGCCTAACTCCTGCTCAAACTCTTTTCCTTTGGCGTCTGTGCTTCCTCCATCCCTCCATCACCTGAGCGTCTTGGGGCCCACGGCTGCATCTGCAGCCCGAGGGGCTCCTGGCTCCCCTTCCCCAATCTCTAAAATCGGGAGTTTCCCAAGGCTGCCAAAGTCCTCCTCGTGTTGTACCCTGGTCATCCACGCCCTGGGTCCCCCGAAAGGTGCTAAATAAGAGACTCCATCTTGGGCAGCCCGGGTGGCTCAGCAGTTTCCACCGCCTGCAACCCAGGGCGTGACCCCGGGGTCCTGGAATCGAGTCCCACGTCGGGCTCCCTGCATGGAGCCTGCTTCTCCCTCTGCGTGTGTCTCTGCCTCTTTCTCTCTCTCTGTGTGTCTCTCATGAATAAATAAATAATTTTTTTTTTAAAGGGAGTCTCCATCCTTTGAGGGTCACCAGCCCCTCTCCTCCACTCAGGACATTTGTGAAGGAGACCAGTTGGCTCCCTTTCTCCTGAAGCCCCTTCTCCTTCAGAAGACCCAATCGGGCTGCAGAGTAAAGAATAAACATCAGGCTCTTTCATTCCTGAGGTCATGGACAGAGAGGTCCTAGGAGGCAGGAGGTCCTAGGGGCAGGGACACCCCAAGGACCCACCGTCCCCAGGAGCAGAGCAGTGACTCAGGCAAGGCGACCAATTGGTTCCTTGTCAACACACCTTTTATCTCCTCAACAGAGATATTGAGTTATATTCCCGGTCAGGAATGAATCAGCAACAGTTAGACTTTGTGCCCACACCCCACCAACCCCCGTGCCTGGAATACTCCATCTCCACCAAAAGAAAAAAAAAAAAGTCCTCCCACTCCTTAAGATGAGCCCTAAATGTGCATCTAAAAAATGCAAACTCAAAAAAAATAAATAAATAAAAAATGCAAACTCGAGGGGGGGGCACTTGGCGGGATGAGCACTGGGCGTTATGCTCTATGTTGCCAAATTGAACTCCAATAAAAAAAAATTAAAAAAAAATGCGAACTCTGAATCGTGTCGACCTTGGCTATGTAATTTAATTAGGATGAGAAATCGGATGTTGAAGTTAAAAGCACAAGTCGAGGTCCAGCCTCTGCGAGAGCCTCTTTCTTTTTCAACCGTCCCTGGGTGATTTCTCATCCCGCGGTCCTGCATCCCAGCTCACTACTCAGGTAATAGTAGCCACGATCCCTGAGGTCGTTTCTCCCGTATTTTATGTTCATTCCCAGCGTTCTTAACTCGTCCTCGCCACCGTGGGGGCAGAGCATGCTGTGGGCACGCCGAAGGGTCGCCCGGGCCCGGGCGTGTAGACTTACCAAAGCCCACGGGCAGGACTATCTTCCAGGAGCAGTCCATGTTGCTGGGGTAGTTGCCGGGGAAGCCGGGGCTCAGGATCACGCCCTCCATCTCCTCCACTGCGCCCCCACACTGCGCTGTGATGGGGACAGAAGGCGGAGGGTGAGGACGCACGCGGGACAGCGCGGGGGCCGCGCCAGCATTGGGATGCTCCCTTAGGGCAGCGGTTTCTGTCCCTTTCTCAAGCCATAAACCCCTTTGAGAATCCAAAGGAACCAACGGCTCACCCGCCCTGACGGAGCGCCCATGTGGGCGAAGCTGAGTCGGGGCAGGGCTGCTCAGGTCGGGGCGCTGGCGTCCACAAGCCCGGGCCGTGGCTCTTGGCCTCGGCCAAGTGTGACCTTCTAGCCCCAAACCTCCCTCCATCACCGTCCCATCAACTCTTCCGAGACTAAAGAAAAAGGACGGAGGTGGGGGCTGGTGTGCATGGGGTCCTCACCCTGCCAGGGACCCCCTCCGCCCCTGATCTTTGCCCTCGGCCACGGGAACCGTGATTAGCGTTCCTCGGGGGGCCAGCCGTGCGGGGCTGGGGCATCTGACGGGCCGGCCCAGGTGACCTGAGAGTCACTAAAGAGGCAGGGCTGGAGCCCGAGTCCAGCCTGGTCAGGGGACACCAACTCTGTTCTTTCATAGCTTCCAGGGAACGGTCATGTGAGCTGGTTTTGGGGGACGGAGAGAGATGGAGGGGAGGGGTGTGTGGGGTCTCAGCGGAGGCATCCTGGGGACTGGGTGACATGCGGACCTGAGAGCGATGGTGCCTGGGTTGGGGGGGCTCCGGCCCAGGTCAGACCCACCGCCTGGGACACAACCCCAACGCCGTCACTTCCTGGGCGAGTTCCAAACCTTGCGTACCTGCTTCCCCTGCCTATGCAGTGGAGCTGATCCGGGCACCTACGTCCCCGGGCAGCACCTACGTCAGTATCCCTGACAATGGGGACCAGTGCACGCAGTGCCGCGGTGGCCCAGTGGCAGCTGCGCTGTCAGCAGCAGCTGCGGTTAACACGGGTGGCTTCCTCGGCAAGAATTTTGGGATAAAGAGCGGGTGGGGGGTGGGGGTGCCTCCTTGGCCTGACCGGTCACGTCTGTGACCGCGGGGCGGTGACCAGAGCCCGCCTCCGGTGAGCCCCAGGAGGGAAATGCCATTGTGCCCTAGGGATGCTTCATCCACGCACTTGGCCGCGCATCCCAGGGTCGGCGGGCATCCACCCTGACAGTGCCCGTCACTTTGTAACTCTAAAAGCCTCGGGTTTCCCTTTGCAAAAACGGAGGCAACGGTACCCCCAAGAGGCGCCGTGTGTAAACCTGTGGCGCCAGGCCTTGCCCACAGTGGACGCCCAGTAAATGGGGCGTCCCCCTGCCCCACGCTTAGCACACGCTCCTGGGACCCTGCGGTCCCTGCGTCCATGGCTCGCTTCCCCGGGGCTTAGCACGAGGTGAGAAACCCAACCAAGCTAAGCCCGTGCTGCACACATGCCTCCCCTGCCCCCGTTTCTCTGCTAGTGGATTTTGTCTGTCTGTCCCCTGGAGCGTCGCAGGGGAAGGGGCCTCAACTGCCCAAAGGGTCCAGCGGGGCCGTGGGCTCCTCTGTGGGATCAGGACAATGGCCAAGCCCCCGTGGCTTCCGGGCTGGTGGGGGCCGGCTTGCAGGGTGGCGCCAGGCTTGGGTGCGGGCTGCACACCCCCGAGCGGGCTGGCGCGGCCCGGGCCCTGCGGGAAGGGGTCGGAGGGGCTGAGCCCGGGCTCTCTTACCGATGCAGAGCGGCGGAGGGTAGTTCCAGCGGCGCACGGTCCCCGGCATGCAGGAGATGTGCGCGTGGCCCTGGAGGGACGGGGACAGGGGTGGGCCGGAGCTGAAGTGTCCTCGTCGCCCCCCCCCCCCCCACAAGCTCCCTGGATGCCTTCAGAGGAAGGGTAGGCTCCCTGGAGTGCGGCCACACCGGAGCTTCGTGGGGACACGTCCCGGGGCCTGAGAGGCCTGTCCTGTCCTGTGCGGCCCGCGGGCCCTGCGTCTCGGGGGACACCCGCTTGGGCCTGGGGCCGGGGACATACCTGGAGGGCATATCCCGGCTCGCACTGGAAGGAGACCACATCATTCACCAGGTAGCGCTCGCCGGCCTTCACCCCGTTACTGGGCACCGTGGGCTCCGGGCAGCTGCTCAGGCCCACCGCTGGGGACATAGACACACACATGGGACAGGGTGACGGCAGGCCCGGGTCAGGGCGGTGGGACGGGCTCCGGTCACCCTGTGCCCGCGGCGGGAGGTGGGTGGCCCCGGGCTCAGTGCAGGCCTCCGGGGGCGGGGCACGGGGGAGATGCCCCGACCTGGCTCCTGGCCACCCGCACCTCAGACCCCACTTCCCTCCATCCTCCCGGCCCTAAGAAGACGATTCCTCCGGCAATGGAGTTGGGAGAGGGGAATGACAGGTGCGGAGGAAGGGGGGGCCCTCGGGGTCACTCGGACGCTCGGAAGGCCCCGCTCTCTGGGACACGCTGTGCAGAAAAACGTTGGCCAGTGGACGGGACTCTGCTGCCTTATTTCTCCTGCTGTGTCCCTGAGCTCCTTTCTGGGGGTGACACCGGGGTTCCTCACACCTGGCCCCCCATGATCGGCCCGGGCTCACCGCCGGCCTCCAGCCTCGCCGCCCTGGGCACACCCTGCGCGTCTGCGTCCCTCAGTCACGGACGTCCCTACTCGGCACCTCCAAGTGGGTTCCTGTCGAGTGTTTCAGTCTTCCCCCTCACGGAACATCCCCGGACCTCACGCGCCGCCCCGAGCCCTTCCAGGATCACCCTAGGGACTCCCCAACGCTCCTGCATTCTCCCAGCTTGAGTCTCTCAATTCACCTGCAGTTACTGGATCTTCATTATCCGCCCAGCGCCGTGCGCAGGGCTGTGCGAGGACCCGGCCCCTCCTCCTGTCGCCGTCATCGCCGCAGCGGCACTTAGGGAGACCCCCCCTCCCAGCGGGGCCGGGGACACGGGCCGCAGGTGTCGTGTCAGCCTTGAAGGAGGTCCTCGTGCCCCACGCCCCGGGCGAGGACGAAGAGATGTGTGCCCCGTGGCCACGGAGCTGGGACTCAGGCCAAGCGCAGCCTGACCGCAGGTCTGTGCGGGTGGAGGACACACAGGCCACCCGGCCCGGCTCCACACCCCTCGTCCCCTGGAATCCTCCTCAAGCAGCTTTGGATCCCTCCTGAGGGTGGAGAACTCACAGTGGGTGGGCGGGCGGGCAGCACCTCCTGGCTGGGACTTCGTGCCTCCCCTGTGCCCAGCTGGGGCCCGTCCGTAGCTACAGACGTCGCAGGGCCCCTAACTCAGATGCAGTAAAACTTGCTAAGGACGTCCCTGTGCCTGGCGGCTGGTGGCCTGCAGCTGACAGTGCCGTGTTCCGGGGATGGGTGCTGGGTCTGCCCCAGGCACCTCCAGCTCCCAGGGCTTGGGACAGGGCAGCCTGGGCCCGGGGCCCCCGGTGGATGCCTCTGGCAGCCCTCCCAGCAGACCCAGGCCCCTCGGGAGAGGCAGGCTCCCTGGGGAAGCTGCGGCTGCATGTACTGCATGGAGCAGGGGTGTGGGGAGGGCTGGGTGGCCCGGGCCACCAACCAGTGGCCCCATCCTCTTGTGCAGCAGCTGGTGCATCGTCACTGCACCTTGGAGCCGGGCATCGACATGTACACCAGGTAACTACGTGCACCAGGTAACTACGTGTGCTTTTTCCTTCCAAGAAAAAGCCTCATGTAACAAAGTGTGTGAATCTTACGTGCACGCTTGCTGAGTTTTGACAAATGCCTGCACCTGCACGACTCAGACCTACCGGAACTGCAGAACACCGCTGACTCTAGGAGGTCCCTGTGCCCCTCTCAGAGAATTCCTGCTGTACAGGTGCCTTTTTTTTTTTTTTTGACAGAGTGAGAGCGAGTGCGCTCCTGCAAGCAGGGGTCGGCAGGGGCGGAGGGCGAGGGCATCTTGAGCAGGCTCCATGCAGAGGGGAGCACGACACGGGGCTCGATCTCGAGACCCTGAGATCATGACCTGAGCCGCCATCGAGGGTTGGACATTTAACCGATGGAGCCACCCGGGCACCCTTTGCATGTCCTCTTGAGAAGTGAACGAGATTCCCAGGAGCGAAGGCCTTTTGGGCCTGTGAGTCCACAAGTGTTGGCAGCGGGGCGAAGACCTCAAGGGTAGGACGGGAGCCATCACCACGCTGAATCTGAAGGACGTCCCCCGGCTGTCCTCCCGGCTGCTTCTCCCCCTGCCTCCCACTTAGCGGGTGCCCGCGGCGCGGCAGCCTGAGACCTACTTCCCCAGGTGGCGGCGGCGACAGAGGGAGGAGGCGCGGGGGGAAAGGAAGGGAAAGCAAGCGTGAAAGAACATGGTAGGAGGAAAAGGTGGAATGGGGAGAAACGTGAACCCCAAGAGAGAAACCGAGGAAGTCCATTCCCGTTTCTCGTAGAGCGCGGCATGGCTTTATTTAAGCCGGGCTGGCGACAGGGGAAGATTTCTTCTATTATCCCCGGCGATCTACTGCTTTCAAAACCATATTGTTCCATTTTCGTGGCACTAAATCAGCATCGAGGGAGTCACAGCAGTAGATACGACTCTCAGACCTTCAAGACTGTTTGCCTCTACAGTTAATCCTTCCCTTCCACACCCTCTTTGCAGATAGATGCTCGAATATTAAGAGAACGGTCGTTTTTAGCAAAAGACAAAGATGCTTTTGGCTCCTAGGAGTTCCAGCGACTTCTGTTTTCCCTCAGCACTTCCCACCAAGACAGGACAATGCTCGATAAGCATCGGGGGGTGACCACTTAGTTCCCTTGAGCGACAGCGACCACAGCAAACCGAGGAGAGGCGGGTTTTTTTCTTTGGGGGGGGGGGCGGGGAACGAGGCAGCAAAATGACGAAGAGATTTAGGAAGGAAGTATATCTTTGGAAGAGGAAAGGAAAGAGAAGATTCTCAGGAACGTTTAAGGGCTCGAAGGACAACGCTGGAAAAGGGAACAGAACTAGAGAATGGAGAGAAACAGTAAAAGGAAAAGCGTGAATTATTCAAGAAAGACGGCGCGCTTTACTCCACCAGCGAGGGAAGCCTTTGAGGTCTGCGGGGAGGAAGGTCTCGGGGTCCCTGTCCTACCCTCTGCCCCTCCGGGTCTTCGCTTTGGGCTGTCCTAGGCCTGCTGCCCTGTGCACACTTCCGCGCTCTCAGGCCACGAGCATCCTGGGGCCTGGCTGATAATCCTCTCCCGACCATCGACCATCGGGGCAAAGCTCGTTGTTCAGAGCCCAGCCCAGCGTCTGCACAACATCCGGCGCTGCCCCCAACCCAGCTCTAGTGCCAAGTGGGACCACCCTTGGCAAGGGCCCGTGTTGTCCCAGACGCTAAGCCAACCACACCTTCCCGTATTTCTTACTCCTCGCCCGACCCTAGCTCCAGCATCCCTTCCATAAGGTCTCGCTTGGCCGGGTTCAGCGCCCCCTCTTCTCTCCTTGCTTAGCGTATGGGGTTGCATGCAAATGATTCCCGCCCTGTCCGTCCACCTCCCTGGACTCTGTGTTTGTCTCTGTCCTGGGGGTGCCTAGCACAGGGTTGCCACACTCCTGCATGACCTCCACCTCTTCACCTGCCCAGGTACAAGTGACCACTCTGTCCCCTGGGACTACAGCTCCAGCACCTGGGGCATCGCCAGGGCCCCTGCAACACTGTGACATGCCTCTCCGTCCACGCGTCTGCCTCTCTTCCATGGACTCGGGGGACGCTCACTGCTCCGGACCTTGCCCAGTCCCAGCAAAGCCCAGCACAGCACCCGACACACCGTGAACACCCCACAGCTACCTGCTGGATGAGCGTATAACAAGTACCTCCGTTCACCTATTCCTTCCCGCTCTCAGAAGGGATGGGGACGACACACTCGCCCAGGATGAAACAGGCCCCCCCACAACCTCTGCTCTTTTGCCCCACTGGGCACCTCCACAAGCCCTTTTCCTTCTAATAGTTTTTCGTCATGGACGCTTCGGGACACTGGAAGCCAAGATGTAAGGTTTCAAGGGTGGAGGGAGAAATCTGGTGCAAGAGGAGTGAAGTTCCTCATGAGGACAAGGCTCTGGCATCACCGGGGGTTGGAGAGGACATGTTGTAGGACTGGAGGACGGCGCCTGCATTTCTGCACATCCCCAATTCTCTACCGGACCTAAATCAAAGATGGGGCTCCCCTCCCATTCCTGGTGTGGACACGGGTGGGTGTGCCCAGGTGTCTGAGTTCAATGAGACTCGGGGGTGAGACTCCTGCCCCCCCCCCCCCCCGGCTGTGCAGGCCTGAAGACTTTCAGACCTTCTCTGAGCTTTGGCAACCTCATCTAGGCCTGTGGGGTGGAGAATGCACAGCCCCAGGAGGTCCCCGCCCACCGCAGGTCCTTGGCACCTGTCTGTCCCACCCTGAGCCCTGAACACAGCCGAGACTGTGGATCCTCACTTTTGTATTCCAAGTGGAAGCCGGCTGCCGACACGCTGATATCTGAGTAGAAATGAAGGTAGAGCTGGTTGGAGGTACTGTTCAGAAGGGCAGGCACGGTTGTTCCTAGGGCAAGGAAACAGGGACCATTCACGCTTGGCCACCCCGGCCCTCGATTTCCTTCCCATTTCTCTGGTTTTTGCTACCTGCTGATATTCTGCTTCCAAGGCCCTCAAATGTCCCCAGTTATCGTACTCGCCAGGTGACAAACGAACCCCTCCCCTCCCCAGGATGCAGGGTGTTCTTTAGAGGCTGAGGGTAGAGGAGACCTCAAGCTGTCTGCAGAGTGAGCAGTGGCAGAGGGGGGTGGGGGGCGGGGGCCACGGGCAGCGGGGAGTTTGGTGCCCTACCAGCCATCTTCAGATAACTGACAGGTGTGATTCTCTGGGCAGTGCAGGCAGTGTAGACCGTTTATATGGTGCACACGACTCCCTTTCCTATCTTGGCAACATGGAACCCTGAAGCCTGGGCACCCAGATAATTGCCCCGGCCACACTCAGCGAGCACTCTGCCCCTGGAATGGGGAACAGTGTGGCCACTGTGGAAAACAGCGTGTCGGTTCCTCGTACGACGTGGAAATTCCACAGCGAGGTATACGCCCAAGGGGATCAAAACCATGTCCCGCAGAAACTGCTACGTGAATGCTTATAGCAGCATCGTTCACAACGAGCCCACAGTGTCCATCACCTGCCGGATGGGCAAGTGAAGCCCGGTCTCTCCACATGGTGATGTGTCGGCGCTCGTTACAACATGGTGGGCCTTGAAAAATTAGGCAGAGGGAAAGAAGCCAGACCCAGGAGCCCGCCTATTGTAGGATCCCACTTATATGGGATTTCCAGAACCAGCAGATCTATGAAGACGGTACAGAGGCTGCCAAGGGATGGGGGCGTGGGGCGCCAGGGGGCATGCAAACGAGCACCTGGCTTCCTTCGGGGGGAAATGACAGCGTCGGGCGCTGGACAGCAGTGAGAGTTCCAGACTCTCGTGAATATACTAAAACCGCTGAACTGTACACTCGCTTTTCACCGTAGCGTTATTATCGTCGTTTGATGCCTGAGCTACGATCGACATGCAACACTGTGTTAGTTGCCGGTGCGCGACGTGCGGACCCAGACTTGTGTGTATGGCGACGCCGTCACCGAAATGAGCCCCGGTGACGCCTGTGGATCGTACACTTTAAAATGATGAGTTCTGTGGCCGGTGAACCACATGTCGGTGGTGATCATGGAGGGGACGAAAATGAAGTCCACCCCCCGCCCTGAGCGGAGGTCCCTGGAAGCCCCGCCTCACCTGAGAAGCTCCCCAGCATGGTCACGGTGTTGTCCGCACCATCAAACACCTCCAGAGAGTCCCAGTTCTGCTCTGTGACAAAACTGATGACTTGAATCTGGGAAGGCAGAGGGATCGAAGCGTCGCTTAGGCGGCCTGTGTCCGTCTGCCTGTCCTGCTGTCCCTCCTTCTCCATTCATGTAGTTGATTCCATTACCGAGCACCCTCACCTGGGCTGACACTGTGCTAGGTCCTCCCACTGACAGTACCCAGCCGTCCCTACCCCCGGTGACCTCATCTGTCCAGTGGGGACGACAGATGTCCAACGAAGGCCCCCGTCCCATCCCTCCAATGTTCCTTGGGTTTCCCTACCTTCCTGTCCCGACTGCACAAGACATCCTGCAGGGACGACCCGGGAACCCACTCCCGGCCAGACCTGCCCACCTCGAGCCCCCGTTGCCACCCCTCTGTTGGCCTTGGAGGCTCTAACCGCCTCCATGCTGCCACCCAGCTCCAGGGCCTTCTCCACTCGCCTCTTACCACTGGTCCCCAGTCTGCTCCCATGGCCCAGGCTGCTGTAGGGGGTGCCTGGGGCATCTGGGGCGTCTCCATGCCTCATCTGCTTGCTTCTTCCCCTTTCCTGCAATGCCCCCTCTCCTACCACCCATAACCTGGAGGAAAGCAGCTTTCAAGCCATCTGAAAACATCTTCTCTGACTCTTCCCCGATCTCTGTATTTCATTCAGTCCAGATGTTTCCTCCTCTGGCCTTCCCTGACAGCCCGAGCCCGGGACACCCCCGCTCTTTCCCGAGTTACCCGCTCTCTCTTCACACCCCTGGAAGCTTCTGGGCCTTGAGCTGTTGTGTTTTTCTGCTTGTGGACCTCACCTCCACATCTGGCCCGAGGGGCAGGGACTGGCTGGAATGTCTCCTCCAGGCCACTGCCTGCCTGGGCCTCCCCGAGCCCCTACCTGGATACCAGCGCCTTCAGGGACCATGATCTTCCACACGCAGTTGAGGCTGTTGAGGTAGGGCTCTGGGAAGCCGGGGGACAGGATGGTGCCCCTGCGCTCCGTGAGGTTGCCTCCGCACGGCACTGAGGGGGAGGCAGTTCTGATCAGAGGGTCCTCCTGCTTGTCTCTGGTCCCCCAGGGGAGCCTCCCCCAGCACTCCTCCCTTGCTGGCGGTTGGCTTCTCCCGTAGGCCCCCATCCCCGCTCTTCCCATGGCTGCTGTCCCTACAACCTTCCTCCCAGGCCTCCCTCCCCAAGCACCCCAGCTCCTCCTGACTGTCCTCACACCCAAGACACCCCACCTAAGTTGCTCTGGGGAGCAGGGCCTGCTGTTGGGTCTCCCCGGAGTCCCGGTGGCTCAGGTACTCACCCACGCAGGTGGGCGCTGACACATTCCACTGGGCCAAGGCCCCGGGGACAGGGAGGCACTCGATTTCTGGGGACCCCTGCAGGGCATAGCCGGAGTTGCAATCGAAGCGGACGACGGCTCCCACTGAGAAGTCACTGCCCAGCCTCTTGCCATAGCGGGGTTCCGGCACGGAGCTGCATTGTGTGGCGCTGGTTCGGGGCACCGCTGCAGGGAACAAGGCTATTGAGGGGCAGCCTCACGCTGGTGGAAACCGGCCCGGGGATGGACACACAATGGTACCAGAGACGGTTTGGATGGGACCCCTGGGCGCCCTCTCCCAGGGCAAGGGGGGGATTTTCCAGGACAAAGCCCATTTTACTGAAATAGAGTTGGACATGCATTGCTGCAGCACAGCTTCTGAAACCACCATGGGAGGCCGACTTTAGGCCCAGCTGTGTTCTGCTTTCCCATGATACCCTTCGACTATCAGTGTCCACGTCCCTTTGCAAGGAGAATGGCCATTCTTCTTCCCATCACCCTGCCTCTGGCCCCTTTCCCCAAGTGCCTTAGGGCTGCCGAGGGCTCCACTCTCATGACCTGAGTCTGAACTCCCTCCCCCACCACCCCCACGGCAGACAGGATGCTTCAACCCAGGCCCCAGGGCCCAGATTATGGCAGTCCCTGTGGCAGGGGATGAACGGGGACATGCCTAGAATGGGCCCTACAAAGGGGGGTTCTAGACACGGAGGGGCTAGGGCCTGTAGAGAAAAGCCAGGGCCTTTGGGACTTAGCCTTCAAGGCCCACGAATAAGGTAATGGACCCTATTCACCTGATTGGCGCCAACTACTGTCCCAGCTAGAAAGTGGCAGAGCTGGGATTCAAAGCTACATCCACCTTAATCCCCAGTCTCTGTTTTCCCCACACCTTTACTGTGCTCTGCAGAGAAAACCAAACTCCAGGGGACAGGGCCTAGGGGTGAGGCCTAGGCTGGTCATCCCAATGCCATCAGGACTGTGCCAGACAGCGGTGGAGGGCAAGGGTGGAACCAGCCTTCCGTGTCAGATTTCTTTCCTCATTTGACCCGGAATTTGGTCTAAGAATTGTCTGTTGAGCAAATGAATATCTAAATTCAACTGAATTTCAAAGAACTGCCCTATACATCATAACTGCTCTCCAGCACCCTAAGACTGAGGCTCAGATCAGCAGTCAAAGGTCTCTGTTCCTTTGTCGGGGAGTCACTCACACCTCTCACATCCACTTGCTGCATTACCTTGGTACACAAAGTGGAAACCTCTGGCTGGTGCTTGGCCTTTGGCGCTGAACTTAATGAGAACTTGATTGGAGGTGGCCAGGGGCAGTGATTCTCCTGCCGAGAAAAGGGGCAAGGACGAGAGGAAGATAATGAGTCTAGCAGTCAGTCCAGCAGAGAAAATCCTGGCCAGGCAGGAGGGGCTGCCCGTACCCCCCACAGCAATTCCTCCCATGTCTCAGGCCTTCCTGAAATAAAACCTACCATTTTTACTACACTTTATAGTTTAAAGTTTGCAGAAGGCTCTAGCATCCATGGTCTTACCTTGACCCATGGACATTGTGAGGTTGGCATGATGAGAGTTCAATGCCCCATGGTATAGGTCAAGAAAGAGATGATCAGAAAGATTAAATGACCTTCCCAGAAAGGAGAAAGCTTCCAGACATATGTTGACTCACGAGGATGGGGTATTACCAAACTGACTGGTGGTTTACTTGGAAAACGGACATTAAAAAGAAAAAAATGGCACCAGCTTCTAGGAAAGAGGGTGATGTGAATATCTGAGAGTAAGTGGCCCTTCCCAGATGCTGCAAAATGATAGGTAACCACAGCAACGGTATAACTTATTGTTCTCACTAGGACACTTCTGAGAGTCAAAGGGCATGTTATGTTGGGACAACCAAATGAAAGCTGGGGCTGTCACAAGCAAAGCAAGATGTACTGCCACCCAGCCAAAAACACACAAATTGGGGAAAACTGCAGGGGCACAGGATGCCTTTCTATCAGGAGATAATGTTCTCTCTTCTACTTGATGCGGTACAGATGGACAAGGGTAAGGACAGCACCAACTGGACCTACAGCTGTGAAGTGCAGTCCTACCTCTCATCACTTTCTTGAGGCAGCCAAGGCAACATGGCTTGCCAGGCAGGGACATGGCCGCTCTGCACGCTGACCCTCCACAGTTTTAGGGATCCCTGGGATGGACAGTGACCCCATTATCATAAGGGAAGTTGGGGTTGTGGGCAGCCAGGCTAAGTCTCCACTGCAGTGGGGCTGGAGTTGGGACCAGCCAAGGAGCCACTGGGAAGCAGACCTGGTATCCACCCGTGCTTCTAGAAAGCACATGTGACTCTACTGGCCACAGGCAGCAGAGAGTGTTACACAGCACGCTATTTACAAGTGACCCAGATGGCTGAGCCTGGCTAGGAGTCATTGCCCCAGATAATTTCTGGCTGCGAAGGCAAAAAGAAACTCATGAAGCAAAAGCCTCTCCTTATTATCACCACTATAGTTGGATGTACACAGACCTCCCTCTCCACGGACAAGCACATAGTAAAATCCCTGGACAAAAGACAAGCTCCCCAAGTTTTAACAGTGAAGACCACTCAGAAATCAAAGCAAACATTTTTATGTGGACTATAAAAAAAGGACAGGCAAGAATCTGAGAAGATTTTCAACTGTGGTTGTCACAAGATTAGATCCAGCATTACATCATGAAGTCAGAGAGGCCAGGCGTGCCAAAGGAACTTCTGAAATCAATAAAGCCTTCAAAAATGAGAAGCACTGGTACATGGCAGCTGGATTCTGCAGACAATGAACAGAAAAGTGGCGATTAAATTTGGGAAATTCTTTCAGAATCCACAGGAAAAGGATAAAGAGATGAAAATAATGAGAGAAACCACATACGACCTGGAAGATAGATCAAAGGAACTCCAATAAGCATACATCAAGAATTCCAGAGAGAGAGAAGGCAGGAGAGATTGAAGAAGAAAGTGTTTATGAAAAAAATAACTTTCCTGAGCTTGAGAGAGACTTGAGGTTCAGACTAAAATGGTTCTCCAAGTGCCAGGTGTAATTAATGAAAAGAGATTTCTGCTGCAACGTAAAAGTGGGCTTTTAAATTTTAAATATAAAAATAGAAAAAAAATGAAAGGCACCCAGGGAGAAAAGAACAGGTTACCTACAAGGATAAAGACTCCACTTGTTGGCGATATTAGCTGTTGGAATGAGGTGGAGCAGCTGCTGCAATTTTGAATGAAGTTTGTAACCCGTAATTTGATTTACAGTCAAGCTGTCATTTATATGATACGTCAAAGGAAAGGCATACTCATCCAAGCAAGGTGACAAAGAGTACTGCAGTGATGAGCCTACTAAAAAAATGAATGGAAGTAGGGAAATCTCAGGGAGAAAGACAACCAGGAAAATATAGTTAAACCCAAACAGTTATTGTCAACGAGATAGCAAAAACTAAATGCAAGTATAAACACTTATTCTCGGGGGGAAGAAGTCCATAATTTACAAAGAATTACTAAGAACATTAATATGATAGTTGAAATACACACAAGAAAAGCCCTGGAAGTGAGAGATGGGTCAGATATGAATGGAAAAGCAAGAAAGCAAAAGCAAAACAAAAGAGACAAAAACTCAAAAAGACAAAACCAGATGACAGATATCAGCCCAAGTGTAAAATCAGTAAACTTCCTCTGAAAAGAAAAAGATTCAGAGAAAATGAGGAAAAAAAATCTATCAGGCCAACACAGATGCAAAAATGGTCAGAAGCAGAAGACTACAAAGTATCACAGTTGTGGCGGGATCTTTAAATCCACAACATCCCTGATCACTGACGTATTAAACAGAAAAACAAAGTCGAGACTGTCCTGTCCTCAAGCTTCTCTTCCCCCTTCAACACGCCTCTGGGATGGGGACACAGCAGTCCCACCAGCATCAGGGGCTCCTCATCTGCGTTTCTCTAAATGAGGATAACAGATGATCTGAGGATATTGATATTATATCTACAGGTTCCATCCATCCACCCCTCTGTCCTTCCATCCCTCCATCCCTCCCTACTTCTTTCTGTCCATTGGTCCTTTACGTCTACATCGGTACCTGTATCTATATCCACATTTACATATACAGGTCCTGAATGTACCTCTTTGTTTCTGCCTGTGTCTATACTCTGGATCTGTAGCTAAACTTCTACCTCTAGCTATCTTGAAAATCAAGAGATTTAGACCAAGTATTATACCCAAGAGACCCTGACTCACACTGTTGGCCGAGTGTGCATATGTGGGGTGTTGCTATCAGAGAGTCATTTCATCGAGTACCACTGATAAAAGAGTTGAATAATAAAATTGAGTAAGATTGGTCTAATGGCCATTACAAAGCTAATTCAATCCTAACAATAGCTCTAGGAGGCAGAGGCTTGCCTGTCTGCATTTTACAGCTGCGTGAACTGCAGCTCAGAGCGGTCAAGTGCAGAGCCCAGAGGCATCTAGCGGCGAGGGGGAAGGGCTGAGATCAGGGGCCAGGCAGGGAGGGCTGGGCCACAGCTTGGGTCACTCTGTGGCCTCTCAACCCTGCAGAGAACACACTCGCTTCTTAGATATTTAAAGAAATTTTAAAAAGTATCTTTGGCTACTGAGTGGACCTCATTTAATCCCCAGAGCAGAAAGGATTCAGGCTCTGTTCTCTCACCACATGGCAATAAAATGAGAAATCAACACAAAGGTTTAAATGTAACAAGAACAAAATGTAGGTTCCTGGAGGAGAAGAAGAGGCAGCCTTAAAGGACTTGGGCAAAAAAGAGGAAAGCATGATGACAGATTAGTTAGAGGGTATGGAGGACAAGAGTGCATGTTGGTGCTCCTAGCAGGAAGCCCGACCCCTGCTCAGAGGGGACTCCACGCACACTCTACAAGAAAAATAACAAAGCTCTTAGCTAAGGAGTTAGCACAAGAAGAGCAACATAATCTGAAGAATAATAGGAAGAGAGACATTATGAAATAAACCCAGAAGTTAATTAATTAAAAAATAACAAAGTCCACAGAAGAATTGAGAAGTGGAAGCAATAAAAAAAGAAAAAAACAAACAAAAAAATACAAATGAAATGAAACAACACAAAGCCTCTGGTCAGGATGGGAAAAGGGGAGGCATGAAAACACGGCCCTCAGCCTGTAAAGGCAGGGGGTCAGAGCTGCTAACACAAAGGAGATTAGATAGCATCAGAGCATATGATATAACCTATGCTGCTGAGCTTAAAATAATTACGAAATGGGCTTTTTAGTAAAATATAGAATATCCATGTTGATATCAAGGTAATATGCTTGAATAGACCAATAACCATGGAAGAAAATAAAAGGAAAAAACACAGAAAAGGAAGATATAAAATAATGAGACAAATTTATTTGCAGAAAATGCTTCTTGCCTAAAGGCCCAGGAGAAATCAGCTGGCAGTGTTAGCATTATTATGGAGGGCTCATCGACTCTACAAAATGACGGGACCAAAAATACCAGTCTTCTAATAGAGTAGCAAAGAGCAGCTAGAAAATATAATGGAGGGCAGGGGAGACCTGTTCACAGCAGCGACAAGAACAACAACAAAAATTGCCATGAAACATCTAGGAGTAAAGTTAACAGAAATCAAATATGGCCAAAGTGAAAATTAGAGGCCGTCTCCAGGGTTACAAAGGAGACGCATGGAGAGACATACCAAGTTCCTGGAAGGGAGACAGGTGACTGTCATAAAGCTGTGAGTTCTCCCCCAATTAATAAATTTAATGAAGTTTATGTGAAAATTCTATGCTATTTTTTTTAACTTGACGAGATGTTTCTAGAAGTTATTCAGAAGAAATATCAACAAGAACAGCCACTAAAAATTCAAAAGAAAGAACAAATTTGGGGGTTGATACTACCATCTATTTAAAATTATCATAATAT
This sequence comes from Canis lupus familiaris, assembly GCF_011100685.1. NCBI lineage: Eukaryota > Metazoa > Chordata > Mammalia > Carnivora > Canidae > Canis > Canis lupus. The sequence goes on along the minus strand of NC_049236.1, from coordinate 8,153,932 downwards.
TAAACTCTTTCATAATCTTACACTAAACTTTTTGATACTGATACAAAAATAAACAGACACTTAAAGGCATGGATAAAAGCTCTAGAAACATATTCTTAGCTTCATAAAAATTTAATAGATGTAATCTTGAAAATTCTGTTAGGACAACCAACCCATCGACTAAATTTGGAAGAATGTACTTCGATTCCCTATACCAAATAACAAATCAAAATAAATTCCAAAGGCGTTAAAAGCAAAACAGACTGAAAAGAAGCAAAACACAGAATATTTACTCAATCAGCATAAAAGCAAAGGAGAAACTATAGAAGAAAGCATTGATAGATCTGATATCACGGGAAATTTAAATTCTCTGACATTCAAACACACCCTGAAGAAAATTAAATGGCAGATGACAAACTATCAGGGAAGGCTTTTTATAGAACATAATACAGACAGGAGGGTTTTATGGAACACGAGGGGTAAAGCTTGTAAGAATACAAAGTGCTCCTAAGTCAGTAAGAAGATACGTGCTAATAAAAATCAAAGGCAATTCACAGATTTAAAAAAAATTCACATGAGCCAATAATTAAATTATAAAAAGGTTAACCCAACTGGTAATAAAAAGAGGCAAATTAAGAAATGAGATACCATTTTCACTTTTCAAACTGATGATGTTTTCTTTCCTTAATCAGCTAGTCTTTGTGAGAATAAAGCATGCCCTCTTACTTGCTGGTGGTGAACAGAGTGAAAAGAACTTTCTAGAGGGATGTTTGCCATTTTGGCATATTTCAACACTGGGATTTTGAGAATTCTGTTAAAACAACTGGTTGACTAAATTTGAGAGGATATAGTTAGATTCCCATAAAAAGCCTTCAAGATCACACGTATCCTTTAAATTGGCAATTCTACTCCAGATAGTCCAAGGTAACAGTCAGATGTGTATGCATACGTACGCATAACACACTGAGTTACTACTACACACCCTAGAGTGAAAAATCAGGAACAGTCTCAAGGTTCAATAATAGAGAATTAGTTATATAACTGTTTTACATAAATTTTAAATAACTATATGATAGACCATTTTGCAGCATTTAAAAATCCTATTGCAGAATAAAATAATGACAGAAATGCTCACAACGAACATTTCAATAAAAATATATATATTGTTTTTTTCAATAAAATATGCAAAAGATTAAGTCTAAGTGGATATAAAGGTTGGGGTGGGGGAGGAAATCCACCCCATCTTTCAGTGGTTCTTTCTGGGAGGTTTTCATTTTAATTCTCCACACAGCTATTTTGTCTTGCCTCTAAGTTTTCTTCTGCATTGAAAATGCAGGACGCTTATAATTAGAAAATCATGTTGGGTCAAGAATAAAGGGAGTGGGTAATAAATACTACAGTGCCTGGGCGGTGGTGTAGACAGCCTGGGGCGGTAGTGTAGACAGCTGGGGGCGGGGGTGGCTCTCACATCCCCCTCCCCCTACAGTGCCCCTCCTCCTGCATCCCCCTTCCCCGTGCTCCGCCCCCCCTGCAGCCCCCTCCCCCTGCCCCCTTCCCCTGCAGCCCCTCCACCATGCCCCACCCACTCCTCCCCCCTCAGCCCCCTTCCCGGTGCCTCGCCCCGCCTCCCTGCAGCCCCATCCCCATGCCCTGCTCCTGCCCCTGCAGCCCCCTCCACCCCCCTTCTCCGTGCCCCGCCCCTCCAGCCCCCCTCCCCCATGCCCCGCCTGCTTCTCCCCCTATAGCCCCCCTTCCCCGCCCTCCCGCAGCCCCTCTTCCCCGTGCCACGCCCTCCCCTCCCCCTGCAACCCCCTCCCCCGTTCCCTCCCCCTGCAGCCCCTCCCCACCCCCCCGCCTGCCCGCCTGCCTGGGTACCTGTGTGGGAGCCCGAGAGTGAGCTGAGGAGCCGGGCGTGAGGGCTGTGGCCGTCGTGCACCTCGACCACGTCATTGAGCGCCGTGTGGAAGAAGGCGAATTGCCCGAACACCACTGCGGGGGTGGTGCGGGGCCTCAGGACCGAGCGGGTCCCCGCGACTTCATGCTGAGCCCCTGGGGGGCCTCCTGCCCGCCCAGCCTGCTCCCCGTTTTGTCGCCTGCCCCCCCCACCCCCGCGGCTCCGTCCGGGCTTTGCAACCCCATGGATGACCCAAGAGTTGGGGTCCCAGCCGTCCTGCTGTTCCCGTCGCCCTGCCCGGGGCCCCCTGCTGACCCCGGGCTGCCCCCCGCGGCCCCCGGGGCCCTCCTCACAGCCGCACCAACAGGGCGTCGGGGCATCTGCCCACGGGCACTCTGGTTGGGGATCGAACCCCGTTCCTGTCCCGGGAGCCCACGCCAGACGGCGGGGCCTGGGACACGACTGATGGGGGCTGGCGCCCCGCAGGAGCCCACAAACCTACACCTGGACATCCCAAGATGTCCCAGCCCTACCGTAGTCCTTGGGCACGGTGACAAAATAGAGGCAGATCTGTCCGCTGGTGTAGTTCTGGGGGTAGTTGGGGGACAAGACCACTCCATCTGAACCCACGTACTGTCCCCCACACGGGGCTGCAAGAGACATGACACGGGTGACCCCCTAAACCTCTCAACTGCCACCCTCCGCTCGGCCTACCCTGATGCTCCTGAGGGCCCCCTGGGGGTGTCAGCTCTGGCCCCCCAATTACTACCACCGGCCTCAGCCCCCGAGGACCGTGTCCCCCTAGGCAGCCAGTGTTGCATGGGGACAGAACCAAGGATCCCTGAGTGACCCCGCGGCCTTCTGTTCCCACCCATGATGCCCAGTCCAGGGGGGGTCGCCCTGAGAGCCAGCCCCCATCACCAGGGCAAAGGACCCTGGCTCCTCAACCTGGGTGGCCACCCAGCCCTGAGGGGTGCGTTGCTGCACCCATGCCTCTCGCCAGGGTCTGAGGCTCCACTGGACCCCGTGGCCTCCACTGCTCATGTTGGCTGCTCATGACACTCGCCAGGTCACCACCCTCCGGCAGATGAGGCGGGTCTACGTGAACGGGGCACTGTGCGGGACACGCCTGCTGGAGTCTGTCGCTCAGGGGGAGGCCCACGTCCCGCCCCCTCTGCACCCCCACCTGTGCACACAGGTCGGGGCTTGTTCCATGCAGGCTTCCCATCGGGCCCCAGGACACAGCTGAGGGTGGAGGTGCCCTGGACCTCGTAGCCCCCGTGGCAGTAGTAGGTGACGGAGGAGCCCAGCTTCAGGTCGGAACCCACTCGTGTGCCATTCTTGATGGAACCGGGATCAAAACAGGACTCCCGTGGGTTTTCTGGGAAAAAAAGAAACACACGTGCCCGCAGAGGACCGGTCAGGGTGGAGCTCCAGGGTGCAGCACCCAGAGGAGACCCTGACCTCAGGGAGCGTGGATCCCAGGGTTGGGATGAGTGGTCCTTCTCCCTTGAGGCCTGAAAACATGCCTAAATCTGGGGCTGGAGCTTGTCTGGAGGAGCGAGCTGTGGCTCAGCGCGGGGCTCTTCATCGCCCTGAACTCACTGCTCCCCAGGGAGGCCCCTGCTGTCCGCATGCAGCAGGTGTGAGCGCAGGCCAGGCCCCGGAAGGACGCTGGGAGCCCCACTGCCAGCCCTGCACCAGCCGAGGCCTGACCAGGCTCCAGGTTGTGCACTGGGCTACTGGGCGCTCACGAGTTCACGGAAACAGTGCTTTCCTTCTACTCGACTTCTGCGCCACGTGCGTCTTCCCATTTAGGCATCGCAGCAGTGCCCGGGGCACCCACTGCGTCCGTCTGCACTGGACGAGAGCAAACTTGGTGTTGCCTGAGCAACCAGGAGCAGGGGCTGGGCCCACGTGCATGGAGTGGCCTCCCTTCTTGTTAGCTGGAGATCCCAAGCCACTCTCGGGAGCCAGTGCTCCTTGGTCCCCAGTGCCGCTTCTCGGGGGTGGGGGGCACTCAGGACACAGGTGAGGCTGGGCAGCATCAGGGACATGCCACGGAGCACCAGGGGTGTGGGGCAGGGTCCTGGAGGTCGGGGCGCACAGAGGTGCTGGCCGCGTTGCGGGAGGACCCAGAATCCAGACGGTGGAGTTGGGATGAAACGAGCCAGAAGAAAAGGGAGCTCAGCTCAGAGGTGGCAGCTCAGTGTGAGGAAGCTCCTGGGGCTTCCTGGGTGCCGGGGCCTCTCACAGGGCCCATCCTGGAGGCCGCCACCGAGGCGCTGGCTCCGCTGCCCATCTCCTGGGTTGGTGTGGCCCATGGTCCCGCCCGGCCTGGCCGCTCCGACCCCTGATGCCTCATGCGGCCCTGCTTGGTCTCTGCAGCTACAGGTGCCGTCGTGCCACATAAGCCACTGCGTGAAGACCCTTCTGGCAGAGGACCCCTCAGAGTCTCCGCGTGGGCCCGGCTGTGTGCTGCCTGCAGCCCTCCGCCAAGTCCGTCTCCTCTCTAAGCCCACCGGCCCTGCCCGGAATACGATGGGCCACGGGGAGACCCACCCGAGAATCACAAGGACACAGGCACCGTTGCCGTCCTATACTCTATCTGTCCTTGCAGATGACAGCAGGTCAAAGCTAATTTGAAGTCCAGAGAAATCAAGGGACTCAGTGGACAAAGCTCCCGAGGGGCACAACTAGCCGTGGACCCCAGTTGCCATCTCCCGTCTTCATCCTTGAATAACGGAGACCAGACCGTATCGGGAGTGGCGAGGCAGCAGCTCAGATCCATGCTCCCCGGCCTGGCTGCAGAGACGACACTGTGCAGGCAGTGAGCCCTCTGTCTCACTCGGGGTAAAGCCCAAACCCTGATGGGCCTACGCGCCCTGCACCCTCTGTCCCCAGTCGCCCGACCGTCTCCGCCTCAGTTCCCGTCAGCCCTTGGCTAACTTGGCTCCGCCGACCACACTGGCCTCCGCACCCACAATGCTCCTCCCTCCACGTGGCTCTTTCTCCTTCAGGATTTAACACCGTGTCTCCTTCTTAGAGATACTCCCTTGACCAGCTGTCTGAGGTTCTGACGTCCTGCCCCGGCGCTCCCGGCCACCTCTCTGCACCGGCACCGACGCTGGCGCACGCACTCCGCGTTTACCCGGGTCTCCTCCATCTCCTCCGCTAGGATGTAGGTTCCATGAGATGGTTACCCGGCTTCATCCACCGCTCCAGCCCCGTACCCGGCACAGGGAAGGCACCCAGTAAGCGTCTCTAAGTGCGTAACTGTGTGACTCCTAGAAAGGCTGCTTAGGAGGAAGTACTCAGCTGAGAGAATGCTCACTGGCCCTCCCTCCCTCCCTCCTTCCTTCCTCCTCCCTCCTCCTCGCGGTCTGCACATAGACATGATGGCTGGAGCTCCAGGCGCCATCTTGGATCCTGAGAGCCATGAAGACGGGAGGAGTGGGGGCAGGGGAAGGGTCACCTCACCATCCCTGGGGGACAATCTCTAGCTTTCTCTGATGGGAAGGAGAATAAACCTCTGCCTCATAGAAGAGGCTGTGCTTTTGGGTAACAGCGGGGCACAACTGTCCCAGAACCTTATACCATCAGAAACTCCTTTCTCCTCTTTGCTCTATGGCAGGAACTCCTACACTCGCTAATGCCACCTTCTCTTGAGCTAGTTTCCTAAACCTTGTCTTCCGTCCGGCAGAAATCTGTTATTTCCTGAATCACAGCATGTGTCGCATTATCTTGGCAGGTTGGATAAGTGTGTTTCTTTATGGTGGATTCTGGACGCCTAAAGGATGGGGACCATCACCCACTGTCTTCATCACCCCGGCAATTAGCACGGAGCTCGGAACTAGAGGCGGCTCTGGTTGGCACGGAACGGAAACTTAATAAATGGATGCTGACTTGATTGGCTGAACACCTCAGGGCTTGGAAAACCCACAGTCATGTCGGTGATTCCTACTACAGGCTGCATTTCATAGTTACTCACCTGTCGGGGCAGGAGGAGCTCATGGCTCCAAGCATTATCACATTAATGAGAACGACAAGGGTAATGATAATGATGACGGCCCTGTACAGGGGAATATCACGCTAGGATTTTCAAAGTACCTTCCAATCTGTTATCTCATTTGTGCCTCACAGTAGCCTCTGCGGCAGGCAGGGCCAGGTGTGCTCCTGTTCAGGTGACAGATGAGAAATGTGGCGATCAGAGAGGCTAAACTTGAGTTTCCCAAGCCGTTCGGCTGGTAAGATGTAGAATTAAGACCAAAAGCAGGTCTTTAGTCCGTCAGACCAGAGCTCAGCTGTGAAGAATCAAACTATAACGACTGGAACGTCACCGTGATAATAATAAATAGAAACCGAGCCCTCCAAAATGACAACAGGAAAAGACCCAGCTTCTTCGTGCCCTAATCGATAAGTGACATTTCCAAACACAGCAAGACATCGAAAAATAGTAGTGATCGTCACACCCAAACAGTAATGAACTGGCTAAACAGGTGGGATCACAGCCATCCGCCAAAATACAAGCAGGCTTTAAGAAGAAACGCAGAAGTCGTTGACTACTGATGTGGAAAGATGATCAAGATCTGTCATTGGGCAAAAACCAAAACAAAGTAAAAACAAACCCACAGCGTGACTTCTGTTCACACAGCCCACAGTCTCACTGCCTGTTTTTTTTTAAATTTTATTTATTTATTCATGAGAGACAGAGAGAGAGAGAGAGAGAGACCACTGCCTCTTTCTTTTGTTTTGATAAAGTTTTATTGGAACACAGCCATGCCTATTTGTCTGAATACTGTCCACAGCTGTTTGGGCAGCACGACAGCAGAGTGGAGCGGGCAAGCTGCAGAGACCATCTGCCCTGCCAAGCCTGTTTACTGTCTGGTCCTTTTTAGAAAAAGTCTGCTAACCCTTGTTCTAGAATTTGCATTACTGTCTACTTATATAAAATAGCCGGAATGAGAGAACTTCAGGGGATGCCAGTGACGGTAGGTGTTAAGTCTTTAGAGTGTGTCTTACGTGCCTCGCGATTGCTTGAATTTTTCCAACAACCTGCGCTACTTTAAAAAAGGGCAAAAAATGAGGGTATTCCCATTTCGAATGTAAAAAACAAAGACCCAGGGCGGTGGCGGGTGGTGGGTGGTGGGTGGTGGTAGTGGGAACAGGTGTGGGAAGCTGGTTGTAATTCCTCGGCCCACAGTGTCACGTCCAAGGGCTCGGAAGGGAAAACACATACTTTTTAGTACCTTCTGGGAGAAACTGACCTTGGTCCTTCCTGAGTTATTTCAGATTCTCTAACACAGGCTTCAAACTCTTCATCTGAACTTCTTCAAACTCCCTCTGTCTGCGACACGGCCCCCAGCCCTGTGCTGGCCTGGCAGGCTTCTTCTCAACCCTGAGGCCTCCGTTGAAATGTCACCTCTGGCTGAGGTCCTCGCCGTCACCCACGCCCTTCTGGAGTGGCCCCCCCCACCGTTCCTCGTTCTCATGGCGGCTTCCGCTTTTCTAACTTCCGCTTGTCACTCCGTGTCGGTCTCCTCTGTGTTGCCTCTTCCCCTCTCTCACCTTCGTGGTACCTCGGGATGGGGGCCACAACCTGGTGCTCACCGCGGTGGCTTCCACGCCCGGGCATGGGCGTCCTAGCCTGTCCCTGCCCAGAAGGAGCCCCCACACCTGCTGTGAGATGACAACGAACGTCCCTCCCACACCCGCTCTTCTGACGTGGTTGGCTTGGAGAAAGACATGGAGTCTCTCCGGGACTCATCTTCAGTGACTGTACCCCCAAACCAGGATCCTCCTAATTCTATTTCCTTCTAGCAAAGGGGGAAGCTGACCCAGGTGGCTGAGTTCAACTGAGGATGCCCCAGAGCACGGTCTTGCACAAGTCCACACGACATGACTGCGTTCAGAATCTTCTAGAAGGCTAGCCTAGAATGACTCTGACGCTGCAACTCCCTTCCAGCAGCCGCTGGGCAGAGACACTGACCGATTCGCCCATCACGGCCATCTAAGTAGCTGAGCCTCCCAGGGCTCATGGGTAGAGACGTCTGTCCATCTGGTTGTCGCGAGGATGTGAAGCCTGTGGAGGCAGGAGCTGCGTTTAGTTCCCTGCTTTGTTCTCAGCCCCTGTAACCCTGTCTGGTGGGGCTGCAGACCCTCTGGGGTTGGGAATTGGGACCCAAACTGGGAGGCAATTCGGAGTCCGGAGCGAGGCAGCCGTACGTGTCCTAGGGGAAGCAGCGAACGCGGATCTGCGGAGAGAGGACGATGCAGCAGGCCCGCAGGAAGCAGCAGGGAGGGTCCCAGCCTTTGACTTTCCCTTCCTGACTTTGATCCCTTGGACGTTTACACTTCCTGCCCTTGAGCGCGTGTAGTTTAAAAATACGTTCCCTTTCTGTGTTACGGTGCAGGGAGTATTTTTATGTGTGTTGTTAAAATATAGAACGCTTTTGAGCTTACGTTAGTCTGGCTGTTAATTTTCTTATAATAAAGTCTTTGTATGAAGTTGTTTGAACGCATTTTTTTTTGCATTTTTATAATAAATTACCCCCCCCTTTTTTGCTGAAGTTCGTCTGAGTGGGTTTCTCAATTTGAAACTAAATGCTGCCTGAGTCAGATATGACCACATGCTTTCTCCTTCCCACTTGGGAAAAACCACTAGTGGTATAAAGGCTGAAAATTACGAGACAGTACGCCACACTATTAACATGACCATCGTATGACCCAGTCTCCCAGTTCCGAGGAATAGAAGCCCATTTTTTAAATAAACCCAAAGTCAGCCTCCCTAGTGACTATACTTATAACACATCCTCAGGACATGGGGAAAGACCTCTGGTCGGAGGAGGGGCTGACCTCAGAGAGTGGTGCTCACTCTCCGTCCTTCCCCTTACCTCCCAGCCCAATTCCTTGAAACCTCAGCACTAGAGGAGCCCAGGATCTCCTTTGCCTCCCGATGGACGAGGCCAATTCTTCTCTTCCTAAGGCTGCACACCTGCCCCAGTGTGCTGGTCCCTAGAGGACATCCCAGGAACGCACTTGCAGAGCACGGGGTCTGAACCCTTTGCAACGGACCGGAGTCATCTATAGGACAGCCCCCCACCCCCCAGATGTTCACGTTACAAATATTTCACACTCATACCCAGGTGTGTGCAAACATCATGTCACCCCTGACATCTTCAGGAAACAGAAAAGAAAATGTACTGCCCTCTACTGGGCTAGGCCCGGGAGGAGGGCTCAGGACCCTTCTCTCTTCCTAAAAGAGCAGAACAAAGGAAACATCCACTTCTAGGAAAGAAGGCAATGGACGGAGACGGCGGGTCAAAGCGTGTGCCCAGTACCTCCTGGCGGTGGGCTCGTGCTGGGTGCTGTGCTGGGTGCTATGCCTGTTCACCACCCCCACGCCAGCCCTTTCATGCAGACGCCGTCCCTCTTTGATGGGCCGTTAGGGGTGCTCGGTGAGCGTAAGGGACTTGCTTCAGGTTAGCATGTGACGGAGGCCACTCCGTAAAGGCACTGAGCTTGGGGGGTTACCATCGAGGCCATGGGACCTGGCAGCTGAGTGGACCCGTTCCTGGAATCCAGGGACCTTGGGATGCGGGAAGGAGACCACGGGGCAAGGCCGAGGGTCCCTGGGCTCCACGGAGTGGGCCGCCTGGCCACAGCGGGGGTGGCTGGTATCAAGGAGTGCTCCCCCGGGAAGGACGGGAGGCTGCCTCAGGCCTCACCGGGCACCTCCCGCCCCAATGGGCATGTTGGGACGCTGGCCAAGAGGTGGGGGGACACGGCAGGCTCTCCCCTCGCCCAGGAGCTGGCCTCCGGCCGCCGCTTTGCTGGCTCAGATGCCCCCCCGGGGGGCCTTGTTCGCCCACCCCCTGTGCGGTCTTGGACCAACAGCTGAAAGCCGGAAGCGCTTCTCTGGGAAAGTGGCTCCAGCCTGTGGCTTCGTGGAGGGCACCGGGGGGCGGGTGGCTGCAGCCAGGATGCTGCGGGTGCAGTGGCAGGTGTGCAGGGGCGACGAGCTAGGGCCCGTCATGAAGAGGCTGAAGGGGTGGTGCTGGGGTGGCATGTGGCATCTCCGGCAGGGAGAAGACCCCGCACTAGGCACACAGCTGTAACGGGATGCCAGGGGCAGGGACCTGAGGGTACATCTGTGGGCATGACAGGAGACAACCAGACGGCAGTGGGGCTGACGGTGGCTGACGGCGGGTTCCAGGGCTGGACCGCGCCTCTCTCAGAACTCCACGGGGTGACCGCGTCTGCTCCGAGAGCAGCACAGGTGGGAGGGCTCGGGGCAGGGGGCTTAGCGAATGGCAGGCGTCCGGGGCGAGAGAGGAGGATGGGAGGACCCATGATCCAGGCCGGCCCACGCGGGAGAGAGGATCACGGCAAGATGTGCTCTACTCTGAGCCCCGCGTGCCCCCTGGGGCGGGTGACCCACGATCCCGAGGGTGTCGACGTGTGGCCGTGACGTCTTGGGGCTGCGCCGGCGGCTGGCAGGTGCTAAGGCAGCGATCCTTGGAACGGGTGTTACCCGTGAGCGCGTGCGGGGTGCTCCCAGCAGGTGCCACAGGTGTTTAATTACGGGGCTCTTTAAAAGGTTGCTGAGGTCGATGCTCTGTGCATGGGGGACGTGAGCCAGAAACTTTTTAATTCTAACTGGTAATATGACCCCATTTGTCTACACAGGCTGAGGAGGCCTGAGTGAACCCGGGTCAGAGCACCAATTAACAAAATCCATCCCCTCTAGAGCGTCTGTAGAGTGTTTAGCACCTACTGGGCATCGTACCCACGCACATAGTGAGCACGCGTGAAATATCTTTTCACCCTAACCTTCTGCAACGTAATGATGATCACCCCATTTTACGGATGAGGGAAGAGCCCCGAGAGGTAATAACGTGCCAAGTGCACAAACGAAGGAAGCGGCGGAGCTAGGATCTGGGTAACGGCGCCTGGTTCGACGGGGAAGCGAAGGTCACCGAGGGGAGAGCCCGTCTCAGCCCCGCTCCGTGCAGGGCTCCCGACCGAGGGCTCCAACCCGCATGACGGCTGGGGCAGGGACCGGCCCACCGGCCGTTCATGATGAAGGGAAGGAGGTGTTGAGAGGCTAGGCAACTCGCCCCATGTGAGCCTGGGCCTCAGTTTACCTGACCGCCTGGGCTCCTGGCTCCTGTGTCCAGAAGTGGCCGTCCGGCGGAGCATGGCCCCTCCAGCCCTTCACAGTTTGAGGCTGGCTGCTTCGGGGCTCCCAGCCCCGACAGCCTGGCCGCGGGGTCCTCCCGGGATACACGAGGGCAGGCACCTGGTGCTCCGCTGGCAGGAGTGCACCCCCGGGGAAGGGCCAGGAGAGGAGCCGTGACGCGGAGGGGCCGCAGGGCGTGGCCGGCCCCCTCCTCCCAGCCTGTGTGCTGTGCACCAGGGTGGGTGCCCTCCACGCCACCCCCCCGCACCCGCGCGGCCGCCCTGGGCCTACCTGTGTAGTCGATGACGAAGCCAGCGCTGCTCACGGAGGCGTCGCTGCGGAAGGCCAGGAAGAGGCTGTTGCTGCTGCTCTCGATGCGGCCGGGGAGCTGGGAGCCGTAGAAGCTTCCTATGAGCGGGCTGAGGGAGTCCCGCCCGTCGTAGATGTGCAGGAAGTCGTAGCCAGGCTCCAGGTTAAAGCTGCGGGGAACACCCCCCCCCCCCCCACTGAGGTCAGAAAGGCTCGTGCTGGGCCTGAGGCTCAACCGGAGGTGGGCTCGGACGCCCTGGGCACGCTGTGGGAGGAGGGTGTGGGCCCCAGGGGCCTCCCAGGCGGGCCAGGAGATGGTAAGTGAGGCCCAGGGGCGGAGGGCACCAGCCTACAGTCAGTGCCTGGGAAGTCACAGCTGGAAACCTAACACCCTCTTCCTGGAAAAAAAATAAAAAATCAATAAAAATCTTTTTTTTTTTTTTTTTAATTTTTATTTATTTATGATAGTCACACACACAGAGAGAGAGAGGCAGAGACATAGGCAGAGGGAGAAGCAGGCTCCATGCACCGGGAGCCCGACGTGGGATTCGATCCTGGGTCTCCAGGATCACGCCCTGGGCCAAAGGCAGGCGCTAAACCGCTGCGCCACCCAGGGATCCCTTTTTTTTTTTTTTTTTTTAATTTTTATTTATTTATGATAGTCACACACACAGAGAGAGAGAGGCAGAGACATAGGCAGAGGGAGAAGCAGGCTCCATGCACCGGGAGCCCGACGAAAATCAATAAAAATCTTAATTGAAACACATTTGTCATATAATATCGTGCAAACTTAAGGCGTGCGCCATGCCGATGGGCTATGCTTTATGTCGTGGCAGCTTGTCACTGGGCTGGAAGCTGGCCCTCTGTCACATCTCCCGTGGTCACCGCTTCTTTCCTGCGGCTGGAATAATCAAGACCGAGTCTCCCAGCGCCTTGGATGCTAGGACCTCATCCTGGGGTGTCGTCTGTATTCGCCACACTGTGCACGGAAGGGGAAGCGGGTTCTCGCCTGCGTATGGACTGGTCAGCAGGGCAGGGGCTCTCCTCCCCGCCCCAGACGGTCTTTATTCCGCACCTTCCTTTCCAGGAGGCAAAGAATCACCCAGGGAGCCGTTGCCGGGCGGGAAGGGGTCTGTTCTCAGGAAGAATCTGGCTTCGCGTCCTTGCCCCGGAGCCCGTGCTCCGCTCTTCCCAGGTTCTCGTACCACCCTACACCGGGCACCCACAGGTGAGCCTCCTCAGCTATCCCCACCGTCACGTGGGAAAAAGATCGAATCCGAGAAATCAGCAAAGTTGAATGTGAGAATTGTTGATGGTCACTGATGCCACTGCACTGGCCTGGGGGACCACGACGGGGACGCCAGGATGGGGGTGGCTGTGCAGCCCGCGGAGCTCCGGGCCCTGCTGGTGGGTGGGGGAGTCTGCCCAGCCACTTGGCAAGTGGCTCCACACGGCCCTCCGGGTCTGAGCATGTGCCGGCCCCGCGGGGCGGCAGCTCCACTCTCAGCCACATCTCCAGAGGAGCCGCACGTGCCGGTCAAGGGCACAGACGTGAAAAGAGCAGAACGTGAGCTGAGCACAGATCCGGGCGGCACTGAGCCACGGGCTGGGTCCCCGGTTGCTCCACCCGGCTGGACCATGCTTTCCGCTGACACGTGGCAGAGAGCGACCCGCGATGCCTGCAGGACCAGGTGGGTGGGGGTCGGGGTCGGGTGGTGGAGCCAGACGTGTCCTCCTGCCTCCCCGGCACCCTCACGCCAGGGTCCGTCTTCTCGCTCCTGTAACGCAGCTTCCAGCACGTCCCAACTGCCCTCAGTCTGTCCCTATTTTCCTTCCGTTGTGCATTTTCTCTGTGTGCTCCCCGCGTGCCTGGCATGGCACAAGGAGCCTGGGACACAGGGCTGCGTCAGACGCCAGGTCTTCTGCAGTGACGGTGAGGCGAAGACAACAAAGTACAGTCTGCGCAGGAGGTGGTGAAACTTTCGGGGAGGCCCAGCTGGAGCCACGCTTGGGAGATGTGGAGACCCCCCAGGAGCCGCACAGGGAGGGAGACGGAAGTTGCCAGGAAGGGAGACGCAGAGGCAGAGTCACCAGGGCAGGCTGTGCCGTGGGAGCTCCGGTGGCTGGGGTCAGCGTGGGGGGCGGCCTGCGTGGAGGCGTGGGGGGCGGGCAGCGTGGCCTGGAAGCCAACCTTCTGACCTCGCAGGAGGAGGCGCCTTACGGATCTTAAACTAGGAGATCTGCTCACGTGTGGTCTGTTTTCAAGTCGAGGTGCAGCTCACACCCCGTGATGCCCGTGGCTCGTGAGTGTATCGCCCTGTCGGCCTCGACGCACACAGCAATACCGAGGACATCCTCCGCCCGGCGGTCCCCGTCCCAGGCCGTCCTCCCCCAGAAGGCCCCTCTGAACAGGTCTCTATCATCACAGATTGATTCTGTGGGTCTTAAGCTGTCGTATACGTGGAATCACATGTGGTGGAATGACGTCTGTGCGTCCGTTTCCGCCTAGCCTGGCGCGTTTGCGATCGGGCCTCGTTCTGAGCCAGCCGTTCATTCCTTCCCACGGCCGAGCAGCCCGTTACCATGTGTTCCAGGGGCAAGTGCGGTGGTTTTTCTGGCATTTTTGCACAAGATCCCTCCCGTGGCTGTAGCTCAAGCAGTGGCCGGCCCGGGAGGAAGGGGGTGGGGGCGCCAGGCTAAGTCTGTGGTGGTGACTCAGACAGGGAGTCCAAGGGCTGCGAGCAGCGCAGCAGGTGGGGCTGGAGGAGAGGGGAGGGTGCAGGCGCTGAAGGCTGCGCCCGCCTGGCTCACTGATGGCAGGGGCAGGGCAGGGGCAGGGCAGGGGTGCCAGGGCAGCACCCCGGCCCCCAGGGGGCTCGGTGAGAACCAGGCCCCGCAGGAGGACAAGAGCCTGCAGCTCCCAACATTGTCCACTGTATGAGCGGAGGGGGCCCTGGAAGCAGAGCAGCCCCTCCAGGAAGGACGTGTGGCTGAAGAGAAAGGGCTTTGCTGGCGCCTGGCCCGGGAGGGAAGGGGGGCGTGGAAGGGAGGCTGTGAGTGACAGCAGCAGCTGGAGAACCCGAGGAGCGACTTCACGGAAGCCCAGGACAGAACACGGGGTAGGGACAGACCGAGTGACAGAGCGGAGCCCAGGTGGCCCGGAGGCTTCCCTACAAGCAGGCCCAGGGGTGAGCCGAGGTCTCATCCGAGGACTCGCCCGGAACTGGGAGGCAGAATCCAGGCAGCAGGTCTGAGAGGGAACAGGAGGGGAGAGCAGAGCCCAAGGGGACACGGGACACTGCTCTGAAGAGTCTGCCCATCTGGGGATCAAGGAGGCGGTGCAGGGGTGGATGGGGGCGGCTGAGGAGCACTCGCTGGGGGCGAGGGAAGGGGCTGCGGGAGAGCACGGTGGGGGGGACAGGATCCGCAAGGCCTGCCCCCTGAATCTCAATGTCTTCAGAGGCAAGAAAAGGAAAGAAAAGGAAGGAAGTATAATGGCCATGTCATCATTGATAAGGATCAGATAAGAGGGCACGTGGAGCTGCTGAACCTGCACGGGGCGCCCTGGAGGATCCCAGCAGGTGCCGCCCACAGACCTGCTCCGTCCTCCTCAGACTGTGCGCACCTGCTGCCTCCCTCCCCCCGCAGAGGGGCACAGGGGTACCTACGTGTTAAAGACCAGGGCGATGACGTAGTCGGGGGACACGGTCACTCTCCAGTCACACTCCTTGCCTGGCGGGTAGGGTTCTGGGTAATTCGGTGACAGGATGACTCCGGATGGTCCCGTCAGGTCTCCCCCGCAGGGCGCTGGGGACGGAAGATGACAAGGGTCAGGCACGGGCGCTGGCGGGGCACTGGCTCCAGAGAGGAGCGGTGGTGGGGGGACGCCCTGGGGTGGGGGGGTAGGCGTGAGGGTGGTGTCTGGGGCAGAGGGGGGCTGTCTGGGGCCGAGGGGCTGGTGCGCCCACCGAGGCCTCATCCCACCCCCATGAAGCAGGCAGGGAGGGCGCGGGCTGGAGGGACAGGGGGCCCCGCGCCCTTGGGGCACGTCCCTGCTCGGGCTGGGATCCCTGATGGTGACGCCGGGGCCCACGAAGCAAGGAAAGCCGCCTGGGGGAGGCCGGAGGACCCGTGCCCGGACAGCGGCCAAGGGCCAAGGCCTGACCCGACGGCACCACTGGCAGCAGAGCCGAGCGTGAGGCCCCACCTTGGGGTGGGTCGGGCCCTGAGGTCCCTAATGCGGTAGAGCGTGAGGGCCGAGGGCTCGGCACTAGCGGGCCTCTGGCCTCCGTGGGAAGCGTTCCCCAAGCACCACGTGGAGGCGCCAGGGACGCCGCAGGGGCCCTGCCTCTGTGTCCCAGGCCAGCACGGCCGAGCTCTGGCCCACCCTTCCTGCTTTTCAGCCCTGGAGGCCGGAGCTCAGGCTTCCTCCCCTCAAGTTACCAGGCAGGCAGGGAGTCCGGGGTTTCTGGACCGGCCCCCCAAGGTGCTCACAGACTGGGTCCCAGGCCCCCGCCCTGGCCCCCTTCCCCTCCCGATAGTTCCCTGGCACGGCCGTCCAGGTGTCTGCTTCCCACTCAGGACCCTGGCGTGGGCTTCACCGCCCTCCACCACCTGTGAGGTCAAGGCCTGGCCGGGCTCCCAGCTGCCTTGCCAGCTGCGGGGCTCCCTCTGCTCATGGCTGGTTGAGGATTCAGGGGCACCCAGAGGAAGGGAGGCCCCCCCTTCCTAGGCCCCGGCACCAGCGCGCAGGAAACCAGACCGCCTGGAGACCAGGCACTGTCCCAGCATCAGCCGGTCCCCTCAGCAGGTGCTCAGTGGGGTCGGGGGCGGGGGGGGCAGGCCCGCAGGAACAGGAAGTTTGGTCTCGATCCTAATCCAGGGTGCCTGCCCCACACCCTCGGTCGTGTCCTGTCCTCTCCCTTCTGTGGGTCAGACCCAGAGGTGGGGCTGGTGCACACGGCATTCGCCGCGAGCCACGCGGTCCCAGTGCTTTGCAGCACAGCTGCCTTCCATGCTCGGAGCAGCCCGAAGCCCAGGTACCGCCAGCGTCGCTCCTCCCTGGGGGCCGTATGCCCTTTGTCTAAGGCCACACCTGAGAACGCAGCTCAGGTGTTGAGCGCAGCGCCCGTCACGGGGACGGCGCCCCACAAATGCTTGTTCTCTCCCCGGGCTCCCTCCCGGTAACAAGGGGGCACCCAGGCCGCCGCGGCAGGCTGCCAAGGGAGCTGGAAAGCAGGGGTCTGTCCCTGGGATTTCCAGACTCTTCGAGAGGGAGACAAAGATGTTCATTTTGTTGCCCAAAGAACATTCCCCAAGCTGAGTCTAGAAGGCGGGTAATGAAGCTGAATTAACCTCTTTGCCCCGCTCGGCGCACCCTGATGGCTCTCAACAGCTCACACAGCGCGGCCCCCCTCCACCTGCGACGCTCTGGCCTCAGGACCTGCTTTTCTGTAAGAGAAGCCTGAGGATTCACAGCCCCGTGGAGCACTAAAGCTGGACAGGGCCTCACAGGCCACCTGGGTCCCTCCTGGGCCTCACGGGGTCCTACCGCCCAGACGGGATTTGGGCCCAGGAGACAGGGGGAGTCCAGAAGCTTGAGGGAGGAAAACAAAGAAAAGAAGGAGGAAGAGGGAGGAGGGAGAAGGAAGGAGGGAGAAATGGGGGGGGGGAGCCGAGAAATTAGTATTTCTGAGACCTGGGTGAGATGTGTCCTCACCCCACGATGCCGCCAGAAGCATATTTACTGTTACTTTACAGAGAGGAAACTGAGGCCCAGAGTGACACAGCAGTTCCTCCAAGGCCACGGAACCAGCTGATGGTAGAGCTGGGCTCTGGGCCCCGACGGCCTGCCTCAGTCACCCCATGTCCTCCCTATATGCTCCGTGGAGCTGGGATGGGAGCTGACTCTGGAAGCTGGGCCTGCACCCCCGTGTGCACCCCCGTGTGCACCTCCCGTGTGCTGCAGGTCCTCCAGCCCCAGTACTGGCCTGGCGACTCCCGGCCGCCCCTGAGACACGATGGCGTCTCTCCTTCAGGGCCGGGCCTCAGAGCTGGGCTGGCAAAGGCCAGGCCCTGGATGCCAGGGCAGAGTCTCCCCTGAGCCTGCGTGGGAAAGCGCGTGGGACCCCAGGGTGGAGACCGTGGGGCTACATCTTGGGAGCCCCCACCCCCGCCCGGGCACAGGAGCCAGCGTGGAGGCTTTGCTTTATGCTGATGCGGGTGGGAATCTCGGCTCTGCCTTGCCCTAGCGCTGTGATTTGGGCAAAAGATCCAAATACATCAAAGACTTGGTTTCCTGAAATGTAAAATGAGGGAACGGGGCTCATGTCAGAGCTGTAGGGCGGGTTAAGTGAGGTTGTGCAAGGGAACATCTCTCGTCTGCAGCGAGCTCAGGGTTGGGACGTGTGGGGTCGACTGCTTCTAACACCCGCCGCTGACACAGGAGATGAACGCATTTAGTCCTGGGGCCCCGGGTGGCTCAGCGATTGAGCATCTGCCTTCAGCTCAGGGCGTGACCCCGGGGTCCGAGATCGAGTCCCACATCGGGCTCTCCGCATGGAGCCTGCTTCTCCCTCTGCCTGTGTCTCTGCCTCTCTCTCTGTCTCTCTCATGAATAAATAAATAAAATCTTAAAAAAAATATACACTCAGCACTTCGCCTGAGAAAAAGGCAGTGAGCACCTGGAACGTTTCTATTTTTCTCTCTTTCTGGCCATCCTCTCCCCAACCCTGTAAGTCCCCTGCCCCTCTCAGGGTCAAGCAGCTGGGAGCACAATGATTCACACCCTCACCCCTACAAGCTACTTGACCCTGGGCAAGTCACAGAGCTTCCATTTCTTCATGGGTCAGTTGGGGAGATTTTAAGAGTAAGGACAGACCTAGAGATCTAACACCTAGGAAACCAGTAACTTCCTTGAGAACACAAAGGGCAAGGACCTGAGCCTATGGATGCCCCTCTAGTGCTTTAGGTAACAGAAGGGGCATTTCGGACTTTCCTACCCTCGCTGACCCTCCCTCCTCCTTTCGACCTATGCAGCCTGAGCCAGGGAGGAAAGAGGCAGACATGCCCGGCTCAGAAATTCTGAGGACCATTTTGGAGAGTGAAGAATTTGTTGTCGGGGAGACTAAGTGTGAGTGTGTGGATGTGAGGGTGTGTGCATGTGCACGTATGCCCGCAAAGCAGAATAACCGTTGGGTCTCCTGCCACTTCCAGCTGCTGCAATTCTCGTGGCCAGCCCGCAGGTGCAGCGGCCACGACCGCCGCAGGGTGTGGAACACGCGAGTGCCGAGACGACAGGGCAGGGTCCGTACCGATGCACGTCGGGGGGCTGGGCTGCCAGAAGAACCTGTTCTCGATCTTCACACAGCTGATCTCCGCGCTCCCTTGGAGGGCGTAGCCAGGGTCGCACTGGAACACCGTGGAGTCTCCGGCTTCCCAGCTGTCACCGCTCCGGCTCCCGTTCTGGGGGACCCCGGGGTCGTTGCAGGATGTTGCTGTAGACACTGGGATGAGAGAACAGAAGAATAAGTGGGTCACCTGGAAGTGTGCCAGACCACAGGGCTCCTGGCTCTTCCCCCTCCCTGCAGCCACCGTCTCTGTCGCCGCCCGCCCATGTCGCCGGCAGAAGCAGCAGTCCCACTGTGTCCTCATCCCCATTCCTGTCACTGCCTCGGCCACCAGTGGGCCACCATCTACCCTACCAGAACCTTCACCGTCACCAGCATCCACCTGCCACGAGACGCCACGAGTTGGCTGTGATTGCACAGCTGTGATCGTAAAAGGACGTGAACTCAGTTCACTTTCACAATCACGCCTCGTGGGATGGACAAGCGCAGAGGGAATGATCTGCCGGTGGGCTGGGAGCCGGTGAAGACCCCGCCTCTTGTGCTGCAAATGTGGAACAGCTCATCACGCTAAGACTCGAGGAAAGGCTGATGTTTGTGGCAAGCGACAGATCAAAGTGAACGTGTTAAACATTCAGGAAACGCGCGAATGTGGGAGACGGGCGCAGTCTGACACCTGACTCGGGGTAAGACGGACCAGGTGCTTGGAAAGTGAATGTGGTACGAGCGGCGGGCGGAAGGCGCTAGTGACTAGAAGAAAGGCGAGGGAGTGGACGCGCAGGTGCATCGTGAGCCAAGGAGAGGACGGAGGGGAGAGTCCGGGGGAAGGACTCAAGTCTCTGTTGGGACTGTGGCCCCAGTGACACGAGGCCCCCGAGGCCAAGGGATCTGTGATGTTCATCGGCTAGGAGAGTCCGTTCCATCCTCCTCCCCACAATTTTGCGAAAAAAAGCAGGCGCGAGACCAAGTGAACGTACCGCGGGCGGAACGTGACATTCACATTAGTTCTTTTTTTTTTTATTTTTTTATTTATGATTGTCACAGAGAGAGAGAGAGAGGCAGAGACATAGACAGAGGGAGAAGCAGGCTCCATGCACCGGGAGCCCGACGTGGGATTTGATCCCGGGTCTCCAGGATCGCGCCCTGGGCCAAAGGCAGGTGCCAAACCGCTGCGCCACCCAGGGATCCCATTCACGTTAGTTCTTGAGTGAAAACAGGAAGCCTCAGATCTCTGTGAGATGTCAGCCTCCTCAGCCTCTAGATCAGGGTGGACCCTCGCTCCTTTCTGCTCTGGGACGGCCGCCGTGGAAAAGCTCGAGAAGCCCCAGCCCCCGGGCAACCGTACACACGAATGCCACCAACCGTAGGAGCTGGGGCCGTGCGAACACGTCTGGAGTCAGTACATGGGGCCTCGGAGCCGATGACGATATATGGCCGAGCAGGTCCCATCCACTCTCTTCCTGCTCTTGTATGTGAAGTCTTATTAGGGCACGGGCATGCTCATCTGCTTACGCTCCGGCCCCATTTGTAGAATCTTCCACCACAGTTCGCTCACGTCCCCCTGTGTCCCCCGGGGCCTTGGCACCTGCTGGCCCTCCCGCCGGGGACGACGGCGCCCCGGTTCTTCCTAAGCCGGCCCCACAGCCCCTCCCCGGGCAGGCTTCCTGGATCACCTTCTTCTGGGCTCACTCCTTGACCTCTTTCCACCGCGTTCCACCTGTCATGGGACCCGGTTTTGGTCTGTAATGCGCCTGCTCGTCCGTTGGCCTGTTTATCGTGTATCACTGGTGCGTCTCTGCGGGAGCAACGACTCGGCTGCTGTGCTTCTGACCGTATCCCCGGGGCCGAGGACGTTCCCCGGCATGCAGCCACGCTCCATAAATATTTGTCGAATGAGTAAATACATGCAGGAGTCATCACCATCTGACACCTCCTGAATTTATTTAGAAAGTCAAGGAAGAATCAATCTTCTTCCTTCCCAATTAAAAACAGGCTCGGCGTTCATCCCCGGCTCCGCGGTGCACCGCACGCATGTAGATGAGTCTCTGGGAGGAAAGCGGCCCACGGCTCTGACCGTCCCCAGGAGGCCGCGGGGGGCGATGACGAAGAGCCCAGGCCTGGGAGTCAGACGCGGGGTGTTGAGCCAGCTCCGCCGCTTACTAACTAGAGGACCGTGCACGCGAAGCCGCCCTGGCCTCCGAGCCCACGTCGGCAGCACGGGTTGGCCCCCGGCTCTCAGGCTTCTGGTCAATTATAGCAGGTGCTGAGCGAGGCGCTGGCTCCACGGGGGGGGGGGGGGGGGCAGCGACCCTGCGTCCCTCTCCTCCCGTGTCCCCCCCCGCCCCCCGTCCCCACCTTCACTAATGCGCCTGAATCTGTGCTGCTGGGCAAAGCCCCGGGGACGCGCTGGGTCCACGTGGTTCCGACAGGGTGTCGGCTGTTGCGCAGTCGTGTTTGCCTGGAGAGCCGGGCCCGCGCTAAGTGGCCCTGGCATTTCTGCACAATCCCGTCAGACACACGCCATCCGGAGAACGTGGGGGAGCCACTCGGCCGTCCCCGGAGTGGTCCTGGTATTTGCCGACTCACGACAGCAACGGGGAGGGTGACCTTTCCCAAACCTCAGTTATCCCTGGCCGGCCGCCCCGGAGCTGGGCCAGGCGGCGTGGCCCGCTGCCCTCTCTGTGGGCCCGCGCGGTGCTCAGGATGCCGTGTGTTGGAGAAGACCACCCGCTCACGGGTACCGCTGTCCCGGAGCAGGGAGTGAGCACCTGCTGCATGCACACGCCGCGGAGGAGCCGGTGGGCAGGACGTGGCCCTGCCTCCCGAGGAGCCGCCTGCAGAGGAGCAAGTAGGCGGGCACCATCGACACACGGCAGGCTGTCTGCAGCGGACAACGTGCCGGAACCAAAGGCGGCCTGTGCTTGGGGAGTCACAGGCTGCGGCAGCTGGTTCTGAGTGGGGACACGAGGAGGCGACATCTGCAGGACCCTTGGGGATGACACACCGCCGCAGGCTAGGCCGTGTTGAGGAAGCGGCCCCAGGGGCTGTCCCGCAGGGCCACCGGCGGCGGGAGGTCACGTCACGCAAATCTGCATTAAGAGCGGTGGTTTTGTTCTCCTTTTGTTTTTTAAGCCATGCCCACTGGCTTGGGGACAGCCCGAGAAAGCCCACATCGGCTTGTTGCTCACACTGGTTCCCCCAGAGAGCGGAGTCAGCTGCCCGTCCAGCCTCCCGCTCTCCCAGCTGCTGGGCTACTTCACGGCTTATCGCAGCGGCCTCCACAGTCGGCCCCGGAATGTGCCAGGAGTCTCTGGAGGCGGCCTCGGCAGAGGTCACCGGTGGTCAGCCTTGTGCGGGACCGCAACCTGTAGCCGACGGCTTCTGAGTCCCCCGCCAACCAGCGTGCCCAGGGCTCGCAGGGCCCCCGGGTCTCCTTGCTCTGGGCCCCTCTCGGTGTTCCCCGGTCATGCACGTTCTCCTCCGGCGATGTCAGCGACCAGCGCCTGGGGCTCCGGGCACAGATGCCGGGACATGCTTGCCTAAACGACACCCTGTTGCCCCGGGTGGGACCTAATCCTGGGGGAGACTGTCTGTGGGCCGCGGTGCCGGGACGTCGGGGAACGAGAACTCCGCAAGCAGCTACTCCCTGGCAGCCGGGGAGCCCGCGAAGGCTTGGTCGGGCAGGCGGACGGCCAGGAGGAACAGGATCCTGGAGACCCCCCACAGCCCGCCGATGGTGAGCGCCCGTCCCGGGCAGGGCATGCGGCTGCGCAGGAGCTGGAGCGGGGTGGCCACCTTGCAGCCCAGCCGGTGCCGCACACGTGAGCCGACCCGGCCACGAGGGGACACCGTGGAGACCAGGCCGGGCTCGGGCCCGCTCGGGCCTGCTCTGCAATCGCCACGGCAACACACCACGTGCACGTGGGGAGGGGACATGCTGATGATGGCAGCTGCTGCACGAGCGACATCCGCCCCCACCCAGAGTGGCTTGAGCCAGGCGGCGGGTGACAGGGGGTGATGGGGGGTACTGGGAGGAGACGTCCTTTCAGCGGTCACGTCCACTCCTCCTGCAGCTCTGAGCTCGGGTACTGTGTTTTCTGGAACGTCTTTCTCCCTTGATGCTCCAAGGTGAGCATCAGCGTCTACGGTTCTCCCTCCAGATACTCACCAACCTGCGGTCGTGCCCGTTGAGCCGCCCGGCGGCCCTGCACAGCGGGCTCAGCACAGATGTCTGAGCAAGTGCTCAGCGACAGGTCCCTGCGAGTGGAGGCTGGAGGGGAGGAGGGGCTGGGGGTGCAGTCAGGCTCCCGCACGGCCAGGGGGCAGGGGCCAGGGGGGCAGGGTGCAAGGGGCACAGGGTGCAGGGGGCCGGGAGGCGAGCACCCACCTGAGAAGCGGATGGCAAAGCCCTGCTTGCTGGTGAAGAAGTCGGTGCTGAACTGCAGGACAACGGAGCTGAAGGTGCTGTGGAGGTCCCGGGGCAGCGCCGCCCCGCTGAGCTCCTTGAGCAGCACCCCGCTCTCCACCGGCCCGTCCCAGATGCGCAGCACGTCATGCACCTCCTCCGTGTCGAACACCAGGAAGTGGAGCCTGCGCGGGAGAGAGGGAGGCGGTTGGCGGCACGTCTCGACGGGGAGCTCCCCCACGCCCGGTGCGGTCTGGGCTCCACTCCCCAGGTCGCGAGGGGGTCGGCGGGCCGTGCGTGTCCACAAACGGGGAGGAGGGGGCCCAGACCTGCTGCCCCGACGGGGGCAAGGCCTTCTGAGGATGCCACCTGGGAGAGGACGGTTACCCCAGGTGACAGAGGCCTCCTGAAGCCCGACAACAAGACGACCAGCAAGTGTGATTAAAAGGGGGGCCAGAGGCCTCAGCAGACCCCTCGGCCAGGACACAGAAGCGGGGAGCAAGCCGGTGTTGGTCCAGACCATGTGGTGTCAGTCGGCGCTAAGAGGAAATGGGCTAAACACGCGCGACGAGGGCCCCGGTTGGCTCAGCCTCCAGCCCAGGGTGTGACCCCGGGGTCCCGGGATCCAGTCTCCCCGCAGGGAGCCTGCTTCTTCCTCTGCCTGGGTCTCTGCCTCTCTCGTAAATAGGTAAATAAAATCTTTAAAAATAAAATAAAATCCTTAAAAAAAATCTCTTTAAATCATAAAAGTAAGACATGCTCAAGGTAGAAAAGACAAACAACATACAGAAGTACTGAAATTCTTTAAAACGTCTCTCTTACCCAAACCAATCTGTTCTCCAAAGCCTTTTACCTGGGATCAGCCTCAGTGCACATCCTTGCACACTTCCCTCCGGTGTGCACACATGCACACACGCACCCCCCGCCACCAACCGTATTTTACATATTTGTTTTTTTCAAATTTATTTGAGATAGAGCCTGATGTGGGGCTTGATACCAGGATCCTGGGATCATGACCTGGGCTGAAGGCAGACGCTTAACCAACTGAGCCACCCAGGGGCCCCTATTTTACATAATTTTATGTCCCTTTCTTCACTTATGGTTGTTATGGACATAAGACGTATACTTCATTTTTTTTTTCCTAGAAAAATGGACATCGTTCTATTTCACTTATGGGAGTCTCCCATAAGACTGCAAGGAGTCATCCCTCAGCATGAACCTCTGCACATTTTCTTTAATATTTCAGTTGACTGTAGGGAGAGCTTTTGGGGGGAGAGAGGTACACACTTAACCATGTTGGGTAAATGTTTCTAGATTATTCTCTTAAGTGACTGTGTCTGTTTATAGCCCCACTAAACAGGATCAGTGTGACTCTTCTCCCTCGAGGTCACCTCATCCACGTCAGATATTATGATGTTATAAATATATCCCATATTAAAATACCTGCCCATCTGCTGGACCAAAATGGAATCTCACCAGTGTGTTTAAGTGCAGATCATTTAGTTACATTGCGTATCTTTGCATATGATTTATTGGCCACTTCCATATTTTTTTAAAGATTTATTTATTTATTTATTTATTTATTTATTTATTTATTTATGATAGACATAGAGCGAGCGAGAGAGAGAGAAGCAGAGACACAGGAGGAGGGAGAAGCAGGCTCCATGCAGGGAGCCCCACGTGGGATTCGATCCCGGGACTCCAGGATCGTGCCCTGGGCCAAAGGCAGGCGCCAAACCGCTGAGCCGCCCAGGGATCCCCTCCTCCCCCTTTTTAAATTTTTTTTTATTTTTATTTTTTTAAAATTTTTTTATTTATTTTTATTTATGATAGTCACAGAGAGAGAGAGAGAGAGAGGCAGAGACATAGGCAGAGGGAGAAGCAGGCTCCATGCACTGGGAGCCCGTTGTGGGATTCGATCCCGGGTCTCCAGGATCGTGCCCTGGGCCAAAGGCAGGCGCCAAACTGCTGCGCCACCCAGGGATCCCCCCCCCTTTTTTTTAAAGATTTATTCACTTCCGTATTTTCATAGCCTTTACCCATCTTAATTGGGTTGTCTTTTAGAATTCTGTTTACAGTTAATTACAAATCTAGGATGATTTTGATTTATTACTTTCATATATTTTGAGTTCTCTTTTATATATTGCTAATATTTTCTTTTTTTTATAAATTTATTTTTTATTGGTGTTCAATTTGCTGACATATAGAATAACACCCAGTGCTCATCCCATCAAGTTTCCAAGATCTATGAAGAACTTATCAAACTCAACAGCAAAGAAACAAGCAATCCGATCATGAAATGGGCAAAAGACATGAACAGAAATCTCACAGAGGAAGACCTAGACATGGCCAACACGCACATGAGAACATGCTCTGCATCACTTTTTTTTTTTTTTTTTGCTAATATTTTCTCTAAGCATCTGGTGTCTTTTTAAATTTTGTTTATAGGTGTATTTTGGTGGGAGACTTATTCCTTTTTTTTAAAGATTTTATTTATTTATTCATGAGAGACACAGAGAGAGAGAGAGGCAGAGACACAGGCAGAGGGAGAAGCGGGCTCCATGCAGGGAGCCCGACTCGGGACTCGAACTTGGGTCTCCAGGATCATGCCCTGGGCTGAAGGCGGCGCTAAACCTGAGCCACCTGGGCTGCCCATTTTCTTAAAAAAAAATATTTATTTATTTATTTTGGGGGGAGAGGGGTGGAGGCAGTGGGAGAGACTCCCCCAAGCAGACTCCCCACTGAGTGCAGAGCCAGGCATGGGGCTCGATCCCAGGACCCTGAGGTCACGACCTGAGCAGAAACCAAGAGTCGGTCACTTACTGCCTGAGCCCCCCAGGTGCACCCGGACCTACTAATTTTGTGTAATCGGATATGGTCATCTTTTCCTGGAGGGATACTGGGCATCATGTTCTGCTTGGGCAAACCCTCTTCTTCCCACAATGATTACGAAGCCAAATGTCACTATGTCCCTAAACTTCGTTAGTTCTATCATTTGAGGTTTATAGGCTCACGGCTTTCAAATGGACACCCAACTGCCCCAGCACGTGTCCGGGTGGCCTCGTCGAGGTCCTGACTATCAGAAGGCCCTGATCGCTGGCTCCTGGGCAGCTCCTGTGTCCACACTCCGTGTGTTCCCCTGTCTACTCCCTGTGTCCTCAGCGAGAGGATGATTTTCACGAGTGGGAGACCAGGTGTTC
The DNA here is from genome assembly GCF_011100685.1 of Canis lupus familiaris. Lineage (NCBI taxonomy): Eukaryota > Metazoa > Chordata > Mammalia > Carnivora > Canidae > Canis > Canis lupus. The sequence goes on along the minus strand of NC_049236.1, from coordinate 8,127,618 downwards.
ACTCCGGGAGCCTCCGTGCCTACAACGTGCCCCAGCACTCGGGATGGGGCTCATGGCCCCGGGGGACTGAAGACCCCTGTCACCGAGTAATCCAGGTGTAATCCGGACTCCCCGCGTGGGTTTGAAGAGTCGTCTGGGTCATGAGCCTGATTCTAGACGGTTCTCCTTCAGTTCCAGGGTTCCTTCCTTTGTCTCAAGTGATGCGACTTGTGCCGCACACATGCCTCCGCAGCTTACAAAGGGCAAATCTTACAAAGGGCAAATTCCCCTTCATGCCCCCCCACTTCAAATTTCTTAGCTATTTTCCCAAATTTATCCTTTGAGATGAACTTTACAGTTAACAAGTTCCAAAACAATACCATTGATATTTTGATGTGTGATTGGAATCGCACACATGTGTGGACTCATCTGGGCAAACGGATTGATTACCTTTACGTCGTCTTCCCCAGCCGGGAACACGGGACATATCTTAATCTCTTTAGGGCTCTTCATGCACCTTGGGAAAGCTTCATGGTTTTCTTCTTTGTTACCTTTTTTCCTCTTGAATACTTCTTATTTCTTTTTTTTTATTCCAACGTGAATGAGATTTAATTTTTCATTACGTACTTATTGTCGGATATGCGCGTGCGTTTTTAATTTTCAGTTACTAGTTGGTTTTAATAGGATTCACGTGAAATCTCCTGGATTTCCTGAGCAAATCCTTTCATAGATACAGGTGGAGGACTGGAGTCCCTGTGGGTGAATAACTGAAAGAATGAGTGAATGAATCCACGGACGAATGAAGGAAATCCCAGGAGGAGCAGCCTGACGGAAAGCTGCGAGGAGAGAGTAGGAGACCCAGTGGAGACGAAGGGAAACCTGTTTATATGGCACAGCGTGTAGGACGTGCCCTTGCGTGGTCCTGCTTTGCCCCGTGAGCATCTTGATGTTGTAGGTGGCATCAGCCCATCTTTACAGATGAGAACACGGAGGTTCCGAGGGGCTGAACGACTGGTCCAAGGTCAAGGGCTGGTTTGAGAGCAAGCCAGGTACGTTATATGCACGAGGTCAGGTCTGACCTCGGAGCTCCCGCTCTGTCCCGCCCCTTGGGAGGAGGAGGCTGGCTGGGGGCCCCAGCAGTTATCACCTTGCCGTGCGAGTCGTACACACGGTTAAAGGGCTGACCTTCCAGGCCGTGAATTAAAAATGCCAGGTGCTTGCATTCGGCTTAGCTGACCGCATGATCAGATTAAAGTCCAAGGCCCGGCAGTGACAAGGTCTAGGGGGTGAGAGGAGGGGCCCACGGTCCTCCGCGGGCAGCGGAAAGCACCTTGGCGAAGGCCAGAGGCCGCGGCACCAGGCCACTCACCGCAGTCACTTGTTTGAACAGCTCCCTGGGGGGGCTGCGGGGACGACAGGGAAGAGGACAGACTGGGTGTCGTTTTCCAGTTGTTTCTGGACATGGGCAAGACTCCCTCACACGGAAACCCCTGGAAAACCGATCCCAGCAAGTGAAAGGGCCCTGGGTCCTCCCGACCGACCGTCGCCGCCCCACGAACACGACGGGTGGGACCCAGACACAAGTCCTGTGCGGATCTCTACATCGGGGCAAAACCATACGTGAATGAACAGCTGCTGCAGGGGGAAGGGGGTCCAAAATCACGCCTGACCCCAGATGAGACTGCAGCCCAAATTATCCTCAGTGACACTGGAAACGACAATAAGAAAATAATACTTGTCTTATAAAGTGCCCCCTTCTGAGTCACGGGGCTGCAAACCAAGAATTAAACCACGATCGTAATAGCAGACAATCATAATTACAGCATCCTGCCACCCTAAGAGCTCAAACGGAAAAGACGGACCAGAGCCCAGAGTAAGCACTGGTGTCTGGAGCTAAAGGAGACGCTCTCCTTCCCTGGGGCAGCCGGTGCTCCGTAGAAAAGATACTCTCTTGTCACTTCCACGAGCAAGAGAACAAACCTGAGCTCCAGGTCACTGAGGTCACCGTGGTGACGGCGCTTGGGGAGGCCGGGGCAGGCGCACATGCAGGACGTAGGATACAGCCTTGGTACCAGCCTTCCTCGGCAGGTGGCCTTGCACCGGGTTCTTTCTCATCATGGGCACCTTATAAACGAAGGCTCCGTGACTGCCTGTCGGCAGCCGAACCCACCCTGGAGGTCTCAGGGATTCTAGGGGGGGCACATGGGTCTTTATTCTTCCCGGAGGAAATGTCCATAAAAAGAAAGGTTCATGCCTCCTGGAGAGGCTGCATGACCCAGAGGGAGAAACAGAGGCCATGGAGCCAGAGACCCAGCTCAGGTCTGGTTCTGTGATTTCTCCCCCAGGAGACCCTGACGGAGGTCCTTCCACGGCTGTCCGCGTCTTACACTTACGACAGATGTCACTCTACCGTTTTGTTGTTAGGCTTCTTATTGCATAAAGATCTGTGACTGTTGGCATTATTAAGGCCTGGGCACTTTTTCCATGAAATAACCCGCCCATCCCTGGCGGCTGTTGGCGTTCCTCAGCCCGCCCTGCATCACCCCAATCTCCGTGTGTGTCCTCACCTCTCTGTGTACAAAATCTTCCTCGGCTTCCCTTGTGTAAGGATTCATGTGATTGCATTTAGGGTCCACTCAGGGAATCCACGTTAATCTCCCCATCTCTGGGGCCTTGATTTAATCACAGCTGCAAAGATCCTTTTTCCAAATAAGCTAACGTTTACAGGCTCCGGTCATTAAAACCTGATGTTTTTGGGGGCCATCAGTCAGCCCACTGCCACGTCTCCGAGAGTTTTTCCAAGAAGCCCGAGTGGCAATTTCCTGGGGCTTTTGTGCATATTATATCCTGGCTCCATCAACGATTCTTGGGTGTCACAAACACCACCGGTCTCGGCTTTTGAGGTTATGGAGAAGAGATTTTAAGAGGCTTGGACCTGGTGTGGTGCTGGTTTCTGGTAAATGAGCGCGTGGATTGAGGGGGACTGGCTGTATGCTTACCTGGGGAGGGTGTTTTGCCAAAGGGTGTTGGGGATCTTTCAGTATCCTTGGAACGGATCCATTTTTCATCAAGTTGTCATCTAATCCGTTTTGGCTGGAGCTCTGTGCATCTGGTCAACCCACCAAGGACGCCCCAGCCCCTCTCCGCCCCTCCGCCCCTTCTGCTCTTCTCCACCTGTGCTTCCTGGTGGCGACTGTGACTCCCACACTCGGTAACTTCTCCTTCGTCATTTCCACACCCGCAGACTTGTCCTCTGCAGTCGCAGCCCTCCAGCTTGCCTCTTCATCTCAGTGCTGTTATTTCTTACAACGCAGGTGCTGCCCTGGTAGATCTGGCCTACCGTGGAGTCGGCTGCTTTTCCTTCTTTCCTCACCTCCATCACCGCTGCTCTGGCTCAGGATCTCCCCTCCCCGGTCCACCATCTATCCTTCTGCTACCCTTCATCCCTCTTCCTTACATTTAAATGACAATATTATCCATTCTCATCCATTTACATTTTCTTTTGTTTACTAGAATAAAGTCTTTTCAGGAAATATCTTCCTAATCCCCTCCAGGACCATCCACGTTGAAGCAAATGGTGGGTATTTGTCGTTTCTAATGGCTGAGCCATGCTCCATTGTATACATAGACCTCATCTTCTTTATGCATTCCTCTTCCTCTTTAGGGAAATGATTCCCCCTTTTAGGGACAGTGTGTGTTAAGTGGCATCACGTGAGTTTACTTTATTTGCTCTTTGCTTGTCTACTTATCTTTTGAGAGGGCGAGATCTGGGGCAGTGTGGTCGGGAACGCAGGTCTGCATTTCTTTGGTTGGATGGAATCCCCCTCGAAGAAACACTGGAAATCATTTCTGGGATGGTAATCAGACGGTCAAGTTCGTGTCTGCTGGCCCATTCGCCTGTCTAGGGTAGGTCAGCTGGGTTATTCTTGCAGGATTTCATGTAATTTGTGTTCTTTCCCTAAAAGCGATGCATGGAAACCAAATTGGCAGCAAGCACCCCCACTCTTATATGGACACCGACGGGGTTATCCACGTCAGCGCCTTCTGATGGTTCCCCGTGTGCTGAGACCAAGGGACGTGCCGCCGGGTGTGTGCGTCTCTGTTCAGCTCCTTCAGGAGGTCGGCTCCTGCGGTGCAAGTACACGGACTTTCTTGTCCAAGGTTGAGCTCGTTGTCATTGCTCAAAGACCAACCTCCTGGAAGCTGCTAAACCTGCGGCCGCAATTCCTGGCAAGAGCTACACACAGAAGCTTCACTCCCGCTGCCTTCTGGCTCCTCTGGGCCAGCTGCCCACTTGCGGTCGGAGGCAAGCGATGCTTACCGCCCTGGGGGACGGCGGCCCTGTGACTGATGGGAATCTGCAGGCGGGGACTCCGGGTCTCAGGCACGGCTGCCTGTTTTGTCTGGTCCGGGCTCCTCCGAGGAAGACAAGCTCCACGGGGCAGGGGTTCTGGTTCATCAGAATTGCAGCCTCTGACTCTCGGTAAAATCCTCCAACAGCCAAGAACGGAGCTTCCAGGTCACCCTTTGCATTAATCATTAAAAAGCCTCCCTACGGTTAAAAATCAACAAACTAGGACCATTAGCTAAATAGGAGCATCAGGAGCAGAAAGCAAAGCTTCCAGAACAGCAAGGCTCCCCGCCTCCACGGGCCCTAGGGCTCCTCCTCCCCCCCCGTTTTTCCCCCCTTGCAGCCAGTCGCAGGTGGCTCTCGAGCCTCACCAGATCCGAACTCAGAAACAAGGCTCGGTCCTTCTGAACGTAACCAGGACACGTGTCCTGGATTCCCCCCTGGCTTCCCAGCCAACCCCTCCCCTGAGTCGCCACTGGGGATCTCCTTTTAGGAATGGGGCTATCGTGATGTCCCCCCAGACAATGGGCTCTTCTAGAAGCAGCCGCGTGCATCCCCCTTCCTTCCTTTCAGGTGCCTGGGAGGCCTCAGCTCCGCCCTGCACGGTGAGCGACCAGCGTGCTCCTCTCCTCCATCGTGTCCTGCCCCCAGCTGCCACCTGCAATTAGGGATTTTCCTGGCAAATGCTCCTTGTCTGTGCTTCACCCCTGCTTCTACTACAGCATTCACCACGTTATGTTAGAATCTGCAGCCGACCCCACAGGACGGTTGATCTGCACTCCATTTCCAAAAACTCTCATCCACTTCTACTCCTGAAACTGTAAAAGCAAAACAAAAATGGATTTTTTCCCACGTTCCCAAGCCAGGCATACACGGCAAGTTCTGACTGATAAAATGTAGGAAGATGCCTGCAAGGACGGGGGTTGTGGCGGAATCGGCACACACACCCTCACCAGGGGGAAGCTCTGCGCCTGGCCCTCCGCCCTCTGACAGCAGCGGAGACCCAGGCCAGGAGCCGGGGCCGCGAACCGGGCCAGGCGGGAGGACAGAGCCCGAGGATGGGACAGCAGGAGGAGAGGGGGAGGCCTCCCGAGCGGCTGCCCTGGGACCTGCTGGATGGACCTGCAGATTCTCCTTCCAAGAGGAAAGCGAGCCTCCGTCTGTCGAAGTCAGCTTTCCTCGGGGACTCGGCTTCCTTTCCTAACCGGTAACATTTCTGGCTACGAGACGGAGGCTTCCAAGGGAAAAGACGGCTCCTTGTTTATATTTACACCTCGGCACCTGGCAGGAGGCCTGGCGCTGGGGAGACGCTCCAACTATTTTAATTGAACCAAACGCCGCTCCTGAGCGATCCGTGTAGAGCTCCCGACTTGGCTCTCGGGTCCCCGCGTGGTCCCCACGTGGAGGGAGCACCCCGTGGTGACAGACCTACATTTTGGCCTCGGGTCGTGCCTCCTCCCTTCCCCCTCCTGGAAGCCTTGCAGGCCTCGCTCCTCCCTGACTGAACGGGATCGACCCTGTCTTGTTTGCTCCACTATTTCCCCTGTAGCACGTGAGCCCCTGGAAGACAGGGACGGGCCGTCGTCTAACTCCCGTGTTTCCCACTGCACAGTCCTGACACAGGGGAAGCGTTCAATGCATGTTTGCTTAAATGGAACGTAAACCGGGGTCAGAAAGAGACGGGAGCGAGATGGAACGGGTCCGAAACCCACATCGCTGGGTAAGTGGGAGACTTTAGCCCTTTCTGGGCCTCAGTGGTGTCATCTGTAAAACGGGGACGTCCTACTGGGTCTAGAGAGCGGTACACTGTATGTGCTCAGTGAATGTCAGGCAGAGGGGAGGCCGAGAGCAGAAGGCTTTGTCCCCATCCCTTCTCTAATTTTCCTCCCAGCTGGGCCACTAATTGTAGGTCAGAAAACGCCAACCCGACACTGGAAACGGAGAAGAGGTCTCATCCGCGGGGGCCAAACTTCCGCATCGTATGCACGGACCACACAGGAAGGAGCGACCCGGAGGGCACAGCTCCCTGTCTGCGCTGCTGCTAGCTGCCAGGCCCGGATGGGCTCCGCTGGCCCGCCAGTCCCATGCCTGCCACTCAGGGAAAGACACCTGCCCAATGCTGCACACGGGCCCCCTTCAAGAGCCGAATCTGGCTGCCAGCCCGTGCTGGTCACACGCAGCCAGGGAGGTGAGATCCTGCTCAGACCTGACCCAGGGCCACACGGGGTCCCTGCAGCTCCCCGATGTCCCTCCTGGGCACTCTTGGCTGAGACTGTCCGGCTGGGGTGAGGCTGACCCTGTGGTCCCTCCGATCACCTCCAGGGCTCAGCTGGGGCTGGGGCAGGGTGAGGGGAGGCATCTGCAAGCCTTGTCCTGTCTGTGCCCTCGGGACGGTTTCCGGGACCGGCCTGTGCGTGTTCCCACGTGTCATCCCATCTGGCGCATCTGCCTGGCACCTGCTCCCACAGACACGCGGCGCCCACCCTGTGACCCCACGGGCTGACATGCAGCCTGCTGGGCTTGGGTTGCTCTGTCTGGGCAAGGGGTCAACCACCTCCCCAGCCGCAGGAGGGGGTGCTCACCACCTGGGACTTCCCTGCAGGCCTTGTTCTGAGTGTCCGGGTACGTTAACTCACGTATCCCCACAGCTACCTCGGGTCGTAAAGGACCGTCTTGCATCTGCGCTTGACGGAGAAAATGGGCCTGGAGCGCCAGCCTGAGGTCAGAGCGGGGGGCGTCCCGGTGCCAGAGTCCGGCTCTGCACGAACGACTCGATACTGAAGGAACAACAAAACCCCTGGGCTGGAAAAAGGAGGAAATGCGCCAACTGCAAAATGTAATAAATGGAGGAATAAAAAAATAGAAGACCTTGTAAAACAAAACATAAATAGCATTCTCGGGGAGATGCTAGATGGTAATGCATTGAAAAAAAAAAAAAAAGAAAAACCCAAAAGCAAGCTGTCAGGAGCAATCTGAACACAAAAAGCAATAGTTTCCTTAAAGTAAAAATGAAAGCAGCAACAAGATTCCGAAAATAAAGGACAACAAGATAAATGGTGTTGAAAACAGAATTAATGAAAGATCACGAGATCGTTGGCAGAAGAAAAGAAAAGGATACAGAACTTTCAAATCACTAGAGGAAAAACAAAGGCAAACACATCAACTCGGCTAACGGCGGGAAGAGCTAAACGCAAAAGAAAGCAACATCCGAGTGTCGCCTTTTTGTTTGAAAGAAAAGCATAATGCCTTCGACGGAGAAGAAATATATGAAACCCTGTGCTCTTTTCACTTTTTTCAAATATGTGGAACATGAAGAAGACAAAAATTCCCAAAGTCAAATGACAAAAAAAAAAAAAAAAAAAAGTCGTATAAAATATGTACAACTAATTGGTATGTTTTAAAAAAAAATTAAATACTCGGGTCAAAACATCTACACTGCAGTTTAGTTTTTTTTTTTTTTTAAGATTTTGCTAATTTATTCATGAGAGACAGAGAGAGAGGCAGAGACACAGACAGGGAGAAGCAGGCTCCATGCAGGGAGCCCGACGTGGGACTCGATCCCGGGACCCTGGGGTCACGGCCTGGGCCGGAGGGAGATGCTCACCCGCTGCGCCCGGCAGCCTCCCTCCAGCACCCTCCGCAGGAAACCCCTGGACAGCCGTCCAAGACTCGTGTGTAAGGACGTTCGCTGCAGTGAATGCTGAAAATATCGTTAATAGTGGAGGAGGAAACTAAGTGGGGGCTGTGCTCCCGCAGACTCCTGCGTGGCCGTTGGGCGGGATGAGGCTCGCGTCTGTACATGGACAGGATAGTACGAGGGGACCAGGCGGGAAGTCACAAGTGAGCCACTGAGGCACACGCCTGGGGATGGGCGAGGAGAACAGACGCCAGCGGTCATCTGTGGGGCGTGGGGCAGGACACAGGAGGAGGAGGACACCTCTCCTCTCTACCCAGTTATTACTCACACTCGGAGTTGTTGAAAAAGGCGTATGTATATGTATGTACTTTTTTAACATAGAAACATCCTATAAAGATATACCTGTTGGGAAAATAATTACCAGACCTTACTCCACACAAGGACTCAAACAAAAGGGTTTTTTTCGTGTTTGTCTTAATGAGGCCTGACAGTGAATTCCCTTCACTTTGCTGCGGGTTATGCAAGTGAGGGGGGCGGGCGGAGTATGGAGGGGAGGAGGGGGCGAGGGGGAAGGGGGGAAGACGGAAGGATGACAGGGATGGAGGGGAAGGAGGGGGACACGGGGCAGGAGGGGAAGGAGGGGAAGGAGGGGAACACGGGGCAGGAGGGGGACGTGGGGCAGGAGGGGAAGGACAGGGACATAGGGAAGGAGGGGGACGGGGAAGGCCTGGGCAGAGAAGAGGCGGCGGGCTGGCGTCCACGTGAGCAGCGCAGGGGGAGGCCATGGGCCGGGAAGGAACGAGAAAGGCCGTGTCGGGGTCGTCCCCCGGCCGCTGCAGCCCCTCCGCTTCCTGGTTAGGTCCCAGGGGTACCAGGGGTCCCAGGAGCTCCGCGGGGGGACTGTGCTGCCCCTGCCCCGCGCTCCCCATGTGCAGCCTCAGCCTCGGGGGAAGACCCCCCCCCCCCCCCCCCCCCCCGCCTCACCCTGCAGGGCTCTTCTGGGTCCTGACCCCGCACTCACCGCCCTGTGACAGTGGTCGTCACCCGCCTGCAAGTCCCTGGTGGATCCCCAGCCCTGGCCCCACATGGCCGCTCTGCCCCCCCCCGCCCCCCGGGCCTGCCCCCCTCCAGGGGATCCTGCCGGGGTCGGGCTGTGCCGCCCGTTGCTCTGCCAGGAAGGGGGTGCGTCCTGTGCCGTAGAAGGCGGTCAAGGTATTTGGGAAGAAGCACCAGGGGGACCCCGGGGGGTGACCCCCGTGCCCTCGAGGGGCTCAGCGGGAGGAAACGGGCAACAGGAAATAAGGACGCAGGGACCTTGAATATGGCAAAGCACTCGTGGTGGCGGCTGGTTCACGGCAGGCGTGGGGTGGGCAGGCGGCGCCTCCCGAGCCTCTGGCTCAGCTTCTGAGGGTCTTGCTGTCGCGTGTCAGGCTCAAACCCAGGGACACAGAGACGGCACCTCCCACGAGTACCGAGGAGACCGGCTAGGGGGCCGGGTCAGTGGTTCCTGCGTCGCCCCTAATCCTCCACCCTGCACCCTCCCCAGGGCCCGGCCTCCTAAGCCGACTGCGGCCTGGGTCCCCAGAGGCTGGCCGCTCCCCCAGGGTGGCCTCCTGCCTGTGCCTGCGTCCCCGTCGCCTCCCACCTAGGGCCCTATCCTCACCCCTGCCCTCCCACCTGCACCCCACACCCCCCACCTGCACCCTGCACCCCCCACCTGCACCCCTGCACCCCCACCTGTGCCCCATACCCCCCCGCCTAGGGCCCTGCAGCCCCTGCACCGCCCCACTTGCACCCCGCACCCCCACCTGCCCCACCCCGCCCCCGTCCTGGCATCACCCTTCCCAGGCCAACACCTCTGCTCCCCCGCCTGCCGCTCCTCGCCCGACCCCGACCACCCGGTGCACCCACCGCACGCAGGGCTTCTCCCTGCCCGCAGTGCCCAGGGCCTGAGCCCCTGCCCGCAGCGCCGCGTGGTGGTTCGCGACGCCGAGGTGGGGCGGCAGGGAAGCGTCCAGGTTCACAGGGACGCGCAGCGTGGAGCCCGCCCGGCCGCCCCACACTCTGCTTGGGGAACCTGCGCCCACGGACTCTCAGGGCCCCGCCAGCCCCGCCCCGCTCGCTCCCCCGGAGGCAGGTGCCCGGGTGCCTGCGGGGGCAGGTGCCCGCAGAGAGAGGCCGCGGGCGGAGGCCAGGCGGGGGCTCGGAGCGGGACGGAGGCGGCAGGGCCGTGAGGGAAATGCAGGCCGCGGACGTGACTCCTTGGAGCCCAAGACGGGGCGCCTGGGGCTGGGCTGCCTGAGGCGCGTGATGCGGCAGCGAGGACAGTTTCAGACAGAAGGCGGCGGGTGCAGGGAGGAGCGCCGCGGGGAGGGCCGCAGGGACACAGGCCCAGAGGTGCCCCCAGCGCCCTGCACACCCCCTCTGCACACCCTTGCATGCAGCAACACCTCATGTGTTTCTTCAGTCCAACAGTCTAAGGTCCATCCCGCTGGAAGCCCAGGACCCTCCCGTCCAGCCCCCCCACGCCCCGTGCACCCTCCGCCCGTTTCCTTCCCGTGCGCGCGAACGCCCTGCTGGGACAGCTGTGCTTGGACCCCACCGGGGCTCCCTCCCACCCGGAGCAGCCCCCGCACCCAGACCCCCACACCCAGACCTCCGCACCCGCCGCCCGACCCACGCCAGAGCTCGAGGCCCAGCTTGGGCAGCCGCGTGAACAGCGTGAACAGTCAGGAAACCCGGGTTCTCGCCCGAGCCTCCTGGGCCAACGTGGATGCTCTAGGCGTCCCCCCCTACCCCGGGAGCCCGGCGTTCTCGTCCAGCACACGGGGCCTGACCCGCGGCACCTCCTATCGGGGCCGTGGGCGAACTCATGACACCCGCGCCGGGCCTGGGGTCGCAGTGCACGGCTACAGGCCTCTCTTCTGGGACCTGGGGGCTCCCGTCAATGGTTCCTGCTGGTCAGATGCTCGCTTGCGTGGAAGGGTAGGGGCTGTGCCCAAAGCCCGCACCCCGCAGGTGGCAGGGCTGGGGCTCGCGCTGGCGTCCATATGACCTCGAGCTCCGCCCTCGGCCACTCGGCTGTGACTGTGCCACCGAGGCCAGAGAGCGGCTGGACTTGAACACAGCCCTGTGCAGCCGAGACCGGCCTGCCGGGTTTTGCACGGACCTCTCGGCAGGCTGGGGTCAGAGGCCCTGCTGCGGGTCACTGGGGCCTCCGGGGGGGGGGGTGCAGGGCCACCCATAGCTGAGCCGCCCGGCGATGACGCTGCGGATGCTTGGCCGCCCTTGGCACTTACCCGATGGTGCAACCGGCTTCGGCCTCGATGGTCCAGATGCAGTTGAGATTGTGTTCGTAGGGAGCCGGGTACCCAGGGGACAGCACCTGCCCCGACACCTCTCCTCTCACGGTCCCTCCACACTCAGCTGGAAGAAATCCCCCAAAAAAGTGAGCTTTATGGGGTGGCCTGCGCTGCCGGCAGACTCAGCGGCTCCTCCTGTCACTATGCCCGAGTCCCCTCTGCTCCCTGCAGGTGACTGAGCGCAGGCAGGGACAGGTCCCTGGGTGGAAGCCGTATCCAGCGCCTACGAGGGACCCCAGCACCGAACCGTGAAAAGGCAAACAGCCCGACTCGACCGTGGGCAAAGCATCTCAACACACGTTTCTTCCAAGAAGGTGGACAAATGGCCGGCAGCCCGTGGCAGTGCTCGACATCATCAACCGTCTGGGAAGTGCAGACGACGACGGGCACAACGGCGTCCCCGAGGATGGCTGCAGGCAAAGGGCCAGACACGAGGGGTGTCCGCGCGGAGAAATGGGGACCCGACAGACACCTGCGCCAGCGGACGGCAACGGGGCGCAGCTGCTTCAGGCAACGGCTTCCCGGTTCCTCGCTGCGGGGGGAGGGGGTTGGAGGTCAGCACCTGACCCCGGAATCCCACCGGGGATTCAGATGTGGAACTTCCGCGGGAAGGAAACGCGCCCGCTCGCCAGAATGCGGCCCAGAGACGGAAGCAGCCAGGGGTCCACCCGCTGACGCGATGACCGGCCTGGTGTGGTCGGTGGGACGGAGCGGCCCGTGACCAGGAGGAAGGGCGGGGGCGGCTCCGCGGGCCTGGAGGGCGTGGGCACGTGGGGGGCACGCGGGGGCTGTGGGGGGCTGTGCCGCATGGACACTGTGTCCAAACCCAGATCGTGGCCGCTGCTGCAAAGGACGTGTCCGGGCTGCGAATCAAGCTCAACAAGGCTGTTTTTAAAAAAGCCCCTCAGTACAGGGCCGACGTCCCTGCAGCCCCCGCGGAGAGCAGCCGCTGGAGTCTGAGCCCCGTGGGCCGTGGGGCGGGTTCGGGGAGTGAGGCGCACGGACGCACAGACACTCGGCAGCCCCGTCGAGGGCCCACGGGCCAGGGGCCACCTCCACTCACACCTGCGGCAGGTGACGGCTCAGGGGACGAGCGTCTCCTGCCCCAGCAGCCCCAGCAGGGGGGCCTGGGAGGCGGGGGGGGGGTGCAGGGGGAGGAGGAGATGCAGGGGTCCTGGTGGACGGGGTGGGGCGGGGCCGGGTCAGAAGCTGGGGGTCCCCGGCCTCCTCTCCCCGCAGAGGGACCTGCCTCTGAGCCTCAGCCCGAACCCCTGAGGCGCTTGTGACACCCGTGCCCTGGGCCCCACTGCTGGAGCCTTGGCCCAGGCCCCGGCCACCTGCCCTGCACCCCAGCCGCCCGGGCAGCACCACCACAAGGACCCTTCTAGGGTGCAAACCCACCAGGCCTCTGGGGGCCTCCAACCTCCCTTCCTGGAACGAAGCCCAAGCGATGGCGAGGATCCCTTTGGCCTCCTGGGCCCCGACACCCCCGGGCCTCTCTTGACACCTCCTGGGGCTTCCTCCCGACAGCCCTAGGGGCCCCCCGACACCCCCTGGGGCACCCCGACACCCCCTGGGCCCCTGACACCTCCCAGGGCCTCCTGACACCCCCAGGGCCTCCCCTGACACCGCCTGGGGCTTCCTCCCAACAGCCCTGGGGGCTTCCAACACCCCTTGGGCCCCTGACACCTCTGGAGGCTCCCCTGAGGCCCCCCTGACACCCCTGGGGCCCCCAGCACCCCCCGGGCCTCTCCTGACACCTCCCGGGGCCTCCTCCTGATAGCCTCAGGGGCCCCCCAACACCTCCTGGACCCCCCCAAACCCCCCTAACATGCCTGGGGCCCTCCGACACCTCCAGGGCCCCCCTGAGGCCCCCGACACCCCCTGGGGCCCCCCCTGGTCCCAACATCCCCTAGGCCTCTCCTGACACCCCCAGGGGCCCCCGACACCCCCAGGACCCCTCCAACAGCCCGCGGTCCAGTCGGGCCTCACGAGACCTCCTCCGCCTCCACGTGCACCTGCCGTGCTCCTGCCGCCGATAGCCACCCCCCGGGGACCTCCTGGGCCCACCCCCGGGGCCGGTGGCCGCTGTCCTCCTGTGCCTCCGTTTCCGGGTGAGCAGGTTTTACCCCAACGCGCGGGCCATGCTCCAGGCACGTGTGCCTCCTTCCCAGGGCTCTAGGGGGCCTGGGCCCCGGGCCCTCATGTCCTTACACCCGCAGCCGCTGTGGCGTCGGCACTAGGGACCGCGTGGTAAGTGTTTCCTGCCCGGAGGCTCACAGGGCCCCCGCCTTCCCCTAGTGTAGATGAGCGGGGGGGGGGGGGGGGGGGGGGGGGGCGGGCGACCGCGGGGCTTTTGAGGGAAGGGAGCGACGGAGCCAAATCATAGAAGAAACCGAGGAAGGTGGGCTCCGGGTGGCAGGTGGGGGCTGGCCGTGCCCTCCCCTGGGTGGCTGGGGGGCCAGGGCTTCACGGGGGAGCTGGGGGGCAACGGCAGGACGCTGTCGGGCCCCTGGCCCAGCCCTGCCCTCCTCAAGGGGGTATTTGGAGGCCCCGGGGCTGGGGAGGCGGCAGCCCGACCACCAGGTCTTGGCCCTCCCGCCCATCCTCACTTAGGGCCTCGGCGGCTTCGCGGGGTGCAGCGTCCACGGTCGGGTGACGGGAGCCGGGGGACGTGCGGGGCTACATACCCGCCACCCGACACGCAGCTTTGCTCCCCCGAGTGGGGCCTGTGGGGGGGGGGACACCTCCGGGGCTGAGATGCCCGTCCTAGCACCGCTACGATCAGCCCAGCTGGACACGTGCCGCCCCGCAGAACCTTACGGGGTCCCTCCTGTTCTCTGGCCCGTGTGTCAGCCCGCTGGCCGGGGACGTGCTCTGGCCCAAGGTCCTGGGGCCTGTCACGGGGCCCGGCACACGCATGCAGGCCCGTGGTGGGGCAGGGATGTGGGGAGGAAGGGGCCCATGTTCGGGGGCCACTCGGGGGCCGCGAGCTCTGTCCCCCGTCGGCTTCAACCCGTCCCCTCTGGACCCTCCGTCGTGTCAGCGTTGCAGGTCCCGCGGGGACCACTTGTCTAGGGGAGAAGAATGTGTGCGCTGCCCCCGCCTAGCCGCGGCTCCCCCTGTGGTCTCACCCCTGCTCAGGCCGGAAGGGCCCCCCACCCTTGCACGTCCTGCGGAGCCTCCTTCCCCCGCGCGTTGCCATCACGGACGGCCGTGAGCTCGTCACGCGTGTGCCCGTCACCAGGCTCCTGGCGCCCCGGGGGCAGGCCGAGTGCTGCACTCGTGTCATTTCTCTGCTTCTGCACCGACCCAGGCCCGCCGGGACCCGCTCTGGCGGGAGGCGCTGCGTGGGCACCCGCTGTTCCTGCCGCACAGACACACCGAGCTTGTGGCACGAGGTGGGTGGGATGGAGGGGAAGGCTTGGGGGGGGGCACCTGCACCAGTAGGAAGGGTGAGCCACACAGAAGGACGGGTCCCGCCTACCGCATCCTCCTGCCTTGGGCCGCCACCTCCCGTCCGGAGACACGGGCAGGAAGCTCAGCGAGCCTCAGTTTACCTTCTAGAAGCAGCATGCGCTTAGGAAGCGGCGGCTCATCGTTATGTTCTTTCTCAACAGTGACATGGATCATCATTATCTTACTCTTTCTTCTAACTTGGCCCAGGAAAGGGAGCATAAGCCCCATTTTGCATGCAGGGAAACTGAGGCCCAGAGTGAGCCGGAGCCTGGGTGTCGCAGGGCCCCGGAAGCCCGGGCAGCTGCTCCCCCTCCCCCTAACTGACGCCCCCGCGGCCTCTGTTGCCGGCATTACCAGCATGTGGGGCTGACGGGGTCCAGCCGCCGCCTCGGTGCGCTGCTGCAGGGCGCTGAGGGCTGGGAACGCGAGGGGAGCCTGAGGGGAGGTGGGGGGGCCGGGGCGCCCGGGGATCCCTGGAGGAGCAAGGGGCCTCCTACCGACACAGGTGGGGAGGGGCCGGTCCCAGGTCCTGCGCTCTCCGCTCAGACACAGCAGCTCCTCACTGCCCCGCAGGCTATACCCCGGGTCACAGCTGAAGGACACGGAGCTCCCGGCAAAGTGGCCTCCATCGTGGACCTTGTAGCCGAACTGGGGGGTGCCCGGGTCCTCACACCTGATGAGTTCGAAACCTGCCACGGGAGGAGACATGGGTGAGGCCGGCGCAGCGGAGGCAGTGCTCTGTGTTCCCTCCACTGCAGGTGCACCCGGGCCGCCGCGCAGGGGGTAGGGGACGGCTTCCCGCTCGGGGTCCCAGGCACAGGGCTGGGGCTTCTGTGTCCTCCGTGTGGCCCCCGAGCACGCAGCCAGCGGGGCCGCTCCCCCCGAGGCCGCGGTGCCCCCAGCTCAGGTCTCGAAGTGCCACCGTCCCGCCGAGCCCGGGGACCTGGGGGGGCGGGGAGCCCCAAATGCCGACCTGGCCCCACTCAGGCCACAGATGTGGAACTCGCACACGACTCCACTCAGCCTGCCTCTGCTGCCGCCGCTGCAGGCACTGACCCCGCGGCCCCGCGGCCCGGAGCCCAGGCAGGAGGCACCTCGGGGGCCGCACTGAGGTGGAAGCCGCATGACCAACACTCGCCCCGACGTCGGCGTCTGCAGAGCCAGGCGCCTAGGCCTCCCCCGCCTCCGGCCTTCTCAGCCTCGGTTGGTCTTTGCATTTTTTTTGCATCTGGCCGGACATCGCTGCGTAAATGCTGTGATTAGGGGAGGCTGCGCTTGGTTGCTTTAGCTGCAAGCCTCAGTGTTTAGGTCTCATTTTATTTTATTTTTGTTAAAGATTTTATTTATTTATTCATGAGAGACACAGAGAGAGAGAGGCAGAGACACAGGCAGAGGGAGAAGCAGGCTCCATGCAGGGAGCCCGACGTGGGACTCGATCCCGGGATCCTGGGGTCATGACCTCGGTCAAAGGAGGTGCTGAACCGCTGGGGCCCCCGGGCTGCCTGTGTCTCAGAAGCTCTAGTGGGTCATGGGCAGGCCTGGCGTCTCAGGCAGCCTCAGACGGGACCCCAGAGCTGGATGCGGGTGACTGCCCCCCACAGAGCGCAGGTGCAGGTCCTGGAGGAGGCGGCACCTCATCCGCGACGCCTGCTGTCCCCCTGCCCCCCACCCGTCTGAGGGGCCGGGGCTAGTCCGATGTCGCAGTCCACATGGAGGCAACAAGGACTTACTGGAAAAGTGCAGCTCAAAGCCCTTGCTAGTGTTGTCGGCGTCCGTGATGAAATCAAGCCACAGGCTGCTGGATGTGCTGTTCAGGGTCACCCCCGTCATCTCCGAACGGCTGAACACCCCCAGCAGGCGTGCCGAGTTGTTGCTGCCGTCGTAGACCTGGGTGGACAAGACCCCCCCAGCCCCCGACCCCGTGTCAGCGCGGCCGCATCGGTTCGTCCCCCCACAGCCTGCGTTCTGGGAGCGGAGCACCAAGGACGAGCGCCAGGACGCGACACGGTGAGCAAGCAGGGGGCGGGAGTCGGGCCCCTCGTCTCCACCCGCCGCCGCCTCTCTGCCCGGCCCGCCTGGCACGGATGCAGCCCCGAGGATCTGCCTGTCGACGCGACCCTTGTGGCGGAGCTCTGCTGTGTCCCCTGAGCCCCACGTGGCCCTGGCTTGCTCTCCCGCAGCCCGAGGAGGCCAGGCGGGGGCTGCACGGAGGCCCGAGCCATCTGTCTCTGCAGACGGGCACGCCGGAAGCTTCCAGCATCTCTGTGTTGCTAAACAGTCCCATCCTCCCAGATGAGCGACCGACCTTCCCCTGACCCCACGCCCCTGTGGCACTGGCCTGTCCTGGCGGCCCTTCTGGACACGGCCCCTGGGATCCAGCGGCTCGGCGTTAGCGTGGCCAGCGCGTCGTGGTGTTTTTCCTTTCCCCCAGCTGGGCCTCTACCCCCTTCCCTCCTAAAACGAGGCCCCAGTAAGGGCCTGCTGGGCTCGCCGGGGCAGGGAACGGGGGGCGTGCTGGCATCTGGCTTTCCTGACGCCCATCTGTCCCCTGAACCTCGGTGCACAAGCAAAGGCAACCACCGTCGGAATAATGAACTGGCCCCCCAGGTCCTGAGGTTGCTGCTCTTTTCCAGATAATTGTACAAATAACAACAGAAGTTGTGATTGAGTGCAGGCCCCCCCCCACCCCCCCGGTGCTCTGGTAAATATCAAAGATGGGATCTATGGGTGGGTGATGAATATTTGTGCACGGCCCAGGATGTGGTGCCAGCTGCCAGCAAATTGGAACAATATTTCCATTCCACTATTTATGAAGCCAAGCCTTCTAAGGGAAGCCATCCTTCCAGCTAACAGCGCTGCATGTTGCAGGGATTTGTGTAGGCCCCTGGGAGCCTCACGTCTGTTTCCGGATTCCGTGTACGAGACCGCGGATAGATTGAGAGAATTCGGAATTCCAACAGAGAGATGACTCCAGTTCAAAGGGTTGAGCCCACTGGGGCATCCAAGTCGTTAAATAAAAATATTTGTACCCACGGACACAATCGGAAGGAGCTGATCAAGGCATTAGTCATCAGCGCTTGCCGGCATCACCATATGGGAAACAATCAGATATCATGAACACCACTACTTACGGAGTTATTTTGCTAAAAAAAAAAAAAAAAAAAAAAAAAATGAAAAAAATGAAAAAAAAAATCAAACCTGAATCGTATCAAGTCCCTAGATCCAATTTCTAACTTACAGGAAATACAGAGGACGGAGGGGATATGAAATGAGACTCTGGGAGCATGTTCGGCAAAACCCAGAATATGAGAAATGACCCTGGGCAAGTTACTGGACTTCTTCAACAAATAAATGACAAGGGATGGAGAAAAGAAAAAGATGGAGGCAGAAACCTATTGATCAAAAACCATATAAGACAACCAATCCAATGTATGGGCCTTATTTGGGATCTTGATTCAGATAAACTGTAAATTTAAGAAAAATCAGGACATTTATGAGATAATTGGAAACTTGAACATTCACTGGATATATGAAGACGTTAAGGGATTATTGTTAATTAATAAAAGTATAACGGGAACAGGATTATTTCCTTAATTTCCAAGCATAATTCATTCTAACTCCTTAAGGGCAAAAAAAAAAGATGTTCATAATGTGTCATTATGATAAAATATTCATGCGGGAAACTTATAAAACAGAAGAGCATACAGAAGATGGAAACAACTTTTAGCACGCACAACATTTGGGTGACGATCTTTCCAGGCTTTGTTCTATGCATGCTTTTCCTTATATATGTTTATTTCTTGATTTTTAAAAATAAAAACAAGGTCTAACTATAGATACTCTATGGAACCTGCTCTTTCACTTAATATAATGTGCATATTTTTTGGATCATTAAATATTTTTCCCCAATGGCATTTAAAGAACTGCGCAAATTTTCATCGTAAAATTAAACCAAGGAACCGTGGGTGGCTCCATGGTTGAGCGTCTGCCTTTGGCCCAGGGCCACTGCTTGTCTAGAAGAACGCTTCGATGGTCCAGGGAATGGATTTGTCTCTGAGAAACCCGAGAGAGCCCGTACACATCCATCACACCTAATTCTTTTTTGTTTCTCTTTTAGATGTTTTTTACTTTCTTCATATTTATTGCAGTATAATGGACAAATAAAAATTGTATATGATTAAGGTGTACAACTTAATTTTTTTTAAAGATTTATTTATTTATTTATTTATTTATTTATTTATTTATTTATGACAGAAAGAGTCAGGGAGAGACACAGGAGGAGGTAGAAGCAGGCTCCATGCTGGGAGCCCGACGTGGGACCCGATCCCGGAACTCCAGGATCGCACCTTGGGCCGAAGGCAGGCGCCAAACCGCTGAGCCACCCGGGGATCCCCAGGGTAATTGTTTTACTTTGTACGTCTTTGATTATCCCTGATGTTGAGCATCTTTTCGTGTGTTTATCCATAGTTGCGCTTTCTTCTTATGTGAATTGCTTGTTCGTATGCTTTGTTCATCCGTGAATAGGAAACCTCCCTGCGTTTTGGTGTAGATCCCTCAAAATAAAGTTTCGTGGTTTTTCTCAGTAAAGACCACGCACATTTTTTAGACTTATCCCCAGGCGTTTTATAAGGTTTTGCTTCTGTTAGGAATGAGATCTCCTTTTTCTGATTGTGTTTTAATTGGTTGTAGACACATCAGCTGCTTTGCTGCATTGTCCTTATCGATTCTGATAGTTCATCGGTTCTTTTGTATTTTCTAAATAGAAGAGGCAATTTTATATATTCCTTTCTAATTTTTATAGTCTCTTTGTTCTTGTTCTGATCCGCTCGTGATGGGCTTGGATCTGCAGCACAATGTTGAGTACGACGCGTGAGAGCAGAACTCTGGTCTTGCTCCTGACTTTACTGGAAATCCTTAGGGAGTTTTGTCATTAAGAATAAGGACCACGGGATCCCTGGGTGGCGCAGCGGTTTGGCGCCTGCCTTTGGCCCAGGGCGCGATGCTGGAGACCCGGGATTGAATCCCACGTCGGGCTCCCGGTGCATGGAGCCTGCTTCTCCCTCTGCCTATGTCTCTGCCTCTCTTTCTCTCTGTGACTATCATAAATAAATAAAAATTAAAAAAAAAAAGAATAAGGACCACGAAACTATTTGCTATAGGCGTTGGTAGGAACTTTTTATCAGGTGAATAAAGTTATCTTTATAGTTTTGAGATATTTTTAAGAATCATGAACGAGTACGGAATTTCCTCCTGTGATGTTTTGGCGTGTACCGGCAGGATTACTTATTTTTGGCTTCTAGTCTGCTTTATGGGACATCCAGTTGAACCACACGAAGCTGCCGATATGTGACCAGTTTTGACCTGCAAAAATGTCAGCGTCGTAGTGTTAATATATAACACTATGGGCTTTTCTAATAGTGACACATCCTCACGTTCCTGGGTCAATCCCACGTGGTTATTTTTGCTTTCAGACGTGGCCAGATTCACTATGACACTGTATTTAGGGTGTTTAGACCTATGACCACAAGTGACCGGCCTAGCGGTTTGTCCTTCTGTGGTCTTACTCAGTCGGCTATCGATACGTCTCCTTGCCTCGTAAGTAACACGAGCAAGGACATAGATGAGAGCTGTTCTCTCTGCGTCTGTTTATTCCTTGAACTTTTGTTAGTTTATCTATAAAATAGCCTACACCTGGGGCCCTTGAGGCAGGAAATGGGGGTAAGCCAAAATTTTTAGGTAATTGTTGTTTTATTCAGATTTTTATCTTTCCTTGATATTAGTAGTTTTTAACCTATCAAAATGTCCATTTTATCTAAGCACTCAGATTTCTTAGCTTATAGTTGTTCCTCAACGTTTCGTTTCATTATCTCTACATCACCTGGGACTATGTTCCTTTTTCCCCTCCTAAAATTGTAAATCTGTGGCTTTGCTCCTTCATCAGTACTGCAGGGTTTACATCTTTTATTAGTTATTTTTCAAGGAACCATTAGGTTTTATTGACAACTGCTATTGTTTTTTGGTTGTTTTTGTTTTTTCAGTCATTTTTGACTAGATCTTTAAAAAAGGCTCTTTCTCCTATTTCCTTTGGATTTACTGTCATATTATTCAAGTTACCCAGCTCCCTATTTATTTTTAACTTAGGCGATGCGTCAGAGACTAGCGGAGGTATATTGAAATCTTCCACCATGACTGTAACTTTATTACATTTTTTTTTACATTTGTAGCAGTTTTTATTTAATTTATTCATGCTATGTTATTTGCACATAAAGTTTTACTGTGGTTTGATTGTACATTTTAGTAACACACAAGAATCCTCTTTTTAATTTCCTTATGCGGTGTGAGTGGAGTTCTCAAAGTTATCTCATAATAAACTGATTTCACTCTCCTGTGCTCTACCCTCTTCCGTTCATTGCCTCCATCCCATGTTTTAATTGGGTGATCATGTTTCTCATCTTTATTTAATCTTTCCTCGTCGCAGATTGCTCTGTTTTCATTAATGCCTATTTTTGTGTCATAAATATAATATTCTCCTCAATCCCGTTAAGAATACAAAGTAGGAGCAGCTTTTAAAGTCTTTCTTCTTTGTTGCTTACAGAGGGGCAATTAGCTCTGACTCCTCCGACAGGTCCTCGTCTTCTGATCTACGGAAGATTTACACACATTCGGTTAATTTTCTTGTTGGCGCGCCATTACAGAGGGAGGATGAAAGAAGAGAATGGAAATGCCCGGTGGTCTCTAAAGAGGAACAGAGGAATTAAGGGAGAAAAGGCCAGAGCGGGGCCTTTTTCTGCTCCTGGGGCTTAAGTGTGTGTGTGAGTGTGCGGCCTCCTTGCTAATTGGCCTGATGGCCCTCGGTAGGCGCCAACGCTGGCACTGCCCGGCTTCACCTGCCTTGCCAACCAAAGCCAAATGGAGCCCAGGATGTCCTGGCGAGCGGGAATGGTGTGGTCTGTGTCGTCTCTCAGACCTACTATACTTCCAAGGACTTGGTGGTACGGATATCTGGTCCCCATTAATGGCGCCATGGTGTGTTGCACCATCTCGGCTCCAGGCTCCGTTGCGCTGAGCGGGGTGGACAGAGATGTGTTTTTCCTTAAGGTTTCCAGCACTTTGTCCTAACGGAGGCAGGATTTCACTTCACTTACGTGAACTGTAGTTTGATTAGGCCCTTTCTCAATTTGGATTCTTTCTCGGATATTCCATTTGGCAAAAATTCCTTTAAGTGACATGTGACTGGCACCCTTGCCTAATTTCCAATGGTGAGGCCACATCCCTCTGCTTTTATGTCCTTGTCGTCATTCCAGGGGGGACCCGTAGAGGATGCAGTTATATATACGCAGGCGCTGCGTCTGCCACCTTGACCTGGAAGTCGTCTTTCCCCACAACCGCAGCTTAAAGGCCCTTCCCGTCTTGCTGATGTCGGGTCGAAATTTTGGTGGGGGCCCAAATAAAAGGAATCAGTTCTGGAAGACCAGCAGGAGTATGAGTAGGGGGTGTGGTTTAAGGAGTTTTCAAGTTATTGAAGACAAGAAATCTATCAGGGACCACGAATGCAAGAAAGGAGTCATTTCCTGGTCAGAAATACAAGATTATCTAGAAACTTTGGAGGTTTGGTGAGATGCAGGAGATTCGTATCTTGGGGAGGAACTAAGGTGTGTTGGAGGCGACAGGTGTCCTTGGTCAGGAGTTTGGGTGTGCACTGGGGCTTCTTTGGAGGGACGAGAATGTCCTCGGGATTAGGAATCTACCAGCGTTGCAGCAGGTGGGTGAATTCCAGCAGGGCGAGGGGAGGATGTCCTCGGAGCCGACTGCTGTTCCGGGCAACTCTTGCACACCTTTCTGTCAAGGTAGACTGGAGTGACGCGTTGGCCCAGCTGTGCCACGGGCAGCTGGATCCTATTCTGAATCCTATTTGGGAAGCCATAACTGTGGGTTTCTTTTAGTTCTGAACCCCCTCTGCCCAGGTCCTCCCTCAGGAAGGCAAGGGACCCCGAGGGGAAGACTTAGAACAGAAGGAGCTCCATGAAACCACCCTGTCTCCCTTCTCCAGGCCCCATCCTATAGGGGTCCTGGGGGTCCCGGGGTCCCGGGAGTGGCCTTCCAGTTAGGTCAGAGCTGGAGCCTTCTGTGCAGCACACTAAAGAGGAGGAAGAGGGTCTTCGGCAAGGAGGCTGAGCCCACTCTTAGAAGGCTGGGCGGCAGGGCCAGCGGGGCAGGGGCTATGAGACAAAGTCTGAAGTCTGGGAATATCCCCTTAACCTATAGGAATTCATTGCCCTCTCCCCACAACCCTGCAGGACCACCTGGGGTCCACAACCCTCATCTCTGACCTGCATTTTAGGGCCCGTGTGTCTCCCCTCTTGGCCTGAATGCCTCAGAAAGCCTCTGTCTTGTCTTTCGAGCCCACCTAGTCCTGAGACCCCGCCTGGACAGGGCAGCTACACAGTGGGCACATGTGCTGAGGACGTCAGATGCTTCTCTGATCCTAGACCGCCTTGGTGAAGGGGCCCAGGCACCAGCCGCACTCCGCATCGCCTCTGGCAGCCAAGGAGCCCTTCTGGTCTCATCGCGCTGGACACACAGAACTGCTGCTATATTCCCCTCAAAGCCGGAAACTCGTCAGTTGATCCCCCAAATCCCTTTTTCCGCTGGGTTGACAACAGCCTTCATGCAAGAAGGGCTCTGTGTTCCATCAGTTCCATCTGCAGCGCTACAAGGAGGAAGCACTGTGGCCCCACTGGCCCCTGTATCCTCTGAGGCTCTGGTGTGGACCGTGAGCGCACGGATGGAGCGCGGCGAGGCCTCAAGACGCGCCCTTAGAAATGACAAAGTCTCGTCTACGCTTACTTGAAAGGAGATGTCTGGGGAGCTCAGAGGTTGCAAAGTAGAGCCTAAGAAGCCCGTGATGGGGTCTGAATCCCCACTGGGCCACTCTGCATGTTCTTTTCTTTTGTTTTTTTTCTGCATGTTCTTTTCTATTTCAGGTGCACTCGGTCCCAACTGGTCATCTCATGGGTTCAAGGATAATCGGGTAGGAGGGAGACGCACCTTCCCAATGCACGCACGTCCCCCACCCCCAGAGAACACATGCCCCAGTGAGTCAGGAACAGCATCTCTGCATAAAGAGCACAGGACTCTCCTATCTGGAGAGAACCCTAAGGGATGGGGCTTATTTAATGCTTTCTCGTTGAGCTTTTCAGGGTAGTGACCTCTGTTGGTCTCTAAGGTCAAGACTCTCCGGCTCCAGGGAATAAAGCTGTATCACGATAAGCTAAAAAAGTGTCTTGGCATAGGATGAAAAGGGATGCGTCCTGTGCAAGATTTGCCTCGTAGCCCATTTCAGTGAAGTAGCCCTTTGGTAAATCCTCCGGAGTCCACGCTTTGATTACATACGTGCTCATGCACCATACGAGTCGCGCACACACACAGAGAAGTGCGAATCACACGTGTGCTCAGCGCCCTAACAAGCCCCTCTCTGCCGTCGAGTCCCAGACACGTGACTCGAATCCACGTCCTTGGACCCCGCTGCCACACACGGGCCACCAACATGGCAAAATAAGCTCCTGAAACGGCCCTGCTCGTCTACAAAACACACGCGCCAACGTACCCGGGAGGGCACACGCGGACTATACTGATGCAGGCCCCCCCGGCCAGGCCAGCCCGCAGACCCGGGGTCGCAGGAACGCGGGTGCACACAGCTACGCAGCCTCCAAGCGCTCCGCTGCCCCGTGGACGGTCATGGTCACCGCCCAAGCGTGACCCACCGGCCACTCCGGCTGCGCCTACAGTTCCTCATCCCGCGGGCAACCCAGCCCGTTCTCGCCCCCGTCTGCGTATGAGGACGGTCAGCTCCCGAGCAAACTCCAAAGCTCCATCCTTAGCCTCTCCCCAGGCCCTTGTCCTTTGGGTTCCCACTCTCTCCCGGACGAGCGAGGATAAGATCCTCGACCTCAGGAGAAGCTGTGGGTCTGTGGGTCGTTCCCACCGACGTAACCGCTGAGCACATTTTTGCCTCCTTTCACTCACATCTTTGCGGAATCTATCGGTTTTACCTTGAGGACGTCGCCTTCTGACAGTTCGAACGTCCTGGCTTTCAGCTGAATCCCCTTCCCCGGCTGGGTCTGGATGGAGTAGATGCACTCGTGGTTGTTGTTGTAGTTCCCGGGGAAGTTGGGGGACAGCAGCGTGCCCTGTGTGCCCGTGACCGAACTCCCACACTCAGCTGGAAGAGAATCACAACAGCCACCGATTAACCCCCATCCGCTCCATCCAGAGCACGAGCCGCTGCGCCGGAGGGCCTTCCGAGGATGACACACCGCTTGCCCTCCTGCCTGCCCATCTGTCCATCTGTCCGCCTGCCCGTAGGGCTGCTCACCAAAGTGTCCTTACGGGTCTGCCCACCTGTCGTCCCGTCCGGTCCCCCCCTCTCTCTCGTTCCACATCTCTCTCTCCCGTGGGGATAGAAGCTAGCCCACCAGGCATCCCGCACTTCCCTAGTGGCAAGAGGCAGCCCCTCCCGACACCTGCTCATCTAGCGTCATAGCAACAGGATGACGGAGGAGGATGTCGGGGCGGAGGGGGTGGTGGTCGAGGGAGGGGAGACGAATCCTTCCACCATCACAGGCCAGAAGCTCAGAGGGCTCAAGAGTAAACAACCGCTGCGAGCGCCTTCCAAACATCCGTCGTTACTCACAAGCGCCAATCCCACAGGGTAGGCAGCACCGTTATCATCCCTATTTTAAAAATAAAGAATCTGGGGATCCCTGGGTGGCTCAGCGGTTTGGAGCCTGCCTTCAGCCCAGGGTGTGATCCTGGAGTCCCGGGATCGAGTCCTGCGTCGGGTCCTGCATGGAGCCTGCTTCTCCCCCTGCCTTTGTCTCTGCCTGTCTCTCTCTTTTGTGAATAAATAAATAAAATCTTTAAAAAAACTTTAAAAAAATAAAGAATCTGGTACTTAGCAGTTGGGGTCAAGTCTCTCCACTCACCAGGAGGAGGGGCCTGAGGGTTCAACCTTCCTGGTCCTGGAATATGAGGCCATTGGGGCTTCGGAGAAAGTTTTAGCGCAGACGCACCAAAACCCGGTTTCCTTCAAAGCCTAATGAACTCACGGCCTCCTCTCGACATCTTTCTCTCCGCCTCCAGGATTAGCCCTCCTTCCCTGGCGTTCCCTTGATTTACGGCAGTCAGCACATCGTCCTTCCCCCGTTTGTTACCACCTCTGTGTCTTCCTCTGCGGGCCCTCCAGGGCTCGGTCCTATTTCTCTCTCCCCCACCCCCACCCCCACCCAGTGCCCAGCAGGTGACTCCCAGGGTCGTCAAGGGTCGTCAAGCCTCTCCCTGTGCCTGTGGGTGGCCCAGCGCCTGTCACGCTGCACCCCGACTGCTTGTTCCTGGCCCGTGTCCCCTGCCCAAAATGTGTGCTCCTTGAAGGCCGGGGTCACGCTTAATGAATCTAAACTTCCAAAGCTTAGCCCAGATTGCTTGTAAAATAAATATTTGTGAAATGAGTGAATGAGTGAATCTGGAGGACACAGACCTCAGAAGATGTACGGTCCTAAAAATAATTAGGTTCCAGAAGGATGTAAACGCACGTCCAGATGGCAGGCACATTACTTGTCTGGACATATGGGGAGCCGGGAGCACGTCTCGAATCTCCGAGGTTGATGGTAGTGAGTCCGCTTTCCCCCAGCCATGCCTCAGTGGCCCTCTTCTAGGCACAGTCATTGGCTGGAAGGGCCTGGACGTCAACCAGCGGCCACATGGTTACCCCGATTGCCTGGAGCCGGAGGTGTGGGCAGAGCCTGCGGTGCAGGAACATGCAGAGCTGCGCCTCTCGTGGTCTCACTTGCACCCTCGTGTGTTCTTATCTCCAAGGCTGCTCCTTGGGACCTTTGAGGACAACGTCCGTGTCCCCCCAACAAGTTCTTGCTCTTTCAATGGGCCCCACTCCCCGGGCCCGGTGTAGCGCAGGACAGCTTCACCGTCCTGGGAGTTTGCATGAGCCGTTACCAGGAGCTGAACGTTGGTGGCCTCAGCCGTGATCTAAGGTGGGGCCCTGGGCAGGTGACGGGGGTTGGTGGCCACGCGAGCGAGCTGCGGAGCCAGCAGAGCCCTCTCCCGGCCTCGCCAGGACGGCAAGGAGGCCGTGGTCTGCAAGCGAGGAGAGGAGCTCCAGCAGCCCCCGAATGTGCTGGCAGCTTGGTCATGGCCGGCTTGGGCTCCAGAACCACGAGAAAGGAGTACCTGGGGCTCAGGCCGCCTGCGGGAGTTTCCTACCGCGGCCTGTGCTGATCACGACACCATTTGTCTAGGGGCCTGTCTGTGTCCCCGTGTGCATGAGGAACATGCCGAGCTGAGGCATGAAACTAAAGGGCCGGCTGTGGACGGGCAGCCTCAGTACCTTTTCCGGGGTCCCAGGATGTGGGGGATGCTGAGGGCCCTGCACGTGCAGCCACGCGTTACCCAGGCCTCCTGAAGCTGCTCTCCCCGATTTCTGGAGCCAGACACTAGTCCCCTCCCCCGGGGAGAGGGCGGCCGCCAAGGTGTGTCCACACTCTGAACCTCGGTCTCTCGATCCGCCTTCCCCTGGGCAGCAGTAGCGTCCTTGTGAGGCCACAGAGAATAAACGCATGAGATTTCACGAGAAAGCAAGCGAACACGTGGGAAGTGGTCACACCTGGGAGGCTCTCAGCGTCATTCCTCCTTCATCTCCCCGCCTGTGGCAGGTGGCTCTGTGCGGCTCACCCGTTTCCGTCTGGAGCCCCATGTGCCCGCGCTCGAGAGGGGGGTACTGGCTGCACCCACTGCCCCTGACGCCTCCTGCCCTAAACTACTAAATCTGGCTCCCCTTAAACGTGGGCTTTGGTGTGTCACTGGACACCTTCCCCGGCCTCGGTTTCCCGAACGACAGCTCTGCGGTCGTCGCCGCCCTGTCTCCTCTCCCCCACGTCCCGACACCTTGACGAGGATAGACACAGAGAGGGCAGTTTCAGAGGGGCCCAGTCCTTGGCCCATCAGCAGCATCTGTCTCGGGTACCGGGGAGGGTACAGGGGGCAGAGGGGGCAGGACACGGGCTTCTGGGGGCGTTTCCAAGGCGACAGGGGAGCAGAGATGCATCGAAGCGCTAAATGCAAGCGTAAGTGGAAACAAATGAATGTCCTGGAGAAACAAGCGTCACATGCACGGGGCAGTGCTGCAGCCGGCCGAGGCTCTGGGACCCCCGTCGTCCCCCTCAGTCGAGGCCTCGTTAAGGGCAGGGGCTGGGTCTTGTCCATCAGTCTGGGGCTCTGCAGGCGGGGGGCTCTCTCTTGTCTGTCACACCGGGGCTCCCAAGGACGGGCCGGGTCTCCTGCAGCAGCGGGGCCCGGGGTGTCAGGGCTGTCTCTTCCACGCCAAGGTCAGGGGCCGTGTCCTCCCATCACACCGTGCATTAGAGCCCAGGCCGCTCGTCTCCTTGGCAGCTGGGCCTGTGTCCTGGTAACACCGCATGGGCTGAGGCCACCCACATACACCCCCGGTGCAGGTGGCCCCTGGGAGCACGCCCAGGGTGGGCACTCCCAGGGAACCTCCGCCCAAGGCTCCGTCGCAGGGCTGGTGGTAATTAGAGGTGACTGTAATTGCCGTGCAGTGTTAATGACACACGAAGCAGAAGACAAATGAAATGATGAAAATGTTGTGAGGTGTCGTGAACAAACAGTAATTGTAATAATAACCTAAAGAATGAGTTTATGTAATGAGATCAATGAGGCAGGAGCTTACGGAGCGCGTACATCTGTGGTCCCGGATAATCCCGTTCAAGGAAAATTTCCCCCAGAACCGCTTGGCTGAGGACGTTTGCTCGGAGGGGGATGGAGCTGCTGGCGGCCAGAGAGAGCCTGGGCCTTGGGGGGCGCGTGTGGGTGCGAAGATGCGTCCAGGTCGGGCAGGCGGATGTTCTGGGGGTGCTCATGGGAGGGAGGGACGATCTAACTGGTCAGAACGGGATCCACTAGGCGACTGCACAGTCGCCCTCCGAGCTTGTCAAAGCTCATTGGTCATTGATGACGAGGAGCAGGTAACTGGCGAACGGGGGGGATTATGTGGCCTGAGCGAACGCTGCCGTGGGGTCCGGAATGAGGCCTGCGGGTTGCTCTACCGGAGGAGGCTGGCGCCGCGGCTGAGGCGGGCGGGGACGGGACCCGGGGGCCTGGGCCTGCAGCTCCAGCCGGTCGGCCCGGCCAGCGGGGTCACAGGTGCCTCTGCAGCGCCCGGCCCACCGCACGGCCCCGCGTCGGGCAGAGCAGGGCCGCCCTGGGACCCGCGAAGGATGCGCCGGGCCCGCGGCTCTGACCCGCCTTCCCGGGGCAGCCCTGGAGGCCGGCCTGTGGGCTCGCGGCCCACGCGGCTCTCCTGTCTCACGCAATCGGCTGACGTCTGGCCCCCGCCCCGGTAGTGAAGCAAAATGAAAGCACGTGACCACCTACCAACACACCTTGGCAGAGGCGAACTCCACAGGCGCCGTCTGCCCCCCAGGCACGTGATGCGGGCCGTGCCCTCCAGGCGGTACCCGGGGAAGCAGGAGAAGGTCAAGGTGTCGCCCACGCCGAACTGCAGGCCCTTGCGGATGCTGTAGGCCGGGACCTCAGGCTCCTCGCACGGCTCCAGGTCATACTCTGGAAAAGCGGCCAGAGAGCGGGCTCAGAGGCGGACCTGGAACCGCAGGGACGGGAACACCGGGGACGGGGCCGGACGGCGGAGCCCACGCATGGAGCTCGGAGCCCGGAGCTGAGGGGGGTTGAGCTCCCAGGAAGGGCGGAGGCGGTGCGTGCGGTCGGGCCGGGGCCCTCAGCCACCAGCGTGCTGCCCGGGGGCGCGAGGATGGCCCTCAGCGCTGCGTTAAGCTCAAGCCTGGGCTTGGGGACTCGGCTGCCTCGTGTCCCCACACGACCAGGTAATTTCCGTCAGCTTGGTTCTGGAGAATCCGAACGCATAACCCAGCTGAGGGCAATGCCCGGCGGGAGAAGGAATCCGTCTGGGCCGGGCTGGGCCTCAGGGCGCACCCACGGCCGGGGATCTGCCCGCAGCCTCTGGTGATGGCACCGAGGTGGCCATTCCCATCGTCCCCGACGGTATCCCCCTTTTAGGCCACAGTGCCCCGGGCTCCATGTGGTAAAGAGGAGGAGGGTCCCTCCGATGGGACGGGACGGGACGGGACGCAGCGGCTGCAAAGGCCCTCGGCCCAGCCCTGTGCAGCCCGGGCAGGTGGGGGGCTCTGGGGCAGGGGCGGCTCGTGGTTGGGCTGGGCCGCGTCCCTGTTCCTAGAGGCCAGATGGCTCCTGCCCACCCTGGGGACCCTGTGTGATAAGAGCGGGACTCGAGGGGCGCTGGGAGGCCTTGGGGCTGGAGCAGCGAGGGGTCTTCTTGGCTTCCTGAATGCCAAGTTAAAGAGCTTCCTTTCCAGTTTTCCTAAACAGAGATAGATACCTGTCACTCCCCACCAGCACAGGAGCGGGCGGCCCCACAGGGGACTCAGAGACTCCGCCACGTTCATTTCCAATCCCCTTCTTAGTGTTTGGATTTGTTTTTTAATTGCTGGGGCCGTGACATAGCGCAGGTGAAATCAGGAGAAGAACCGGAGGACACTGGGGTGGGAGGGGCGCCTTGGTCCAAGCAGCAGCGTGGCTGATTTTCAGGGTGGACCTTAAACACCTTCTGGGACTCGGGGCCCCCGGAACCTGCTTCCCGGCGCCTTCGGGGAGGGCCTCGCTGTGTGGAGCCCAAGTCCCTGTTGTTGCACCTGCCGGCGAGGCGGGCGCTGGCGGCCCAGGGACACGTCGAGCGCCCCGCACTCGCTTCCGCTTCGCACTGTACCTGCGAAGGTGATGTTGAACCCCTCGTAGGACATGGAGAAGTCGGACACGAAGCGGACCTGGGCGGTGAAGTTGCCGTAGAGCCCGGCGCTGATGGGGGCCGGCAGCCGCGAGCCGGTCAGCTGCCTCAGGGGCTGCGAGAAGCTGCCGTTCTCGGTGATGAGCAAGTAGTCGTGGCCACTCTCCAGGTGGAAGGTGTGGAACGTAAAGAACACACCTGCCAAGAGAGCGCAAGGCTGCAGGACGGCGGCCGCCACTGCAGGACGGGGTCTGCACGGACTGGCCCATCCGGGAGCCCAGCCCAACGGTGCCCGAATGATCCGACACGCCGTGGGCCAGGGACGCCGCGTCACGGTTATCAGAGTTGAGACTTACAGCTGGGTCCGCAGAGAGGGACCATTCATTCATTCATAGACTCACTCATTCATTCCTCAACGAGTATTTGCATATTTGACAAGCGCGTCCCACAGGCGGGGACCCGAGGCCAGGGGGCGAGGAGGCCGATGGACACGACATCGAACCGCTACCGTTCGGAGCGACAGACGCTGTGTCAAACGTAGTGCAGCATGTGCTGGGGGCGGAAAGCCAAGCGGTCACCCAGGGCAGTGCCGCTCGCTAGCGAGTCACGCGCAGTAGCTGCGTGTCACCGTGCCCTGGGTGTCGGCTGCCCCACGGTTGGTGCCTCCCGGCTGGAAGAGAAGATAGGAAAACCCAGGGAATCCCACCAATGACTCTATGCTCATCTCCATTATACAGCTGAGGAAACTGAGGCACAAACAGATTAAAGTCACTTGT
Organism: Canis lupus familiaris; assembly: GCF_011100685.1. Lineage (NCBI taxonomy): Eukaryota > Metazoa > Chordata > Mammalia > Carnivora > Canidae > Canis > Canis lupus. Next base: position 8,096,186 of record NC_049236.1, on the reverse strand, counting down.
CCGAGGCCGCCCAGGCAGCAGGAGGCAGAGCTGGGGCTAGATCCACTCACTATTCCCAGTCCACAGGCATCGCCGGCGGGCTCCCTAGGAACGCGGAACATCAGTCTCCACCAGGGACCTTCCAGGGAGAGCCTGCATGCTAGCGACCCCCGGGAGCTCGGGAGGCACAGGGACCCCGAGGAACACGTCTCTACACAATTACTGACGGGTTCTTGCGGGATGATGCTTGGAGCCAAGCTCTCCCTGCTAAAATACACCCTAGATGTTTTCACAGTCTTGCCCCTCTGTGGATGGGAGCTGGAGACCCCGGGTACTTGGGGTGCTACAGGTGGGGGTAGGGGACGCAGAGCCCCGTATGGGTGGTGCAACCAGGCAAGCGCTGGTAAATGTCCCGTGCCAGGCAACCGAGATGCATCTATTTATCTATTTCCTCGAAGAAATGGCTCCTAAGCACTTACTAAGCGCCAGGCCTGGGCTCAGCACCAAGAAAGGTCTCCAGCGTAGTGGGGGAGACACGTCAACAGTGAGAGTCCAGAATGGGGACATGGAAGAAGAAGAGCAAGAGGGGTGGGAAGGCTTCACGGGGTCATAATCTTTGACGTGAGGGGCATGAGCACCTTGGGGGTGCACAGGTACGTGCTCCCACGTGTATCCTATCCTCCCAGCACGTAAACACGTGTGCACACGAGAAACTGTCCTCAGGCCACAGAGCTGGGGAAAAGGCTCAGTGGAACGTACGTCCCTTCCCGCTCGGCCGGACCTCAGGTTGGATGGAGGGCGGATCAGACTCTGGACGGGGAACTGGAGCTGATGAAGCACCAAGCCCCACACCCCACTGTTCAGCGCCTCCGCTGGGGTGAACATCTGGCTGGCATCCTGAGGATGAGCAAACAACCGAGGTGGAGCCCCTGGGTTTCCCAGCTGCGCTGATTGCCTGGGGCTCCTGTGGCCATTGTGACACAGTGAAGACCTTGTCACAGAGACAGGCCCCACGTTGGAGTCTGAACCCAAATTTGGTGTGACAAGTGCACACACGAACTCACACTTCACTGGAGTGACCACAACAAACAATCAGAGTCATTAGCCTAATGGATCTGTTAACCTGAGATCCTTCTACACGCACTGCCCTCTGTAGAAGGGTCTGGGCTCCATCTAATTCGATTCATATGAATATTTCTTGAGTTCCTTGTGTGCCAGGCATAGAGCCAGGGCCTGGGGAAGTGGCCAGAAACCAGGCAGGGGTGTCTCTCAAGGAGATCAGGGTCTGGGGGGAGACAGATAAGGGAAATTCTGTACAGTGGGGTAAGATATGGGCGCAGAAGGGCGCATGATCGTGTGGGAGCCCACGGAGGGAAACCCAACCCATACCCAGAGCCGGGGAGAAGGGGTCAGAAAGGCTCAGTGGAGGAAGTGAGCTCAGAAGATGAAGAGCCGGCCGTAGCGGAGTGATGGTGATGGCGCAAGGGGAGCAAATGTTCCAGAGAGAAGGCCGTCATCCCAATGCACAGAGCTCTGGAGGACAATGAAGGTCTGGGAAGTTCTAGGAACTGAAGGAGTCTCAATGTAGCTAGGACTCAGTGCTTACGGGGCTCAGGAGGAGGCTGAAAAATGTGAGCAAGGGCTATGGGCTCACACCAGCGACTTTACAATTTTGAGCTCTACGCTAAGCATCTGGTGAAGCCTTTAAATGGTTCTGAGGACCATTTAGTGACCTGGTCATACCCCGGTGACCCTGTGCTGAGTCTCAGCCCGGGACACCTTCTATCCTGGTTAATTCTTGCTCGTCCCTGAGGCCTGGCCTGGTTTCAACTTTAGGACGCCCACCTGACGAAGCCCCAGGCTGGCCTCCGGAGGTGTGACACCTCTAACCACTCCTGGCTGTGCTATGTCAGACGGTCTGTCCCTACCACTGGACCATGAACTTCCTGAGGGCAGGCAATGCCAGAGCCGCTCGCTCTACTGGGTTCTCCCAGCACCCAGCGTAAGCCCAAGCATAAAATAAGCATTTGCTAAATATCTGAATTGCATTGACTTCTAGGCAAAGACACACATAGAAAAAAGCATAAAGAAGCACACACCCATATAATCACAGACGCCAGACAGAAAATTATGACTATAGGAGGCTGTTGGTCTAAGGATCCCGAGGAAGCTGCTTTCTTTCCCTATTAGAGCAGCCTGGGGTTCCTGCGGTGGCCAACTCTGGCCCAGCCTTGGTGGAAAGAGCCCTGCAGGATGATCAAAGCCCTGCCCCGATCCCACCTCTCCTTGGGAATGACACCGCGCGGGGGGAGCCTCACCCAGACTGCCTAGAGAGTCTTATCTCCCCGCCATCCTAATCCCAGTTAGGCCAGGCCTATTAAAGGCAAAAGTGAAAGCGCTGAAGTACACGTAGGGAGTCTTTAAGTGGCTTTTTTTTTTAATTTCTTTTTTTATACAAATAGTATAGTTTACATGTAATATATGTTGATTGCTCAAAATTAGAAAAAAGTGAGAGGATGAAAATAAGAGAGTAGTACCACTAACATCTTGGGGCATATCTTTTCAGACGGTTTTCTTTTTTTTTTTTTTTAAGGTTTTATTTATTTATTCACGAGAGAGGCAGAGACATAGGTGGAGGGAAAAGCAGGCTCCATGCAGGGAGCCCGATGTGGGACTCGATCCCAGGTCTCCAGGATCACGTCCTGGGCTGAAGGTGGCACTAAACCACTGAGCCACCTGGGCTGCCCCAGACAGTTTTCTACACACATATCCTTGTTTATTTTTTTATTAACTGAATATGTTCTTTTGGCAAACATCTCTTTTGACCTAACAACATATTATAACTATCCCTGTAGGTCTTTATTATTTTTTTTTAAATTTTAAAAATATTTTATTTATTTATTTTAGAGAGAGAGAAAGAAAGAGAGAGCGAGAGAGAGGGTGGAGCTTGATCCCATGAGCCTGAGATCATGACCTGAGCCAGAATCAAGAGTCAAAAGTTTAACCGACTGAGCCACCCAGGCACCCCAGCCCTGTAGGTTTTTAAATATTCCCTCATATTATGCCTTTTAGTAGCTGCACAGTATTGCATTATATACAGGTTATATGTTTATTCGACATTTCCTTACTTTTTAAAAAAAGATTTTATTTATTTATTCATGAGAGACACAGAGAGAGAGAGGCAGAGGGAGAAGCAGGCTCCATGCAGGGAGCCCGATGCGGGACTCGATCCCGGGCCTCCAGGATCAGGCCCTGGGCCAAAGGGGGTGCTAAACCACTGAGCCACCCATGGATCCCCTCAACATTTCCTTATTGATGGACATTTGAGTAGCTAACTAATCCTCCAATAAATAAAGTATTTTAGGAAGTGTCATTGCAGCTGCATCTTGATGTACAATAGTATTTTTTTTTCCAGGTAAATTCTAAGGAGTGGAATTGCTGGTCCATGTATATTTTGAAGGCTTCTGATTCATACCATGGAATCATCATCTAGGGAGTCTCAGCTATTTCACACAATGTCAGCACTGAAGAAGAGTGCTTGTGTCTGCACACTGTCTCCCACTGTTAGGATTTTCTCTGCTGACTTGGAAGAAGAAATGGTTATTTCATTACTGGTTGACTTTTCATTTCTTTAATTATGAGTGGGGTCAGTGTCCTTTCATTTCTATTTCTTCTATTATGAAGGGTTTATAGCTTTGCTCATTTCATAGGCCTGGAGACCAGGTGTATTTTTCTTAATAATGTTTATAATTAATTAATTAATTAATTAATTAATTAATTTTATTAATTTAATTTTTTAATTATTTTTTTTTCTTAACAATTTTTAGGAGCTCCTCATGCATCAGGTTGGTAATCTTTTTTTTAAAAATAGATTTTATTTATTCATTAGGGACACAGAGAGAGAGAGAGAGGCAGAGACACAGGCAGAGGGAGAAGCAGGCTCCATGCAGGGAGCCAGACGTGGGACTCGATCCCGGGACTCTAAGATCACGCCCTGGGCCAGAGGCAGGCGCTAAACCACTGAGCCACCCAGGGATCCCCCAGGTTGGTAATCTTGAGTTGATTATATACGTTGAAAATAATTTTGTTCACTTACTATCTGAAATTTTTATGTTTTTTTTTACATAAACCCATCCCAAGTTTTATTTAATCAAATCTTACAGTCTTTGCTTTTATGGACTCTGCTTTTAGTATAACTTGTTATAGTATATCCCCACCTGAGGTTAGATTTTCATGTTATTCTTTTTTTTTTTTTTCATGTTTTTCTATACTGAAATTTATGTAGTTGAATGTATGAGGTCTGTTTGGTTCCTTTTCCTTCTTTCCCAAGTGTTTAAGCCTACTGTTTTGAAACAATTTATTAAATAATCCATTCTCTCTTCAGTGGAGTGGAAATGACACTTTAATTATATACTATAAACTGTCTCTCCTTCTCTCGCCACACACACATACGCATGAGTGTGCGTGTGCACAAACTCCCCCCCCCCCCCACACACACACACGTGTGCAGAGGACTCTACGTCTGGACCTTTATATGCCTGCACTGGTTTGTGTGTCCAACACTCACACCACATTGTTAGAATTATTTTAGCCAATAACATTTTACAATCTGGAAGAGTTACTCTTTCTTTTATAATGTTTTCTTGGCTTTTCTACATGTTAATTCTCCTAGATCAGAGGTACTTATTCAAGGCCATGCATCAGGTTTACTAGTGAAGTGTTCTGAACTCAAGGATGCTTGTTTTCCACCTCTGGCGTAGAGAACCGAAAGCTCTACGGTGCAATCTAAGCACTAATGTATTTGCTAAAGTGCAGAGGGGTTAAGAACCACGACCCTGGATGAGCTTCAGAATAAGCTTCCGAGGATAGAAGCCATACGTGCCTGGTTACCATGTATTCCCGGCCCACGTCAGTAGCATTATTCAATAAATATTTGTCAAATCAAAGACTGTTTTGCTTACTGTTTATTTCTAACCAGCACCCGTACTTTGAACTCAGACCTCCAAAGACCATTCATGGTAGGGGAGTTGAGATAACCTGGTGAGGAATATGAGGATATGAGATATGATATATGAGATATGAGGATATGAGATAACCTGGTGAGGAATATGAGGAATATGAGGAATATGGCATCTGAGGAACAGTTGAGCTATGTAAGAAGAGGATCATGGGTCCAGGGTCTGAAGGGTGAATGTGAAGGAAGAGGGCAGATGGATCCTATGTTCCTCCAGGACACAGAACAAGGGGAAAAGCTTCAGGAACACCTAATAGGCTATTAGGACAGGTCAGATCTATCAAAAAAATGACAGCAGGTGCCCATTTGCTAAGCGGGTTGGCCACCTTCCCACCGCTGGGGGTGTTTAGGTGTGGTGCCATCTTATGGGGAGCAATTAGGGAAGAACCCTACATTATGTAGGTTTAGACAGCTGCTAACCTCCATGATCTCTTCTAGCATGGACATTTTAGAGTCTTAAAAATAGTCATTGCACAAATTCTGTGATGCAAAGAGATGGGAAGCTTCTAGGAGTTTTCCTGTTGATGAAAAAATGCAGACCAAGCCCTGAGGACCCTACGTAGGGAGACACTCCCCCCCCCAACGAGGTCACTTTGGCCTGAGGAATGTGGCACCCTGCCCACATTACATCCCAACACTTGCTACAGGCCTAACCACTCACCTTTGCCATGGGATGTTTCAATAATCCAGGTGCAGTTCAAATTGTTGGGGTAGAAGTCAGGGAACCCTGGTGACAAGATGGTCCCACTGGAACCTTGGATGAAGCCACCGCAGAGTGCTGTGGGAGTAAAGAAGGTGGTGAAAGGCTGCAGTGGCCCAGGGAGGCCCCCCTCCCTCCCCTGCACCCCTGTCCCCAACCAACCAATCCTCCTGGGAGCCTGGGAGCCTGGGAACCATCTCCTCTCAGCCCTCAACCCTCGCTGATGGGTGGGAGAGGCTGTGCGCCTTCCAGCTCCTGATTTCTCATAGCAAGAAAGGAATCCGTGACCTCAACACCCCTTGTGGGATGTGTCTCACCTTCACAGCTGGGCAGGGCCCGGCTCCACTGGAAGTTAGGCTCACACTCCAGGGGTTCCCCGTCGCTTAGTGTGTAGCCCGAGTCACAGCTGAAGGTCACCAGAGCGCCCACGTAGAAGTCATTCCCGTGGCGCTGCCCGTTTACAGGGATCCCTGGATCCAGACAGTGGTCTGACTGCAGAGTGATAGCTGGAAAAGAGAGCCCAGAGCTGGAACAGACAGCTAGCTGTCGCCGCAGGGGAACCCCAGCGGTCACAGAGGCGGGGAGGGGGAACCTGGGTGACAGACAGCTGGCCGTCATTTACCCCCATGTCACGTGTGGCTGTCGTTATCTGCTGCAAGGGTATTTGAGGACTTATCTGCCGGACAGAACAAGCGGATTCCCTTCTTTGTTCATCCATCCATTCATTCAATTAACACACGTTGAGCGTCCACTATGGTTCAGACAGCACGCCAGGTCTTAGGGACCCAGGTCTTAGGTTTTAGGGACCCATTTTCTTAGGGACGCCAGGTCTTAGGGACCCATTGTCTTAGGGATGCCAGGTCTTAGGGACCCATTTTCTTAGGGACGCCAGGTCTTAGGGACCCATTTTCTTAGGGACACCAGGTCTTAGGGATGCCAGATCTTAGGAACCCATTTTCTTAGGGACGCCAGGTCTTAGGGACCCATTGTCTTAGGGACACCAGGTCTTAGGGACCCATTTTCTTAGGGACGCCAGGTCTTAGGGACCCATTGTCTTAGGGACGCCAGGTTTTAGGGACCCATTTTCTTAGGGACGCCAGGTTTTAGGGACCCATTTTCTTAGGGATGCCAGGTCTTAGGGACCCATTTTCTTAGGGACTCCAGGTCTTAGGGACCCATTTTCTTAGGGACTCCAGGTCTTAGGGACCCATTGTCTTAGGGACACCAGGTCTTAGGGACCCATTTTCTGACCCATGAGTCAGAAAATGAGGCTGTCCTCAGGGTGCTCTCAACCGTAACATTCTGTACCGGTCTACCAGGGGTGGAGGCGACGGGCATCTCGTTCCATGGAGGCACGAGAGATGGATGCAAAAGCTGGTGAGGGAGGGCGAGGCAGGCAGGAGATGCCATCATGTTTCAACCTCACCTCCCTCAAATGCTCTGTCCCCAAGGAGCTGGGCACGTGGCAGCCAATGGTCCCGCAGGTGGAGCGGCTCTGCAGTGGCAGGTCACCAGCTTCGTTTCCAAACGCTCCCCTCGAGCTCCTGACAGACGCGGAGGGTAGGGGAGGCCCTCCAAGAGCGTGGGGGCAGAGTCAGGGGCCCCCTGCTGGAACGGTCCCGGGTCCCTGCACCACCCCTCCCACCTAGGCGTCTGCCTCCTGCCAATACTCACTCTCGTAGCGGAGCTGGAAGCCGATATCCGAGTGGCTCTTGTCGGTTGAGAAGAGGAGGTAGAGGTAGTTGCTGGTGCTGATGAGGAACTGGGGGACCTGGGTCCCGTGGTACACCCCGATCAAGGGTGCTGAGTACGTCCGTCCATCTCGAACTTCCAGAGTATCGTAGTTGACCTCGGTCTTAAACCTGCCAAAGATGGGAACGCAAACTTACTAATTTGCAAGTGACCAAAGGTCCTGCCTGACCCAGGGCTTCGGAATAACCCGATTTGGGCGGGTCGGGACATTTTTAATACAAATTGCACGCATGTGCCTGCGAGAGGGAAGGGCCTCCTGCGCCGCGCTCGGCAGCCCGCCTCCTCCGTGGCTGGGCTCCCCCTCGGGCCCCCTTGCAGCCTGGGCCACGACCCACCTTAAGACTCTGAGGCACAAGGACGACAGCCTCACGGGGGTCAGAATGTTCTAGAGCAGGATGCACTGAGCTGCAGCCCAGAGCCAACCTGTCCTATAGCCTGTTTCTGTATACGGCCTACGAGCTAAGAATGGAGTCTAACGCTGACGAAGGCGTGTGTTTTTAAAAAGCAAAAATGTGCGACCGATAATCACAGCGGGGCCCCCAGCCGCGTAATATCCACTATTGGGCTCTCACAGAAAAGCTGGGGCAGCGCTGCTCCAGGCCCTGGGTGCTTCGTCTGGAAGCTGCTCGGGTTCCCATATGGGTGGCGACCGTCCCCAAGGTGGGGGGCACCTCCGGGGTGGGAGGGGGGAGTGGATTGGGTCAGACTTCCCACACCGCACTTTTCAGAGCTACGCTCCTCAGAGGCCAATGCCTGCTTCCGCCTCTGACGCAGCCTACCTGCCCACCGTCCATCGTTGGGGCCGAGGGGACAGAGGGCTCTGGCATCTGTAGGGCTGCCACTCCTGCCACGTCCTGCTCACTCCCCCGGCCCTAAAGGGCACAAGACCCCACTACGGGGTGGAGTCGACGCCACGGGCAAAGCCCGTGTGGCCCGTCTGCATCCAGGGCCGCCAGCTCTAGCGTTGCCAACACCCAGCACCGGTGCTGGCCCTGCCCCTCAGTCCTGGGCTCCCCCCCCACCCCGCACCGCCCCTAAGGAGCCCCTGCCCCCGCTCCCTGCAGGTTCCAGGCACCTGTCGAAGGTGATCTTGATGGGGTAGCCCGGCTGGGCTTCGATCACCCAGGCGCAGCTGAGGGCATCCTTGTAGAAGCCGGGCCAGCCCGGAGACAGGATGGTGCCGCTGGGCGAAGTCAGGTGACCACCGCAGGGAGCTGGGGACAGAAGGGACAGTAGCAGCTTTCTTGGGGGGACCAGTGAACAAACAAATAAAAAAAACCCTCTGTAAGATGTGTCTGCCTGCTTTCATTTCTATGGAAAATCATGCAAACTATATAAACCGTGAGTTCTGGGTATTGGGACCTTCACAGATGTGTCCTGTTACATCACTTGGACTTTTATTAAAAGCCACAGGGGAGCAATAAAAATAATCCTTTAAACAAAGCCCTCTGCCATTCTGAAGGCCTGCAGGACGGCTATAGGTCGCACCGGTTTTGCCTTCGCTCCTCGCTCAACGTTGCATCAAGGTCTGGCGGCCAAAGCAGGGCCCCGTCCTCACCCCTGGGCCCCGGGCAGTGGGCGGACCCCAGCTCAGCCTGCGCCGAGGTGAGCTCCGTGAGGCCAGGACCGAGCTTGTGCTCTCAGTCCCGGCGGCCCAGGGCCGGGCACACAGGCACGCGGCTGTGCAGCAGTGAGCGTCAGTGCCTGGGCGCACACGGGGACGCGTGGAAGGGCCGACGAGTACGGTCGTGGCAGGTGACTGCACCAGACGCTGCGTGGGGTGGATCCCGTCCTCAGGCCCTCGGCCTCTGTGTGCCCACCCCGCAGCTCCCCGGTGCCCCTGCAGCCCAACCCTCGGCCCTGGTGCAGCTGGTTGGGGTCCCCTCCCGCCCCTTCTCATGTTTGCCTGGCCACGTGACCACCTTGACCGGAGAGCTGAGCACGCAAGTGGCCGGCGTCCTGCCCCCGGGGCAGCGCCAGGAGCTTTCCTGCCCCCGCAGCCCCGAGAGCCAGCACCGGGACCTGATGACCGGAGCTCAACGGCGTGCAGTCTCAGCTCCTGCTTATAAGCCACGGAGACGCAGGGCTTGTTCACCAATGGTTCTAAGCTGCCGGCTGATGAGGAGGACGTCACAGTTGCAGCCACGGTCACTGCCACCACCGGCCCTCGGGCTCACAGGGACACTCATGCCCACTCTTCACCACCCGGACCCTGCCGGCGGGAGGGGATGGGGGGGCTATAATTTGGCCCGTTTTACAGCCGAGACTGGTTTATGGAGGCAAAGCAGGTGGCCCCGTGCTGGCGGGTGGCACAGGACTTGGCCGAGGGACACGCCGTGAATCTGGAGCAGGTGCCAGTTTTGAGGATCCCGTGTGTCCCTCGGAATCCCCTACTGTGGGGCGAGCAGGTGCCAGACAAGCCCCTAACAGGACAGGAGGGCGTCGGGAGCCACCCGGCGCTCCTGCCTCTGCGCCGTCTCGGACGTTTCTCTGGGTGATAAGTCTCACGAAACACGGTCCAGGACACCGCACCTTCCCTCCGTCGATTCTGCGGACTTCTTGGTAAGATTGAAAGGAATCAACGTTCTTTAAGAAAAAAAATTGAGACGGAGAGGGACAGACAGGCCATGGGAGGGGAGGGTGGAAGGAGACAGAGAGGATCCCGGAGTGAGGCCCGACGCTGGGCTCGAGGGGAGCCGAAACCCAGAGCCAGCCGCTCGCCTGACTGAGCCACCCGGCGGGCGACTGCGCAGCACCCCGCAGGACCTCACACGTCCTCGTGACGAAGAACAGCGACACCGGCGGATGCGGCGGGAGCTCTTGCCCGTGACGCACGGCGCTGCTCGGTGGGCATCAGCGCATTTAATAGCGCACGACCTTTGTGCGGCTTCATGCCCACTTGACGCACGAGGAAACGGAGGCCGAACAGGCCGAGGGACTAGACGGGGATCCGATGAGGCAACAGCGGAGACCGCAAGGCCCCTGCCTCCAAGTCCCCGTGCGGCCCGGATGGGTGTGGCCGCTGCGACTGGCGGGAACGGCTCCCAGGACGGTCAGTCTATGCACGTCAGGCTCCAACGAGGACGGTCTTTGTGCAACTGCAGCCCTAGGAGGCAGATGCCTTGGCTGTCCTTGTTCGACGGTGGCGACTACCGCCCAGTCCTCGTAGGCTGAGGCACGGAGGAATGGAGGGATGACGTCAGCACTCACATCAAACGCTGGCAGCGAACGTGGCATGGGGATGTCGCCTGGGTAACCCCAGCTCTCGGGACCCAGTGCTGCATCGCAGTGCATTCGGCTCTTTCTCTGATGCATGCGTGAGCCGTGGAGGCGCGTGGTGGGGACCGGGGGCGGGGGCCACTGTTCGGCCCCGGGTCCTCCTGCGGTAGAAGCAGGGACTGTCTCCGGGCCTCGGCTCAGCGCATCCAGCCGCCCGGGCGGTGCACCAGGAGCTCCTCACTTCCTTGCTGACCTTCCGGAGAGCCGTCGATCGCACGGTCCTCCCTGGCCGGGCCGCCCTCCGTTCAGAGCTCGGGTACCACCAAGGCGTGCGTACGACCCCGTCGGGGAGCCGGATCTGCTGTGCTGTTGTGCTGCCTTGCAGGCTCGTCTCTGCGGCTCCCGGGCTGCTGGACCTTTCCATGCGTCCGGGCCCTCACACCCTCTGGCTTATCCTCACGCACCAGGGAGAAAACCCCCCGGGGCGGGGAGGGCACCTCCGGGCTCCTGTAACGTCCGGGGGCCTCGTTCTGAGAAAACATACATACTAAAACAACGAGAAAACACCTTCGTCCATCACTCGGGCAGAACCTAAATTCGGTGACACCGGAGGTGCGGGGAGAGCAGGTGTCCGGTGCTTTGCCACGGGAAGCACAGACGGCACGACGCCCGCGAAGGGAACTCTGGAAACGGACGGCACCATTCCCGCGCACCCACCCTGACCCAGCGACTCTGCTTCTAGAACTCTCTCCCGAGGATATTCTTGCTGGGTTAGGAAGGGACATACATATACGTACACGCACGGGGCGGTACAAAGCAGCATGATCTACAGGAGCAAAACAATGGGAGGAACCCACCTGGGCAGCCACAGGGAGCTGCGCGAAGGAACCGGAGTCATCAACGGGATGGACAAGCGGCTACAAGCACGAATGATGTACGTTCTGTATGAAGCCAGGGAGTGGTCCCCGGAATATACTAGTAAGTGAATAAAAAGCGACGTAAAGAGGTAAGAAAGTGGGCAGCCCTGGTGGTGCAGCGGTTTAGCAGCACCTTCAGCCCAGGGCGTGACCCCGGCGTCCGGGATCAAGTCCCGCGTCGGGCTCCCTGCATGGGGCCTGCTTCTCCCTCTGCCTGTGTCTCTGCCTCTCTCTCTCTCTTATGAATAAATAAATAAATCTTTTTTTAAAAAAGAGGTAAAAAAATAATCGCACGATTCCAATCATCGAACAGAGCGGCGGGAGAACACACGCACACACGCGGACTCCCCTTAGCGACCGGTGCGAAGCCCGCAACTCCAGATCATCTGCGGAAAGACGGAGGGAACAGGGCGGAGAGGAAACGGGGCCAAAGCCAGACTGCCGCACACGGATCTCCCTCTGGAGGCTCATGTCTGGGACTCCGTAAATATTTTTTCACTACTGAAAAGGGAGGTTTGAATCTGATGAGCCATTTTGCCAAAACTCGCAAGCAGGGTGTGAAGTCTGCGAATATGGTCCGGGACCGGTTGGGGGGCATGACCACTCATGAAGGAACTCCTGGAAGAGGCCTCGGAGCACCGCCATCCCCAGGAGCGTCTGGGAGGAGGAGCAGTCGGAAGGAAAGCAGCTTAAACCGTTTTCAGTAGTCACGGGGCCGCTGCGGTCGGGGTGGGGCCGCCCAGAGACCCCCGGGGTGTCCCAGGGAGGACGGGAAGCTGTGTGGGCGTCCACGGGGCTGGAATCTTCAGCAGGAACGGACGCGGGTACGGACGTGACCTCAAGGGAGCCGAGAAGAGAGCCTTCTGATGTCTGAAATGAAGCGCACCCGTCCCGCATCCTTATCTTCAGCTCAGTTCATTGAAAAGCCTTGGAGACAAGGGCCGACCCCGGAGCAGCGAAGCAGCGATCGCCCCCGGTGCCCAGACTCCAAACACCACTTTCCACCAAAAATGGACGTTTTTGGTCTCCTTGGAGACATGAAATCCTTGGAGATCTCCTTGGAGAAATGGCTGATTCCAGGTCGGGGACAGAGATTGTTCTAGAGGAGGTTGGGCCGCTCCCTAAAGGCTCCCACCGGCCAACGGGACAACCGGCACGTGGGTTAGAGGGAAAACTGCGATGGATTTGTTTAAATCCACTAAAATGTAATGATATTTAAAAACGTCCAACTTTAGGCGATGTTAGGGGATCGACTCATTGAATAAAAACTGATAAATAAAGGAAAATAATGGGGTTTTTCTCTGCCTTTCCTTCCTGAACTATACATCAGGGTAACCGAGGAGGTGACGGGGGCAAGTTTTCCTTAAGTATCTGAGCTCATACAACAGGAGGAAACGGTGGCAGGTGGGTACTTCTTGTGGGACCCAGGAAATTTAACAAAAATCCCCTACCCCTGGACAAGCAGAGCAGGACTAACTCCATTTTGTGCTGCACCCGCCTTGTGCTGACCTGCTTATTGCTTAGGGGCGCTGCCCCACCCTAGTCAAGCCCGGGGCACACCCTAATCGGAACTTGGCTCAGTGATAGGCCAGTTCAAATGGATACTTTAGGGTAAAATGTAATTCAATCAGCCACATGCATGTGGACCAGCATGACTGTGCAACTTTCTGCGAATCCCATTGGCCACTGGTCCCTATAAAGCTGCTACGCCTCTTAGTCTCGGGGTCCAAGTCCCTGCTCCGCTGTGTTGGGTATACTTGGACCCAAGCTTGAGCTTGTGAATAAAACCTCGTGTGTTTGCATCGGTGTCGGCTCCTCGGTGGTTTCTCGGATTCGCGATCTTGGGCACAACGTTCTCAATCCCGCTGGTGGCTTCAACATCCTCAAACAAGAGCGTGCTGGGCACTGCGTGTCTCTGACGGTGGCGCAGAGCCCCGGCCGCAACATATTCCCGGTCAAAAAATGGAACCTAAATCTGATTAGGTCTTTAGACCCCACTGCCAATTAAAGGAACTACAAGAAAGAGACGATCGTGTTAAACAACCTCCTTTCAGGGATGTGATCACTGAAATTCAGGATAAACGACGCGGCTTCGCCAACAAATATTCGCCGGGGCTGGGGGGCAGGGGGAGACATCCACGGACTGAAAGAGCTGACAAGTGTGCGGTAACTGTGATGTGGGAACCCGAGCAGAGTTCTGGCTTAAAAAATTAAAAAAAAAAAAGTGTCGGACAATTATGGAAATTTGATTGTATTAAGTAATTATTTTCATTTTTAAATTTTTAATTAATTTATTTATTTTTAAAAGATTTTATTTATTGATTCATGATAGACAGAGAGAGATAGACAAAGACACAGGCAGAGGGGGAGCAGGCTCCACGCCGGGAGCCCGACGTGGGACTCGATCCTGGGACCCCAGGATCACGTTCTGGGCTGAAGGCGGTGCTAAACCACTGAGCTACCGAGGGCAATAGTATTGCACTTATGTCCTAAAGAGTTCTTCTTATCTGCTAGAGATACACACTCAAATGCTGTGGATGAACCATTTCGCCTGGAATTTGCTCCACGATCACCCCAGAAGGGGGCAGTGGCGGGGGCGACGGGGAGGGGTACGGATGCCGCAAAACAGGCTGTGAGTTTGGACCCGGTGAAGCTGTGTGGTTGGCGTGCGCTGTCTGGAACGTTCCGCTCAAGGCGTGGGGGGCACATAAAGGAAATGCACGCACACTCATACACACTCACGCTCACACTCACAGTCCCTACGCACACACACAACGGAAGCCAAGACGGGGAGGTTTCCTGCTTTGCACACAGACAAGAGCTCAGGACCAAGACCGCAGAGGGACCCCGTGCCCGACCCAGTGCCCGCGCACGGCAGGTGCTCAATAAATACTTTGTCGAAGGAACGAAATCCTGTTTGAAGGGTAGACAGACGGGGTGTTAGGCCCGAACTTCGTCCCCTGCCACATTCATAGGATGAAGCCTTAACCCCAGGAGTCTTTGCAGCGAGAGCCCTGAAAGAGTCGTAAGCAAGGTTAATAAGATCATCAGGACGTGGCCCTGGTCCAGTAGGACCGGCGTCCCCGTAAGGTGAGAATGCAAAGGCCACGTGAGGACGCAGCCATCTGGAAGCCACCAAGGGAGCGGCTTCAGGAGGAACCCGGCTGCTGCAGACCCCCCGACCTTGGCCTTCTAGCTTCCAGAGCTGTGGGATTCGGTTCCGATGGCGCCCCGGGCTGCTGGTGAGGGGTTGGTGCCCCCGTGACGGGGCCCACGACTCCTGCTCCCCACCGCTCAAGCTGCGCCAGGCGGGGAGCACCCGCAAACAGAGCTGGGGCACAAGGGGGCCAAGAGCGAGTCCTCCCCGAGCCTCATGGGGGCTAGACGCCGAGCTTTCTCTTTCCCCGTGCGTTTGCCTTCACGACCCCCCGTGAGGCGGGCACCGCTGTGGGCCTGACCGCAGAGCGCGGGAGCCGGGACAAGGGGTCCGCCCACGGGTCCAGAAGCACAGTTAGGAAGCGGCCGGTGTGGCTTGGGGCCCAGGTTGCCGGCCACTGCGGGTGGACGGGGCAGCGCCAGGCTGACCGCCCCCTCGGAGGAGGTGCCGGTGGCCAGAAGCAGTTCCACACGCCCAGAACGAGAACCACGCAGGCCTCATCTGGTGCTTAGAAGTACTGGTTCTTGGGCAGCGGTGTAGGGCCGCCTCCGGCCCAGGGCGTGACCCCGGGGTCCCGGGATCGAGTCCCATGTCGGGCTCCCTCTGTCTGTGTCCCTGCCTCTCTCTCTCTCTCTCTCTCTCTCTCTGTGTCTCATGAATAAATAAATAATTTTTTTTTTTTAAAGTAGCGGTTGTCGGCCTGGGATCCTGACCGTCCCACGCACTTCGCTGTGGATAAATCACGTCACTGCCCTGCACTTGAGCTGTCTCATCTGGGACAGGAGGACAACAGCGGTTCTCACCTCCTGGGGTTGTCGTGAGGATTCTGTACACCGACCTACACGGAGCACTCAGCCTCGACCCCAGGGCGATGCAGACGCTTGGCCGTCAGTGGCTGGGGGGGTCGCAGGCAGGACAAGCCACCTGGCTGGCTGCCGCTTTCCTGCGCTCGGAGCAGGACGACATCCTTCTCCTGGGGTTGGGGGGGACCAGGCGAGCTGGCGAGATCATGTCAGGGCCTCAGTGATCGCCCTGACTCCTTCCTCTGAGGCCTAAATGAGCTACGACAACGATGACTCCGATTCCTCTTGTGCGCAAGGGGAGAACCGGCCTTCGGTCGTTTCTAGAGGACATTGTAATTTTCTGATTATAAAAGTAACACATGGGGTGTTGCACCCGGAGAGCAACAACGTGGACGCGTTCACACCAAACTCAAACCACTTTGTGCGAGGGAGTCGGGTGGGGAAATGAGGATTTTCAGTTTGAACTTAATCGCACTTACGTATTGCTTAGATTTTTTGTTTGTTTTGCTTAGATTTTTTTACAACCACCAAGTATTACTGCAAAAATGAGTCTACGTACTCACTGTAGATGATCGATCTCCTTTTACCCCCCCCCACCCTGGGTATTTCTTATAAGCAGCCTTTTTTTTTTTTTTTCTTAAACCCTCTTTGAGATTCTTTGTCTTTTATTTTTTTTAATTTTTTTTTTTTAGATTCTTTGTCTTTTAATAGGGAGTTTAATTACCTTTACTGTCATAACTGATGTGTTTGTCTCACCGCTGTCATTCTGTTTTATGCTGCCAATTTCTGATGCTTCCATGTGGGGTCCTGTCTTCTTGGTTTTTTGCCACAGACAATACACTTCCTTTTGTTTTAATTTTCTATCAGGATGGGAAGAGTCAAAACCTGCTTTTTTTTTTTTAAAGATTTTTTAAAGAAATTTATTTATTAGAGACACCCGGGGGCCGCCTGGGGGCCAAATCCAGCCCGTCCACTTAGGTACCGTCTACCTGAGTAGAGGCCCCTCCAGCCCCGAAGCCCAGGACACCTCCCCAGATGGCCCTTTAAGAAAAAGTTCGCCGACTTTGCAGTAGAGCAACCGGATGATCGTCCTTCTTTCTAAATTTAGGGGAAGATGCCATTTTCTCCCTTGTCCCATTAGAGCCTCTTAGAAGCTAAGTGGCTCTTAGCATATATTAAAAGATTTTTTTTTTTTAAGACTATTAGCTTTTGCATTTAATTGTCCACAAGGTGGGGACACTTAATCAAAAACACAATGAGAAAAAAAATGGAAAAGACAAAAGATGCTGATTACAAAGCAGGCTTCTCCCGGGGCTGGGACACGGGGGAGAGGAGCCCCGGAGGGGGGTGGGGGTGGTCCGTGTCCTCAGGGGCCTCTCCACCCCGACTGCCCCACGGTGTTAAGCCCGGGATTGACCACCCGAGCTGGGGTCTCTCGCTCTGCCCCCCGATATGCTGCTATCTGGGTCCCTGACAGCCAGGCCAGCAGCCAGCAAGCGGCTAGCCCCCCGAGGAAACAGCAGGCTCGTCCCTGTGCGGATCTTGGGGTGCTCCCTGTGTCTGATGCGCTCCAATCTTGGCACTCCCCCACCCGCCCCCACCCACCCGAGTGACGGACGGGGCCCTTTTAGTCCCCAAATCAGGATCTTGCCCCGTGAAACAGTGGGTCTAGTCCTGTCGGGCATGCCCGCACAGCCTCGGGGCCCCCACGCACCAGCAGCTCTGGGCTCAAGGAGCACCCGCTCCAGGAGGGCAGGCCGCACAGAGGGTGCAGTCTGCAGCTTCCAAGCCCTGGTGCAGGGGCGGGTGCTGGTCAGCCCACGAGGATGGGGCCCCCGCAGCCTTGGGGACACTGGGAGCCTGGGCTCCCGTCCCCCCGGGGAACTGGGTGGGGAGACAGGACTAGAGGTCGCGGAGCTGGTCAGGAAAGATGAAATGACTGGGGACCAAGTGTCCAAGAGAGCGGCCCAGCAGTGGCCCCCGAAGAACAAAAGGAATTAGGAGAAGGGAAGGGTCTGCTGAGGAGAGACAGCAGGTGTCCTAGAGGAGGTGGGCCAAGGAGAGGCCAACCACAGACGTCGGAAGGGAGGATGAGGGAGGATGAGGGAGGATGAGGGCGCCTGAAGGAGAGGTGGACAGTCCTCCAGACCTGGACTCTGCACGGGGGCTTGGCAGAGGCTGTGCCTCACCTGCAAGCAGCCCCAACCCACACGCTCCGCTACCCCGCTGTTGCCAGGATGGGCTGATGTCACCTCCTAGTTCCACGGCTGGGAAGGCGTGAAGCTATGACTTTCACCTTGTTTCTCTGACTCTAAAGCTTTGGTCATTTCCAAAAAAGGTCACTCCACTGGAGAAAATAGCAGTGAGACTGTGTGGACCTCACTGTGGGAACGTGGGGGGGAAAAGCCATCTGCTCAGGGCAGGACTGAGGCCGGTGCCCGGAAGGATGGATGAGCATCACCCAACCCCCAAAGTGGAGCAGTACTTATCTGACAGGTCTGGTGAAGAAATGGTTAAAATCTGGGTTAAAATAATCCTCATGGCCAACACTACTGAATGCTGCCTCCCTGCCAGACACGGCTCCACTGCTCCAAGGACAGTGCATGCCCACAATGACCCTGTGGCCAGGCTACACTTTATACATGGGGCAGCTGGGGCACAAAGGGGCCAAGTCATTTGCCCGGGGTGACTCAGAGGGTAAACACCAGGGTAGAGGCAAAGGACAGTCGGTGCAGGGGAGGTCAGGCTCTGGAGGCCATTAGGAGGGACTAACCTAGAACAGATATTTTAAGGTCTTTCACCCATCCATCCAACCTTCCTTCCTTCCTTCCATCCATCCATCCATCCATCCATCCATCCATCCATCCATCCTTCCATCCAACCTTCCTTCCATCCATCCATCCATCCATCCATCCATCCATCCATCCATCCAACCTTCCTTCCTTCCTTCCATCCATCCATCCATCCATCCATCCATCCATCCATCCTTCCATCCAGTAACTCACCAACCAGTACTGAACAAGCATCTAAGTGTCTAACCATTTGCCAGCTGTGGCTGTGGGGCCAAGGAGGAGCCCTAACCTCAGGAGCTTCCAACCCAGCAGCAGCACAGCGAACCCTCTGGGAACTCACATTACACCAGGAGCTGCCCTTTATACCTTGTTCTTATCACTCCCTCTGCTTTCAGCTGGAGCAGACAGGGGCTCAGAGGGAGAAGGTGACCTGCCAGGATTCCAGCCTCTGCCCAGGGGCTTGAGAGCCCACCTGCACTCAGATGCTCCGCCACACGCACCGAGTGGTCAGCGGTCCCCCCTCATCCTCCTCCCACCCGTCAGCTCCGGGCGGGGTGTGCTGTGCGGCTCCCCCGCTCGTTCTCCTGGCCTTCCCACACGCTGGCCCGGGTGCTTGGCACGTGGAGGAGAGAGTGCCAGGCAGCCTGAAAGCCTTGAGCCTGTGCAGCGCTGACAATGCTTTGGGCTCACAGAGCTCCCCTGGGCAGGAGCTGGAAGCGGGGTTTTGGAGAGGGCTCTCCGTTGAGAGAAGAGGCGTCCTCATGCCTGATGGCCTCAAACCAGCATTCCTCCAGTTACAATGCAAATTTCTATGCTAAGTCATTCCACAGAGCCCTGCCACCCCGGTGAGGGTGAGAGGGCCGCCCAGGGCCTGGGACGGGGGAAGGACCACACAGACGGCTCTCTTGGGCCTCTGCAGAGTCTGTGACGAAGCTCCGGCCCGCACGTACCTTCACAGCGCAGCACGGCACTGTTCCAGACCACGCTGCCCTCCTTCAGGATGCAGGTGATGGTCTCCGAGCCCTGGGTCCCGAGGAAGCCTTCATCACACAGGAAGGAGATGGAGCTTCCCAGCTGGAGGCTATCCCCAAACCGCTTGCCGTTCACTGGCACGCCAGGGTCAGGGCACTCGTTGTGTCGGAAGGCTGTGTGGAAGGGGGTCAGGGTGTGATTAGGAAGGCCGGTGCGCAGATGGCCCCACCCCCCGGAGAAAGTGAGCTTCTAAGCCCAGCCCCAGGCCCCCCCGCCATTCCACAAAGACCCGCTGTGCTGGAGGCGGGGCAGGTGCCCCAGAACCAGAGACCCCGGGACCCGGAGCTGTCCTGGGCAGAGAGCAGGACACTGACACACTGGCTCTCCCGCCGTCCTGAGCACCCAGTCCCACTTGGTCCCAACGGGCATCCTGGGACCAGGCACGGGGCCAAGTGTATCCCACGTCAGCTCATTCACAGCCTGCACAACTCCATGAGGTCGGCACGATGACCCCAGGCTACAAATGAGGAAACTGAGGCTCCACGTGGCTTAGGAGCCAGGCGGCCTCCTACTGTCACATGCACTCCGCGCTGCCCTAACCGCAGACAGTTACGGGGTCATTTATGTTGCAGATGAGCTGGACTCTGAGTCCTGTGACACTAATAGACACTAAGCATCAGAAAGCAGGTGCCCTGGCCCCCAGCCTGTCGGAAGCCATTCCCTTCATCTCCTCGCGGCCGTCAGGCTGCCTCTCGCCCGTCCAGACAAGCGACGACGCAGGGGCATGGGGCACGGGAGGGAGGGCACGTGCGGGTTTCACTGGGCTTTGCCTCTTATTCAGTACACAGTTCTGGGCAACTTATGTAATTGCGCTGAGCCTGTTTCCCGACCTATAAAGTGGGGACCGTACTTCCCTGGCAGGGTCATTTTGGGACAGAAATAAAAGGAAAGTTGGTATGAATCCTACAGTGGAGGATGTTTGGGATGGCGCCTGACAGATGGTAAGGACTCCGCGGTATGAATCCCCTGCCTTCCTCCCAGGCCCGCTCTGCCTCCACGGAGCACGTCCCCAGCCCGCCCTCCCCAGGGGCGCCAGGTTCTGGAGCATCAGCCTCTGAGCCACACGCCCCGTGCATCCCTGCTGTCGTGAGGACGGAGCCCCCCAGGGGACCGGGCGCCCTGGCTGGGCGGGCACACCCGTTTGCAAGCCTCCGAAATCCCCTAGTGGTTGAAACACGTGCACAACCAGGGACACAAGGGCCTCAGAGGCTGCTGGGTCTTGCTGGAGGCAAGAGCCCCGCAGACCCGGGCGTCCTTCCCAGTGGAGGCCAGCGCGGGGGGCCTCTGATGTGGCAATGAGGTGATGATCCCCTGTGGAGCCGGGTGGGCGCCCCCACACTTGGGCCCCAGCTTCCTTCACGGGGCCAATGGCCGGGAGGCTGCCTGACATTTCAAGAGATGCTGCGGAAGCAGGGCGGTGCTTGGGGCCACAAGGGACTATGGAGCCACGTCCAACGTCAGGGGCAAAGGCTCTAAGTCAAGGATTTAATACCCGTGCGCCTTTCCAAGCCGCAGTTTCCCGGCGTGCGGAAGGGGCAGACAGAGCCTGGCTCCTGAACCTGTGCAGGGCGGCCTGCAGCGGCGGCCACGGGGTACGGCCGCGCCGGGTGCTGGGGGTGGCAGCCGCCCGCATCATCGCTCAAACGCCCCAGAAGGAGGAAGGACCCGCTTTGCCCAGAGCGCTGGGCGTGCAGGGGGATCGCTGGTCCTTGTTACCGGGGCGCCGA
Organism: Canis lupus familiaris; assembly: GCF_011100685.1. Classification (NCBI taxonomy): domain Eukaryota; kingdom Metazoa; phylum Chordata; class Mammalia; order Carnivora; family Canidae; genus Canis; species Canis lupus. Next base: position 8,075,094 of record NC_049236.1, on the reverse strand, counting down.
CCTCAAGCGAGCACGATGAGGAGCAGCCCATGCTGTCTTGCAACGGAGGGGCTTCTGGGAGGGGGGCCCCCACGCGGCGCAGACTGAAGCTCGGCCCACATGATCGTCGGCCACGTGTGACCGAGGAGCCTCAGGTCTGTCCCCCGACACCTGCCCGTGGACTCCTGCAGCACCCGCTACCCTGGCATCAGCTCCAAACACTCCAAACATGTTCATTCCAGGGCCTCATCCCCTTGGGTATTCTGATTTAGCAACGGGGCCAAGTGTAAAGCAATTATGTCTATTTATGCACCCAACTATCTCTGGAAACAGCAAAGTCTGGCGAGAATCATCCCTGGGGGTGGAGGTGGGGGGGCTCCGGGGCCTAATTAACACTTGTTCTTTGACATGCCCTGTTTGCACCGTGTGTATGTGTTGTACGTGTGTCATTTTTTCAGGAGCGGAGAAGCCCTGGGGAGGAAGCCTCCCTTGGGTCAGGTCCCCGCCTGCTGCCTCTCCATCCAGCCTCCACCAAGGACTCAGCGCCGGCTGCTTTCTGGAAAGTGGGCCCTTGGCGGGACACAGTAGCTAGTGCCGTCCCCGGCTCGCCGCTGCCCTGCGCACCGGCACTGAGCCTGCGGGGTGGCCCGCCCTCACCGTCCCTAGGATGCCTCTCGCCCCTCCTCTTCCTGCCTCCCACCGGGTTGGGGGGGAGAAAGGGCATTGGTCACTCATGGAGCTCTCAGTTCCGCGAGCACTTGCCGATCCTTAGCGGGTCCAGACTTTGGGCTGGCCACAGGGACACGGAGGCAAGCATGCAAGCCCCCAGCTGTCCAGGGCTCATGATCTCATGTGGAGCAAGCACATGTGGATGAGCTGGAGGCCGGAGCGGCAGTGCGAGCCTGGGAAGGCGGTGCCGTGGGCCTGGGCCCTGCGTCCTCTTCCAGTGGGCGGCGGGGGCAGGTGTCCCGGGAAGAGGCACGCCCTGAGATTGTTGCTAGCAAGTGTGCTTGTGTTCCTCAAGGTATGGAAGGGATGCTGGGAAGCGGCTCCAGCTTGGGCGGTGCCCTGGGACCCGAGGTCCCCAACGAACGACCCCAGCTCACCGAGGGCCCGGGGACCCAGTTGTGTGGGGGAGGTGCCAGGCTCCGTGCGTGTTTGTGCGTGGGGCAGGATGCGAAGTGGGCGCTTGCATCTCACGGTGGCCCCCGGAGAAGATCTGCGGACCTGCCCCGCAGGTGCAGCCTCAGCCCCACCCGCCTGCTCGGCGTTGGCTGAGCTCGCGCGGTCCACGGCTCCTCATGACCCATGAGCACCTGCTGCTACCTTGGCAGTCTTGCTGCTTCTCGGCCCCGCGCCCTCCTCCTCGCTACGGTCCCAGGAGACACAGGAATGAAAAGGATTAGCACTTAGCTTCAGGCTGCTTCTAGAGAAGCAGCCCAGGGTTGAAACTGGGAGGGTACAGGTTTTGGACTGTGGCCCCAAGAGGGCAACGGGGAAGTGCCCCGATAACACAGCTTATTAAGCCTCAGATCCAAGCAGAAACGCCGCCACTGCAGACCTTTGCTCCTGATTCAACTCCTGGGTGGGAACTGGGCCAAGCAGAGCGCGAGCCCCGCTGGGGACACCCAATGTCAACCGTAAGAGGTGTTCAAGGAGCGGGGGAGGGGAGGGCACGTTGAGGGGGGTGGGCGATGAGGACGGGTGACACAGCTGCCCTCCAGGAGGTGGAGGGAGGAGGGAGAAGCGAGGGCCCAGGCTGGACCTTACACGTCACACCTACAGGAAGCAAATGCTCAAAAGAGAGGGAATCCGAGGAAAAGCACCCCGGCCAGCAGCCAGCGCTTTCTGGTTTCTGATCATGGGACCCCGCCCAGCCCTCGGCTCTGGGCCCCTCTCATCCTGCTCCTCCCTGGGGGCGCTGTCGACCGAGCGGGGACTCACTGGTGAAGGTGATGTTGAAGCCCCTCTTCCCCGTGGAGTGGTCGGTCTGGAACTCGAGACGGGCCACGTGGCCGCTGCTTGTGATGGAGGAGGGGAGTTGGTTTCCTGAGAAGGTGCCCAGGACCGGGGCCTCGGCCGTCGCCCCATCCTTGATGACCAGGAAGTCAAACTGGGGTTCCACGTCGATGTCGTTGAAGGCCAGGTGAATGCGGCTCTCGGGCCGGGCCAGGATGAGCCAGACGCAGTGGAGGTGGTTGCCGTAGTCCTCGGGGTAGTTGGGTGACAGGACGACCCCGGACGGGCTGGTGAAGTTGAAGAAGCAGGAAACTGCAAGAGAGGAGCAGGGGAGGTCAGGGAGCGCCCGGGGACACCTGCTGGGCCTAACGAGCAAGGAAGAAACGCGACACCGGGGTCGGGCGGACTGGCTGGGTGCTGGGTGCTGGGCGCTGGGTGCTGGGCGCTGGGCACTGGGCGCTGGGCGCTGGGCGGGAGGCCTGCTGGGTCCTCGGCGGACACGGTCTCCGGGGTAGCGGGGGGCAGGGCACGTCGGGCCCAGGTCTCTAAATGGGATGACAGGTGTGCCCGCGGGATTCAGGCAGCTTCAAAGCTACGGAACTAGGAACTATGCACGGGGGTGCTGGGCAACTGTCTTCCAGAGACCAAAGCCTTGGAGGAACCTGGGGGAGGCGTGAGGCTGGCCCATCCCCACGGCCTACCCACTTCCTGGCCTCCCGCCTGCTTTGCCCTAAGGACACACTCCTCTGAAACCACTTACTTTAAAACCCTTTTCATGCCAGTGACTAACAGGCCCCCGGGGGAGGTTGAGGCAAGGGATGTGCTATATACATGGAGTAGCAAGCAAACAAGCAAGCACTGAACCAAAATTAAAAGGGAAAAACAATAGAATGAAAAAAAAACTGCAACCAATATGGCCAAGGGGTAAATACCAATGTTAAAGTAGAGCTTTTAGAATTGTTTAAGAATATCAGCAAGAAAAAAAAAAAAAAAAAAAAGAACATCAGCAAGAAAAATAAATAAAAAAAAAAAGAACATTAGCAAGATGAGCAGAGGGTAGGCTCATGGGATTCGTGGGAGAAAAAATAGAATGACTACAAAAACACTGTGCATTTCACTAGTAAAAAAAAAATTAAGAAAAAATATACAGCCCAATATTGTGGAGGCTTCGTGGAAACTCCTAGGTATTTATTGCCAGTTGCAGAGTAAAGCTGATATAATCCTTTTGGAAGGGAGTAGGTGAATTCTTATCAATAGCCACAAAACTATTCAAATAGTTTTTGAATATATATATTCAATATATATTCAAATATTCTGACCCAGGAATCTCTAGGAACTAATTCAAAAGAAAAAGAGCCACGTGGACAAAGATGTTTATAGTGACATAATTTCATTACAGAGGGAAAAAAAATGTGAACAACCTATATGCCAGCCTAATAATACGAGGTAAATTATAGCCTTTAACGTGATGGGGTTTGAACGAAATCATTTAAGTGATAAATACAACCCTGCAGAAAAAAGAGCGTTAAGCATCACTTTAAGTAAAACAGTAGATCATAAAATTATATGTATACTTCCGATTACAGCTATTACACATTTATTTACATGTGGATAAAGGCTGGACATGAGCCCCTGAATAAAAATTGTTTTCGAGTAATAGGTTTTGGGGTAATACTTTTTCAAGATGAAAACAGTGTTTAATTTTTCTGACTGCAAAAATGATATAGGCTTCTACGAAACACTTTTATTTATTTTTTTAATTTATAAATTTATTTTTTATTGGTGTTCAATTTGCCAACATATAGTACTAAACACTTTCAAATGTAAAAGTATAAAGAGGGTAAAAACTAGTATGCGCAAACACCTAAGTCCCCTTATGACATTTATATTGATGTTGGGCATTAATGATACTGAAACTTAAGTGAGCACAATATTTGGCTTATTAATTATAATGAAGCTAAGGTGAAAAAAATAATCATGAAATCATGCTTGCAAAAAAAGCACACGCACACAACAAAGGAATTGGTGGCTCCTTATGCTGAGCTGCTCCTTTCTTCCCTTGACTGGACCCATCTTCCCCTTTTCTATATCAGGAATCCCCTTCCCCGCCTGCTACTCAAAGCCATCCCATCCGACTCTGCGAAGTGAACCTGGCCCCTAAGACACAGCCAGTCGTGTTCCCACAGTCTCCCGTTTTGGAGGAATAGAGAGTCTGGGCCGAGGGGAGAGACGGACGTGACAAAGCCTTCAGGCAACACAACATATGGTTAATAGTGATCGCGGTGATACGCTAATGATGATGACCAAGCGCAGGCCCTGTTCCGAGCACGGTCATGGTCATCCGTTAGTAACACTATTTGGTAGGTAGCCCATTTTACAGACAAAGACACCGAGGCACGCAGAGGTTAAGTAATTTGCCAGGGTTGCTTGGTCAGTCAATGGCAACAGCAGGTTCAAGTCCATCTGATTCCAGGGGCCAAGCTCTCAGCCACCCCTCAACATCCCCTTATGAGAACAGTACTACCCACCGGGCCAAAAACTGGAGTCCATGGGCTGTTCCTAGAATTTGCGGAGTATCGACCTGTCGACTCCTGACCCTCACATTAGCGCAGGCATGGGGGGCTCTAGGGTGCCCCCGCAGGGCCGTGCTGTCTCCAGCTGTGAGAGTAATGCAGATCGTGGGGAATCCTAACCCAACAAAGCCAACGACCTCGAAGACCAGGGGGCAAAATCACAAGACCTGCCTACGGGTAGGACCACACCGAGGTGGATCGGAGGCAAAAAGAAGTACCGTGATTTCAGAGGGGAGGCCGTCAGAAGCACCGTGAGCGTGCGCACAACGGATTTGCCGCAGAGGAGGACTTGAAGGCCATCCCGAGTCCCCATCCCCCTCCACCACCATGGCGCCATCACAGTTTTCTTGTTTTTTTATCCCCTTTGTAGTGGGTTGCCGTCTTGTAAAGCTCTAGGTGCACCATTTTGAGCAGCTGTATACGTACGGTAGCATTACCATCCCCCTAGAAGACGATTTTGCCACCCGTTTACGGTCTGTCCCTCCCTCTACCCAGCACATACACACATGCTCCAGGAGACGAGAAGTCTTGTCTGTTTGACTCTTCTCAGTCCCCAGTGGCTCCCACAACGCCCGGTGCATTCACTGTAGGTGCTCAATCAATACTTGCTGAATGAATCAATGAGTACGGTTGACCCCTGAACAACACAGGTTTGAAATGCACACGTCCACTTACGCATGGATTATTTTTTATAAATGTAGCCCAGTACTGTAAATGCTTTTTCTCTTCCTTATGATTTTCTTGATAACACTTTCTTTTCTCCAGCTTACTTCAGTGTAAGAATACAACATATCATGCGCGTAACATGCAAAATGCGTGTTGATCAACTGTTTGCGTTATTGGCAAAGCTTTCAGTCTGCAGTAGGCTATTAGTGGTTCAGTTTTAGGGGAGTCAAAAATCATATATGGGTTTTTTTTTTTACTGAACAGGGTCGGGTGGGGAGAGGTTGGCACCCCTACTGCCATGTTGTTCAAGGGTTTACTGTATTTAATGGTGGATACTGCCTAAAAAGATGGGGGCATGAATATGTGTGTCTCATGTCCACATCCTGTTCCACACCTCCCTCCCCACCTCCGTCCCGGCAAGAGAATTGACCAAAGTCTGAAAAACAGGTGGATACCTGAGTCAGCTTTGGAAACTAAGACAAAATATTGTGCCATGACCCTCAATGCATTTCTCTTAGACACAGTACAGATCTGTTCCTAAATAATTTAGAGGAGAAAAGAGAATGGCCCAGCCAAGTGGCTAAACAGCAAAGACAACAGAGTCAGACCTCAAGAAATATGTTATTCCCATAACATTCGTTAAAAAAACAAAAACAAAAACAAACATAACCACTCACAGGTGTTTTCTACCCAACCAAGAGATGAATCGAAATGAAGAACTCAAATATGGGAAAGTTATGGTTAATAATAATAATAAAAAAAAGATTAGGAACAGGCAAATGAGCCATATAGTAAGGAATCTAAATAATTGCTATAAACGTAGTTATAAAACAGAATGCAAGCGTAACAAATATTCCTTCGAAGAGAAGATAAAAGATATCACTCCTGCCCAAACCCCAGGGTAAAGCATTGCACATGACACTGATAGAAAGCACAAAGTTGGAGCAAGGAGATATGCTAATTTCCTCATCTTCAAGAAACTCTGCTATATAGTTTCTGTGGTTAATTAGAGAAATATAGGTTAGACCATGTTTTCAAAGACGTTAAGAGTAATTAGTAATAGACTATAAAGTAGCTTATCTTCAAAATTACCAAAGGGGAAAAAGAAATGCAGTCAATTTAGCAAAAAATGAAATGCAAAGGGAACAACGGGGAAGCATAAAGAGGGGAAATGCAGAGTAAATGCTCAAAAAAAAAAAAACAAGACAAGAGACAAAACATTATTTATGACAATACACGTGTACAAATTAGCCTAGCCCGGTAAGCTATAATTCTCATTTTGGAACAAGACACACGGCTTACACAGAGTGACACGAGGGAAGGGGCCAAGATAGCTCAGACTTCACATTAGACGAGTATCAAAGTTCACCCACGCTGAGCCTCCGGAGACTCCCACAGCGGGTCCAGAGCACCCACAGGTTCTAGAAGCTTCCCCCGGGAACCCTAAATGTACAGTTTCAGAAGGGCTGGTGGAGGCAAATGCAAACCACCCACGAAGGGGGTCTTAATCTCAAGATCAGACCCGTGGAGGCTGTAATGTCACACTGGACTCTTGGACAAACCTCGTTTTGGGTCAAGAGCCCTCCGGAAAGCCACCAAGAGACACTCCCTCTCGCACCTGGAAGGAGACGAAGCTCATGAACGGACACTCACGGAACAAGAGCGCAGCCCCACTAAGCTCGATTTTATGCACTTAGAAATAAGTTAGACTTGTTGCCACGAGGGCAGGGGAAGGGAGTATGCGTTGTCCTACAGAGGTCTGACTGTTGTCGCTCTGGAAAATCCCACCGCGTGCTACTTCAGAATGCTTCGGGTGGCGGGGTTTGCCTCTCCGCGTCCAGAATGAACACATCAAGTGCTGTGACTGCATCTCATCGCTATCAAGCACCTAGGTGAAAACACGGAGATAAGGTACCTACGCTTTTTGGAAGGAATTATGCTCATGGATCTCAGCCTTGGAGAAACTTTTAAATCAGAGGGCTTGCCATCGCTCAGACTTCTGAAAAACGATGAAGGCGGAAAACTCATGAACAGGTGTGTACGCATAATTACCGTGTGTAACATCAGATCATTATTTGATATGATCTGGAGTAGGAAACACAAGGGGCTTGTTGAAAAACTCTCTCTTACTATCTTCTCTTTTGTTGCTGTCTTTGCTGGCTTTGCCGGCTTTCAAAATGATAATTCAATTACGGGGTGGGCGGGAGGGGGGGGGTGCATATGAGAAAGCGAAACCAAACCCAAAGGTGATATTTAAGCAGTGGATGAGGCACGCGTTCCAAAATGAAGATATGACAGGATGCTTCAGACAGAACAAATAAACTATTTTTTAAAAATGCAAGAGTTGGGATGCTGGGTAGCTCAGCAGTTTCGTGCTGCCTTCGGCCCAGGGCGTGACCCTGGGGTCCTGGGATCGAGTTCTGTGTCGGGCTCCCTGCATGGAGCCTGCTTCTCCCTCTGCCTGTGTCTCTGCCTCTCTCTCTCTCTATCTTGAATAAATAAATAGAATCTTTTTTAAAAAGTGCGAAAAAAGTGCAAAAGTTGGAGGAAACTACACTAATCTGAAATCAAAAGTAAGTAAAAATAAAGAGGATTTGTAAAATACTCTGAGTGTGTATGTGTTATATGAAACCGTGTGGCTCCCAAACAAGGAACATCACCCTCCTTACAAACGTCCGTGAAATATTACGGAAATGGACTTTATCTTAGGCTACGAGGAAATCTGCATAAACCTCCCCGTGAAGCAGGAAGTGTGGGGCTGCGAGCACAGACGCACTAGAAGTTGACCCTCCAAGAAGACAGAAGACTCTGCAGATCATCTGAAAACTCACAGAACTCTTTCTTGAAGAAGTTCTCGAGTTCAAAGAGGAAATGAAATCTGTGAACCCGGACTAGTAAAAATAATGATGATGATGATGATGATGATGATGTGAGGTCAAAGCTGCAGCTCACAGAAAATTCATAGCCTCATTCACCATTAAATTATAGAGAAATAAGTGAAGTGCATGTTCGAACTCAAAAGCTACAGAGAGAACTGAGCTAGATCAAGGACGGAAGGGAGAGTAAAGTTGGTAAAGATAAAAAACAGAAATGAAAAAAAAAATAAAAAAAAAACAGAAATGAATGATGGAAAAGGTACATAAATAAGAAACTTCTCGCTCAAGACGTGTCGCCACGAGGGCTACCCAAGCTATAAGGAGAGAGAAGGTGCAAATGCGCGGAGATGGGACAGGACGGCTACGGCGGTAAGCGAGTCACAGACAGCGTGTGTGACCTGCCGACAAATCTGAAGTCTCGACAAAACGGAATTTCCTGGCAAATTCTCAAATACCAAACTTGTGTGAAGAGGAAAACCCGAGGGAACTGCAATGTGCTTTAAGGAGCAGGTGGTTTCGTGGCTAGAGCTTTAAGACTCTAAACACACCATAACAGCCTCGCTATTTAAATTAATTTTGATACGAATACTCCCCTAAAACAGTATATATTATACACATATTCACACCCGCCTACTCACACACCAACATACCCATCGCATAAAAAAGAAATCCCATATGCAACGTGTTGGCAAATCAGGTTCAGTCCTAAAACAATGAACAAACACAGCCCGTGTCATGAAAACAACAAAACTGCCTGGAAGGCAGAGAAGATTATTTATTTATTTATTTATTTATTTATTTATTTATTTATTTATTTATGAAGATCATTTAAAAGCAGGAGACGCACTAGGTCTTTGGAGGACGAGCTCACGTCTTAAAGTGACAATTATCCTCCAATCACTGTGTGCATCGGACACGACTCCAGGTGCAACTCACACCAATTTTTTTCTTTTTCCAGAAACCTTGGACTGGTCAGGACCGCGTGTGTTGGGGACACACAGGTGACGAGAGCCAACATCCCCTTAAGGGATGGGGACTGATGCGGATGGGGGGCCAGCCGGCCCCGGACCGCAGCCCCGCGGAGGACACCACTGTGGTTTCGCGGATGCAGAGGGGAGTCCAGGTGGTCAAGCCTCGTGCTGCGCGGGGACCACGGGCTCGCAGGCGCCGGTCGGGCTGCTCCGGAGCCCGTGGCAGGTACCTACTATGTCCCTAGCCGAGGACCCCTTGCCGCTCAGGTGTCGGGACATATCCCGAAGCTGCGACAGGAAGAGCTCCAGGCACGAGCTTCCCGTGGGGAAAGCACAGAAACAGGCGTGGCCGTCTAAGCCCGTGGGCGAGGGCAAGGGCGAGGGCGAGGGGCTGCCTTTCACCTGAGGCCCATGGCGGGTGGAGGGGACAGGGCGGAGGGTCCCCCCAGATGGGCGGTGGGGGGTGAGACTCACACTCGCCCAGCGTGCCGTGGAGCCACCGGAAAGAGGGATACGGGGGGGTTGTGAGGGTCTCGGTGGTGAGGAGGGCTCTCTCGGGGGACACCCCAGCAGAAACCGCGCGGGAAGTGGTGTTGAGGCCCCAGAAATGACAAACTTGGGGGTCTCAGAAGTCTCCATAAACAAAACCCCAATACCAAGGAGCAAGCGCAGAGGAGAGGTTTGCAGCTCATCACAGTTAAGTATCTATATGGTCTCCAAATACGGGGTCCGTCCCGGGGAAGGTCACCCTCGGGCACAAGGCCTGGCCGAGGGAGGCTGAGGAGTCAAGCTGGTCCACAGGGACGTGGGGACGCACAGCAACACTGGGAGGCGGCGGGGGAAGGACAGACAGCCTGGACTGTGCAGGAGGATGGACAGATGCTGGGCGGCAGGCAGAGGCCAGGTGGGAGGAGACCCTGAGGGCGGCCCCCAGGCGGGGACAGCAGGCGGCCTGGGGGGGCACAAAGCCGCCCTCGGGGTCTCGGTGGCAAGGTCGGTGGCGGCTGTGGGGACACGGGCTCAGACTGGGCAGGTGGGAAGGGACCAGACGCCAGTGTGATGGGGCGTGGGGGACAGGCTGACGTCTCGGGGGAGAAGCTGTGGGAAGTTGAACAGGTGCTGGCAGGGCCGAGCAGATGGGGGCCGGGAGGCCGAGCAGGGGGGTGGAGGGCGCAGGAGGCGCCAGGGCCCCAGCAGGTGGGGTGGGGGAGACCCCGGAGCAGGCTTCTCCAACAGCCCACGCTGGGCCCCGAGCCCGAGGCTGCGGGGAGACCAGGGTCACGAGCATGTCTGAGCGCAGGGTCAGCAGGGACGCGGGCACTTGGTGGGCCGCACGCTCTGGAGAGCGCAGGCCCGTGTGCACTGCGCCGCGTTCCCCACCGGGGCCTGCAGGGTGCGGGGCTGGTCGCTGGATGGAGAGAAGCACGAGGGGCCAGTGCATGCCGAGGCTCTCGCGCCTGCCGGGGTTGGGGTCGCGGCCCAGTGCCAGGTGCAAGGCGAGGCCTTGAGGGGCGCGGGCAGAAGGCACCACGGGAGAACAGCTCTGGCTGCCGCCCGCAGGCTCCTGTGAGCCCCCCCCCGCCCGACGTGCACAGGCCGTGGGGGCCAGTCTCCCACCTCGCACCCCCACGGCCCCCCGGGTCCACCATTCTGGGCCCCAGGCCTGTGCCTCCTGCGGCCTTTGTGATGTCGCTACCACCCGAGCACCGCAGGAGTGAGCGGGGTGCCCAGCACGGCTGGGGGGGGGCCGCTGGTGAGACCCCGAAGCAAGCCCTCTGCTCCCCGAAGTCGGCGCCGTGACAGAGGCAGGCCGCGCGAGGGGACAAGGCATGCGGCGGCCGCCTCCTCAGAGGAGGTCAGGGTGGCCAGCCTCGGTCGGGGCCGCGGGGGAGGGCACGGGTGCTGCTGCGGAGACGCTGACCCGGCGCTCCTGGGAACCGGACGCTTCGGAGCGTGGAGAGGCGCGGGGACTCTGCCACGCGGCAGATTAGAGCAAACACGGCCCGTCCCGGACTCCCCAGTCCGCTCCCTCAAATGCGGTTTCTGGGGATTCCGGGGTCTGGAATGTTCCCTGGGCTCAGCGCCGTTTCAGCCCCCTGCGTGGTGCTGGGGGCTCCCCTCCCACCCCCCGCCCCCCCGGGGAGGGACCTGGAGCCCTGGTCTCGGGATCCCGGGGCACCTCGAGGGTGAACGCCGCTCCCTCCCACTGCTCCCCGTCCCCCCGATGCCGGGGGCCAAGCACGCGGTCACCCTTGTCCGGGCCCTGTCGCAGCCCCGGCCTGCCCGCCGACTCAGGTCCCTGTCCCGCTGCAGCGGCCACTCCGGAGGGGCCTCGGGAGTCGCAGTTTCTCGGGCCGCACGGGCCCCCGGAGGCTCCCCGCACACAGACCCGGGACCCAGGCTCCTCGCAAGCCCACCCCCCCACCGCCTCTCACATTCCAGCGCGCGGGCGACTCATGGGCAGACAGCAAGGCTAACTCTGTCTCGCCCAGGTCACGCTATCTTTCTAGAACGTTCCCTCCTCCCGTCCACTGGGAAACTCGGTCAAGCAGCGCTTCTCTTGAGCCGTGTGGCCTGTCCGTCCGTCCCCGCCTCCCGCTGCGGCCCTGCGCTAACGTCCCGAGTCCCTGCTTGCCGCCCGGATGGCGCGCCCTCCGTCCACATGGCCCCGCAGCCTGGATCTCGGAGCGAGGGCCACGTAGAGCCCGGCCACCGCCCGAGCCACAGCGGCCCCGCGGCCCTCACAGGATCCAAGTGAGAAACCAGTGTCTGCTGTTGCAGCCCACCGAGACCTCTGGACTTGCTCAAGAAGGGACGTGAAGGACCCAGAAGGTGAAGGGCCGCCTGTCGGAGAGGGTGGCCAGACGAGGCTGGCCTGGGGATGCGGCGGTCAACAGGTGCAAGCACCCAGTCCCCTGATGAACATTCCAACACTGCGGACGGCAGGTGCCAAGGCCCTGGGGCAGGAAAGAGCTTAGAGAGCCTGAGGACTGGAAAGGGGCCTGGGACTCTGGGCGCAGTGAGTGAGGGGTGAGTGGCACGGGGGTGGGGACGGGTAGGAAGGGCCCGTCACATCCTGCCTCATCGGCCTGGGCCCGGAGAGCCCCTCAGCATCCAGTCCTTCTTGGCATAACGTCTGCTGGGTCACGGTTACGGTACCAATAATGCGTTGCCCAAACGGGACGCTTTTGAAAACAGAAGACAGATGCTGGAACGGCCCCAAGTGCATCTAAACACGTGTGGGCTGCTCCCTACACCTGAGGGCCCTTCATGGAGGCCGCTGTGTAGACCAGGCCCGGCGCTGTGCCCTCCTCGAACCCGGGCTCTGACCGCGGGTCCGACGTGCCTGTCAGCTGCTGACCAGGCCTTCTGTCGCCAGCGCCGCTCCCTGCACGGGTCTAGAACCTTGAGGACCAGAGCACGAGGAAAGCCCCCACTATGCGTGCCGGGGAAGAGATCGCGTCTACACTCGCGGGGCTTCGCTTTTGCCTCGAAAACAGATCATGAATTCTTTGAAAAACAGACACAGCCAAGCCAAGCCCGTACTCCCACACTGGAACACGTGTTAATCCTGAAAAATAAATGTGGGTTTGCCTGGTATTTTTCACTTGTGCACTTTTTTTTTTTTTTTTTTTTTTTTGGGCAGGGGCTGGGGGGTGAGAGGCTGCGTCTACATGTCTACATGTGTAGAATGGGACTTTTTTTTTATTTTTTTTTTTAAGAAATGGGACTAATAACTTCTAAATCGCACCTCTGCTGTGAAGACTCCCCGTGACGACGCCTCTGAGCGCTGAGCTCAGCACTGAGTGCGGAGCACGGTACCCGCCGGGCGCAGGGAGGGATACAACCCATTTTTGTCGAGTCTGAGATGGGGCGTCTGCCAGGCCTGCTGCTGACGCTCCCGGTCAGCCCGTCTCCGAGGCTCAGCAGCCCACGGACGCAGCAGGACGGGCACCTCCCCACCCTTCTCCTGGCACAGCCCATTGTGCAACCAAGCAAGACCCCAGACCAGGTTTTGCTCTCCAGTCCTTAGTCCCTCTCCTCCGCGATGAGTGAGTGGGCATTTCCAAATCCAGAACATTCTCACCAAACCCCTTTATGGGCCCGAAGGAGGGCTTGGATGCTAACTGCGCTTGGTGCCACTTTCCAGGGGAAGGCCAAGTAGTGGGAGGAGACACGAGGCGGGGGGTACGACGGGGGCCTGGTGCCGGAGAGGTCTACACTGAGGGCTAGCCTGTCGATCTTGGGTTTTGTCTGGGATTCTGAAGAGCTGAGCCATGAGGGTGGAACAGTGGGTCGAGGACCCGGTCCTCCTCGAGGGCCAAGCAAGGGTGCGTCTCACCGTTGTAGGTCCCTCGGCTGCCCGAGAGCCCAGGATCCCTGAATGACCCTCATGGGGGCTCTTTCTGTGCAACAGCATCAGATCTCGACCAATGGAGAAGATCGGCGTCAGCAGGTTTTCATCCTGGTCAACCAAACAGCACAGGCGTTATCTGGGGAAAGAGTTCTGGGGCTGAGACATGCCCTGGACCCCGAGCCTTCCCTAATGCACAGACAATTCAAGAAAGGGTGCAAGCTCCACCTGTGACAGCTCCGAAGGGCCTGTCCCCTTCCCCGGAGCCCGGCCACAGAGCCGTGCCATCTCCTGTAGGGCTGTTTCGGCGCAGCATCTTCAGCCGGGGAGCCCAGAACGCGCCATGGTCCTGGCCACCCAGAGCCCAGCCATACCCTAGACCACCACCCACTGAAGACAGGAAACGAACACTTGGTGGCTGCTCACCGTGATCATAAGGAAGCGTGTTTGCATGTCCTTGCACCCACAGGGACCCAGGGGAACTCGGGGTGGCCCGAGAGAGCCCCTTTAGGACTATGGGAGAGTCTGACCTAACTCCCAGAGCAAGAAGGGGCTTAATCACGTAGCCTATGGCAGCCGCCCATCTTCCCCGAGCTCCCCAGGATACTGCCTTCGTACGCAAGTGCTGGAAGAATGACCTGTGAACCCAAGAAGGGTGGCCCAAGACCTCCTAGAAGGCCAAAGATCCAGGGAAAGTGAGTGGTACCTTCCCCAGGAGCCACAGAGCCCAAGGACACCCAGAACGCCCGGGGCTGCTGGCGACGTAATTAGGACCAAGTGAGATGACGGAACAGAGGAGGGGCACCGAGGGGGGTACAGGCCCCACGCCGTCCTGGTGAAACCTCGTGTGTCCTCCATGGTGGTCAAACACGGAGCGGCAGAGAAAGCAGGGATGCAGGGAGGCCACAAGAAGCCACTTAGTGCACACGTGACCTCGGAGCGCGTAGACGGAGCGACCCTACAGGTGAAAACTGAAGTGAGGGGGGCAGATACGGGCCACCCCCCACCCCCATAGGCAGGGTTGCGCTCCTAAAGCTCTGTTTTCCCAGCCTCGTTCCGCCCAGGGGGCTGGGACTCCCAGATGTGGGAATGTAGCACTTGCATCGGGCCCTGCGCTCGGCGGTGCTTGCGGTTTGGTTCTGGACAGGTTCCCGAGTCGGCCTGGGCTGGTAGTCCGCCGGGGCTAGGATCCTCCAAGGAGTCCTCTGAGAATCCTCCAGTTGGGATGCTTTTCTTCCTTTACATTCCGGGGGCACTGTGTGGCCGCATCGATTACCGTAATAATGCAAAGAGGCCTTATGACCACGAGGACGGGACGCTGCTGCCGCCATCGTTATGGTTGGCACGGTGACGTTCGGCGGCCTCAGGCTGGCAAGACTCACAACACAGGGCCATGTAGGTCGCAGCCCCTCGCCTCGGGAGGCCGCCGTCTTGCCGGGAGACCAAACCCCTCAGCACGCACGCACGGCTCCCCTGCAAGCAGCTGGCACGCAGTAGCTGTCCATATTAGTGGGGTGCGGAGCTAACCTAACATCTACACCTTGAAAGGTTTTAGAACCACGATGCTTGGGATGCATCCCAGACCTGCTGGACCAGAATCTCCGGGGATGAAGATCCTTGCTTTCACAAAGCCTTTGAGTCATTTGAATGATTAGCCACATCTGAGCACATAAATATCTCCTTTCCCCGTAAAATATCTGCGTATTTAAAAATAAAGTGATCCATGCCCTCCGACCAGTGGGGGTGAAGTCTGAGTTTGGCTCCACAGAACTGGCATCCGCTGGGCCCACGGGACTGGGACAGGACCCCGCTCTCTGTCATCCCCGTCCCACATGTGTGCCCCCCTCTAGGGACGGGGCTTCTGCTCCTGTTCTTGATTTCTTCTCCACGCCCTGCTCTGGGAAGGCCCTTCCTAATCCTGCAGCATCTGGCTGGGGCAGGGACACCCTGCAGGGGTGGACCTTCTTCTCCGTGGGGAGGCCTTGCGTCAACCCAGAAGCTACCCCCTTCCACGAACAGCCACCTGTTTAGGAGTAAGGGTAACCGGGGATGCATGACCTACATTGGCCTGGGAGGACAAGTGCTGACTCCACTTCCTAAGGCCTCCTGATGGGAAGTGCTGGCAAGCAGCTTCAGGAGCCATCCCTTTGTTCGGGACCAGATCCCCCGGCCCCAGCCCTCCTCACCCCTGGCTTACCCTCCCCAGGCAGCCCCTCTGCTCCGGGAAAGCTTCCTGGCCATGACTATGGCGTCCCTTCTCCAGTGCAGGAGCAGACCCAGAGCCTCCCCACCTCCCATCACCACCCGGACGTTGAACAAGGAAATTATTCCTCCGGATTACTGGAGGCCCTCATACAGAGCGGGTGTCTGCTCCCCCAGCTGACCACAACCTCTGCATGGGACTAGCACAGGGAGACCGCCTGTCTTCAGTGTCGGGCTCTGGAGGGCTGGGTAACAAGGGAAGGGGGGGCCCCAGAGCCTCACATGCTGGTTTCCAATTTCTAGGAATTGGCCTAAAATCCAAATGTGGCCCAAAGCCATCCCTGGGTTCCCTGCTTCTCTCCTGGGGCCACCTGTGGTCTGGGAAGGCCCTCAAGGAAGCCTAGAGAACTGAGCAGAGCCTGACATCAACCGAGGATGCTCACACAGCCCTCGCTGCAGCCTCCTGCCCCGACCACGAACCGTGCCCACGAATATTAGCCCCACGCTGAGGCTGACGCTGTCAAACCTTGGCCGATCCCAATTCTGGCTGCAAACATTTGAAAAAGGCAATTTCCAAAGAGTCTGTTGCAGTCATATTTTCTGGGCCAAAGGAAAGGATGTCTGAAATTGTTCTTGTCCTGGAAAATCTGGGAGTATATATTTACAGGGAAAGTTGGGGCTCAGCTATAGAGAAGAGGCAAAAACAGACGGGCTGCCCCTGTGCCTGGGGCACTGCGGTCGAGGTAGGAGGGGAGTGAAAAAAGTACCTGCCTGTTTAAAAATAAAGGTAGCAAGCGACGTATGTGACCTCTATGAAGAAAACCACAAAGCTGTTATATTTAGAAAAATGAAAGTAGATGAACAAAAAAGAGGGACATGCCATGTTTCTGGATGGGAAGGCCGTGTATGATAAAAATGCCTATTTTGCTGAAGTTAATTTACGGTTTAATAGGAGCGCACATACAAAATCCCAATAGGATTTCTTTCTTTCTTTCCTTTTCTTTTTTACTCTGACAAAATGATTCTAAAATTAATCTTGAACAACAAACAGATGAGAATAACAATGAACATTTCTGAAAGAGAAAATAATTAAGGGAGGAAGGAGTAGTTTCTAGCTCTGCCAGATATTAGAACATATTATAAAACAACAATTAAAATTATTCAATGCCGGTGCTAAGATGGAAATAGAGCAGCAGAACAAAGTGGTGTCTCAAGAAACAGACTTAACCGCATGTGAGGATTCAGTATGTGATAAAACAATTCATTTCCCTCAAATCAAAAGGGAAATGAATTGCTTAATACATCGTGTTGGAAAACTGCTTAATAGTTGGGACCATACATTATACATTCATCTAAATAAACTCCACATGGATTAGCAAATTATATTTTTTAAAAAATCAAATTACTGACAAATAACCAAAAATAGAACAAACTGCCTCTCAGAGTCATGGTGGATGATAACTCTGTCGGCTTTGAAGAGGGATCACTAATATTGAGGGTTTGTCTGCATAAAATGAATGTACGATGCAAAATGGAAAATAATAATAATAATAAAAAATAGGAAAATAGATTGGGAAACTAGATGCACAAAAAACTGCAAGTGTTTCTTGCCACAGTGGAGAATGAGCACCTCCAAATTGTAAAGGAAAATACCAGCACGGCCCTCAGGGAGCCGCACGTCAGGGCAGGCATGTGCCACACGGGATCGCAAGCAGCAAGTGCTCCCGCGCCCTGTAGACAGGACTGGCCGGCGGCTGGGCTGGAGGAAAGCAGCCAGGAGCTGCAGAAAGCGCTGCACACCGAGGCCCGGGTGGGCGGTGCACTCGTGTGTGCACCAGTGTGCACTGGCGAGTCTACTAGGCGTCCCCGTGGATGGGCTCAGACCCCGTTGCTCGTCTAAGAGCCCGGCTGCTCCCTGCACGTCCCCGTCCCAACAGGAGCACAACCTCGTCCTCCTATCTTCCAGGCTCTGCGGTCCTCTACGCTCCGTGAGGGTGGGGGGCTGTTGCTCCCGTTTAGCACCCACCAGGATACCTGTCCCGGTGCAGACGCTCCGCAAATATGCGCTAAATAAAAGAATGAATCCTCATGGGGTGGATCCTAAATGCATCCGTATCACCAATGCTTTCTAGTTGAAAAAACTAAATTTTGAACCACGAGAACCCCCTTTAATTTGCAAAATTATGTCCCTCTCTGCATCAGGGCAAGCTCTTTGAGGTCAAGCTCTTTGAGGACACAGCATGGGTCACAACATGTGGCCCCTTATGGAAACCGGCAAGGGTGTGTTGCTGGGGATTTACTGGACTTATTAAATCAGCAGTTTTATAAAAGGTCACCCAGATACGTGGGGTTTGGCGATGCAGATAAAGGTTGCAAGCAGTATGTTATGTGACCTAGATGAGGAAAACCGCAACGTTGCGGTATCTGGAAAAGCGAAAGCAGAGGAACGTGAAAGAGAGACGCCATGTTTCTGGGTGGGAAGGCCACACGGTACGTGAATATCATTCTTTTTTTTTTTTTTTTTATGAATATCATCCTTGATCGTACAGCTTTTGTTACTGGCATCATGAACCGGCACAGCACTTTGGGGGAGCCGTGCATACGCCCAGTGCCGTCAGAATGCTCACACTCCAGCCTGACAACCTCACTTCTGGAGATCCACCCTAAGGAATTAGAGTTCAAGAGAAGACGCAGGAAAAAAAAAAAAAAAAGAAAGAAAAAAAAAAGAAAAAAAGCTACGTGCGTAAGGATGTTCATTCCAGCTTTATGTAAAATAACTGAACAAGACACTTGACTAGGCCAAGGCTCCATCCAGTAAATAGAATATTCCGCAGATAACTAAGGATGGAAAGCGCGAGAGACCTGCAGCAGCCTGGTAAGGTAACGTGACCCGTAACACAGAATGGGGGTTGATATGTTCCCTACAAAACCACGCGTACTATGGACGCGTGTGGATAAGAATCAAAGAACAGCCAAGGTTCTTGGCCGAAATCAGTTTTGGTTTAAAGAAGTGAAATGAAGAGTATTTTACTTGTAACGTCTACATTTACTTAAATGTTTAAAATACTAGAATATACCAAGAGCCTGTGCTGAGTTATGACCCCTGTGCTCCAGATACTTCCCAAAGGAGTCCTAGCACACTACGTAAGGCTAGGCTCAAGAGATACCCCTCCTCCTCCATCCCCAGATGAGCAAGATCATCCCCGGAGGCCTTCCGGGTTACGATTGGACCAGAACATCTGCTCTTATACAGCTGAGCCTGTATACAGTAGGTGCTCAATAAATCAACGATGGATGGATCAACGGATGGGTAGAAGGAATGAGAAAAAGTAAAGCTAGGGCAATGCTTGGGCACCCGCATATTGCACATGGGCAGACCGCATTCCTACGGTTCCAACGAGGGTCTTGGGTCCAGCCTTCATGAATTTGCTTAATGCTTGTCCCTCTCTGACACTTCACGGGAGGAACTCAGCCAACACCCTGCGCTAGTAATTTGGCCCTAAGGCCTCCTTGTCCTTGCTGCTGCACATGAGCCCTTGGATTCTGGAAATCCGGCACAGTGGAGATAGTAGAGGGCTTGGGTAGGAACCCACTCCGTCACTGAACCTTTCAAATCCCAGCCCAACCCTTAGTGGTCCTACAACCTCTGAGCTAGTCCCCGTGTCTCCTTGGGCTTTGTTTCCACTGGTAAAATGAGAAAAGAGAATATTCCATGAAGCCGTAGGGTTAATGGTTAATAAACCATTTACGAAGTATTGGCATCCTCCTTCACCCCAAGCTTTCCCACCATTGCAATCCTACAGGCTTTAACCACAGCCTCACTTAAAATGCAAAAACACAGAGTTCTTCATCTTTCGAATCTGGCAAGTCAAGTGTAGAGTGCCCTGGACTGGTGGGTCACAATCTCGGGTGCTCCTTCTCTCAGGGGATACCGGCCAGTGTCCGATAGGGAGTCATTTTGGTTGTCACAACCAGCTACAGGAGGGGTGTGCGTGCCACGGGCTTCTAGTGGGTACAGGACAGGGACGTCCAACAGCACTCAGGACTGCCCCTCCTCCACCAAAGGAATTATCTGGTCCAAAATGTCGACAATGCCGAGGCTGAGAATCCAGATGACCATGTGGCTCCATGCACTTTGTCCAGATGTGTGTGCATGTGCGTGTGTGTCAAGTGTGGGGCCGCGTGGGGGGCTCAGGGGGAGGAACTCGGGGTGTAGGGACTAACAGAGGACCACTCCCCACGGCATTCCTGCGTGGAGCACCCTCCTTTACCTGTCGGCACGGCAAGGCCCCAGCCCCGTGCCCTCTGGGACATTGTCTCCGGGGCCCCAGGACCCACTTGCCCTCCCTTGGTCTCTCAAAGGTTTGGCTGCTGATCCCCGCCTTGCGCTGCACCCACGCCGTGGGCCCTGCCTTCGCATGTGGCGTGTCGCAAGCAGGCCACGTCCACTAGAGCTGAGCGATCAGGCTTCACACATCCCCGCCCCCCGTCCCCCCCGCCCCCCCCCCCCCCCCGCCGCGGTGCACAGAACGGCGAAAGAGACACTGTGTTTGTGGAGTTTGTGGGGTCTCCGCGCATCTCTAGTGAAGCCTGTTTTGAAACCTCTTTTATAAGTGGCCGCTAATGGACCGATAATTGGTTTCCTGGCCACCTCGTGAAGTGTGAAGCCGTCCGCGGGCCTGTCAACAAAGCCTCGAGGATCCCTGCGCCACCTGCACTGCCAGGCTGACTTGGGGCGGGAGGAAAACTACCGGGCTGCACGGGGCAGGCCCTCCATGCTTCTGCAAGGGATGGGGAGACGTGGGCAGAAATTCACTCCGGGAAAGTGAAGAAAATGTGCGGCGGGGCCAGCACGTGTTCGGCAGGACGCCAGGTTGAGCATGCTTCCCGGGCAGAGGCCGACCAGCTCTGAATCCAACGCACGATGCGCGGCGCGGGGTAGACGCACAGCAAACACTGCTGGGCGGACGCCAAGTACTCCCACTTCTAGCTGACTTTGAGCACAGGTCCCTGCAGGTGTGGATTAACCGCAGAGGAGGACACTCGGAGGAAAGAAGCTGGCTCCGTCCTTCCTTTCAAAATGCTTCTCACTGTGAGAAACATCATCTCCTTTAACACCTAGATTAAAAAAAAAAACAAAAAAGACCATCTATCGAGCGTTTACTACTGCGAGGGCCGCTCAAAAGCCCCGCGGATGGTTCTGAAGCCTCCGCTTTGCTACAGGGAACGTTTGGGAACATGAAGAGTGTGTTCCCGCCGTCTCCCGAGGAAAGAGCCGTCTGGAAGGAAATGCTTCAAGAGAAGAATGATGCGCCGCTTTGCACTTCTTTGGACAATTGTTCATGGAAATTTGGACCATCAACACACTGCCCCGAACCCCTTCTAAATCCTTTTTTTTTTCCCCTTCTAAATTCTAAGAGGGAAACAAGAGTGGGTCCGCTCGGTGTGGTACTAATAATATTCATTGTGACGTGTGGGGAGATTCAGGGCATTTACGCAGACTCTTGCTAGAGGGGCTTCTGTCCGTCCGTTACCCCCGCCTCGCCAAGCACAGAGGTGGACCACATGCTTTCATATTTTTGTGGACACTCATAGACGTCGGCCCTTCCCTGGGGGTCACCCGTTAGGACACATTTGATCGGGGGTCAGGGTCAGGGTCAGGACTGCGGCTTGACAACTCCTGGACGCTACGTGACCTGCTCGGTCAATGACCCACTTTCCGAAGTGGCTTCCAAGCACTCGCCGTGGGCAGTGAGGACGGTTGAGGCCACAGTGACCTTGTTCTGTAAATATGATCACAGGGGCTCAGAATCGGGAGCCAGGACGGACGCCACCCTGCCAGACACATTACGAAACCAAAATGCAGACAGAGGAGGGCTCCCTGGCCGCCGTCACGGGCCCGAGCCAGGACCCCGAATCACGTCTCCGGAGTCTGAATCCCAAGCTGTCTCCGTAACCCAGGGCTGCTTAGGGTCCTGTTTTACCACCGAGTAGACCGTGCGGCCCTTGGGGGCAATGCCGGGGACCCGCAGCAGTGTCGGCGCAGGGGCTGGGTACTCATGGGGGCTGACAGCTGGCACTGGCACTCCCCTGGCTTCGTGGGAAGGGGACGCGTCCTTGCTGGGCGGCGCCAGGGCACGGGGCCAGCTGGCTCTCTCCAGCCTCTTCACTGAGGCCAGTGTCCCGGCGGCTCCAGCTGTGTCCTGTTGCACCCAAGGGACCCGAAACACTGGAGCAACAGGGGCGCCTTGGGGATGTCAGACCCCTACTCCCCAGACCCGTCCGGGGGATGCAAGGTCACACTGCCCCTCCGCCGCCCGGTGCGGGCTCCATGGGCTCATCCAACGCCTCTCGGCTCCCCTCTCTCATTTTAAACCACAGAGAGTGCTGCTACCCCCTTGTCGGGCGGCTCCGTCCTTGCTCCCCCTCCCTTTGCAAGCAGTGGGAGGCCGCCAGCCTTGCTCCTGGAAACGAAGGGCCTGCTGAGCGGCGCTTCATGGCCCTAGGCTCTCACGGAAGGTTCTAGAAAGAGTCCCTAAAACCCTTCCAGAGGGCCAAAGGGTCAAGTAGGTCTTCTGCTGACCAGCATCCCTCAGCCTGTGAGGCAGGAGACTTTACCGCGTCCCATGACGCGGCGGCTCTGCTACCCCTTGGCCCAGGGGCCTGAGCCTCTTCCAGTCCTCCCTGCCTGCTTCACCCGGCGGACTTGAGGATGAAGCCGCCACCATGCTGGGCCCCCACAGTCCACATCTCGGCCTCCACCCTGTAGCGCAGAGCAGCGCGTGTCCGTCCAGCAGCTCGGGCCTCTGCTCCCGCCAGCCCTGGGCGGCCCTGCCCAGTCCCCCCACCCCCGGCCCAGCCCCCTTGGCTCCCAGGCCCCTACGGGGCTAGAGGTTGGCGCTATGTCCTAACCACACCCGGCTGGAGAGACGGGCGGATTTCATGCCGTTTTATTTACTTTTTTTGCAACAAGCGTGTGTCTAAAAGCGATTTGCTCTTGGAACCTCCGCAAGCATCTTTACACAGACTCCCAAGTCGGCACAGATGCTCCGTCAAGACAAAGTGATTTTTGTTGTTGTTGTTTGAAAAGGTACGACCCCAGGCACTGGCTCATCTGCTGAAATCTCAGTCCTGTGACGTCCCCTGGAGCCCCCGGCATCCTCTGCGCCTCAGCCCCGGGACGGGGTGGCCACGCTACTCTGTGGCACCCGCAGACCCCAAACCCACTGCGGCAGGAGAAGTGACCAAAGGGTCAGGCTTCTGCTCTCCCCTGCGAGAAGCCGACGGAAAGAGGTGGAGGGGGTGGGGTGGCGAGGGTTGGGCGAAGAGGAGGTGCCAGCCCGGGAGCCGGAGCCGCGGACTTCCCGACAGAGACCACGCGGGGCCCGCCTTTGCCGCCTGCCGGGCGCAGGACTTCAAGGACCGTTTCTGCCGGACAGTATGGTCATCCTGCCCCAGAGGGAGGATGCAGGGCCTCCTTGTCGCTGCCATCGGGTGAGCGCCCCAAAGGATCAGCAGTCCAGAGACAGCTTGGTCCCCCCACCAAGTCCAGCCCAAGAAGCAGCAATTCGAGGGACCCCCTCCTCGCCCGGCCGGCCGGAGCTCCCGGGGCCCAGAGGCTGGCAGTGAGTCTTGCAAACCCGCAGGCCCTGGCCCTGATCGGAGTCACGGTGTCACGGGCGGCCACGGGGGACACGTCTGGGTTGGAGCCTGGCGGACGGGCCCCCGTGGCCCCTGCCCTGCCCTCGAGGACCCGCGAGGAGGCAGGACGGCCCAGAAGGCGCCCCCCACCGGCAAGAGCAAGCGTTCCCGGGCTTCTGCCTACGTCACCGCCGGAAACGAGGGCCCGGCCGGCACCGCTGGGGAGGGAAGACACCAGGCAGCGCGAAGTTGTTGCCGCGACCTGCGAGGTGCCCGAGGACGGGCCCTGGGTCGGCCAGTCAGTGAGGGCCTCTGCCCCTCGGGGTCCCCAGAGCGGCCCCGTCCCCGCTCACTTACACACGCAGCCTGGCTTCTTAGCCGACCACTGGTTATTCTTTTGGCACGTGATTGCCTTCTGGCCCACCAGCTCGAAGGCGGGCTGGCACTCAAACTTGAGCGTGTCGCCGTGGCGGAACCGGGAGCCTTCCCTCCGGCCGTAGGCGGGGATGCCGGGGTCGCCGCAGCTGCCCTGCTCGATCTCTGCAAGACACGAAGGGGAGAAAACAGAGACAAAGGTGACTGCCCGCCTTCCGGGGAGCTGGGGGTCTGCGTCCCGGGTCTGCGGCGCCTCCACCCCCCACCCTGGCTGGGGCCCAGGGCGGCCCGGGGGGACCTCCCGCGAGCATTTGTGCTGCGGCCAGTTCACAACCGCATCCTGGGTGGACTGGCCTTCCGGCCGCCTGCTGGGCGCACGCAGCGTCTGGGGGGGGCGTGTGGGCGCTGCACCCCGCGGAGCTGGGTCCCCGGGCTCTGGGACACTCCCGGCCCAGGAGCGAGCAGAGATCAGCGAGGAGCTCCCTGGCCTCGGCTCCATCCTGAGCGGCCAAGGGGAGCGGGAACGAGGCGGCTTCGTGCCTGCCGTGCCCCCGCAGAGATCACGCGAGGCTCCACATTCGCTGCCTCCCGCCAGGGAGGTGCGTTCACAAAGCTTTCCCTGAACTCTGAGATGGCAAAGTGCCCCGAGCGGCTCAACGACAGGCTTTTACAGTTCGCTGGGTTCAGCCGTGTGGGTTGCACACAGAGTGGGTTCCCCGGGACAGCCCGGCCTCAGGGGACAGTCAGCGGGGCCCTGGACGTGTCGGGAGAGGCCTCTGTCCTGGCTGGGCCCCGGGTGTCCCCTGGAGTCACCTCCACCGCCAGCAGCCTGTGCTTGGTGCTGTGACAGGGGAAGGGGGGCCAGGGGCCCCAGGGGACGGGAGGGGCGAGGGAGAAGAGGGCAGGAGCTGTCTGCGGGGAGGGAGAGAAAGGGACGGGGGGGGGGAAGGGCGGCTGGGGGCCCGTGACGTGGAGGGGAGGCAGCCGGAGCAGTCAGGGAGCCTGCTGGGTGCCTTCCCGGATGTGGGCCCCGGGGGCCCTGCCTCTGCTGCAGACGCGACTGTGGGCCCTGGGCGGCAGGTGCGTGAGCCCAGCAGCCGAGATCCCGCATGAGCCGTCCTACCACCACCCGCGGGCTCTGTGGGGCACCCGGGCTGCCCAGCGCTGCCTTGTGCCGACACGCTCGTCACCGCCGTGCCCCCTGAACGTTGGGGCCTGCAGCGTTCTGCCGGGCTGGGAAAAGGCATTCCCTGGCCGGGGTGTGCGCATGTGAGTGCAAGTGTAAGCGTGAGTGTGCGAGCGAGTATGAGGGAGTGTATGAGTGTGAGCAAGTGTGAATGTGAGTGTGAGCGACTATATGAGTACAAGTGTGAGTATGAGCAAGTGTGAGTTTGTGAGCCAGTGTGTGAGCGCAAGTGAGTGTGAGCGTGAGTATGTGAGCGTGTGTGAGCATGAGTGTGTGACCATGAGCATGAGCCAGTGTGTGACTGTGAGTACGGATGTGTGAGCATGTGAGTGCAAGTGTGAGTGTGTGAGCGAGCGTGAGCGAGTATAGGAGCACAAGTGTGTGAGAGTGAGCGTGAGTGCGAGTATAAGCCAGTGTGAGCATGTGTGAACATGTGTGAGCATGAGTGTGAGCATGTGAGGGAGTGGGAGTGTGAGCCAGTTTGCAAGCGTGAGTGTGTGAGCACAAGTGAGTGTGAGCGTGTGAGCAAGTGTGTGTGAGCATGTGTGAGCATGAGTGTGAGTGTGAGTGTGTGAGCATGAGTACGAGTGTGAGCGTAAGCCGGTGTATGAGCATGAGTGTGTGTGAGCGAGTGTGTGGGTGTGAGTGAGCGTGTGAGCGAGTGTGAGCACGTGAGCGTGTGCGCGTGCGGAGCATCCAGAAGGAGCCCGTGACTCAAATTTGGAAGGTGAGGCTGCGGGGAGCAGGCCTGAGCCCAGGGCTCCGGGGCACCGACTGACGCAGGCGAGGCCCGGCTTCCCGGGGAGCAAGCTGGCGAGAGCCCGGCCCACAGGGAAGGACGCTCGGGGCCCTGCGAGCGGCTCCCACCTCGGCCCCCGGCGTCAGCGCGTCAAGTGTTGGTGCTTTGACAAGTGAGGTTTGGCACAATCTCAACCGCGGGGGGGGGGGGGGGGGGTGGCGGTGGGGGACAGGCAGACAGAGCCGGGAGGGATAGCAGGAGGCCCCGGGCCGGGCCGGGTGTGCCTGCAGCCTGAGCGCTCGCTGCGCCTCCACGGGGCCGACAGGGCAGGGTGGGCAACGGCCGCGTGGGGCTTACGTCCCAGGGCAGAGTCCAGCGCTGGGGCACACTGGGGGCTCCGCTCGCAGGCGGTATGAGCAGCGGGACCAAGGATGCAACGGCCCCGGACGGGGCGGTGTCGGCCCCAGACAGGGTCAGGGACGTGGGACGGGCCAGCAGGACGCGGGCCTAAGGCCCTGGGCAGCAAGGATTTGGAGGAGGAGGGTTTCGGGGAGTAGCTCCCCAGCCCCAGAAGCGGCGGGGAGCAGCTGGGGGGCTGACGAGGGTCGGCGGGAGGAGGTCCCCGCGGGTGCTTGGGGTGCAGAGGGCGCACAGGCGATGGGGACGGGGACGGGGATGGGGGGAGCCGGACACCGGCAGGGGAGACGCTGTGCGGACACAAAGGAGGAAAAGCCCCGCGGCGTCCTGGAGCGTGGCGGACCTGAGGCAGAGGGAGGCGGATTTAGGATCGGAGAAGCTCAACCATGCTTGAAGCGAGGGAAGGAGGCGGACAGATGCCCGGATGCCCGGATGCCCAGAGCGAATGGTCGGCCGCAGCACCGGAGCACGGCGGGTGACAGCAGAGGCCCAGAGCCAGGGCCACCAGGGGCTCGCTGGGCCTTCAGGGGGACGCGGGGGCGGCATGTGAGCCCTATGGCTCAGTGGGGGGGCCGCGGCCCTGGTGTCTGCCGACAGACGGGGCCTGGCCGTAGGGGGGCCAGGCAGGACCGGAAGGACTGAGGCCTCGGCCGGGGCACCGGCACCGGGGCCACGAGGGCGCAGGGGACACAGTTGGGTACAGCTGCGCAGGGCCCTGGGCCCGTCCCGTCCCCCAAGCCCTCGGGGGCTGGGCGCGCGGACTCGAGGAAGGGGCTGGTGGGGGGGCTGGGGGCTGGGGGTGGCTTGGGAGGAAGCAGGAGCCAAGGGTGTGGCTGGGGCTCGGCTACGGGGGAGGGAGCGGGGCGGGGGATGGAGGGGCCAAGGGAGGGTGCGGCACGGCGGGCGGGAGGCCGGACCTCGGAGGTGCTGGGGTGCAGTCAGGGGGTGCGGGTGCTGAGGACAGTGAGGTCCAGCAGGGGATCGGCAGGACCTGGGGACGGTGACAGGAGGGCAAGAGCTGGACCTGGGCGAGCGTGAGGGCGGGGGAAGGGTGCCGGGCAGGCCGGGCCCAGCTGCTGTCCCTGGAGAGCGCTCCCAGCTCCCGGCTCTTGGGGCCCAGGGGTGGGGGTGGGGGTGAGGGTGAGGGTGGGGGCAGCCTCAGGGGAGGCAGGGCTGGGGCAGCCCCAGCAAAAGGGCAAAGGCACCGGAGTGCGTGTGCGGGGCCGCAGCAGGGCCGGGGCGGGGGCTTGGGGTTCTCAGCCCCTGGAGGCTGGGGGCTCTGTCCCTCCCTCCATCCGTCCCTCTGTCCGTCCCTCCGTCCCTCTCCCTACCGCCAAGCAGCTGCCCGCAGACTTAGGGTCTGCTTCCGAGATGCCCAGGCTTCCGCCCATGACCAGCCTCCGTCCCCTCCTGGGTTTTCCACTTTCCGATTCCAAATAGGACTCCCGCCCTGGGCCGAGGGGCCCCTCGGTTTCTCGGTTTCTCCTTCGTCTTTCCTTCTTGGTACTGGTGCTCGCCGCCCTCTAGAGGGACCGACGCGGCCTTGGGGTCACCGCCCCCGGCGCTGGGGGCACAGCAGGGGGAGGAGGACAGGGACCGGGGCCTCGTGGGCCCACACCGTGCCGGGCATGAGGGACACAGCGACCCCCCGGCTCCGTCCACCCAGCACGGCGAGGCCTCACGATGACCATGCAGCTCGGGCAGCGAACGCGAGTGCAGATCCCGTGCCCACGCCACGCTCGGCAGCAGGTGGGGCTCTGGGGCAGGGCTGACGGCGGGGGCGGCGCTGGAAGCAGGGGCTCGGGCCGGGGCGCACCTGACGGGGCACCTCCCACCCTGAGGCCCCCGACCCCTCAGGCCGGCTCCCCGGTGGCCGTGGGGAGGAACCAGCGGCGGCACCGACGAGGCTCTAGATCTGCCCGTGGCACGACCGGGAGGCCTCGGGCACACCTGCCACGCTCCCGGGGCTCGTGTCGTCGTCAGCAGGATGGAAACGGTGCTCGCGCCGCGTCAGGGCGTGCTGGGGGCTCAATGGTGAAATCCGTGTGGGCTCGGAGGCCGCGGGCCCTCGAAAGCCTTTGTCTGCACAACCAGGGGCAGCGTCTATGCATGTCCGGCGGCCCAGGCCCACTGCCCACCGGCCCCGCTCCTGGCAAGCAATGGGCACGTCCTCGGAGCTCCAGACGACCCCGGCGGGGGGTGCCAGGACCCCGTGGCCCACATCTGTGTCTCGGCGGTCATATGTCTCCCTGCAAGGCCTTCACGACGCTGACGGAGTCGGGGGGGAGGGGGCGGGGGGACGTTCTCTCTGGCCTGTCTCATTCCTCCAGGAGCTGGTCGGGGACGTGGGGGCCAGGGCGCACCTCCGAGCCGTGTGCAGCTCCCCACCCCGGAGCTGGCTGTCGGCTCTGTGGATGTCCGGGCAGACCGTCCCGCTGGGTTTCTCCTCCACGTCGTCACGCAGGTCGCCGCTGCTGCATGGGCGGCCTGCTGACCCTGCCGACCCGATGGCGCGGCCTCCTGTGCCGTCGCCCCCGCCCGGGGCCGGCCAGACCAGGGTGCAGCCCGGCTGCCCCCAGAGCGGGCTCCCGCCACCCGCCTCTCATGGACCCTGGCTCCTGGTGCCGAGCGGGCTTCACGGGGCTCACGGAGATGCAGTGTGCGTGCTGGGAGCTCTGGGCGCTTCCTGGCTGCAGCTCGGGCGCGGGGGCCGCTCAGCTCCCGGGGATGCCGGAGGCGGCACGGGCGTCCCGAGCACAGCAGGCTCGATGCTGGAAGCGGCCACGCGCACAAGGCAAAGGAAGGATCCGGAAGGGGGGGGAGCCAGCGACGCCAGTCCGTGGCTCGTGGCCTTCCTTCTGGCCCGTGCAAGGCCGAGGCTGCTGGAAGCTCAGTGCGCCCTCTGCGGAGTGGAGCTCGGCTATCCTCCCGCATGCCTTGGCCTTCCTGCCCCCACGCTGTCCTCTCGGGGACGTCTGGCCAGCCGCTTGGCAGCCGCTGTGCCGGCCTCAGCCTCCGACGCCCGCTCCTCCAGGAAGCCTTCCCGGACGCCCTCGAGCCGGCTTAGCCCCCTCCCTGGTACCTCCCCAGCTTCCTGCACGTTCCCGACTCTACTGAACGCTGGCTGAGACTTGGGTGGAGGCACAGACCGTCTTCCTGTCCTTGGGGCCCCAGCGTCCCAAATGGGGGACCACGCACGTGCCCCATCCTCGGCACCACGCACGAGGCTCTGGGACAACGAGGACCACGGGTGCCCTCCCCTGGGCGTCCTCCCTGCACCGCGTCTGACCCGCCCGAGTATCTACAGGGCCAGGGGCCGGGCTCCTTTGTCCCCCGTGCCGGCCAAATCCCCCAACACAGCCTTCGGCTGCCGGATTCCAGGCTCTGAGTCAGGAGGCGAGGAGACTCCCAGATTGATGCTAAAACTTGTTAGCAAGTTGTATGTAATTTTATAATGTTTCTGGTAAGTGCTAATTGCCTGTTCCTTAAATATTTCTTGTTCTACTGGGAAGCAAAGCAATTGCAACTATGAATGCATTTCCTACAGCTGGCTGCCCCCTCGGAGGGGGCTGGATTTCCAGGCTCCGGGAGCTCAGGCTTTGAGGGCGCCGGAGCTGCCTCCCCGACCCTGACCTGCGACTGTGACACGCAGGACGGGGAGCGTTTCTAGACAAAGGACCCCCTCGTTCTCCCACCCCGGGGCTCAGGCTTCTAGTGAGGGGAGGGGTGGCCCAGCGGTGCCAGCTGCCAACCCCGAGGAGGCCGGGGCAGATGACCATGGGGCCGGGAGTCCCTGGAGGGGGGCGGGCTCTGCCCACGGATGCCTCAGGCCACCTGTGCGAAGTGAGATGGCAGGTACCCGCCTCCCCCCTCCCCCCCCGCCGCCCCGCTGGGCCAGGGCGTCTCACGGGGAAGAATCCCCCAGACGCTGGGCAGAGGGACCCGAGGCTTCAGGCCGGGCTGTAGGCTGGGAGGGGAGCTGCAGGCCAAGGGGAGCGGACTCTGGACGGGGCTGTTCACGGAGCACATCCCAGCTGCTGGCCGGAGTCGGGATTCACTACAGGAGCCCTGGGACGACCCCTGAGGGCATCTTATTAGCCCCTCTTCACAGGTGAGAACACTCGGGGTCGGGGACGTGGAGGGGGGATGCCCAGGATTAGGGATGTGGAGGGGGGGACACCCGGGATTAGGGATGCAGAGGGGGGACGCAGAGGGGGGACGTGGAGGGATGCATTAGGGATGCGGATGGATTAGGGATGGATTAGGGATGCGGAGGGGGGATGCGGAGAGGGGATGCGGGGGGAGGGGACTCCTGGGATTAGGGACGCAGAGGGGGGACGCCCGGGATTAGGGACATGGAGGGGGGACTCCTGGGATTAGGGACGCAGAGGGGGGCGCCCAGGATTAGAGACATGGAGAGGGGACGCCCGGGATTAGGAACGTGGAGGGGGGACGCCTAGGATAGGGATGTGGAGGGGGGACGCCCAGTATTAGAGACATGGAGGGGGGATGCCCGGGATTAGGGATGGGGAGGGGGAGATGCCCAGGATTAGAGACACGGAGGGGGGACGCCCGGGATTAGGGATACAGATGGGGGACGCCCAGGATTAGGGACGTGGAGGGGGGACGCCCGGGATTAGGGACGCGGAGGGGGGATGCCTGGGATTAGGGACGCGGAAGGGGGATGCCTGGGATTAGGGATGCGGAGGGGGGATGCCCGGGATTAGGGATGTGGATGGGGGAACGCCCAGGATTAGGGACGTGGAGGGGGGATGCCCGGGATTAGGGACGTGGAGGGGGGACGCCTGGGATTAGGGATGTGGAGTGGGGACGCCCGGGATTAGGGATGCCCGGGATTAGGGATGTGGAGGCAGATCAGGGACATGGAGGTTGGAACACCCAGGATTAGGGATGGAGAGACTGGCTAAGAGCACACACAGGGCCAGGGAGGCCCCGAGGACACCCGGTCTGTTGGACCGAGGCCCGGGGGCCGTGGAGGGTCCGGGCGGGTGACGCTGGGAGGCTGCAGGACGGCGGCGTGACTGTTGTGTAGGAAGTCGTCCTGTGTGAACCGAGCGCTCCTGCACCTACGCTGGCTCGGCCTGCGGGCCTGACGTGGACACACTGTGCGTCCGCCGAGGAGCCGCAGCACGGCTGGATAGACCCGGGAGCTCAGCGTGGACGGTGCTGAGTCCCCAACTCACCTGGTGAGGTGCTCACCTCCTCTGTGGCTAGAGCCAGAGACGGGGCCTCTACGGCCCCTTGAGCCGTCGGGCGGGGTCACATCCACAGGATCCGGGTCCTTGCGAGAGGCGCCTCCAGGAGCTCGTGCTCTGTGTCTCCCGGGGCCAGCGCCCGGGCCTGGTGTCACAGCGGGGAGGCGGCCACGTGCAGCGAGCGCGCGGACAGCGAGGCGGCCACACCCTGGTCGTGCAGCTCTGGCCTTCAGAACCCCCACAGAACGGATTCCTACCCCGGCTCCTGGCCCATGGGACCGTGTCACGCGGCCCGTGGGGATTCACGACGTACGAAAACACCAAACCCCAGCTGCCTGGCACGCGGAACCCAGGCTCGCGCCCACTTCCTGGGGCACAGCTTTGGCTTCTACGGGCTTTTCCAAGGAACTGAAATTCTGCGACTCTCGTGGCCTCTGCAGCCAAAGGGACACGGAGTGGAATCCGAGGTCCCACGGGTCCTGGCCCTGATGTGATGTGACGAGGCAGGACGTCATCCCTCCGAGGTCAGGTCCCCCCGACAGGAGGAGCAGCCGTGGGCCAGCCGGGACCCGCATGCGGCCGGCAGCTTCTCCACCCGTGGCTCAGCTGTGACGCCGGGTCCCAAGCGGGCTTGCGGGGACCAGGGGGGATGACAGGAGGGACGGGGCGGTCCCTGGGGCCACCCAAGCCACGGGACTCTGTGGGAAACCCTTGAGAAAATGGGAACGAAGCTTCCGGCACATGACAGGCGCTCAGCGGTCCGTCCTCTTGTTCTCCGGTGACATTGTGCCAGACGCGCCCGAGCCCGCTTCCCACCCGACAGCCCCTCACATACACGGATGCAGCTCCCCCCTCCGGGAACACTTGCAGGGTCTCTCCACCGTCCCCCCGGCTTGGACTCGGCCCCCGACGAAGCCCACCCCGACACCCTGGGTAACCTCTAGGTGCTGACTCTGAGCCCACCTCCCCCACCCGGGTGACTCGGCCGCGAGCTCCCCTGCGGGTCACCGCGCGGACTGCAGTGACGTTGCCCCGTCCTGGCTGCGCTATCGACGTCTCATCCGCGCCGCTGATAAAATATGGGCAGACTAGGGGCTTGGGGTGGTGCCCAGACCGCCGGGCACGTTCGGGGCTGAGCATCCAGAGGACCTCGGATGTGGGGGAGACGCCTGGAGCCCCGAGTCCAAGCCCTTCCCTGCCCCCCAGTAGTGCGCGTCAGAGCTCAGCCCTGAACCCGGGTCTCCAGCCGCTGTGTGCCGACCTGATGCGTCTGCACTTGCCCTGCACCCGCACCGTCACATCCGAGCACCCTGGACCCTCACCGAGGCCCCGTGACCCGGGTGCACGTGAACAGAGCCCCAGAGAGGCCTGCGGTCGCCCCCGTGCCCCCCGCCGACCAGCCTCCCCCGGCAAGACCCTTGTGCAGCCGGTCCTCCAGTCGCCTCGCGGCCGGTTACCGGGCCCTGAATGGGGTGCAGGAGCTGGGGCCCCCTCCCCGCCGCCCGGGCCTCCAGGAGCCGCCACCGCGCCTTCTCGACTCTAGGCTGGCCTTCCCGGGGGGGCCTTTGCAGAGGCTGCTTGAGGGCCGCCTGCCCCCGTGTCTGAGCTCCCACGGGCTGCGTGCCACGCGTGTGCTTTACCCGTAGCTCCTCCCATGTGTCCTGCGTCACCGCCGGGTGTGGGCCGTCGCCAGGGCTCAGAGCTGATGCGTCTGCCCCAGCACCCGGCCTGCCCACCCGATGCCCGGGGGACGCCTTCGGTCCCCGTCGCTGCGGACACCGGCGTCAGCAGTCATCAGCAACAGGCAGTCGGGAAGCCTGCGGAAGGCTGGGGGGCATCTGCTGGGCCCAGGGCTCTCTGCTCCCTGGACGCTTGGCTCCCGACATCCGGGGCACCCTCCTTTGATCCCCCTCAGGCCACCAGCAGTGCACATCCTTCGGCAGCCCCGCGCTTGGTCACTCAGCGCTGCGACACCCACGCGCAGCGGCTGGGGAAGCTCCCAAAGCTGATGGGGGGCTTTAAAGGTCGCCACAAGCCAGGTACGGATGCAGATGTAAGCACGTACATGCCTGGTGCTGCGCGGCCTGCGCCTCAATCCCAGGAAACCCCCCAAACCAGCCGGGGGGACCCACCGGCCGACGGAGGCTGAGGCTCGGACAACATGAGCAACATGCCTACAGGGGGTGGGGGGCCGGGAAGCCAGTGTGGGGCACGGTCGGGATTCGAACCCAGGGCCAGAGGGCCCCACATGCGCAACTCGAGCCGGACTCTGGAGCGAGGGTGTCAGGTCCCCCAGCAGTTACCTTCGTACGAGGCCTTGAATCCCAGGGAGCTGCCGCTGCCGTCGGTTTGGAAGAGGAGCCACATTTGATGGTTGGTGCTGACGATGAGGTCTGGGACCGAGGTGCCCGTGAGGCTGTCGGGAGACAGAGCGTTAGAGGCGTGACCCCCCCACGGTGCAGAAGCCCGGCCCTCACCCCCGGGGCCCCGCGGCTCGTGCACAGGGGCTGGGACCCTCACTGCCGCCTGCTCCGGCCACGGGCAGGGCCTAGGCCGACCCGGGCTTGCTCACCGGGCATCTGTGCCCTGACCCTGCTGCCGGCGGGTGTAATGAGGGCTGTCTACACCCAGGCCACCGGGGCCGCCCGCGTGGACCGCCGCAGGGACACGGAGCCCCATCCCCGGGGCCCTGCCTTCCTCCTAGGGAGCCGTGCCCCTCCTTTCCCCGCAGAAACACATGCTCCCACACACGAAGCTACTCTTAGCATCCCGCCCGCACCCCAGGGCCACATCCTCTCCGAAGAATAGAGTTCAAGCATGGGGAGGGCGGATTTGGCTCCCGTTTACCCGACACCTTCCAAGCGGGTGGTTTTCCATCCGTTACCTCTAGGGACCCTGTTAGCCCAGGGAGGGAGGGACTGCGTCGCCCCCACTGCACAGGCGGGAAGACAAGGGTGCGGAACGGGCCGCGGCCTCCCCGAGGTCAGCGCGAGGGGCGGTGGCACGGCCGGGGTCCGAGGCGAGGGCGGGGAGGCTGGGCCTCCCGTTGCTGCTGGGACTGGACGAGTCACCCCGGTGTGGACGGTGCGACCTGATAGGGGTTCTCGCTCTCTGCTCTGATCCGGGGTTCCCAAGCTTGGGGGCGCCACGGAGTAGGAGTGCCAGGGGCTGGGGCGGATCCTGCAGCCAGTAAGGACGCCGGAGGCTCAGCTGGGCCGGCTCTGGCTCCGGGAGCAGATGCGTGTGACCCAGTCATGGCCACGAAGGAGGCCAAACACTCGGTGTGTTTCCCCGGAGTCAGGGGCTGACGCTGACCTCACGGCCCCGAGGGCGGGGGAGAGCCCGGGCGGCACAGGCCGTTGCTCATGGGACCTGCTGTGAGCCCCGCGGTCCCGAGCCCCGAGCTCTGTCATTCTGTGTTAAGCAACGAGATGGTGGCGAGGAGGCGTTTCCAGCTCCGCGGCTGCCAGGTGCCCTCTGTGGCAGAGCTCACCAGGATGCTTGTCCCGGGAGGACCCGGAGCCAGGATCCGGGCCTTCTCTCTCTCTTTTTTTTTTTTAATTTAATTTAAATTTTTATTTTTTATTTTTTTATTTTTTGGATCCGGGCCTTCTGAGCAGAGGGAGCTGCTGCACTGCACGGGCCGGGGAGCGAGGGAGGAGGGCACTTGCGTCCCGTGCCCACTGGCCTGGGCTGCGGAGGACGCGTCACCGTGGCCTCATCCTGGTTCCGGGGACACAGCCTTAGGGGCCGTCACTGTCTCAGCCGCTGGATTCAACAAAGCGGGCGGCCCTTCCCTGCGCGGAGTGGCCTCGTCCCGTCAGCCGACGGCCTGCAGGGCAGCCTCCTCCGGGGTCCAGAGCCCGCGGGCCTTCGCCCTCATCAACTTTCCCGGTCCCCGGTTTGCAGACTCCCTGCAGGTCTCGGGGCCTGTGCGTCCCCATCGGTGAGGGAACTGACGCCTCACAGCAAACCCCTGGCTGTCACACGTAGACCCGACCGGCTCCGTTTCCCCAGAGGATCCGGGTTAACGTGGCGGCGCAGGCTGCGGGGAGGACGCTCACAGGTGCGCAGCCCGGTCCGTGGGCCGGGGAGGTTCCGTGTTGCCGCCGTGGCAGTGGGTCACCTCGTGCATCACGTAACTGCCCCGACGGGCTCTGCTCTGACAGGTGTGGGGAGGCGGGGACGTGCCCAGGGCGGCAGGGCCCCGGCACGAGGCAGCGGGGGCCCAAGAGCCATTGGCCTTCGGCATGAACAGCGGAGGGCGCTGGCCCGGGGGCCGCCGGCGGGGAGCGTAGGGCACGGGCCGCCGTCCTGCATGAAGCAGGATTGCAAGGCTGCTACGGCCACCACCCGGCCGGGCCACCCTGGGCCTGACCCCACCCGCTAAGTGGGGGTAACACCATGAGACCCCTGATGTGGACGGTCCCCCACCGGGCACCTGGGCACATGGTCGACGTGGGGTATCAGTGAGGCCTGCCCCCCCGTCCCCCCGACCTGGGCAACGGAGATGAGCATGCTCTGCCTCTAGGCCAGGCTGCCGGTGGTCGGCCCAGGCGAGGGACCCAAGATGCCGCAGAGGGGATCCCCAGCCCGCGCAGGCCTGGACTGGACCACACGACGCCAGCCTGCCTTGGCTGGGGAAACGCGCCCCTGGGCGCACACCCCTGCAAAGTCCTCCCAGGGCTCCAGCGTGCGGCGAGGCCACCGGGACCCGGCGCCATCCCCACCGAGGTCAGACCTTGCAGGGTGGACGTGGCCTCGGGGACAAGCTGGGGCAGGAGCAGGGCGCACCCACGGAACTGGAGCCCTGGCGCCCGAGTCGCCGTCCTGCACGCTCTCCCTGCGGCGCCCGCGGACCGTTGGCCACGGCTGCTTCCTGTGGTCGGATGGGCCCCATGCCGCAGCCCTGAGGGGACCCCGTGCACGTCCCCCCCCCCCCCACGGCCAGGCCGCCTGCCCTCCCGACGGCAGCCCCGCCTCACTTACACGTAGAGCACCGTCTTCTGGTCCCCGTCCTGGCCGCCGTCCCCGACCGTCAGGGTGTCGTAGCCCCTCTCCAAGTCAAAGTCCTCAAAGGCCAGCTTGATCACCTGGGGAGGGAGCAGGGGTCAGGCAGCGGGCAGGGCTGCGGGGGTCGGCAAGGGCCTCCCCGACGCCAGCCTCCCCACCTGCCGCCCACCCGCGTCCATGCCGCCTCCTGCAGGAGGAACCGCTTCTCTCCAGGCTGGACAGTCCCTGGGGTCCCCTCAGGTTCTCCAGAGTCCGGCCAACCTGGGGCTGCTGTGGCAACGCCAG
The DNA here is from genome assembly GCF_011100685.1 of Canis lupus familiaris. NCBI lineage: Eukaryota > Metazoa > Chordata > Mammalia > Carnivora > Canidae > Canis > Canis lupus. Next base: position 8,038,642 of record NC_049236.1, on the reverse strand, counting down.
GCGCACGTGGCCGCCCGCAAGATCAGATCCTCCCTCCGCGCTGCACAGACGTCCCCGGGACGGTGGCCGATGTCCAGGCCTCACGTGGAACCTCAGCTGCCTCCCCCCGCCCCCGGCAGGCCCCGCCGGAGCGCCTCTCAGCCTCCCCTCCACCTGCTTCTCTCCATCTGCTTCTGTTCCTTCGTTGGCTAAATGAAGGTTCCAGGAAGGAGGTTTCAGTGAGGTTCTCCTTCCTGGTCTCAGCCTGGCCTCCCACAGGATTTACTAGGCTCATAGCACGAGCCCGGCTCAGGACGCGGGTTTCCAGTCAGTGCGGGCCCGTCCTGGACAGGCAGGGAGCCAGCACGTCTGCGCCGGGGGATGGCGGCCCTGTGAGGGCTGCAGGTGCACGGGGCCCTGGGGCTCAGGCTCGCAGGGGACAACAGGGGGACCATCCATAGGGCTGTAGGTGCACAGGGCCTGGGGCTCCTGGAGCCTGAAGGCGGGGGCAGGAGGACCATCCATATGGCTGCAGGTGCACGGGGCCTGGGGCTTGTGGAGCCTGCAAGGGGGCAGCAGGGGGACCGTCCATATGGGGACCATCCCCATAAGGCTGCAGGTGCGTGGGGGCCTGGGGCTCACGGAGCCTGAAGTGGGGGTAGGGGGACCATCCCCATAAGGCTGCAGGTGCAAGGGGCCTGGGGCTCGTGGAGCCTGCAGGGGGACCGTCTGTAGGGCTACAGGTGCGCGGGGCCTGGGGCTTAGGCTTGCAGGGGGCAACAGGGGGACCGTCTGTAGGGCTGCAGGTGCGTGGGGGCCTGGGGCTCCTGGAGCCTGAATGGGGGGCAGGGGGACCATGCATAGGTCTGCAGGTATGCAGGGGGCTGGGGCTCAGGCTCACAGAGCTTGTGGGGGGCAGCAGGGGGACCGTCCATAGGGCTGCAGGTGCACAGGGTCTGGGGCTCATGGAGCCTGCGGGGGCGGGGCAGCAGGGGGACCTTCTGTAGGGCTGCAGGTGCATGGGGGCCTGGGGCTCACAGAGCCTGCAAGGGGGCAGCAGGGGGACCAGCCGTGAGGGTGCTTGGCCTTCCGAAGGCCGCGGGGGCCGGTCAGGCCCCGGGGGAGGCTGGGAGAGGCAGGGTCGCTGTGAGGAGGCGCGGTCTGGGCATGGATGGGATGCCCCAGAACAGGTGCCCACTGTCCCCGAAGCTCCGCCCCACGCGCACGGCCGTGCTGTTTCCCTCGGGGACAGTGGCTGGGCCTCCAGTGCAGGGGGGCGGCTGCAGAAGGTGCAGGACTTGAGAGGTTTGCCTGGAGCTAAGTGCAAAGGGCCTTAAAATCTCCCTTGGCCGAAGAGCCAGGGTTTCCCCTGGGGGGTGGGGGGGCGGGCGTTTTCAACAGTAGGTGGCAGACGCTCGCAGGTGTTTGAGGAGCACGTTGGCCGGTGGCTGCAGGGGTGGACACGGGTGTGGCAGCAGTCGGGTGGGTGAGGGAGGAGGGCGATGGGGGCGTGCGTGGGGCCCAGTGCGGGGCGCAGGTGCAGTGGGACATGGGGGCCGAGCGCGTACGGCGGGGCCGGGGCCGCGCGCCTCCTGTGGCCAACCTGGACCTCCTTCTGTCGGTTTCCAGTTTAAAAGTCTTTCCATTTGTACCTGAGGTCGCGAAGCTACAGGGGAAGGGAGCCTGGGGTGCACGGCCTGCCCCCTGCACACGCCGCCGTCCCCCCCTCCCCGGACCAGCACGTGGTTCCCTGGACTTCGTTCCATTCCTCACTTTGTCTCTGGTTTCCTCCCCCACGACCGTCTGTTTCTTAAAGTCCACGTCCGGGCGAGTCACCGGTGCTTGTGCTTCTCAGACCCCTCTGCTCGGCCTCCTGCCCTCTAGCCCTGTCCCCGTCCCTGTCAAGGCGAGCTTTCCTCCAGGGCGAGCCACGAGCCGCCAGCTGCGGGTGCGCCTTTGTGCCTCGGGTCCCGGGGGAGGCGCCGGGCTTCCTTCCGGAGGAGCCGACCGCTCCCGGGGACCGTGTTTCCTTATGGTGCAAGCATCCTGGGTGCAAACCTACGTGCACGAGGGGCACGGCCCCGGCCCTGCTGCCCCCGGCCCCGCAGGAGCCCCCGCCACGCATCGCGCACCCCATCCTGGGGCCCCCGCCCGGCCTGCCGAGCCCGGCTCCCCCAACGCCCCTCTCTGCGGCACCTCTGGGGTGAACACCCGCGAGCATAGGACAGGGCAGCGGAGCCGAGGATGCTTCCCTAGGAAGGCGAAGCCTGTCTGGGTGTGGACAGGAGCCCGAGCTTGGACATGCGTGAGGAAGGGGAGCAGGACCATCCTGGCAGACAGAGCGGCGGGCGGACCGGCGGAGCCACGGAAGGCGACTCGCCCAGGGATGGGGCCGCGGGAGGACCGGGGCGCACGGTAGGCGAGGCCTCTGCGCGGCTGGGGCTGTGCCCTGACCGCCACGGGGGTGATGGGCCACCTGGGAGCCACGGCCGGACAGCGCCTCTGCACCAGGAGCAGGAGCACTGAGGGACGGTGGAAACAGGGGAGCCGGGGGAGCGGGGGAGGGCAGGCAGGGGTGTGGAGGAGCCAGGAGCACAGGGGGTGGGGCAGCCAGGGGTGAGGAGGGCGGGGCAGCAGCGGGGGCAGCTCCAGGCACAGAGGGAACACCTGTTGGCCTTGGGGGGCCTTAGCCCTTTCGGTTTCCCCTGTGGGACAAGCTCAGCCCACACTCCCTGCAGCCCAACCGCATCATCCAGACCATCTGCTTACACTGCCCTCCGTCCCCCTCACCCTGGTCCTGTCCACACCGCCCTCCTCCCCCTCACCCTGGTCCATCCACACCACCCTCTGTCCCCACACCCTGGTCCTGTCTACACTGCCCTCCTCCCCCTCCCCCTGGTCCACTAGCCCTGTGGGTCCCAACCCCAGCCCTGTCCTGCCGGCCCAGGCTCTCCTCCCGCCAGCACCGACCCCGTGCGGGGCCCTGCTCAGAGCAGTTCCCATACCAGCCTGGGGAGCCCAGGTGCCCAGCTGCCCCCTCCCCCTCCCCCTCCCACCTTCCCGAGCTCTAGGCTCCATCCCAGCCCCGAAGGCCCGAGCCTCTGGCCGCCGTGGCCTCTGCACGCGGTAAGGCTGCAGACGCGCTCTCCCGCCAGAGCCTCGGGGTGCAGGACCCTGGTCACCGCGCCACCTCCGGATGGCGACTAGACCATCACGCCTGCGCTGGGAGCCTTGCTTAGGGGGCCGGCCCGGAGCCCTAGAGGGACTCGCATCACCACTTAGGGCAGCCCCGTCCCCGCGGGAGCGATCACGGTTAGTAGAGGGCAGGACACACACTGCACTGCGGGTGCGGGACCGGCGTCGGCCCTCTCCTGGGCGGCCCGGTGTATGGCCAGGCTGTCCCGCGGTCACGGCGTGGCGTGCCCATCAAGCGGCTGCCGCAGGGGCATCCGAGGCCAGACGGTGGTGGCCGCCCGTGAAGCAGGCAGGACGCGGCGGCTGGGGCACTCGGCCAGTGCCCCTGTCCCAGAGCGGGAAGCTGGCCGTCACCCGGGACGCAGGCCCGTGTGGGCAGGGTCTCGCTGCCGGCCGTTCACAGCCTGGTCTCTGCGGAGGGCACGGGGTGGCGACGCCGGGGTCCCAGGCACAGGCACCCAGAGGCTGCTGGAGGCACGGAGGGAGGTGCGATGGGGCGCACGCCGGCCTTGGGACTCTGCTGTCCCGGAAACCAGGCACCTGTGAGCCTCGCAGCAGCACGTCCCTCCTGCACCGCCCACGGCCACCCACGGCCACCCATGGCCACCCCGGGCGCAGAAGGCTGCATCCTCACATGCTAACCTGCCAACTGTCACCCTCACGACAAAGCTCAGCATCGTGGCGAGGCCACCAGAGGCCGACACGGCCTGGCCTGTGCTTCCCCCCTGCCGGGCTCCGGCACCACATGCTACCCCACGGCCCGCAGCCCTCCCGGGTCTCCCAGGGCTCGGTGTGAGCCCGACGCCCGCCCGCTGCTGTGTGAACGCTGCTCAGGGCACTGACGGGCGTGGGCAGGAAGGGCACTCCCTGTTCCGGGGCAGGCCTGCTGGGGGGGCCCTGGCCCGGACCTGCTGGGCGCCCAAGGGGGGGCACGGGGGTCTGGGGGAGGGGGGATGGGAAGCCAGTGGGCAGCGGGCCTCAGCCCAGGATGGGAGGCAGGGCTGGCGTCCCTGCGCAGGCCGAGGGGAAGCCCAGGGCGACATGGACAAGGTTCCGAGGCTCCGGAGCTCTGGCCACGGCCACATGAGATTTGGGGGCCTGAGGGTGACGGACTCACATGCAAGCACTGGCCCCTTCACCCACTGGTTGATGGATTCACTTACTCACTCGGTCCTGCAACAGTTAAACTGCACTCACCGTGTGGGGGCTTTGGGGGGGAACACAGGGAGGTGAACGTGGCCACTGCCCAGAGAACTCATGGGCCAGAAGAGTGGGTGCGTGGGTATGTGGAGGCATAGGAGGGGGACAGGGTGGGGAGGTGCTGGGGTCGGGGAGCATGGGGAGGGCATAGGGTGGGGGGGAGGTGCTGGGGTCGGGGAGCAGGGGGAGGGCACAGGGTCGGGGGGAGGTGCTGGGGTCGGGGAGCACGGGGAGGGCACAGGGTGGGGGGGAGGTGTTGGGGTCGGGGAGCACAGCCGCCACCTGCCTCCACGGTAGGACCAGGACCCTGGGTCCCAGGAGGTGGGGTGTGGACCGCGGCTCTGGGCCGTGCCCTCCCGCCACCCCAGGGTTGGCTTCTCTCTGGGCCTCCCTGCCGCCCTCCCGGGGCCCGGGTTCCTGGGCCCGTCACTGCTTCCTCTGCCCACAGAGGTTCTAAGAGGGGGACGAGGGGGACAAGGGGGACAAGGGGTCAATGTGGAGGAGCTCATAGGTGCTTGGGGGGGGCGGACGTGGTGCTGCCCGCACATGCGCCAGGGCAGCTGGGCCTTCCTCGGCCTCCAGCCCTTCTTCCCCTCTTCCCCTGCTCGGTGCAGGGAGCCAGGCAGGCGTCCTGGAAGCCTCCCCTCGCTCAGCGCCTCCGCCTCCCCCTTGGCCTCTCTGCCTGTGGACTTGGCCGCCTCGTCTCCAAGTCTAAACAAACACCCTAAGTGGCCCCAACGCGGTGCCCGCCCCCCGGGTGCCCCTCCCCCGCACACCCCTGAGCGCGGGTCTCAAGGGCCGTCTGGGCTCCCTGCTCCTCGCCGCCCCCTGCCCGCCCCCTCCTGGCCCACGGCTGCGTCTGCCCCACACTGCCCTGGAAGGTCCCCCTGTGGGGCCAAAGCCCACGGCATGTCTCCGGTCCCTTCCGCAGCACCCCTGCTTCCTCGCCACCACGGCGGGAGCCCTCCTGCCATTTCTCCGCCCGGCTGCGAGTCTGCTCCCTCACACTGCTCTTCCTCGGCGTCCTGCCCTGGGGCCCAAGTCTCTCCTGACCTCCCACGTACCCAGTGTCCAACCGGTCCGGTCACTGCGAAACATGCACCCCGAGCACACCGTGTTTCCCTCTTGATCCCGCAGAGCACGTGCCTCCCCTTTGGTCTCCTCTGAACTCCTCCCTTCGGTCCAGGGCCGAAGGCCTCGCATCATCACGCGTTCACTGACTCCCTGTGTGCCATGCGCCCACCACGTGCCGCTACGGGGGTCACCTGGGGGTGATGTTCGTCAGACGCTCCTCCTCCCTCCACCCTCACATGCAGGCAGCCTCCGAGTCCCATTCCATTCCCTGCATTTCTCTTAACTCCGTCGTCTCCTCCATGTTTCCAAAGCCTTGGTGGACGCCCCCCCTTTTCTTGCTGGGGTAACTGCCTCTGCCTCCTAACTGGTCTTGCTTCTCCCTGGTTGCCTCCACTGCTGCACAGGCATCTTTCAAAAACTTGAATGTCCTGAAACTGCCCCGGTTTGGCAAGGAAGGCTGATCCCAGGGCTGCTGTTCCCAGGCCGTCCCTGTGCCCCCGGGACCTTGTTCCATGGGGCAGCGGGGCCGCAAGGACTGGGCTTAACTCCTGGTGCTGCCACTGACGACGCGTCACGACCAGGTTTCCCACCCACTAACCTGTCCTGGATTCCGTTTCCGCAGCCATCAGGGGGGCTCTTACCGCCTGACGAGCTGCGCCGGGACGAGAACGAAATATGATCACTCATATGGAGGCTTAGTGCAGTGCTCCGCGCACGATATGCATTTGTAAGACCGACAGCCTGACATTCTCGCCCTTAAAAATCTGTGTCAGGACAAAGCCCAAGCCTCGTTGTTGAGTACGTAGGCGCGTCACGATCTGGATCCCGTGGGTTCTCCAACCCGTCTTGATCCAGATGCTGGACCCCTTCCAGCTCCGAGAGGCTGTTCCAAATCTCCGGGCCTTGGCGCACGCATCCGCCCTGGGGTGTGGATTCCCAAGCCCACTCTGGGTGCAGACCCTGCTCAGATGTGAGAGCCTCTCTGATCGTCCAGTTGGTGGCTCCTTCCAACATTTTCCAAGACAGCACCCCTCCATCAGCACCCACCCGCCCTCTAGGTCTCGTTCACCCGCCTGTGAACGTTCTCTCCTGTGAACCTGCTCCTCGAGGGCAGAGATCACATCATGGTCAATGAGTGAACGGGTGCTCATCTCATGAGGCGCAAGGCCAAGCACCGTGAACTTGGAGAGACAATGCTTTTTGCCGAGGGCGACGCTCCAAGGGTGACTTGGACATACCCGGGGCTCTCCTGCGGCCCGTGAGCAGGGCTGGGAACGCACCACATGTCTGCCCTGACATCTGCAGGAAGGCAGCTCTGATTCTGCAGTTTGGGATTTCTAGGTACCACACTTACACCCGCCCTCCTGCACTCAATGCTCCCTGGCTCTCCTCCACCGCGGTGGCAGTAAGGGCCTCCCTTCAGGCTCTCGGGGCTCCTCCGCACTACCTGAAGCTCATAAAGGGCCCACGGAGGTGACAGGAATGTCCTTTTTCACAGCCTGACTCTGAGGGCCTGGCTTCGGGAACCCAGGCTGGCATGACCTGCAGGGCATGTGAGGGACTGACTGGTATGGAGCCGCTGACCCTCACACACCAGCTAAGACTGGCCCTTCTGGGGGCTGTGGGGAGGGTGAATAAAACTGTTTCTCAGCAACTTCTCAGGCCTTGTTTACACTTTCCCCTACACCCCATCTTCAGGTTCAAAACAAAACTAAGATAAGCATCTTTAACAACGTCCAAGAAAGAGCCTTCTCATCAATGGCTTGATAACCTCGAGGTAGTTAAGTCCTTCTTCTGATCCAGCCTCCATCCCCACATGGCAGCAGCGTCCTTCCCCACTGACTAGGTTCATCATCAAATGGTTTGATGAAATGGGAGTCTTTGTACAATGCTTTGCAGAGGAAATCTTTTTCCATTGTTGCCAGCATTGTGGTCCTAAGCACCCTGGCCAAATGATTTTAAAATGTTGAGTGGGAAACATAAGAAAGGGAGACAGAACATGAGAGACTCCTAATTCTGGGAAGCTAACTAGGGGTGGTGGAAGGGCAGGAGGGGGGGTTGTGGGTGACTGGGTGACGGGCACTGAGGGGGGCACTTGATGGGATGAGCACTGGGTGTTATGCTATATGTTGGCAAATTGAACACCAATAAAAAATAAATTTATTTTAAAAAATTGAGAAAAAAATGTTGAGTAGAATTTAGAAAGAAAAAGACAAGCTTTTTATGAATTAGTAAGTGCTCTGAACTGAATTATATCTCCCTAAAATTCACATGTTAAAGCCTTAACCCTCAATGTGATGGAATTGGGAAATGAAGTCTTTATGGGGGTAATTAAGATTAAATGAGGTCATAAGGGTATGGCCTTAATCCAATGGGATTGGCGTCCTTATAAAAGGAGCAGAAGACACCACAGGGTTTCTCTTTGTGCATGCACACAGAGGAAAGGCCATGTGAAGAGGACGTCATCCCTACATCCCTAAGTTAGGAAGAGGCCTCACCAGAACTTGAATTGGTGGACACCCCAATTGTGAATGTCCACCCTCCAGAACTGTGAGAAAATACATGTTCCTTGTTAAGGCCACACAGTCTGTTTTGTTTTATTATGGCAGCCTGGGCAGACTTACAAAGTAAGAATACTCGGAGTCCAAACCCAGGGACTGTAGGGACCCAAAATGTGACCCAGAGTATGAGGCTGGCATTGGCTTTGAGTAGATTTTTAAAAAACTGGTGAAGTAGAACTCTGGTTTTCAGGGCCTTGTGGGGAACAGGGAATAGGAGATAAAGGTCAGGACCCACCAAGGTGGGGGCTCTAGTATGACAGCCCCGAATGATGTTGGGCTAACTAAAGCTGCACCCTGGGGATCCCTGGGTGGCTCAGTGATTTAGTGCCCCCTTCGGCCCAGGGCATGATCCTGGAGTCCCTGGATCGAGTCTCACGTCGGGCTCCCTGCATGGGGCCTGCTTCTCCCTCTGCCTGTGTCTCTGCTTCTCTCTCTCTGTGTCTCTCATGAATAAATAAATAAAATATATTTTTAAAAAAAGCTGCACCCTTAGTGTGAGGGTAACCCCCGAGACTCCTTCACAATAAGTCTGCCCTCACGTGGGTCTGCACATTACTTGGGTGGGTCGGAAACTTCATACTAGGAATTTAGTATGTGAGGTTTCTGGCTGGTAATGCCCCCAGGCACTGGGCAGGAGTGAATGTAAACTCTCTGGAAGAAAGCCTCTTCTACCCAGGTCTCAAAGAAGAAAGTTTATGATTCTAACCACATAGTCAAGAATTACAGACAAAACAAAGAAGGAAACACAGTTCCCGGGAGGCAAGAAGTGAGAAACAACAGACAACAGAATCAAATTTGCAAAGACTTCAGAAATTGAGATTTGCAAATACAGAATATAAAATAAATATATTTAACATGCTTAAGGAATTAACAGTTTAAACATATGAAAAGAGGGCAAAATACTATAAAATATGATCAAGAACTTCTTAAATAAAACCCCAATAGGACCTCATAAAATATGAATGGCACTATTTGAAATGAAAAGAAATCGAATTCAGCAGAGGTTAGATGTAGCTCAACAGAGACCTGGTGAACAGAATGAGAGAAAATTATAGAAGTTAAGAAACACAGAAGATGGGTGGGAAAGACGAACATATCTTGTCATACTTTGAGGAGCAGAAAAGAGAGAGAATAAAGGAGAGAAAACAGCTGAAAAGACAATGGCTAAAAATCTTCCCAAACTGGTGAAAGATACAACCCACGGATTCCAGAGCTTAATGAAGTCAAGCAGGATAAATACCAAGATACCCACAACTAGACCCCTGATCATGAGATTGCAGAACAATAAAGATAAGGAAAAGACCATAAAAGCAGCCAGAAGAATATCATACAAAGAAATGACAATAAACTTGCAGCAGGAATGGGGGCTAGGAGACACTGGAATAATATTTCCACGTGCAGAGAGAACATAATTGTCAAGAAAGACGACTCCGTGAATAGCGGTGTTTTTAAGGACAAGGGGAGAACAGACATTTTAAGACAAACAAGAACTAAGAAAGTCTGTCATCAACAGGAAAATAAATTCTAAAGCATGTACTTTGGATAGAAAGAAAGTAATTCCAAAGGGAAGGACTGATATGCAAGAAGAAATAGTGAACAAAATGGTAAATGTGTGAGTAAATCTAAATGGATGTTGTTTTATTAACCAAGAGCAATAATGACTTGTGAGCAAAAGAAAGGCAACTTGAAAATACACACACCATAAAGTATGAATTGGGAAGGAGTAATTAAAGTCATAGTGTCCTAAGACCTCTGACTTTCAGGGGGAACATACAATTACTATTTACATTAGACTTTATTAAATATGCATATTAACACTAGACATCTAGGGTAACCCTAAAACATAGGAATGATAATATAATTTAAATGGTCTAACTTTTCCAGTTGAAAGATGACTTGTCAGAGGGAATTTTTAAAAATCCAGCTATACATAAGACGTACATAAAGGAAGTAGAAAGGTTGAAAGCAAGAGAGCAGGCATGAGTTATTCAACCAAAACCAAAAAAAACCCCCTAAAAAAACAAACAAACCAAACCAACAAACCAAAAGCTGATGGAATAGCTGGGGGGTGGGGAAAGCTTTCAGGTCAAAAACATTACTACAGGTAAAGAGAGTCATTAAATAACTATTTTTGAAAAAGCTCAATCCACCTGCAAGATATAGGATTCTCCACGTGCATGCTCTAGTAACAGGCTCAAAATATATAAAATAAAAATCGACAGAACTTCAAGGAGTAACAGGCAAACCACCATCATAGTGGGAGATATTAATACGCCTTGTCTTGCAGTTGGCTGAAAAAGAAGACAAAAACTAATGCATATATAAATGATATAAGCACAATTAACAAGCTTGATGTAATGAAGACATTAGAACACATAAACTGCAAAATACATCTTGATTTTTCAAATACACAAAGAATATATGTGATAAATGACATTCTTGATCCTAAAAGTCGAATGATTCAATTACAGACGATGTTCTCTGACCACAAGCTTTAGAATCAGTAACAAAAAGAGAGATAGAAAAATCCTTTATTTGGAAATAATTAAGAAATATTTCTAAAATACTCTTGGCTGAAAGATAAAAAGAATAATGGAACTGGGAAATATTCAGAACTGAAGGATAACAGAAATACTGCCTATAAAAACCTGTGGGAATGTAGCCAAAATAGTCCTCAGAGGGAAAGTTGTAGCCTTAGATGCTTTAATAAGATTGGAAAATAATAATGAATTAAGCATTAAAGTTAGGACAATAAAAAAGGAGTAAAACCCAGAATATACCCAAATATAACAAAGGAAAAGAAATTGGTGAAATAAAAAAATAAATATATCAAAAGAAATATTAACAAAACTAAAATTTTTGGTTCTTTGAAAAGAATATAAAATGTGAAACCTCTGGCAACACTGATTTAGAAAGATACAAAATTAGAAATCAAACGGGGGGGGATCCCTGGGTGACTCAGTGGTTTGGCGCCTGCTTTTGGCCCAGAGCGTGATCCTGGAGTCCTGGGATCGAGTCCCGTGTCGGGCTCCCGGCATGGAGCCTGCTTCTCCCTCCTCCTGTGTCTCTGCCTCTCTCTCTCTCTATGTCTATCATTAATAAATAAATAGGGATCCCTGGGTGGCGCAGCGGTTTGGCACCTGCCTTTGGCCCAGGGCGCGATCCTGGAGACTCGGGATCGAATCCCACATCAGGCTCCTGGTGCATGGAGCCTGCTTCTCCCTCGGCCTATGTCTCTGCCTCTCTCTCTCTCTCTGTGACTATCATAAATAAATAAAAATTGAAAAAAAATATTTAAAAAAAATTAAAATAATAAATAAATAAAATCTTAAAAAAAATAAATAAAAAATAAAACACCTCTCTTAAAAAAGAAAAAAACAGGGAATAAAATATATATAGTAATTATATATATATATATATATATATACACACACACACACACACACACACACAACTTTATGGCCAAGAAATTTGAAAACTTACTAAAATGGACTCAAGAAAAAAAAAAGAGATAATAGTCTCTTAGTCATTTAGAGTATTAAATCTATAGTTTGAAATCTTCCAACAAAGGAACACCAAATCCAGATAGTTTTGCTGTTTTAAAAGTTCCACCAAACTTCCAAGGCAAAAGTTATTCCAAGCTCCACTATTAACTCCGTAGGATAGAAAGAGAAGATACACTTGCCAGGTCATTTTACGAGGCTAACGATATCCTGATGAAAAAAATTTGGCAAGGGTAATATGGAAAAAAAAAAGGCTAATCTCACTAACAAGATGGAAGCAAATTCCTAAACAAAATATCAGTGAATCAAATACAGGCATTTATAACAACTAAATGCTTACTTAGCCTCTAGTACTCAATTACCAAGTTCAGTTTATCCCAGGAATGAAAGGCTGGTTGTGATTCACCACACTGAGAAAATTAAGGGGCAAATCATGATTATACTAAGAGATATAGAAAGGTGCTTGATAAAAAAAAATTAAAAAAAAAGAAAGGTGATTGATAATATTCTACATTTATTTACGATGAAAGCACTCAGGAAACTAGAGTCGGAAAGGAACCGTAAATTAAAAAAAAAAAAAAAGAGTCGGAAAGGAACCATAAATTAAAAAACAAAACAAAACTAGAGTCAGAAAGGAACCATAAATTAAAAAAACAAAACAAAACAAAACTAGAGTTGGAAAGAAACCATAAATTTAAAAAAAAAACTTGAAACAAAAACAAAAAAAACAAAACAAAAACAAAAAAATTGAAACATCATACTTAATAAAATAAAAACATTCTCTCTAACATCAAACAATGGCAAGTGTGTCCACCATCATCACAATGACTGACACTGAAAACAAAAACAAAAACAAAAACAAAAAAACAGTGACTGACACTGTACTGGAGGTTCTCGCCAGAACATAAGGGCAAGAAAAAGAATAACGAGAAATTCTAAGGATTGGAGAGGAAGAACTAAAAACCATCATTCTTTGTCCTTTATAGAAACCACAAATAATTCAGAGATAAATTATCACAAGAGTTGCTATATTAAAAAAAAAATCAAAGAACAAAAATTAATTGCCTCTCCAAACACCAGACAGAAGTAGGGAGAAAATGGAATTTTAAAGGATCCGATTTTATAACAGTAACCATAAATACAAGATATCTAGAAGTACATAAATTAAGAAACGAGTAAGATCTAGAATGGGAAAAAAAATCACACCAGTTTATGGACAGCCATTAAAGAAGCCCGAAGGACCCACACACAGCACCCGCATGGATGGGGAGACTCCGTATCATCAAGGCATCAGTTCTTCTCGAATGTGTGGTTTTTGTATAATTAAAGGAAAGGTTCTAACAGGTGGTTTTGTGGATCCCGGCAAGATACTCGTAAAGTTCACGGGAGAACAAAGGGCCTGGCATAGGAAAAAGCGAACTGAGAGATGAACACGTGAAGAGGTGTATCCAGCGGCGCAAGCCACCCTTGCCAACGTGGGTAAACCGTGGCGACGTGATTTTGAGGGAAGTTAAGACTATAGAGGACACGGTCATGTCTCTGTGGGGTTCAGGTGCTGGCTTACTGAGTAAGCGTGGATTTCTAAGGGCGCACGTTTACATGCCAACGACGGAGGAGAGCTGCGTAACGGGGGCGCACAACCGGGGCACCCGAGGGACGGGGACTGGAATGGGATTGGTGAGGGGCACGCGTCACTAAGGCAACGGTGGGGTTTTTCTTTTTTTTTTTTCTACGTGGGGAAACGACTGTGCAGTAGTTTGTTGTCTTGACGTTCTTTCCATCTTACTTAGGCTTAAAAACAAATAGGCTTTTTAGCGACTTGATATTTATAAGAAACCGTCTCAGAACTGCCTGCAGAGCATCTACCACAACCAGGCTCCAGGTTTCAGCCCCCCGCAGACCCGGCCGCACCTGCCCCCGGGCCCCTCCCGCCCTCCCCCGGGGCCTTACCTTGGCGGGGTTGAGAGCTGTGATGATCCACACACAGTGTGCATTGTTGTCGTACTGAATAGGGAAATTGGGGGAGGTGATGATGCCCGAGGGGCCTCGGAGGTGGGCATCACACATGCGGGCTGCAGGGACGAGACGAAAGGCAAGCACCTTAGTTTAGACTGGCCCCACTCCCCGTCCCCCCTCCTGCCCCGGACGCAGCCAGCTTCCCACCTCCTCCCCGGTTCTCCCGGGAACGCTGGGGGAGGTGCGGGCTCCCTCGTCTACACCTGCTGCTCCGCGGGCAGGTGTCGCCGAGCTAGGCCCCTACACTGACCTGCGGGCCCGCTGACCTGTGCGGGTCCCCCACTGCCCTCGGCCCTCCTTAGAGCCCCCCCCCCCCGTCTCAGGCCGGGTGCCCGGCCCCCGCGGGGATCTGGGTGCCACCCCAGTACTTCCCAGTTCCCCCGCCGCGCTCGCACAGGCCCGAAACAGGCTCCTGCCTGGAGCGTAGAGATTCAAGGTGAATTAGGAGAAGTGCTCTCCTCAAGGAGATATAAAGTGTTATCAATCACAGCGTAATCGAATTAAGCTCTTTAAAATAGCTTCTAGACTAATTAGATTAAGTAGTGACGGATGACAGTTAGGGTACTACGTCGCGCGCACGCGGGCCTTTGCCTTCTCCAGGACCGGGCTCCGTGGCTCTGGCCGTGTCGCTCTTGAGCGTTGGCGCCCGGCTACTTTGCTAGAGAGTTCCAGGAGCCGGTCGCATCGCTGCCCACGTGGCAACGTATCCTAATCGTAGGCAAAGTGCCCAACAGTCAGGCAACCGTGAGCAAGCGCAAGTGCTCGAGTGTATAAAGTGAAAGTGGTGTCCAACCTGCTTTCTCTGATGGGGCCACGCTCCGGGGGCTCCTCCCTGCGTGTGGGTAGCGGCCCCGCAAACCTTCCCGGGGACACCCCCGTTGGAGGCCGGGGAGCGGGGCCCACAGCCCCCGGGCCTAATGGATCTGCTCACTCCCTACGTGGGCTCCCACGGTCGGTCACCCTGACACTTCCTGAGCATCTGTTACAGGCCGGGCAGGAACGGGGAGAGGAAACCCCTAGGACAGGAGTGTCCTCTGCAAGGGCCACCGGCGGGCGGGAGGACAGTGGGAAGCAGCAGACTGAGCACAGCAGGTGTCGTCAGGGGACCCTGTAAGCAGCTGCTGGCTCAGAACCGCTCCTTCCTGGTGGGTCAGCACCGTCCGCGAGGACGTTCCCTTGGGCGGCTCGCCCCCATCCTGGCACCTGAGGGATCCTGTCCCTCAAGAGCTCTGGTGGCAGTTGAGTCGTGTTTGGAAAAAGCCCGAGAGAACCCCTTTCCTCTACCGCCTTCACCCGCAGCTGTCTGCACCGGGAAGCTCCTAGAGTCAGAGACCGTCCTGGATACCTCGGGGCCTGCAGGCAGCTCCCCGTGGCAGGAGGGGTGGGGGGAGCAGGGCCCTGGGCCTTTCCAGCTCCGCCCCTCAGATCTGGAATCCGCTGGCTGCTTGGTTGAGCCTGGCCACGCCGGCAAGCCCGCCGGGCTGTACCTCACCTGCAAAGCCGGGCTGGTGCTGGCACCTCTCCCAGCATGGTGAGGATGAAACCGGCGGAGAGACCGGACGGGAGGACTCGTTCAGGCCTCGGGACATTGTCAATACTCAGCGAAGGGGACTGTGGGACCCCCAGTGCCACGTTCACTCGCTTCCCTACCTTCCTTAGGACTTTCCCCCCTTGGCTGAGAATATCAGTACGCAAATGAGAAGAAGACGATCAGAGCCACCCCGTGACCCCGCTGCCCACCTTTGCAAAGAGGACTTTGTGGATTCGGGACCCTAGCCCTACAGGGAATCCCTACAAATCTCCACCAGCACCATTTATACCTCTTCTGGGAAGTCAGGTTTTGCTGCTTAAAAACCCTTCGCCTTCAGACTCCATTTATTCTGCACTTGTTTCTGAAAATCGGATGGTTATGTGCACTCTGTTGAGATGTGCTCAAGGTTGTTGGAGAGAACAGGTCAAAAAGTCATTGACCCCGTTAAGGGCTTTGAGGGGCTTCAATAAAATACTACAGTGTGCGGACAGTTAACGTGGGGCACCCTGAAATAGGCTCAGAAGGGAGCCCCAGTTACTTTTCCCCTCTGCTGTCCACATAGGGTTGGGGGGTCTGTGGACAGAGAGACCTTCCGCTGGGATCCCACCACGTGACGTGGCCCGTCGATGCCATCCACACAGGCTGGCAATGTGGGAGGTGCTCAGATGTTTGAGTAAATGGATAAACACATATTTGTGTTTCTCTATTTGCCCTTTCCTGTCAAATGTTCTTCTGGGTGGCTTCTAGGAGAGACTTCTCCAGGACCTCCCGGGCCTCTGCTCTGCAGACAGCGACCCAGGGGACCTTGGGGACCCTTCACAGGGACCCACGGCCAATCCTGGCACGGAAAAGCCTGGCATGGAAAAGCCTCGAGCTGCTCCAGGTACAAGTGCCTCTGCTCTTCTCTCTTCTCCCCAGATCGTGTCCCCACCCTATTGCACGCTGCGTGCCTCCATCCTCGCCCTTTCCCCAGGCCTCTCGAACCACATCCCTGCCACCAATTCTAAGGCCAGCTACATCTCTCAGAACCTCCCACCCCAACTCCTGCCTCGACTGAAGCCTGGCTCCCCCACCCCCCGGCCAGTGCCTGTCCTGCCGCCCTCTGCCATGGAGACCTTCCTTCTGCCCCCACAACATCCTTCCACAAGTGTTTGCTGAGCCCCCAGAAGAACCCTCCTTCGATCGTCACTAAGTTCTCACCCCACTGACACCAACGCTGTCTCCTGAGCCGTAAGTTCCCTGTCCCCTCTTCCGTCCTTACCCAACTTAGACCTCACGGTCCGTCATTATGATCGTTTTTCTTACAAATCCACCCAAGTCTCTTGCTCCTTTCCCCCTTCGTCAGCCTGGATGACAGCAATCACAGATGAACCCCTCAACCTCCATGCCCAGGCCTGCCCCCATACAGTCAAGCTTCGCTAGAGAGAAGTCGCATGAGTAGGAGGCGTGACACCACTACAAATCCACGATTACCCACTTGAGAGGATCCCAGATATTGCCCAGGGACTCTGCCACTGAGCTCTCAGCCCTGCTCAGACTTAGGCCCCACACGTGTCCCCGGGCCCCTCACCCTTCCCCTTGCCTCTTCTCACACTCAGCTGATGAGCTTGCTTCAGTCCCTGTGGATGACTCGGAGGACATCTGGTGGGCACACCCTCTTCCCGACCCCCAAGTCTGCGCTCCTATCTGCCTGTGTGCCCACCTACTTCTTCTCTTCTGGTTCTAATGGAGAGAGGGCTCCCTCCCCTTCCAGAGGCCGGTCCTCCTCGTGAAAGCTGGTGCCCCTGCCCGAGGTCAAGCACGTCCCTGAGCGGAGCCGGGGCCTGCTGTTCTGGGACTTGTCAGAGTCCATCTATGGGACCTTAAACCCCACCATCCCATTGTTTGCCCTGCTGCCTCTGAACCCAGCAGACTTGGTTTCAATGTACCTGTTGTCCTAAGCATAGGCCCCTCCAGCCCTCTGGCTCCCTCGTTTCTCCTCGCCTGCAGATCCCTACCTGGGTCCTTCCTTCATGACCCAGTCCACACCTCAAGACCCTTACCAATCCTCTTGCCCTCGATACTCTTACATCCCCCACTGGTGAGCCCTACCACACAGATTTACGGTTTCCATAGCAACTGACGTTTCAGCTGAGGTCGGTCCTCTCCTTTGTCTTTGTTCAGCTTCCTTGACGGTTTCCTACAGAGGCAACTTCAAACAGTTGCTGCTCCGTTGAGCCACTTGACCCCAGTGGTTGCTTTCTGCTGTTTGCTGCACTTGAGCTCTCTGCAGGATCTGACCCTACGGATCCTTCTCTTTGGGAAATTCACACTCGTTGGCTTCCGTGTGCCTCCTAGCTCCTCTCCTACCTCTCTGACGGATCCTTCTCAGCTTCCTTCTTGTTCATTGAGTCTTCAAAATTAGTTGTTTAAATCTGGGTCAAGAGTGTATAGTTCTTTGCACATTGTCTATTGGTTTACAATTAAATAAAAATAAAAGTTGCCAAAAAGTGAGGAAGAGGGTGTTGTTCTATGTGGTTCCATCCAGTACGTTGACTCCGAAGGGTATCCCGGTGCCATTTTCCAGTAGGATAGAGCCTTGGGAGTTAGGGCTTGAACCGCTGCTCAACCCATTAGCTTTGCGCCCTTGGGCAAGAAGGTTGACCACTCCAGGTTCGAGCTAAACATAAAATGTGGGTATTGCCGCTTTCCTCATACAGAAATGATAGAAAATGCTATTGAAATGCCTACACAAGTGTAAGTAGTATAACAAATGGGAGCTTCATCATTGGTACAAATATAGGGGTAGGAGTCTCAGGCAACAACGGGGCAGTCAGTGTACCACCAAGGGGGGAAGGATCTACAAAGGAGAGTAGAGGAAGGTAGGGAGGGGTAGGGGTGGGGGAAGAGCAGAGCTCTGAACATTCGTGTTTAAGGTGCGGGGCTGAGAAGCTGATGCAGCGGAGGCCGCCGAGAAGGAAGCCGTCACACTGTCCAATCCCGCTGGCGGGTGCCCTATGTCCCACATTTCACTCCCATTTTTTATGAGAACGAGGGAGATGATTCAGAGCATTTTCGTAATCTGCCCTGCGCCATGTGGTATGTTAGCAGTAAGGCTGGAACTTGAACTTAAGTTCTCTGAGTCCTGAGTCAGGTGCTCTATCCACCAAAAGGCTTTTTATACTCTTTTTTTTTTTTAATTACTAAATGATTCTATTTAAATTCGACTGGTTAACATACAGTGCATCACAGGTTTCAGATGTAACAGCCAGTGCTCATTCCATCATGTGCCCTCCTCGGTGCCCGTCACCGGTTACCCTAGCCTCCCACCGTTCCTTGGAGGTGGCCCAGGGGCTGTTGAGAGGGGACCCTACTAAATCTCATGCCCCTGCCTCGATGAAAGAAGCTCCATGTGTATCTGTTTTATTAGTAGGCTTCTGCAAAAGCTCATTTTTTAACTAGTGGGTTCCATATGTAAAGCAGGTCTGACAAGCTCTGAATTCTCCTACCCGTCTCTACCTGGGACTGCAGAGAATTCACGTTGCCCTCAGTCTGCTTGGGATGATCAAACTCGTCTAGGAGTCAAACTTGAAACTCACTCTTTTTTTTTTCTTTTTTTTTCTTTTTTTTTTGGAACTTATTTCTTCGGTGGGACGGAAAAGAAAGAAAAACCCGTGAATACCTAATTTCAAATTTCAAAAATGAGGGCACGGTCCTGTATTGCTCGTTCATTCCAATCATCGCTTCATTCATGTCACCCTCCAACATGTGTTGAGAACCTATTATTTGCCAGGCCCCGTGTTTTAGCAGAAATTAATTGTGTGGAAAATGAATATTTAAAATCAAATCATATTTTAAATGCATTAGAGGGGAAAAAAATAATACCACTGTTATTGGTAGTGGAGTCCTTCTTAGAGTGCGATCTTTTGATAACCTGCTTATTAGCGGAGCTATCCTGGAATTCAAAGGGTTTTGTCCCTTTTTATTCTTGAAGTGGAGTTCACTTGCACCGCTATAAAAATTTACAATTGTGACAGTAATTCTAACTAATTAAAAACAAGAGATTTCTAGAAGAAAAACTTTCAAAACTATCACAATGAGAGGAGCCTTGAATCGAGTGTCTGTCTCAGCCCTTGGCCTTCAGGGAAGCTGAGGACGGGCCATCCGGGTCCAGACCCAGGAGGCTGTGGCTTGTCTTCTCCTCCGTCCCAGGGACCCGGGGGAGAGAAACAGGAGGGGGCCAGTGGCATTCTAACTGCCTTGAGAACCCCCTCTCCACCCTGGCTGGCTTGTTCAAATGTCACCGTCACTGGGAAGAGGAGACTTTGTTTTCCGAGCTCGTAAGTGAGGGCACAGCTATGGCTAAAGGTGAGGCAGGAACCTGCCCCGGACCAGCATGCTGCTAGGCAGCAGGGGTCCGTGTGTCTGTCCAGCCGAGGGACGGCCGTAGGACGCGCCAAGACAGCGAGGCCCCGAGGGGTGAGGGTGGGCTCCCAGGCCGGGGAGGCTGCGCCCAGACGGTGCCACGAGAGCACGCGAGCCTCGCGGGCACTCCTGGATCCTGTCTCAGTGAGCGCTTTCAAGACCACCACCTCCTGTAGTCCTCATGGACATGCTGGGGAGTAGTCACGTTCTTATGATCTTTGCCTTTTAGCAGGAAAAAAAGAGATTCAAGGAGGAACCTGCCCAAGGAGGCCCGGCTAACCAGCGGCGGCGGCTGCATTTGAATGCAGGTGTGCCTGGCTTTGCTTTCCATGGATTTCCTCTGCCTTCCGGTGGCAGGGGATGTGAGGGAAGGAGGTGTAAAGCCTAGCCCGGAGCTCAGTTAACAGGTGGCGGAGAATTTAGAGTCCAGTGCGCCAGAGTCACTGCAGAGGACCTGAAGGGGCCACACAGCACATCTGGAGAAAAGGAGGAGCACGGTCACTTGACTGTGACCTTCCTTCTGAACCACCAGCCCTCCCTTCCCTGGGCCTATGCATGTCCGTCACCGCCCTTACCGAGAGGATAATCTTCCACCAGTGGAAAGGTCTTGGGAGAGACAGGAAGGACTCCACTGCTGCCCGAAGGCATTGTCATCCCGGACCCTCAAAAGGAATTCTTAAAGGGCAGGTCGGCCCAGGGTCTCCCGGCCCTCCAACATGATAATCCTGCGCCTCTCTACACAGCTGGTTTCTCGGCTCCCTGGAAATCGGGTGTTTGCTATCGGTTATTCATTCATTCATTCAATCACCCGCCCGACGTATGCTATTGAACACCTACTACGGGCCAGGACTCGTTCTCGGCAGTGAACAAAACAGAAGTCCTTGCCCTACCGAGCTGATATTCTAGTGCGAGGAAATGGGTGTTCTTGGCGAGCTCCTCCCGATTCACTACGTGTGTCCATATCCGCAGCTCCATTTGACCCCATCGACACAAGACAGGTAGCGCAGGTACCATTATCTACGTTTACAGGTAAGAAAACAAGCCCAGGGCAAACAGGTGATTTGCCAAACTTCCCACGGCCAGCTGGTGGCAAAGCTGAGAGTTATACTTAAGGCTTCTTCTTTTGTTTGATTTTTTTTTTAAATATTAAGTAAGTGCAATCTTTGAAATTCTTTTGATTTTTAAAGAAATATTAGGTAACGATGTAGCTGAGATGAGTGAGAACACAAAGTGCATTGTTAACGGTGGGTCTTGGCCACGTCAACGGTGAGAATGAGTATATATGCCCAAAGTTTCTTTCAAAGGTATCTTCATGACCCTCTTCCAAGGTCCCTCAAAAACACATTAAAAACAAACCAACAACAAAAAAACAACCAACCAGAGTGGGTCTCAGTTCCAACTCTGTCCCTTTCTTAGCATAATCATCATCCAAGCTCTTTCTCCTGGACTCCTTTCTACACATGAATTTCATCTCGGTACGTAAGCCTGGGGAGAAGCAAAGCATCTCCCTCTTAAACAGGGAAGGATCCGCAACGTGACGGGATGGCGGGCGATGTGCCGTCCCCTCAACAGGGCCGCTCCAAACAGCACCTGCTGGCTCTGTTCACAAACTCACTCTTGCTCCAAGAACTGCGCTCCGGGCATGCACACCAACGGTCAACGAGAGACGCACACAGAGCAGAAGAGCCTAACAGCCAGCTATGGGGAGCCGGAGGAGGAGGAGGAGGAGGAGGAGGCAGCGGGGGGAGTCCTGGGGCAGCAGGAGGCCAGGAGGGAGCTGCTGTCCCGTCTCAAGGAAGGAAGACACTCAGGTCTACTATTTTAGGATGTGCGGGATGGGGCCTCTGGCAGCCCAGCCTCAGCCACGCGACGGCTGGGATTGCGGGGTGGCGGGGCCTTTGAAAACAAGATGCCCAGGTGTGGGGTTAGAAGAATCCCACGGAGAAAGAAGCCTTCTGCTATCACAGCCCCTGTGACTCCTGCCTAGCTGAGCGCACCCTTCTCGAGGTGACAGGCCTGTGTATTGTTTACGGAAAGAAACAGAGGGTCTGGGACACACACGTGTTACAGTGGAGGGATCCCAGGGTAACATTATGCAAGGCGACTTCCCTTCCACTCTCGCTGTAGTCGTGCTGTCTGTGCAATGAGCTGGCAACCTGCTTCCTTGTGCCCCCCCACCCGCCCCACCTGACTGTAAGGTCTATGCAGGGCAATCCCCACCCTCCGTACCTCCCGACCTCATACCCACAAGGTGCTGACCAATCATAAGTTAATTAGTGAATGCAGAGCCCAAGGCCCGGAGCACAGCGGGGTGAGCCAGGCTGGGTGAGAGCGTGTACCCTCAGGTGGGATCAGATGTACCAGGAGCCGGGCCCCATCCTCCACGCGCAGCCCATGGTCTGGCCCGCCTCCCTTTCCCGGGGCATCCTCACCTCGGCAGACCGGCCTGTGGTCGCTCCAGGCCGCAAACATGTCGCTCACTTTCATACAGGTGATCCGCTTGGATCCTTGCAGGTCGTAGCCCTCGCTGCAGGTGAACTGGACGCTGGATCCTAACCTGAGAGACAGGGTGCATCTGTGAGCTCAGCCCTGGGCCCCCGGGCCCACCCGAGTCCTTCTCTGTTCCACAAAGCGGTACCACCCCAAGCGTTATTTCTCCTCTGGCCCTTCACTGCTACTCCACTGTTTCATCATTTAAGATCCCCATGGAAAGGAACACCTGCTCTTTATCTTCTTTTTTTTGGGGGGAGGGCATGTAATGGTTTTAGGATGGAGTTTAAAGGTGACTTTGTGAGCACAACAGCCATGCTCTGAGGTAAGTACCAATTAGGACCGCTCAGACTGGGTGGACGATACCCATAAACTTTAATGAAAATGGAGGGTTATGGGAGGATGCTTCGGTTATTAGGAACTCTGAGAGATGTACTGCCTTGGGGCCCTAGTCTCTCCAGATTATGGGAGACATCACTACCGATGAGGGCAGTTCCTGTGACCCAGGGATGGGTCTGCTGGGTGACATTGGCCATATGCAGCTCTCGCCTTCCCCATAAGGCTGTGGGCACTAGTCCCGGGAAAGAACGCCGGAGGCCACAGTTCTTCTCCGGAAAGCGTCTATTCCCGAATCCACACTGTCCCCTGCCTTGTACCTCTAGGAAGGCCAGCCCCTGTCTCCCCGCCGCCGCCCCCCAAACCAGGCCATCCACCCTTCTCTGCAATGAGAAAGTTCCCGAACAGGTCTTACCTGAAATCTGAGCCTAGTCTTTTGCCCCTTTCAGGTATGCCAGGGTCTGGACACATATTATGTCCTTGGGACACACCAACCTGAG
This sequence comes from Canis lupus familiaris, assembly GCF_011100685.1. Classification (NCBI taxonomy): domain Eukaryota; kingdom Metazoa; phylum Chordata; class Mammalia; order Carnivora; family Canidae; genus Canis; species Canis lupus. Next base: position 8,015,853 of record NC_049236.1, on the reverse strand, counting down.
TTACTACAAAGCAAAAAACAGCACATACAGAGATGGGTAATCACAGGAAGGCACATCCGGGGCAGTGGCTCAGGGTGGGGGCTGGACACAGAGACAGAATGAGGCCCTGCTCCGCGGGGCTGTGCGGGGTCCCGGGGTCTCCCGGCTCAGGCTTCATGAATATGCAAGGAGGGGAGCTGCTTTTGACAAATTCCTCGAGGAGCAAAGTCCAAGCGAAATTCATCAAGAGCACGTGGGCTCGGAGGCAGGTGCCCCGGACCGGCAGCCACCCTGTCCCCTCGCCCCGCACCGGCGGCCAGAGGCGTCGGAAGGTCCGCAGCCCCTGGGGGACCTCCTCACCCTGCGCTTTGGATCCGGGGGGCGGGGCTGGCAACTCTAGATGAGATGATCACCCCCAACCTCAGCCCCAGATGGAGAAATGACTCAAAGGACGTGTAAATAAAAGGTGGATGTGTGATCAGGACAGTAAAGGATGTGAGAGAGAGCTGCAGTCTGACGTTCAAAGCAGGGACGTGAGCTCAGAGGTGGCTGCTTTCTGCCAAGAAACCGCTTCCCACTGGACGCCTCTCAAACGGAGTAAGCAGCAACCCGAGCCTCCCCGTCCACGGCCATGGGCCAGCGGCGCCAAGCGGGGACGGCCCCGGCGGTGGTCCTGGCAGGTGGCGTGATGCTTTCACACTCGCCAACACCGCAGTGGTCTACACGGCCGTGTGCATGGTCCTCCGGGCCAGAGGCGAAGCCCGGCCGGGGCGGCGGATGCACACAGCTCCCTCCTGCCTGCAGTCCAGAGGGCAGAGAGCCGCGGGCGACGGCTGGCTCATTGTTCTCGGGACAGGACGGTCACGCCCGTGAGGCTGCAGCGCCCTCACACCTCCAGATCCCTGGCTCTGGGGACCACCAGGAGCTGCAGCCCGGCCAGAGGCCTTCCATCGGGGCCTTGCCAGCCCCACGATCCCAGTAGCAGCCCCAAGACGCGGATGACGGGGAGTGTGCAGCAACGTTCCCTGCCGTGGCCCATGTCCCCTCCGCCCACTCGCTGTCCCACAATACGAGCAACGGCTCCGTTCCTCACTCACTCACCCACCCACGCGCTCATTCCCATACACCGGTACACAGCAAGCATTAATTGAGCACCGAGTGTGTACAAGACCCAGTTTGGATACCATGGGAGACGCCACTGTCGGATGTCAGGTAAGACCCCCGTCCTCAGAGAGCCCCCCAGTCGGGTGGAGACATGAAATAGAAACCAACTGCAGAACCACAATGGGGAAGTGATGGGAGGCGCAGCTCCAAGGAGACTAAGAGGGAAGGCCTGTCTTAGGTCGCTGAGAGGAGCCTGGAAGGCTGCCTGGAGGAGGTGGCGCTTAACAGGAAATCACCTGAGAGCGTAGGAACTGAGCACATGGTGGCAAAGGAGAGGCAGTCCAAGTAGGCAGAGGGCACAGGGGTGAAGTGAAGACGTGGAGACAGGACTGGGGGCTGCCCCGCGAGGCCAGGAGAGGGGAGAGCATGCTGAGTGGCACAGGAGAGTGGGCGGGGGGGTGGGCTCCGCAGGGGAGACCTTTGAGGGGTTTGAGGCCGATCCTGAAAATGACGGGGAGCCCCTGAGGAGTCCCGAGTGGGCAGGGCATAGCTGAGATGCTCAGGGGCGGCCCGTCCCTTGGAGCCAGGGGGCAGGACGAGAGCTGGCCAGGGCCCCCCGAGACCCGAGTGTGGGAGGTGGGTGCAAGGCGTGTCCTCCCTGGGGGGCCTGCGGCCCTCCCCACACTCACCGGGTCCCGAGCTCACGGACCTGACCAGTGCTCCCGGAAGCCCTGCTGTGGCCGCCAGGGGACCGGGTCTGGGCGGGCCGCTCGCCCAGCGGCTTCCTCGTCGCGTGGGCCTGAGCTCCAGGCCCCGGGGCCGCCCCTCCTTCCCTGGCTTCCCGATCGATCACGGGGTGAAAAGCAGCCGGCCCGTCGGGCATGGCCCCGGCCCACGCCGTCCTCGCCGAGCCTCTCACGTCAGCGCTCCTGCGGGTCCAGGACCCTCCGGGCCGGGGGGTAAGTTGTGAGCGCAGGCAGGAGCCTCCCTGTTCTAAGCAATGGGGGGACGGGGGTGACGGGACCTCGGGGACCCCCCGAGCTAGGAAGGACGAGGACGCCGGCCCTGAGCACCCGTGCCCGTCCTGGGTATGCCAGCCTCTCCCGCTCACCCCGTGGGGGACACGCCGCTAAGCACTGGCCTCCTGGGGTCCGGCTCCCGCGCCCACCGCCCTCCCGCTGCCCCTACGTGGGAACCCTGCAGGCCCGCCCCGGCCCCCCGAGCCCCGCTGGACGTGCGGCTCAGGCACCATTCTGGAAGTCACCAGCCACGGCTCCGTAAGCACAGCCCCTGAGACCGCATCTTCCGGGGAGGACTGAGCGCACGGCCCCCCGGCCCCCCAGGAAGGAGCCAGGGCAAGTCCCAGCAAAGCCCACGGTCGGAGTGGCGAGTCCTTCCCTGTCCTCCCTGCAGCCGCCTCCCTGCCTGCAACCTCCCGTGGCCTCCGTCGCAGCACCCCTCTGCGGCCGGCCCCCGAGGGGTGAAGGGAGGGGGGCGCGGGCCCGCGGGGAAGGAGGCACGGCCGGGGCACCCAAGTGAAGGTGGGAGGCGCGTGGGCTCCAGTCCTCTTGAGGTTCGGGGCCTCTGTCCACAGGGAGCGTGCGCAGGACCCAAAGGGCCAGATGCTTGCCGCCGCCCGGCGGGGGGACCCCGGGGAGGGGAGGGTCCTGGAGTAGACCCGGGTCTGTGTTCCTGGGGCGTTTCCGCATCATTTCACTTGGGCAAAAGCGTCTTCCCCTTTCTGAGGGCGTTTCGGGCCCCCCTGAGCCGCCAAGGACAGGCCCGGCCCCTCGCCCAGGACGCGCGCCCAGCACCACGTGGCGTAGCTTGTAGCCGCTTCCTGCATCTCTTAGGTCCTAGGCCAGGAAAGCCCGTCCCAGACCCAACATGCCCGGGGAAGAGGGGAGGGCAGGGGGTTGCTGGAAACACACTGGGGCCTCAAGGGGCGTGGCCACCTGGGATAGACACCTGCTCCCCCCAGTCTGGCCCATTTCCTCAAAGTCTGCCTGTGGCTTCCGGGCAAACTCCAAGATGAAATCATGCCAGCCTCAGTTTACCCGCTGTCCTGTGGCTCAGGCCTGCTCCCTGAGAGCCCCGGCGTGGCCCCGGGGGCTCCCGGCTCCTCTCCTGGCGCCCAGCAGAGCCCTCGGCCCCCGCGGCCACAAAGCTCAGAGGCAACGAACGGCCCCAGGGATCCGGGGAGACGGAGAAGACCCCTCAGCCGGCCCCCGGGGGGCGCCGGGCCCGGAAGGCACCTACACCCAGCATTGCAACACAACCAGGGCGGTTCCTGGGAAAGCCCCCGCTGCTCTCCAGCCTGCTGGGCGGCCCGGAACCTTCCTGAAGCCTCCCCGTGCCCAGCCCCGAAGGCCCTTAGCACAGGCTGGAGCCGGCTGCCTCCGGGTGACACTGCAGCCCCCTGCCCAGCGCCGGATGTGCCCCTGAGTCGTCCCAACACCAGCGGCTCAACCGCATTCTCACAGGCGCCCCCGCGGAGCCCCCCCCCCCGGCTGCAACACGGGAGCCCAGCCTCTCGCCCGGTCAGGTCCAGGTTCCCCGGTGAGGCCCTGGGGGGCGGCATCGGGGCCCGCGGCCTCCAGACCCCAGCCGGGGTGGGGGGCGGCACCGGCTCCCGGGCGAGGAGCAGAAGAGAGGACTGCTTTAGCAGGTGGAAGTGATTCAAAAGGAAAAATAAAGAGAGAGATGGAGCAGTAATGACTCCCTGGACTGGGTTACAATGGGGTGAGGGAGAAAGAGGAGGACGGGGGAGCAGCGGGGGGGGCTGCTCCCGGCCATGGGGGGCGGAGGACCAGGACCGAGGGCGGTCACCCCGCATCACCTGGCTTTCCCGCCGTCCCTGCACCCGCGGCTGTGACCTCAAGCAATAGGCCCGGCGGCCGCGCGGCACTTACACACTGACGTCTTCTGGCTGCTGTGTTTGCTGGGCATCAGCTTCACCCCTCGAGACTTCAGCTCAATTTGCTTCTTGACTAAAGAGGAAGCAAGAGGGAAGAGCGTGTAAGCTATTACCTGTGACTGGGGATGGGTCCTTCTAGAATGATCCTGGCCTGGGACATTCCAGGGCCGAGGACGGCCCCGGGGGGCATTCGGGGCCAGCAGTGTCCACACCCCCTGCCACGCGGTCTCGTAGTGATTCCCATTGCACGTCACCCCTTGGCTCTGGGTTTGGCCGGTGGACGTCGGGAGGCGGGTCCCGGGGGGCCAAGGAGGGCCAAGCTACCACGGGCTGGGAGGCCGGGGCCCGCAGGTCACCGGGGGGGCGGCCGGGGGCTGAACGGGGCTTTGGTCCCACTTGAGTCGGGCCCATGGGTCATCGGGACTTTGCCAAATAGCACCGAGCGGGCACCAGGGCCGGGATGCCACAGTTCCCGGGCCTTTGTGTCTGACTGCCTCAGTTTCCCAAGGCATTCTGCAAGCCTCAAAGGGCTTCATGGTGTCCTCCTTGAGGCGTGGGTCCCCGACCCCATGCCGCCTGCCAGCTGCCCCCCCCCCCCGGGACTCCACTGCTCTCACCACCCAGCAGTGCTGGCGACTGTGCCCAGGCACCTCCTGTGCCCACTTCCTGGGCTAAAGGCCTCTCAAGGTCTTCCCTGCGTGGGCATCGTGGACCCGCGGGCGCTGCCGTTCACACCCGATGCAGCAGGATCCTTCCCCGTCTGCCCCCGGTGTGGTGTCCATGTCCACCGCCCTGGTGCAGCTCTTGGGGGCTCCCCCTGGGGCGCCGTGACCACCCAGCTCCCCCGCGCCGTGCAGCCCGCAGGCACCATGAGGGCCACAGAGACCCACGTCGGCCCCAGCACGGCACCTAAAGGAGGAGCCCGCGTGTCTCGGGCGCCCTCCTGGCACCTCTCGGTCTTGTCTTCCAGCCTGACCGCTCTGCTGTGGATCCCCAGGCCGCCCTGTGCCCCCCGCCTCAGCCTGGTTCCCTCGCGTGCTCTCCCCCGGGGGTTCCTCTCGTGGCCTCCTTCCCTAGAAGCTTCTGTGCAGGCGCCTTCTCCGGCCTCCGCTGCCCCGCTCCCGCCTCTCCTGTCTCCCTGACCGTGGTGCGCCCTGCGTCGTGGACTCGGTGGTTTTGGCCACCTCGGGACGTGCGTCCAAATCGTTCCCGGGGGCATCCTCAGTGCCCGCAGCAGATCCCGGTACGTGGGGGGCGTGATCTGAGGAAGGGCCGTCCCGTTGCTTCCTTACACATCCGTCAACCCCGACCCGGCGGGTCCTCACTGCAGCCACCCGGTCACCAACCTGCAGCTCAGGGTGGTTTAAGTGATTCGCCGCCGTGGGCCACCAGCCGGGATGCAGAGGGCTCCTGGCCGGACCTCAGCATCTTCCCCTGCGACCTGCCCCAGGAGTGACCCCGGGTGCCCTGTGACCTGCTCCAGGAGCCCTCCCATGCCCCAGGCGGCGGCTGCAGCGATGAGGCAGGTGCGGACTCGTGTCCCGGTCCCCCCGCGGCACCCGGCTCTGCCTGCATCCACGGCTCCCCAAGGGTCTGTCCCTCGGCAAGCTGTAACCCAAATGCACGACCAAATTCAGAGTCGCCACTTCCCAACGCACATCCCCACCCTTCGTATGAACGCGCGTTGCTCTCCGCGTGCACCCAGCAGGGGAACCTGCGATGGGCACTATGGTGGGCCTGTTACAAGTGGGGGGATTGGCGGGGAAACATGCATTGTTCATGGCCCGCCAGCACGGCGCAGCAGCAGGGATCCTTTCAGCCAGTCGTCCCGAGGAGGACAGGGCTGGTCTCAGGCAGCTAGAGCTGGCACCGGGACTGGGGCGGGATGGGGTCTCTAGGACCCCTGCCAGGGTCCGTCTGTGCGGCGGCTCTGGGCACCCGGCCCAGCAGGAGCAGGTGCGCGTCCTCCCAGGCACCCGCTTCACAGCCTCAAGGTCCCCGGGCGCCAGGAACCCCATTCCCAGGGGCTGCTGCTGCTCCTGCAGGGGAGCCATGAGACGCGGGCGGACGTGAGGGGACGGCGGGGAGCGAGCCGCTGAGACCCGCCAGGTCAGCCCTACACCCTCGCCTCCGCGGCCCATTGGCAGCAGACGACGCCATCGCCCTCCCCAGCAGCATCGAACCCGTCCTCCTCCTTCCCTCCCTGCTACTCCCGCAGGAAGGAACTTGCTAAAATGGTCGAGAAAGTGAACTGGAAGGACCCTGAGAAGCCTCTGGGGGCTCCTTAGTTCACGTACGACCCTTGTGACCCTATTACTGCTCCGAGCCGGTCCCCGAGCCGTGTCACCCGTGCGGTCTGTGCACAGCACTCGCGAGCCTGGGCGAGGCAGGGGCTGTGCCCCCGGACCGTGGTTCCTCACACCAACACCGCAGTCTCTAGATGCACGTCCAGGCCCCTCCGGCACGGGCCCGGGCTCCAGGGAGGGGCACCCAATGGTGGGAGCCGATGCCGGGCCAGGAATGTCTCCCATGCAAGATCCCCATCACCAGGGATGCTGACACCATGATGTCGCCTCCGTGGGCTGGGGCCCGAGTCCTCGAGCGATCCCGGGGAAGGTGTCACACCCTGAGTTACGAACAGCTCCTTTGTCTTTCAAAGCATTCGACCAAGTGGATGGTGAGTGATCGGGGGGTGGAAAAAGGAACACGACGGGGAATCAGCCACAAAATGCGCTTGGCACGAGCTAGCCCAATGCACCGGGTCAGATCAGGTGCAGAGCGTCAGGGAACAGGCGCGTCTCCCTCTAGCTCTCCAAGGCGCGACCGACAGACCCCGGCGGAAACAAAGGAGGAAGCGGCAAGGGCTAGAGGGTTTCTGGCGCGCCGTTGTTCATGCTGCTGGTCCGCCCACCCGTCCGTGGAGCGCCCACTCGTGTTGTGCCGATGACATCTCCCCGGAGCTCTGATCTCGTGACGTCGATGCACCGCAGGTAAGGAGCCCGCTGCGGGCTGCACGGTTCTGGCCGCGCATGGATGCACACATGCATGCGAGTACGTGCACACACGCTCGCGTCTACAGTGGGCACACCTGCGACAACGCATGTGCACACCTGGGCACACACGGCGACAAATATGGACAAGATGTTAACTGGCGCCGGCACAGGCATTTGCGCTGTGGACCAAGTCAGGGGTCCCAGAGAAGAGAGCTGGCTGGAGCTGGCTGGCGGGGCTCTGGGTGGCTGCAGTCATGTCCCCCCGGGGGCCAAGGGCGGCGGGCGGCTCAACCCCCTTCCCGCCTGGGTGGGCTACAGGACGTTCCCCCGCTGCCCTGCAGGTAGCGGGACACTCGGTGCGCACTCGGCGGCAGGAATCTGGCACCACACGTTCTTCCCCCGTCTGTGGCGTGAGCTGTTGGGCTGAGCCGGCAGGAGGCTGGACCCGTTGGTGCAGGAGGCGAGGTGCCCCGCGTGTCTCCACGGCCCCGGGGGTCCCACGGTGGACGGAACCCGCAGCCCCCTCGCTCCCCAGCGTGGGCCCTGCACCAGCTCTGCCCGTTCCCGCCGCCCAGCTGTGCAGCTTCACCTCCCCACCTCTGTTCCTTCCCCAAACCCACCTCATTCGGTCTCAGGAACCGTTTCCAACAAACGTCTGCCGTTCGGGATTCGGAGCCACGCTCCTGCCGTAAACAAACCCTGCATTGCTTGGATTTTTTTTTTTTTTGATTTATTTATTTCGTTGCTTGGATTTTGTTCACTGATTCACTCTCTCTAACTCGTCCCCCCCAAAATGTTGCAGAGGGTGCTCTTTTTAAAAACCGGAATCCGACTTTTCCCCGAGAAAGCCTGGCGGGTGCGCACCCCGGCCTGTGCCCCCGTCTCGTCATGGAGGGCCTGGCCACCGGCCCTGCACAGACACTGTCGGTACCCACAGTTCCTCGCTGGACCAAGTCAGCGTCTAGTGTGTTGGCGGCTCAGCTAGCTCAGATTTACAGACCTCCCAGGAGACCCGAGATCGAGTCCCGCGTCGGGCTCCCTGCCTGGAGCCTGCTTCTCCCTCTGCCTGGGTCTCTGCCTCTCTCTCTCCTCTCTGTGTATTCTCATGAATAAATAAGGAAAATACAGAAGTGGGAATCCAGGGTACTTAAGGTTCCAGGGTCTGGTCCTGAAACCACCAATGCCCCATGAGAGCCTTTGGGTGGGGCTGTGACGTGCCCCGGGCCCCCCATCAACAGGATGGAAGTCGGCCTCCGGGTTCCAGCAGCCCACGCTCCAGGCTCCAGGGTTGTGGAAAGAGCTGCTGCAGCTGCTGCCGTGGGCCGCGTGTTGTCTGGAAGGGAGGTTTGCTCGAGACTGACGAAAAGTCGGACGGTTACCGTGGCCAGAGAGGACGCCGCCTTCTCCGAGGAGCACGTGGCAGGATTCAAAGTGGAGGACGCTCAAGGAAGCGCTGCCGGTGGCCACGGCGGGGCGGGGGCCGCGGGGCCTGTGGCGGACCCCGGTGGTGCAGCCGTGTTGAGCATTGCGGGCGGCCCACGTGGGCCGACGTCCCGGCTTCTGCCCACGGCTCCAGCTCAGGAAGGAGAGTCGGTGCGGAAACCGCGAAGCCTCGCAAGTCCGGCAGCGACCTCCGCTAGGGATGCGGGCGCTGGAGGGCGGCGGGAGCTTAGAAGACACAGTTCCTGGGGGGCTGCTCGCGAAGACTGCGGGAAGGGGAGCCGCCGGGAGGGTGCGCATCGGGGCGCGAGCTCTAACTTCCCGAAGGGTGCGGTGGCTCCGTCAGCGGCCGGTGGCGTCCTCACAGACAACCGCTGAGAAGTCAAGGAAAACGTCCAGAAGCAAAGGCAGCTGAGGGACCCCCGATGCCTTTGGCTGCCAGCTGCAAGGCCGCGCGCCCTTGGCTCTTCCTGGCTCGGGTCCTCCCCTCTTCTCTGCAAGGCCGCCCCGCGGCTGCGCCCACTCCGGAGAAGTTGAGGCATCGGAGGCTCCGTTCGGGCGTCCGCTGGTCCTCCTCGCACCGTGACGTCGCGTCCCGTGTCCCCCGCGCTCCCGCACCTCTGACCTGTGACTGGCGAGCCCGCAGGACGTTCCCCAACTGAGGACCAAGTGGACGAACGACCGTTAGAAGAATATGTGCCTTGAGCCGCTTCCTGGCAAGAGGAGGGGGTCGGCTCGGGAGCAGCCAAGGCGCCGGGCCCGTGTGTCCGAGCTGTTTTCACGGCAGGCTCACTTTCTGGTTCGGTTTAGATGCGTGGTTCCGTGGGCACCGGGCTCCGGGCTCCTGCGCCTGGAAGCCCCAACCCTGGGATTCGCGTGGAGGCCCCGAAGGCCCAGAACCCCGAAATGGAGCTGGCCAGTGCTCAGGCGCTCCGCGGTGCACAGGAACAGGAGAGAGCGTCGGGCGTGCACCCCAGGCTGCCGGGGGCCCTCCTGCTTGGTCTGAGACCACGGCTCAGGCGCAGGCGACGGAGAAACAAGTGCGCATGGAAAGTAGGAGCTTCGCTTTGTTACCATAAAAGCATCTCGATTCATGCAACCTGGATTCCAATGGGTGAGTTTACCCTGCGGGCAGCTGAGACGCGGCGTCGGGCTTCTCAAAGCTGCGGAGCTACTGCTCCTGCCTGGGCTGCCAGCGACCTTGGTGATGTAGGCAGTCGGGCCTGGCCTCGCGCGGACACGCCTGCCACCTTCCCTTCCGACGGCGGGCCTCAGGCCAAGCGGCCCCGCAACGCCTGGCCTCGGTGCCCTGACCGTAGTGGAATCCGAGCCTGGGCAGGAAACCCCGAAATTCCCCCCGGCGAGACGGGAACGGGATATGCCCGGCGTTGGTCACTCATCTGCCTCCTGTGCAATGCGGCTCCTGGGAAGACACTGTCCATCAACACACTTGGCTTGGGGACCATTAGCTCCCAATTCTCATAAATCACTTGGGACTCAAGCCACAAAGTTGAGCACGGTGGAAGCTGACCCCATGCTGCTGTCTCCCCAGGTCCGATCCTCACACTTCCCTGGCCTGCCCTGTGCCAGGAGCCCGACGCCGGGGGCACGGCAGGGCACCCTGGGGACACGGCAGGGCACCGCAGGCCCTGCTCCCTGTTCCAGCTCCCTTAGGGTGGGCGGGTGGCAGCCACGGCAGACATGAGGGGGACGGAAGACCCAGGTCAGGTGACTGACTCCAGGTCCCCTCCTGCCCTGGTCACTGACCCCCAGCTCCCCCTTCTGCCCTGGTCACTGACCCCCAGGCTCCCCTCCTGCCGTGGTCGCTGACCCCAGGCCCCCCTCCTGCCCTGGTCGCTGACCCCCAGGCTCCCCTCCTGCCCTGGTCGCTGACCCCCAGGCTCCCCTCCTGCCCTGGTCGCTGACTCCCAGGTCCCCCTCCTGCCCTGGTCGCTGACCCCCAGGCTCCCATCCTGCCCTGGTCGCTGATTCCCAGGCTCCCCTCCTGCCCTGGTCGCTGACCCCCAGGCTCCCCTCCTGCCCTGGTCACTGACCCCCAGGCTCCCCTCCTGCCCTGGTCGCTGACCCCAGGCCCCCCTGTCATGCCCTGGTCACTGACCTCTAGGCCCCCCTGTCATGCCCTGGTCACTGACCCCAGGCTCCCCTCCTGCCCTGGTTGCTGACCCCCAGGCCCCCCCGTCCTGCCCTGGTCGCTGACCCCAGGCCCCCCCACCCTGTGCTCTACACTGACCCAGGCCCCTTCCTGCTCTCTGGGTCTGTGGGTGGCACCCCTTCTACCCCCCTGCCCTCCCAGCTGTGGGGAGGCCTCCCTGCTGGGGGGTCCAAGGCCGCCTCATCCCTGAGGTCTCCCCCTTCCACGATAGCCAGGCCGCGCGCCCCCTCCCTAGAGCTGCCTCTGCCGCCCCCCGGGTCTCCGACTCCATGACTTGGGCTGTGCTCATGGTTCCTTCGGAGCAGCGGGCTGTTCTGGTCGGTGGGTTTTCTGTACGGGGGTCGTGTGGCCGCGCGGGGGCTTCCAGGTCCTCGGCTCTACGGCGGTGAAGGGAGACGAGGGAGGCCGGGCCACTGCTCAGCACCGGGCAGAGGGATGCACGCCAAGGGCCCGAGACCTAGGACGCCCTCCGGGAAGCCTGGTCTGCGTGGAAGTGCCAACCCCGTTCGGGGCCGTATTCAGGGAGACGGGAAGGCGCGAGGTAGGGAAGCCCGTCGCGGAAGCCGACGTTCGGGCTGTGGGCCGTCCCCGGCCGTGGACTCTGTGGGGCGGTCGCCGTTAACATCAGAAACGGGAAACGTTCAGGGCGCATGATGTTCGGGTCAACACCCCTCGGTGACATTTTCTCTTTAGTCCCACAGACAGAAATGGGTCCTGGGTTGTGCTGGAAAATGTCCTTTTCCTTAAAGGGTGGGCTGAGGTTCACAAAATAAAGTTGAGAAGCTGCCGGCGGAGCAGGCAAGGCCGGCGCTGGGGTTCCCTGCAGGGACTCAGCTTCCAGCCCGCGGGGCCGGCCTGGGGCGCCCTGCGACCTCTCGGGCTTCGGCTTCTTTAGCGGAAACGCGCGAATTTAAGGCACATTTTGCCACAGGGCGCGGAGTGGGGCCCCGTGGGATGGTGCGGGGCCGTGTGTGCGGCGGGAGGGGGCTCCCGACCTCCGGAGGCTCCCGCGCGGCTCGGCCGGGCGCCCACGGTCTGCGTCAGACCCCGACTGTGCCCGCCAGGCCCTCGGGCACCGGAAACAAGTAGACACACGGGCCCCCTCTTCACTCGGATGAAACGCTCACGTCCATCCCCGCCTTCCTGCGTTGGAAACGACGACAAAAAAGATCCAGGCGGCTGCTCTGCTCCACGAAAGCCCAGTGTTGGCACCAGAAAAATATTTGCAGGCGAGCTCTCGGGGGGTGGGGGGGGGCACCTAGGGGACCAGGTTGGTGGGTTTTTTTTTTTTTTTTTTGGCTTATGTTTTAAATATTTCAAAGGTGTCCTGCTGCCCGATGCTAAGGAAATGAGGCTGCTTAGGAAGGGAAGGCTTCTCGCAGGCCTCCTTTGGTCCCCGCTTCCAGCCGGCCCCGGCGGGGAAGCCCGGGGCCCTACGCGGAACAGGTGCGAAACGCGAGTTCCCACCGAATCTGCGAGAACCAATATCCACGTGTGACTGCCGGTGGTCACGAAGCCCACCCTCGGTGTCCAGAAATGCCGTGTACCTCCCAGTAAGCTCCAGGTCGAAAGGAACGTCCTTATCTCATCTGCTCTCATCCCTCCGCCCCCCGGACTTTGGGCCTCCTCCAGGGCGAAGAGCTCCCTGCGCCCCGGGGTCCCGGGATCGAGTCCCGCATCGGCTCCCTGCATGGAGCCTGCTCCTCCCTCTGTCTGTGTCTCTGCCTCTCTGTGTGTCTCTTATGAATAAATAAATAAAATCTTAAAAAAATAATAATAAAAGGCAGGGGGCGTCAGCTGCCTCGGGAAGCTGGCTTAATTTCCCTGAGCCTCAGTTTCCTCGTCCATATAATGGGGCCATTGACGGCATTTACTTCGCAGGGGAATGAAGCAGGGCAATCGAGGTGGTGCTGCCCGAGCGCCCGGCCCGGCTCTTTGGAGGCACTCGGGCTCACGAGCACCCGGCCTGCGGAGGGGCCGGGAAGGGACAGTGGGGCGAGGTGACCGTGGGGCCACAGGCCACTACGGCAGACACAGAGACCCCAGGTCTGCCAATAAGAACAGGATGCTCGAGGCATGTCCACCCTGGCCAGCCGGACCCAGGCCGGGGCCGGGACGAGCTCCCCAGGACGCAGCCCTGCACCCGCTGAGGACGCCCGGCGGCCCGCCTACCTTGGTACTGGGCACTGAAGCCCCGCTGCCGGTGGTTGCCGTCCGACGTAAAGTGCAGCCGCAGCCAGTTCTTGCTGCTGATGACAGGAGCGGGGAGGCTGGCTCCGGTGAACCTGCGGGCACAGAGGGGGTGGGTCAGGGGTGGCCGGGGCAGCCGTGCAGGGGCGTCCCCACGCCCACGGCAGGGCTGGGCAGCTTCGTCCCCGGGCTACCGGGGCTTGCGGGGCCCGTGCATCCTTCAGGCCGGCGGCAGATGTGCAGCCTGCCCCCCGCCAGCCGCGCTGCCAGGGGCCACTCAGGTGCATGACACACGGGAGTCGCAGGAGAGGTGCCCGCCCACCTGAATCCCTGACCCGCGGCCAAAGTCCAGCCCGTGACCCCGGGCAGGGGAGTCCGTGGCGAGGGCCTGGGCAGGTACTTGGGGCGGCAGGCCCTGGGGGGGCCTCCGGGGGCTCCTCCCCTGCCCGGGGGCTGCCCTCCTCCCTTAGGTTCCCCTCTGCAGCCCAGCCCGGTGGGGGGCGCCCCCTGGCACAGCCCCCGGACCAGCTGCCAGGTCAGCGGCTCCCTCCCCAGGGCACTGGCGGCTTCGGGGCTCTGCACGGGGCCGCGGCCTCACCAATTTCCCACCGTGTCCCCCGAGGCCCCCTGCTGGGTACCGCCCCCCGCCCCGCCCGTGTGTCCTGCACCCCCGGGCCCCTCCGCCCGCAGGACCAGGGACGAAGCTCCTCAGCCCTGCGGGGACAGCCCGCGCCCCTCTCCCAAGCACCCACTAGCCCCCCCCAGGTCTGTACCCCCCTGCACGGGCTCACCCGTGCCCATCTGTCCTGCACCCCCGCGTCGTCTGAGGGCACGGGAAGCCCTGAAACCCCCGTCCCGCTCTGCTTGGCTCTGAAGCCCTGGGGGCTGCGTCCAGCCCCAACCTCGCCCTCGCCCTCGGCGCCAGCCTGGCTTGAGACAGGGTCCGGCCACCCGGGGACCGTGCCCACCAGGCTGCGGCGACAACGGCAGGGCTGCGGGCGGGAGGCCAGCCCCGTGTGGGCCGCACAGCAGCTCCAGGACCAGAGTGCCCGGCCTCCCCCCTCGGCGCTGCTGCAGCCCCGCCTCCAGACGTGGGTTTGCGGGTGCGGGTCCTCCCGGGGTCCGTCCGCAGTGGGTGCAGGGGCCTGCTGGACGGCCTGGGCTCCAGAGGGGTCAGCTGACCTCAGCTCCCGGTGACCCGATCTGTAAAACGGGGACGATAGCAGCCGTTCCTTCAAAGACTCGCGGGTCCAAGTGAGGCAGTGCGCAACCTGGGCCTCAGCCCGGCCGCAGCCTCGTGCTCGGGAGCCCCCACCTTCCCGCGTCCGCACGAGCAACCGACAAGCACGTCAGGATCCCAAGGGAAATGGGGGGCCCTAACACTAACCACCAGAGGCAGGGCAGGGTCCCAGGGCTGGCACCGAGGGCAAGGGTGAGGTGCCCGCTTACGGGGTGCCGAGGGGGTGCGGACCCTGACGAAGAGGGCTGGACGGGAAGAGCCACCCTACAGGACCAGATCCTCAGGCAGTTCGTGGGAGTCGCACCGGAGCAAGGAGCGGACACCTGGAACTCATCCTCCCTCCCCTCCCTCAGTCTGTGCTGATGCCTCTGGTGATCTGACCCCCTTGGAAGCCAGGAGTGAAGGAGCATAGGGATGCAACCACAGCCAGGTCTTCCCAGACGCGGACCCGCGTGGGGAGGGCCGGGGAGAGAGCGCGGGGGGCCAAGGGATGCGCGTGGTGCCCCCCACAACCACGCGCTCAGCAAGGGAACCCACCAAGTGGCTCCACGCCCTGCAAAGCACAGTATTTAATGCAAATGCTGACTCGCACCAAACTCCAACAACATAACCCACGCAGCCTGGGTGGGAGCTGTCGCAGAAGCCGTCACCGCATCTCGCCGGTTCCCGTTTAAATATCACAGGCTGAGCCACGTAGGTCCCCCCCCGCCCCGAGGGGCCCCAGGGGCACGGCGGGCTTTCCCAGGGCCCCGTCCAGTCCCCTCGCAATGACAGGGCTCTGAGCCTGTGCGCAGGAGGGACGCGGAAATGGGGAGAATTTACCTGAATGACCCAGAACCCAAGGCCCTTTACAGAGCCAGGAACGGGGAGGGAGGGAGGGAGGGAGTGGTGACCGGAGGGTATGGGGGTCCCGGCCTGGAGGCACCCCCCGGACCCGTGACCACGCACAGCCACGCGGACAGGTGGCGAGCCCGCTGCGGCTCCATCCACGGGACCTCTGCGGACACGGCCCTGCATGCGAGAGCTGGGGCGAGAGGCGCAGATGCTGGTCCCGGCAAGGGGGACGAGGGGATGGGGGAGCCCCGGAGCCCCGGAGTCGTCCACATTCTGAAGGGGATGGTGGTCATGTGGGTGCACACTCGGTCGAGGCTTTGAAAACTACATTTAGGGCCTCCCGGTGGCTCAGCGGTTAGCGCCGCCTGCAGCACAGGGCGTGACCCCAGGGTCCCGGGATCGAGTCTCCGTCGGGCTCCCTGCATGTTTGCAGGGTCTGGCTGCAGCCTGCCTTCCTCCCCTGGGAGCGCGGGCCCACATGCAAGGGCTCCCGTGTGTGCACACGAGCGCCGTCTCCACTCAAACACAGGACCTGGCTCGTGCTGGCCCCCGCGGCAGCCCCGGCTGCACAGAGAGGCCAAGACGCTCCCTCCAGGTCACCCCGCCGTGAAACAGCCAAGGTGGGGGTCAACCGCGGCCCCGCACGCGGCCGTGCGCAGGGGCATGGGCATCAGGAGACCCCGGGTTAGATTTGAGAATTCCTGAAAACCGCCGTCCCCCGGGGAGGCCTCGCGGGCCCCCCGACTGCAGAAGGGGCCTGGGGCCCGCCATGAGGGCCGCTCCCCGGGCTCCCTACGCGGGTGGGGGTCCACGGTAGCTGCAGTGCACCCCATTCAGCTGCTGCAACGTCCCTGTGTCTGCACAACCCCCACCCTGCGTCGGCCGCCCCCAGATTCATGCCCCCAGAGCAGCTGCCCTGGATCCCACACGGGGTGGAGGGACCTCTGCATCCCGGGGTCAAGCAGAAACCATCTCTGCAGCCCCAAAGCTGGCACGGGAGGACGTGGGACGCAGGCGCCTGCCACCCTACAGCCACCCCAAGCCCTCTTGGCTCCCCACCTGCACCCTCTGTCCTCTACAAAGCCCAGACTCTTCCACGCCGTTCCTCTCCGGTGACACCCGTTTCAAGTTCCAGCATCTTCCACGCCTCTGCAGGTGCCACTCCCTGCACCTGGAATGTCCTTTCTTATTGCCCCACCTGACTTCCGAGAAAACATCACTCGCCGCTCCCATAAACCCAACCATAGGGCCTCCTTTTCCCTGACTCTCTCCCTGCCCCCACGGGAGGAAGCCTTGGCCTTCGCTGTGACCCCCCTGCACCATGCTCACGCCCCCGCCGGGGGCCCGGATGCAGCAAGTCGTGACCATCTCCCCAGGTCGGAGCCACGCTCTGTAAGGGCAGGGACAGGGCTTTCCTGGCCTTGCTACCCCGACATCGCAGCACGGGCCCGGGACCAATCGGTTCCTCGGAGCAGAGGTTGACACACTCGTCCAAATAGCTTCCCGTCGGTTCTTGTGAATCGAGTTTTACGGGATCACAGCCGTGAGCGCTCCTTTACATACCGTCTGCTTTTTTGCTACCATGGCAGCGAGGAATAGCTTTTTTTTTTTTTTTTAAAGATTTTATGTATCTATTCGTCAGAGATGCAGAGAGAGAGGCAGACACCCAGGCAGAGGGAGAAGCAGGCTCCATGCAGGGAGCCCGACGCGGGACTCGATCCCAGGACTCCAGGATCACGCCCTGAGCTGAAGGCGGCGCTAACCACTGAGCTCCCCGGGGATCCCTGGGAGTAGCTCTTACAGAAACTATTACAGATCCCAAGAATTTGTATGGCCCTTTATGAACCCCTTTTCCTGACACCTGCCCCAAGCCTTGCAGATGATGCAGTTCGTGGGCAAAAAGTAATTTTCTAAAGGAAACCTGTGCGGCTGCGAGCTTTGCTCACGGTGTGCAAGTACTTAAATGCGCATTTATTGGTCAATCCGTGTAATGCAGGCCGAGGTGTTTGCTTCGGTCGTGGTTTTGTGCTCCGCGCCGTCGGTCGTATATAAGCTGCACCCGTGATGCGTCGTCGCCCCGAGACCAGCTGTGCTGCAGCTTGGTCAGTCAACAAGCACCCATTGGGCACCCACGGTGGGCCAGGTACTGTGTGGGGCGCTGGGGCGCGACAGGGGCAGGAGGGGCCCCGACGGAGCGGCCCCACTGGGGCGCGGCGGTCCCGGCCGTCCACACCTGATATCTGGGAGGCGATCCTCTTCAGAGATTCCCCTTCGTGGAGTCTTTCCAAGGGTTCAATTCAGTCCCTGCAGATGCAATTCTATTTCCTTTCACACTCGTATTTCATCAGTTTATGGGATGTTTAATTTAAATCACATAATTACAATGACAAGTAGGACTGGCACCGAGAGACTTAGCAAGGGACCACCCGGTTCTCAGGAAGTGCACACGGCTCAGCGGGTGGGAGCGCGGGGCCCTGGGAGGGCCAGCGGGGCCGGGGCGAGCCCGGTCATCACGCCGCTCCGCGAAGGAGCGCCCACTCCGCCTCCGGCGGTGGGCATGCCTTGTCCTCACGCCCCTCCTGCCGCCAGCGCGGTGGCGGTCAGCTGACTGCACGCTCCCGGGCCAGGAGGGCCTGAGGGGGTTTCCAGGCCTGGGGGGCACCCGTGTCCGATCCCATCGGCGGCCTTGACAGCCAGGCAGGCCAGATCTGCTCCGAGTGTTCCCAGAGCTTGGAAGGTTGGTTCCTTGCCAAGTGCTCCCCGTCCACCTCCATCGCCACCCCCCCAGCCCTGCCTGCTTCCCGCTCATCCTTCAGCTGGAGTCTTTTATTTTTTTTAAATTTCATTTATTTATTCACGCGAGACACAGAGAGAGGCAGAGACACAGGCGGAGGAAGAAGCAGGCTCCCTGCAGGGAGCCCAACGCAGGACTCGATCCTGGGACCCTGGGGTCATGCTCTGGGCCGAGGCGGCGCTCAGCCGCCGAGCCCCCCGGGCATCCCCTTCAGGTGGCACTTTACAGCCACTGGGTCCGAGTCCGCTGTCCCCCCTGCGTACCTGGTGCCTCCTGCACTTCCCCTCCCCCCCAGGGCCCGTCCGCCCTCCAGTTCCTTGCATGCACCTCACATGGGGACCGGGCACAGGGACCGGGCGCGGAGGCCTCACTAAGTACCACCGGGAGGAAGAACCTAGAGTGAGCGAGCACCCCAATAGGTCGAGGCGCTGAAAGCAGAGGGTACGTGTGGGGAGAAGTGGGGACGGGGAGCAGCCTCCAGGGCCACCCCGGCCCTCGGCCCCGCCCTGGGCTGCGCGTTCCCTGGGGACAGAGGCCGGGAAGGCTGGTAACCAGTGTGGCCGCTGCTCCTCCTCCCGGGAGCAGCTCAGGAAGCCCAAGGAGTCACCCGGGCTCCTCCCTGCTCCGCTGTTAGCTCCAGGGGACCCGCACAAAGAGCATCAGGGACGCGCTTTCCACCCACGCACCGCTCCCTGCAGGGCCTGTATGTGAGCCCGGGCCAGGGGGGACTGGGGGCAGCGGGGGGCAGGGCCCGGGCAGCAGAGGTCGTCACCTCGCGGGGTGGCAGCCACACAGCATTTCTCCCACCCATGCCACTGTCATCTCATCCCCGCCCCACCCCATCCCCCCACCCTGTCCCCCCACCCCGTCCCTCCATCCCGTCCCTTCCCTGTCCCCCCACCTCATCCCCCTGTCTCCACCTCACCGCCACCCCCTCCCCCCTCTCCATCCTCTCCTCATTCCCCCACCCTGTCCCCACCCCGTCCCACCCCCACCCTGTCCCCCCAGCCCATCTCCTCTCTCTCCCCCACCCCATCCCCACCCCATGCATCCCCCCACCCCATCCACTCCCTGTCCCCCCACCTCCATCCTGTCTCCCCACCCCGTCCCCCTGTCCCCACCCTGTCCCCCCACCCCGTCCCCCCGTCCCCTCCCTGTCTCCCCACCCCGTCCCCCTGTCCCCACCCTGTCCCCCCACCCCGTCCCCCGTCCCCTCCCTGTCTCCCACCCTGTTCCCCCACACCGTCCCCTCCCTGTCCCCCCACCCCATCTCCCTATCCCCTCCCTGTCCCCCCACTCCATCTCCCTGTCCCCACCCTGTCCCCCCACCCCGTCCCCCCATCCCCTCCCTGTCCCCCACCCTGTTCCCCCACACCGTCCCCTCCCTGTCCCCCCACCCCATCTCCCTATCCCCTCCCTGTCCCCCCACTCCATCTCCCTGTCCCCACCCTGTCCCCCCACCCTGTCCCCCGTCCCCTCCCTGTCCCCCACCCTGTTCCCCCACACCATCCCCTCCCTGTCCCCCCACCCCATCTCCCTATCCCCTCCGTCCCCCCACCCATCCCCCTGTCCCTACCCTGCCCCCCCACCCCATCCCCCCACCCCATCCCAGTCCCTACCCTGTCACATCTCATCCCCCCACCCTGTACCCTCCCTGTCCTCCCACCAGGACTGGTCCCCACCCCATTCCCCAATCTCCGCCCCCACCCCTCCCCCACCCGTCCTGTCTCCCCCCAACCCCTGCCCCATGCAGTCCCTCTTACACTGGGGGCTGTGCCTCCTCCCTGGCCTGCCCCAGTCCTCCTGGGACAGACTCCAGCCTCCACCCCACCTGCGGCTGAGCCCGTAGCCATGTCCTGCCCCCAGCCCGAGTCTGTGGCTCCAGCTTAGACCTGAGAGCTCGCCGACACCCGGTGGCCCCATGGCCTGAGATGCCAGGGCTTGCCCCATCAGGCAGGTGGGAGCTGGGTCCGTGGGCCTGGTGACCAAGGCACACTCACGCTCTGCCTGGACCTTCTCACCTTCCCGGCTCCAGGTCTCTGCCTACATGGAGATGCCACCTGGCTGAGTCATCACCTGTCCTGGTCCCCTACGCAGACGCAAGGGTTTTTTTTTTTTTTTTTTTTTTAATTTTTTAAAGATTCTATTTATTTATTCATGAGACACACAGATTGAGACAGAGAGAGAGAGGCAGAGACACAGGCAGCAGGAGAAGCAGGATCCATGCAGGGAGCCTGACATGGGACTCGATCCCGGGTCTCCAGGATCAGGCCTTGAGCCCCCCAAGCTGCCCTAGAGGCAAGGGGTTTAAGGAGGCCGAAGGTTAAGGGCCGGCCCTCTGGAGTCAGCTCAGCCCTGTGTGTGAGCTTGGGCTCCACGTTCACGCGTTGGATAAATATGGGGATGTGCCAAAACTGCTCTGAGCCTCAGTTTCCCCACTTGTGCACTGGGGGTCCCGTGAACAGCTGTGCTTGTTTGTAAGGCGTCCGGGACTGTGCCTGACACACAGCAGGGGCCCCATAAATGTGGACTGTTCTCCGCCCTTGCTTAGGTGTGAGAGGAGAAGGGACGGGATCTTACCGGGGCCTTGGGCCCCACCTTCCAGGGCACACAGGGAGAAGGGGGCCCCGGCGTGGCCTGGCTCTGACTTCCCTGGAGGAGGATGCTCGTATCCACCCGGGTGCCAGGAGGACAGAGCACCCCTGGCGCCCAGGGCAGCCCGTCCACGGGGCGGCCACCGCCCTTCTCCCTCAGTGGCCCCAGCCCGGCCTCCCCTAGTCCTGCTGTCTGTCCATCTCCACCTGTCACCGGCCAACACGAGTCAGAGAAGGGACTCGTCCGCCTCCCAGAGCGGGCGGCAGTGTGTGCCTCGCAGAGGTCTCCGGGGACGACGCTTGGATAATGCATCTCATCCAGAGGAAGTGTTTGCAGGTGGCTTACGGGGAGCCTCCCACGCCAGCCTCTGCCCGCTGCTCCACTGCCATTCTGAGCTCGAGCATCATCGACATCCCCTGCCCCCTCCCGGAGGCAGCCAGCCAGCCCTGCCCGAGCGCCCGGCAGCTCCGAAGCCCTGGCTGAGGGTGTGAGCCTCCCTGAGCCTCCTGCAGGCCGGAGGAGGGATGGGCTGCCCCACCTCGGGGGTGTGCAAGCTGACGAGCAAGGGGTCCTCGTCACACGGAGCTGGATTCGGATCCAGCCTCCACATCCGCTGGCTGTGTGGCCCTGGGAGGCTGCTGCACCTCTGTGGGTCTCCCTTCGCCAGTGGGTGTCTCACGGCGTGTGGGGAGGCCCGTAAGGCCCTGCCGAGGCTTCCGGACGCAGCAGCTACAGGTTCTTGATCGTGCCATGTCTCCATGCAGCATGGGAGACTCGTGGGCAAAGGGCTAGCACTAAATAGGAAGCAGGTGGGAGAGGAGATGAGGCATGCGGGCCTGGGTTCAAGTCTCAGCTGCCAACTTACCCGCTGTTGAACTGTGGGCAAGGAACTGACCTGCTTTGGGCCTCCGTTTCCCCACCTCCTAGCCTGACAGAAGGTCTAGGTGAAATAATGGGTATAAACGCGCTCAGCGCAGTGCTGGGCCCACGGCACATGGCATTTGCTTTAGCGCGGAGGGCGCACGGCGTGTCAGCGTTGTCCGTGTACTTTCTGACCAACAAAGCAGAGGTCTGGCCAGTAGCACAGTGGGGCAAAAGCAAGTAGAGGGGCGAGGGAGGCGACAGGAAGAGAGTGGGTACAGGGGAGAGGGGCCCTGTCTTCTCCTATTGCTCACTTCCATCACGTCTGGGCTAGCATTTGCTTTCAAGTGGGAGAAACCCAGGTCAGATGGGCCTGGAATAGAGAAGAGATCACTGGCTGCCCCAATCAAACCATCGCTGGCCCCAAGGGTGACTGGCCCCAGGAACCCAAATGCCACGAGGCCCCCCCCCCCCTAGTTTTAAGTAGAGAAAGCTCCCTGGAAGCCTCTGACTCGTCCAGCTGTGTGGGCGGGGTGCCCTCTCCTGGGGCCAAGGGCACGGGTGTGGGCTTGGCTAGAACCGTTTGGAGACGCTTCTCCAACAGAAGGGATGTGCTCGGTGCTAAGCCAGCAAAATGAGGGGCGTCCACGGCGCCTGGAAGAGACAGGAGCTGGACAAAAGGGTCAGTAGGTCTTGCTGCTCTGTGGCATAAGGAGGTAGCTTTGCCGCGTGCCGCGGGGGGCATCCGTCCGTTGACCGTGGGCCTTCTCTGTCTCCCCCCACGTTGGTCTTGTTCCAGGTCTCCTCCTCCCCTCCTTTGCTGTGTCCTGCCAGAGATAAGCAGGCACGTCCAGTCCCCACTAGGCTGATCCCATTCTTGTGCTTGATCATCCGTTTCCATTATCTGTCCTCTTGCCCCCGAGACCCCTGGGCTGGGTGTGGACACCTCGCTTTCGCTCCCAGCAGCCTGCATCCCCAGCGGCAGACGCGGTTCTGTGCACGTGCACACGCTGCTGTGGTCCTAGGGGCGATCAGGGTCAGTCCGCCTCCTAGGCTCCGGGCGCTGTGTGCACGAGGACGGACTGGCCGGATCCATCTGGAGCGAGAGATCCATCAACCCAAGTGAGGATCCATCTCCCCAGAGGCGCCTTCCTCTCCTTCCACTACCCTCCTCCTGCCATACTTGGCCTTGGTCCTTGCTGGCTCCTCTTCATCTTGACCTCAGTCAAGGGAGCTCCTAGAATCCCCGGAGAAGCTAAACACACGGACGCAAGAGTCAAACCAACTTGAGAGTGAGGGCCAGCTCTCCCACCCGTTGCTTGAAAAAGCTCCTCTCTTTCTCTAGGCTTTTCTGGAGAGGACATCCCGACGACATCATCGTCATTCTTACTAAAATATCACGGTCACGTGATTGACGGTTCTTGGCACCAAGTTAGTCCCAAAGAGCCTAGGCCTAGCGCTCATGACCCTTCCTTTCCCACCAGTCTGGCTTCCGGAAGATCCCAGTGGCCTCCCTCCACCACCACCTCCTTTCCCGAGACCTAGCCGGCCGTCACACGTTCCCTGATGGCCGCACGGCTCCCGCAACTCATGGCCATTTGTGGAGACGTGCGCGCGTACGTGAGTGAGCGAATGAGCTGCAAGAACCCAGGGGTGAATTAACTGGTAAGCGAAGGAGTGAATTAGTGACTTAATGAGTCAGCAAGTGAGGGAAGAAGAGTGTGTAAAATTGAGTCGCTCACGCGCCTTGCTCCCACAACTAATCCAATAAGCGGTGGCATAAATGTTCCATCTTTATTAACACGAGCGGGGGGTAAGGACAGCGCGGGAAACCTTACGGGCCGCCAGCTGGACGGCAAAGACTCTGTTCCTTCCCTGCCGCCGCTTTAGCAGGTTACTCCGAGTGTGGTGGCTGCAAGGACGTGGCTGTCGGACGGTTCTCGGGGGCAGGAGTCCGGCATGGGGGTCACTGGGCCGAGAAGACCAAGGTGTCTGCAGGGCTGAGCTCTCTGGCCAAGGGGAGCCCCTGGGCGCTGGCCTTGCCCGACGTCTAGTGGCCGCCCCATTTTTTGGCCTGTGGTCTCTTTCTCCAGCTTCGAAGCCAGCTGTGCTGCTGCTTCAAATCTTTGATTCTGACGCCCTGCGTCTGTCACATCTCCGTCTCAGGCTCTGACACTCCTGCTCCCCTTTTGCGGGGCCCCGCGTGGTTGCATCCGGTCCACCCACGTGACCCAGGGTGATCCTCCCATGTCCCGTCCGTTCCGTGATCACATCTGCGCCGTTCCCCTGGAAAGGAACTCCGTCCCGGGCTGTCGGGTATCAGACGTGGACATCCCCGGGGAGCAGACCTCTGTCTGCCCCAGATCCTCCACTCAGAGGGCCCAGGCTGCCAGAGGGTCACCCCACAGGAAGAGGGGCAGGAGGGTGTGGGCGGAGGCCGGTGCTTCCAGAAGCATTTATCAGACGCTGGAGGCCGGTGCTCTGGCTCCTCTTGGGGCCTGAGCACTGGGATCTTCGAAAGCCTCTCAGGTAGTCCCGGCGCGCCCCCAAATTCGGGGAACACGGTCACGGAAGACACACTAAGAGTACATGCTGCTCCAACTGAGGGTCAAATCCACCCTGAGATTCCCAGAGGAGAGGGATCAAGGGCCGGGTGCGCTGGGAAGATTTCTGAAAGACCCCATTTTGGAATAAGAACGGGGTTGCAAGGTCAGCACCAGGGGTTTCCCGAAGAGCCCCCACCAGCGTCTGCTAACAGTAGCGTCTTACACAACCGGGGTGCTGTTAGCCCAGAGGAGGACCTCACTCAGGTCCCCGTCCCCTGCTGATGCCTTTTCTCTTGATGCGGCTCCAGCCCGGCATCCCCCGGAGCACTGAGGCGTCGGGCCCACCTGCTCTCTGACCCGGGTCAGCTTCTTGGGCTTCCCTGGCTTTCTCAAGACCGTGGCACTTCTCCAGAGGCCTGGTCAAGTATTTTGTAGACTATCACTTCGTCCAGGTTTATCGAATATTTTCTCACAATTAGATCAGGGGTTTAATTGGGGAGAAGGATGCCGTGACTGCTTAAGGTGGTCCCTGCTGGCTGTCTCCACCGCCAAGAAACAGTTGGCCCTTTTCCACACTTGATTCACTAGAAATGGGGCCTATGTCCAACCCACAGGGTAGAGAGGTGCCGGGGGCCTCCCATCCCTCAGCCAGGCGTTCCCCACCACTGTCTTATCACCTCACGGCTTCTTGGCGATGAGGTCCTAACGAGCCGCACCCGGAGACTAGGTGGCAAGGCTGGAATCTGAATTGACGACTGCATGTTAGCACCGTGCAGTCACGAGGACCCCACAGGATCCCACAGGGGCTGCAGGGAGAGCCCCCCCGCCAAAAAAAAAGCTGGCCTACGGGGTTTTTCAAATAAGTCCATGGGGGACGCCAGGGTGGCTCAGTGGTTGAGCGTTTGCCTTCGCCCCGGGGCGTGACCCTAGAGACCCGGGATCGAGTCCCGCGTCGGGCTCCCTGCATGGAGCCTGCTCCTCCCTCTGCCTGTGTCTTTGTCTCTCTTGTTCTGTGTCTCTCATAAATAAATAAATAAATCTTAAAAAAAAAAGATATCAAATCAGTCCATGGACTGTAACCCATAGCGGGTCATGAGATGGGCCTGCAGGTCGCACTTTAAATAACAAAAGGGAAGAGAGTACATTACACACGTATTTAAGTGTGGTTTCGTAAAATGTCTGTTTTCTCTGAACGCTGTGTTTAGAGACCTTTATCTTTACAATGTGCATAAAAATAGCACCCCTGAGGCGCTTGGCGGTGCAGCTGGTTAAGCATTGGACCCTTGGTTTCCGCTTAGGTTGGGATCTCAGGGGTGTGAGGCTGAGCCGCACATCAGGCTGTGGGCTCAGGGCAGAGCCTGCTCTCTTCCCCCCTCCCTCTGCCGCTCTCTCTACGCTTGCTTTCTAAAATAAATAATTTTTTTTAAAGCACCTCCTCTTGACACACACACAGTTTTTACGAAGATTAAATAAATTGATGCAAGTACTTCGAACAGAGACTGGCACACAAATACCGTGAAGTGTGCACGTGCACAAACGGGTCATGATGCAAAATATGTATTTCTTTATCGTAAACCGCAATTAAGAAATCAGAAAACACTGAACTCCCATCTCTAGACCGGTGTCAGCAGTTTATGACCTGCGGACAACTGCTGATTTTCGTGAAGTTTAATTGTGGGCAAGCCACACTCACCGCCGTGCATACGGTTTTCGGCTACTTTTGACCTAGGACGGTGGAGTGGAGTGCTCCCAATAGAGACCATATGGCCCACAAAGCTGGAAATATTCATTATCGGGCTCTCCAGACCACGGCCCTGGCCTAGAGGTCATCTTCCAACACAAGGGACGTTAGATGCCTGTAGGGAGGTCACGTGGCCTGTTCTGCTACTGCCCCGGCAGGTGCACCTGCCCCTGCAGATCATTCCAGGCTGTGGGATTGCTGGGGACTCAGGCCTCGAGAAGCTGGGTACCCTTCTATCTTGGACTGATGCCCACACTTGCTTTATTTATCCACTTGCATGGCTGTTCAGGGTGGAAAGCTAGAAACTACATCGGTCGGGGTCCCAGCAGGGAACAGATGGCCGCTCAAATTAGAATAATTTGAGGAGTGTTTAATAAAGAAGTTATTTACAAAGGGAGGAGCGAGGTGTAGGAAAGCCACAAGGGATAGCAGAGTCCTCGGAAGCCCGTAAAAGCAGAGTTTTTAGCCACCCTTGGCAAGAGGGGACAAGGAGAGCGAGCAACTGCTGAACCCGAAGGAGTCAGTCGTTAAGAAAGGACATCTTGGGGATCCCTGCATGGCTCAGCAGTTTAGGGCCTGCCTTTGGCCCAGGGCGTGATCCTGGAGACCCGGGATCGAGTCCTGCGTCGGGCTCCCTGCACGGAGCCTGCTTCTCCTTCCTCCTGTGTCTCTGCCTCTCTCTCTCTCTCTCTCTCTCTCTCTCTGTGTGTGTCTATCGTGAATAAATAAATCTTAAAAAAAAAAAAAAAGAAAAAAGAAAGAAAGGACACCTTGATAGGAGCCTAGACCTTCAGTCCAGGGTCTGAGACCCAGCTCCGGATGACCTCTCGAGGAGGAAGCCGGGAGAATACATGCCCTGACGTCACCTTCCCCTCCCCCGGATCTACCGCTGGGTCCAGCTTGGCCAAGCTGAAACGGAAGCCACAGCATGAGATCCGTGGATGTGGTCCGTATGCGTCAGCTTCAGGGCAAAGAGCAGGGTAACGAAGGTTGGAGATGCTCAGCTACCAGCACACAGAGGGCTGACTCTCAAAGGCAGGCATACTGAGCCTCCCTAAGGTTCTCTAGACCGTCCTCCCACGTCCTCCCTCCAACATGACACCGTGGCCCGAACCTCACAGCGTAGCCACGGCTCTTACCTTTCATCACCTTGTCTTCCTAGACCTGCTAGACTCCGGATGATTATCATAGGGCCAATCCTTCTGGATCCTTCCATCGTGACAAGGGTACAAGGTCGTGAATGGGGGTACAAATGAGCTGCTGGGGGTTGCGTGAGTCCAAGAAGAGTCTGATTAATATCCACAGATGCTAGCCAAGCACCTCCTCGCAGCCCATCCTTCCACATTGGAAAGGAGCTGTGTCCTATTGACCTCGGCAGCCCAGCTCAAACCCAATAAACAGGTGAGCCGACCCCTGGCCCTCGGGCGGAAGCAGCAGCGTGAAAAAGCTAACGATGCCGAGAGAGGTTCTCAGAGTAATTCATTCCCCGGCCCGACCCCCGACCCCCCGACCCCTACCACCAGCCCAGATGTCCTCGGCTGGCATCTGAGATCCTCCAAGCCTCTACATGCAGCCACAAAGCTACGGCATGTCATCTGGAAGGCCTTTCCCGGCCAGTCCAAGGCACTTACAGATATGAGATCAGAGGCTTCCAGAAACGAAGGGGCTGGTGTCACTAGTCTGGCCACCGCGGGGCGGAGCTGCGGCTAAAATTCGGGACTGGGGGCTCTCAGCAGTTCCCACCTCTCTTTTGCAGAGGATGGAAGCTGACATCAGGTGTGGGGACGCAGGCATGGACCGGAGCCCCATCAATGTGTCTGGTCTCAGGCCAGCTGACCTGTCGGGCTCGGCTGCCGAAGCCGCACACCAGCGCAGTGGGCCCGAGGCACCGGTCCTGACGTGGTAGCCTCAAGCACGGGCTCGAGTCCAGCAAATCAGTCCAGGTTCAGACTCTCACCTATTAGGCTGTTACCCTAATTTTTCTGTTACTGAGGCTCTGTTGCCTCGTCCTATGAATTTGGGGCTGTCATCATCAACCACCGTGTTGTGCTAACCCTGGTCCCGTACAAGCAAGGACCTCAAAGTGTCCAAAGGTCACTTGAATTGTCTTTTCTTTGTCCTTCAGTTGGAAGGCTGCTAGAATGTTTGCAGTGGCTGCCACGAGGGTACGAAGCTGACGAGTCTGGGTATCGCCAGCAGAGCCCCGTACTCTAACCCCTAAGACACAGGGACCCCGTGACGAGAGCGGGGCCAAGAATTTGATCTCATTTTCATGGACTCGAGTGTAATGAGCAAAACCCCCTCAAGGTTCTCCTCCCTCCACCCACCACATCCCAGTTTCTTCGGAGAGATGCAGCGTTCAGATGTGCATGGCCCAGGTGCTTGGGTTTTATTTTTATTATTTTTATTTATTTTATTTATTTTATTTTTAAATTTTTCAAATTTTTTAAATTTTTAAATTTTTAATTTTTAATTTTTTCCAGGGTTTTATTTTTTAAAATTTTTTATTTATTTTTATTTATTTTATTTATTTTTTATTTTTTTCCAGGTGCTCGGGTTTTATTTTTTATTTTTTAAAATTTTTTAAATTTATTTTTATTTTTTATTTTTTCCAGGGTTTTATTTTTTTATTTTTTAAATTTTTTAAATTTATTTTTATTTATTTTTATTATTTTTTATTTTTTATTTTTTCCCAGGTGCTCGGGTTTTGTTTTTTTTTTAATTTATTTTTATTTTTTATTTTTTCCAGGTGCTCAAGTTTTATTTTTATTATTTTTATTTATTTTATTTATTTTATTTTTAAATTCTTTAAATTTCTTAAATTTTTTAGATTTTAAGTTTTTTATTTTTTCCAGGTGCTCGGGTTTTACTTTTTAATTTTTTTAATTTTTAAATTTATTTTAATTTATTTTAATTTTTAATTTTTAATTTTTTCCAGGTGCTCGGGTTTTAAATTAGACAACGTTGTCCTGACAGGAAGCGAGTGACGGCCGTCATACCTGATTATTTTTAGACTTACTACTGAACTCCTTGAACGGTGTGAGCTGCCACCATTTGAGGCAAACAGAAAGACTTCCCATTTGGTCGTGACAGCTCTGGAACCATCCACCTCCTCGTGTTCGTTATTTCCATCCTGGCTTTGGAAGGGAGCACGCGGCATCTTGACAGTCGTGCACAGAGGACAGTAGACCCCACTGCTCGTTTTTACTACACCCAAGGGACAGAAAGCTCCCACAGCTGAGCAGAGCCCATCGCCTCCGGGAAGTCAAGGCGAAAGGCTCCAGGAGAAGCAGCTCCAAGCCGCCTCTGGATGAACCACGTCTCATGAAAAGCAGAAATGGACCCTCAGCAGCCAAGCAGCAGGAGCAGCCGTGCGCCCGTGCCACAGGCTGGGAATGATGTCACAGTCCCCTCCTCTGACTCAACAATGCCTCCAGCCCTGAAAAGGCCGACCCCTGACTGTAGCTCTTGCAGAGAGAAAAATTCACCGCAAGCAGAGCACCTTCTAGATTGCTCCTGGTGCGTGGAGACAGAAGTCTCTGCTGTCCACGTTACTGAATCCAGAAAAAAAAATGACCTTATGAACATGGGAAAAGAAATCCAGCTACGGCCCAAGGTGAACGTGTCTTCTTACATCCACTTTTTGCTGAATTACAGGAACAAGTTCAAGGAGCAGCAGCCAAACACCTACCTGGGCTTTAAAGAGTTCTCTAGAAAGTGCTCAGAAAAATGGAGGTCCATCTCGAAGCATGAAAAGGCCAAATACGAAGCCCTGGCCAAGCTCGACAAAGCCCGATACCAGGAAGAAATGATGAATTACGTGGGCAAGAAGAAGAAGCGGAGAAAGCGGGACCCCCAGGCGCCCAGGCGGCCCCCCTCGTCCTTCCTGATCTTCTGTCAAGACCACTATGCCCAGCTAAAGAGGGAGAACCCCACCTGGTCAGTCGTGCAGGTGGCGAAGGCCTCGGGGAGGATGTGGTCCGTGACGTCAGGTGCCGAGAAGCAGCCGTACGAGCAAAGAGCAGCTGTCCTGAGGGCCAGGTACCAGGAGGAGCTGGAGGTCTACCGTCAGCAGCGTAACACCAGGAAGGGCCTCCAAGGGTCGCCTAAGAACGAGCGCAGAGGGAAAGCCGACCCGGACAGAGCCGACGGGTCCAATTAGAAATAAAGTGCCGTTCGACTGTGTCGCCCATCGCTGGCCTCCTGTGTGGCGTCCGGGCGGCCGCTGCTGCCGCCACCTTGAGGAAGTGAGTGGGGCGGTGGTGGACCCGGGGTCTGGAAGCTGATGCCGGGGGGTGGCGTGAGACAAAGGGGCAAACGGGTCCAAGGCTGCGTGCGAGGTCAGAGCCTACGGGGCTTGGCTCTGGCAGGCGGGTGGCGGGCTCCAGATGTAACACGGAGGTGGCCCAGGTGGGTGCCGCCTGGTTGCACGTGGTCATCCAAGACCTTCCTCAGGCTCAGGTGCGTGAGTGCCAGTCCTGCCACCGTTCTCATCGTCCTTGAACATCAGCAGGGCCAGGTGGCCCAGAGTTGAGGTCAGCCTCCCCGCTGAGGCCCCCGAGGAGGTTGCGGGGTTGCAGGTGCGGTGGGCCTTGGGGGACTCGGTTGCTCAGGAATTCCAGAACTGCTCCCCCAGCGAGCGTGAAGTACTATCAGTGGGGCCCGGAGGAGACCCCACGGGTGGCCCCTGCTCTGGTGGGAATGAGAGGCGGGGCTGATTTTACCAACACTTGGGCACCTGCCTCTGCCCAAGTCGTAGGACTTCGAGCAAGCCCTGCACGACCTTGGTGGGCGTGCACCCAACCATTTGTGGTTGGAAGCGTGACACACACGGAGTGGACGTTTGTTGCCTCTGTGACCGCCCGGTCCCCATTCCTCCTCCTCTTGCTCCCAGCACCCACCTTCGCTCTTCTGGCGAGGTCCCCGTCACACGGATGGGTTCTGATTGGCGGGGACTATAGGACTCGGGCAAGGAGTCCTAGGGGACGGTGCCGCCCCGAGGCGGTGGCAAGCCATCTGCCTTGTTCCTTGTTCTTGGGCCAAAATGGCATAGGAGGATAGTCTTGGACTTTTCAATGAAAATGAGCCCACAATGTTTCTTTTCTTTTCTTTTCTTTTTTTTTTTTTTTTTTGTCTAAGGTAGTCTGAGTTAGGGTTTTTGGCCACTTAGGATGAGTCAAAACTGGTAACTTGACACAAATGGGACTGTTCTGTATCCGTGCTCTATGTTTCAGGCGACGACACACCATGGGCAATGCGTCGAATCAACCAATATAGGTTGATACTTAATATTTTGAAATGGCTCTTGACCCCTTGACGTCAAAAGGGTTGGGCCACAATGCGAAATTGCTTTTTTTTTTTTTTTTTTTGTCACAAAGTCAGGCATACGACAGGCCTCCTTAACTCCATCTCGACTCCTGTTCCATGATGGACTTTGCTACCCTACGGCTCTTTGAACTCTGACCCTCAAAACGAAAATAAAAACGCACGCTTTGAAAAGCCCTATAGACCTGGAGGGCCTTTAGGGGATAGAAGGGAATACGGTAGAGGGATTCAGAAATGCAGGGTCTGGAGTCAGGCCATTTATGGAGGACGCACATGTGGCAGATCCTGTGCTGGTTCCTGGGAGGCCCTGCCTAGGCTCCGGGCAGGTTCCTGCCCCACTAGAACTTTTCTTCTGATGAGATGGACGTGGGGTACACTGCAGTGCTGCAAGGGAGGCTGGACATGAAGGCTGCCAGGGGGCGCCGGGGGTGGGAGGGGGTGCCCGCCACCAAGGAGACCTCGGACATCTTCGGGGAGGAGGCAGCTCCATCCTCCTTGCAACCTGCCCTGGTGTTGGCCCGATCCCTGTTTCCCACTCCCCATTCCCCACAGCTGGTGTTCCAACTTGGCCCTGCCTCCCCCCTCTCAGGGGAGGCCCTCGTTCTGCCTCATTGAGAAAACAGAGATCATCACACAGTGGCACTCCTGGTTTCCTCCTTTCTCGGCGTGTGATCCACACCTATCCCCTCCCCCTGGTCTTGAGCCTCACGGGGAGCCAGGACGCACCCGTGACCCCCTTCCCCTGCCTCCCTGGGGCCTTTGCTCCTCACTGTCTAGATGCAAATCCTTCGGCCTCTAAGCTTGCACAGCTTGGCGCAGTGCTGTGATACAGGTGGTTCTGATCTTTTTTTTTTTTTTTAAGATTTTATTTATTTATTCATGAGAAACACAGAGAGAGAGAGAGAGAGGCAGAGACACAGGCAGAGGGAGAAGCAGGCTCCCTGCTGGAAGCCCGACGCGGGACTTGATCCCGGGTCTCCAGGATCACGAACTGAGCCAAAGGTGGATGCTCGGCCGCTCAGCCACCCCGGGGGCCGCAGGGTGGTTCTGATCTTAGCCAAGTTCTCTCCTCCGCATCCTCCCCTGTGGGACCTCTCCCTTACGGGCTGTTTCAGCGAATAAATGATATAATACGTGCAGGAGCCTTTGGCCCCATCCTTAGCACTTAGTATGAAGTGTGCGGGGCATCCCCTAAGTGGCTGTCTCACGATCCCTCCCGGCTGTGTCCACACCCAGATATGATCCCTTCTCCTTATGGGCAGGACCCGTGACTTGCTCTTAACCAACAGAACGGAGCTAAGGACAGGAGACGCGGCCTCCACGGTCATGTAATGATCTACAAAACTGCATCTTGCTGCCTGATTTTCTCTAGAGACTTTGCTGGCTTGATGAAGAGGCCAACCGGGGACAGTCACGAGGCAAGGAACTGTGGTTAAGTCCCTCGGAGCTGACCACGGCCTCAGACCAACAGCCAGCAAAAAACTAAAGCTCCCGGTACTACAACCATAGGAACCTGTGGCGGCGACCACGAAGCAGGGACGGACAGGTGTCCTCCCCCAGCAGAGGAGAGCCCCGTCCCTGCTGACACCGTGACGCGGCCTTGCGAGGATTCCTTACGGGATTCCTGACCCACAGACACTGCCAGCCACACACGTGAATGTGTGTTGTTTTCAGCTGGTGAATGTCTGGTAATTTGTCTCATGGCAACAGGCCGCCGACACGGCACCCAATAAATGCCAGCGTCCTTATAATTCCAGAAGAGACTGTCTTTGACCTTATTTCTCCCTCTAGCTTCGACTTTATGTTTGATTTCCTTTCCCTTGTAGCCTCCCGAAGGTGGAGGAGATGCCCCGGGGCGGACGGACCCCGACGTACTCCTCCACGCTGGTTGCAGTTGGGTTGTCTGGCCTCCAGCCCGCCCCGTGGGCTCCCGGTGGGCAGCAGCCGTGTGCTGTTCCACACGCCTCCCACCACGGCCCTCCCGCCGCGCCTTCCTGGCCTCCCGTGTGATTAATTACGGGAGCACGGATGGCCAAGCCAGAGTTTTGACAACAGTCTGCATCGCCTCTGCTGAAGATGAACCCCATTAACATCCCTTTATGAAGAAGTCGACAGGGGGGTGTGAATCTGCGGGCTTCTAATGGCCGTGATGTAATAACAGTGAGCTGCAGGGAGGAGGCGGAGAAGGGGGGCAGGCCTGAGGCCGTGGGCTGCAGGAGAGGCAGGCAGGAGGCCTGGTGTGGTGCCAGCCGGGCTCTGTGCCCCTGTCCTTGGGACGAGGAAGGCGGGGCGTTTGGGTCCATCACCGTCTCGATGACTGAATCGCTGCACTCTGATCCTTCCCTCCTAAAGCTTTTCCTGTGTTGACTCACTCATTCATTTATTCATTTATTCAACAAATATTTATGTAAATCTTACGCCTGCAATATACCAGAGACCGTTCTGGTGCTAGGAATAGAGCAAGGGCCTTGATCCCTTACATTCCAGGCAGGAGGAGACAGATAATAAGTCAAAAAATAGACACAGCAGGAAAAAAAAAACACACACACAGCAGATCTTTTCTATTTTTTTTTGGTAGTGTCAAGCTCTCCGAAGAAAATAAACAAGGGTAATGAGATAAATGATGACAAGTGGGGTGGAAGGCACTTGAAATCAGTGGCCAAAGATGACATCTGGGTTTAAGTTTAAAGCACAAGAAGGAACCAGGTGCGCCAAGTCCTGAAGAAAGCATTCTTCAAGCAGCAGGACAGCCAGTGCAAAGGTCCTGAGGCAGAAGTGAGCTTTTGGCATATTAGAGGCAGAGGAAGGGAGGCCAGGGTGGCAAGATGTGAGATGCCGCTGGAGTGGGGCCGGCCTTGGGAAGGATTTATTTTGGAATCTAAGTGCAATGCGGGGGGGAGCCACAGAGTCTTCTGTAGGGTGGGACCCGTGCCTCCACTTTGACTTCTGGGTATTGGTCATTCTAGAGCCTTCAGGAACTATTCAGTGCTAACAAGAGGGTGCTAGCGCCTCTGAGGTCTGCATGAGCAAGAGATAGGGCCAACAAGTAACCAAATCCATGACACTTTTCTTTTTTGGAGGGGAAATAATCAGGAGCCTCTGCTTAAGTTCTCGTCGGGAGCAGCCGTAAGCTAAAAATCAAACGTGGAAAGTGTGAAACTTCTACCCCCGTGATTCATCTCCCGGGGACGGCGAGAAGGGTGGGCACGGGGAGCAGAATGTCCCATAAGGACACCTCTTCCCAAGTCTCCTATTTGCATATAGAACAGCTTCCCCTGGGCCAGCGGTCCTCACCTCGACCCTACATCGGAATCCCTGCCGAGCACGCCGGTTGCTAGGCCCCACTCCTAGAATTCGATTCCATTTTTTTTTCTGGGGGTTGGACCTAGAATATGCGTTTCTAAAAGTTCCCAGGTGACCCTGATGCTACTAGCCTGGGGCCCACAGAGGAATCCTCCTCCCTCCTGCAAGCCGGGCAGTCCCTTGGAAGAGTAATGATCGGGACTTCGCTGCCTAAGGGGTTGGAGAGGAGGAGCTGACCCTACTCTTCTCGGTCCCCACCCACCGTTGGGCTGCACGGCACACACTCCAATTAGCTCCTTGGTAACAGAGCCAACAGGACGACCCTCATTTGTCTTTCTTCTGTACCTGCCAGCTGGTTCCAAACCTGACGGCAATGAGCAAATTTATTGGGTTTGCCTCGGATTCCAACAGAGAAGTTGATCCCGGTTGCAAAACAACCGATTACCATCTGGAACAGACAATTGTGTCGGGATCTTTTTTTTTTTTTATTTAAGATTTATTTATTTATTCATGAGAGACCCAGGCAGAGGGAGAAGCAGGCTCCATGCAGGGAGCCCGATGTGGGACTCGATCCCAGGACTCCAGGATCACGCCCTGAGCTGAAGGCAAGCACCAAACCACTGAGCCACGCAGGGATCCCCTGTGTTGGGATCTTTATGGTTGATTTTAGCTTCCGCTGAATCATCCATTATTTGAGGACCAAAGGATCCAGTTTCTGAACCATGAGGCCCGAGGGTCAGGTTCATGAACGGTCCTCCGGGTGCAATCACCGAGGCGATGACATGCTCTCGCTTTGTGTGCGCCTCTAGTCATGCTCCCCCAAATAAGAGCTGCCCGACAGGTGTGCTGGGGAATAAAGGACATGTTCCGGGATATGGCTGCAAGGGAAGTCCGATGTGTAGGAAGTGCCCTGTGAACGAGGGGGCCTGCCCTGGTCCCTAAAAGAGGGGAACATCACACAAAAAGGCAACTGAAGTGGGAGAAAGGCCAGGCAGGGGCCCAGAGGGGGCATGTGGTGTTCCCAGCTGGCTTTGACCTCCGGGTGAACATGTGCCACCCATGCCCGCGTGGGGCCACCCCTCGTGAGCCTCCAAGCACCAGCTCTCAGTGCCCATCGCTCCCTTTCCAACCCTTTCCCTGCTCTGGCCGCCTGACTGACATCGTAAGACCCCCCCCTCCCACCCGTCAACCGCAGCGTTCCCGTGGCTACCTGTCACCCGCTTCCAGCCGTCGCCGCCTCTGCACGGCCGCCCACGTCCGGCTCCCTGAGCAGCCCCCGGTGACCCCACCTCCTGGTACTCACGCCCTTGTTTAATTCTGCTACATGTGGGCTGGGCCTAACGGCTTCACTCCTAATGAATGGCACAGGGCCAATGCGGGAAGACGGGACCCCCTCACCAGCAAGGAGGCTCCAGGAGACCACGTCTGTCTCTCACGCTCGCTCAAAGCAGACCGATGTGTTGCAAGCTGCCCTGCGGGGACGCTCGTGTGGCACCGAGTGAGGGTGGCTTTGGCCGACGCCCAGGAGAACTAGGCACCCTGTCAACAGCCTTCCAGGAAGGAGTGCTGCCCACGCCCGCGAGTAAGCTCGGACGGGGGGGAGGGGGGGACGGGGTGTTCCCCGGCGCCCGGGCACACCTTTGCTGCAGCCTGATGACACCCAGATGAGCCGCACCCGATTCCTGACTCACAAACGAGGCTCATGGGCGCTGTTGGCTCAGGCTACTGCGTTTTGGGGTACTTTGTTACAAACCCAAAGAAACAATAACGCAGACTGTGGTATCCAGAGAAGACACAGTATCATGAAAACTACCTGAACCCTAAGACTGGCTTTGGAACCAGACCATGCGCAGAGGCTGGGAATATTTTGTGGAGCTTCTTAGAAGAGTCTGGACTCTGAGGAAGCTGCCAAGGTAAGCTCGGAAGGCAGCGAGGACACGTTACTGGAAACTGGAGGGGGGATCCTCGTGACGTCACCCCGGGCCGCAGCAGCGTCGTCTACGGCCGACTCCGCGCTGCCCGGGTCCAACCTGCTGAGTGGGTTTATGGGCTGTGTCACCGGCTCCGGGAGATGGAGGCGGGGACCCCCGGACTCCAGCGACCGAGGTCCTCGGGGCCATTTGCCTCCCCTTTCCCAGGCTGTGTTCTGTGACCATACGGGGACACAAAGTCCTGGAGCCCCCGCAGCGTCCTCTGCTCTGGACTGCGACCCCATGTTGTTGCCATCGGCCTTTCGGAGGCTCATCTGTTCTTAACTAGCTCTCTAAACCCCGAAGCATTACAACTCCGGGAACTTGGGAAATTCGGCTTCTTAGAGGATCCGTGACCATCGCCGTAATCCCCGGTGTTTACGGAGCTTCCTTTCTGCGGACTGGGAGAGCCAGCCAGTCGGTACCGTAGCGCAGGGGATGCCCCGAAACTGCTCTCAGGTTCTCTTCATGGAGCGCCAGGCCCTTCGCCTTATTTTGTTAGGCTCAAGGAGGTGGATGAAGGGAACAAGTTTTCCTCATTTCTGTCGGAGGGCCACCAAAGAGAAGCTGGAACGGCCAGGCTGACGTGGAAGCTGCGCGGTGGGGCTGGCGCCCAGCCCGTGCCCTGTCCTCACGCACCCCCTTCCGCCACCACCGGAGGTGCCCCCTCTTAGCGTCTGCAGCCTGGACGGGGAGTTGGTGCTCGATTAGCCAGCTGAGCAAATCAGATTCTTTCTCTTGATAATTCGAATCAAGAAATACAGCACGTCTGACCTGGCATTTGCAGGGAACGTCTGGGGCCACGCGTGCTGATTGAGAAGCAGGGGGAGGGGAAGAGACCACGTGGTGCCTGAGAAGCCCGTTCCTCGGCACCTTCTGTCCCGTGCATTTGTTCAATAAACCCTGTGGATTCCTGAGCCCGGGCCATTGCACGAGCTGTCGCTGGAGGAAGGTGAGATGTTGGAGATAACCTGCAGCTCCCGCTTGGCTTTCTGGGTCACAACATGCCTTCCCCTAGCTTGAGTGGAGGATGCATCTGGGCCCCATGGGCTCCAAGTACATGGAGATGGGGGCAACTATGCCTCCCAGCTAAGGGGACGGACCAGGGCCGCCCGGGTGGTTCAGCTCAAGGCGTGACACTGGAGACCCGGGATCGAGTCCCCCGTCGGGCTCCCTGCATGGAGCCTGCTTCTCCCTCTGCCTGTGTCTCTGCCTCTCTCTCTCTCTCATGAATAAATAAATAAAATCTTAAAAAATAATAATAATAAGGGGACGGACCAGACAGCACAACAGGTGGGTGGGAGACCAGCACATAGTCCCCCCCGGAGGCCCCTGATGACCTTAATCAGAAGCCACCACAGGCCCCCCCACAGCTGCTGGGGTGTGGGTCATGGCTGCCCCAACCTTCCAGCTTGAAGGATGAGGACTAGGAAAGACCCTGTAAAGGAGTCACCGTTAAGACGCAGCCGGGCTACCTGGTGCCACCCACCGTCCTGACGCAGAGGCCCCGCGAGCGCAGTGGATGAGCAGCCCACATTGATCCGTTTACCTGCCTGATGACTCTGTGCGTTTAAAAGACACCCACGAAGGTCAGGGCTGGAAAGGCACCTTAGGGGAGGCCCCAGGACAGCCCGGGGTTGTCACAAATGGGACACTCAAGACTCAAGGACACTACTGAGATGTGACCTTTTCGGTTTCAATCAAAGGAGTCCAAAGCTCCCGTAGTTTATCGAACAGCTTTCGGGGCTGGGGGGTGGGGGTGGAAGGGGGATTTTGTTGTGCTTTGTAGCCTCACCTTCCCCACAGAGAAGAAAGCCAAGAGAATATACATTTATGTGGAGTCTGTAGGATTGCATCAAAAGCCGTTGGATGAGAAGAAAAGGAACCTTCTTACCAAGGAGGCAACAATGTGTTGTCACTGATTCGGAAGCCCCATCACCCCTGCTCCACAGGCCAAGACCGGAACAATCCTAGATTTCTCTGAGCTGGAGATTCCAAACGGAGCATGAGGGACAGTGGCTTCTCGGGGGCTGGCTCTTGCCCAGCCTTTACTCAGCCACATTTCGGGGTTCAACCTGCATTGTCGAGGTGCCAGTGAGCCTCCATCATGAGCCCCATCCTCTCTTGTCAAATGGATTCTGGAAACAGTCTACTGCCCACCTCCCAATCCAATGTGCTCTGTGGGATTGAGCCCCTGCAGGTATCCGCTCTACCCTAAGTGGGGCCCATCTGCCTGCCTGGTCTGCTCCGGTCTCGGGCCCCTGTTCTTGCTCTCCTGTGGCCCTTTCTGGGTGGCTGGCGTTTGGCTCTATTTTCCTGCAGGCTGGGGTTTATCTTCCTCATCTTTGTCAACCTGCAAGTGTCCCTAACCTAAAATCGACAGGCACGTGGGTTGTGTGCCCACCCCATTCCCTGATAATGTGCCTTCCCCAAAAGAGCCAGCTTAGATTGCAGGTGGAATTGGCCTTATTTCTTTGGTTGTTGACAGGGACAGTTAGTCTGCTTTCAAGTCCTGCCAGCATCACCGTAATTACGAGCATTGGCTTTAGGGTAAAAAGTGTTGGCCCCGAATTCTATACACATGACTGACCAACTGTAGGAACTTGGGCAAGTTAACAAACTCCGTTCTTTTGAGGCTCACTTTTCTAGGCTACGTAAACGGGAGGTTAAAATCTGTCCCATGTGACTGGTGCAGAGTCTATGACAGCATAAAGGACAATGGGTATAAAGAACTTAGCAGAATGTACCACACGTGACGCTTAACACGTAATGCTCCCTGAGAGCTTACAACACGTTAAATTCTGTGCAAAGTGCTTTCTAACCATCACTTTAATTTGTACAGTGATCTTGTGAGATCCTATCCCAAATTTTTATTTTTATTTATTTTTAATATTTTATTGATTTATTCATGAGAGACACACACAGAAAGGCAGAGACACAGGCAGAAGGAGAGGCAGGCTCCACGCAGGGAGCCCGATGTGGGACTCGATCCCGGGTCCCCGGAGTCATGCCCTGGGCCGAAGGCGGTGCTGGACCGCTGAGCCACCCGGGCTGCCCTGATACCAAATTTTTAAAGGAGAAATTTGAGGCTTAAAAGGTTTAAGTAAGTTGTCCAAGGTCAACAGCTGCTCAGTGGTCGAGTAAACATGGATTGTGATCTTGTGGAGACAAGATTATGATTTATCTGATTTGACGTCCTAGTACGCTGCCTCGCGGATAGTCGTCACTCAAAAAAACAAACAAAAAAAATGGTGTTGAATTAATGTGTGACTCCCAACTCAGTGCTCCTTTGCACAACGGAGTTACGAGCTCAGTTCCATCAGCTTACTGCTTGTCTCTCTCTCTCCCTCCTTCCCTTGCTCCCACCCTGTCTCTGCAGTGGGGGGACTAAGCTGTTCATCTGTGTTTTATTTCTGCTGGTGTTTGTGTTGTTATCCCTGGTACGGCTGCTACTAGATGTTTTAGTACATCCAAACCTTCTGTCCAAAAGGATGTATCATTTCCATACCACCTACTCTAATCAGAGTACTCACGGATTCAGCACTTTGGACAGAGCTGGGATTTTTGCGCTAACATGTAGTCGGTATCAGATTTGCATTTAAAAACTATTTACATTAAATGTGTGACCCACATATGAGAAACTACTGCACTCCCCACTTCTAGCTCAGCGGCTCTGGCTCTCTCTTCCTTCTCATAGTCTAGGAGATGAAAAAAAGATCGCCATAAAGATTTTAGGAGTCCAAGAGAAACATTACTCAAGTAGGATTTATTTCAAAGGCATCATTCTAAAAAAAAAAAAAAAAAAAAAAAGGCATCATTCTGAAACTGTGGCACATTGTTTAAAGGGGAGGCGAAGCTCCTATCGGTGGGATCTTTATACTCAAATGAGGTCCAAATGTTACAGAAGATCCTCTTAATGCCTGCCAGGTGAACAACTTCTTCAATTTGGTTCAAATCGGCAGACAATTGATAAGAGTATTTTCGGCATCTCTGAGCCTGTTCTTGCAACCAGTGATAAGAGGCAATAAGAATATGTTCTTTTCCCCACTTGCACTATGACAAGAAGAAAGGTGGTCCCTGGACTGGCACCTTCGTGCCTTCACACCCCCGTACGCAAATACGTTTATGAGGCCCAGCATGTGTCAGGCACTGTGCTGCACACTGTAAGGAAAGCAAGGCACATTTTCTGCCCCCGAGGACCGATTTCCTGGTAGGGGACAGACAATTCCCTCACAGAGCACACGATGTAGTGAGATAAAGGTTGTGATAGAAACCAGAGTTTGTCACTAAAGGCTTGTTCCAGAACCGTGCGGGATGCTCACCGTCTTTTGTCTACCTGGCCAACTCCTATTCGTTCTTTAAGAACCCGATCAAATGTCATCTTCTCTGTGAATGCTTTCCCGACTCTCCAAAAACAGTTATTATCTTTCCTCCTTGGGGTTCCCACAAAATCTTGAAGAAAGGGATAAGTGGGGATGACAGAGACTAAATAACTCTTATTTATATATAAAAGGCCCGCAGGATTAAAAAGCAAGAATTAAGTGTCAAGGAGGGGCTAGAGATAGCTGAGCTGGTTCTTGCAAAACCTAGTGGAGAAGGCCGTTCCAGATGGAGAACACAGGAAGGATACAGGCGCGCCAGGACGGATGGCTGTGATGTACCTATAAAATGGCAAGCATGCCGGCACATTGTGGGGAGCCAACGAGGATGGGAAATGGCAGAAAATGAAGCTGCTACCTTAGGGTGGGGTCAGATGATGAAAATCATCTCTTGAGAAGTTTGCTCTTCATCCGGTAGGTGGTGGGGGCTATCAAAATGCATTTTAACTTTTATTGATTTTTCTGCACCCGGAAAGTAATATTACAACAGGTTTGTCATAAAACTTTTAGAAAACACGAAAGAATAATGAATAATATATAAGCATCCCATTCACCCATTTTTTTCTCTTCTTTTTTTAAATGCCTGTTGTATACGTATGCATGTAAAAAAATTTAACTCACTTGGATCCCTGGGTGGCTCAGCAGTTTAGCGCCTGCCTTCGGCTCAGGGAGTGACCCAGGAGCCCACCCACTTGGGCTCCCTGCATGGAGCCTGCTTCTCCCTCTGCCTGTGTCTCTGCCTCTCTCTCTCTCTGTGTCTCTCATGAGTAAATAAATAAAATCTTAAAAAAAAATGGGTTGTGCCAATTTATAATCTCGGCAAAGAGGTTCAATGACTTGCCTGAGACTGAACAGCTGGAGAATTGGAGGCTGAGAACTGAACGTGGGCGCTATGGCAGGAGCTTTGGCGGGGAGAGGGGACCGGGGCGGCCGGAGGGGATTGGGTCTGGAGGGCTTAAACGCACTCAGGTGAAGATAGATGGTCTAAGAAAAGAGCATCAGAGGACAAAAGAGCTGTTTAGCAGACAATACATGTAATTTCATACTTGCTCTAAAGCCGCCTAGATCTTGACTTCCCACCCGACTGTTCAAGACTGAAGAGAAGTGAATCATCTCTACCTCTCTCTTGGCTGGTGCTGCCTCATTGGCCCAGGCCTTGGGCTGGCACCAGCAGGAAGGGCACGGGCCCCATGGAGGTGGACTCCGGAAGGATTCCCCCTGCCTGCCCTGGGCTTACAGAACAAGCCACTAGGAGGCAGGGCTTCTTAGTTCTCTCGTCATTAAGTGAGGACCCAGTGAAAGATAAAAGACTCTCAATCCACAGCTCTTGATCCTCGTGACCTTGAACCATGAGCTGCCATCTTGAATGGAAACCCCGTAAGATAGACTATCCCCTCTCTGCTCTCCCTCCACACAGGTGCCATTTTCCTCTCCGTAGGTGATGTGCTCGAGTATAAATGTCTTAGGCTTTGGAATCAGACAGACCTGGGGCTCCAATTTTGACTCTGCTGGTGACACGCTGTGTGTCTCTGGGCAAGTTGCTAAACATTTCTGAGTCTCAAATCATTCCTAGACCATATGTGATGATGCGTTTGCCTTGCTGGGGAGTAGTGAGTACTACGAGAAACGTCAGCAGTATGGCAAATGGTGGCGGGTGAGATGTTGGGTCTCCTGACAAGCATCTCCTGCTGAGTCCTATTTCTCAAAGGTCCCGCTGACCTGTTGCATCACGGTGGTCTACGATGAGTATCTGAAATGCAGATTTCTACTCTACTGAGACACATTCAGTGAGACTGGGATCTGGAAACTTCCATATTTGTTTAGTTCAGAGCAGCATCCACGATGTCAAGAAGTTGGAAGGCATCAACACATCCAGCCACACTCCAAGGCTTCTCAGGGGGTCTGCAATCAAGGGCCCGTCTGATGCCCCAAAGAGGACACATGCCTGTGAGCTGAGAACAGGATCCTATTTTCAGCTTGTCTTACTCTCAGAGGGAGAGAGTTAGAGACAGTTCCCTCCGTATTACGGGATTTGGACTGTGCAAGCGGGAAGTGTGCTGCCAGGTACACAGGGGCTTTAACTATTTCCATAATCCTCATAGAGAGGAAGAGCCCTTGGGCAGGGCAGGGCTCATGGGCCAGCCAAGCAGACGGACACTCAGGGCCCGCTCCAGGCCAGGCAGCAGGCTGGAGGGTCACCATGACCACGGCAAACTCACGCTGGACAGCTGAACGCCCAGGTTTCCCCCCAGTACACTGGAGGTCAGTGCAACCGAGCCCAGATCCACCTTCTGGAGGAGCTGGGGCCTCGAGAGAGTCCTCACATCCACCAACGTATTCACCCTCTTGCGTGTGGCACTCTCTTCCCGTTGTCTCTTGGGGTAAGTTCTCTCCTTGCATCCAATTTCCTGTTCATGGCTCCCAGATGTCTATTTACAACCCACAACCCACCCAAACTCTGGATCCTTGCGTCCATGCACCTTAGATGTCTCATGGGCATTTGAAACCTGACATGCCATCGTTTTCTTGGCCACCGCCTGCCTATCCACCAGCTACTCAAGCCAAGAGCTAGGAGCGACCTCCCCTCCTCCTCCTCCTCCTCCTCCTCCTCTGTGCCTCAGGTTCACTGAGCAGGCGCGGCTGTGTTGCTGGGTTCCCGTCCCCGAAACCCCCTGCTGCCCTCAGTCCCCCCCCCACCCCGTTACAGTCTGCGCCTCATCATTTCTCACCTGGGCTACAGCAACAACGAGCAGTCTGCACCTGTGGCTGCACCCACACCTCTGTCCTGTCCAGCAGCAGCCGCAGTGTTCTTTCAAACATGCAAATCTGATCGTGTCACTTCCCCGCCAGAAACCTTTCGGTGGCTTCCTATCGATCCCGGAATTAGATGCAAATAATCTGGCCTCCGTCTACCTCTCTAGGCTCATCCCATTTCCATTCTCCACACTCCTGAGCTACTTTTCTAGGCATGAAGCCAGAGAGGGCCTCCTCCTTCCTGGGCCCAGGGCTGAGCAATCACCCTGAAGACCACGCTTCTGCTTACCTCCCTCTGCCCTTTCTTTACTGTCGCTGCCCCCAATCCATGCAGCTCAGCACAGACGGGAGAGACAGGAAGAAAAGAACAATTATCAAAATTATTGTCAACACCCCTGAGCTCTTACTGTGCCTCATGCATCTTTCTATGTAAGTAAACCTCTATAGTAAGAGCTTTATATTCAGGTTTTCATTTTAATCTTTGCAATATCCTCATGGGACAGAGACAGAGGAGGAGCCAGAGGCTCAGAGAGGTTAAGTAACTCGTCCAAGGTCATGCAGCGGTACAAGTGGCACAGATGCTACTTAAGCCCAGATTGTCCCACTTCTGAGACATATCAGAGAACTGTATCAAAGCACACACACAGCTCAGATCTATCTCCAGGGATAGATGCTGAAAGAGCCACCCTGCCCAAACGGAAACCCCGTAAGACATACTATCCTCCAACACCTCAGCGCTTAGCCTGGCTTATGGAGGAGGCAATGTTATCTACAACAGGATGATTAGGACAACAATGAACTTAAATCCCAGCCACTGCTGGGGAATATCTGCTCCTGAATTCAATTTGGTTCAATTCAATCCAATTTAATGCAGTGCGGTTATCGAATGGCCACTATGCATCCTGCATCCTGGAAGGGCTGGTTATGGAAAGTCCAGAGAGGAAGGCAGGGACGCCTCTTGGGAAATCATAACTAACCCAGGCGTGGGGCACGAGGACGAGGCAGGAATTGGGAGTGCTGGGAGTCAGAGTTCAGGGCAGGGGTCCTGTGTCCAGCCCTGGAGCACACGGGCGGTAGAGAGTGTGCCCAAGCTCCCGTGCGAGCTCCGGGTTGGCGGCAGGTTTTGTGATTCTGCTACTGAGAAGTCTCTGCCCATATTGCTTACGAGATATGCATATGGAGAGGGTACCCCCATCCAGTCTAGCAGGAATTCTCAGGCATAATAACATCCGAAAGAACCCGGGACTGACGAGTGGCTGAGAATAGGGGCGCCGGTGCCAGAGGCCTTGGTTCTGCTGCTTCCCAGCAGGGCCACCCTGGGCAGCCTATGTTAGCGTTGCAAGCCTCAGTGTCCCCATCTGTCAAAGGGAAATGAAAATCGTACCTGCCTCACAGGGTTACTGGAGGGGCTGAGAGACATCATGTATATAAATTGCTTAGCCCAGCACCAAGGGCCTAAAAGGAGTGTGGGAAGTGTCAGCCCACACTCACAGTTTTAGATCACAGGTATACCCCCAAGGCCTCGCCTGGTCCCTGAGGACATTCATGAAGGTCTCCTGAATCAACAAGGTATGAGTGGGCTGTACCACTGCGGAGTGACAGCCAGCCGGGGCCC
This sequence comes from Canis lupus familiaris, assembly GCF_011100685.1. Taxonomy (NCBI): domain Eukaryota; kingdom Metazoa; phylum Chordata; class Mammalia; order Carnivora; family Canidae; genus Canis; species Canis lupus. The sequence continues at coordinate 7,971,100 of NC_049236.1, read as the reverse complement.
CCGGGTGCTGAGCCAAGAGTCTGAACTGTCCCCCGTGGGTGACAGCAACCATGGAAGGTTTTCAGCAGCGTGATGGCCAGGGTGGACGTGGGCTCCTCATAGGATCACCCTGGGCCAGAACAGAGGAGGAGGGAGGGGAGGGTGAAATCCTGGAGGCTGGCGGGAGGCTGCATCTGTGTTCCAGGTGTGACACAGGGGTCCTGGGGCTGTAGGGAAAGGGACAAACGGCAATGATATTGCAGAGGCAGACCTGGTGGGAGAGGATGATGGCCCCGTCCGCGGAGGAGAGGCTGAGTCGGTGAGTCGGGAGGGCGGGGGGAGCTGCGGCTTCCTTGGAAGCACCTGGGCACTTGCACCGGGAGCACGCTCGCGAGTGGCCGGCCAGAGCGGGAAATCCTTCCACGGAGCAGGTCTCGGAGCTTGGAGCTTGCGGCTGGGACCAGTGGCCAGCAGCGGGCAAAGGCCTCCCCTGAGGCCCAGAGGTCACTCCCAACCGCAGCAGCAGGTGCACTTTCCCGGGGAAGTCTCCAAAGCTGGTCAGACGAGAAAAACCCCTGAAAAGACTTGAAATAAAGGGAAGACGACACCTGTTTGTTCACAGTTGCTTCATGCCAAGTGCCGTCACCAATTTGTTCTCATTCAGCCTTGAGCATGACTGCAGAGTGGGTCTCACGGTTTCCGGTTAGGGAGACCGAAGCTCCAGAACATGCTTGCTTGCGTTCGTTCATTCATTCATTCATTTATATTTTTTCAATCCGACCAGTTTGTCAGTGGAGGAACTGGGATCCAAACTCCACAGTCTGACTCCAAAGCCCATTCTCTTTCCTGTGCAACATATTTCATAATCTTTAATTTTGAAAGTCCCATTTCTTCAGACATTCACATACTGTTCGTGGCAGGGCAAAATGATCGAAAGCTTTTAGAAAGCAATTTGGCAATAAGAATCAAGAGTCTTAAAAAATATTCATTCTGGGAATCGCTCCTAAAGAAATAATCATAAATTCAGAGAGGGAAAAACCAGGCTTTACACGCAACAGTGTTCTTCACAGCAATATTTATAACACAAACAACTGGAGATGATCTAACTGTCCACAGAGGAAGAGATGGTTAAGGAAGTTGTGATATCTCCACCTAATGGAATGTTTTGGGGCCAAGAGTTTATAATAACACAAAAAATGCCAATGGTGTAAGGGCAAAGTAATCAGGATATGAAATTATGTGACATCATCTAGTGATGGGGTCACGGAGCTGCCTGGAGTCGCATTTTGGGGGGCTTGTCCCTCCGATCCCCATTAGCTCCTTCTAAATCCCTCCAAATTAAAAAAAATAGTAGCATAATTGGACACTACATGATTTCTCAGTCTTATATAAAGTGGGAATAAAGACATCTTTCGAAATTGTGTGATTTGTATTGATCTGTGATACAGAATTTAGTAAAAGCTGTGCTTGCCTGTAAGTCTCTCCTTTGCAGAATCATGAGGCGGCCAAACCTTTCATTTCTCTTTAATATGGTTCTGAGGGTGCTAGTCATGGAAGAAACCAGAAAAGCCCCCAAAACACCACCCACCAAATAATAATAATAATTAAAAAACCCAACCAGCATACACACTGGAAAGGAAGAGAGAAAATTGCATTACATGTAGTTCAGATGATCGTCTGACTTAGAAAATCTAAAAAAATCAACCTTAAAACTGGTAGATCCCATGAGAGAGTTCAGTGGGGTGGTCAGTTACAAAAGAAATGTACAAATATCAATGGTTTTCTCATTCACCAGCAATCAACAATTAGAAAAGCGCAATGGTAAAATGACACTATTCACAATAATAAAAACTATAAAATTACCTAGGAATAAAACCTAACAAGAAATTTACTAGGCCTAAATGATGAAAACCATAAAATTTTATTAAAGCACATAAACAAAGATCTGAACAATGAGAGGCACACCGTGGTCCTATATAGGAAGGTTCACTATTGTAAAAATGTCAGTTCTCTCCAAATTAACCTACAAATTCAGTGAGCTTCTAAGCAAAATCACAACAGGTTTTCACAAGGAACGTCCGAAACCTCACTCTAAAATTTATCTCGAAAAGTAAGTACACAAGATTGGCCAAAAAATGTCTTAAAAATCCTAATGGGGGAGGGCTACAAAGCTATCGTAATTGATCCTGGCACAGAAATAGAATAATGGATAAATGAAATACAAGGAAAAAAAGCCCAGACACAGAACCACAAACAGATGTGAACTCAAGTTTATGATCAAAGGCCAGAAAGGACAGGTTTGGGGACAATTCATTCTTCATTTGGAACTCAAAGTTAGATCTATATCCCACACCCAGCACAAAAAAAACATCATTCAGACAGCTTACGGAGCTCATTGTCAAGTAGGAAATCCTGGGGGATCCCTGGGTGGCTCAGTGGTTTAGCGCCTGCCTTTGGCCCAGGGCACGATCCTGGAGTCCCAGGATCGAGTCCCACGTCGGGCTCCTGGCATGGAGCCTGCTTCTCCCTCCTCCTGTGTCTCTGCCTCTCTCTCTGTATCTCTCATGAATAAATAAATAAAATCTTAAAAAAAAAAAAAAAAGGAAGCTACCCTACAGGTGCTGTAACAGGCACATGAGGATAGATGCATGAAGGTGTTAACGGTGGTACCGTTTGTCGGCGACAAATACGTGACGGCGATGGCTGAAGAAGGAAGGAGGCAGATCTAGGAACCGAGACAGAAAAATATCTAACAGCCACACCTGAGGGAATAAGAACAAGCTGCAGGGAGGCAGGTGGCCGTTAGCCCCTGTCCCGCGTGTGTGAACGCCCAGGACACATCTGAAAGCCACATACCGGCCCGTAACCGTGTCCGCCTGTGGCCGGGGCTGGGGGGCCGACAAACAGAAGACGAACGGCGAATCCTGGGCTCCTGGGTCTGTTCTGAATTCTTCACAACGAGCATGAATTGCTTTTGTAAACAGTGAAAAGGCCGCACCTATCCGTGCATCCGTAGGCCGCAGGAACACGGCTCTTTAAGTTACCGACGAAACAAAGCCGCGCTCCGAGGAAACGGAAGGCAGGACGTCAACGCGCTCGCGCACAAGAGCCTCTTTATCTAGTTTTCCTCTGTTTCCTACATTTTCTTTAAGGACCGTGTGCTCCGTCTATAAGGGAAACAAAACACAAATACTCTCTATTCTTTTTAAATGGTCTCCTTTTAGCTGGCAGCCGATTCGGTGAAGTAATTGTGCTTTCTGTCTTCTCCACGGAGGCCGGCCGGGCGGTTCTGGAGCCCAGTGCGGACTCCGCGGCCTCTGGGGCAGGTGAGGGACCAAACGGGTGTGGGAACAAGCCAACGGGCCTGGAGAGAGGCTCATGCCCTCACCTGAAGAATGACCGCTGGGACTTTCCTCACGTTGTAGCAGGTGTGGACTGAGAGGATGATGCTTTATGGGATCATGCATGGAGCGTCACGCAACCCTTGCATCCCCTCCCCACGCCGGCAGGAATGTCTGGGTCGTGGCTCCCCTGTCGCAGTCTGCGAGGTGGAGGGAGGGAGGGGGGACTTAAAGCAGACAGAGAACTGGAATGACGAGAACGGAAGGAGAGTCGCGCTCATTAAACACCCACGATGCTGCGCTTGTCTCCAGGCTTCCTGGTTGGCAATACTGCACCCACTTTGCAGATGGGAACACCGAGAGCGGGCGCTGGCCCGAAGCTGACCCAAGCATGAAACGGGTCTTTCTGACCCCAGGTCCCGGCCTCTCCTTCCTGGCTGGCCAGCTGGGGCGCCGGTGGGGGGAAGCACAAAGTCTTCTGCAGCAGGAGGAGGAAACGGGTCAGGATCGTGTTTGAACTCCTGAGCCTTCTTCCTTCTCCCTAGGCCGAGTTCCGAAACTTCTCAAGGTGGTTCCAGAAAGCGAAGAAGCGGGAGCTGGGGTGAGTCTAAATAAAGCCCCCAGGTGGGCGTTGCTGCTGAACTATGCATGAGCCCTGGGTGACTTCACCCCAGAGCCTACAACGGGTGGAAGCAGCACGACTTCCCTTAATGCACAGCCAGAAAAAGGCAAAACCTTCCAAAAATATCTGAATGTTGACAGCAGGCTCTTCTATGCCAGTGAATAATTGGTTTTCCTGAGTGTGCGCGCGCGCGCGTGTGTGACCTAAATCCACAGGGCTTACCGTTCTGTGACGATAAAATAAGTTTTGTGCCCCTGATTTCCCAAATCTCAGTGGCTAATTGCCAACCTAGCAGGAAGCCTAGGCTTTCCCGAGGCCCCTTGGGGTGCTGGGCGCCGGTCCCTGGAGGGGTCCTCTTGTGGCTACACCCTGCAGGGAAGGGCAGGATCCCCCTGACGCGGGGCCTGACGCGGGGTCTACTCCTCCTCCTGGCCCGGGACGTCTCCGGGCGGCTGTAGACTGGAGCCGGCGGGAGGGGACCGGGCGTCGCAGCCACCGGGCTGCCTGGGCGGTGGTCCTGCCGTCCTCCGTACTGCTCACCGGAGCCAGCGTGCCCCTGTCCAGCTTTCTGTAGACGTGCCAAAGCCTTAGCGGGTCCTCAAGGCTCCAGGGAAGATGCTCCGGCTCCTAGTCCTGTGTAGTGAGCCGCCCAGGCCCCCAGGCTTACGCTCTTTCATTCCCACCCTGCGGGGGTGGGGGTTCCAGCATCAGAGGCCCGACGTGCCAAGAAGCGGCGCTCACCCGTGGGGACCAGCTCCTTGCTGGGGTGTCCAGGCCACTGAAGGTCCCCACCTCCTGCGGGGTCCCAGGTCCTCCTCACGACAGAAGGTTCAGGTACTTCTTCGGAGATGACGACGAGCCAACCTCAACGTCTCTGAGCTTCCACATCCGTATCAGGACGGTGGCAGCGCTGGCTCACCTGGCTCGGTGCTATGAGGGTGGACGAGGGTGGATGAGGGTTGACGACGGCCCCGCGCTGCTGCGTGCCGCCCACACGCCAGACCAGCTGCTCGGGGCTGGGGCAGCATCCGCAGCAGCCTGACGCAGGAATCGTTATTCCTGACGGGCTTGTTTTAAGGCTAGAGAAATAGGGGCTCAGAGCGGTGAAGCAGCTGGGCCCCTCCCAGAGCTGAGCTCTGAACCCGCCTCTGACTCTGCGGCGCTCCAGACACACCGCCCCTCGCGGGGTCAGGGGCCGCAGCACCTGCTGGGGGATCCTGAGGCGTCTGTGTGTGTGTGTCCGGGTTGGTGGGTCGGGGAGGAAGGAGGCGGGGTGGCCCGGCTGGGGGGTGTGAGGCAACAGTCTGAACCCAAGGAGGTGTGGGCCGGAGGCGGCTCAGCCTGGGCCTGAGCAGGGTCTTGCAGTGGATGGGGCAGGGATGCACGTGGGCAGGTGGAAGGGGACGGCGCAGGGGCCGCGGGGGACACGCAGGATGTCAGGCACAAGAGCAGAGCGGTCCCAGGACCCGGCCCAGGGGCAGCGGCCGGGAAGGGAGGCTCAGGGCTGCTTGCTGGATTGGGCCGGCCCTCCGGAGCGGCGGGGATCAAACCTGGAGGGTCTCTGCTTCAGGGGGGTGGCACACGGACCGGCCTTCCAGAAGGGCTCAGAAGCGCCCACCAGGTGGGGTGACCTTGCTTCCTGGGCCGTGAAGGGCCGGGCCTGAGGCTGCGCTGCTTGGCCTCCCTGGGCCTGACTCGGAGCCGCGGACTTCCTCTCGGCCGAGGTGCCACGCAGGCCCCTGAACCCCAAGCTGGGTTTCCTCTTGTGAAGTCACAGGATAAAGCGCTTTACATATTAATCAGGTTAGGAATCTGAGCGCCCGTATCAGGGGACTGAAATATGTAGATTTTGATGATGAATTCACGCTCATCAGAAAACCAATGAATCATCCTAACTTCATTATCAGGAATTATCTGATGGGGGAATTGGCAGGGGGGCTGGGGGGCGAGCAGGGGAGCGCCGGGGGGAGAGGATTTCTTGGTTCTCAGCCCAGACCGCTGTCTCCCAGCAGCACGTTCGTGCAGGAGGGCAATCTGTCTCTGTGACGTGGGGGCTGACGACGGTTGCACCCGAAGCCCGGGGCAGACACGGGGACGGGCGCAAACAACCCTTTGCAAACAGCGCTCTTTGCCGCTGGTTTAAGACCACTGGGCACACTCACTCCCATGATGCTAACCCCTGGCGTGACCTCGGGGGGGCCGCACGCCGCCTCCCTGCCTCAGCTGCCTGGCCCGGAGAGTGAGGGTCCTGAGTGCAAAGCTCTGAGCAGACCTTCCAGGGATGGAACAAGGGGAGGGGCTGGGCCCCCCAAGTTCCAGGCTTCTCATGCACTAGACGCTCTGAGCTGTGGGGAATCCAGCTGAGAAAAAATAAAAATGAAGAAACGGACATTCTAAGGAGTGGGACACTGGTCATTTTAAACAGGTGGTGTGGCCTGGGGGGTGGCCTGGGCGGAGGTGGAGCAGTGAGCGTGTGAATGCCTGCAGGGAAGAGCGGTCCAGGTGGAGGAGGACCTGCAAGTGCAAAGCGCCCGAGGCAGAAAGAGCGGGTGGTGTCGGGAACAGCAAGGAAGTAGACGAGAGAGGCCGGGACGGTGGAGGTCAGAGAGGACGGGGATGGACGCGGCAGGGCCAGAGGCGTCGAAAGGGGACTGAAGCCAAAGCAGCGTGAAGGAGAGGTGAGAAGAGGATCCAGAAGATAAGGTGGCTTCTCTACTGGGTAAACTGAGGCTCAAGCAATGGCGGGGGTGTCAGGACAGGCAGACAGAAGAACACGGGGTGACGGAGGCTTTGTGTGGAGGCAGCTCTCGCAGGAAACGATGCGGCTGGGACTCTGTCCTGCGGAGCTTGGTGAACGCCGACGACCGACGGCATCCAAGGTGGAGGAAGCGGGTCTGGCTGAGGCGGGGAAAGCCCAGAGCCCAGGCTCTGCCTCGGCTGCCCCACGCGTTTGCAGAGTGATGGAAGCGTGGGGTAAGGCAGGAGAACAACGCCACACCTTGTACGGAACTTTCTGGAAGCCTCAGATCCTGTTACTCTTCCGGTTCCCCGCCCCTGTACCACCTCCTTTGGGAACCACGGAGGACACGGCGTGTGGATCGGCGAGGCCCCCCAGACGCTGTCTCAGCATGGGGAGGCTAAGACCCAGGCCCCAGCCAGGACAAACGGGTTCAGTCCTCTCGGGGTGGGGAGCAGGAACGGCTCTCTCCAGGCGTCTCGCCCGGGCTTCTCCGAGGAAAACACAAAAAGGAGTTGACCGGGGCTTGACACATACGTGTAACGCTCCTGCCACAGGCTCGGTGCTTGTACTTGCTCTTCCTGGACCCTTCCAGGGCCTGGGAGGAGGGCTCTCCCTCCCATTTTGCAGATGAGGAAACCAAGGCTTAGTCAGAGGGGTTAACACGTACAGTCGACCCTCTCCCTCCGCCTGTGTCTCTGCCTCTCTCTCTCTCTCTGTGTCTCTCGTGAATAAATAAAATCTATAAAAAATAATAAAGTAAAGGGACTCCTGCAGGTCAAACCCCTGTTACTCGCGGGTCAGCGGTGCCATTGGTCCCTCCCACCCCCTGCACGGGAGCTAGATTTACAGAGGAGGAAAGTGAGGCTCAGGGAGGTTAAGCGATTTGCCCAGAGTCACACAGAGTCCGCACTCGGTACCTCCTGCCAGCCCACGTTGCTAAAACATTGCGATTTCTCACGCAGTCCTTCTACCCAACATCCCAGTCCCCCAAATACCCGTCTGGGGCTGGGGTTCTTGCTAGAGGGACATGGTGGAGTCATTACCAGACTCTGAAGAGATAAAGCACCGCAAATTGAATGAGAAAAATCTATTTTCACATCCCGATGAAGACATAACTGACACTGAACGGTTTTGGAGGAAAACACGGCTCCTGGTTTTGTCCGTTTTTAAAACCCAGAGTTATAGCGTTAGAAAAATAAGAGCAGCTGACTATCACAGATAAAAATGCCCTCTTGCCTAATGGGATCCTTAATAAGGAACCCTAATTAATTCTCCTGAATAGAGGACTTTTACACTGGTGTTATCTCAGCCCCGTGCTGATGGGCCTGCTTATTTCCAGATACAGAATAATGAATCTTTTCCAGCTGGGCTAGGAGTCGCCAGAGACTTGTCAACTTCCCTGGAAGGTAATTACTTGCCGAGGCATGGGGGGCGGGGGGAGCTGGGGGGCCAGAGGAGAGTAATCATAAGCAGGGGGCCGGGGGCATTGAGGGGAGCCGGGGGGCATCGAGGGGAGCCGGGGGGCATCGAGGGGTGCTGGGGGGGCATCGAGGGGAGCCGGGGGGGCATCGAGGGGGGCTGGGGGGCATCGAGGGGAACCGGGGGGGCATCGAGGGGAGCTGGGGGGGCATCGAGGGGAGCTGGCGGGCATCGAGGGGGGCCGGGGGGCATCGAGGGGAGCCAGGAGGGGCATTGAGGGGGGCCAGGAGGGGCATCGAGGGGGACCGGGGGGCATCGAGGGGAGCCGGGGGGCATCGAGGGGATCCAGGGGGCATCGAGGGGAGCCGGGGGGCATCGAGGGGGGCCGGGGGGCATCGAGGGGAGCCGGGCGGCATCGAGGGGAGCCGGGGGGCATCGAGGGGAGGCGGGGGGCATCGAGGGTGGCCGGGGGGCATCGAGGGGAGGCGGGGGGGCATCGAGGGGAGCCGGGGGGCATCGAGGGGAGGCGGGGGGGCATCGAGGGGAGGCGGGCGGGCATCGAGGGGAGGCGGGGGGCATCGAGGGGATCCAGGGGGCATCGAGGGGGGCCGGGGGCCATCGAGGGGAGCCGGGGGGCATCGAGGGGGGCTGGGGGGCATCGAGGGGAGCCGGGGGGGCATCGAGGGGAGCCGGGGGGCATCGAGGGGAGCTGGGGGGGCATCGAGGGGAGCTGGCGGGCATCGAGGGGGCCGGGGGGCATCGAGAGGATCCGGGGGGCATCGAGGGGAGCCGGGGGGCATCGAGGGGGGCCGGGGGGCATCGAGGGGAGCCGGGCGGCATCGAGGGGAGCCGGGGGGCATCGAGGGGGGCTGGGGGGCATCGAGGGGAACCGGGGGGGCATCGAGGGGAGCTGGGGGGGCATCGAGGGGAGCTGGCGGGCATTGAGGGGGGCCGGGGGGCATCGAGGGGAGCCAGGAGGGGCATTAAGGGGGGCCAGGAGGGGCATCGAGGGGGACCGGGGGGCATCGAGGGGAGCCGGGGGGCATCGAGGGGATCCAAGGGGCATCGAGGGGAGCCGGGGGGCATCGAGGGGGGCCGGGGGGCATCGAGGGGAGCCGGGCGGCATCGAGGGGAGCCGGGGGGCATCGAGGGGAGGCGGGGGGCATCGAGGGGGGCCGGGGGGCATCGAGGGTGGCCGGGGGGCATCGAGGGGAGGCGGGGGGGCATCGAGGGGAGCCGGGGGGCATCGAGGGGAGGCGGGGGGGCATCGAGGGGAGGCGGGCGGGCATCGAGGGGAGGCGGGGGGCATCGAGGGGATCCAGGGGGCATTGAGGGGGGCCGGGGGCCATCGAGGGGAGCCGGGGGGCATCGAGGGGCGCCGGGGGGCATCGAGGGGAGCCGGGGGGGCATCGAGGGGAGCCGGGGGGCATCGAGGGGAGCTGGGGGGGCATCGAGGGGAGCTGGCGGGCATCGAGGGGGCCGGGGGGCATCGAGGGGATCCGGGGGGCATCGAGGGGGGCCGGGGGGCATCGAGGGGAGCCGGGCGGCATCGAGGGGAGCCGGGGGACATCGAGGGGAGGCGGGGGGCATCGAGGGTGGCCGGGGGACATCGAGGGGGGCCGGGGGGCATCAAGGGGAGGCGGGGGGGCATCGAGGGGAGGCGGGGGGCATCGAGGGGAGGCGGGCGGGCATCGAGGGGAGGCAGGGGGCATCGAGGGGATCCAGGGGGCATCGAGGGGGGCCGGGGGCCATCGAGGGGAGCCGGGGGGCATCGAGGGGGGCTGGGGGGCATCAAGGGGAGCCGGGGGGGCATCGAGGGGAGCCGGGGGGCATTGAGGGGAGCCGGGGGGCATCGAGGGGAGCCCGGGGGGCATCAAGGGGCAAGGGCTGGGAACTGCAGCTGGGAAGGAAATTGCTGGTGGAAGCCACATCATCATCCGGGGTGCTATCCCCGCTCAGAGCCAGGCCGAAGGGACACTTGTCTTTAGTGAGAAACGCCCCTCGATGGAGCTCGACAGATTCTGGTACCCGCAGGCGCCCCATGGGCCGCCCCCGAAGTCAGGGAGCAGGCCTGCCCGCGTCTGCTCTTCGCTGGGACGAAGGCCGCGCTGTCACTGCCCAGGGACTGTCGCAGCGTCCTTAAGGATGACGCTAAGCGAACAGGGTTATCGGGACAGCTCAGGCCGCAGAGCAGCCACGAGACGGATGCAGCGGAACGACACGGGCGTTTGTCCGCAGGGACACGGCGGCTGGCGGCCTGTCCCGGCTCCCAGTGGGCCTTCCGGGCAGCCGCAGCGCGCTGGACGATGTCGCCATGAGCCCAGCTTCGTGGACTGCCTCTGTTTCTCAGTCACTTAAAGACGCAAAGGAAAAAAATTCAGTGTAAATGCCTGACATGCAGTTGGCGCCTGCAGGGTCCTTGTCTTTTCTTCCTCAAATCCTCCAGGACACAAACTATTGCTTACAAAGGTGGGGAGGGGGCTGGGGGGGCTGCGGGGAGGGGATTAAGGGGTAAAAGTTCTCAGTTATAAAATAAATAAGTCGTGGAGATGTAGTGCACAGCCCACGGAGTGTAGCCAGTCATACCACAATAGCTTTGTACGGCGACACACGGTGACTAGACTCATCATGGGGACCATTTCGTAATGCACACAATATCCGCTGCTGTGCTACACACCCGGGACTAACAGGACCCTATAGGTCAATTCTACTTCAAGCAAAAAGCATTAAAAATCAGTAATAAATAAGTAAATAATCCAATACATAAAACAACATCAACAACAACGGGAAAATCACCTTTCGAGGAGTGGATCCCGTTGGAAGGGGAATCTGTGGTGCTGTGTTTATACATGAGAAATTAGGAGGCCTCTGTGCCCCCACGAGGCCCCACGAGGCCCCACGAGGTCCCAGGAGGCCCCACGAGGTCCCACGAGGTCCCACGAGGCCCCACGAGGTCCCAGGAGGCCCCATAAGGCCCCACGAGGCCCGTTCTCTGCAGGCAGAGGGGTGCGGAGAGATGCGAAGGACCCACCACCTGCCTTATAAAACTGGGGCGGCTCAGAAACCGCACGCCCTGCTCAGAGGGAAGCGTCAAAGCCTGTTGTTCATCCCTGTCTTTCTCTGCAACCTTGCGGGTGCTGCCAAGGTGGCCCTGGGACCTCAGAGCTGCCTGGCCCGGAGAGAGCCTCCTGCTCGGGTCCAGGCCTCGGCGGCCCCCCTGACCCGCCAGCTGCAGAGTCTGAGGCCCACGGCACCTGTAACCCCCTGAACGGGGCGGCGTGCAGCCATCTGTCTGCACAGAGGCTGCGGGGCGGGGGGAGCGGGGTCGGAGGCCAGCGGGGAGGCTGGGGCAGCAGCTGGGGCCGGGGAGGCCCTTCCTGGTGCTCTAGCCAGGCAAGGTCAGAGAGAGGACACAGCAGGCTTTAGGAGCCGGGGAGCTGGGCCCATTCAAAGTCTCTCATGCCAAATGTTCCTTGTGACTCTATGCAAGGCCCCGAGAGGGTAAGGTAGCCAACCAGTTGGCAGCAGCCAGTATTGGAACCCAGCATTGCCGCTTAAAGCCATGCTCTTTCCCTCACTCCATTCCATGCTTGGGGAGTCCTGGGATCTTTCCAGGATGCTGGAGGGCAGGTGCGGTTCCTCT